>NC_135331.1:73010886-74276062 GCF_023851605.1 Tamandua tetradactyla
GTGAAGATGCCAGAGAACATGGCAGCAGCCCAGATCATCTCTACTCATACGCAGCCTATTCTGCCAAAGGAACTCTCGAGGTAATAAGACCATTTGTCTCTGTCATTTACATTGAAATGGAATTAGAAAACAAGAGCTTTCATCTAAACTGAACTAACTGGCAAAAGGCAGCATATGAAAGTAACCATTATGTGTTCTCAGTGTGGAGCTGCTGGAAAAAGGGAAAGAACCTCCCTTTTCTTGTCATATTTTGAAAGTGAAAATATGTTAGAAGAATATAATTCAAAGATACTGGGTGTGTGGCTGAGCCCTTCACATTGGGCTTAGTCCGTATTGTGTAAATTCATTTTGTTCCATGGTTTTTAAGAAGCAATTTTAATACATTATATGGACAAAAAGAATCAAAATGGATGGGGTTGTGATTTGCGGTCGTATATGTATTGAAGAAATGAGGAAAATTGATGTGATTATTTACACAGATTTGAAATACAGTACTTCTGTTTTCAGAATGGAAAATATGTGAATTTGGGAGCCAGGTGTGGATGATTTCTTGCCTTTTCTGGGTTAGCTGGTTTCTCAGTGTTGTGTGGTTTTGCCTAGTAGTTAAGTGCACAACCCCTGGAACAACCCTGACTAGTTTAAAATCTCAGCGCCCCTATTTACTGGCTGATACTTCACCATCTAGGTTCATTTCTAAAATGAGGATAATAATAATTCCAAATTCATAAGGTTGTTGTCAAATTAAATTAGCTAATATATGTCAGCCTGATAGGATGGTCACTGGATTCACTTATGAAGGGCAAGTTTTCTGTGTCAATGTGAAAGTTTCCTTTTAATAAACATTGTGTTTTAGTGTAGGTTTCTTTATTAAATATAAATTGAATAATGTTCTGTATCTGTATTATTGGCATGAATTAAAAAAAAACATTTTTATTGAACAATATCCATACGTGTACAACTCAACCATATTATACAATCAGTGGCTCACAATATCATCATCTAGTTGTGTATTCTTCACCATGATCAGTTTAGAACATATGCATCACTCTCGAAAAAGAAACAAAAGAAAATTCATACATCTCATACCCCTTACTCCACACTCTCATTGATCCACAGATTTCAATCTACCCAATTTTTACTCTTTGTCTCCCCCTATTATTTATTTATTTTTATCCTTTATTTTTTTTTAATTCATCTGTCCATACCCTGGATAAAAGGACATCAGACACAAGGTTTTCACAATGACACAGTCACATTCTAAAAGCTGTATCTTTATACAATCATCTTTAAGAATCGACAAGAATCGTGGGTACTGGAACAGAGCTCAACAGTCTCAGGTAATTTCCTGTAGCCATTCCAATACACCATAAACTAAAAAGGGATGTCAATATAATCCACAGGAATAACCTCCAGGATAACATCCTGACTCTGCTTGAAATCTCTCAGGCAATATTTCATTTCTCTCTTGCCCCTTTGGTCAAGAAGGCTTTCTCGATCCCAGAATGCTGGGTCCTGGCTCATTCCCAGGAGTCAGATTCCACATTGCAGGGAGATTTACATCCCTGGGAGTCATGTCCCATGTAGTGGGGAGGGCAGTGAGGTTACCTGCCAAGTTGAGAGAGAGGAACTTTTGGCATGGATTTTTAGGAATCTAACTTATTATGAACTATTATTGAAATATGAGATATATTTAAATAATTTGAAGTTACATTGCAGGAATACTCAATGCTCAAATAACAGTGCTTGCTTGTTCCTAATACTGTGTTGTTGTCCTTGTTTATCTTTTGGGGGACTGGTGGAGGAAGGATTAGCTTTACCAGTAGTTCAGCATTGCCTCTATTCTGTTTATCTCATACTCTGACTTTTAGCAGGATTATTTATAATCAGTAACCCCCTTCTCAAATCTTATTAGTAATTCAATTAAACATAATACTAAATGTATGCAGTATTTATAGTGTGAGACTCATGTAATTGGATTTGATTAATATATATACTATTTCTAATAGACAATATTGGAAGCACAACTATGCATCAATAAATATTGAGAAAGGAAGCTAGTCCTCTTTCTTTGGCTTACAAGCCTTAGACTTAAGCCAGGATTCTAGTTATTATCCCACATGTTTTTCCCTCAGACTTCTAGCCTTGCAAAAATTCTATCTCAGTTGGCTCAAACCCAACAAAGTTATCTCCTCCCCTCAACAAAAAAGCCTATCTAAAACACAAAGCAACAAAAATAAAAATCCCAGGAGATTGAGTGGGTCCTTGGAATCACTCCATTGACTTGACTCTCAGTTTCTTTGGTGCACAGTGATTATTCTTTGACTGAGATGATAAGCAGCAAAAGCCACGGAACTTCTAATTTATATCCCTGTTCCCTTAGCTTGGTTCTTTTCAATTGTCTGCTTGGATCAATGGAGTGGCAGTAGAATTAGACCGAATGCATTTCAATGCAAAAAACATCTCTCTCAGTGCCACTGCATTCTGATGCCATGGCTGTCCACTCTGCGCAGAGATTGTTAAGGGTTGAAATGTATGTTCCAATCCCCTGTACTAATCGCCAGTACCTCAGAATGTGACCTTATTTTGAAGACAATAGTCACAGAATGGAATTAGGGAAGTTAAAATGAGGTCATACCAGAGTTGGATGAGCCCTTAATCCAGTATGACTGCTGTACTGTAAAGAAGAAGAAGAAATTCGGACACAAGCAAACAGGCACAGGTGAGAACATCATGGGTTGACAGCAAGCCACAGCCAGAAGCCAGGAGAGAGGCATGGAACTGATTCTTCCCCAAAGACTCAGAGAAGCAGGACCTGCTGAGACCTTCATTTTGGACATTTAGCCTCCAGAATCATGGCACAACAAATTTCTGTTGTTTTAAGCCAATTCTCAATATTTTTTTTTTTGGTAGCCTTAGGAAACTCAAGTGGAAGAACAAGGAAAGACATCTCATTTCTCTGTGTAGTTTCTCTTGGTTTCCAAATAGTTCCGTATAGAACTTATTGTCTAGAGTGGAGATTTGCTGGATCTGGAAACCTTAACTCATATCGCTGCTTTCTATACTTAGGTCTTACTGCAAAAAAAAATGGAGGAACTGAGGAGAAACTCTTCTTTAATAATTTAGTTGCTTCTTGTTTCTGACTCATACCACCATGGAGGTGAAGGTATAGTAAACAAAGTCAGTGAAAAGGTAGTTTGGAAGAGTCTCTTTGAATCTGCCTTTCCATTATTGGTTAAACCCACTTTTCCACAATGTTTGTGCACATGTTGAGACAAAAAGCATTGCATAGAGTTGTACATTTACTTCTTTATATCTTGTAAAAGAACCACAAAAAAATATTATTCATTCCCTTTCTTCTGACAGATTGGTACTTTGGAACATGTAAATATTCACCTTTTGTTTTCTTCATTCTCACTCCCCTTTGTAATTAAGCAGCTTCACCTTCAGTTTCTCTGTGTTCACACAGTGCACAGAAGTAATAAACTTTCAGCTATTTAATATCCATCATTAGGTTCCTTCAGACAACTGATGGCCTCATCATTTTTTCTAATGTGTATGAAGTCCTTAGTTAAAGAAAATAATGTTACTAATACCTATATAGGTCTGATTATTTTAACAGATACAATAAATACATGAATTTGGATTATAGAACCTCATGTATCAGACTTTTCAGTACTGAGACAGCTGCATTTCTTCTAAATCTCCTTAGACCACACCCAATTCCAGGCAGCCACAGATTGATTAGATTATAGAAATGTGATCATGGTATAAGAATGTTGACATTAAAATATATTCAGGTCCAAAATCTATTTCCCACGTTTTACAGTTGTTATTTGCAGAGGCTAGGAGGATTAGCTGGGAATTCTACTTGAGGGCCATTTTTATCCCCTCAGTGTCTCTGTATTATCCATTTAGAAACTAAAAATCTGAATTTTAAGGGAGTTGATGGAGTTCTCTCTCTCTCTCTCTCTCTCTCTCTCTCTCTCTCTCTCTCTCTCTCTCTCTCTCTCTCTCTCTCTCTCTCTCTTTCTCTCTCTCACTCTCTCTCTCTCTCACTCACTCTCTCTCTCTCTCTCTCACTCTCTCGCTCCCCGCTCCCCCTCAGGCCCTCCTTTTCCTTCTCTCCTTCCTTTTCCCTCTTTCATTACAAGCTGTTAGGGAATCATAACTTATATCACCATCATTCCTATAACATTTTCAATAGCCGTCTTTTCGGAACTCTTTATATAAAACAGCTTCTTTACTTGTCTAAATACCACCATGTGTTGCCTCCATCTTTTCCTTTTATTTTCCATTCTCTTTTTTCTTGTTTGGAAAAAGAGCACAAAAAGCATTTTTTCTAAATGAGGCAAGCAGTTTTCTTGAAAAAATTGTAACTTTCTGAAGTGTGAGTATGTGTATGTTTGTGTATAAACATGGCCTCCTTAGTTTCTCTCCCTGAGCACGTTTTACCAAAAGATTTCTGTGAAAGCCAAGGCATTTGTGACAAGGCAGGACTCAGCAGCTCTTTCTTCTGTTCTCCATTTCTCACAGCTAAATCAATACACACTGGTTTCTCAGGCTTTGACACTGTATTGAAATGACTAATTTAAAAGTGAATAACGTAGAGATCCGACCAATGGTTTCATCTGTTTGCTATCAAAGAGTTCATTTATTTTTCACAAAATTGATTGATTTTTTTTTTACCATTTTTTCATTGAAACTGAATGGATTTTTTTTCACATTCATCTTATCAGCTCTAAATGTTTAAATTTTCCCTTAAAAGAAAGCCAAGATCTACTGCAGAATAATGAAAATATCCCAAATGTCCTTGAAGTCACCCACCCTACCATTTGTAAATGCCGTAAAGACTAATATTTTTAATAAAGAAAATTTGAGAAAAACTTAATATAAAGTGGCTATGAAAAAGGATAAAATAAAGTGTACTCTAGAGGTAGAAATATATTCCAGTTTTGAAATGGTTGATTGAAGCAAAGGGGTTTGTTAAAAGAACTAAAATTCAGTCATGGTTAAAACAAATGCATTGTATTTGAAGACCATAATTTGAGAAATTAACCATGCAATTTAGATGAAGGCACTGACATATATTTCTAGAAATTTATTAATAATGCAACTCTATAACACTAAATACATAATTTAAACAACTATATCAAGTAGTTATTGATAAAGATTTTTTAAACCCAAACTATACTATATAAAAATTATAATTTTAAAAACAAAGGAGTTTCTAGTGATGATTGGATTTGCATATTGAATACTTGGCACCTATTTTATATACATGTTTTAGATTGATATATTATTAAAATGCACATATTCTAATGAATTTTTTTCTGTCTCTCTTCGGACCATTCCCTAATTCAAACCAAGCTTGAGTAGTTGCTACTGATGATTCAGGCATAGCTCCTTTTTGATTGTGAGTACATTGTGCTGCATGAACTTCCATCAGGCAGAGCCATTAACAAGCTCTTAAATTATTCTATTCTGACTACCAGCAAAGCTCCTCACTACTCTTTCTTTTGACAAGGTTATTTGTAAAAGAGGAGTGCCTCCTTTTCTTTGAAGAGCTGTCATGTCCATTCATCATATGCCCATTTTGCATGCGCTTCCAAGTTTTGCTTTCTGGTAACAGTCTAAACAGCATTTGTGATATCTGAGATCTACTCTGGAAACCCACTCAGTGCCAGCATGATGGATGGTGTACTTTGCAACTTGTTTGTAATTCAGTGTGCACTGGAAAAGTGACACTGTTTACCCCTATCATAATGACAGGTGGGTCACTAAAAGGGTGCTAAGGAGAGTTGTCCTGTCAGTTCCAAAATACATATTAAAATGGATACATAAATAATTTAGCATGAGTACGGTTAGCTTCATGGAGTAAACAGTGATTTATTTTTCTAATAAAAGGTAAATATCAACCATAATATCATCTTAAGGTTGAAGACATTGGTAGTGAGTGCTGACAATGTAGAGTCAATTTTATAAACAGAACACATGGCTTTTATGGAATTCCTGTGCAATTATTTCTTTTGTCCCTTGTGAAACCCAGACAGATGCAGAAAAGCAAGGGGGACAATTGTTATTTAATATAAGCTGTTCAGATGGAGACTCCTAGCTTCTTATTTTTTAACAGCTGATTTGTTTTTTGTTGTTGTTTTTCCCGTGATTTGTTTTTATCCATCGGCATTTTAGGGATTTGGGGTGTTTTCCTTCTGAAAAGTGTTATTTTGTGTTCAAAGAAAAAGACAAATAACATACAATTTTATGGAGAAATTTATTTTCAACAACTCATTTACTATGCATAAGATATAATGTTACTACATGTTTGTAGCTACTCCATCCCAAAGGAAGCAGAGTTTACCAGTCCAGAATAGGACCCTTCCTCCTTATTAGCTGCATGTCTGCAGGTTGCTCACTGCAATTCTCTAAGACTCACTGTCCTCAACTACTTAAGGAGGATAATAATAGTACCCCATATGGTTATTGTGGAGAAGAAATGATATAAACCCTGTAAATTGCCTGGAACTTATACAACAATCATAGATGTTAGATAAGGGCATTGTTGTTGTTTGGTAGGAAACAGATACCTTTAGATGAGATAAATTAAGAAAAAAATCAGTGTATCATAAGCTTTGGAAATATAACCTTTATCATATTGTCTGAACATAACCTTTCTGTCTTGTTGAACGTAACAAATACCATGCTTTAGGAGGGAAAAAATGCCTCGATAAGTACAAATAAATAATAAAATATACATATACTCTAATCACATTGTTTAATTAAAACTGGCAGCTTAAAGAAATTAGGAGTGAAATGTTTTATTCTTGAATGCAGGATGATAAATCATGCCAAGTTGGTCCTGTAGAGCATTGCTTGTCTTGGTGTATATCTTGGTGTATAAAATATTAAGACATATTAGTTTAAAACATGAAATCTAAACACTATCAAATATTTCATCATAAAGTCTTAAAGAGTAAAATATAACCACTGCATGGAATCCTTGGATAATTTATAGTCTGATGTCTACTTTTTTTCATGGCTCAGAATACTTTATCTTTCTTTTTAATTTTTAATATTTTATTCAAAAGCAAATTTTCCAGGGATATGGCAAAAGGCAGAGCTATATATATATATATGTATTTGGCTGTGAACAATTCCGGTTAGAGATAAAAATATCAGGAAGCTGGGGGAGTAGACTGGGATAGCAGATTTAAACTTTTGTTGTCTGGGTATTAAGACGAAGCTACCCTCCTTTTTACCCACATGGGAATGGAGGATTGAAGCAGTTGTCCAGTGGTGAAAATGACTTTGCATTTTGTCTGTCTCCTTCCTTTTTCTCTTGTGCAATCTCTCTTTTGGTAGACAGTACACAATTGTGAGATAAATTGCAGTGAACACAATTGCATATAGCTGCTATTAGTTTTTAAAAAAATAGCTCTCGGAAGTCTCCTGGTCCCATAATTGCTGTTTTCTAATCTGAAGATGATAAACATAGAATTAGTTACCATAAATTTAAGATAAATATTTTTTCCTACATTCCCATACTCAAAAAATTTATACTAAAGAGTTTACAAATAAAGAAGAACCATAGAGCAACATATTATCTATAATTAAACATCTGTTTGAAATTTTACATCTTCTATCTGGAAAAAAGTACAAAAGCCTGTTTTATGAAATGAGTTTTAAACCAAAGATGGCTGACAAAGATTGCTGAATTCAACAAAGTGGTTAAAGTGCAAAGGCTTATTTTTTTTTCCTCTTCATCAGAAAAAAATCAATGCATTTCTAGTGAGAAAACTTTTGAAGATGTACTTTGTGTGTGTGTGTGTGTGTGTGTGTGTGTGTGTGTGTGTGTGTTCTCATGAGCCGGCACCGGGAATCAAGCATGGCAAGTGAGAACTGTGCCACTGAGCCACTGTAGCCTGCCCTGAAGATGTACTTTTAATGTGTCTAAAGTTATTTCTAAAAATGTCCTAATCCCCAAAATGTTGTTTGAAGGAAAATTCTATGCCAAGGTTTTTATTTTTATTTCTGATTTGATTTAAAGCATACTGTTTAAGAAGTTAAGTGATAATGTAACTTTCTTAGCTGATTTCATTTTTATTTTAATCTCCATTAGTTTACTAATAGATTTACCTCATTTCAGTAGGTGTTAGAAATCCAGTCTATTCCAAATTAGAGAGACCTGTGAAAAAGCTAGTCCTTAAATTCATTATTTCAATATGTTAATTCACTTGATTTTAAAAGAAGCAGAGTTATGTATTATATTACTTTCCTGGCCTCCAGGAAGAACTCTCTTCAATAAATTGGCAATTCCTTCAATATCCTCACTTTAATAAGTTGAGTATCATTTATTAAATAAAGTATCCTGTGATCATTAATGGTATTCCTTATATTTTAATTTGTTACTGAAACATCGACTAATGTAGAATTTAACTAGCTGGGTCTCACAAATATAACAAGAAACATTCAAAATTTAGCAAATTCATACTGAGTCCCTTTTATATGCCAACTACAGAGAGCACAGTGATAAATTAGAAAGCTTTGAACTCTCCCAAATGCAGCTGGCAGTTAAATAGGAGAAACTGGCATTTAGGTGGGCATTTACAAAACTGCACGTCTTGATTCTGGTATGAACAATAGCAAGTTATTTAAATATTCAGCACCCAGATTGCTTATCTATAAAATGATCAGAAATGCCTACCAAATGAAAATGTTCAGCAGATACACTGCAACCGTTTAATACCATCGACTTGGTAAAATGTCCAGCTTGGGGGTATAATAAAATGGGTAAGTACTGATGAATTTTGTTTTCTTTTTATCATGTCATAAGAGCCCTGGACAATTTAATCCTTATGTCTATTTTTTATAACACACACTCACATACTCACACATAAAGGTCGTATCGCTATTTAGTCTACTAGCAGCAAGGATTTCCTGAACACTGACTCTTGCCCTTATCTTTCTCTTGCTGTTTCCCACCGTTTTGACCATGTCCTCTTCCCATTTTGCCAAGGCTTTGGGGAAAGCTTCAACTTCTGTCTCTAAGGCATATCTGTTTTCTGTTTCAACCACCTAACAAAGTCTTCAGTAGGGTGTTGTCCTGTCATTTGACAGGGCCACACACTGGTGTGCTAATATCAACTCAAGCCCAGCTCATACCTGCAAATCAGTTCCACACCATCACACTTGCCTCTGGTCATCTCTTCCCAGCTCCTCATTTAGCAATTTCCTGTTGGTAGTTTGTAATCAGACATTGTGAGGTTATTTTATATCACAGAAATTTGCAGAGTGCTACCCATTCTACCTTTTTGTTTTTAATTTTTCTAGGCAACTGGTTAACTGGCACACCACTTCTTGGCACTCAGCAAGAGACTGAATTGCCAGTTATAGCATGGCCACAATATTAAGGTTGGGTGAACAGAGTGGAGTGCATTGCTAGGGGATAGAAAGTGAGAGTGACTCAGTGCCCCTTCAAATCACCTGCCCCCTCCAACTAGGGAGACAGAGTTAAGTTCTATGGGCAGATAAATTTATGTTCTAGAAAAAGCTATGGCATAATGGAAGATCAAGAGGCAAATTGAACCCCCCTCAAATCATCTGCAAGATGGAAAACTTTCTGGGATACTTTTTGCATCCTGGGACAATTTTCAAACTATCTAATGACTTTCCTTCCTGTTTCTCATACAACTGGCACTGGGTTGTGCCTGCCTGTACTTTCAAAACAGGGATGCTGTTTTCCTGTTGTCCTTAATCCCAGGAGAAATGGTTGAATTTCACAACCTCATACCAGGATGCTTTCCTCTGAAGCAATTTTATAGTGCTATTGTTGTTGGTTGCTTTGTTTTGTTTTTGTTAGAGTGTTATTGCTAGTTTATTAAAGGGAAAGAGAATAAATAGGATAAGAAATGCTTGTGATTAATCAACACTGACATTCACAGAACTATAAATGAAACAGAACTAGCCTCCTTTATATTAATGTATTATGTCCATTCTTATCTTGAAAAATAGTAATCTAGATCTAGTTTCGATATCTCTATTGTTTCTAGGATTTGTCAGTCAGATGCGGCCAAATCTTCTCAGTCTAAAAATAGCTTTAAGTCTCCTTTTTGGTAAAAATTGGACAAATGGCCATCTGTCACCTCTTTCAGCTGTATACTACCTCAGATATACCACAGATCTTTTGTTCTTTCTCTCATTGTTAAACTTCCTGAAATTCCATCCTTACTCAATCCCCACTCTTATAAGGCTATCAGTAACTTCCTACTGCACAATCCAACAGACACATTTTAGTCCCTAGGTATCTGACATCTTTCTCTTATCTGATATAATCCTCGTTCTCTCTTCAAGGACTTTTTTCTCCCCTCTGCCTAGAAAGCACTTCTCCCAGTGGATGGCTCACTTCTTATCATTTGCATGTGCTCTCCTGAGCAGTAACTTCCCTGACTTTAGGCAGCAACTCATCACCCTCTATGATATCACCCCTGATTTATTATCTTTAGGGCATAGCACAATTTAAAGTTTACTGAAATGTTGACATTTTTGTTTACTTTTTTTTGTCCACCTCTCATCAAGATAAAGTAAGCATGTTATCAAAGAGAACAAGTAAAACTAATTTCCCTCCATATCTCTGCCCACCAGATTACAGTTTAGCACATGTATTGCTGAAAAGGGAAAGAATTATCTCTTTATTACTCTCTTTTTTGGGCTTCCATAATTCTGTTTTCTCTTTGATTTTCCCCTACTACTTTGCATGTTTATCCATAATCTATTTTTCTTAAAAATATATATTTTGAGTTTTTAAAAAGACTAATAAAGTGTCTAACAAGGAAAAATACTCTGGTTGATTGTTTTTGTTAAAAAAATTATTTGGCTAAATAGTACTAATGATATCTACATAGTCTCTCATTGATTTCTTATCTAATTTTGGAGACCTTTTACATTTTTTTTTCCTGTCTCAGAATTTGTTTTTTCTTGATCTACTCTTCAATCTGATTCTAAATTTGAATTATTCTGTCTTTTGACTTGATACTGTAGTATTATATGTAGAAATGTGATCCTGAAAGAGCTGTTCTTCCTTTCATTAAATTTGTATATTACATTATTTTAAACTTAATTTTCTCAACCTTTAGATGGATGTGCATTATGTTAGATTATAAACTGAATGCACTTGGCAAACTTATTAATTAATTACTATATGCCAAGGAATGTGGTATCTCTGGCTTATGTTTCTCCTGTTGAAGCTTAGCCACTATGCTAAATGGAACAACTATAGGTAGTAATTAGGTCAGACAAAAAAGTTAAAAAAAAAAAAGTGTTTGGGTTTACCATTTCTGAATTTGTGTAGAAAATGAATGCTTCAGTCAAAGCAGGCTTTTCAAATATTCGGTACAGTCTGAATTCCTCTTAAAGACAATCTAGGAAGATTTAAAATGATCGATTTGGCTGAAAAATATTGTGTCTGAAAAATTTCAAAGCATTAATAATTTCCTAAGCAAGAATAATTTTTGCTACCATCAGAGAGAAAAGAGAAACATGACAATGAATTGTCCCAACCACCCCATGGACATTTGTCTGACCTAATTACTACCTATAGTTGTTCCATTTATTTTATTAAGCTGGCTAAAGGAAGTGACAGTTCTGTTTATTTATCTTAGTTATTCTCTTCTGTTGCTTCAGACTGGAGTAATTTCTCCATTCCAGTATGATAGGGCTTCATCTTTCCCAAATCTGTTTCTGAAACAAATATCTAGGCTATTTGTTAATTAATGCTTTTAGGATATTGACTGCTAATGATAATGGGGAGTTATAAAAATCAAAACCAAGAGAAAAGTCATGACTTTCTTATGAACCTCAAATTTTCAGTTTCTAGTCAAAAAAGAAAGTAGAGTTAACCTGTACTGGGCTTTTGGGCTTCAGACTCCCTAGCTAGCAACTCTTAACCACTTGATATATTACTTAGGTTTCTTTTGGAAATCATGTTCCCCCTTTACTGAAGTTTGATGACCATTAATTCACAAACAAATACTGATTGAGAGCCTTCTATCTACTTCACACCTTTCTAGGTACTTGGGATAAGTCAATAAATGAAGCAAAAATCCCAGTCCTACTGAATCTTAAATAGATTACCTTTGAGTTACTACCCCCCTTTTGTAATTTATTAGCTGTGTGACCTTGAACATCTCTCTGTCTCAATTTCCTCATTTGTAAAATGGGGATTATGCAATAACCTATCTGAGTTGTTATGTTTAAAGGAAATATTTCATTTTTGGCATTTAAACAGTGCTGGGTATAGTGTGCACTCAATAAAAACATATATTGGTGGTAGCAGTCACACTGGATCTCTCAATTTGAAAATGATTTGTATATCATGAACTGATTTGTTATTTACATTTGTGCACTGTCTTCTTAGAAGTCCCCTCATAAATTTCGGTTCATCTCATCACATTCCAGGATCCAAATATAAATACAAATATTTCATACATTTTTAGGTGAATTATGATACCCTCTTTTTCAGCATGACAACACTGTTTGGATAGCTTCATATATGCAACCATATATTTTGTTGAGTGCCTATTAATTGCCAAAACTATGCTTGTTTCTCAAGATAGAAGGGTTATTGTGGCCACTGTGTGATTGGATGTGTCCTTGTGTTTCCTGAAACTGTGTATTTGTGGGTATTTAATATTTATCTAAATCATACATATTCTACCAAAATCTTGGTTATTTGTCATTACTAAAATACATAGATTTCTCATTTTATTATATAAGGTAACTAATATAATTATATGGATTCATTGTAACAGACAGAATTATAAATTTCCATCCCAACAAATTTTCTGATCTTGATACTTTCTATATAGTATGGTTATTGCAGTTTAGAGGGCAACATTGAAAA
Organism: Tamandua tetradactyla; assembly: GCF_023851605.1. Lineage (NCBI taxonomy): Eukaryota > Metazoa > Chordata > Mammalia > Pilosa > Myrmecophagidae > Tamandua > Tamandua tetradactyla. The sequence continues at coordinate 73,023,782 of NC_135331.1, forward strand.
GAAAATTACCAAATAATTTATCCAGTTTGGAAATAGCTATACATGTTTATATTTTTCCTGGGTGTCCCTGAAAACAATATTTTTAGCAGATGGGATTGATTAGTTTTAAAAGTGCTATTTTTTTCTTTAGTAATAGATGGACTTTTTCTTTTTTGCCGTTACAGTTTTTCTCCATAATTGTATTTATCACCAGAAAAGAGTACTTTTTTTTCCAAATTAAAATGTAAGAATATTAATATAACACAACATGTTAACAGAATGAAGAATACCACGTGATTATCTCAATTGATGCAGAAAGGTATTTGACCAAATCTAGCACCCTTTCTCATTAAAAACATTTAGAACACAAAGAGATGAAGGAGCCATACACAATATGATGAAGAACATACAATAAAAGCCCACAGCTAATATTCTACATAAAGCTGAAAGGCAGAAAGCTTCCCCTCTAAGATCAGGAACAAGAAAAGAATATCCACTGACTCCACTATAATTAAACATTGTACTGAAATTTCTTGCCAGAGCAATTAGACAAGAAAAAAAAGAATTAAAACATCCAAATTGGAAAAGAAGACGTAAAACTTGCCCTATTTTCAGATGATGTGCTCTTAGAAAAAGAAAATCCTGAAAAAAATCACAACAAAGCTCTTAAGGCTAACAAATGAATTCATCAAAGAGGTGGAATACAAGATTAACACCCCAAAATCTATAGTGTTTCTATACACAAGTAATGAACGATCAGAAGAAATAAAGAAAAAAAAAAAAAACTCCATTCACAATAGAAACTAAAAGAATCAAATATAAAGGACTAAATCTAACTAAGCATGTAAAGAATTTGTCTATGGAAAACTACCTAACATTGCTAAAAGAAATCAGAGAAGATAAATGGAAACACATTCTTTGTTCATGGATTATAAGACTAACTATCATTAAAATGTCAATACTACCCAAAGCAATTTATAGATCAGCACAATCCCAATCATCACATTTATATGGAAGGATAAGGGGTCCTGAATGGTTGAAGCCACCTTGAAAGAGAAGAATGAAGTTGGAAGACTCACACTTCCCGATCTTAACACTTAATACAAAGCCAAAGTCAACAAAACAGCATGGTACTGGCACAAGGATTGACATATAGACCAGTGGAATAGATTTAATTGCTCAAATGTCAACTTTCACACTTAGAGCCAACTGAATTTTTAAAAGGTACCAAAGATCACTCAATTGGGAAAGAATAGTCTCTTAAACACATGGTACTGGGAAAACTAGATCTCCATTTGCAAAAAAAAAAGAAGAAGGAGGAGAATTCCTACCTTACGCCATACCACACCATATGCAAAATCAACCTAAAATAGCTCAAAGACTTTAACATAAAAACACAACTATCAAACTCCTAAAAGAAAATGTAGGGAAGCATCTTGAGGACCTTGTGTTAGGCAATGGTAACAAAAGAAAAAAAATGATAAATGGGACCTCATCAGAATTAAAAACTTTTATGCTTTATAGCACTTTATTTATATTCTTAGATATTCTGATTTGGGAGGTGTTGGTTGGGCCAAAGCATCTACATTTTTTTTTAATGATACTTATAAGTGTTTACTAGAAATGGTAAATTCACAGAGATAACAGATTCCAGATTACTGGGGGAGGGTGTGATGGTGGGATGGGGAAGGTAGCATATTTGCATTTTTTTTTTAATTAAGTTAATAAAACCATTTTAATATTTCTTTGTGGGAAGAACCTATTTATTGAGAATTAAAAGTGAAATAAAAATAAAAATAATAAATATCACTACAATTAAACACCCTATTACCCCTCTTTGTTCTGTACTTTACCAGGTATCAATAAATAGAGTTGCTGTTCTCATTTGGGTGCAGACCCTATTCCCACCTCCTTCCTCAATGCTTTTCCATGTATCAATAAAGAAGTTTCCATATATAAATTAAGAAGTTTCCCCATTTATCAATAAAGCACCACACTCCATTAGCCAGCCCCAGCCGCCGCTATTAAACAGGGCACTGTCCTGCCTCCAGGATATACAAAATGCCACACAGTTACAGTCTTTACACTCTGAGGGGACATCAATCTTGCCACCAGTCCATGCCCTTGCCTAAATAAATGTGGAATACTGCTCAAAAGGGAAGCTGAAGAAAACGGCATCAGTGTCCTCAACAGTGCCTCTAAGAGGGGGCATATGGGCTCCTGAGGATAAAAAATGAACTCACCCCTCTAAATAGGGGATGGATGAGTCCCTTGTTCTAAGGTGACAGATTGGTAGTTCTGGGCATGAGAGTTTATGAGCTGAAGACTTCCATTTATTCCAAAAAGACAAAATTATTATGCTCATTCAGCGGTGGAAGGTAGCCTATAGCTCATCCCCATTAATTCTTGAATTGCACGTCAATAATTCTTCTACCTGGAGATTCAAAGGCCTGACATCATCAACCAGGTTTCTACAAGAAAATGTCCTGCTTCTTTATATATACATTTTTTTTTAGTATTTTTAAAAAAATTTTAAAACATTTTTTAAAATTTATTTATTAACTTAAGAACAAACAATAACATTAACATATAATTCTGTTCTATACATATATTCAGTAATTCTCAATATCATCACATAGTTGTATATTCATCATTTCTTAGAACATTTGCATCAATTCAGAAAAAGAAATAAAAAGACAACAGAAAAAGAAATAAAACAATAACAGAAAAAAAGGATTATACATACCATAACCCTTACCCCTCACTTTAATTTATCACTAGCATTTCAAACTAAATTTATTTTAACATTTGCTCCCCCTATTATTTATTTTTATTCCCTATGTTCTACTAATTTCTTGACAAGGTAGAAAAAAGGAGCATCAGAGACAAGGTTTTCACAATCACACAGTCACACTGTGACAGCTTTATCATTATTCAATCATCCTCGAGAAACATGGCTACTGGAACACAGCTCTATATGTTCAGGTAGTTCCCTCCAGCCTCTGCATTACATCTTGAATAACAAGATGATATCTACTTAATGCATAAGAATAACCACCAGGACAACCCCTTGACTCTGTTTGGAATCTCTCAGCCATTGACACTTTGTCTCATTTCATTCTTCCCCCTTTTGGTTGAGAAGGTTTTCTCAATCCCTTGATGCTGAGTCTCAGTTCATTCTAGGATTTCTGTCCCACATTGCCAGGAAGGTCCACACCCCTGGGAGTCACGTCCCATGTAGACAGGGGGAGGGTTGTGGGATTGCTTGTTGTGTTGGCTGGAGAGAGAGGCCACATCTGAGAAACAAAAGAGGCTCTCCTGGGGGTGACTCCTAGGTCTAAATTTTAAGTAGACCTGACCTATCCTTTGTGGGGTTAAGTTTCACATAAACAAACCCCAAGACTTGGGGCTCAGCCTATAGCTTTGGCCATCCACATTACCCATGAGAATATCAAGAATTCAACCTGGGGAAGTTGCATTTCTGCCCGTTCTCACCATTCCCCGAAGGGGGCTTTGCAAATACTTTTCCACTCACTGATCGAATCACTCTGGGATTTACCGGGCCATCAAAAAAAAATCTCATGTCCTAACTGAGATTCCAAGTACTTAGCATCAACAATTTTAACTAACGCCTCTGATCAACTTGTTGATTTACCATGTCAAACCCAGTAGTGTCTTCAGAAGTTTCCTCCTCCAGGAACTGCAAAGTCTTCATTTTCCCTCCTGATGGAATTGCCTCCTGACAGGTAACCAGAGAAGAGCTGGCCTCCACTCTTGAATTCCAGTTATGTGACTTGGACAGATCCTTTTCCCTCTCTAAGGCTCCTTTTCCTCATTGATAAAACAGTGATAATACAGGATTGCTATTCTGAGACAATGGGGTAGTATGTGCTCAGTGTCTGTCACATAGTTAAATGTTTCCTTCCTCTTAGGAATGCCAATTCTTTAACAAGTTTGAAGCTTGATCTACTTAACACTACATTTCTTCATCATAAAACCATAACACTAGTGATAAGCAACCTCTTTGCGTGGATTTATTTATTTTAACATATTTTATGGCACATATATTAAATAGGAGAGAAATCTCCCTGATGTGGTTGCAGAAGAGCAAGATGAAGGAAATGATATTCTTATGGTTTTGGCTTAATCATTTTTCTAAATTGTACTGAACCATTAATATAAGGGAATTTCATTTTTAAATGTTTTTTTTCTTTTTTTAGTGATTGTTAATAGGTTTATAATTCCTTCTATTCATATGTTTTGCCACAGATGGTAAATAATAATATTTTAATTTCTAATTTTAAGGTATACCAGTAATCTCCTGAACTACTTTCATTTGGTCCACAACTCTCCATTGACAACTGAATGCTTTATTTTTTTTTTCTTTTTACCAAGGTATAAAACATTTTGCTTTCTGTTTTTAATTGTTGTTGTTTTATGTTCTTTATTCTGCTTAAAAATTAATGTGTGGGATTTAAACATAAAATTAATGTGTAGAATCTTTTATATTTCTTTCATGTAAAAAATGTCACTACTAAACAAAATTAAGTTTCATTTCACTTCTGCACCTCTTAATTACTCTTTATGTGTCAGGGAAGTTCCCACATGGAAAAACTGAGGCACACAGAGTGAGTACCTCAGCAAGAATCTAGGCATCTACTCACTTGATATTTCCTAAACAGAACTAGTTAGATGTGACTCATTTGCCAGTATTTGGACATAAATTGGACACAGTACCTCCAACCAGTTGAGTGAACAATTCTCTAGTGTGATATTATAAATGCAATAAAAGTGTTTATTTTGACAACGAAAAATGGGTGGAAAGAAATGACTTGACATTTTGTCATATTTTTATATATTGATTTGTGCCTCAGAAAAATTCAATATGCTTTCTCACAGCTGTGTTTTTCATTTTGCTTGGGGTAAATAGGAAAGATTTTCAGAAAGAATCTGATTCAGAAGCATCCTTTGGAGGCAATAGATATATTTTTATTATCACCTGTCAAACCATCAGAACATTGAGACTTCTGTAATTATTGATTTTTAATACATAATCTCAAAGTGCACTTGCCAAATTAAACTGACATAGTGATGCCTGTGAATGATGAATATTTTTGTAAAGAAAAGACAAAAAAATGCTTACATTTTAAAATGCTTTAATATATTCACAGGTGCTAATTATAGAAGAAAAGTTGAAGAACCTCTTATTTGAAATTGCCATTGTTGATTCAGGCTACTGCTATTTTCCAATAATGTAAATGTCTTTAACATTTTTTTTTTCCTGTAGCTTCCCTGTCTTTCTGGTATATTAAAAAAAAAAAAAATGACTCATTATCTAGCCCATAATCATACTCTTTTAAAACTTAGTCTACTAAGATAAGTACATTCAGGATACTATTATTTTCCAATAGTGAATATTTTTTCAGCATTATGTGTATGTTTGTGTGTGTGTGTGTGTTTATAAATGCCATACCTTTCTGGCATATAAAGAAATTGATCATAATCTTGCCTATAATCTCTCAATCTCTATTAAATATGAAAAATATATAAATTATTATAGCAAATTAAGTAATAGCTCTGTTTTAAGATGTTATCACTGAATCATAAATAATTAATCACTTAGAAATTCCAAATGAAAAATATGAATTCTTTCATTTTTGCAATGTGGTTAATATATGGGTAATGTTATCAGCAAACTCAAAGTTTATGGTAAAAAGGCACTGATCTAATCAAATTTTAATAGGAACAAAGCTATAATCAAAAACCATTTTGATAGAACTGATTTTTAACAATTAGGTTTTCTTGGCTAACACTTTTAAAAATACAGCTTAACTTTTCAGAGCTATTGTATCGCTGTAATCGGTTCCGTTCAAGCCAGATGAGCCAACAGCATATGCTTTACACCTGGGGAGAACATGTGCCTCAGAAAGGGACTTTCCCTTGCTGTGAACCTAATTTGGTAAACAAAAACCTAAATGAAGGGGCAAGTTCAGTGAGCATCTTAAGAAAAGCAGAAACATATTACTCTAGAATTCAAAGTAGAGAGAGGTCACATGAAATTAGGCAATAGAGAAATACAGTTCATCCTGTAGCTGACATTTGAAATGGGCCTTAAAATACTAGTAATTTTGACATGTGTAGATGAGTGACATGGCTGAGGAAATATTTCATGCCAGAGACGCACCCTCTAACACTTAGTTATACCTGTCTCGTGTTGGTATGCAGTTTCTCCTGGAAATGGAATTCTTTCTCAAATGAGTCTTCTCTGGAAACCTCCTTATAAAACATGTTGAGATGCATTGACCCCTGTTGAGAAGAATGGGGAACCGGAGGTCTCCATTCTCCAAACACAATTTCTTTCATTATTTGCGACCCAACTCCTCTTAGCAACACTTCTATGTAGGCTGTAGTGAAAGACACCATATTATTTTATCAATGGAAAGTTTAACACCATCATTTAAATAAGAAAAGCTACAGAAAGTAAAGCCAAATGGAATCTTCTTGGCTCGTAGGAATTTGTGTTTGCTAGAACCTGCATTTTGGTACTTATCATAGGAGAAGAAAAAAAAAAAGCTATTCCAAGGATTCCTATTAGAATCTTCAGATAGCCATGAGATTTTTTAAAAAAAAATTTTTATTGACACATTTTTGCATACATACAGTCCATACATGGTGTACAATCATGGCTCATAGTATCATCACATAGTTGTATATTCATCACCATGGTCGTTTTTTAGAATATTTGCATCACTTCAGAAAAAGAAATAAAAACAGAAAAGAAGAAACTTATACATACCATACCCCTTACCCCTCCGTCCCTCTCATTGACCACTAGTATTTCCATCTACCCAATTTATTTTACCCTTTATCCCCCCTATTATTTATTTATTTATTTATAATCCATATTTTTTTTACTCTAGCCATGAGATTTTTTTTTTTTTTTTTTTTTTACATGGGCAAGCACTGAGAATCGAACCTGTATGGCAGGTGAAAACTCTGCCTGCTGAGCCACCATGGCCCACCCTACAGCCATGAGATTTTAACAATAAAGAGGAGTTTACAAATGAGTAATACTGATGTAGAATATATGATAATCATAGGGCAAAGCGATAGAAATGGTAGTTTGGATCCATCTTCTGAAGTCCTTTAATGCTGGACAGGTGCATGTGGATATACACACAACCCTGGGTTGTCATTCACAGCTTAATATCCGCACAACGCGAGCAGCTATATGTTATTATTGGCAAGTAGAGAACTATTTACTTAATTTGGATAACAGTAGAGAAGCTTGGAATTTTTTCAAACCTGATTGTTTTGAACTTTAAGAAATTAACCCTGCAGCAATGTAGAAAATATTCAAATTCCAGAAACATGAATGTAGACTGTTCCAAATGTAATTGTCTGTTAGAGTAATAAACTGGCACTCATAATTTGTAAGGGGAAGTAAAGCAAAGATGATTCTAAAAACTTTATCTAAGTGGCCAGGAGGGCTATTTATCCTGATAGAAATAAAATGTGGTGAGTGGAGCAGGATAAGAGAGAGACTAAATACTCTTTTTAAAGATTTCAAATCACTATGATTAAGTTTTCGTGCTAAATGGACAAAGCTATAATTTTCCCTTTAAGTCTTTATTTTTCTGTATCTTTTCTTTCAGGCTGAAGTCATTGATGTGAGTTATGGATCTGTATACGATTTGAAGGCAGTTAAAAAAATGAGAAAGATAACGAACCAGATTGCACTCCTGAAATTAGGAAAATTACCCCTACTTTATAAGGTTGGTTCAATGGCTATAATTTGGTGGTGGGTGAATATTTTGTTGTGTTTTGTTGGAGTTACCAGTCTCTGTGAGTGTGGAGCATGTATTTTGGTATTTGTGCGTATATGTTTGTGCATGTAGGTGTGCATGGTGAGAGAGAGAGGTACGGAGAGGCAGAAAGTGTCACAGAAAAACAGAGATAAATAGTTTTTTTTCTAAAAATAGCATGTTTAAAATGAAAATCCTTAAATAAAGAAATTGATGTCCTTATTCTAGAAGATAGGAACACTCTAAACCAGGTATTAGACTTTGATAAAATTGGCATGCTCTATAATTGTACCTATCTGGAATGCTGAAACTGAGAACAACAGTGTTCTTTTCTCATGACATATGTAAAACTTCTGATCTATTATCAAAATTGACTGATCACCACATGCTTTATATTAAACTAATCTCCAGCTGATTTACATTTGTAGTGATTGATTTTGTCAACTCTGTAACTTCACTGTTACTGCCTGTGCTCTGGAATTTAATTAAAATATAATGTGCTAAGGAGAAGCAGACTTTTGATTTACTTCATTTAAGTTGAAGTTTAATAACACTCATCCGCTAAATGCATCTACATAATTAAAGCAGCTCAAGCTAAGTGTCTGGTAAGGGGCCACCACAAAAACAGGCACTAGTGGAAAAAAATTCCATTTTCTTTCTGTTTCTATTTAAAAAAGAATGGCCAGTGTTGTTTTCTCACCGGAATGCCCTGGTTCTGATGATAAATTGGATCCTTTCCTATCCCAACCTTGTATGTGCTTTGCTAATTCCCAGGCACAACCTTTTGGCATGCACTGTGTGAAGACAGGAGACCATCCTGTGCCTGTTTTTCATTATCTCCCAAGTTTGCCTTTATATTCAAATCTGATCACTGGCTAGAATTATAAGATAGTCTCCAAAATCTAGTGCATTGGTATTAATTTCTTTTTTATGCAGGATAATTGGTCAGTATGTACTAAACTTTAAAATAGTCACATTTTTTGATACAGTAATTCCAGTTCAATCGATGTATTCTTAAGAAAAAAAAGAGAGAGACAGCGGTTATAAGCACAGTAATGACCAATCATATGGCAAATGTTAGGAATAATAGCAACTTCAGTTTAGTTGTAAGAATTGTGCTGCATTACTGCAGCAGACTGCTGTGCAGCAATTACAATGTGTAGAAGAATATTTAATAACATGGGGAAAGGTCTATATAGTATAGGAAAAATAAGTTGTAATGGGTACATTTGTAATAATTATTATTTTTAAATTATTATTATTTCGAAAGTTAACATTTTACTCCTACGTGCTGAGACATCTTTCTAAGCCTTTTATATGTTCTGTATTATTAGATCTTCACAGTACCCCTATTTTAAAGTAACTGCTCATCCTTAATTTTCAGATGAGGTAACCAAGGCTGGGAAAGGATAATTGACTGTCTTAAAGCCACACAGTTAGTAAACAATCAGGATTTAAACTCAGGCTGTGTCATTTCAGATCCTGAGCGTTTCATGTATGTGTCTGTGTGTATATATGTGCCTTTAGAGTAGATCCATAGGATTGATAGATGAAGAGGTTAAATTGGGATTTTTCACTGTGGCCCTGAGATAAAGTAGAGTAGACATTTCACAGTGAACTGCCAAACCTCAGTACCTCCCAGGAAATAAATGAAAACAGATTAGTCTGTCGTTAGCCCCCTCATTAGCATCTGTGGTGTGAAAGGTTTGGAGATTTCCCAGGGAGGAGGAGGGGAGGGGTGGAGTGGGGAGGAGGCAGTGTTTTGGGCGAAGGATTTTATAGATTTTTGGAGAGATCCATAAATTCCACTACACACCCTGTGACTGGGCTTTAGGGAAAACACTTGGAAGCTTTAATTCATGACCCCTGTGTGTGCAGGGCATGGCAGATGGTGTCTGAGTCCTCTTGAGAGACCTAATGGTAAGAGTGGCTACGCTTTTGATGAATGAGCACAAAATGAGTGTCTGTGTTGGGATTAACCTGCACCCCTAGAATTGGGAGCAGAGTTGCATCCCCAAAGTTGGGAAAAACATGAATTTTCCATGGACCAGCTCTGGGTGACATATGAAAGAAAGTCAGCTTGGATTGCCCTGAATCCTTCACTTGGAATTGCCTCTTGGAGTGGTGATGCATGAGTCAGTGACTAGCCCAATTAGAGTTGCAGTTGCCCACATCAAGGAAGCTATTGCTGGGGTTGTTTTAGTAAACTGACAAAGTACCATGAGATCCAAAGTCAGCTTCAAATATCTGTGGGACTGAGAGGGCATGGGGCTGTTTTAGGGCAGAAACAATAAGGTTAGAAAAGTCCTAGATGTCTAACTTCGGATTTTTAAGCCCTCTCCAGCATGGAGGGGCAGGAGTATTGTTGGTACTCAGGGAAGAAAATTAAACTGACCACACGCCTTTCCCAACAATAGGCCTGAACTGATGGAGAGGCAAGGAGCTGATCTCTAATCAAGGTTAGAGTTGTGTTGTGATTTAACAAGTCAGTTGTTGCTGAATGGACCATTGAAAGTGCAATAAGAAATGTATTTTCAATTGCTAAAGCTAATCCTGAGAAACACTATGTTTTTTTTTTAATATTTTGAAAAAACACTGTATTTTAAAAACTAACTACAAGAAGCATTTGTAAATTTGTCTTACTTATTGAACTATACTTTCAGTTTCTTTTACTTAGCTGCCTTATTTTTGACTGATGACTTTGTTCAAACCCTATGATAATTGTATGCAAAAGACTGATTATTTATTCTGTTGAACAGAGAGCTGTATTACTCTGTTTTATGTAGTAGAAGATTAGAGATAGTAGACCTCAAGCACAATTTCTTATTTTCATTTCCCCAAATCAAAATATGGATACGTTTAGCTAATCATCAGCATCAAAAATATGTGGTACTTAATATAACAATACATATGAAAGAGAAATTCAGTATTTTCTGAAGATGAACTACATGCAGTGTGTGTGTGTTCATGTATGTGTGTGTATGTTGTATGTATGTGCTCACAGGTACAAATTTATTGAAGTGGCAGTGAAGCTAGGAAGATGGGAGAGAAGAGAAGGACCCTTTCCCATTGAAACTTTTGCTTCAGTTTCTCCCTGGTATGGATGAGCATAGCAGTTCTCTTTAAGTGACATTTCTGCGTATATTTCAGATGAAAACCAGTGTTCAATTCAGTGTTATTGCATGATGTTTTTAGGCCTGGTTCTTTATATGGAGGCAAACTTTTTTTTTCCTTAACACATTTTTTTTTCTTAAGACAATTTTTTAACACATTTTATGAACAAATAATTTTAGAAAGAATACTATCTTGATATTTAGAAAGAATATGCTTATTCAGTGAATAACTTAATGAGCCACTTCATACCCAATTCTCAGAATAATTACAAAAGACCAGTGCCTCTAGAGTTTGCAATTATAAGACTGAAGCGATGCTCCATTGGTGATAGAAAACATGGTCAGGACTAGCACACAAAATCAGAAAACATGGTTTAATGCATTTTAAATTCTAATCTGCTGTTGCTTTAAAAATCAAAATATTTCCTATTTCCCACTGACTGATTTTGTTATTTCTCAAAATCATTTAAGTGAAATGTTACCCATCTACAAAAGACCAGTAATTTTTGGTTAAACATAACTTCAATCATAAGTTATAATGAAACGATTAGACTGGGTCCTTAGTCTGCCATTTAGTACTCAGATTTTCAATAGTGGATTTAGAAAAGAATAACTAATGGAATGGATTTGAAGCTTCAGATCTAATTCCTAATATTAAAATATGTTCTATTGTTTAAAACCAAAGGAAGTCATGTCTACAAATCTTCAAACTCTGTCATGAGTTAATCCCATAATTTAGAAGTCTTGTCTATTCTTACCATAAGTGATAGTGTAATTTAGTTAAACTTGCTGGCCACTTGAATTTTTTCAAATCATAGCACGTAACTTCATGTAATAGATGAGGTGATTTTTGCATACATATATTATAATATGATTAGCATAAACAATCCCAATGAATTCAGGCAGGTTTAGCACTTGGTATGAAAAGGTGCTCAGCATTGTGTTGCTCTTAAGTGCATTTTATAATATGAGTTAAGAAAAGCAACCAGGCAAGCGAGGAAAGAAAGAAAAAGGAAGGAAGCAAGTGGGGGAGGAAGTGATGAAGGATTTGATCCCTTCTTCTAGTTCACACCCCCAAATTATTCATGTTTAGGAGATTGTTTTTGTATATATTATATACTCTAGAATCAGAAACAGTAAGTTTCAGAAATATTTTTAACTTTTTGGTAATTATTTGGACTCATCAATATAGATGTCCGCTATGGTTCTTTTATTGTAATACTAAGTTATCCTTTCACATTTTATCTTTTCCCTCTCCTGTCTCTGGCTAACAATTTTCATTTTTACTGCTCCCAACTGGCTTCCTAGCCTTTTCAATCTTCTGCATTTGCTCTGAGTTCAACAGGAAATTTTTTTTAAGTAGTGAAGCTTAGCATGGCAGGACGTGAGAACTCTAGAGATAAATGGACTCATGTCTCAGTTCTTCTTTTTGAGGGTTATGTGACTTTAGAATATATCTATCCCCTCTGAGCTTTAGATATATATTTTAAAAAATCTCTGCAATGGTAAAAAAAAAAAAAATCCCAAATAATAAATTTGTGTGAAAATTAAATCTGATAATGCAGCATGATAAATCTTTAATAATGATTAATTATTCACTGATTATTATTAGTAAGACCTTAAAATCTGAGGAGTAAAGGGATGAATTTAATGATGGGAAATTATGACAGCTGTTTCAAACTTTCAAAAGTTATTAATGTACTTATTTCATAGATCAATTATGGGAAAAATATTTGTCTCTCAAGATTGTCCTTTTACATTTAGTAATGAGGATTATATCAGTACCATGTAGCAAAAATTGAATCTCTGAGTTAAAATAAATAAATGAAGTACTAGAAATATTAAAAATAAATGTAACGACTTTTTATAAATAAATATAAATATAAACGATAACCTAGCAGGATAGTACATGCTTTAGATTTTTACATTCTTGTGTTGTTGTTTTTATCCATAGAGTTTTTTTTTAAGTGGTGGAATTATACAATATTAGGACAGTATTAGTATTTTAGGAATTAGAGCTACAGTATATTTATAGCAGTATAAACTTACACAGATATTAAATTAATTTTGGAAGTCGATGTATCATGATTGTGGATGGCTCCAAGAATGTCTCAAAATTGCTTAACTCGGAAAGTCATTATAGAAATTGAGAAAATGTATGTTAAGTGCTCAACGCAGTGCTTAGCACATACTAAGCCCTCATTAAAAGTAAGCTTTTATTATTTTATTTATCACCCACAAGTCTTAATCAGGTACTGCATTCTCTATATGTATTCCATTTTCTGAGTGCCAACTTTCCATGTGGTTAAACACTGAGATCTTGTAATTTACTAAATTGCATAGTCCCTGCTTTGTTTGCCTATCAGTTTGTTTTAAATAAAAGTTCAGTGCTTAAGTTCAGGATTGATATTTATTTCAGGAATCATTATGCTGTTAAAACTTTAGTTCAAGATTTTCTTATATATATGAATTTGGAATATCCTAAAACTGACTTTGAGATTTTTTCACAGTTATTTTCTCCTCTGCCTTGATAGCTCATCTAAGTGATGAGAGCAAAACAAACAGACAAAAACAAAAGCAAACAACAACAACAAAAAAAACCTTGGCTGTTTGCTGACAGGTTTGAAAGAATTGTTTTCATCTCTAATTTTTAGTCACTATGTATATGGCCCTAAATATTCATATTCTCTTTCTCTTTCTCTCTCTTTTTCCTTACTACCTCTTGAGAAATATGGTTTAGTTATCATCTTGCTAAGAAGTGTAATTAGGAAACAATTTTTATAGACAGAGTATTAAGCAGCAGTTTGGGATTTACTAGTCTGTTGTTGTAAAGTATGTGAGGACAGAGTTAAATTACTTGTGGAAGGTAACACATTGAAAATTTAATACTTGTTTGGAAAAAAAAATGCCCTGACCTAAAATGTATCTAATTAAAATTACACCTATATAATGTATCATATCTGGTTTTGAATTCAATAGACTGTATTTATAACAAATTAACCTTTAATAAGCTATAAAACCTAAACCTAGGGACAGAAGCTTAAAATATTCTTACTTGAAATTTGAAAACAATATGCACTCATTTTAATATATAATTGTTAACATATAAATAAAATTATCACCATAAATATTCATTAAATTGTTTTTTAAGTGAAATTATATGTTTGCTGTATTTATGCAAAAGCAATTGGGAAGGTTTTATAGCCCAATATATATTATAGTTAAGGATAAAGCTTTTGTTTTAATAATGAGCAGTTTTGGAAAAAAGAAAAGCCTTTCTATCACAAGTAAAAAAAAGTTACTGCTTATTTATTAAATTTGAATTTCCAAATTTTATAAAAATATTTATGTACATTGTAATTTTCTTTATTTGTCCTGTATTGTACATTCTTTGATCTTATCCATAGAATGCATTTTTATGAATTTTCTTAAATTATTAATAAATATATAATAATCTGAATATTCTATGGCCTTCTAATATATAGATTTAAAACACAATATACTAATAGTTATAATAATTCCACATTTTAATCTTTTTTGCGTTCTTTAGAAAAATTCTATAGTCTTCTGGTTTCAGTGGCTTCCTCTGTTTTCTGTGGGTCCTCTCTTAACTTCTCCAGGGATTTCCTCTGTGAGCTGCTCTTAATTTCATCTCTTAGTTTCTGTGTGTCTTTGTCCTCATGTGAAGGACCCCAGTAAGAAAATTAAGACCCAACTTGATGATGCAGACCACATTTCAATTGAAATAGCCTAATCAAAATGTCCCACCTACACTAGGTGTACACCCACAGGATGGATTAAAAGCACATGGCCTTTTCTGGGCTGCATAACACTTTCTAACTGACACAGGCAGTGAAACAAGCAGGTGCACAGGTGGAATACTGGCATGCTGAGGTTGGATTGAAATCTATAGAATCCCGAATTTGGGATAGTTTCACCACATGCTCTGTTAGCTGGGGCTGCACAAGATGGGCATCAGCATATCTCCTGCAGACATGATGTTTGAATGTTAACAGGCTAAACTTACTAATTAAAAGATACAGATTGGCAGAACGGGTTAAAAAACATAATCCAGCTATACGCTGCTTACAAGAGACTCATCTGAGACATAAGGATACAAGGTTCTGTGGTGGTAACATCCAACTACAGGAATATGCCTGCAGTAAATTCAGGAGAAAAATAATCTCAAAGAAAAGTAGATTAGATTGATTATATTCCAAGCTGCAATCAAGCCAAAGTACAGTTTAATTCCTGAGAGGAAGAAAGTGATAAACCCTGCCTTTGTGTGCTTAAGAGAGGCAATACCCAACCTGTTTGGGAAAATGACATCACTTTCAATCTCTGCCTGATTGTTAAGCATTGATGCACAATTAAAAAAATATATCTTTGCAAACCATCAGGAAACATGAAAAATCAATAGAAAAGAGAAAGAAGTTCAACAGATAATAGATATTGGAGTTAGATTAAAACAACATAAAATAATTGCTATAAGTATATGTAGCAAGTTGAAATATGTACTCCTGGAAAACATGTTCTTAATCTTAACCCATTCCCAGGAATGTGAAACTTTTGGACCCTTTGGAGATGCCGTTTTTAGTTAAGTTTTTACCTTAACTGAATGTTACGTTGAATGATTCAGCCTTACTCCTAATACTCGAGACTTTATGAAAAGAAAGCCATTGTGGAGGACAAACTTAACATGATTAAAACACAAAAAAGAAAAGAGACATCACCATGTCACAAGAAAGCCAAGGAACCCCAAAGATTAATGGCAAGTCATCACTAGAATGCCACAGATCTTTGGCAAGAAAGTAAGGCTTCTAGCCTCTGAAACCATGATCTAGTAAATTTGTTGTTAAGCCAACCCATTGTATGGCATTTGTCCTAGCAGCCTAGAAACCAATATAATATGTACATAATTGAGGAAATAACTAAAATATATGAAAAGACAAAGAAGTACAAGAGTGCCTCATTTAGCACACAATATTGTATGTGCACACACAGTGGTGAAGTTAAGAGACATCACATGTAGAAGACTAGATTATGGAAATTGGATATACCTCAATATGAAACATTCAAATAAGAGTGCCTAAAAAAAGAGGGTATGGACTTCTGGAAAGATGGTGAAATAAAGTATCTTGAGATTAGCACTGATCCATGGAAAAGTTAGAGAAGGAACAGGAGGGTGACTAGGAAGGCAATTCGGGAGTGCAGCTGACCTGGGAGAGCCTTCTGCACTACATATGGCAGCCCAGGTACAGAGGCCGAGGAACTGAGAGGCAGAAAGCTGGAGCCTGGTGCAGAGGTGCAGAGCTCATGGGAGGGCACAGATGGGAGCCAGGGACTGGGAAGTAAGACAGGCCACCTTCCTTGGTCACGCTGCCCTCACCAGTGTAACCCTATGACTGGCGACTCACCCCACACCCCACGCACCTGAACCTCATCAACTGCTCCCATTCCCCATACTTCAGGTGCCCACACACCACCAGCCACTAGTGCATGTACCTGCTCCACACACCCATCCACCTCTCCCGTACCCCTCCTGAGCACTACTGCCCCCTCCCTGTTCCCTGCAGGCTGTTGCCAGTGCATAAAGTCTGCCGGCACTAACCTCTATACCCAGGCTACCCCTGCCCCCCTGCCCATAGTGTCACAAGGCATCACCCCCTCCCCCCGAGCTCTGCACATCAGTTTAAGGCACTCCTAGGCCCATGCATGTACACAGGCCCCCAATCACATCATTTAGCTCTAGGAACCTCACTTTACAGCAGTCTTAGAACTATGCATGCACATAGCCCTCAGCCACACTTCCCAGCACTGATAAAGTGCTGACCTGCGAAGCCAGGTCACATCTGCCCCCAATCCACAAAGGAATAATGCCACAGCTCTATGCATGAGTACAAAAGGCCCTGTGTCTTAGACCAGTGCACACCTGGGTTATGCTCCCAAGACCGGTGCACTCACACAGCTACATTCTCCTTGGCCACTGGGCACCCACACTGACAAGCATCAGCATAACATCTACAACCTGTACCTATACCTGCCCTGAAACAAATCACTGCACTAGGTGCCCACCCCATGCCCTGCTGCCTGCTGTACAACCAGCCCACAAACACAAGGCCTTAGACTACTGAAAGAAATCCACTCCCAAAATAAAACAATCAAGATATTTACATGGCACAAAGACAGCAGAAGATCACTCAGCATATCACAATGCAGACAGATATAGCCCTGCCTAATGACCAAATTAAAACACCAGAGGAGACATAGGCATTGGAACAACTAATCAAAGATGTTCATACACCTCTACTTAATAAAATAAATGGCAACCAAGACTCCTATATCCAGCAAAATTGTCCTTCAAAAATGAGGGAGAAATTAAAACATTCTCAGACAAAAAGTCACTGAGAGAATTTGTGACCAAGAGACCAGCTCTGCAAGAAATACTAAAGGGAGCACTAGAGTCAGATACGAAAAGACATAAGAGAGAGGTATGGAGAAGAGTATAGAAAGAAGGAAAGTCAGATATGATATATATATAATACAAAAGGCAAAATGGTAGAGGAAAATATTATCCAAACAGTAATAACTCTAAATGTTAATGAACTGAATTCCCCAATCAAAAGACATAGACTGGCAGAATGGATTAAAAAACAGGATCCTTCTATATGCTGTCTACAGGAAACACATCTTAGACCCAAAGATAAACATAGGTTGAAAGTGAAAGGTTGGGAAAAGATATTTCAGGCAAATAACAACCAGAAAAGAGCAGGAGTAGCTATACTAATATCCAACAAATTAGACTTCAAATGTAAAACAGTTAAAAGAGACAAAGAAGGACACTATATACTAATAAAAGGAACAATTAAACAAGAAGACATAACAATCATAAATATTTATGCACCGAACCAGAATGCCCCAAAATACGTGAGGAATACACTGCAAACACTGAAAAGGGAAATAGACACATATACCATAATAGTTGGAGACTTCAATTCACCACTCTCATCAATGGACAGAACATCTCGACAGAGGATCAATAAAGAAATAGAGAATCTGAATATTACTATAAATGAGCTAGACTTAACAGACATTTATAGGACATTACATCCCACAACAGCAGGATACACCTTTTTCTCAAGTGCTCATGGATCATTCTCAAAGATAGACCATATGCTGGGTCACAAAGCAAGTCTTAACAGATAAAATAAGTGGGCTAGCAAATGACATAAAGGAGATAAAAAAGACAGTAGAAGAGCATAAAGAGGAATTTGAAAGAATAAATAGAAAAAATAGTGGATATGACAGAGATTAAAGACTGTTGACCAAATAAAAAAACATACTAGAGGCACACAACACCAGATTTGAAGAGATAGAAGAAAGATTAAGTGATGTAGAGGGCAGGATAACTGACTTCAAGACTCAAAACAGCAAATGGCAAAAAGGATGGAAAAAATTTAAGTGGATCTCAGGGAAATGATAGACAAAACAAGGTGCACAAATATAATAATCATTGGTGTCCCAGAAGGAGAAGAGAGCAGCAAAGGGCTAAGAAGAGTAGTTGAGAATATAATGGGGGAAAACTTCCTAACCCTTATTAAGGACATAAATATACAAGTCAAGAAGCCCAATGAACTCCAAACAGAATAAATCCAAATAGGCCTTCCCCAAGGCACATACTAGTCAGCTTATAAAATGTTTAAAAGAAGCAGAAAATTCTGAAAGTGACAAGAGAAAAACAATTTACTACATACGAGGGAAACTAAATAAGACTGAGTTCAGGCTAGTCAACTAGCACTCTGGAGGCGAGAAGGCAGTCATATGATATATTCAAGAGCCTGAAAGAGAAAGTCTTCCACCAAGAATTTTGCACCCACCCAAATTGCCCTTCAAAATTGAAGGAGAAATTAAAGTTTTCACAGACAAAGAAGTCCTGAGAGAATTTGTCAACAAGGGACTGGTCCTACAAGAAATAATAAAAGGAGTTATACCAGCTGGAAAAGAAAAAGATAAGAGAGGGAGTTCTGGAGGTGGGCACAGAATTGAAGAGTACCACTAAGGATAATTTAAAGAATACAAAGAGAAAGAGGGAAAAGAATATATAGGTCTGACAAATAAAAAAGATAAGATGGTGGAATCAAGAAATGCCTTTTCGGTAATAACATTGAATGTTAATGGACTGAACTTACTAATTAAAAGATAGATTGTCAGAATGGATTAAGAAACATAATCCAGCTATATGCTTCCTATAAGAGACTCATCTGAGACATGAGGATACAAATAGAGTGAAAGTGAAAGGATGGAAAAAGATTTTCCACACAAGATGTAACCAAAAGAAAGCAGGAATAGCTATCCTAATATTGGACAAAATAGACTTTAAATGTAAAGACATCATAAGAGACAAGCAAGGACACTATATACTAATTAAAGGGTCAATTCTGGAGGGAAAGAGACCCTGAATAGCAAAAAGCATCCTAAAAAAGAAGAACATGGGAGGATTAACACTCTTTGACTTTAAAACCTATTATAAAGCCATAATGTTCAAAAAAGCATGGCACTGACACAAAGATAGCAGCATTGACCAATGGAATTGAATGATAAGTGCAGAAAAGAACAACCAAATCTATGGTCAACTGATTTTTGACAAGGCCCCCAAATCCTCTGAACTGGGACAAAATAGCCTTTCCAATAATTAGGCATGGAAGAACTGGATATCAATAGCCAAGAGAATGAAAGGGGACACCTATTTTACACCCTACACAAAAATTACCTCAAAATGGACTGAACACCTAAATATAAAAATTAGCACCATAAAGCTAAATATAAGAACTAGCACCATAAAGCTTCTAGAAGAAAATGTGGTGAAACATCTTCAAGACCTAGTAATAGGAGGTAGCTTCCTAAACTTTACACCCAAAGCGTAAGCAACAAAAGAAAAAAATAGATAAATGGAAACTCCTCAAAATCAAATGCTTCTGCACTTCAAAAGATTGTGAAAAAGGAGAAGAGGTAGCCAACTCAATCGGAGAAAATATTTGGAAATCACATATCAGACAAAGGTTTCATTTCCTGTATATCCAAATAAATCATACAACTCAACAACAAAAGAACAAACAACCCAATTATGAAATGGGCTGAAGATATGAATAGGCATTTTTCTGAAGAGCAAATGCAGATGGCTCAAAGGCACATGAAGAGTGCTTGCTTTGGCAGCACATATACTAAAACTGGAATGATACAGAGAAGATTAGCATGGCCCCTGTGCAAGGATGACAAATTAGTGAAACGTTCCATAGTTTTAAGAAGAAAAAAAAACACACATGAAGAGATAATCATTTTCATTTGGCTATAAGCGAAATGCAGATCAAGACTACAATGATATACCACCTCACACCTATAAGAATGGCTGCTATTAAACATAGTAATCTATAAAAGTTGGAAAGGATGTGGAGAAACTGGGACAATTATGCACTGCTGGTGGGAATGTGCAATGGTGTGGCCACTATGGAAGATGTTTTGGTGGTTCCTTAGGAAACTAAATATTGAGTTGCCCTATGACCCAGCAATAGCACTACTTGATATATACACAGAAGAGAAGAAAGCAATGACACAAACAGACATTTGCATGCCGATGTTCATAGTAGCATTTTCACAACCACCAAAAGATGGGAACAATTCAAATGCCCATCAACAGATGAGTGGATCAACAAAATGTGGTATATACATATGATGGAATATTATGCAGCAGTAAGACAAAATGACATCCTGAAGCACATGGCAAGATGGATGAGGCTTGAGGACATAATGCTGAGAGAAGTTAGCCAAAAGGAGAGATACTGTATGATTCCACTTTTATGACCAGCATAAAGGTGGCTGAACGATGCACTGATGGAGAAGTAGATTGGTGAATGATGGTGTATGCTTATGAATAAAGGTTTTGCTTCTACAAAAAGGAATAAAGTCATGAGGCATGCAATGATGTGAATGAATATGTGGGACATTTGGTGAGACAAAATAAGCCAGAAACAAAAGGACAAGAATGGTATGGTCACCTTTAGAAAATGCTTATAAGAAAACAACTTAGATTGTAAGCTTTTAGAGCAAACACATTAAGTCTGAAATGGTGATTATTATTTCTGAAGTTTGAGAGGCTGTTTTATATATAACCTGATATTTAGAGATAAGAATGAAGCCAAATAGGATGGGGTTAAAGTGATTCAGAACAAGAACGTAAGGAAGACAGTGTCTATATTTTAGAACCACACATACTCTTTGAGACCAATGGAAGAAAGGTTTATCTGATGGAACTGAAATTTTCTGTAGTGCATAATCTAATTCAACCTATCTGTACAGCTCATTTGAACAAATGAAACACAGGGAGCACAGAATGAGAAAGAGGTCCTTTAATCCTACATAGATTATTGTAATGCCTGGATACATCCTAGAGTATATTAAGCAGATAATCAAAAAGTATTGGCAAAGTCCCCTGAGGGAGGGGAGAAAGGATATGGAACTATTAAACTTTACCATTAGGGAATCCCCTGATACTGTGTCAAACTTTAGGGACACCCAAATAAATAGGCCATGCCCTCAACCATGAAGTTCACTCTTGTGAAGGTTATATAAGTAGCAGAGAAGCTTAGACTGCCTATAGGCATGCCAAGAGTTACTTCTGGAGGACCTCTTTTGTTGCTCAGATGTGGCCTTAGTCTCTAAGCCCAACTCTGCAAATGAAATCATTGCCCTCCCTACTATGTGGAACATGACATTCAGGGGTGAAAGTCGGAGATATGGAAGATGGCTCCCAGGGATGAATCCAGACCTGGGACCATGGGATCAACAATTCCATCCTGGCCAAAAGGGGGGAAAGAAGTGTAATTAATAAAATATCAGTGGGAGAGAGAGTTCAAATAGAGTTGAGAGTCTACTCTGGAGGTTGCTCTTATGCAAGCTTCAGTTAGACCTTGCTACCTATCATAATCTGCCAACCCCCAACCAGAACCATTCCAGCCAATCCTAAAGAATACCTGGGCAATATATAAGATTCCACAAGGATATCATGCATTAGAGTAATTTTCCAAAAACCTATAAACTCCAGACGGGTCGCTGGTCCAGATAAGTCCTGAAATCTAGCCCAGCCTCTCCAGAACATCAGATAGTTCCATCTTTCTATCCCATATTAGTGACAGACCCTTCCAATATGAAAAAATGTAGAACTGTCATAGCCCAAACACCCCTAAAAAGAGGGATGGAAAGATTAAAGGTGATGTGGAGTTATACAGAGAAGATAGGATTTAACAAATGAATATGAGTGCTGAATCATTACATTGCTATTTCTGTCAGTCTCCAGTATTTTAGAGTAGCTAGAAGTAAAATCCTAAAATTGTGAAATTGTAACCAATGTCAAACTCTGAAATATATTCTACAACTAATTGTGTTGCTGTGCTTTGAAATGTATAGTTTTTTTGCATATGTGCTATTTTTTCACACACAAAAAGAAAAAAAGTCTATTGTGATGATAAAAACATATCTAAGCCCTCTAACCTCCTATATTCTGGAGCAGCTTGAAGGAAAAACATGAGAGGATCATATGGTAGCCCATGACAGACTCTGGAATCTGTTCTGTAACTACTTGTTGAAGAGTACTTTGAAAACTATTGCTTTTTATTTTTTTGCTTTGCATATACTTTACAATAAAAAAGTTAAAAAAAATAAAAGGGGGGTGGATGAGGGCATTGTATAATCTTTCATAGACACATGGGCTAATTATTTATAAACTTCAAGGTTCTCATTTTGTCACATGAGATACAAGGGTAATTGTCAATTACAAATAAGTCCAGGGATAGGCTTTCTCTTCTTATCCTGGTATTAGATGGACACGACTTTCTTTCCTAGCAGTCTGCACACATGTGTAGGAAGGACTGGGAGTCATATCCAGGGGTGATTTGAAGATCCATGAGTTTTGTACCCCTCCCCACGCTTTCAGTTGCTTCCATATGCTTGTTTGTTATGATTTCTGTTCCCATTGAGCATACCCTCCTGCAACAACCTGATGACTGATGATCTCTTCCATCTCATGTCTGAACAGCTTTCTCTGGGATGTGCCCAGGAGAGCCCATTCTTCTTGGGGGAGGTCTATAGCTACATCTTTAAAGGCATTGACTCCAGAAGTTGCATTGTCAATGAATCAGTTGACTACTGCCTTCCCCTGCACTTCCATTGCAATGAGAAAAGTAGAAGTGGAGCCAATGTGCACAGTGCTGTCTTGTCCGAGGGCAGCAGGCACCCTGGTGGGTGCTGGAGATGTTTCTGGGGAGGTCTGAGGCCACAGAAAGGGGTGCCCGAGGCCATGGGTGCACAGGACAGGAAGTTTCCAGCTCTTTCTGTTAAATACACCCTGTCCCGGCCCTCTAGCTGAATCACTGAGATGGTGCTCTGGTTCCTCAATGCCGGCGACTAGGCACGGGGGAAGTAGACTCCTTTGCAGATTCAACACTGAAGGTCCATAAGGAAGAATCAACCGAAGGAGTGATCTCTTTGTGTCCAGACTCCTCTGTCCCCACTTAATTATTTTAAGTTTTTAGTTAAGCCTTTTAATCTCTCTAAGACTTAATTTTCTTCCTTATAGAGCCAGTGTAATGATAGTGTTGTCTTCATTGTACTTACTTTTTAGTAAATGATCAATGAATGCTCATTATTGTTGTGCTGTAACTATGTAAATTATATGAATACTATCTGTGTAGCACAGGAACTTTCAGATACTTTATCTTATGGGAACACTTGAGATTCTTACAAAATCCCTATGAAGTAGGGATCGCACATTTATTATGCAGGAGAGGTAGGTGTCGTGCATTTATTACACAGGAGAGGTAGGCGTCAAGCATTTGTTACTCAGGAGAGGTAAGTGTCATCCATTTATTGCACAGGAGAAACAGGTGCCTTGAATTTATTACACAGGAGAGATGCTATTGTTATTCCAAATCCAGCATGATCTTTGAGCCCCAGTTTGTCAATTTATTAGTGTCTATAAACGACTTTTGCTTTAAGTTGGCTGCTCTCTGATGTAAGCACCACTGTGGTTCTATCATGGCTCTTTAAAATTAGAGAAAGATGTTTTCAGGTTATTTCCAAATGGTTCAGAATGACACACAAGAAAAGATGAAGCAAATGTAAGCAAAAGCAAAAACATTAACTAGTGGTGGAGCAAGGTGGATGGTATGTGAGTATTCCTCTTGGCTATTTTTTCAGGATTTTGTTGGAAATCTTCAAAATAAAACTTCCCAAAAATTTGGGGCGAGAAAATACTTGAGCAGGATTCTCGACAAGTGCCTGAAATGCCTCTTTTAACATTAGTGTATCTGCCCCTCCCCGTCCCCACAATGAGAGCTGATTGAATGGTCATTGTACATACCTTCCATTTGGATAAGATTTCCCATTGAAGTGAATCTGCTGGTCAACTTCAGTCCCTAGTCAATTAGACCCACCAATCAGAGGGTTCACATTTACTGACTTAACTGTCCAAAATCTGCCTTGACTTATCAAGTCAGAAAATAAGTCAGACTTATTTATCAAATGATATCATTTGATATTCTCCCCTTGCAAAGTATGGTAAAAATCAACCAGTGGGTTGGGGCTGGTCATTACTATTGAGTCATTCTTCACCCAAATGAACTGGATTTTGATATTTTTATCCGATTACTGACAACCATGAAGACGTAACCTCAGGCACCTAAACAAAAGAATGCTGAATGTGACTTGGTGCTGAATTTGTCCCCCAGCAGAGTACCTGGTGAAATCATAGGGTGCTTGTATAGCTGAGCTCATTTATTATTAGAGAAGAATTCTCATTAACTTCTTTGGGAAAGTGTTACCATTAAATCTTATCTTGAATGAGAAGAAATTTGTAAGTTGAAAATGTTTATGAATATTTCATAAGTATCATCTTAGTGTGCATGCTTGTGTGTGATAGCCTGGCAGAGGTTGACAGATATGTGGAATATTTTAATGACTTGATGGATGAATATGGAATGTTTAATGGGTAAGTGAAAAGTGCCTGCTGGGCTGCTCTGAACTGTATTATGCTGATTTTAGTTGGATGGTAAAAAAATCCTCATTGAAAGGAATAATCTCTAATTAATTAGTTGAAAAAGAAGGGATCATTTTATTACACTAAATAGACCTATAAGAAATATATTTGGGAGTAAGGGTCGGTGATTTGATCTTTGTTTCTGTTTGATAAAACACATTAAAATATACATATATCTGAATGAAGTAGTCCCTAATAAGTAGTCAAACCAATTTTTTCTCAGGTGGGGTTCTTGTGTAATTGCATTTTTCTGGCTGATTTGGTGGCTCAGAATCACAGGAGAATTTTACTAAATTTCACTGTTATGGAGGATGCCAATAATTTGGCAAAGAGCAATGAAAGACCAGAAGATACCAACACATTATCATTATTAAAAAAAAAAAAAAAACTAAGTTGATCTTATCAAGAGATATATATGTAAAAGTGGAAAAATATTCTTTACCAACCATGTCATTTAAGAGATTATCAGATTCAGTTTAGTTTGCTCTATTTGAAAATGGGTAGAAAAAACTGAGAACTGAATACAGAAATGGTTGGCAGATGAGGAAATTCAGCAGATTATTTAAATGGGAGTTATTTAATGTTTCGAAAATATGAGAAGGAAGTTAGAAACACTCTTCAAGCATGTGAAGGAGTTTTCATATATTATGCAGGTAGGAGCAGTTCCAGTCCTAGCTCTCTGCACTCGTTGAATACCACTTTGGTCCCTGGCATGAATTTTTTTTTTTTTTTATTAATTAAAAAAAAAATTAACTAACACAACATTTAGAAATCATTCCATTCTACATATGCAATCAGTAATTCTTAATATCATCACATAGATGTATGATCATCATTTCTTACTACATTTGCATCGATTTAGAAAAAGAAATAGCAAGACAACAGAAAAAGAAATGAAATGATAATATAGAGAAAAAAATAAAAATAAAAAATACAAAAAATATATAAAAAAGAACAAAAAACAAAACAAAACAAAAAACTATAGCTCAGATGCAGCTTCATTCAGTGCTTTAACATAATTACATTACAGTTAGGTAGTATTGTGCTATCCATTTTTGAGTTTCTGTATCCAGTCCTGTTGCACAGTCTGTATCCCTTCAGCTCCAATTACCCATTATCTTACCCTATTTCTAACTCCTGATGGTCTCTGTTATCAATGACATATTCCAAGTTTATTCTCTAATGTCGGTTCACATCAGTGGGACCATACAGTATTTGTCCTTTAGTTTTTGGCTAGTCTCACTCAGCATAATGTTCTCTAGGTCCATCCATGTTATTACATGGTTCATAAGTTTATTGTCTTAAAGCTTCAGAATATTCCATCGTATGTATATACCACAGTTTGTTTAGCCGCTCGTCTGTTGATGGACATTTTGGCTGTTTCCATCTCTTTACAATTGTAAATAATGCAGCTATAAACATTGGTGTGCAAATGTCCGTTTGTGTCTTTGCCCTTAAGTCCTTTGAGTAGATACCTAGCAATGGTATTGCTGGGTCATATGGCAATTCTATATTCAGATTTTTGAGGAACCGCCAAACTGCCTTCCACAGTGGTTGCACCATTTGACATTCCCACCAACAGTGGATAAGTGTGCCTCTTTCTCCACATCCTCTCCAGCACTTGTCATTTTTTGTTTTGTTGATAATGGCCATTCTGGTGGGTGTGAGATGATATCTCATTGTGGTTTTGATCTGCATTTCTCTAATGGCCAGGGAAATTGAGCATCTCTTCATGTGCATTTGGCCATTTGTATTTCCTCTTCTGAGAGGTGTCTGTTCAAGTCTTTTTCCCATTTTGTAATTGGGTTGGCTGTCTTTTTGTTGTTGAGTTGAACAATCTCTTTATAAATTCTGGATACTAGACCTTTATCTGATATGTCGTTTCCAAATATTGTCTCCCATTGTGTAGGCTGCCTTTCTACTTTCTTGATGAAGTTCTTTGATGCACAAAAGTGTTTAATTTTGAGGAGCTCCCATTTCTTTCTTTCTTTCTTCAGTGCTCTTGCTTTAGGTTTAAGGTCCATAAAACCACCTCCAATTGTAAGATTCATAAGATATCTCCCTACATTTTCCTCTAACTGTTTTATGGTCTTAGACCTAATGTTTAGATCTTTGATCCATTTTGAGTTAACTTTTGTGTAGGGTGTGAGATACGGGTCCTTTTTCATTCTTTTGCATATGGATATCCAGTTCTCTAGGCACCATTTATTGAGGAGACTGTTCTGTCCCAGGTGAGTTGGCTTGACTGCCTTATCAAAGATCAAATGTCCATAGATGAGAGGGTTTATATCTGAGCACTCTATTCGATTCCATTGGTGGATATATCTATCTTTATGCCAATACCATGCTGTTTTGACCACTGTGACTTCATAATATGCCTTAAGTCTGGCAGTGTGAGACCTCCAGCTTCGTTTTTTTTCCTCAAGATACTTTTAGCAATTCGGAGCACCCTGCCCTTCCAGATAAATTTGCTTATTGGTTTTTCTACTTCTGAAAAATAAGTTGTTGGGATTTTGCTTGGTATTGCATTGAATCTGTAAATCAATTTAGATAGAATTGACATCTTAACTATATTTAGTCTTCCAATCCATGAACACGGTATGCCCTTCCATCTATTTAGGCCTTCTGTGATTTTTTTTTAACAGTTTTTTGTAGTTTTCTTTGTATAGGTCTTTTGTCTCTTTAGTTAATTTTATTCCTAAATATTTTATTCTTTTAGTTGCAATTGTAAATGGAATTTGTTTCTTTATTTCCCCCTCAGCTTGTTCATTGCTAGTGTATAGAAACACTACTGATTTTTGAATGTTGATCTTGTAACCTGCTACTTTGCTGTACTCATTTATTAGCTCTAGTAGTTTTGTTGTGGATTTTTCCGGGTTTTCGACGTATAGTATCATATCGTCTGCAAACAGTGATAGTTTTACTTCTTCCTTTCCAATTTTGACGCCTTGTATTTCTTTTTCTTGTCTAATTGCTCTGGCTAGAACCTCCAACACAATGTTGAATAATAGTGGTGATAGTGGACATCCTTGTCTTGTTCCTGATCTTAGGGGGAAAGTTTTCAATTTTTCCCCATTGAGGATGATATTAGCTGTGGGTTTTTCATATATTCCCTCTATCATTTTAAGGAAGTTCCCTTGTATTCCTATCCTTTGAAGTGTTTTCAACAGGAAAGGGTGTTGAATCTTGTCAAATGCCTTCTCTGCATCAATTGAGATGATCATGTGATTTTTCTGCTTTGATTTGTTGATATGGTGTATTACATTAATTGATTTTCTTATGTTGAACCATCCTTGCGTACCTGGGATGAATCCTACTTGGTCATGATGTGTAATTCTTTTAATGTGTTGCTGGATTTGATTTGCCAGAATTTTGTTGAGGATTTTTGCATCTATATTCATTAGAGAGATTGGTCTATATTTTTCTTTTTTTGTAATATCTTTGCCTGGTTTTGGTATGAGGGTGATGTTGGCTTCATAGAATGAATTAGGTAGCTTTCCCTCCACTTCAATTTTTTTGAAGAGTTTGAGGAGAGTTGGTACTAATTCTTTCTGGAATGTTTGGTAGAACTCACATGTGAAGCTGTCTGGTCCCGGACTTTTCTTTTTGGGAAGCTTTTGAATGACTGATTCAATTTCTTTACTTGTGATTGGTTTGTTCAGGTCATCTATTTCTTCTTGAGTCAAAGTTGGTTGTTCATGCCTTTCTAGGAACTTGTCCATTTCATCTACATTGCTGTATTTATTAGCGTAAAGTTGTTCATAGTATCCTGTTATTACCTCCTTTATTTCTGTGAGGCAAGTGGTTATGTCTCCTCTTCCATTTCTGATCCTATTTATTTGCGTCCTCTCTCTTCTTCTTTTTGTCAATCTTGCTAAGGGCCCATCATACTTGTTGATTTTCGCATACAACCAACTTCTGGTCTTGTTGATTTTCTCTATTGTTTTCATGTTCTCAATTTTATTTATTTCTGCTCTACTCTTTGTTATTTCTTTCCTTTTGCTTGCTTTGGGGTTAGTTTGCTGTTCTTTCTCCAGTTCTTCCAAGTGGACAGTTAATTCCCAAATTTTTGCCTTTCTTCTTTCCTGATATAGGCATTTAGGGCAATAAATTTCCCTCTTAGCACTGCCTTTGCTGTGTCCCATAGGTTTTGATATGTTGTGTTTTCATTTTCATTCACCTCGAGATATTTACTAATTTCTCTTGTAATTACTTCCTTGACCCACTGGTTGTTTAAGAGTGTGTTGTTGAGCCTCCACGTATTTGTGAATTTTCTGGCATTCTGCCTATTATTGATTTCCAACTTCATTCCTTTATGATCTGAGAAAGAGGTGTGTATGATTTCAATCTTTTTAAATTTGTTGAGACTTGCTTTGTGACCTGGCATATGGTCTATCTTTGAGAATGATCCATGAGCACTTGAGAAAAAGATGTATCCTGCTGTTGTGGGGTATAATATCCTATAAATGTCTGTTAAGTCTAGCTCATTTATTGTAATATTCAAATTCTCTGTTTCTTTATTGATCCTCTGTCTAGATGTTCTGTCCATTGATGAGAGTGGGGAATTGAAGTCTCCAACTATTATGGTAGATGTGTCTATTTCCCTTTTCAGTGATTGCAGTGTATTCCTCACGTATTTTGGGGCATTCTGATTCGGTGCTTAAATATTTATGATTGTTATGTCTTCTTGTTTAATTGTTCCTTTTATTAGTAGATAGTATCCTTCTTTGTCTCTTTTAACTGTTTTACATTTGAAGTCTAATTTGTTGGATATTAGTATAGCTACTCCTGCTCTTTTTTGGTTGTTATTTGCATGAAATATCTTTTCCCAACCTTTCACTTTCAACCTATGTTTATCTTTGGGTCTAAGATGTGTTTCCTGTAGACAGCATATAGAAGGATGCTGTTTTTTTAATCCATTCTGCCAGTCTATGTCTTTTGATTGGAGAATTCAGTCCATTAACATTTAGTATTATTACTATTTGGGTAATACTTTCCTCTACCATTTTGCCTTTTGTATTATATATATCATATCTGATTTTCCTTCTTTCTACACTCTTCTCCACACCTCTCTCTTCTGTCTTTTCGTATCTGACTCTAGTGCTCCCTTTAGTATTTCTTGCAGAGCTGGTCTCTTGGTCACAAATTCTCTCAGTGACTTTTTGTCTTAAAATGTTTTAATTTCTCCCTCATTTTTGAATGACAGTTTTGCTGGATATAGAAGTCTTAGTTGGCAGTTTTTCTCTTTTAGTAATTTAAATATATCATCCCATTGTCTTCTTGCTTCCATGGTTTCTGCTGAGAAATCTACACATAGTCTTATTGGATTTCCCTCGTATGTGATGGATTGTTTTTCTCTTGCTGCTTTCAAGATCCTCTCTTTCCCTTTGACCTCTGACATTCTAACTAGTAAGTGTCTTGGAGAACGCCTATTTGGATCTATTCTCTTTGGGGTGCACTGCACTTCTTGGATCTGTAATTTTAGGTCTTTCATAAGAGTTGGGAAATTTTCAGTGATAATTTCTTCCATTATTTTTTCTTCTCCTTTTCCCTTCTCTTCTCCTTCTGGGACACCCACAACACGTATATTTGTGCGCTTCATATTATCATTCAATTCCCTGAGCTCCTGCTCAAATTTTTCCATTCTTTTCCCTATAGTTTTTGTTTCTTTTTGGATTTCAGATGTTCCACCCTCCCATTCACTAATTCTAACCTCTGTCTCTTGAAATCTACTGTTGTAGGTTTCCATTGTTTTTTTCATCTCTTCTACTGTATCTTTCGTTCCCATAAGTTCTTTGATTTGTTTTTTGAGACTTTCCATTTCTTTTTGTTTATCCCATGCCTTCTTCATGTCCTCCCTCAATTTATTGATTTGGTTTTTGAAGAGGTTTTCCATTTCTGTTCATATATTCAGAATTAGTTGTCTCAGCTCCTGTATCTCATTTGAGCTATTGGTTTGTTCCTTTGACTGTGCCATATCTTCAATTTTCCTGGTGTGATTTGTTATTTTTTGCTGGCGTCTGGGCATTTAATCAGATTTCCCTGAGTGTGGGACCCAGCGGGTTGAAAGACTTTCCTGTGAAGTCTCTGGGCTCTGTTTTTCTTATCCTGCCCAGTATGTGGTGCTTGTCTGTCTGCGGGTCCCACCAGCAAAAAATGTTGTGGCTCCTTTAACTTTGGAAGACTCTCACTACTGGGTGTGTGGTGGAGACAGAGGAAAGGTTGTAGGTTGGTTTTAATGGCTTCAAATTGTGAAGTCCTGGGATCTGAATTCCTTGAAAGAGGGATTCCACCTGAGTTGCGTTTCACCCCTACTGTGGGGTAGGTTCAGGTGGTAGAGAGCCCTGAAAGCAGCCTGTTTCTGCGTTCGTGGCAGTTGCAACCTGTGTAATCCCAGCGCTGAGCCCAGAGGCAACCAAGCCTCCTTAGAAACAGCCACAGAAGGCTCTGTTTCACCCCCTTTCCTCTTTTTCAGTTAGCCCAATAGGCGACTTCCACCTTGATCAGTTTCGCCTGAGCTGAGGGCCTATTTTTAGTAGTCAGAAGTTGTTCATTAATGCCACTATTGGTGTTAGGTTGGGCTCAGTCTCTACTACTGTTGGAGGCTCTTTCCTTTCCCTCCGGGAAGTCGCCTGTGGGGGAGGGGTACTGGCCGCTGTGGCTTGGGGAACTGCTGATCCGAGGCTCCCAGCTGGCCTGAGAAGCCGTGTGTGTGGGAGGGGCGCCAGTCGCCAGCCGCCGCAGCTTGGGGAACCGCTGATCCAAGGCTCCCAGCGGCCCGGGAAGCTGCGCGTGGGGGAGGGGCGCCAGCTGCTGCGGCTTGGGGGAACTGCTGATCTGAAGCTCGCAGCCAGCCCGGGAAGGAGGGAAGGAGGGGCTCCGGCCGCCTGCCGCCGCGGCCCGGGGAAGCGCGTGCTGCTCAGGGATCTCACCACAGTGGAGTCTCTTAGCCGGTCCAGCCGGTCCAGACTGGGGTACACTGTGTGTCTGGTCTCTGTCATGGCTCCGGGAGCTGTTCTGTACTGTTTCTAGTTATTTAGTAGTTGTTCTGGAGGAAGAACTAAGACGCGTGCACCTTACTAAGCCGCCATCTTCTCCCTTCCCTGGCATGAAAATTTTAAAACAAAAAATCAGGACACCCAAATTGTCACTATGTGATCTAAGAAACTTAAGGATTTGTCCTTTCTAAAAGCAGAGTCCTGTGCTCGCTTCGGCAGCACATATACTAAAAACAGAGTCCTTGGCATTTATGAACTCATTAAATCTTTTACCTTTCCAATTCTAATATAAGATGAAAAAAATGTTGGACTTGTTCATTCAACCAATGGCAAAGTCAATAATTTTTTAAAAGTTCTGGTTTAGTGATGGCATCAGTTCAACACTGATAATAAAAGAAAAGATATATTTTTATAAAGGAAATGATTTCCTTATATGTTTGCCATCACATACTTTGAAGCATTACTCTTAAATACTGCAAAAATGGGGGCTGTGTAGGGCAGATTAATTATTCTCATTTGTAAAGTTTACCAGTGTTTCTGCTATTCTGGCTAAGAAAATCCCTGTTTAGACTACGATATTGATATTATAAGATTGTTGCCAGATCTCACTGATGTAACTTAGCATGATCTACAGAAGCCATCTCAATGAGGTGCAGCCCTGATTTTTAAAATTGGTTTTCTGCTTAAAGTGATTTGTAACTTTAACTGAAGTAAAAATCTATCACACTTCATTTCTTGGTAACAAACAGCTATGTTGATAGTTTCATGATTCTGAATGGGCCTAACAATGCATTCCTAGAGACTCTACAAGAGAAAACATTTGATTCTGGTCACTACAGCCCTATCCACCTCTTGTTTACCATACAGGAGATGAAAGCCAAATCATTTGAAATGTCCCACTTATGCTTTATGTTATCATTTGAGTCACAAGGAATTTTGTGACAGAGCTTAGATTAATTAGTTTAGTGGATATGATTACTGTAGACCCTGATTTCTGTTAATAGCCATGTTTATCATCTTAATGTCAAATCTGCTTCTAACAATTTACTTGATCATATAAATGCATGATGCATTGAACCTGCTGCATTTGACATCAAATAAATATTGAGGATGGAGAGGCTTATTTCTGCTATATGTCAACTCTGGTATTGCCTTCTTTGTCCGGTAAAACCATTTAAATGTTACTTTTTAATGTAGGAAATATATCTGGGAAAATTTGAAAGCCAAACAATATACATCCTGTTTTCTTATCAAGGGGAATAGTTTTTTCTGTTAATCTAGATCTACAGAAAGTTGAGGTTATTGCTTGTTTTATCAGTTCTCCTGGATTTTTTAGGTGTTTTAAGGTAACGGACTGATAGTTTACTTTTAAGTATATCCTTTTCTAAGACGAGGAAAAAGAAATGGTAAAAAAGTATTTGGGAAAATAGCATTACAGAAATATAATAATAACATTTAGTAATAAAATATATAAATTACAGATCAGGATAAGAAGAACAATATTTGATTTATGCTTTATATTCATATATAGAGCATCCATTATTTATAGATCTGCCACTAAATATTTAGTCTGTTTAAATTCATGGTTTATATAATTTAATATTAGATTCCCATAGTTATTTTAATATATTTTAATTTTAATTACAAAACATTAGGCTTTAGAGAGTAACATTGTTTATAATTTGCCTGTAGTTTCGTGAATATATATGAACATAAATCTTTATTGTAGGTCATAATATGTATTTGATAGAATGCTACAATTATTTATTTGTGTGTTCATGTTTTTAATTTATAATTTATCTCTTTGCATATATCTTTAGACAGGAAAAAATTCACCTTCCTTATTTGCTAAATTTTAATTTGGTAGCATATTTATAAATAACCAAGCTAATTTATCGTTCCGTAAGAATCTCATTTTCAAGCATTCTATTGCAATAACAGTTCTTACTCCAAACCAATGCTAAGGATTTTCAATAGTTATGCTGGGTTGTCTTCAGTAATATAATCTTGGATTTTTCATTCACTTGAGAAGCATTATCAGTAGAGATCATCTATAATAAAATCTTAATTTTAAGGTGATTAAGAGATTAAGAGACTTACAGAGTCAAAAAGCTGAAGGAAACAGAAAAAAAAAGACTATTGATTTTCCTTTGTAACACTAATTTAAAAATATTTTTAAATGAATACTGTATGCTAAAGAATTGATTTGAATGGGAGTGCAAGTGGTTTTTCGTTTTTTAACACATTTCTGTTTATTCAAAATAATTAACAATAAGCATGTATTATTTTATGTTTTTAATTTTTTCAGGAAGTAAAAATGAAGTTCCTTAAGTAATAGGAATTTATTTGAAATCTTTAAATTTAAAAAATATGTTGGCACTAGATTAATGCCTTTTTGCTAAATGTAATTAGATATATTTCCAAAATCATGCAAAACAGTACCACAAAAGCTTACCTGAAAGTAAAATACATATGAGTATACAATATAGACAATACTATAGGTTTCAGATTTTGAATATTATTTTACCAACAAAGGTGTTATAGTCGCATTTCAGATTCTAAGGGAGCAACATGAACTCCTTTATTTAATAAGGCACAATTTTCTTCCCCCATTTAGAATAGTTAGTACCACAAAATGTGCCAGTGAGGAAGAGGACTGTAATGGCATATTTAACGGCATGGACCCTGGAATCAGACAGTTTGGATCTTAAATACTAGCTCCACCTGTAAACAGCATGGCTTTGGGAGAATTAGTTAGCCTACTCATTTATTCATCTCCAAAAATAATAAAATAATACTTGCCTCTAATTGTTCACTGAGTGAGCTGATTTTTCAAGATAATTCAAACCCATGTTCTCAAGTAAGGATAAGTCAATTATGTCCATAATTCTCATGTATTCGGAGATATACTTTGTTTCCATTTACATGAATATTCTTTTCATGTTCTTGAAGACTCTTCATGAACGGGCACTATCCATTTGCTTGAAAAGAACTTAGATATAAAACCCCTGGAGTTGTCAGGGCTGTAACATGCATACTAATAAATATTAAGAAATACAAACACAAATTGCCAGAGGTATACAATGAAGGGCTTGCTGTTTCTGACCCTTTGTTTCACCTTATTAGCTGAACAGAATCTTGGTGCTCATGCACTTTAATTTTTTATTATTATTATTTAATTTATTTTTTTAAATTTTAATGCAATTTTATTGATTATATTATATACTCATATACCATGTAATCATCCAAAGTGCACAATCAATGGTTCATATAGCTGTGCATTTATCATCACAATCGATAAAAAGAAAGAAACTTTTTTTCTTTCTTGTGAAAAGTTAGATATATACAAAAAAGCAACACATTTCAAAGCACACGAAAACAATTAGTTATAGAGCAGATTTCAAAGTTTGGTATGGGTTAAGATTCCACAACTTCAGGTTTTTATTAGTTGCTCCAAGACACTGGAGACTAAAAGAAATATCAGCATAATGATTCAGCACTCATACTCCTTTTTTTAAACCCTACCTTCTCTGAATAACTCCACCATCCCCTTTGATCTTTCTCCCACTCTTTAGGGGTATTTGGGCCATGCCTATTCTAACTTTTCCATGCTGGAAGGGACTGTCAATCATTTGGGATAGGGGGATGGAACTAAGTGATCCATCCCTAAGTGATGTTCTGGGGAAGCTGGCCCCTCTGCATTTCAGGACTTATCTGGTCCAGGGACCCCTCTGGAGGTTGTAAGTTTCTGGAGAGTTAGCCTAGTGCATGGAACCTTTGTAGAATCTCATGTAATGCCCTAGGTGATTTTAGGGTTGGCAGGAATGGTTTTGGTTGGGGTTTGGAAAATTATAATAGGTAGCAATGTCTAACTCAAGCTTGCATAAGAATGACCTCCAGAGTACCCTTGCAACTCTATTTGAACTCTCCCAGCCACTGATACCTTATTTGTCACACTACTTCCCCAACTTTTGGTCAGAATGGCATTGTCAATCCCAACTGCTCATGCACTTTTTAACTGGCTAAAAATGTCCCATATTTTGAAACTGTGGCAGTAAAGATATATGTCCATTGTAGAAGTTTTTCTGGTATCAGAAATAAGTGAGAGCACACCAGTGGCAGAAATAAATATGGACGTAAAAGACTGCATTCAAATTTTATCGCATGATATGCAAGCAGGTTTTTGCTGCTTGAAGGTGTAGAAGGAGAAATCCCAGACAATTTCTGAGAATGTGCATCTTGATAGCTTGATAAAGAATATATGGAATAAATAGGCTATTTTCTTAATGTTTTCAGGAACATCTTAAGATACACAGGTTTTTGCTGCTTGAAGGTGTAGAAGGAGAAATCCCAGACAATTTCTGAGAATGTGCATCTTGATAGCTTGATAAAGAATATATGGAATAAATAGGCTATTTTCTTAATGTTTTCAGGAACATCTTAAGATACACAAAAATTAAACAAGACATTACAATTGTCTTCCCTTACATATGTTTAGAAAGTGAAACGTTCACATGGCCTTCACTTTCATACAGGCCTGAAATTATTTCATCAGAGTCACATGTACAGTTGTGTGAGTCATGCAGTTCACATCTTATAGGGTAATATTCAAATATAGATTTAGGAATTTGTGTATTTTCACCACTGTTTTCTGGCAGGCAGCAGTAAAATGTCTCCTTCTAACAAAATCAGTGTATTATGACAAATTTTAGCCAGATGGAAGTCATGTGTCTCAAGGACATTTGTCTTAGATGTCCCTCTAGCCTATATTGTGTCTTTGTGCATATTGCTAAGAGCTCAAAATTTATCCAATGTAAAATTTTGACATTTTCTAATCATAGGACAAAGATAGAGTAGTACATGACAGTTTTAAGTACTACACCTAGTCTTTGAACAGAATATTTTAGTGTTCTTTTTATTGTTAACCAAATTAATAATTATTGATTTTTACCAAAATAAGAATTATCATACACTCTGAAGGTCATTTCCTTTTCTTGAATCCATGACTACAATTCTGGTATCTGCCAGAAAATAGTATGGCACTTAGATAGTGCAAACTCTTCAAATGTTTTTTTATTAAATTTAATCATAAAAGTGAGTTTGTACAATAATACATCCACGTAAAAAATTGCTTTGTTTTTTATAAAAACCATACCCTAGTAAATGTTAGTATGACTAGATAAATTTCTATAGAGTGAGTATACATAAGGATAAATAAAATGAGGATCAAGCTTTATCAAAAATAAGGAACTATTGGTCTATGGTTTGTCAGTCAATTAATTATTGAGTTTATTCAACTACTAAGCTTGCTTTTCTCTTTGTTGTGAAACTGTAAAATAATTTCAGCTCTAACAAGGCTTTTGAGGAATGCTTTGCAAGTATATATTTAAATTAACCCAGAGCTTTTAATAATTTTTGGCAAGTCATAAAAAGATGACGAAATACATGTGATAAAAATTCAAACAGAACTTGTATAATTGGAGTAAATAAAAATAGAACTTCTAAAAATGAAGCTGCATATTTAGAATATTGAGCAAGTCCATTTTTCATTAAGACAAAATCTGCTTCTCTCCTCTTCTAACCTCAATATTGTAGTCAAACTAATTTTATTAATCCCTTCTTTTACTAATTCACCTCAACCTCTCTTAATTCCAGGGGTTCTAAGGCATGCTAACTACCAGTGGCTGAACTGAATTCTAATTTAGAGATGCTGGTCTACATTCTTAGGGTAACTCCTAGCAAAGAACATTCATAATTGTGCAATAAGATTTTCTGCATATGCCCAAAGCCCAAGGATTTAGAACCACGGAAGGCAACAGATATATTTCCATGTATTTAGCTATATGGTACCACCTACTGAAATTTTTTCTTGACCTTGGTAAGCTCTGGTATGTCAGCAAGTACCCATATTTTGACTAGGATGTCTGATACAAATAGTAAATTGTCTTGTGGGATAATTAAAGCAAAGTTCCTAATTTATTCTCTCCTTTCTGATAACAGTTAAGTTTATGGCAAGCCTGTGTATTTAAAAAATCAATATGGGGGAAAGAATTGGAACCAATGCATCAATTTATTACATGATCATATTTTCAGAAATAGAAGTATCTTCATGTACCCATATCCTTTTTTCAGTCTCTCATTCATTCAAAGCCAATTATGTTTTTCAAACATGAACTTGATCATAGCAAATCGAGCTTGAAACCTTCCAACTGATCCTTATTACAATCGGCATAAGTGCCCAAATGCTTAATACCATCTCCAAATCTTTTTATAACCTGTCATCTATACAACTCATCTTGTACAAATTGGCTGGATAGTTATTACTGTCTGTTAGAGTCTAAAATATAGCATTTAACCTATTTCTGACGTTTGTTCATTCTGGTTTCCTCTATTTGGATCTTTCCTCTGCATCCATTTCCCTCCTCAAATTCTGTTTGACCTTCAGATGGCATGTTATTACTGTTTTGTAATCTTTTCCCAATCCCGGAGTACATCAGGCCTCCGCAGTAAATATGTGGATGGGCCCTTCTTTCTTAACAAACATCAGCATTTATAATTTAATACATTTGCATCATATTATATAATAGTGACTTACCTACTAGATAAGTGCATAAAAGAAGCAATATCTGTTTTTATCCCCAATTATTCTTCAGCTTTTGACATCATGCCTAGTATTTGATAAAAGCTAGGTGTTTCACAAAAATTAAGTGTTGAATGAATAAATGCATCTAGTTAATATGTAAGAGAGAAATTCCACATCTGGCTGTATTTTCAACTCCAAAGTTACTCTATTTCAGCTGATTGAGTAGATGGGTCTAACTATCCTATACGGTTAAGGAATCTAAGTCAGTGTGAGTAAAATTACCTAAATAAACTGCAGTAATTTTAAAAGCGGAAACATGTCTGTGGTGTGCTAACTTTTTGATGGATTTGTGGTCCTTTACCTCTCTTTTTCTCCTTCAATGGTATTCTTATTAAAAAGTTGGATTTAAGCATACCACTCTAATGAGAAGGCAATATGTGTGATAGAGGTGATACATTACATATCTTCATTTAGATTCAATTTGTTCCACAGTCCTATTTGTAAAGTTTCATTATACCCCTTATACATGGGTAAAACTGAGACCATTGGTTATTATTTTGTAATTATAGATTTTAAAGTGGCAGAATTTAGATTAGAGGATTAGAATCCAGGGCTGGAAAACGCAAGCTATTAATCTACTCTAGGCTGAGGCAATCTCATCTGTTTTTCCAAGGAAATTTATGAAATATTTGCCTTTGTGTTGGAATGATCACTACAATATAACTTCTCTGGAGGTAAGATCCTGTTTTTGTTGTGCTATTGTATACAATAGTTCTACATTCCAGATAGTCTGAGTGCTCATTTCCGTACATTTCTTTCATCTCGCAAAAGTTCACACTGGGTGTCTTTCAACTCAGAAGAGTTCAGCTCTTCAGCCGTGAATAATACTACTCGTTGCATTAGATCTTTATTTTTCTCAGAAAATTAGATAGATCACCAAACACACTTCCTACAAATAAAGTACTGTTGACAGTGATGAGGCAAATGCAAAAGGAGCTCTCAAACTTGGATTAGTTTTATATGGAACCTTAGGGCAAGTGGATATTTAATCTAGGCTAACAGTAGAGATTTATCTTTATCATTGCCAGCTTACTCACTGGAATTACTAAAGGATTCTAGCAACAGTTTGGGAAAAGAAAGCCCGACCTACCATCTAAAAAAAATTTACTGCCTGAAAAACTAAACCTTCTTTATGTGGATTTTAATGTCAATTTTTCATTTATTCATATGCAAAGTGCTGATGATTTTGATTGAAAATGTACCTTTAATTAAAGAATGAAGTTTTTTTTTTTTCTTTTTCAATCTTCCCATTTAGGTTAAAACATGTAGTAAATCTGTTGCTTAAATGTATTTTAAGCATAAAATCATATATTATGTCTCTTCAAAACAGCATACTTTAATTCCCAGCTCAAACCATATGGATTTTCATTTTATTATTTGTTTTTTATGGCAGATGATATAGCATAGTATTTTACTGCTTCCTGAAATTTGGAGAGAGTGCAATGATGTAGAGTGATAATGTCAGGAAAATCAAAATGATTTAAAAAAAATGGTTCTGAATTATACAACAATATCTGAATAGAATCCTCCACATATTAGTATAGGTATGTGTTATAAATAAAGATGTATTAAACAGCACTCAAACATCAAAAACATATAATTACTGAAATTAATCACAGAATAGATAAATACTTTCTGAGAATTATAGAAGCAAAATGCCATGAAAATTTATATTAGAAAATGTGGGGGTAGGAATTTTTTTTCTTCTTTCTAGATGGAAAAAAAAAATAAACTAGAAAGTCGTTTTAGTTTTCACTCTTCCATTGTAAAGGTGCTTTCAAATATAACCTTTAGTTTAGGGAAGATCCTGAGAAACAGCCCACATACTCACCTGTTTCTTACTGAATCTGGAAAGATATATACTCTTTGTTTCTTCCTACCATACCGCTAACTAGCCAATTTGTTATTACTTTCTAGTTCTTCAATTTTATCTTGTAGATTATTTTTTCCTTCAAACTATTGCAACACCTTATATCCTTAATTTTAAAATATTTTCTATTTTTTTAATCTACCTTGAAGAGAATAAGGTAAAGTCAGATTTTCCCATTTCACTTGACAGAATCCATAAAA
Source organism: Tamandua tetradactyla (assembly GCF_023851605.1). Taxonomy (NCBI): domain Eukaryota; kingdom Metazoa; phylum Chordata; class Mammalia; order Pilosa; family Myrmecophagidae; genus Tamandua; species Tamandua tetradactyla. The sequence goes on from NC_135331.1 coordinate 73,064,476, forward strand.
CCATTAAAGATCTTGTGAAGGAATGCATATACTTAGAACATGGTCTTAATTTTGCTAGTTTTCTGATTAAGCTATTAACTCAATCTGTATTATACATTCAGAATAAACTGTGGAAATAAGCATATTGCACTCTGCTAGGAATGTTAAGGGAATAAGATTAGGCAGACTGTTTAGCTCAGTGACAGCTATAGGAGATGCTAGCTAAACTATATATTGTTACATGGAAAAATTTGATCATTTTTTAGGAATCTGTCTGTCACTGAAATGGAAAAAATAGTCAATATTGAGGGAGCCAAATTAGCATTTCTTCTTCCTGAAACACTTAAACATATTCTTCAGTGTAAACATACTCTTTCATAATCCTTTTATTTGAGAAAAAAAATCTGAAAATATCAGTTATGTTAGTTTGCTAGTAGTACAAGGAAGGCATATTGAACCAAATTATTTAATTTAAAAGGCCTAACAAGTCACTACCACTCAGAAAAATCTCTAGATTTTTAATTCTAATGCAGTAATACTTTTTCAGTAAATTTTTAATTGAAGTACTATATATGCACTCACATGTACAGAAAACTGTAAAAATCATAAGGACATAGTTCCAAGGTGAGTTATACACCTATGTTCACAGCACCCCAGAAGCAACCTTTATATCCCATCCCTGCCACTAACCCCTCGAGAGCAACAATTGTTCTGACTTCTAGTTTAGTTTTGTCTGTTTTTGAACTATGTTAAAAGGAATCAAATAGTGTGTATATGTATGTATATATAATGTTTGTCTTCTTTTGCTTAATATTTATTTGTGAGAGAGGTTTATCCACATTCTTGTTGTGTTGTTATTGTAGATTTTTTGTTCATTCTCATTGTTGTGTAGCCTTCCCTATGTGAATATATACCATAATTTGTTTGGACATTTTACTGGTGGTGGAGAGTTGGGTTGTTTCTAGTTGGGGCCTATTTTGAGCAGTGCTGTTATGAACATTCTTGTATATCTTCTGATGAACTTTTACTGATTTCTGTCAGGTATCCAATTAAGAATGGAATTGTTAGTTTATAGGGTATTCTTATTTATACAGTTAATATTTTAAATATCAGGCTAGGTTAGAGCAGTTGGTGTTGATGGTAATTTCTGAGAGAGAGGCCTCTAGAGAGGGGGCAGGATCAAGTACTGCTTGAGTCTCACATGAACTTGTCTTACAAGGGAATGGAGAGTTTTTCCTTGGTTGTGATCACAGGTATCTTCCAAGCTTTAGTAAGAGACTGACCTTAGTAAGAGACTCACCTGAGCCTGCCCAGGCTAGGAAGACCCGCAGTGTACAGGATTTTCATAAATAGAGGAAGCCAACTCTGTAAACCACAGTGTAAAGGAAGCTCCATTAACTCCAACTTGTATCTGATGTTCCTGCCACCTTTGAATTGTCTACCTTTACAGATAAATACTGATGCCATAACACAGTCTCGTTATTAGAGATATTGATGCTTGCTAGCTTTTTGGTACTTTATACTTTTTGAAAAATAAATGCAGTATACATTAATCCATGTCTATAAGAAGGCCAGGATGCAATATGTTTTAAAAACTTATATGACATTTTAATTGTTCACAAGTCAACAGGGATATTTTTTAGAGTGATTGATTATTTAATTAAAAAAACAAAAAATATAGGGTACCTGCTGTACTAATGCTTCATAATGCTATAATAGCAAAATAAAATATTATCTCTCTTAAGTTGAAAACTGACTCTGAAAACCAAGGTGCAGAATAAGTTTATTAAGCTAAGTGACACATGTGGGAGCAGAATCCAAAGATAGTTACTTCTCAAAGAAAAGTGGTGGGAAAACAATTTATGTAGCTACTTAGAATAAAGAAATGTATGGAGGGGTGAGGAGGGGGAGGCATGGAGGACATGAGCTAAGTGAGTTGTCTGGGGCAGGCTGTCCTTGGGTTTTGAGCCATAAATTTGCAGAGACTGTTGGCCAAGGTGTTTATGCAGGAATGTGCTTGGCTGGTGAGGACAAGCAGATTTTCTGATGTCAGCATGACTTGTTTATTACAGTTCCTCCTTTCTTGTGGGGGTAGAGGTCTTAAGTGGCATTGAGAAGGACTGTTGGTATGTCAGCCTTTGCCCCCGGTTGCTTTTTGTTTCTTCTTGGTAGTTTCCTAAGTAAAAATGGAAATTTAAGGAAATTAAGATGATGAATAAAGCTATTTACCATTCTAGCTTTACACCTTCTCCCCTATAAAATGGTTTTATCAGTCTGTTCGAATTTTTTGTGAGTAAAAACAAACAAAAATGCTTGTGATATTGTTGTTTCTCTCCTTGTTTTTAAACAAGAAACATTGGAGTGGCTATTTATAATGGGACTTTTGTGGTGACGTTCAAAGATGGAGAAGTAGTGCCCACTGACTCACGTTCCATGTAATAGCTCACTCATATGGCAGCTGTCCCATGATAGAAGGCAATTAACAAAGAACAAAAATGCACAATCTCATTTGCCATTTTGTTTTTTATGCTTTGTCCTCAGTTGTTTTCATAATTTCTTGTTTTTTTTTCTCCTTTGAGGTTGGCATTTGGATCTCTATAGTTTTAAAGCAATTACTTTCTATACGTCATATTTTTTATACCCGCCTGCCTACATCTATATTTTAAATAATCATTTGTTGTTTTGTATATTAAAAACATATGGCATTAGCATGTTATATAATAGCTGCATCATATTTTGAAATATAATGTTTTGTTTCCTGCATTAAATCCCCAGTATGTATTCATCACTGCTCTGATTGCGGAGGATGTAGGGGTATAAGAAAAATAATAGGGTATAATTTCTATTCTTGAAGTATAAAATTTAGTTCAGAAAAAAAAGAGCTATATATTCATAAAAGCCATAATATAAAGTATATTATGTCAAAATGATTTAATCTGAAGATTAAAACTGCATGCTTTGTTTGTTTATAATTTTACTTTTTCCTAATCTGCCATATACATTTGTTCAAAATCTTTTGAGTTTCTTTATTCAGAAAGAGAACTCAAGATGATATTATATGAAAATATGTAGACTATGGAAAGAAATGGCAAAATGCAGATTGTTCATTAGAAGGAATGAACAACTTAATTATTATCATTTTAGACGTAGCTGGTTGCTACAAGTATAAGCGTTAGTCCTGAATGGTGGAAAAATGCTGTGGGAGAGGGACAAATTTTTCAGATCAGAAAGTAATGAAAGCCTTATAGTACTTTTCTCTAGTGTTTTCATCTTGATTAGCAGTGGAAGAACAGGAAGAGGCGGGCAGGGAAACATTCTATGCAGCTTCTCTGTGGACCTCGACCAGCCACCACTGGCAGAAGGTATCTCCTTCTAGATTGGGTAGTGAGATCTGGACATTACATCTAAGAATGTAATGTCTACACAGGTTGTGAGAAAGAATTTTCCAGTAGACACTCAACAGAACTGGAGCTCTGAAGACTTCCATTTTTCTAAGACCCAAAGTAGTGAACTTCTTTCCCAATGCTATTTACTAAAATCATCCTTTCCCCAATGTTTGAAGGGCTGCCTCTATCATTTCTGGGAATCTACTTTTGGACCCTCTGTTTTATGCCATTTTCGTTGGATTGTTTCTGTAATAGAATCACACCTTTCATTTTTATGGCTTTCTAATCTGTAACGTTTGATGGTGCCATCTCATTTTTAAAAACTGTTTTAGCTATATTTCTGCATACCTTTAAAATTAATTTCAATTTAAAGCTTATTTTGTAGAAAATTGCCACATTAACAATGTTATCTTATCCCATATGTGTTCCCTATGTTTCTTCATTTATCAGGTCTTTTTTCATTGTCTTTTAGTAGAGTTTACTTATTTTCTTATATGAGTGTTAGGAATTAATTTTCAAATTAATTTCATGAGGCTTTATATTGGATGTTATTGTAAATAGTACTTAATGTTTTGTTACAGTTATATTAAAAAATTTCATGATCAGATATCTTAAGTATCCAGCGAAGTACAAAACTGATATAAATGATACCTATATACTCAACAATAGCAAATATTTGTCCATATTAACCTTACACAGTAAAAATTTCTAAAATTTTAAGTGCTTATTATATATCAGGTACTGTTATAAATTCTTTAGCATGTGTTAGTTCTTTAACCCTCAATGCAGTCCTCTAAGGAAGGTGCTGTTATTATCCCCATTTACAGCTAAGGGAACCAAGTAGTAGAGAGGTTAGATAACTTGTCCAGGTTACACAGCTGGTGGTTGTGGGAGCATGAATTCAAGCCCAGATTGGCTGGCTCCAATCCATGTGCTCTTACTATGATGCTCTGCTTTTCTAAGTGAAATGTTACAGAGAGAGCTAAAGGCTCATCCACAAAGCTCTACCATGCTTGGTAGTTCAATTCCTAAACTTGTGGGATAGAGGACAAAGAGGTTAAAATCCCTGAGTAATGGAGTGGACACATTTCTTTGTAGCCCCAGAGAGACAAGGTCAAATGCCAAGACACAGTACATTCTAATAAATGTGGGTTGAATAACTCTTTCTTTGTTTATCAGTCATGGCAACTGAAAACAAGAAAGAGAGAAGTTTAGTCCCTGGCCCTAAAATTTTTCTTAAAATTTGTTACTGATATGGTTATATCATCAATTCCGATTATGTGTTTCTTTCAAAATTAGCATTGTCTGTTTATATTATCATACAAGCACCTCATGATACATCAGAGCAAAAGAACCAATATTGATGTTTATCTTACCAGGATTTAAACATGACTCACTCCTCTGCTTAAACAAAGTTTAGGAAAATAAATGATTGAGATTTTTAGAGTTTAGTTAATAGTTATCAATCCAAAATCTTCATAAAAGCTGTATAAATCACATATCTGCCTTAGATTATATTCTTTGTCCAACCTGGAATCTCTATACCTCAAATCATGTATTTGAGAGAAAGCTGCCAGATATTCCTCTTTATTCATTCATTCATACATTCATTCAGTCATCCATCCATCCACCCATCCATCAATTATCCATGCTGCTCTTTAATCAAGGAAATGTAAGTCATAGCCAAGTGGCTACTCAGTAGTGGGCTCCAGAATCCTTGGTCTGTTTGTTACAGCTGGAATCCATTCTAATTGGTCTGTTCCACGGAGGTTGCTTTTTCATATTACTCCTGGATACAGTCTAGATTGTCATCTAGTGGCATATTGGTATTATTGTAAGCATACAATAATATATGCTGAGTTATATTTTGCCAAACTAAATGAGCTATTGATTCTTTTCTTATCAAGCATTTGGACTCTGGACATCGTTCAAGAAGCTTTTTCTACTACTTAATTTTGGTAAAACAGTCTACTTAGGAGGTCAGAAGAGAGAAAACTGATGCTCTACAGGTCTCCTGAAAACAAGCATGGCAAAATAAGGATAACAACTCCAGTAGCAATTGATGTGTTTAAGGGCTAACATATTTGTGACTTAACTCTTTCAAAATATAGAACTAGACTCGCCTGCCGTGCCAGACACCCAGTTCGATTCCCAGTGCCTGCCCATGAAAGAAAAAATAAAAATTGAACTAGAAAGTTATTTTATAGGGTTCATGTAAGATTTTTAAGCCTCATCTACAATATTGAATGCTATATTGTAATCTGTCATGCTGCATAATAATTACCAAGAAAAATAGCATCTTTCAATAAGCCTCTTCTCATAAATGTGAATTATTATTAGATCAAATGTACAGGTTGCTCTGTGAATGTTTTTGGATTTTAAGGGATAAGCCAATAATGTAGTGAGTCTCAAAATAAGTATACATTATATTAAAAAAAACCCTGAAATTTGGAGGATTTATACCACCTGGTTTCAAGACTTCTATAAAGTTACAGTAAGCAAGGCAAAATGGCATTAGCATCAGGACAGAAATATAGACCAATGGACAGAACCCAGAAATAGGCCTACAATAATGTGGTCAATTTGTTTTCAAGAGGTGTAAAACAGGGAGTCTTGATCCTGATATAACATCATACTCAAAAATTAAAACAAAGTGTATTATAGACTTAAAAAGTAACAGCTAAATTTAAAGATGTTGAGGAAACAGAGGAGGATATCATCATGACCTGAGTTAGACAAAGACTTCTTCAGACATAAAACATCCAAAACATAAAAGACAGAAAAAGAAGATTTTATTAGAATTAAAATTGCTGCTGTTTAAATGATACCATTAAGTAAATGAAAAAGACAAGCCACTGATTTTGAGAAAATATTCTCAATGCATAAATGAAGAACTCGTATCTAGAATATACTATTCTTATATTAATATATTTACTACAACTCAGTAATAGAAGGACACACAACCCAATAAAGAAGCCATTTTATAATTTGAAGACATATTTCACAATAAAAGATATATAAATGACAAGCATATGGAAAGGCGCTCAACATCATTAATCATCAGGGAAATGCAAATTAAACCATAATGAGATACCACTATAAATCCATAGAATGGCTGACATTAAAAGATTGTAAATTCCAAATGTTGAGAAGGATGCAGAGTAAATGGAACTCTCTTATTCTGCTGGTGGAGTGAACAATAATACAATCACCTTAGAAAACAGTTTGGTAGTTTCTTAAAGATAAACTTACCATACAACCTACAACTCCAGTCCTAATCATTATCCAAAAGAAATGTTAAAATGTATATCCACAAAATGATTTGCACAGAAATGTTTATAGCAGTTAATTTTTAAAAGCCCTAAACCAGAAACAACCTAAATATCTCCAACAGTTGAATGAATTAAAAAAAAAATTGTGGCGTATTTGTATGACGGGATATTACCCCCCAATAAAAAGGAATATCTATATATGCAACAGCATAATAAATCTCAAAAATATTAATCTTAGCAAAAGGAGACAAACCCAAAGAGCACACAATGCATGATTCTATTTATATGAAATTTAGAAATCAAATCAAATCTTTGGAAAAAGTAGCTCCATCCTTGCTTAGGATCAACAGTAGAAGGTTTGACAGAAAAGGGGTGGAAGGAAACTTTTTGTGGTGATAGAAATATTCTATACCTTGATTGTGGTGATAGTTACAAGGGTATATATCTTTTTCAAAATTTATTGAAATATATACCTGAAATCTCATCTATTTTATCCTATCCAGATAACTCAGTAACTGTATTAAAAGAGTACAATAAAATGGAATTTCTCAAAGCTAATTGTAACTGCAGGAGAAAATATGAAATCATGTGGGCTCTTCCAGGAGCTCCATATCTGCCTGTTTTCTTGCTGGTGGGGAGCAAAGCTGTGCCTTCAGTTAGAAAGCAGAAAGACAGATATTATGCTGTTTCTCTACCACTTTGATTAGTTTCTCGTAACAATGACATTATTGACAATACTGACAATATAAATTTACTAGGACAGTATTTCTAATGTGATTTATTCTTCATAGTATCCTGTTATTACCTCCTTTATTTCTGTGAGGTCAGTAGTTATGTCTCCTCTTTCATTTCTAATCTTATTTATTTGCATCCTCTCTCTTCTTCTTTTTGTCAATCTTGCTAAGGGCCCATCAATCTTGTTGATTTTCTCATAGAACCAACTTCTGGTCTTATTGATTTTCTCTATTGTTTTCATGTTTTCAATTTCATTTATTTCTGCTCTAATCTTTGTTATTTCTTTCCTTTTGCTTGCTTTGGGATTAGTTTGCTGCTCTTTCTCCAGTTCTTCCAAGTGGACAGTTAATTCCTGCATTTTTGCCTTTTCTTCTTTTCTGATAAAGGCATTTAGGGCAATAAATTTCCCTCTTAGCACTGCCTTTGCTGCGTCCCATAAGTTTTGATATGTTGTGTCTTCATTTTCATTTGCCTCTAGGTATTTACTAATTTCTCTTGCAATTTCTTCTTTGACCCACTTGTTGTTTAAGAGTGTGTTGTTGAGCCTCCATGTATTTATGAATTTTCTGGCACTCGCCTATTATTGATTTCCAACTTCATTCCTTTATGATCTGAGAAAGTGTTGTGTATGATTTCAATCTTTTTAAATTTGTTAAGACTTGCTTTGTGACCCAGCATATGGTCTATCTTTGAGAATGATCCATGAGCACTTGAAAAAAAGGTGTATCCTGCTGTTGTGGGATGTAATGTCCTATAAATGTCTGTTAAGTCAAGTTCATTTATAGTAATATTCAGGTTCTCTATTTCTTTATTGATCCTCTGTGTAGATGTTCTGTCCATTGATGAGAGTGGTGAATTGAAGTCTCCAACTATTATGGTATATGTGTCTATTTCCCTTTTCAGTGATTGCAGTGTATTCCTCACGTATTTTGGGGCATTCTGGTTCGGTGCGTAAATATTTATGATTGTTATGTCTTCTTGTTTAATTGTTCCTTTTATTAGTATATAATGTCCTTCTTTGTCTCTTTTAACTGTTTTACATTTGAAGTCTAATTTGTTGGATATTAGTATAGCCACTCCTGCTCTTTTCTGGTTGTTGTTTGCATGAAATATCTTTTCCCAACCTTTCACTTTCAACCTATATTTATCTTTGGGTCTAAGATGTGTTTCCTGTAGACAGCATATAGAAGGATCCTGTTTTTTAATCCATTCTGCCAGTCTATGTCTTTTAATTGGGGAATTCAGTCCATTGACATTTAGAGTTATTACTGTTTGGATAATATTTTCCTCTACCATTTTGCCTTTTGTATTATATATATCATATCTGTCTTTCCTTCTTTCTACACTTTTCTCCATGTCTCTCTCTTCTGTCTTTTTGTATCTGACTCTAGTGCTTCCTTTAGTATTTCTTGCAAAGCTGGTCTCTTGGTCACAAATTCTCTTAGTGACTTTTTGTCTGAGAATGTTTTAAATTCTCCCTCATTTTTGAAGGACAATTTTGCTGGATATAGGAGTCTTGGCTGGCAGTTTTTCTCTTTTAGTAACTTAAATATATCATCCCACTGTCTTCTAGCTTCCATGGTTTCTGCTGAGAAATCTACACATAGTCTTATTGGGTTTCCCTTGTATGTGACGGATTGTTTTTCTCTCGCTGCCTTCAAGATCCTCTCTTTCTCTTTGACCTCTGACATTCTTTTTTTTTTTTTTTTTTTTTTTTTAAAGGAAAGACAGAGAGAAGGAAGGAAGGATAGAAGGAAGGAAGGAAGGAGGAAAGGGAAACATTTTTAAACATTTTCTTGTTTTATTGTATTCTGTTTCTCCGTTTTTGTTACATGGGGTGGGGCCGGGAATCGAACCGAGGTCCTCCGGCATAGCAGGCAAGCACTTTGCCCGCTGAGCCACCGCGGCCCGCCCTGACCTCTGACATTCTAACTAGTAAGTGTCTTGGGGAACGCCTATTTGTGTCTAATCTCTTTGGGGTGCGCTGCACTTCTTGGATCTGTAATTTTAGGTCTTTCATAAGAGTTGGGAAATTTTCAGTGATAATTTCTTCCATTAGTTTTTCTCCTCCTTTTCCCTTCTCTTCTCCTTCTGGGATACCCACTACACGTATATTTGTACGGTTCACATTGTCCTTGAGTTCCCTGATACCTTGTTCAAATTTTTCCATTCTTTTCCGGATAGTTTCTGTTTCTTTTTGGAGTTCAGATGTTTCATCCTCCAAATCACTAATTCTATCTTCTGTTTCTTTAAATCTGTCATTGTAGGTATCCATTGTTTTTTCCATCTTTTCTACTTTATCTTTCACTTCCATAAGTTCTGTGATTTGTTTTTTCAGTTTTTCTATTTCTTCTTTATGTTCAGCCCATGTCTTCTTCATGTCCTCCCTCAATTTATCGATTTCGTTTTTGAAGAGGTTTTCCATTTCTGTTCGTATATTCAGCATTAGTTGTTTCAGTTCCTGTATCTCATTTGAACTATTGGTTTCTTCGTTTGACTGGGCCATATGTTCAATTTTCTGAGCGTGATCCGTTATCTTCTGCTGGCGTCTGGGCATTTAGTCAGATTTCCCCGGGTGTTCGACCCCACAGGTTGAAAGATTTTTCTGCGCAGTCTCTGGGTTCTGTTCTTCCTATCCTGCCCAGTAGGTGGCGCACGTGGCACACGCCTGTCTGTGGGTTCCACCAGCGAAAGTTGCTGTGGGTCCCTCAACTCTGGAAAACTCTCGCCGTAGGGGAGGTTCGGCAACCGAAGCATCTTGGAAGAATGCCAGCCGGCCCGGGGTTCCAAACGCGGGGAGGGTCGCCGGCTGTCGCAGCACAGGAGAGCGTCCGGCCAAATTAGCTAGTCGGCCCGGGGCACCAAGCGTGGCGGGAGGGCGCCAGCTGTCGCAGCCCGGGAGAGTGCACTGCTCCCAGCCGACGGGGGAGTCACGTGTTTGGAAGGGATCCCCCGGTCACTGTTCTCCGCAGTCTGGGGATTTCCGACCCAACTATCTCAGTTGTTCCGGGGGGCCTCGTGTGGTGGGGGCACCAGCCGCCGCGGCCTAAGGGGACCGCCTGTCCAATTCTACCAGCTGGCCTGGGAAGGTGGAAGGGAGGGACTCCGGTCGCTTGCTGTCCCACCCAGGAAAGCCCGTGCCCCTTGGTGATCTCACCGGAGCTGGTTCTCCCAGATAGTCAGCCGTTCCAGGATGGGGTACGCTGTCCCTCTGATCTCCCTCATGGCTCCGGGAGCTGCTCTGTATTGTCTCCACTCCCCCAGTAGTTGTTCTGGAGGAGGAAAGGTGAGGGCGGCAAGGCTGTCGAGGCTGGTGTCGGAGGAGCACGGTGAAGGCGGGGGAAGAGGGCACCGTGTTGGTTGGAGAGCAGCCGGAGCAGGAGGGGGAGGAGGGGGGTAGGGAGGTCGGGCGGCTCGGCTGCTGCGGGGCGCGTGCGCCGCGCGGCGGTCCGGCGGAGAAAGAGAGGGGGTAGGGAGGTCGGGCGGCTCGGCTGCTGCGGGGCGCGTGCGCCGCGCGGCGGTCCGGCGGAGAAAGAGAGGGGGTAGGGAGGTCGGGCGGCTCGGCTGCTGCGGGGCGCGTGCGCCGCGCGGCGGTCCGGCGGAGAAAGAGAGGGGGTAGGGAGGTCGGGCGGCTCGGCTGCTGCGGGGCGCGTGCGCCGCGCGGCGGTCCGGCGGAGAAAGACTAATGTGATTTATTCTTGATTGATATATACATATGTATGTATGTGTGTATATATCCTTAAAACAAACTATTTTTGCCGTTTCTCCTCTGCTCTTTTCCTCTAGACTCAAGGTAAATGTGTGTCTATGTGGTTTACCGAGTATTCACTAAACACTTCTAGTAATCTCTTTCAAATACAGACATAGACCGGCAACAGTTGATTTAATGTAAGCTAACCTTTCTTCCCCATTTATTATGCTTTACTATGTATTTGTGTATGTTTTCTAATAAGAATGATAACTGGGCTTATGTTGCAATATTGATTTATTTAAAGATAAGCTTTACCAAGTAATTGAGCATCCGAAGTCTAAGTTTATAAGTGACTGTGACATATTAATTGATTCATTAGTTTATTCCAACTGATATCTACCTAACTATGCCTGAAGTTACATATGTTATTCAAGCTGGAAGTAATTAGAACAGAGTTTAAATGTTTTACAAGATACTGTTCATGTATGAATCACTAGAGAAAATGGATGATACTATCAGACTGTTTGGAAACATGACACACTGGAACTTCATCCCAAGTAATGGCTGACAGTGTTCAGATTTCCATGAGATTGGATACCCTATGATGCAGGAGCATAGTGAAGCAAGTAAACAGAATCCGCAAACCAAGACTGTTGAGAACAATTACATGGAAACTTCTGAGAGTGTTCCAATGCTGCAATTACCCAGTGTAGTAAATGTGCCTTAGTGATTAAAAGGCTCAGGATAACTATTCTTTATATATTTTAAGAACTTACAATAATACTGGCTTATTTAAACATACATATGAGGCAAATACAATTTCCAAATTCTTTTCAGTCTCTTATTAATCTTCAGCATATATTAGCCTTGCAGATAATTTTATAAAATTATTCAGATAATGCCATTTGCACAGAATCTGTATTGACTTCATGTACATATATTGAAATGTACTACCTACCTCTTCCCTACTTCCCCATCAGTTGTCCTTCTTTTCCTTACTTTCTCATTTGAATGAAAACACCAGGCTTTACCCTATGGGCTACATATGCTTAGTTTACCACCAGGCAGAAATACCCTTATTAATTCAAATGAAAATGTAAAACAAAGACCAGCAAATGAGTTTTAGGACTTATGAAGCTTTCTGTACCAGGCTTTTTGCCTACAAAACCTCTAGGACAACCATGATTTATAGTTTTAGATCATGGGAATATAAGCTACCATTTATCTTTGTGGCAGCTTTAAAATAAAACTGCACTTTGAATGATAGGAACTTGGTGTGTGTGTGTATGGAGAGTTATTTTGTGGCCTGACATTTTTTTTTTTTTTTTAATCTTCACAAATTCTAGCCACGGAATGCTTAACTCTTTTGTTTGGTCCATGGATAACTATTTTTATCTATGTAATCATCCGTCATTAGCACATTATAAATTGAGCCTCTACAAATGAATGGTCAGTAATCTGATTGTGAATTTGGAATCCTTTTGATATCCAGATTTATTCTGGAGTCATTCTGATAATTCAGTGGCCATTCAACAAATACTCATTGATCATGTGAGGCTCTAGGGTCCTAGAATGAGTAAGACCTTGTTATTGCTTTGAAAGAGCTTTGTAAAATTCTAGCTGCTTTCAGTCCAGTGGGGAAAGGTATAGTCTTTACAAGACTCTATCCTCAGTTAATTCTCTTGGAGCTTTTTTCTAAGTACATGGACATTACAAAGGCAGAGTAGAAACCAGAGAGACAGGGAATTAAAGTCAGCTTTTACATTGACTAATTACATGATTTTGGATTAGCCACAGTTCAAGCTTTAATCACATCATCAGAATGGTGTCCGTAATACACATTGCTCCAAATTTATTTAGAGGCTTAACTAACGCATTTAAATACTTAGCACTCTGCGTGTCATATAGAAACCAATGAATAATTAGTCACTATTGTCATTGCTGTTAATGTAGAACAAAGAGCAGACTAGCATTTTTTTTTTTTTTTCTTTCCTGAAGGAACTTACATTTTCCAGGACTGAGCAATTACTTGAACAGCAACCCCATATGGGGGCTTGGGTCTGGTATTTTGGGTTATGCACAAATTAAGACTTGATGGGCCTTTGATCTTCAGGTTGTGAAGCAAAAGGAGTTGATAGAGAAACATCCAGGGAAAGCCAGACTGTGCCAAGCAGAGCACGCCCATCGGGTAGGTCCCAGTACACTGAACAGTAAGGTTGCCATGGGCACTAAACAAGAGGAAAGGAACCCAGTGACATCAAATCCTGGCAAGGGAATCCTATAGGAATCTGGGAGAAGGATCCCAAAGACTTAAAACATGACTGCTGAAACAGATGCTGTTCAGGGCACCAAGCCAGATCAGATAAAAAGAAAAACAAGGAGAATTATTTATTTGTTTATTTATTTTTACTGTATAACCATTTTTTTTGACTCGTCCCCAGTTTTTACACTTTTCAGCCAATCAATTATCAGTGCTCACCCATTCTACCGTTTAAGCATCATTTGATCTTCCCACTTCTTTTAAAATTAAAGAAGCTGTGGGTTTACAGATCAATCATGTGTAAAATACAGGATTACCATACCCCATCTGTTTCAGTTTGTTAAGTGCTTCCAGAATGCAATATACCAGAAATGGAATGGCTTTTAAAAAGGGAATTTATTAAGTTACAAGTTTATAGTTCTAAAGCCATAGAAATGTCCAAACTAAGGCATCCAGGGTTTCCAAGGTATTCAAGATACCTTGACTCGAGACAGACCCATCTGGGAAGGCACGATGCTGGCATCTGCTGGTCCTTTGGCTTCTGGTTTCAAACAGCTTCTCAGGGGGCGTTTTCTTTCAGTATCTCCAAATGTCTCTCTCTGTTTTGGCTCTGAAACAAATGTTCTACAAGCATCTCAGCTTTGTCCAAAATGTCTCCCTTTTCAAAGGACTCCAGTAAACTTGAGGAGGTGGAGTCTCAATCTAATCAAAAGATCGCACTCACAATCCAGTGTGTCACATCTCCACAGAAACATTACAATCAATGTTTCCAACCTAAACAATAGGTCTGCCCCCACCCCATTGGATTGGGGAAAAGGACATGGCTTTTTTGGGCTATGTAACAGCTTCAAACCTGCATACACTCCACCAAAGACACCTGTAATTGGTGTGGAACATTTGTTACAATTGATGATAGTACATTTTTACAATTGTACAACTAACAAAATCCATGGTTTAACTCAGGTTTCAACATTTATGCAGTGTAGTTCCATGGATTTTTTTTTTTATTTTTGTTCTTTTAACCATATATACCCTTTTTTTAGTCTATTGCTGTTCTGTTTCTAATAGATGTAATACCTAATTCTTTTTATAAAGTTTATAAATTCAAGTTTGTAAAGTTACTTCTCTGGTCTCTCACATAAACTAGAGAAGGAATCTGTAATCAGGAATCTAGGTGAACAAAGGCTTCCTTCGAAAGCCAGGCCTATTAGTCACAGGCTAAGTGCTTTCTGAACAGAAGATAACATATAAGCAAAGATGTGGCCTGCTATGAGATACTAAATAATTTCCTTAAACTGTTTCACAGTTCACCACTAGGTGTAGAAAAAAAGGAACAAGTGGGCAACGTTACTTGGTGTTCTGGAAAAGAACCTAGTATAGAAAAGTTACAAAGCTTGTAACTTTTAACATGTCTTTCATCCATCCAATCCTCTCCATGTGTATTTCTGCTTTGTAAGTCCCGCTTACCCTTGCCCTTATTTTTTTTCCTTCACACGTATTATCACATAACCTCTTTGCTTCTACTGGAGTGTTATCCAGAAATACAGTCTGACATGGAGCATCCCTGCTTAAAATCTGCTGAATGTCTCCGAACATACTCACATTAACACACACACACACACACACACACACACACACACACACACACACACACACACACACATTGACACGCATGTTCTTCTATGATTCAAACTTCTTTGGGGTGATATCTGAAATTCTCCATCAGCCAACCAAGGATTTCCTTAATCAGGCCTCTTTTGACCTGTCCAACCTTGATACTCTTCATTCCCTCCTTTGTACTTTATCATCAATCAAAATCTAATTGATTCTAATCCTCTTACTAACTGATGCTAGCTTCGCTTTTGCCTCTCATCTTTGCTGATGTGTTGTGAAAGCACTTAGCCTGTGACTAATAGGCTTGGCTTTCCAAGGAAGCGTTTGTTCGCCTAGATTCCTGATTAGAGATTCCTTCTCTAGTTTACGTGAGAAACTAGAGAAGTATCTTTATGACTGGGCTTATCTTTATCACAGCCCTTGATTATGACATTAAATCTTATCATAAGCTCCCAGAGGACACAGTCCCTAGCTGTGTTCTCTGTGTGTTCATTAGAGCAGTTTCCCACAGTGTGTTCCATTGGAAATATGAGGAAGCATTTTCAATTGTCGTAATGACCAGGAGGTGCTACAGATATGAAGTGGCCAGGAGCAGGGTTTCTAAACATCCTCCATTTTGTAGGAGAGTCTTAATCAGGAATCCTATGAGAAATTCCTTATTTGGTTCTACACACCATAAATTCAGTTTATTTCTGGGGCTTGACACATAGCTGGGTCTCAGCGCACATCTGCCAAATTGGATCTCAAACAAGTATGTCTTAGGCATGGATGGACTTAAATAGTTTTCCCTGCAACTCTGGCATGCACTGCAGTTTCAAAGCCACTAATAGATCCTGTCTTTTTCCTTTCACCCTGACTGAATGGGAAGCTCAGAAATAATGTCCAAGATGACTAATATTTCCATCATCCTTTTAAGGATTTGTCTATCTCTCATGCCCCATTGAGGTTTCTTTTTGTAAGTTTACAGAATATATTTTTGAATGTGCTCATGGTAAAAATGCTAAATAATAAAAATAATAGCAGCAAATTAAAACAGCACTAGATTTTATTAGGAGTGTGACTGAAGATGTACCTTGGGTCCACTACAGCTTCTTAGAGGTTCATTCTCTGCTCCTTAGGGAATACACTGCTCCATTTTCTGACTGGTAATTGGGCTGATGCGATGGGAGAGGAGCAGAAGAAAATGACTCAGCAGAAGAAGGGCAGTCAGGGCTCAGAAGTGGGCCCTTGGACAATCCCCCAGCCAGGCTTATATAAGATCCTCATAGGACTCTAGAATAGGCATTAGTAAACTTTGGTCCATGGGCCAAATCCTAAGTGCAGCCTGTTTTTATAAATAAAGTTTTATTGGAACTTAGTCATGCCCATTTGTGTACATATCATCTATGACTGTTTTCATGCTGCAGCAGAGTTGATAGTTGCAATCAAGACTGACTTAAAAAGCCAGAAAGATTTACTATCTGGGCCTTTACAGAAACACATTTGCCTACTCCTGTTCTAAAGCAATGGTTTCCATTAACAAAACAAAACAAAACAAAACACCCAACAGCCAATAACAGCAACAAAAAACAGACATTATATTAAGAGTTCAATAAATGTATGCTCCTGGCTTTTTATCTAGTCATATTATTATTTATCTAGTCATGCAGGGAAAATTGTTTACATATATCCATGCCACTGATAACACAAGAACAAAATCCCCATATAAAGAATAATTCCTTCCAAGAACATTTAACCTTATGCTGAAATTTTCACCATGGACTGGAATTAACTGCTTCATGTTCTGGGAAAGGTTCATGAGCCACTTTATAGACCAATGTTTATGAAACAGCTATTGGATCCTAAGTGAAAGTGATTTATATGGCAAAATTGCCTTTTTCTATTTAATAGTATGCCTTTATCACACTCTGTCTAAAATGTAGTCATTTTTGCTACATTTTGGATATAACCTTATTATTGTACTATTACTCACTATCCATGGGTAACTCATGATTTTAATTGTCCAGTCCTGCTGTGGAATGCCATGTCAGTCCTGATTCAGTCTTAATGAGTTCTGATAGTTCATGTGGACATATCCTTTTATGGATTTGATTTGCTCATATTTTAGTCAAAGGCACACACTCATAACAGTGCAGATGGGGGAAAAGATCTTCCAGACAAATAATGTCATATGCATTTTCCTTTTTACATGGTAAATACTATTTTAATTTCTTCCCTATAAAAATCTAACATTACCATATATAATGAATTTTGAAGACTTAGCGCCTATGAATGTCTCCCTTTAAAAAAAAAATGCCTGAAAATAGTTGCCCATTAGTATTTTTACCTGTTATATCCACAGAACGTAGAACAGTGCCTAGAATAAGGAGACCTCAATAAATACATATTGAGTGATAGCTGAATTAATGAATAAGTTTATTAACATTTTAGAGGTTTTGTAAATAAGACTTGGGGAAATGAAGCAACAGAATAACAGAATACCCATATGCAACCATACACTTTACCACATTCTCTTTTTGGGCTTTATGTTAGTTTTCTTTTTTTTTTTTTTGCCTGGGCAGGCACTGGGAATTGAACCCGGGTCTTTGGCAGGCAAGAACTCTACCACTGACCCACTGTGGCCTGCCCACATTTATATTATTTTTTAAGGAAACTGTTTCCCACTCAAAATGAACTTGTGGCAAAGCCTCACTGAATTGTGACTTTCATGAGTAGTGGTCTGGATGGATTTTGAAGCTCAATTACATTCTTAGTATACATTCTTAGATGTGATATTCCTGAGCAAACACTTTTCTTTTCATGGCTTTTGAGTTCAGATTCTTGCATCTTAGTTATTATGCTTTGTGGAAAATGCAGAACATTTTCATAACTCTGATAAACTTCAATCAACAGACTTCTAAAAAGTAGGAATAATTTGCATTGACTTTTGAAATAGGAAACAAGCAAAAAGAAAGAATAGAAAAAGAAATTCTTATTCTTTGAGCTTCGTATTTCTTGGGTTCATATTATGCAAACTTAAATCTAAAAATCCATTGAATTTTTGCATTTACTGCTGAATCCCTACCCTGCTCCTCCTCCAGTTCTGCTTAGACCAGAATCCTATTTTCTTTCTAGGGTTTCAGCCTTCAGTTAAAGTCAAGCCCCTTTCTCTCAGTTATGTGGTGTACATTTTTATACTGGATAAACCTAGATCAAGATAAAGCTAAATCATTTGAATTTATCCAGGAAAACCATTTTACAGAAATTGCAAGATCAACTTTAATATACGTGGAAAATGTACTTCTGTGGAATACCTTCCATCTTAATGAGGTGAAAATTGCATTTATTCTCTCCTTTTGTTAAAGTTTCATGTTTCCCATAAAGTACCTTTGGGGCTGTATGTTAGAATGTTTTTAAGTGTAAGAAAAATGAAACATACAATTATATATTTATTTATTGAGTTAAGTTTTAAGTTGATTCTATGAAAGTAATGACATCAGTTAGTAAGGATCAGAAGAGTCTGTAGGACAACTTATATAAACTACAGGAATGCCACACAGCTCTTTTTCTGTTTTTCCTTCCTGAAATAGCATTAATTCCAACCTCTCTATTTCACATTTCTGATTCACTGCATATGAAAACTCATACTGAAGCACATTCAATTAGCTGTGATTTAGCCTATTGATGCAATAAGGATGGATGCAGAAGAATAACTAGGAAGAAAATAATTACTGGGATAAGAATTTTTGGCAGGATTGATGGCTACCGATGTATACCACTAAGAATGTGAATGATGACATTTTACTGGACCAAAATAATCCTCCCCCTCTGTTAAGTGAAGAGTAGTATCTAGTTCAAAATTATAACCCCAGTCATGGTGAATATTCATTGCGGAGTTCTGATGGTGGGTTTTCTCAGTCATGTTAATGCTTTCAGAGCTCAAGGGTCTGAGGCTCTTTGCTTTGAATCTGAAAGATGTACACATTCAGTAAATCCAGTTGTCCTTCCAGCTGAGGCTTCTGTAACTGATGAAATCTGCTCTTGGGACTGGCCTCATGCCTGTGTTAGCCAGGGGCATGAGGGATGGTTTAATTTATTTTACGAAGATAAAGTGTAGAACGAATTTGTCCATGGGAATAAGAAAGCACTAATCAATCTTAAGGTAAGAGGAACAAGAAATAATTTCTCGTTTTTTAATGTGGGTAATTATTTAAGTACTCTGAGTTACTCGAGCTATAATTCTTTGAAAAAAATTCCTAGCTATTACAAAATTCAAGGAATTATATTTGGGACTATGTAATATCATAGAAATTAAATGGCACTTCAGGGATAAAGAGGAAATAAATTCATGATGATTTTTTTAGGTAAATCATTGACAAGAATGAATCAAAGGTGAACATTTATTTTAATGGCAGGCATTTCAGTGGATCAACTTTAGGGCCATTATTATTTGTCCACTTTAATTAATGGTAGCCCAGATAAGACTTAGGAGATTTTAGAATAATTATGATTTAGTAACCACTCCTCAGGGTAGTGAACTTTTTCTGTAAACTTTTCTTAGTATTTGAAATATTCAATATTTAATATATGCCTCCTTTATGTAAATTCAACCCCCTATAGGCTGAGTTGACAGAAAATACATTGTAGAAACATGAAGACTATATATATATAATGTATTTTACCTCTAAAATGACTTTGTGCTTTAACATGAGATTTTCTAGTATAGGACAGAAACTTATATAAATATGTAGCAGAGAGATATTTTATAAAGACGAGGGCATAGGTCTGGTACTTCCTCAAATTAAGTTTGGCCACAAATTGTTAATGTGTATGTGCATGTATCTATTTCTATAGCTTTTAATTTCATAAATATTTGTGAGTAGATTTAAGGAATGAAAGAATACAGGAAAATGAAAAGAGGACAGGAGAAAGAGAAGAATTATATACCAAGATGAATTTAAAGGGTATTTTAAAAGCAATGCAAAAATTGATGAGAGTAAGCCATTGGCAGATTTTTTAGGTGGAAAGTGCATGCTTTCCATTCTTTGGAATGCTTTTTAAAAGAGACCTTATATTATATGCATGATGGGAAAAGTATAAACTTTGAAGACAGAGAAGCATAGTACTTCTCTCATCTGTTACATAAGCTTTGTCCTTAGTTTCCCTATTTGTAAAATGGGTTTAATTCCATCCACCTTTTTGCATTGTTGTGTAAATCAAACTGCAAATTATATGTAAACACAAAGCAAATATTCAACAAATGCTGCTTATTTCTCTCTGAGGATAAAACCTAGTCACCAACATGTAGACTGTGTATCAGTCGTGTAATTTTTGAGATGCTAGAACTAACTTCATTCCTTAAGAAGTTTTTGAGATTTGCATAGTGTGGTCAAGAAGTGCATCACCACGCAAACTCCTTCCCATGTTTCCATATCCTAATCTAGATTTTCTGCTTGCTAATCCCTACATCGTGTAACAAGACCTTAAATGAATCTCTTTAGCTGATAATCTCATGGTTACATATTGTGAATTTTGTTTAGAAATTGGTTTATCATCATTTCTCTTAAACACTCCATACCGTGTTTCTAGGCACAATATTTTGGCTTCCATTCCCATTTTATAATTTTCCTCTGAGATCATACTATCAGAGAGCCTCGATAATATCGGTGATAGTGATAGATATTTCTCACTACTTAGGCATGAAATTTACAGCCATTTATGTTCCCCCTTTTAAAATGAAAAATTGTATAGGTCTGAAATAGTATGGCTTCTCATCCATTTGCCTTCATGAATTTATCTGTTGCATTTACTTCTTTACTGTGCTCCTTTCCGGATGTTAACTATGAAGTCAGTAGGACAGCAGTGGACAGCAGGCTGTGGTACAGTCTGGGCCTTTTAGTTCTGTAATCAAATACTTATAAAATTTTATGGTAGGGAATCCAAAGGAAGTCTTAATAGATGACTTCATGGAATCAGGATTATTTTTTCCTAGATTATGGTGAAAGAGAAAGGTTAGAGATAGTTCCCTTCATACACACATGACCAAATGCAGATAATTTTCAAATTTATTTTAATAATTTTTAGTGAATATTCCTTATGAGTGTGATAAGAAAAATAATTTCATTATTTTTCCAAGAAGGGATAAGAGGGAGCAGTTAAAGAGAAACATGGCTCCAAGAGTGTCATCACCCTGTCTGGTTCATTTTATGTCAGTGTCAGTCATGAAATCAGTTGTTGGGAGCTATTTGATTTGAAGAAATCAATTCTTCTTCACTGGGCAATCTCATCTTCACCTGTTCAGATATGAAGGAAACTGGACCTTCTCTCCTTTCTATCATCTCCTCTCTGGAGAGAATACAGATGTATTCATATGTCCAAATGTTTATGGCCTAACTATTCAACACTTGCAACCCTCTGTGAAGTCTGGTATGACTCCCTTCTTTGCAGATTTGGCTTTTATAATTGAGACAAAATGACACATGCCTGTACTAATTTCCTTATTAATTTGGCATTGTTTCTGTCTGTTGTTGGCTTTATTAAAGGCCCTTCCCCTTGGCAATCTCCTCTTGGGTTTCTGAGTGAAGCCGGTGCTCATAGGGTGTGCTACACAGCTGCGAGACCAGATGCTCTACTGCTGGATATTTTGTCTGATTTGAGTCTAGGGACATGGTCAGGCTGCTTTGGAAATTTTTAATTTATCCAGATGCCATAGTCTTCAACTGCTGTCAGTTGTGATAAATCTGTTCTCTTCTTAATGTTTGCAAATATTATAATGTGCAAATGCTTCTTGAGGTCCATAAATTAGCACCTTATATGATTTTCTCCTCTTTTGTTTTTGTTTTCTATCTCATAATTTTCTGCTTTTATATTAATTATTTCTTCCTACTTAATTTTGTGATTCTTTTTCTAATGTCTTAAAAACAGAGCTAAATTCCTATGTAAACTATAAATATGAACTATACCATCTGCAACTTTTTATGTGATTATAGATTCTATTCTGTTCTAAAAGTTACAGCATTATGTATTCTACTTTTCCTTGCATTCTAGATGCTGTTAATTTGCTTGATCCAAAGTTATTTTAAAATAAGCTAATTTTATTCATTATCTTCTTGTTGATGTATAACTCTTTGATTATGGTAAATAGTATGACCAGCAAAAGTCTAATTCTTAATATTTAAGTTTTTCACTGTAGCCCAGAGCATGAGATATTTTGTGAAATGATTATGTGTGTGTGTGTGTATTTGTGCACCTTTGAGGAATATAATTATCCCTCTAGCTCTAGTTTTTTCATTTCATTATTCAATTCTTGCATGTCCTTGTTTATTTTTTGGCTTTAAGAATTTGTCCAATCTGAAATAGGTGAGATTTATCATATAGTTCTATTTTTATCAGAGTCTTCTTGCATTTCTAATACCTATTTTGTTGCTATGTTATTTAGTGCATTTGGATCTATGACATATCCTTTATTTATTTCTTTGATTTTTAACGATTATATAATTTATATATTTAATCTATCGCTTTTAATATAAAATATTTTATATGAATTTGCTGCTCCTCTTTTATTTGCTTGGAGTCTATTTGCTCATCGTCTTTTTTCAATCTTATATTGTTTTATTTTTAGAATATTTCTTGCAAAAAAATGTGTTGCTAGGATCTCATTCCCTTTACTCCAACTTCAAGCATCTCTGGTTTTAATAGGATAAGTTCATTTTAGTGTAACAATTTATATGTTTTGTTTTATTTCTTCCACCTTACTTAAGGTATATTGCCTTCATTTTTTTTGTTTCTGTTCATTTTTCTTATATTCTGATTTGATCAGGTAACTGGTTGCGCCTATTTTCATTGTTATTAATTTAAAACATCTTTAGTACTATTCATTTTTAAATGGCAGTTGTGTTTTCTTTCTTGGCTATCATAATTAAATATAAATATCTCCATTTTATTCTGTATTTCCATCAAGATATTGTATTTCTTCTCTCTGTTCTTCTGTTTATTGACCACCTTCTTTAATTTCAAGATTTAACTAAGACAGTTTTGTATAGTACTTTTAGCTTCATTTTATCATGTCATAGCACCTATGAATGTCTTCATCCAACTTTATTTACATGCATGTGTTTTAAAAATCTTAAACATTTTTGAGATCTTCTAGTAAAAAGACTTGCAGGATTGATGATGACAGAGATGCTATTTTACATATGTCTCTTTCTAAGTATCATTATATATTATCTAGTTCATCTTAGTTCTTTGACCTGTATGAGACGGGTACTTTTAGAGAAGTTGATTGAGATAAGACTTCTGGCCAATGCAGGGATGACTTCTATGAAGTCTTTGACAGATGGATATTTCTCCTTTGCATCAACACTATCTCCTGAAGAACTGTTCCTTATTGAACTCTGATTCTTTGAATGTCTGTTCTTATATAGATGTCTGGAGCTACTTGAAGCTACTGTCCAAGAGTATCCAGAATTCTTGCTCCTTAACCCAACCCTGTATTAAAGGAGCCCCCTTTCTGAAGATGAAGCCATTCCATTTTGAACCTGCTGGGCCAGACGTGGTGGGCCCTTAGGGATGCCAAATTGTATGCCTGTGTAAGACAATTGGAAGCACAAGGGAAAACAGTCAAGGAATCATTTGCTCTACTTTTTGCCCAACAGCATTCCCTTCATTCATTGAGTCTATTTTTCTAATTCTCCTAGTTTAAAACAAGCATTCACACTTTCACTCTTCCAAGATATATAACTAAAGAAAAACCCCTACGCTTCACTGAGCCATAGTTTTCTTAAATTAGAAAAACAAAAGTGAAAAACAATCAAGAAAAAAATTTAAAAGTAAATTTAAAATCTCCTTTGATGCTTGTCGATTCAATGATATAAGGCAAGCATTTGGAAAGTCCTTTATAAAAAGTAATAATCCAATATGTTTTTAAGTACAATATACTGAAGAATAAGAGTTTGTCATATCTCTTTAAAAAATGTATGTAACTTATGATACATTCCGAATAAGCATGTACACAGAAATTGTGAATGATTCTGATACCAAGGTAGCTAACATATTCTTAGGCTTTGGAATATCTTGAAGCATATATATATGAGATATGTAATCAGCTGTAAACATTTGAAAATGTAATAGAATTGCAAAACATTGCTTCTTTAACAATGTAAGCATTTTTTGTCTTTGTGAGCAATTCAATTATTTTGTTTCTGAAATAAATTAAGTAAAGCTTATTGAGTCTGATCAGCCCTTGTTTCTAGGGAATTGCAGTTCAATTTCATTTTTAATTAGAATTGAACATTGTGGATTTCTTAGCATTGGTAAGCAAGATCTAGCTATAAAGTGTGTACTTAATTTGTATTAAGTTCCTGAAATTTAGGGTAGAGAGTGAACAGTATGTTTGCTTAATATTTAAACATCTCACAATGTTCTGTTGTAGAAGTAACCATTTATAAAATCTGCTGTTCTATAACAAATTACTTTCACTTTCAAATAAACTCGTTATCACAACATGAGCAAAACTTATTCAATTAAAGGAGAAAACAAAGCAAACTAATTATTCCAATTTTATGTGCTCAATAGCTTGCAAAAGTTATAGAAATACCTGGGAAAGGTAGAGTTGTTGGTTTGAACATTATTTTTACTTAAATATTGTTATTTTAATAAAGTACAGAGGCATTCATGTGGGATATACATTAATATACGGAAAACCAGACTCTTGGGAAAAAAGAGGTATCTTTTCCTTTGTGATGAACCCAAATGGAAAGAAGCTGACAACTAGAAGATGGGTTGTGTTAATGTTTATTCCTCTTTCAGTTTTTCATAACTGTTTCCATTTAGGGTCTGGTTTGTTCAATGTTACCCTAATGCTATTCATTAAATTGGCCTTGATGAGAGCTGTGCATCCAAGGTATCTCTTTTCATCATTTCTGGCCACTCAGGCATTAAACTGGATCTGCTCTCTGCCCAGCATCCTGTCTTAACAGTGCTAAAAGGGAGGCCAAGGGTGTGCGAAGCTTGCAGTAGATGCCTCAGTTACCTGGGATACAGACCATTGAAATAATACTTTGAACTATATTCCTAGACTTCTATGATGAGAAAAGGAACAGGTTGATTGAACAGTTAATCTAGTATTCAACAGGCAAGTCAGAGTCAGAAATGAATCTTGGCTACTTTATTTAAATAGTATTTAAGATCTGAATGAAAATGTACTTATAGATCATTCATTCCTTCACCCCAAAGGGAATAGTGATCACGGGAAAAGCAAAGGCTTTTCGGAGTCAGGAAGGGGGAAATTCAACCTGTGAGCTCTGATGGGTTTGTATTGCAGAAAGACCTTGTCAGCTTCCCCCCGACAGGATTGCAAGGGCAGCCGCTGGCAATCTGTAAACTGCACTAACAAGAGACATGCATTCTGACTCTACTTTAGCAGTGGTAAATCCTTCTAATTAGTGAAATTAGAAAGGATGCCATGTAAACACTTTTTATTTGAATTATTTTCCCTACATGAAGTAAATATCATATTTTCTCCCTGAAAGAAGCAGCTACAAATTTGCAACCATGTACATGTAAACCTTCAGCATGCCCAGTGATGAGAACATCCTTCAGCTGCTTATGCCTGGCTAGCATCTCGTATTTTACATAATTAAATTAATTAATTTCAGGAGGGGCTGAGAAATTGTCTCAGTGAGATAGATTCCTTTTTTTTTTTTAATGGAGAGAATAAATAAAAAGGTAACAGAAGTAGTGGCCCTTGATTGGTCAGAAAAATATGATGAACCATTACATTAATTTCCAGATAGACATAAACTAATATCACAAATAATTGAATTATAAAAATTAAACAAAGCATAATGCATTTTGGATAAAACTGTGTAGATGAATTGGAAGACCTGAGGATTTGCAGCTTCCTGGTTTCTCCAATCTGAAATACAACAATAAAATAAACTGAGCCTGGTAGTATGTGGGAAGAGTATCTTTAAGTTATGTGAATATTTACTTTTACAAACAAACTGTGAAATTTCATCATTTATGACACATTTGTGTGTCAAGGGATTTTTTTTCAGGAAAAGTAGTATTTTTTCCCCCTTGTATGACAACATTCAGACCCCAGACAAATTCAAAGAAAGTCCCATCTCTCTGTTATCAGCCTGGTTCTCCTGCTTCTCTCCCTTTTGTCACCACATACACAAAATAAAGTGAATGCATAAATAGATACAAATTCACACATTATGTAGCATTTTAAACTTTTCAAAGTCCTTAGGGTGTAATATCTTCTTTTAATCCCTTAGTCATTTTGTATCATCTCAGGGGTGGATATCATCCCTGTATTATGCATGAGAAAATTAAACTATAGCACTTTCCAGTGCTGTTCCTTGCAGCCCTTGCCTAATGCCTGGTCCAGGACAAGATTCCTTATCCTAGTTGGGTGCTTTTCCATCTTCCATGTTGTTTGCAAGCTACAGAAAGACAATTAGGTAAATTCACATTTATGTTTAGCAACCTTAAAACATCATTAAACACTGTCAAGTAGTGCAGAATATGACATTTTTCTTTGTTAAAATTAAAAAATAATTTACCTTTCATATTAATATTCATTTAACTTTCCCTTAAATATTCTGTCCTGTCTGCCTACCTTAGAGAAGAATTATATATACAAACGGCAGTTAAAAACATTGCCACTATTTCATTTTTTTTCTTGCTCATAAAGTTATAAATTAAGGAAACATTGTTTTAATTTATATCAGAAATTATTTACATCAAGAAAACTAACCAATAGCTAATTTCTGAGGAAATATTTCATTCTTAAGACCTATTGCTCATGGGTTTCCACCCATTCATTATAGCTTTAGTTAAGAATGTTGTTTCTTCAGAATATTGGTGATGCCATAAAATTTCAAAGACTAAATGACTCTAGACTTTGTCTTTGATCCTGTTTATTGAACTAGAAAATTATGTAATCCAAGAGATTCATGCACGTGGGTACATGAGATCGTGTTCTTCCTCTCTCCCTCCTCTTCCTTCCTCTCTCTCAAACACTTACGCGCATAAGCACTAAAAATAGTGAGCTGGTAAATCAGAATCTGTCTTTATGACTTAATTTCTAAATATATATATAGTACAAAAATGTTCTTTTCTGTTCCCTCTGAGCATGATACTTGGTTTAAAAGCAGCAACATTTCTACAGATGAAAAGGGAGTATATGCAGTTGTGATAACAGCAATATATTTACTAATGACAAATGTGATTAGTAATGATTGCTTTGACCCCCCCCCCCAACAACCGGGGATGAGGATGGCATGTCCACGTGACATAAGGGGCACCATAGATGGGAGAGATAGGAGCAAAGAAGTCAGATGTGGAGTGTCTCTCCATACTATGAAACTACAGTTGGAAATAACATCTTTTTCTAAGATTGGGCAAAGGTTTTCTATTAACTTAACCTGAGTGAAAAAAAATGAAAGAAATTTGTAAAGACACATTTTAAAATATTTTTATTATTGTTATTATTTGGAAGCAATATGACTTAAATGGAAAAACACAGAGAATTAATTTATGAGATCACATTTCACCAATCTGGTTTCTGGTATTGATTAGCTATGCTGTCTTGATTTAATCATTTTATGTCATGATTGCTTCATTTGTGAAATAATAATTTCAAGGGATTATTAAGAGGCTGCAGTGAGATATTAGTTTAAAAAATAGAATAAAATAGTGCATATGTAAGGATACCTTATGAAATACAAGCAGTTATAATTGTTCCCTCCCTCCCTCCTTTCCTCTCTTCCTTCCTTGCTGCCTAAATCCTAAGGAGAGAAGTTGAGGATTATTTTTAGCTCACTGCAACATGCTTAACTTTTCTTAATAATGTCATACTTTTTGTTACAAAAGCAGGAGGTCATTGCGTCTCATTAATCTCACTAGAATTAAGTAAATTTGGATACAGCAAGGAAAGCAATTTGAAATCCTAAGTATTAGTATTCAGTGAAATCAAAGAATTCTCTGAGTATACTTTGGATATATTCAGTCTGAATTCAGTGACTATTCCTTGCATAATTTTCTTTTTAACTAACAAAGAAAGGTGGTTGGTTTCTGAAACATGACAAAGCAAACAGGAATCTTAAAAAACACTTTATTGGCATCTTTACCATACCAAACATAATTAAAGGGCCAAACAACAAACCTATTAATTGATAAAAATCTCTACAAGAAAAAATAAATAACATAAAATTCAATCATTGAAGTAAAAATATCTCTTTAAGAAGTGATCATATATTGCATGTCCAATATTTTTAGTTTTCATAGGAGCCAGAGTTATTTAACTTAAATTAATAAGAAGGTACATCAAAGTATTAGATTCATGTTTTTTAAAGTTTAGTTTTATTTTGATGTTACTACAGCCATGAAACTTTAATCTAAAATGTTCACAGTTGGTTGTATTAATACATAATAATTGTCACAACAGTACTTTGTGAAAAATCCAGGTCTTTTCAGAAATCCACATCAAAAGGCATATAATTCTCACAGTATTGATTTCAGTGTTTTCTTAGAATGCAGATCACAGCAAGAAGCATCAGATATGTTTTATAAATTCATGCCTTAGCCAGTCTGACTATGTAAAGCATGAAAATATAATTAAAAGGAAATTTGTACTTTAGTAAAAAGATCACCAAACTTGAATTCAGAAAACTTGAGTTTGATCCCCAGCATTACCAATTATCAGCTCTAACACTGGGTTAAGCTCTTAACATCCCTTAATCGTAATTTCAGCTACTATAAAATGGAAATTGAAATGACTTACATCAAATACTCTGAATAAAAATCAACAACCAGCTTAGTACCTGGCCCTTAGTAGATATTCAAAGTACTTGATGATTTAGCTTAAACTTGACTCAGAGGGCATAAATTCTAAAATCATGATTATGTTCCCATATCTTTGTATAAGGTTTAATAAGATATGTACCTTATGTGGTTATTTTTATCTTTAAGACTGACATCATTGTTAGGTAATATTTGCTCTGACTTGCCATATGAAGTCTCAGAAAACTTTTCTAGGTACAGAAGACAAAGGAATGGCCCTAGTGCTGGAATGATATTTTAGAAGGAGCTAGATGATTTAAAAACAAACAAAAAGAAAAAAGCACAAACTTTCTCTTTTGTTTCTTGATAGGCTGGTAGCAGTTCATGGAATCTATGCATGCACACTTGTGAAAGTAGGAAGAGCAGGGTCAACATTCAGTAATTTTCAGAAGAATTGAGGCCTATGTGCAAATGGATTAAAACCTAACTATGGAATTCAACTTAAATTCCCATGTTGCACACTTTGAATAAATACCCTGGAATTGTCTAAATGACAATGACAACAACATCCTCCTTTTGGAGATGAAAAACTGTTTCATTTGAAAAGTAAGAATAAAGCAATATTCTAGTTTGCTAGCTGCCAGAATGCAATATACCAGAAATGGAGCAGCTTTTTAAAAGGGGAATTTAATAAGTAGCAAGTTAACAGTTTTTAGGCAGTGGAAATGTCCCAATTAAAGCAAGACTATAGAAATGTCCAATCTAAGGCATCCAGGGAAAGATACCTTGGTTCAAGAAGGCCAATGAAGTCCAGGGTTTCTCTCTCAAGTGGAAAGGCACATGGCGAACACAGTCAGGGTTTCTCTTGAGGCTGGATGGGCATGAGGCGAACATGACATCATCTGCTAGCTTCTTCTCCAGCTCCCTGGGAAGCATTTTCCTTCTTCATCTCCAAAAATCGCTGGCATGTGGACTCTTTCTTTGAGGTACTATGGTGGTCTCTGCTCTCTTAGGTTCTCCCTTTTCTCCAAAATGTCTCCTGTTTTTGTAGGCTTCCAGTAAACTAATAAAAACTCACCTGGAATGGGTAGAGACACATCTCTACCTAATCCAATTTAACAACCACTCTTGATTAAGTCGCTTCTCCAGGGAGATAATCTAATTAAAGTTTCAAACATGCAGTACTGAATAGGAATTAAAAGAAATAGCTGCCTTTACAGAATGGAATTAGGATTAAAACATGGCTTTTCTAGGGTACATACATCCTTTTAAACTCTCACAATCAATAAGGAAAAATTTTAAATGACAGGAATTAAAGCAAAGTCCTTTCTCTTTCCCCTCCCTGGCTTTGTTTCCTTTGAATGATTTTTTTCCCCCTGAACATCTGAATACTGTGTAGCCACTCTGGCCCTAGGTGATGCCTGTCCAATGCAATAAAAATGCAAACCAAATGTTGGACTATTTCAAGGACCAGACTACCGCCCCTGAGTGAGTCATCTCCAGAAAGCTTGGAGTTTCTTTAAGGTCCACTTAATGAGAATGCTGGATCCTGTCCATGGACTGGTAGTATCATTTATTTCAGAGGTTATTACTTGGCAACTGAGAGGACCTAGCTTTATATACTGTACACAAGGAGAAAGGTATAATATAGGTCACAGTAAGAAATATGGATTCAGGTACCTTGAAGGTGGACAAAGACAGGTTGTCATCACAACTGTCAGCAGGACGAACTCCTGTGTTCAAATCCCACTGGGCCAGTCTTCACTTCTCCCTTTATCTCTACTGTTAGAAAAGCAAAACAAATTAAAAAAAAAAATCAAAACAAAATAAACTAATTATATAATTTTATAGAAAATCAAGAGAGAATATAACACATTTAGTTAAATGCATGCTTTTTAAAATTTGAAACACAGGCTGGTTTATTGCTTATACTTACATTCTAATGTGCATGTGTACATATATATGCATATACATATGTGTATGTTTATATGTATGTTTTCATATGTAAAATATATAAATATGTTATGTGTTTATAAATACACATGTATCTATATGTTTATATATAACATATATATTTATATATATATGTATAAATGTATATAGATAAACTGTCACAACATGTACTGTGTAAGTATTCTAGCCAGTGGTTGTGAGCAGTAAAGTAATATTCATGTAATGCACTTGTAAATTGTTTTTGATTAATTAATTATTTAACTACTGAACATACACAAATTTATTCATTCATTCAACATCTACATAACTCTTTTTGTGCTGGTGTGCTGGTTTCAAAGCATGGATGTCCCTTAGAAAAGCCGTGTTTTAATCAAAATCCCATTTTGTAAAGGCAGGATAATCCCTATTTAATACTGTATGTTTGAATTTGTGATCATATCATCTCCCTGGAGATGTAACCCAATAAAAAGTGGTTGTCAAGATGGATTAGGGGAGATGTGTTTTCACCCATTTGGGTGGGTCTTGATTAGTTTCTGGAGTCCTATAAAAGAGGAAACATTTTGGAGAATGAGAGATTCAGAGAGAGCAGAGCAGAATGACATAGCCACAAGAAGTAGGGTCCACTAGCCAGTGACCTTTGGAGATGAAGAAGAAAAATGCCTCCTGGGGAGCTTTATGAAACAGGAAACCAGGAGAAGAAGCTAGATGACACTGTGTTCATCATGTGCCCTTCCAGATGAGAGAGAAACTCTGTGTGCCATGTGCCTTCTAACTTGAGAGAGAAACCCTGAACTTCATTGGCCTTCTTGAACCAAGGTATCTTTCCTTGGATGCCTTAGATTGGCCATTTCTATAGACTTGTTTTAATTGGGACATTTTCTCAACCTCGGAACCATAAACTAGCAACTGATTAAATTTTCCTTTTTAAAAGTCATTTGTTTCTTGTATATTGCATTCTGTAGCTAACAAACTAGAAAAGCCGGGCACTGGAGAAGCAAGAAGAAGAGATGGGATCCCTGCCCTCAAGCAGATCACAGTCTTGTGTTGCTGAAGTTACCCACCAAGTCCCTTATACTTCCTGCAAAGAAAAATGGGACTGGGGACATTTTCAGCACTTCAAATGACATCTTTTTGTGGTTGGCAGAGTTATACAAACGTAGAGGGAGTCAACTGGCTCTGGCCATAGAAACAGAGAAGTGTCTCAGGATGCCTAAGGACCATCTCTTGGTCATGAGCCTAGCAGTGCCCATGAAAATGGGCAAGGAGCACGTTGGCTCAGTTGTCTTAGTGGCTCTTTGAGTTAAATAAAGAGGAGGAGGCACATGAATAGGAGGTCGCTTTAATGATGCCTGTCTCTATGACAAACATCATGGGATTGTTTTTTTAAAATATTTTTATTGGTAATACTTAACATATGAACATACATTCTTAACTTCCAATATTCCATACATGGTGTACAATCAGTGGTTCACAATATCATCACAAATTTGTGTATTCATCACCATGATCATTTTTTTAAACATTTACATCACTCCGGAAAAAGAAAAAAAAAGAAAAAAGAGAAAACTCATACATCCCATACTCCTTACCTCTCCCTCTTATTAACCACTAGTATTTCCATCTACTCCATTTATTTTAACCTTTTATCCTCTTATTGTTTATTTTTTACATGTAATTGCTTTTGAGGGGAGATCTTTTAACGAGGGCGGTATTAAGAGTTAATTGCTGATGGAAATTTTGAATAAACATGTTCAGTAAATTTACACAATATTTTGCTTCTCTCCTAGAAATAAATTGCTAGTTGAAGTACTCATTACAGTAGAAATGTTTCCAGTATAAACAGAATGTCGATAGGTACATTAATATGATATTCATTTAGCCCTGTGTGATTATTGCAGCTATCATATAATGCAGCATACTGTGTATGCACAGTGTAAACACTGTGAAACATTTTTGAAAGATAGAATTAACATTTCAGAGTATGCTATTAGTAACTCTTGGAAAATGAAGAAAGGGATAATTCAGTTCTCAGAGGAATATATATAGTCTAACTATGTCAGTTTTGCTTCTATTTTATCTGTCATAGAAGTTTAATGCGAAACTAATATACCAATTTATATTCTTAGAAGCCACATCATAAAACTGTTTTAGAGATTGTTATTATTCATACTAATTGTGCTGTTTTTGGAGAATGTATTCCTTACCAATAGTTTAAGAGCAAATTTCATATGATAACATTTAAAAATGCAATGAATATGTCTTAAACATTTTTAAAATCATGAGATTAGACATCATGACTTTTCATTTAAAGCAGAATAGGTCAGTGACGATATTGTAGTTCAGTCCTTATATTTTCTGGATAAACAAGCAAGGACCTGTAGAGACCATGTGAGTTGGCACATAGCTATTTAGTGTTAGTGTTGGTACCTAAAAAAAAAAAAAAAAAAATCTAGTATCATCTTCCAGTGTAATGCTTTTCCATTTGTCTTGGTTACGGATTGATTTATTTGCAAGTAACAGATGCACTCTCAAAGAAAAGGAGGAAGTTCTCCCCCAGTCTAAGTGAAAGCATTCACTCTCTCCTTCTCGCGTGTCTGTTTCCTCTAAATGCCTGCTCCTTTTCTATCACAGCAGACCGATTTTCTTGTCAAGGCTCATGGTTTCCACACTCTGAAAGTATTCGTTTGCACATGCCAGGGCAGCAGTTCTGAACAGAGAGGCCACTTGCTCATTTGGCACTTAGTGTATCTTGGGAAATGGTCTTGTTTGTAACACAGAGCACGCTGACTGGTGCCCATGGCCACCCTCTCTAATCTTTCAACACTCGGGGCCAGCATCATCTGACTGACATTTTTTCTATGTCTCCATTAAAAATTTTGACTGTTTCTACCTAGGCCAGATGTCCTAGTTTACAGGTGTTTGTCATGACAGAGAACCCCAAGCCTATCGCATATATACTCAAGAGAGAGAAGTGAGGAATTGCAATGTTCAATGTCAGGGAATCTTTGCCGGACACTTGCCCCAATATTTCAGGAATTAGACCCCGGACAGAATTGTCTCCTTCAGTCTCAAACTGTCTCAGGCTGTGAGGAGTGCTGGGTCAGGTTACAGTCCAACACCCAGTGGCAGCAGGCTTCATTTTCTAGCGGTGGCTTGCCCTTGTATGTGTCCTTAAAAAATAATCCGATTAGAGTAACAGATCTCTTGAACATGTTAACCAAACCCCAACTCAGCCTGCTCAAAAGGCAGCATTAACAAGGCAGTTACATTTTTTAATATAGGTAGTTTCCGCTGTAGCCAACTTCATAGTAAGTCCACCGATGGACAGTATATCTACACTACTGGGTTGCGAGCTCTACCACACCCACCAGGGATGGCAGCAGGAGCGAGATGTGACAACACTGAAGACGTGGTCACCTCAGAAATAGGAAGAGGGAACCAAATGGCGTGCAGGACCATTTCTTCAGGACAGTTAGGAAATAGCCAACTTTGACCCCAAATACTACACTCTAACCTACATCACTTCATTATAGGCCATCACCTATAGAAAAATATCATGATATATAGCGCTTATGAAGTAGGTCATAAAACTACCATATATGCACAAAAGACCAGAATATACAACTCGAGCATATTACATTTGATTAAGGTAAACCCAAAACACTAAATTTCACAGATATTAAACTGTTAATGAGTATCGTACCCCTCTTTTAAAAGGAATTTTTGAGAATATTTTGACTATCCCACTAGAGTAGGGGTAGCAAAAAAAAAAAGGAAAAAAAAAGCATGGATTATCACTTTCCTTTCTTGTCTCTATGGCAGACATCATTCATAGATTCATTTTCCACTGAACCTGCTTCATAATCCTTCTCCAGGCAGCCACTCATTACCAGTTAGTTGGGGTTAGTACCAAAGATAAAAATTGTTGGTCATTCCATTACTGGACTGAACTTCCTTACAGCGGGGACCTTGTCTTGCTTTTCTCTGTATCCTATTGCCAATGTATTACCTAGACAGAAGTGGTGGTACATAATATATAGCTGCTGACTGAGTAAGTCACCCAGGGACCATAAAAATCATTTTGAACTATTGAGAAGCATGTCATTCTCAAAAGAAAGCATACAAATGGCATGACCAAAATCATGTGCAAAACATGTTTAACTTGTAATTAAAAAAATAAATAAATAATTTGTAGTTAGATTGACAAAGATGTCTTTAAAATAATAGTTTTCAGTGTTGGTGAGGCAAAACTATTTTCATATATGTAGCTGGTAAGAACATAATTTGTTACAACTTTTCTGCAGGGCAAATAGTTTATCAAAAACCATAAAATAGAAATACTTTGACCTATAGATTCTACTTGTGGAAATACATTTCATGAAAATAGATACTTAGGTATAAGATTTAGGTGCAAGGAAGTTTATTGTATATAATGTAAAAAAAATAAAAATAATTTGTAGCACCAATAGTCAGGGACTGGTTAGCATTTGAGGGGCTCTATTTAATAGAATAGTATATAACTATTAAAATTATATAGATTGCAAAGTAATTTTTACGAAATGTGATCTTATTTTAGAAGTGTCTGTTTGCCTGTGGATAAGCCCTAATAAATGGGTCTAGAAACTCCAACATGCTCACATTTGCTATTTTGTGACAGATAGGTAATGGGCTGTTTTTTTTTTTTATTTTTTATTTTGCCTGTGTCTTTTTTTCTGTAATGATCCTGATTTACTTTAATAAACAAAATGTATTTCTAATATCTAAAAATTGCTGAGAGCCCAAAGATCTTTTTTTCTTGATACATTTTCCTATAGCAAGCAGAATATTCAAAATCATTCCACTGATCATTCTTTATAAGAAAAACTGTTTCAACATCTAAACATCAGAAGCATGCCATCCCTAAGAATGTCAGGGGTGAGAATTTGGAGAACAACTCCTAGAGCTGGTCCTCTTATTCACATACTATTTCATAGATTTCCCCTCTTGCTTTCCTCTCCTCTTTTTTAAACTCTTTCTTCCTCTCATTAAAATACTGAAGGAAAAATAATGACCGAAGTTAGTTATAGAAGCAAATATGAGTAAATTGTACTCAGCTTAGGTTCTCAGTGGTTTTCTCCTTTTATTATAAAAATTAATGCATGCCTGTTCATCACACCAAAAATTGGATAATTAAGAACATTTCTTTAAATAGCAGGGAAAATGCCATTAGTGTGGCATACTGGCATTCATTATTAGCTTAATTTTTCTACACATTATTTTCTTTGTATAGTTGGAATCATCTATATAAAATTGCATGCTTTTTCTCCTAACAGAAGTACATATTAAGTTTTTTTTCTCTGGACTTTCTTTTCTTTAATAGTAGCTGTTGTACCAGAGTAGCACCTTTCTCATTCATTCTGTGAGATTCAGCAATACTCTTGAATACTTACCATGTGCCTAACCCTGATAACTGCAGTGGTAGAAAGATAATCATGATCCCTGTCCTCATGGAATAGCCCAGCCAGGGACACAGAGGACTTGCTGAGTCTACTGCAAAACTCACAAAAACAAAATAGAAGTAACTGGAAAGTGAAGAATAGGTGTTAAGTGGAATCATACGATGGTCAACAACTGCCCATACTCAAGATGACCCTTAGCCATGTACTTCATTCCTTTAGGGTCCCCCAAATGCATTTCCCTCCCATGGAAAGCAAATAGGATTAGTAAATCATGTCTGTTGTTTCTCATATCAGGCAAGACACGTTGAGATGAATAAGCTCCTTTCTCCCCAGAAGATCAATGGAACAAATTAAAGCAGATAGGATGCTGTTAATTCTTCTCCCCATTGTACTTACCTACTGTGTACTGCCAAAAGAACAGAAAGGCATCTTTATTGAATATGTCTCAAATAGGTTAATCATGGAAAATGTTTAGAATTTTCAAAATGACAGTGTAGGAGCCAGAGGCCCCCAGCTGAGCCATGTTAATTCTTCAGCTGTATCTGGTAGGTTCAAGGGAAATCCAAGACAGAGATGTTGGATCATTAGAACAGTAGGTCCCCAAGAGGTTCAAAGCAGGCGCTACTTGCCAAACAGCGTGAAAACATTTTAATATTTTATAACCGATACGACTGGATCAGTCCTGGGGGAAATATATCACACTACTATGGGAGATTTCTCTTCTATGGGAGGGCATAATAGTGGCTGGAACTGGTGCCATTTGATCAGACTTTGTTTGTGGCAAAGCTTCTGTTAATCCTACTAAGTCGAAAACCCAGATCTGCTTGGACAATTTAAAAAGAGAGACAGAGAAATTCCACGTACAGAGAACTGAACTCGTATACGAATGCAATATTGTATAAATTGAGGAAAAAAAAAAAAAAGAAAGAAAGAAAGAAAGAGGCCAGTAGCAAGTCCCTTTAATTGGTTGGGCTTTGTAATTAGGGTATCTGAAATTCTCATTTTAAAAGAAAAATCAGAGAAAAACAAATCATCCTATTTTAGCCATACCCCTAAAATTATAGTATATGAATTTTTAATGCATATGATGATATTTTAAACGTTTTCTTTCCTCTCTTTTAGCTTTCCTTGTTGGAAAAGGCTGGATTTGGAGGTGTTCTGCTATATATTGATCCTTGTGATTTACCAAAGACTAGGAATCTTACCTATGATGCCTTCATGGTATCACTGAATCCAGGAGGAGACCCTTCCACACCTGGTTACCCAAGTCTTGGTAAGTCCCTTGCTATTCTTTACTATTCTTGTAAGGATTACAAGGTTCAGTGTACAAGTGCATGCCACCTAACATAACCGAGGGATGGTGAAGTACAACAAGAATTGTTAACACCCCATTTGTTTAAAAAGTGATTTTTAAAAAACTTTTTAAAATCAAACACTACCAATTTGTTGGAACAAAACCTTAAAAACAATCTATACTAGATTTTTGTCTTGACAAATTGCAGTATCATGAATGGAAAGCAACGATATTTTATGGGTTATTATTGACGGACTAATAAGTTAATTCCATAGAGGCAGTCATTCCATGAAGGTGGAAAGCAGATAGGAACACCTAGTAGCAGGAAATATCTTCTGCTTTGGGGTAGCCATAATAATTTTTAATCCAGAGCCTAGAAGCTGTGTTATACTCAAGTTATGGGAGAAGAGTGGTAGGAAATGATATTGATGTTGGAGAAGAATGGAGTTAATATGATCAAAGTGTCTGGCTCCCTAAGAGAAAAGATGCCACTGATTTGGACCTCACTTCCAGCATAGAGGTGGCCATCCTTGTCTCAAACAGAACTTCTCTCTTCCAATACTTGTGTTCCTGATAGTGGGGTCATGTGGCAGAGAAGGTCACTGTGGTTTTGGCAGGTGCTCACTGTATCATTGAATTTCTGCCCAGTATACCATTGTCTAACATTCTGTTTTAAAGAGTTGGCTGAAGAAAAAGATCTTTGAACCTTCTTCCAGAGTGATGTTAACCTATGAGCCATGACACTGCAGTCAGGGCTTCAACTAACAAAAAAGTTCACATAACTATTCATGTATTCTGCCAGTATTTTTCCTCTTTTCTTCAAAATATTGCAAAAGACTTTCCCAGTTATCTTAATCATGTCCAGCTGTCTTTTACTATCTAAAGATAGTAACTTTAACAATAAATTAGTAATTCTCCCCAAGAAGAAAATAAATCAAGTCCAGTATTAGCTTATAAATTTTGAACTTTTGTTGAACTTACTGATTAGGACTCTGTCTTCTATATACTACAGTAGTATTCTTTAATAATTCCTGTTGGAATCTTCTCTTTGATCTCACTGATGTGTAGTTTGTATGGTCCAGTTCTCTCATTAGCAAATGCTTTCATACCCTGCGTTGTAATTTCTTGACTTCCGGAGACTTCTTTATCAATTCACTCTTGTGGCTAGTCAATGGGCTACCCTGCTAACTAAAATGAGATACTTTGTGAGGACTCTGCTTCCACTGGCAGGTTGACCCATTGGTAATATTTACCTTTAACATTGTCTGGGTCCAGATCATTTTCTAAATGTAGAATTCAGGCATCTTTAACAAAATGTTGACCAGAGTCTTAAGGTATCCCAAAGTGTTTTCTTTTTAATTTACTTTGTTTTCTCCTTTTTTTTAATTGGAAAAGTTTTGGGTTTACAGCAAAATCCTGCACAAAATACACAATTCCCATATGTCACCCTATTATTAACACCTTGTATCGGTGTGGTATATTAATAATAAATGAAAGCACATTTTTGCAATTATACATTTAACTATAGTCCATGGTCTAACTTAGGGTTCACTGTTTATACTGTGAAGTTCTGTGGATTAAAAAAAAAAAGGTATTTTAGTAATAAATATATATATAAATCCTAAAATGTCCCCTTTTGTGTGAATGTAATTGAATTACATTCACAATGTTGTGCCACCCAAACCACCATCCATCTAATTTCCTTTTTAATTTTAAATAATTAAAACTTGCCAAAGGGGGTGAAAGGTAGTTCAGTGCTAGAATTCTCATCTGCCATATGGGAGAATTGGGTTTGATTTACAGTCTATGTACTTCCCCAAAAATGAACAAATAAGCAAAACAAACAAACAAAAAACAAGCAAACAGGGTGCACAGATAGTTCAGTGGTTAGAATGCCCACCTACCATGCAGGAGACCAGGGTTTGATTCCCAGACCATGCACCCAAACAAACAAACAGACAAAAATTCGACAAATGGTGCTATAAAAATGAGATATTCACATGGAAAAATAATGAAATGTGACCCCACCATACAGCATACAAAAAAAATAATAATAAATAAATACATAAAACCCAAAAAGTTTGAAAAGTAATATGCAGATAATCTGTAGCCTTTTCCCAGCCCCCTTTAATTTTAACATTTTATATAACCTCATCACAATTAGCAATACTGTAAAATTAACATTGATACGATACAATTCATTAAGCTATAGACCTCTGTCAAATTAAAACAATTCTGCTTCTTTTTAGCACGAAAACAGTACCTTCAATGGACTCGCCCAGAGAATTAGCTTTTAATCTAGCCCTGCTATTTACTGGATTTGTTACCTTTGGTAAATACTGTGCTGCTTTAAACTTTTATTTTCTATTCTGTAATTTTTTAAAACAGTTGTGAAAATTAAACAACATACTACTTGTGAAAGCACTATAAAAGCAGTAAAGTACCATGGAAATGTTTGGTTGTAAAGCTGATATGGATTGAAAACACTGAAAAAGTGTTGAGAGCCAGTCCAATATGTAATAACTAAGTGTTTCAAGAAACCATTCTCTCATGTAGTCGTTCAACCAATATTTAGTGAGCAGCTGCTGTGTACCAAGGACCAAGTTAGGCACAGAGAGTTTAGATCTCACACATGCTTTAATTCTCTTCTAAATGTGAGAATTTAGATCTGCCCCAAATGTACAGTTCTGAAGTCAGTGGCACAAGCAGAAGCAGACTGAAGAAAACTCAAGTTACAAATCCCCAGTGACTACAGAACTCCTAGTCATTTTGACACATCTGCTCTTAACACTGATATTTTCTTTAAGTTATGGAATAGCTATATGATTGGGTCAAATCAGCAGATGAGATCTTTTTAAATCATTATTTTCACACAAAAATAATTTTTTGTGAGTCCTGACTTTGGATTTCTGGACAGTTATTACAACTTCCTCTTTTTTTTCTCTAAATAGTACTTTTTGTGCATTTTTGGGGGGTGAGTGGAGTAAAGGGATTGCTTCTTTTGAGTTTTAAGGTCTATGCTAACCATAAATAACTGTGATCATTATTTATTCTGTCTGTATTCATGATACTATGTATTGGGGGTCGCTTTTATACTTAGCACTTATCCCCACCCCTGTCAAAGAACAATGATGATAAACCACTTTGATCTTCCCCATCTTTCTTTTTTTTTTCAGTTTTACAAAAAAAAAAAAAAAAACAACATTCTCACCCCCAAACCTCCCTCTCACAGTAACCTCTAATCTGCTTTCTGATTTT
This sequence comes from Tamandua tetradactyla, assembly GCF_023851605.1. Taxonomy (NCBI): domain Eukaryota; kingdom Metazoa; phylum Chordata; class Mammalia; order Pilosa; family Myrmecophagidae; genus Tamandua; species Tamandua tetradactyla. The sequence goes on from NC_135331.1 coordinate 73,105,126, forward strand.
GAGAATTTATTATATCTTGTCATAACTTATAAGTGATATATAATTTTTGTCTTTACATATTTTGCTCATTTCTCTGAGCATAATGTTTTCAAGTTTCTTTTATGTTGCAGCATAAATTCATTTTTCTTCTCATGGCCGAGTAATATTCTAATATGTGTATATAGTGCATTTGGTTTATCCATCCATTTGTTGATGGGTGTTCTGTTTTCCCATCTTTGGTTCATTGTGAATAATGCTGCCATACACATGGATGTACAACTACCTGCCTGAGACCCTGTTTTCCCTCTCTTTGTGTGTTGTGGAGGGACCTGCTACATGGTGTATCATGGGAACACAGACTCGGGCACAAAAGAAACTTTCAGCAAATGACTACATTTTTACTTAGCCAGTATGAATGGTCCAGAAGAGTGAGGAAAGAGGTCCCATGGTGCCTGGTTCCCCAGGGAGGCTAGCTGCTTGGGTCAGGATTGGTAGATGACAGAGGAGAGAGAGAAAACACTCTTGGTTGTGGGATATTTATGTGACCTGGGGAAAAGAGGCCCTTCCAGTGAGAGTTGCTTCTCCAATAAGCAGAGAAGCAGCTTGAATTGATTATTCCCAGTTTGGGGCTTCAGGTACGGTTGGCACCCAATTTATAAGCATTAAGATTGTCTAAAATCTGAAAAATCAGACATAGTATTAAGAGAGAGAAATCTGTTCTTTTTCATCTTCTTCCTTTAATAATTAATTCATTTCCTAAACGCTCTGTTGGCTGCAGTGCTGATTTTAAATTTAGCACTACCTCCAGATCATTCTCTGGCTAATCTACGGATTGCTAGTTAATTGAAATCCAAGACTAAATTCATCTTGACTTAGTCTTGATTCTCCTTATACCTCAGTTCCTGAACTCCATCCTGATTTATAATTTTTCCATCTCCTTTTTCTATTTGCTCTAATACATTTTTCTTTTTTCTTTGTTTTAAGTTCTGGAGAGGAAAGTATTTTCAGTGGTTTTCCTCTAGCTTAGTATATCAAGCGACACAGTTTATTTAATATTCCCAGTGTTACAATTCAGTGGATCGGTGTGTTGTTTATCTACTGTCTGTTCAACATCACCTCTGCCAACTGAGACTATTCAAAGAATAAAGAATATCACTATAATTTGTGACAAGTCTTCACCAGGAATTCTTGGTCCAGTTACCTGGACAAATGTCGAAAGACTGACTTGAGTTGGCACTAAATCAGCTGAGACAATGTTGAACTATTCCCTCACTAGAACAGCAGAAAATATAAATATTTGCCTAGTTGTCAAAGAAAAGTGTTAGATATTCACAGCATGAAATGCCTTGTCACTTGGTTGGAAAATAAAATACATCTGTATGCTTACTATAACTGACTGGTGGATCTTGTATGTGTCCTGAAAGTTACAGATGTACATGGCATTTTGTTCAAATTGACTCTCAGATCCATTTAGAGTGGCTCATGATTAGCCAATCTGAAATTTTTTTCAGAAAATTTAAATTGCAATATATTAAAAAGACAGATTGTTTATATTTAAACTACTTTAAAATGTGTATAAAAAAATTGGTAACATAAAATTTCCTGGTCCGAATCAGGAAAATTTCCTGATGATTGTTGAAATGTCTAAGATTGTTCCAGCCTACAGAAAACATTTTTGAGTGGTTATTGCTCATGGGAAATCATTGTGCCATATAGTATATTCATAATTCAGAACGTCCTTTACTTAATAATGTATTTAATGCTCTTTGTTTTAAATTAAGTAAATACTCTATCAATAGAGTCAGTCCATTTATTTTGTTAATGAAATGAAATTTCTGCAATAACCTATGGTGAGTTTGAAGAGGATGATAAAATCTACTGCTTTGAAAAATACTTTATCAATAAATTTCTATCACAATGAATATAAGATGCTAATTGATATGACAATAGAAGTAGTTTTACATTTTTAATATGCTTTTTATCCTTTACCTTTAGTTCTTTTGACATTCCTGTAAGTTAAGCAGAACGGCTTTTACTGGCCCCACTTTACAGATAAGAAAACTGATCCTGGAAGAAAAAGAGCCTTCATCAAAGTGACTTGACTAACCAGAACTACAATCCCTTGTCTAACTTCTAACCCGATGGGGCTTCCACTACTGCTGAGTCAAGGCAGCTTGACTTTAATGAGAGGTCTGCTGCAGTCTCAGGGGAGGGTCTGAAGCCCTCCATAGGCAGCACTGGTGTCAGTGCAATGGGTAAGAGGGACAGTGGGTGTGACAGAGCAGCCAGGCATAGGGGGGCAGGAGTTAGAGTGACTGGGTCTCAGTTTGCCTGTACATGAGGCTCACGTAAGCAGCGTCTCTACTGTAGTTTTATTCCTCAGAGGCCTGATTTCAATGTTTTTATCAAGTGAGTCTCCCTCTTGACTGACACCAGGGCAGTCCATATCTCATCCTCACAAAAATTCCTGGTTATCATTTGTTTAAGAAACAAACATGTTTTTCACAATTAGTTTACAGTCTAATTGTGATGAAGATGTTTACCATATTTAGGCAATTTAAGATCATTAATATCATTTCAATAGGCATGAAACCAGTGCTTGATCTTGGTTCACAGCATTTTTTGAACACTCTTATTATAAGCATTTTAAACACTGTAATTCCTGAAACGTTCATGATGACAGCTATTATTTCTTTAACATGATCAAATATGCTTTCTCCAGATTTCCAAATCCTAAATTTTCCAAACCGTCCAAATATCTTAGCTTGATCATTTTTTCCTTCCAAGTTAATATAATTTTTATAACATAAATATGGATTTAGGAATGCTGCAAAGCTTTTCCTGTTGCCATATAGTCAGTATTTAGTGCAGCCATTATTTCTGGATGACATGTCTCATGTCCCTTCTCTACCTTCTGAAATCAGGATTGGATCTGTATTGTTTCTCCCTCTAAGCACTGCTCATCATAGTCTGCTAATGTTTGATTTACATTAATTAGAGTTATTTCCTTCTTAGCCATATGATATGCCTCATTGTTCAAACTCAGAGTTCCTTTGTCTTCTGTGGTCTGGATATAATGAAATTTTCCATCAACCATGATGTTTGTAACTTGTCGAAATTTGATATGAGCTTGGAGGAGAAAATGCACATTCCTTCCCTTATTCCAATAAGTTATAGTTCTTTCATCATTAGAACATATTATCATAGTCAAATTCCCTTATATACTGCAGTTTCTTTTATATTTTGGCTTGTCATAGTTATGTTTCTTCCTGGTCTCTCTGTTTGGCTATGGATGAGGTACCTAATGTCCGGTCTTCCGACCTCTGCTGGTGTCTGTATACACCCTATTTCTGTGGGGATTTGGACTGTCTAAGCATTCATACTCCTTTCAAAAATTGGAATATTGCCATAATGTGATATCACAATTTCCATATTCTTCCTTTTAGGGCTAAGATTTACATTTCATCTTCTCCTAAGTACTAACATCCATTATCCTAAATCACATCTAATTTGAATCTAGTCAGATTACCTGTAGTACTTGCCCAATATCTACCTATTGCAAGTGCTAGACTTAAAATGTCCCAAATAAGGGTGGTGCAGGGTAGCTCAGTCGCAGAATTCTTGCCTATCACGTGGGAAACCTGGTTTCGATTCCTGGGCCCTCCACGCCCCCCCCCAAAAAAAAGTCCCACGTATCTTTTAGCATCCATTGCAGTGTGTTACATTGGTTTTCTAGCTGTATTTTGTCAATAGTTTTCCTAATCTTTTGAAGGTAAAAATCCATCTGACTTATTGCTGTTTTAAAAGTGTCCAGTGATTCCTCTACCCTTTCTCCATGTTCCTGAATGTAATCCATTATTTCATAAGTGTTTTTTATTTGAAGTCCTAAATGTGAGAGAACTGCCCTAGCATGGACATTGAATTTTATTGTCTTTGAAAATCTTCGCATTTTACATCCATGTCCTCTATCGATCCTCCTATTAAACCCCCTGGGAATTGCAAAGTTTTCCTGTTTCTATAGTCTGTTTAATTAATAAACCCATAAATTGTAGGCTTTCTGGTTCTTGAAAGTATTTACTGCATATTGGTGCTCTCACACTAGCTATAAATTCTTGTTTATTAAATTGTAAGGTAGATGCTTACAACAGTAGGATCAACTATGCCAGTTATCTTTTGGAAGTTGTGAGGTTCCCAAATGCCAGGAGTTGAATAATTGGTCTCCTATGATTACCCCCTATATACCACCTGAGGTAATGTTATTATATAAAAATCCTTATTCTCTATTATTCCTCTGTATACCTTACATTGTGTACCTAAGTAACAAAGTTAGGTCATAAAGTTCATGGATCCTTTTCAGAAGTTTTATATCATGCCTCCAGTGATCTAATTCTGCTTGGTGTGTACTCATGAATTGTGCCAGTGCCTGTGCATCTTTTGGGGGAAGGCTGTAAGTTTATCAAGTCAAATGAGGCTGTGGAATTTTCAGCTTTTGCATTTTTCAAAGTTTTTTCTCTAATAATCCAGTCTGTAAACTCATTCCTAAAACCATGGAACATTCTGCAGTTGTCACCAATCTTGATATTACTGTTTTAGCTATATTAAGCACTTGTTTTTGGTTTCTACATATCTTAACAACCACTACAAGGTGCCAGATAATATAAGATAACATTTTACAATAGTCTAGTTCTGTTAAATTAAGTCTGATGTCATAACTTAGTATATGGTATATTAGTATGCATGAATTGTTAGTTATTTTTTAATTTTTCCTAATTATTGCATTGTATTACTTTTGCATAGTCTATAAGTCACTCCCCCATTTATACTGATCTATGCTGTATGGGTCTAATTAAGAATGGTGTATCCTGTAATTGGGATCTTAGCCCCTACATAGGACATTTTAGATTTTTATTGCAAATTTATTCATAAGTTGTTTGATTCACCAGCATTTTGGTATTAATGTGAGTCTTATTGCATGGCATAACTATTTATTTACGGTCATTTGAAAATGGTATAAAGGGTCCTATTATTTCTGGCCATGCAGAGATATTAGTTTTTGCTATTTCCCAGTGTGTGGTTTCACAGACAGTCATTATTTCATATCTCAAGGCTAGTATATTTTTACTACTAGAGTTCATGGTCTCTGTAATGCTCCTCTTTCTTTGCTTAGTTTATACTTTTCTGCTTAGCTTATAATTTCTTATTGAATAGATGTCTGTTCTGCTTTGCCTGTGTTAATGGCAGAGGATTTTTTTTTTTTTTTTTTTTTAAATCATCAATGAATGGCTCTCTGGTGTGAATGGCCAATTTGTAAATTCTGGTCTAAATTTAGGGAATTCTTATAATCCCTCAAATCCACTGTGTTTTTCTCCTCTATGTTCAATCTAATTCTTCATAAACAAACTCATTATCAAGCCTCAACTAGAATACCTGTGGTTTAAAGAATTCAGCTTTTGATGTGGCTAGTTTAGTTTCATGTGTAGTCATATTTCCATGATGGAACACATTTGGTCATTCTGCAACCTTAAGGGTTCTGAGTTCCTCTTGTGGTGGCTCCAGGGTATCCCTGTTTTCAGTATCTCAGTGTATGGTGATGGAGGTAATTGTACATTAACCTTAGGCCAGACTTTTTTAGAATTTACCAGTTGTTGCTTAGGTGGTACAGGTGTTCTGCATGATCATGGATGGAACTGGATGTAATGTGTTTCTCCAATCTTTCTCTTTTGCCTCTTTGTCTAATTCTTCCTTTTCTTCTTCCTCTTCATCATAAAAACCATTATAATTATATTAATAATAATCATCATTAATTTCTTCAGCTAGCATTGCATCATAGCCAGTCTAAAACACTTCCTGACTATTCTAAGTACTATTCACAACTTTTTTGTATTTTGTGGGCTATGTGGGATCATGTCATTATAAGACTTGACACATTTTTGCCTATGAAATTATAGTAAATATTCATACCAGAATTGATTGGCACTTTTCATGATTGGTAAGCTTTGCCTATACTAATACTGATAGAACAATGCTAGTCCTTTAAACCATGTGGTTAGATTATAGATTAATGTGCCCTGCTGCTGATCGTCATACTTACTTAAGCATCAGAAGGTGTCCAACATTTCCACTGGAAGTGTTAGAGAGAATAAATGTTCTAATTATTTTATTTTCATGTCTCCATATAGGTTCCCTGAGATTTGAAGGCTACTTGGTTCTATTAGCTAGCATAGCCAGCCAAAGATAAAACGTTTTCCTTTAATTTAAATATTTGAGTCCTTTGTAGTTGTGACTATGGTTGAAATTTCATTACCATAATTGTTAGTCACACTTCTCCCATCGCTCCTGTGAATAGTACTATTGACAACATCACTTGGCAAAACATAGCAAGCATAACACTAAACAACAAGAGCAAAATATAGAAACTTTAGAACAATTAACTGGTATTCCCCATGGATAGAGCACTTGTTTCTTAAATAGGAGCTCCTCTGAAAGAAAATGGGTTTCTTAGAAGTCTTTGGACTGCTTCTTCTAGAGGCTTTGACTGTTCTTGAGTACCCATAGCCTACTGTGCCTCATATGCATCTTTCATCACACATTTCACCAGAATGTGTGATTAGAGGAAGAAAATCAGGTATCAATTCTAGTTGTTGTTCATTCATATCTTGAATAGTACCTAAAACTGAGTCTCATTCAATGAGAAATTGTTCAAGAGAGTCTCAGTTCCTTCAATAGGAGGTTATCAAAGTCCTGGTTGGTGCTAAGCATTCCCTGGAGATCCTTGTCACAGCTGCTCACACAATTAATGCTTGTTATGCTGCTTCTCTCTGCTCTTCAAAAGTGCTGAGGTTATTGTGGTGTAGGGCTGGTTCAGTAGGACATATGGGTGAAACTTTGTGTTCTATAGAGGTAGTTTTGTTTGCTAAAGCTGATGAAATGCAATACACCAGAAATGGATTGGCTTTTAATAATGGGAACTTATTAGCTTACAAATTTACAATTCTAAGACCATGAAAATGTTCAAATTAAGGCATCATCAGGACAATACCTTCTCTGAAGACTGGTTACTAGTGAACTTGGGCTCCTCTGTTAGAGAGCAAGGTCTTTAGTGTTGTCTGCTGGTCCTTCTTTCCTGGGTTTCATTGCTTGCAGTTCTGGCTTCAGTGACTTCCTCTCTCAGCTCCTGTGATTGTGTCCTTGTCTCTCAGCTTGGCTGGGTCTTTATCTCTGAACTTCTCTCAGTTTCATCCCTTAGCTTCTATATGTGTTTTATCCTCTTATAAAGAATTCCAGAAAGAGGATTAAGGCCCACCTTGAATAAGGTAGGTCATATCTTAAATGAAACAACCTAATCATAAGGTCCCACCTATAACGGGTCTGCACCCCTGGAAATGTATTAAAAGAAAGTGGCTTTTTCTGGGGAACATAACAGCTTCAAACTAACGCAAGAAGTAAAGTTGTTTGGTGATGTGACAGATACTAGTTTTGTAAAAGTTGAAGGGAGTGGCACTATTGCCACTGGTTTCTCCTCCATTGTTACAATGAGTTTGACTTCCAACCAAAATGCAGATCCAAAAGATCAACAGTCCAACCAGGACTACCAAGATCATTATCCTGTAATACATCTGAAAGTTAGATATGCATAAAATTAGTCTTACCTGTGTAAGACGTCCTTTTCCTAAGGTTAGTCAGTAAGTCCATGTAAGGATGGAGCTATAATTTCTGTGATCTCCACAGTTTTATCCATTCTTCTAACACCTTTCCCTCTATTCCTTTTCTAGTCTGTCTTTCTGTATTATTTCATATTTTAATTTCAGTAAGTTGTGTTCTAAGCATGTCTATAGGCCTAGGTAATTTCAACCTTTCCCTATGATTTAAAGCTTTAATTTGGCCCTCCACCAACCTTTCAGGTCTGTGTTATTGGCTAGTAGTCTCAATTTTTCTTTAAATAATCATTATATCTTTCTGTGTTTGTATTGCTGTGGGGGTTGTATGCTCACTGAAAAGCCCTGCATATTACTTCATTCCTAGACCCTTTTTATACTTCTTGTCCTGTAAAATATGATTCTATGATTGGAAGGTGTCTGTGACATGCTATCCATGATTCACAACCTTACATAGTTGACTCCTGATCATTCTTTTTATGTGGAGAAGGAATTCCAGTTCCTGACCATGTGTCTTATATAATAATACTCTTATATTACAGGAGTAACCTTTATTTTCTATTGGCATTGAACCTCTATAATCAATTTATATTATGTGTGATGTTGTAAATTGTTTTTCTTTGTCAGAAATTATATTTTTTATGTTTGTACCTTAAATTTTTTACAGAGCTCAAAATTTGTGAAAAATGTCTGTTGTAGTGTGGTATATGTGGGCAAATTTCTTTTTTCTATCCATTTAATGGCACCAAGTAATCTATGGTGTCCTGTATGTTCTGTCCCCATTTATATGTTTTCCTCTATGGTATTACATAATCTTTCTGTATTTTTCCATACTTTTTTCTGTATTTAGTATTTATTTATTTATTATAAATTTATAAATATTTTATATATTTATATATTTTTTAGTTATATTTTATTTATATATTTATTCCTATCCTGGCTAACCTGTCTACTGAATTATTATGCTTTGTCTTAGACTTGTCATTTGTTGTACTGATACATGTATGATCATAACTTTTTGAAATAGTTATTTTATCCCATATTTCTTTGCCCCAGATATCATGGTTAATAATTGTCCAATTACTCAGATTCCATAATCCAGACCATATTGCCTCTCCATTGTTACTATCCATGAATCTGTAAAAATATATATTGTCTTCCTTTTCTCTTTTCCTGTTTATTCAATTGCCAGCCAGATTTTTACCCATTCTACATATTGCACTGAAATGCCCTGTACCCCCATTAAGTAGGGCTTTTGCATGTTTGGGTCTCAAGGCTGCATCCTTCTAGTATACTCTAGAGGAGGTCATTGGTAGCTCCACCATCTGTAAACCTGTATTTTTGACTACCTCAAACCATGGTAGTCCTTACTGCCAACGATTTGTGCTTGGTTCACCCTTCCAAATTCCATCAATCCTACAGTTGGCAACGCTGAGGTTTCCTCAGTTAATTTAAGGGTTGAACATCCATCTGAATGTCCCACTAGAAAATACACTATTTCCAAATGAGAACCTATTGATCCAACACAATTCCTTTTGTTCATTTTGTGTTTGCTTAGCCCATGCCAGTGTGGGCTTTGGAGTCTTAGCAATGTTTTGTTTTCCCATTAATGGTTTTTTATATTCTGTGCTTTATACATTGACCGAGCTTTTTTTTTTTTTTTTCCTAATGGGAGTATCTGATCTCAAATCAAGGAAAGTTACTGGTACAATTACCATGTGACAAAGTCTTATGTAAATAAACATCGTAGTTTAAATTTAGAATCAGGTGCTATTAGTGATAATGTCTGATAGTTGTAATTGCATCTTTTAGTTTTTGTAATGTTAATTTCTGTTTTTCTCCCCATGTATATATTTTGCTTTACATTAGCATGTAGTGGTTATATTGTACAGTCTCACTTAAAAAAAAATACTTTAGTAACATATATACAACCTAAAATTTCCTCTTCATACCAAGTTCAAATATTTAATTCACTGTATTTATCTTCATAATGTTATGTTACCATCACTATCATCCATTTCCAAAAAAATTTCCATCATCCCAAACAGAAATTATGTCCCAATTAAGCATAACTTCACATTTCCTACCCCAACCCTGGCCCCTGGTAACCTGTATTCTAGTTTCTGACTGTGTGGATTTGCTTAATCTAATTATTTCGTATCAGTTAGATTATACAGTATTTGTTATAGCGTGTATCAGAACTTCATTCCATTTTATGGCTGAATAATCTTCCATTGTATGTATATACTACATTTCGTTTATCCATTCATCAGTTTGTGCACAGCTGGGTTGCTTCTATCTTTTCGCAATTGTGAATAATTCTGCTATGAATATCGGTGTGCAAATATCTGTTTGAGTTCCTGCTTTCAATTCTTTCTGGTATATACTTAGAATTGAGATTGCCTGGTCATATAGTTATTCTGTACTTAAGATGTGATGAACTGCCAAACTCTTTCACAGTGGCTACCGCATTTTACGTTCTCACCAACAGTGAACAAGTGTTCCTATTGCTCCAGATCAGATCAAACATTTCTTATTTTCTGTTTTTAAGTAGTAGCCATTATATGGGTGTAAAATGTTATCTCATTTTAGGTTTTGACTTACATTTCCTTAATGGAATGCATATTTTCATGTGCTTTTTGGCCATTTGTATATCTTCTTTGGAGAAATGTTTATTCAAGTCTTTTGCCCATTTTTTAACTGGGTTGTTATCTGTTTTTTGTTTTAGAGTTGTAGAAGTTATTTATATATTCTGGATATTAAACCCTTATCAGAAATGTGATTTCCAAATATTTCTTTCCATTCTATTGGTTGTCTTTTTACTTTTTTGATGAATTCCTCTGATTCACAGAAGTTTTTAATGTCCCATTTATCTTGTGTGTGTGTATGCTTTTCATATAAGTTCTAGGAAACCAATTCCTAACCACAGGATCCTGAAGTATTTTCCAGTTTTATTGTTTTGATTCCTGTATTTAGGTATCTGATCCATTTTGATTTGATTTTTGTACATGGTTTGAAGTAGGAGTCCTCCTTCATTCTTTCACATTTGGACATCCAGTTTTCCCTGCACTACTTGCTGAAGAGGCAGTACTTTTCTGTTTGAGATAACTTGGCAAAAAACAATTGGCCATAGGTTAATTTCTAAACTCTCAGTTCAATTCCATTTGTATATGTGTCTATGTTTATGCCAGGACTATGCTGTTTTGATTACTGTAAGTTTTAAAATTGGAAAAGGTGAGTCTTCCAACTTCATTCTTCTTTTCCAAGATGGTTCTGGCTATTTGGGACCCCTTCCCTTCCCTACAAATTTGATGATTAGGTTTTCCATTTCCGCAAAGAAATTTGTTGAGTTTTTTTCTCATGATTGCTTTGTATCCATAAATTGCTTTGGATAGAACTGACATTTAACAAAATTTAGTTTTTCAACCCATGAACTTGGAATACCCTTCCAATAATTTAGGTCTTCTTTGATTTCTTTCAGCAATGTTTTATAATTTTCCATGTATAAGTCCTTTACACACTTGGTTAAATTTATTCCTAGGTATTTGATTATTTTTGTCGCTATTGTAAATAGCATATTTTACTTAATTTCCTTTTCAGATTTTTCATTACTTGTATATAGAAACTTCACACATTTTTAAGTGTTGATATTGCACCTTGCTGCTTTCTTGGTTTCTGTTATTAGTTCTAATAGCTTTTTTGTTGGATTTTTCAACATTTTCTGCATACAGGATCTTGTCATCTGAAAATAGGAAAAGATTTACTTCTTCCTTTACAATTTGGATACCTTTTTACTTTTTTTTTGTCTAATTACCATGACTAGACATTAAAGTATAGTGTTGAAAAACAGTGGTTCAATGGTAATCCTAGTTATTTCTGATTTTATAGGAAATGCTTTCACTCTTTCAGCATTGAGTTAGCTCACAGTTAGCTGTGAGTTTTATATATATATGCCCTTAATCCAGTTAAAGAAATTTCCTTCTATTCCTAGTTATCTAATTGTTTTTCTCAAAAAGTGATGCTAGATTTTGTCAAATTTTTTTTTCTGAATTAATGTAGGTAAGCATGTTTTTTTCCCTGATTCTATTAATATGATGCTTTGCATCAATTGGTTTTCTTTTGTTGAACCAATCTTGCATAACTGGGATAAATCCCATCTGATCATGGCATATAATAAATTTAATGTGTTGTTGCATTCAGTTTGAAAGTATTTTGCTGAGGATTTTTATATCTATATTTGTATGTGATATTGGTCTGTAATTTTCTTTTCTTGTTGTATTTTCATTGGGCTTTGGTATGAGTTATGGAGTAGTCTTGTCCTTTCATTTTTCTGGAAGAGTTTAAGGATTGGTATTAATTCTTCTTGAAATGTTTAGTAAAATTTACCTACGAATCCATCTGGTCATCACCTTTTCTTTCTTGGTAAGTTTTTGATTACTTATTCAATCCCTTTAATTCTTATTTGTGTGTTGAGATCTTCTTTTTATTCTTTTTTTTTTGCATTGGCAGGCACCAGGAATCGAACCTTGGTCTCTAGCATGGCAGACGAGAACTCTGCCACTGTGCCACCATGGCCTGTCCTGAGATCTTCTCTTTATTCTTGAGTCAGTGGAAATAGTTGTGTTCTTAGAAATTTGCCATTTCATTTAGGTTTTCTAATATGTTGCATTTTTTAATGTTGCTAGAAATGCAATATACTACAAATGGGCTGGTTTTTATAAAGGGAATTTATTAAGTTACAAGTTTACAGTTCTAAGGCCATAAAAATGTCTAAATTAAGGCATCCAGGGAAAGATACCCTCACGCAAGAAAGGCTGATAGGTCCAGAATACCTTTGTCAGCTGGGAAGGCATATGGCTGGTGTCTACTGGTCCTTTGGTTATGGTTTCAAACAGCATCCCCGGGGGTGTTTTCTTTCTGCATCTCCAAATATCTCTGTATTTCAAGATCCACCTTGAATGGGTGAAATTTCATCTCTATCTAATCAAAATGTCACCCCCACAATTGTGTGTGCCGCACCTCCATGGAAACAGTCCAACCAAAATGTTCCGCCCACAACTGGGTATGTCACATGTCAATGGAAGCAATCTAATCAAAGTTTCCACTCTACAATAATGAAATAGGATTAAAAATGAACATGACTGTCCTGACAAGATTGAATCAGGGAAAAAGACATGGCCTTTCTGGGGAACATAACAGCTTCAAATGGGCACAGTTGGCATACGGTTTTTCGTAGCACCCTGTGTTCATTGTTTTTACTACTGTGGGGTTATTAGAAATATTCTACCTCTCATTTATGATTTTAGTTATTGACAGCCTCTCTCTTTTTTTCTTTGTTCATCTCACTAAAAGTTTGTAGGTTTTATTGAACTTTCAAAGAACCAACTTTTGGTTTTGTTGGTTCTCTATTGTTTTTATTCTTTATTTCACTGATCCCAACTCTAATCTCCTTCTTTCTGTTTGCTTTGGGTTTAGTTTGCTCTTCTTTTTCTAGATCCTCCAGTTGTGAAGTTAAATCTAGTATCTGAAATCTTTCTTTCTTTCTTGTTTTTTTGGTATGCTGTATTTCAGGGGTCACATTTCATTCTTTTTCCATGTGAGTATCCTGTTATTGCAGCACCATTTGTTGAATTTTTGTTTGTTTGCTTGCTTGTTTGTTTAGTTTTGGGGAAGTGCATGGGCAGGAACTCGAACCCAGTCTCCTGCATGGCAGGTGAGAATTCTACCACTGAACTACCCTTGCATCCACTGAAATCTTTTTTCTTTTATAACATAAGCTATAAATTTCTTTCTAAACACAGCCATTTCTGTACCCTACAGTTCTGGTATGGTGAGTTTTTGTTTCTGTTTGCCTCATGATATTACCTTTGTGGTTTCTTCTTTGACCCATTGGTTGCCTAAGAGTCTGTTGTTTAATTTCCATGTCTGTGAATTTTCCAGTTCTCCCTCTTTAATTGATTTCTAGTTTCATTCCACTGTGATCAGAGAATGTGCATTGTATTAATTTTTTTGTGACCTGAAAAATGTTTATTCTGGGGAATGATCCAAGTGTATATTAGTTGAATAAATATATATATATATTAGTTGAAGATACATATATATATATATATATATATATATATGCATATATATATACCTGTTAGATCTAGTTAATTTACAGTTCAATTCAAATCTCCTATTTCCTTATTTATCTTCTGTTTACATGTTCTAGCCGTTATTGAAATTAATTTTTGAAGTCTCATACTATGAATGTAGAATGGTCTGTTCCTTCAAATCTGCCATTGTTTCCTTCATATATTTTGTGGCTCTGCTGTTTGGTGACTATACATTTATAAATGTTATCTATTCTTATAGAATTGACCCCTTTTCATTATATAGTGACTTTCTTTGTCCTTATAACTGTTTTTTACTTAGAGAACTTTTATTTCTTACATTGGTATAGCTACTCCAGCTCTCTTTTTGCCTACTATTTGTGTGTAATATTTTTTCTATCCTTTCACTTGTGTCTTTGAATTTAAGGTGAGACTCTTGTAAATAGCTTACAGTTAGGTCATGCTTTTTATCCATTCTGCCAATCTCTGACTTTTGACTGGATGGTTTAATTCATTAACATTTAAAATAAACTACTGATAATACAGGCCTTTCTTAACTTATTTTGATCTCTGATATTTTTAAGTCTTGAAAACTTTTTGTCCTTCAATTTTTCTGTTAATGCCTACTTTCATATTTACTTGATTTTTTTAGACTGCAGCATTTTATACTCTACTAATTTATTTCTGCACATAATTTTCAGATATTTCCTTTGTAGTTCCATAGGGCTTAAATTTAAAATCCCAAGTCTGTATAAGAATTATATCTTATTAGATAGGTATTTAATATCAGTAGTCTATGCATACATTGTAAATGTAGCCCTCCGTTCCCCCACATTTTTGTACTTGTTACAAGTTATATCTTTATGCATTTATGTCCACACAAACTTGAGCATTACATTTTATGCATTTGTATTTCAAAACCTTTATGAAGTAAAAAGTGGAGTTACATACCCAAAAATAAATACAATAGTACTGGCATGAATAACTACTCTATGATCACCTTACTGGAGGTCTTTATTTCTTTGTGCTGCTTTGATCCACTGTCTAGTGTCCTTTATTGTCAGTAGGAAGAACTCTCTTTAGTATTACTTGTAGAGCAGGTGGTAATAAACTCCCTCAGCTTTTGTTAATCTGTGAAAGTCTTAATTTCTCTCTCATATTTGAAAGGCAATATTTAGTTACCTTTGCCGCTCCACGCAAATGCCATGAAATGGGTTGGCTTAACAATGGGAATTTATTAGCTTACACTTTTGAGGCTGAGAAAAAATGACCAAATCAAGGCATCATCAGGGCAAGCTCCCTTCCCAAAGATTGACTGCCAGTGATCCTTGACTCCTCTACCACATGGCAAGACACATGCCATATTGCCTGCTAGTCTCTCCCTTTCTCTTCTAGGTTTTGTTGATTACAACTTCCTGCTTCCCTGGCTTTCTTTCTCTCTCTCTCACTTTGTATTCATTCCATTTATAAAGTACTCTAATAAAAGGATAAGGCCCACCCAGGACAATGACTTAATTGAAGTAACCTTGTTGAGAAAGTCCTACTTACAATGGATTTATAAGTAGGACTGGAAATAGCTTTAAGTTCTTGTAGCAGTGTTTCCTGGGGTACAAACAGTACCAGTTCACCACAGTCCACCCTCTGGGCCCCCAAAAGGCATGTTCTTTACATATGCAAAATGCATTCATTCCATCACAATATCCAAAAGGCCTTAAATCATTTCAGTAACAATACTAAGTACAAACTCTCATGAAAACTGGTGATAGGTATGGTCTGTACAATTACTCTCTGTCTGTAGTCCTGTGAAACTTAGGGAACAAGTTATCTACTTCCAATATACAAAGGAGGGATAGGTATATGAGAAACTTTTCCTTTCCAGAAGAGAGAAATTAGAACAAAAATTGGTATCTCAAGTCACAAACACTTCTGAAATACTTGACAGCATACTCCATTAGATTTCAGTGTCTGAAAGTCATCTATAGGATGGTGTTTTGTCCTGTAAGCCTGGTGGAGCAGCACCCCCAACCTTTTCAAGTGCTTGTCAGTGTCGTGCTCTCCCTAAATACTGGGATGGCACTCTCTCCGAATACTGATGTGAAGGTGTCACCCTTGACAAGCATCAGGATGATGACCAGCTCCAGGTTCCACCCTTGTCAAGCACTGGGGTGGCCACCAACCTCTCTGTAATCCCATAAGCATCTGAGAAGAATGGGTTGGTAACACTCCCCCAAGTACCAGAGCACGCTCAACCATTCCACACACATGCATGGGTCTTAACACAAGAAAACGTCTTTGGTCCAGACCTCAGCTTACTGTGGTTCTGCCTATGAAGTCATTTTTTCCTTTAATCTGTCCCTTTTCTATCCCTTTTAGTTCAGGCTGGCTTTGGTTCTGTTCATACAGCTCTCACAAAAAAAAACAAAAAACAAAAAAAAAAGCAAAAAAAAAACTTGTCAATTTTGCCTGTACATAGAGGTCCAAATGATCAGAACAAAAAAACTTTCCACAGATCCTTTTTAGATAACTGCATTTCCAATTCTAACTTGCACTGAAGTGCCTGACTGGTTCCATGTTCAGTTAAACCCTCAGATGGAGCCCTAATCTCTAGAGACTTTCTTTCCACAAACTCAGAGTTTTCAAAACCATCAATTTCTGGTTTCTCTGGGCTCAGAAGTTCAGTTCTCAGCTATCCCTTTCCTCTTATATTTAATTATAAGATGTAAGGCTGCACTTTGCACATTTAGTTTGGAGATCTCCTCAGCTAAATATCCAAACTCCTCACTTTCACTCTGCCTTCAATCCTACATCAGGACTTAATTTTGTAAAAGTTCTCTGCCACTATAAAATAAAGGTCACCTTTCAGTTTGCAAGAACAGTCATCATTTCTAAGTCCTCATCAGAAGTAACTTAAGCATTCAATAGTCTCTTCAGAGCAATCCAAACCTTTTCTAGCTAGCATCTCACGATTCTTCCAGCCTCGACCCACTACCCAATTCAAAAGCCATATCCACATTGTTGGCGTTTGCAATAGCAGCACCCCACTCTCCTGGTCCCAAAATATGTTTGAGTTTCATAGGCTGCTCCAAGCAATTCCCATGAAACATCCCTTGGATAGACCATCATTTTTTGTTCCTTTGTTTGTCTTACAATTCTTTCTTGCCCACAGTACACTTTAATGTTTTAAAGTGTTAACTCTCAATTTAGTCCCTGAGCTTTATGTTCTTTCAGTTTGTATTCAGCTAGTGCCATGCCAGACAGAGATTACCTTGAGTTCCAGAAACTAACAAAAGCAAACAAACCAATGCAAAAAACACCTTTCACTCTCTTTGCAAATTGCCACCATGTTGACTGGTGCTGTCCTTCCTATCAAGAAGACCAGCCCAGTCAAATGTGAAATGCAGAGTACTCTCCATTTTTTCTAATCTGCATATTGTCCTGGGCTTCTGCCTTCTCTTGTCCTTTGGAATTTCTCTGTTTTTAGTAATTTGAATTCCCTCTGTACTCTATGAAATTGACTTTCTCCCCTTCCTGGGTGCTCTATTGTATTATTTGAAACAGTTAAGTCTTTGCCCCAGGCTGCTTTGGTTTAGTTGTTTCTCACAGTGCATTCACCATCCACAATCTGCATCTGCCTGCAGGGCAAGTTCTTTAGCAGGGCCAGAGATGAATTCCTTTCTTGGTTTATTCTTTCAGGCTGCCACAGGATAGATTGCCATTGACACACAGGCACCCAGTATACCCAAAAGGGTTAATCTGCTTCCTTGGAGACAAGGTCAGGGACTCACAATGGGAGTGCAGTTTGGCTTCTCCACCCCGAAGTTGGTCATGGGTGAGGTTCAGCAAGGGAGCTATCAGCTTCTCTTATCATTTTTAAAACTGTGTTGTTGTTGATTTTAATAATTCTGTACTTGCCCAGCTAGTTGCTGCAATCCTTTTCTTGTTTTCTCGAGCTTTTGAGGTAGCTGGTTTTGCCATTTCTGCTAGTTGTTTAAAGATTCTGAGTAAAAAGCACCTTGACATCTCAATCAACCATAAGCCTCAAGCAACATTCTTTAAACCCCAAATTGATAGTAGCTGATAATATGAAATTGAATTTCATTAATTGTTATTGGCTTCTTAAAATTTTTCAATAAACTAGTTACAATATTTTTGCTTGTATATGCCTATAAG
Source organism: Tamandua tetradactyla (assembly GCF_023851605.1). Taxonomy (NCBI): domain Eukaryota; kingdom Metazoa; phylum Chordata; class Mammalia; order Pilosa; family Myrmecophagidae; genus Tamandua; species Tamandua tetradactyla. The sequence goes on from NC_135331.1 coordinate 73,123,022, forward strand.
AGTACTAAAATATGTTATTGTGTGCTGTACATCCATATAAAATTTAATATTTGCTATGTATACACATATGCATATATCTATTACACTTGACTTTTTATGTATTTTTTCACCTTCTCTCACAAAATCCATTATGGTAAAGATATATTTAGTTTATTTATAGTTTCACTTCAAAGTCATTCTAAAGTAAAAACTGATATTATGGAGATCTGTGACTGGTTATCTTTTTATTTTATTTTTTAAAAATAGTTTTACTGTAAGCAACAAACAAATATACAAACATTCTTGATGTAAAACATTCTTGATATGGTTACAGTGGCTCACAATATCATCACATAGTTGTGTATTCATCACCATGATCACTTTCTTTGAACATTTGCATTTCTCCAGAAAAAGAAAGTGAAAAGAAAAAACTCATACATGCCATGACCCATACCCCTCCCTCTCATCAAACACTAATATTTCAATCTACTCAATTTGTTTTAACCCTGGACCCCCATCACTTGTTTATTTCTTATCCATATTTTTTACTCATCTGTCCATACCATAGATAAAAGGAGCATTTGACACAAGATTTTCACAATCACACAGTCATACTGCAAAAGCTTTATCATTATACAATCATCTTCAAGAAACGTGGCTACTGGAACACAGCTCTACAGTTTCAGGTACTTCCCTCTAGCCACTTTAATACACCATAAACTAAAAAGGAGAGGATCTCTGTATAATGCATAAGAATAACCTCCAGATAATATCTTGACTCTGCTTGAAATATCTCAGCCACTGATACTTTTGTTTCATTTCCCTCTTTCCCCTTTTGTTTGAGAAGGTTTACTCAATCCTGAGCCCTAGCTCATCCCAGAGGAATTCTGTCCCACGTTGCCAGGGAAGTTTAGCCCCCTGGGAGTCATGTCCCATTTAGAGAGGGGGAGGGCAGTGAATTTGTTTGCTGTGTTGGCTGAGAAAGAGAGAAGCTGCGTCCAAGCAACAAAAGAGGTTCTCTGGGGTTGACTCTTAGGCCTAATTTTAACTAGGCTTTGCCTATCCTTTGTAGGGATATGTTTCATATGGGTGAACCCCAAGATTGAGGGCTCAGCCTATTGATTTGTTTGTCCTCACTGCTTGCAAGAATATCAGGAATTCCCCAAATGGGGAAGTTGAATATTTCCCCCTTTCTGCCTATTCCCCCAAGGGGACTTTGCAAATACTTCTTTATTCACTGTTCAAGTCACTCTGGGATTTATCGGGGCATCACACTAATCTGGACAAACTAACAAAATCTCATGCCCTGTCCAAGGTTCCATGTACTTATGGTGTTCAATTAAACTGGCCATACAAGTTAAATTAGGAAATGCACTATCAAAATATAAATTTTGCACCAAATCAACATTTCTCCCTTTACTCTGATATAGAATTTGAAGTTTTAAAATATGGGTGACCATCTATTTTTAATACCCTGCAATACTGACATTCCTTTCTTCTTCCTCATGCAAAAACATTTTTTAATTTGTACATTCAATCACCATTGTTATACACTCTAGACATTCTTAAATTATACCATCTCAGTTGTTATAATCTATCTTTACTTCTGGTTTCATATGCACCCCCAGCCCTTGTAACCAGTGATATTTGATGTTACAAGATAGTGGTTTTGGGATACTATAAACCATATATGTTTAAGATGGCAAATTTATCTATAAATTTGCTCTGACTGCTCCACAGACTGGCCTCTCTCCCTCTCCTCAGATCTCGCTATTCCCTGAGACACAGTAATATTGAAAGGAAGTCAATTGATAACCCTGCAATAGCCTTTGAGTAGTCAAGTGAAAGGAAGAGTCATGGGTCTCTCTCTTTAAAGCAAAAGCTAGAAATTATTAAATTAATGAGGAAAACATGTCAAAAATGGAGATAGGCTAAAAGGTAAGCCTCTTGCAGTAGAAAATTAGTCTAATAGTGAATGCAAAGGAAAAATTCTTGAAGGGAATTAAAACTGTGTGGTGAACACAGATGATAAAAAAGTAAAACAACCTTATTGCTGATATGAAGACATGTTTAGTGGTCTGGAGAGAAGATCAAACCAGCCACAACTTTCACTCAAGCCAAAGCCTAATCCAGAACAAGGCCCTAACTCTCTTCAACTCCATGAAAGTCGAAAGAGGTGAGAGGAAGCTATAAAAGAAAAACTGGCAAAGCTTGGTTCATAAGGTTTGAGGAAAGAAGACATCTCTGTAACATAAAAGTGCAAGGTGAAGCCATAAATGCTGATGTGGAAGCTACAGCAAGTTATCCAAAAGATATAGCTAAGATCATTTATGAAGGTGGCAACACTAAATGACAGATTTTCAATTTAAATGAAACAGCCTTCTTTTGGAAGATACGCCATCTAGAACTTTCATAGCTAGAGAAGAGAAGTCAATGACTGGCTTCGAGCCTTCAAAAGATAGGCTGACTCTCTTGTAAGGGTCTAATGTATGTGGTGACATTAAGTTGAAGCCAGTGCTCATTTACCATTCTGAGATTCTTAGAGTCCTTGAGAATTATGCTAAATTGACTGCCTGTGCTCTATGAATGGAAAAGCAAAGCCTAGATGATAGTCCATCTGTTTATTACACGGTTTACAATATTTTAAACTTACTGTTGGACCTATTGCTCAGAAAGAAAAAAAAAGATTCCTTTCAAAATATTATTGCTCATTGACGATTCCACTTATCAACTAAAAGTTCTGATGGAGATGTACCATGAAATAAATGTTATTTTTATACCTGCTAGCACAGTATCTGTTCTGCAGCCCATAAATCAAGGAGGCACTTCAATTCTCAAGTCTTAATGTTTAAGAAATGCATTTTGCAATCTAATAGCTAGCATACATAGTGATTCCTCTGATGCATTCAGAAAATATCATTTAAAAACCTTCTGGAAAGGATTCACCATTTCAAATCCCATTCAAAACATTTGTAATTGATGAGGGAAGGTCAAAATATAAACATTAACAGGAGTTTGGAACAAGTTGACTTCAGCACTCATGGTTGACTTTGAGGGGTTCCAAACTTCAATGGAGGAAGTAACTGAAATTGTGGTGAAAATAGCAATAAAATTAGAATTAGATGTGCTGTCTGAAAACATGACAGAATTGCTCCAATCTCATGATAAAACTTGAACAAATGAGTTGTTGCTCCTTATAGATGAGCAAAGAGAGTGGTTTGAAGAGGTGGAATCTATTCCTGGTGGAGATGCTGTGAACTTTTGAAAAGACACCGGAGGATTTAGAATATTACCTAAACTTAGTTGATAATGCAGCAACAAGGTTTGAGAGGATTGACTCCAAGTTTGAAATACATTCTACTGTGCATAAAATGCTATCAAACAGCATTGCATGCTACAGAGAAATCTTTCATGAAAGGAAGAATCAATCAGTGTGGCAAACTTCATTCATGTCTTGTAAGAAATTGCCACAGCCACCCGAAACTTCGGCAACCACCACCCTGATCAGTCATCAGCCATCCACATTGAGGCAAGATCCTTCACTGGCAAAAAGATTATAACTTGCTGAGACTCAGTTAATAGTTAACATTTTTTAGCAATAAAGTATTTTTAATTAAGGTATGCAAATTTTTAGACATAATGGTATTGCATAATTAATAGAGTATGGTAGAGTGTGAACAAAACTGTTTTATGTGCTGGGAAACAAAAAAAAGTGTGTGCCTTGCTTCACTGTGGGGTTCATTTTATTGCAATGACATGGAAACAACCTGCAATATCTCTAAGATATGCTTGTATTTTTTTTTGCAGAAAATAATATTTACATTCTTATTTCCCTTCTTTTTTTTTTTTTTTTTGACATGAGTTGCCATACCATACTCTTTGGGTTTGCTAATGCTGCCAGAATGCAATATTCCAGAAATGAAATTTATTAAATTTAAAGTTTATAGTTCTAAATCCATAAAAATGTCCAAACCAAGACATGCAGGAAAAGGTGCCTTGACTCAAGGAAAGCCAATGTCTGTCACATGGGAAGGCATGTGACTGTTGTCCGCTGGTTCTTGTTCCCACTTCTGTTGCTACCAGCTTCTGATTTGAGTGGTTTCCTCTTTAAATATCTGTGGGTCTTCACTTAGTTCCTCCAGGACACAACTCTGGGTTCTGGCTTGCTGAGCATGTCATGGGAAGGCACATGGCAACATCTGCTGGGCTCTCCAAATCTGCTCTAGGCATCTGCTCTCTCTGACAACACTCCAACTGTCTCCAAATCTCAGTATCTTTGTGAGCTCTGAAGCAACTGTTCTCCAATTATCTGCATCTGAGGTTTTTCCAAAATGTTTTCCCTTTTAAAGGACTCTATTAAACTAATCAAGACCCACCTGGAATGGATGGAGTCATTTCCATCTAATCAAAAGGTCCCACCCATAACTGGTGTGTCACATCTCCATGGAAACAATCTCATCAAAGTTTCCACCCCAAGATATTGAATTAAGATTAAAAGAAACATGACTTCCCCTCATAAAATTGAATCAGGAAGAAGGACATGGCTTTTCTAGGGTACATAACGGCTTCCATCTAAGCATGCATACATACTCATTTACATTTTGCTTTTTTTGCTTAAAGTTATTCTGAAAATCCTTCCATATCATTCCTTAGTGATTATTGAAAGTTGGCAGATGTTGAGATGTTGAGATGTTGAGAGAGGGAGTTTGGTTTGCAAGTTTTTGTTTGTTTGTTTTTTTAAGAAATGAAAACCTATAGAAAAAAGGAGCACATGGGATTGGGTGGGGGTGGGGGGGTGAAATCGAACTGCAGAACCCCCCAACCACACATAGATATATAGCCTATCAGTGTTTTTCCACAGAGGCCCACATGGCTATGCCCTTAGGCCCTTTCCTCAGTCAGTCATTGTGGAAGTGCCTCCCCTGAGAAGAGCATGCCATTGGATGAGGTGATTCTTGTGACTGAAGCAAACCTTGAAGTTGTTGGTAGCTGGAGGCTTTTTGCTGACAGCTCTGGCAGCAGCTGGGGCAACATATTCTTCCTTGACACAGTGGAACATTCCAATGGAATATCTGGATGGAACATCACAATGTCTACCACAGAAACACCACTTTAACTCTGTGACTTAGAAAGCTAGAGCTCTGCTGTCTACTAGCCACATTTGCTGTCCACTTAAATTTAACTTTTTAAAATTAATTTTTTAAATTTTTAAAATTAATTTTAACTCAATTTTTAAGTGAGTTAAAATTTAAAAGTTAAAATGCAGTCATACTTGCCACATTTCAAATGCTCAGCAGTCACATGTGACTTATTTTACAACATTTCTATCATTAAGGGAAGTTCTATTGGAATGATGAATGCTACAGAATAAATGTGGCGGGTGGTGTGATTTTATACAAAATTTAGTGGTTATCTGCTGTTTTAGATTATCATCAGATTGTTTCTGCACATAATATGGGATAATCAAGGATGGATTGTCTGTTTTACTGGTTGAATTATTTGAAGACTCTATTTACAAAGCAGACTCTATATGCTTCATGAATTATTTTATGGTTTAGTGTTTAACCTAACCGTAGTTGAGTGCTTCTAAAGTAAACATTTTCCATTTCTGGAATTCTCTGCAGGATTTTTGAGTTTCAAGTATGTAGGACAAATCTTATATCGCTACTTTAAAGTATTATTGCATTTGCTTCAAACTGTTGGGATTATAAATTTCAGCCCCACCAATTCCGTTTGAGAGATGCATTCTGGATGAAAAGATGTGCTCTAATTGTGTTTTGTCCATCACCAGCTGCTCAGTCTGGAACCTTCGAGTGAGAATTGAAAAATTATAACTTTGGAATATTATTTATGAAATTTGAGAGAAAACTGTTAAAGTGTTGGGTTTTGTAAGAGTATAAATGTGCAATTTTTTTGTAATAAGTTGAAAGCCAGGTTTTCATAGCTCTATTGCATGCAAAATTAGTTTTGTCCATTGCAAATAATTTTGAGCTGTTGGACCAGGTAATGAACTTCCTTTCCTTGATATCTGAGGAACAATAAGTGACACAACCTGAATATTCACAAAAGTTGTGACTTGTATACATATATATATAGTGCTTTATGATTACTGAATATTCTCATTAATTCCTATTGAGTACAGGGCTCCTGAACACATTTTTTCTATCTTTCCTTCCTGCTATTTTCATTAATTCCTCAAGCCTGTGATTTCATAACAATTATGAAAGTGTATTCAGTAAATTTATCAAGGAAATCAAGGCCCAAACTAAGCTACACAGATTACTTTGTTACAGAAATTTTAGACCTATCATTATTTTCCTTATTAGGGAAGTTGTGTATTTACAGAACAATCATGCATAAAATGCAGGATTCCCCTATACCGCCTGTTCTAGTTTGCTAGCTGCCAGAATGCAACACACCAGAGATGGATTGGCTTTTAATAAAAGGGGATTTATTTTGTTCTTCAGAGGAAAGGCAGCTAACTTTCCACTGAGGTTCTTTCTTCCGTGGGAAGACACAGGATGGTCTCTGCTGGCCTTCTCTCTAGGTCCCTGGATTCCAACAACTTTCCCTGGGGTGACTTCTTTCTGCATCTCCCAAGGCCTGGGCTGAGCTGCGAGTGCCGAGATGAGATATGCTGAGCTGCTTAGGCTGTGCTACGTTGTGCTCTCTCTTTAAGCACCAGCCAATTAAGTCAAACGTCCTTCATTGCAGCAGGCCCGCCTCTTAGCCGACTGTAGAAGTAATGAGCAACAGATGAGGTTCACGTACCATTGGCTCATGTCCACAGCAACAGAACTAGGTACGTTCACCTGGCCAAGCTGACAACTGAATCTAACTACCACACCACCCCACTACTAACAGCTTGCAATGGTGTGGAACATTTGTTATAATTGATAATAGCACATTGTTAGAATTTTACTATTAATTCAAGTCCATGGTTTAACTTTGGATTCACTGTTTATGTAGTATAGTTCTATGGATTTTTTAAAAAAATTATTCAATGTAACATTTTCTCTTTAATCATATTCAGATATATATGTGAAGTGCTGCTAATTGTGTTCACAATATTGTACTACCATCAGTACGATCCATTACCAAAACATTTCCATCACTCCAAGTAAGAAATCAGTACATTTCAGCCTCAGCTTCCTGTTTCCTATCCTCACCTGGTAGCCTGCAGACTAGATTCTGACCCTCTGAGTTTGCTTATTCCAATTGATTCAAATCAGTGAGATCATATAATATTTGTCCTTTTGTGTCTGGCTTATTTCATTCAACGTGGTATCTTCAGCACTCATCCATATTGTCCCATTTATCAGGGCTTCATCCTTTTTTGTGGGTGAATAATATTCCATTGTACATATATATGCCACATTTTGTTTATCCATTCATTATTTGATAGACAGTTGGGTTACTTCCATCTTTTGGCAATTGTAATGATGTTGTAATGAACATCTGTGTGCAAATATTTGTTCAGATTCCTGCAGGGATCCTACAGGATTTTACAGATCCCTGTAAAATACATTGGAATTTCCAGGTCATACAGTTATTCTGTAGTTAACTTGATGAATTGCCAAACTATTTTCCACAGTGGCTGCAGCATTTTACATTCTTACCAACAATGAGTGAATGTGTTTATTTCTCTGGATCCTCTCTAACACATGTTATTTTCTGTTAGACCTATTGTTATTCTAATGTGTCTTTGAATCTCTAAAAAGACTTTAGTCTTTTTGTTTATTCATGGAATCTACTTTTAGAGGAATGGATGAAAGAACTATTATTCAGTCGAACACACTATGGGTTTGCTGGCCTAAAGACCTGACACAAATCCCCTGCCTCCCTCCAGTTTTGCTTCTATGTAGAGATGCATGGATTGCACCTTAGCTTTTGCAGATTTGTAACTTCAGATATGATGTAGAAAGTAGGAGAAGCGAGGTCTGATTAGGTCATGTGGTGAGAGCAAAGTTAACACCTGTAAGTGCACCTGCCTATGAGTCAGCAGGAAACAAAGCACCCAGCAACCCAGAATAATCTGGTTGATTGTTTAACAATTAAAGTCCCAATTAGATTTATAATTGGATTTTTGGTGTAGTCTGGAGTCTGGAATATCAGTGTATCCCAACTAATCTTTTACTCAGCATGAACTGTTCCAGTTCATTGCTAACCATGTTAAAAAAAATCTGTTATTTTAAAACACAAATTCGAACAAAACTCTTCAACAGCTTTCTCTAACCAGTCCCTTGGATGATTTTTCCCATTTCACTGACAGAATAGAAAATGTTATTTTATCCCGGGGAAAATATTGATAAAGTGACTGATTTTAAGATACTACAGATATGCACATTTTCTAGCAATAGGCCAAAAAAGATAATTTACTTAAGGCAGTTATTTCTAGAATACATTTTATTGAATTTTCTCAATTGTCCACAAACACACTTAAGTTGTCATTGTACCTGTTTGAAAGTCTCAGTCATTTCAATGTTCCCAGAAACTCTTTAATCCACAGTGAATGTTAAATGGAGACGCATTAGCCAGTTGACTATTCAGTAACCTTACTCGAAATGATGTCAGGTATTCTTGGGATGGCTTTTGGCACACTGGGAAAAACTGGACAAAACCAAGGAACTTGCTCTAGATTTAAGGCAATTTTGTAATAGAGACCAACTAGGACCCTTTTGAGAGTTAAATGGGTTGCCATGTATAACTGCATAAGGTAACAGGTATTTACTGGGAGGGATAGTGATCCTATTAAGAATAAAATTAAGGGCGGGCCGCGGTGGCTCAGCGGGCAAGAGTGCTTGCCTGCCATGCCGGAGGACCCCGGTTCGATTCCCGGCCCTAGCCCATGTAAAAAACAAACAAACAAACAAAATATAATAAAACAAGAAAATGTTTAAAGATGTTTCCCTTCCTTCCTTCTATCCTTCCTTCCTTCTCTGTCTTTCCTTCCCTTCCTCCCTAAAAAAAAAAAAAAAAAAAAGAATAAAATTAAGATCCCCCAATTTATTTGTCCAAAGAATTAAGGTGATATTTGGTCAAGAGGAAACTCTGGAAATAGTTTCATTGACTTCATGAATTATAGGGGAAGGAGATTTAATTTTAACTCACCCCAAATTCAAGAAAAAATATATATATACTATGAGTACAACAACTGTTATGAAACTTTGCTATTCTCTGACCCTGATTAGGTATAACTTATCTTTTTATGGTTATGACTTGGTAATGCCGTCACTTAGACAAATAGTATAGCCAGCCAAAGCCTAACAGCATCCTATCCTGATTCTGCCCCACTGAGAGACAGGTGTGATACCCTGTCTGAGAATTTAATCCTGATCCTTCAAAGAAGAAACTGAACTTTCACAGATTCTGCCCTCGTAAAATGCGTAAATGAGTTTTTAAGTATGCAAAGTTTGTCACCAACATGATGCTTTAGGAAGTTATGGGAATGTGGAAGTAAACCTGGCTAGGGATGAGAAGTACATCAAAGAAAAGAAAGGAGGAACAGCCTGTGTTTGGTTTATCCCAAAGGAGGACGTAACCTGAAAGAAGGTTCTTATAATGGGAAAGACCTGATGCATTTTTAAGGGTAGTGATAGTTAATATTCAGTTTTAGATTATTGCCTTTGTATGTGTGTGTGTTTACTGTGGCCTGTTTCCATGATTCTAACCTTTCTTTCAAAGTCTGAAAAAAAACAGGAATCTGTATTAAGACGCTGTGGGTGGTACAGTGAAGGGTAGGAGTCACAGGAGGTAAGGAGCTGGAGTCTGAGGGCAATCTGGAGATTGAATGAGTATACTAATTAGAATTTCCAGGAAGGTCCAGTTCCCAAGAAGAAATTGTAAGAAGTACAACAGAGCCCTAGTTTTATGGCCACAAAGTCACTGAGTTGTTTTATACCCTTAAGCGCAGAGAACAATAGCTGGGGCTGGAGTGAGGAGGTTAAGGCCAGGCACAATTCCCAATCACTGAAACATGAGCAGGAGTAAAAGGTGTGCTGGTTTGGAGCTGTTATGTGCCCCCAGAAAAGGCCATGTCCTAATCCATTCTTGTGGGCAAGGACCTACTGTGGTGGACCTTTTGGTTACGTTGTTTCAATTGAGATGTGACCCATCTAATTCAAGATGGGTCTTAATCCTTCACTGGGACCTTTTATGAAATATATAAATGGCAGAAACAGAGAGAGAGAATGCTTAGAGAGAAATGCCTAGGAGATGCTGAGAGGACCTACAGACACTCAGAGAAAAGGCCACTGGATTCAGAAGCTGAAAGCAATGGAACCAGGAACCAAGGACCAGCAGATGTCAGCCATGTGACTTCCCATGTGACAGAGGAACCCAGGATGCCAGTAGCCTTTCCTCAGAGAAGGTATCTTCTTCTTGATACCTTAATTTGAACATGTTCATGCCCTTACAACTACAAGTTTGTAAACTAGTAAATCCCCATTGTAAAAGTCAACCCGTTTCTGATATATCATACTCTGGCAGCTTTAGCAAACTGAAACGCAGGCTTCCTTGAGTTTCCCTCAGATGTGGTTAGGATTGCTCCTGCATCTGGATTAGGGCTGAACCTCAGGGCCACCGTCAAGTCAAGGGGAGCACAAAGGGAGGGAAGCATGCTCAGAGAAGTGAGTGAGGAATTACTCTAGAAAGGAGAAAAGGCAGCAAAAATAAGGGCATTGGTGTTTAGAGTTGAAGTGCAGCAATTAGAAACAGGGCCAGGAGGAGTTCGGAAGAGTCTGAGGAATGCGGCCTCAAGTCCAGCCTCTGAAAATACAGCAGAGCCCTGGAGGAGTGAGAAAGAGCTGCTGCTGGCACAATGGGTTGGCATAAAGTTCAAAGCTGCTCTGCGACAGGCTTCTGGAGAACCACATTAAATCTCAGAGTAAGTGTGTGGTAGTGACAGGCACATCACACATTGACTACAGTCAATCGCCAATCAAAAGAGAGAGTGAGAGAGTGAGTGCCTTTGTGACATGAGGGGCTTGGGCATGAAGACTTTGCTTTGGGGTGTTAGTATCTTGTGAACAAATCCAAAGGTCCACAATTGTTTGTTTTTCTTTTAACTTCTGGCTGCTTGGGAATAATGATTTATAATCTGATATTTCTATCACTGAAAGCCATCTTGGAGATGGTGAATACATTCTGTTCCAAGAAAGTGAGGGCTTGTCTCCTCAATTACACGATTAAATACCCAGGTCCATGACTGATGCCTTGTATTTGTATTTAATTTTTCACAGCTCCCAGCTTGATACTGAGCACATGGTAGTCCTAAAGAGTGAAAGTTATGTAATAAAAATAGGCACATAATATAAGCGGTAATCATTACCTGAGGTACTAACAGCTTTGAGGAACGTACCCTCTTCCCAGAGAACTGTATATAAAAACATACTTTTAAAAGTCGCCTATCATAGGTTCCCTAGAAAAAAATCTTTAGATAAAACCCCTGTGGAGTTGTTATCTCAGGATAGATCCTACAGCCGGAGGAAAAGAAAGGGAATATAATTTTGGGAATGACGTTCTCTTGGGTAGTAAAGACTCAAAACTGCAAGGAGATGTGTCAAAATCTGAATATTGAGCCGATATTTCAGCAAAGAGTTGTATCATTTTCTGAAACAGGGATAACTTACAGCTATCACTATGACACGTAACAGTCTATAATTAAATTACATGGACAATTATTTTTAGCCTTTGGAAATTTTCAAGTGGGTGGCATATGATACTCAAAATCGCTGCTAAATTCCTAATGATATCATTTTCTCTTTTCTAAACCAAGACCAAAAAAATATAAGATAGGAGCCTGTCCTATGTTTGGCATTTAGTAGGTAGACTATGCTAAGACATAGGGAAAAAATGCTGCAAATTTTGTTTTGTCAAACACAAAAGAAATACTGCAAATTTTATAAATGTGATAACGGTGCTGTAATTCGGAGTGCTATATTGTCTCAATTGAATATTACAGGGTGTATTGATGAATTCTAACTCTCTTTCCCTACCGATTTTCTTCAGTGCAGAAATGGCAAGGAGATTTACATCAGATGGGGGACACTGTCTGAGATAAACGGACTGCACATTCTCTGCAATGGGCACTCACTCACTGCTCTCAGGCCACGTGGCAGCTCGGTGGTGCTGCCCACTGTAATCTCTCAACACTCTCTTCCTTGAGGAGTTCCTAGGATGAATGGTCAACTTGTCATCTTCTCAGTTCCACCTACAAAAGGCAGTTCTCAGCAAGGAGTGTTAGGCATAACTTTGTGCCAGAGCTTATTTCTTCAAGTGCCATAGGGAACCAAATCCCAGCCCCAGCACTCAAGGTCTTGTGACCATATGCTCTTCAATGCATATGACCACAGGTGCTTCCTTTATTCAAGATGTATTCATACATCACAAGAATGTACTCCTTTGTTCAGACAATGAGCATTTCTTGAATTCGTATTATAAGTGAAGCACAAGGAGGCAAAGAAAGAGTCTACTTCCTTAGGAAGCTAAGGATCCAGAAGGGATAGGGATACATGAAGACTAATTTCAAAATATTATAATATGGTGGACATGGCAACTTCTGCTAGCTTTCTCTCCAGGCCTCTTGCTTCATGTAGGTCCTCAGGAGCACTCTCTTTACTCATCTCCAAAGGTCTCTGGCTGCGTGGGCTCTCATGGTTCTTGTGGCTCTAAAGCATTTTCCAAAATGTTTCCTCTTTTAAAGGATTCCAGTAAACTAATCAAGACCTACATAGAATGAGTGGAGTCACATCTCCCTCTATTCAATGGTTAATATCCACAATTGGGCATGTCTCATCTCCATGGAGATAATCTCATCAAGTTTCCCACCTGCAGTGCTGAATAGGGATTAAAAAATGGCTTTTATTTCCTCCACAAGATGGATCAGGATTAAAACATGGCTTTTCTAGGATGCATAATCCTTTCAAACCAGCACGTGTTCTGAAGGCAAAAAACTAAAAAAATATGGATTTTTAATATCATATCTAGAACACATTAGAAAACCAAAATTATCTTTTAACATAGGAAATTTTTCTGGCCCTGGGCATCTACAGTTTCCTAAAATGAGAGAAATTTCACAAACTTTTAATCTAAAAAATGATAGTTTAATAGAATTCTTTTGAGAAAATCAGGCATCTGGACCGTGATTGTGTGCAATCTCGGACTACATTTGAACCTAAGGTGTTGGTTCAGTATCTTCATTTGGCTTCTTAATTCTTTCTCTCTGTTCATTTTCTTCCTCTTTTTTCTGTTGCTTCCAATATTTTCTGACTTCTTTGCACAGCTATTCTTCGAGTTCGTACAAATATTGCTTCTGAGTCAAACGTGTGGGCTTTTTTTCCGAAACTGGTAGAAGCCGAGGTAGCCACCACGCGTGGGTCGGTCCCTATGTGTCTGAGCCTTGCTGGGCACCGGCTGCTCCAGGGCTGGAAGTCCCAGCAATAGACAGATGTTATGGCAAACCTGGGCCCTTTGCCCATCTTTTAATCATTATTTGTCTTTTTACTGTTGAGTTGTAAGATTTTTATGTATTCTAAATACTAGACTTTTATAAAAAAATTGATTTGCAAATATTTGCCCCCATTCTGCAGGTTGTCTTCCATTTTCTTCTTGATGGTATCCTTTACTGTATAAGAGTTTTTAATTCTGATGAAGTCAATTTATCTGTTTTTTGTTTGGTCACATACCCTCTTAGTGCCGTATCTAAGAAACCGTTGTCTATTCCAGGGAGACGAGGATTTAAACTCTATGTTTTCTCCTAATAGTTTTATAACTTCAGCTCTTATATTTAAGTCTTTGATTCATATTGAGTCAGTGTTTGTATATTGTGTGAGGTAGAGGTCCAAGCTCGTTCTTCTGCATGTGGACATTCACTTGTCCCAGCACCACTTCTTGAAAAGAAAATTCTTTCTCCAATGGATTTGTCATCTTTGTTGAAAATCAACTAACCATAGATGGATAGGTTTATTTCTGGACAGGCAATTCTACTTAATTGATTTATATGTCTGTCCTTAACCTAATAATACACCATCTTGATTACTATAGCTTTGTTGTAAGTTTTGATATTGGAAAGTATGATATTGAAAGTGTTCTTCTTGTTTTAACTATTCTGAGTTCCTTGCATTTCTGAAGGAAGCTTTGACTATGTTTTTTAAAGTGAGTGGGAGATGGCCAACTAGAGAAGAAATAAAATGTCTTTCATGAAATGTGTTTGGAAAGAGTAGGGTCAGAAAAAACTAACTGAGAGTATACCTTAAGTCCCAGCACTGAGATGGGTTCTAGTAGAGAGCGGCAGGATGATGAGCACTGAGACATGAAGAAGGGGGTCCTTTGTGATTACGCAGGGTGGGTTGTTGTGCAAGATGAGGAAGGAAAGATAAGGCCATAGCACAAAGCGCTTTATTCTGTAGGAAGTATTTTATCCTATGGGCAGAGAAGAACCACGTAAGGTGATAGGATGCTTCTTTGTTGTAGTTGTTCTGGTGCTGAGCTGAATGTTCCCTTCTGATAATTGCCAAACTATATATATATATATATATATATATATATATATATATATATACCATACATATATATGGGTAATTCATATATATATGAATTACTTACACTCTCCCAAATAATAAAGACTATGCTTTTACAAAGTAAGTCTCTTAAAAAGCTCTGAATGTTTTATATATAATTCTTCAAGGTAGGCATTCAAATCAAACTTTACGAGTGACTGACTTCCATAAATCATGCACATTGATGGCATTGAGATAACAATGAATTAAGAGAAAAATCTTCCCAATTATTTTTCTTTCTATCTTTAAACTTTCCTTTATGGATTTTTGTTTTGTTTTGTTTTGTTACTTAATGGAAACTTCACAGCTGCTATTTATCTCAGATACAGCTTTGCATCTTGCCTGAAATTTAATTGCCCAGGATGAGGGAAGCTGTGCTTTATATTTTGATTCTTATGGAAAAGTTCAATACAATATGGTACCAATCGGTTACATGTGTGCCATGATGAAATTTAGCAAAATGTTTCTTTTAAATGTCCTAGATTTAATAACAGTTTTTATAAATTTAACAATACATTTTTGTAATAGGCATGAAAAATTATGTGATAGAATTGTCAATAATAATAGCAACCACTATCTGTTCATATTTCTCATGTCAAATAACTTCCAAAATAGTGAATACCCTTGGGTGTATTGAATGTCTCCATTGCATAGATGAAAAAATTGAGGTTGGGATTTTTATAGAACACTGCTTCCCACCACCCACTTCTGTATTGTTTGTCTTTAATAAATTCAATATAGTTATTAAAGTGATTTACAATAAATTACAATAGCTTAAGTGCCTTTCTGAAATATGATAGCAGCCTAGCTTGGCAGCCAAAAACACAAGGAAAGATTAAATTACGGAAATTAAACAAGATTTAATTCTTTCAAAATCTGTTTCTATGATGTTGTTTAGTTCACTGAGCTGCCTGGTCTTTCATTTATCTTGTGTGAACCTTGTACGTGTTAGCCTGCAAGCTTTGTATGTGTTGATCGTGTTGTCCTTTCTTTCCTTTTGATCATAATAGAAAGGTAGGGAAGGTAAAAGTTGATAAAGAGGAATGGACAATGAAAATATGCCATGCACACAAGCCAGTGCTAAAAAATATAATTTCTGTTACAAAGTAGTATAAGTGATAGAGGGCAATAGAAGGGCAGGAAAGAGATAGAATAATATATTGAATTAGATGATATAATGAATGAACACTATTAGAGTGACCTACATTTTCATCTGTAAGAGGAAAAGAAAGAGATTGAGCCAGTTTGGGTTAAAAAAAAAAAAAAAGAAAAAGTTCATCCTTCTGTGCTGAAAGATTCTGAAGCTTATCTCACTTCTGAAATAACTCCATTTCTGTCTCATAACCTTAGTTCTGCAAAACACTGGTTTAATACTGACAAGCTGTCTGTTATTTTCTCTGCCAGGATCACCCATGTTCACGAATTGCCTTTATAAAATCTGGAAGACATCTACTAGTGTTGAAGAAAGAGGTCAAAGTGTTAGTATGTTGGCATCCAGTTAGATCCCATCATATTTGGCAGTTTCTTTTTATCAGGTGCATAAAAATCAGCACTTCTCATCATCTCCATTTTTTTTTTTAATTAAATGTTTTATCTTTGGCAGTTTACTTACATACAGCTTTGAAGTATGCCTGGAATTTAGTAGCACCAAGAGCAGGAAGCCAAGTTTTGGTTTTATCCTTTGGTGTCACTAATTCATCCCCCACAACACAACATTGTTAGTTCAGTATGCAGATTGGGCACAAAATCACTCTATACATGGGGTTATCAGGAACTAGTCTGCCGGGGACTTTTCCTTTCCCCTTCCTTTTAACTGAAACTATGGGAATAATCTGAATGTAACTTTAAAATTGTGGAAATGAATTTGTGTTGGTATTTTGTTTTGTATTATTTACTTAATAGTTATAGACTATTGACACAGGGGTCTCCTTTGAAAATAAATTAAAAAATCCTTTGTGGGGTTTATCCAGAGATACTCTAGAAATAGAAATTGATAAGATAACATTAATACTGTCAGTATAATAACCTTGTTTTTTTTTTAAATGCATCAGGGATTACAACTTTCTTTCATATTCTTTTTTTTATCTAATATTAAAACAGTTCTGGAAAGTAATAATTCACTGAGCACTTATTCGACCCAATCGCTTCATAAATGTGACACAAGTATTAACTCTTTGAACTGTACCACAGTTTATGAGATAGGTATCTTTATTATTAATCTCCACTTCACTGAAGAAGAAACTAGGACAAAAAGATATTAAATAGGTTGCCCCAAATCACATAGGTAATAAGTGAAGGGGCTGAGATTGAATTAAAGTGTCCTGGGTCCAAATTCTATGCCCTTGTTCGCCACCTGTGCAGCCAGTGTAGACTAGTTAATCAGATTATACTGTTGCTATTTTTCAAATGAAATTTAATAATCAGGTAAGTTGTGGACATCTCTCAAAGTATTTTTCTAGTACTTTATACACTCTATTCTTCTTTACACCAGTCATGCCTCATGCCATAGCTGCTTAATACCATAGCTGATTCTTAGGAAATACTCAGTCCATGTTTTTTGAACTAAATATTATTAAAGGAAAGTACAGAAAGAATACCTTCTGATGTAACTTTGCTTTGAGGTCAGTTTCTTTCCCAAGACTTTCCTCCCAAGGAATGAGGGAATCAAATGTTACTTCTTGCAGAATTAGCATATTATGTAAGGAAAGTTACTTTTAGGCAAAAAAAAAAAAAAAAAAAATCTCTAGTTTAAGGAATAGGAAGAGAGGATGAAAGAGCAAGTCCTAGTATGGTGGTGTTGGCTTTCTGGATTCTAGAAATAAACCATCTAGCAGTCACCACCTCAGTTTGACCCCACATGGTGACCCCACATGGTGATCCCACAAAGTCCAGCATGGTACTGAGAAATCTCCTTCAGCATTTCTACAGTATGAAATGGCCTAGTGGGAGGTAGAGGGTATGGCTGAGAAGTGGTCTGTTGATGTGGCATGGGACACCATGTGAACCTACAGAAATGTAGCGGAGGATTTTGGATGGGGGCCTAAGGTATGTGTGACAAAAGTTGCCACTCTAGTAGAATGAGTTCAGTTCTTAAGTGAAGTGCACACTTTGTAGTTAAGTTGGGGCATGATTTAATGTGCATTTTTAGTATCCACAGACTTCCACAGTAGTTACCAATAGGACATTTAATAACTAGCTGACTCAAGGGAAATTTTGTTAAGGATAGAAAAATGCTGGAAGACCCCAACATGTTCTTTGTGCTCATATCAGACCCATTTCCCTGTGAAGAAAATAAAAAGTTTGTCATTGAACCAGACACTACCTTTTGGATTGACTGAAGATTTGTCCTACCTAAAACAATTTTAAAGGGAAACAGAATGAGATTTCTTTAATTGGCAAATGTGTTTTTTCCTATTGTCCAACAACAAAAGAGATTCGTGGGACCATGGATGTTAGCAGTAAATTAAAAATCAAAGTTCTCTTTCTCATATTTGAGTGTAGAATGTACATATTTTTCTTATCTCAAGTATGTGATTGCATTATATTTTTATGAATATATGAAAAATGCATATTTGTTATAAAAATGAAGAAAGTTAAGGTCTTCTGAAATTCTACCCTGCTAAGATAGCCGCCATTGTAATTTGATGGCTACTTTTTTATACAATTTTATACTTATATATGAACATAAACATATTTACGTTTTCACTACATATACCTGTAGGTATGTATTATTTTGCCTAAATGGGATCATGCATGTTTCATATGTTGTGTCTCTTCTGCCCATTTCCCCCGTGTCAGTACCCCAAAAATGCTTCACCTTCATTCCACCACAGATAGTGGAACTTTCTTTCATTTCAGTTGAAGTATACATTTGCTTCTCCAAGGGTATGGGGTGAAAACTAAGGGTTTCCTTTTATTTTTTTAACCACTCTAATAAAGTTACTATTATATTAGACTGGTTACAAAAATTCATCAGTATTTCAGTGACTGCAAGACAGAATGGCAGAAAGAAAAACTGACAATTTTTAGTTCCCATGTGCTATAGTTAAAACTATGTGCTGTTAAGACCTCCAGGAACATTCTCTGATACTCTCTTTTCAGAGATTAATGACTGAGGTTGGGAGGGTTAAACAATCTGCCAGAAGCAAGCCCTTTAAACTTGTCACCATTCTTTGACTCCATACTAGATACTGTGTCATTGTTATTTGACTCCATACTAGAAAATAAACAGGCTTTGTGAGTGGAACAGCCACCCTTCAAAAAAAAAAAAAAAAACCAACAATAACAATAATATGTACCATATATATATATAGTAACAATACCTTTATTGAACATCGGTTAAGTGCCAGGAGCTGTGTGATGCGTTTTACACAGATTTAGCACCATAAAGGAAGTGTTATCATTGACATTTCATAGATGTGGAAAGTAGAGTTCAGGGAGGGCAGGTCATTTTCTCACGTCAAGCAGCTCCTAATTCCAGAAGCTCTGCTCCTGCCTTCCAACTGCATCAGCACCCAGAAGTCTTAGGAGTAGTCCTAATATATTTACTTTTAAGAGCTTCATTTAAATACATAGCTAATGGGCCAATATACACAGCATCTATTATGTTTATAAAACGCAAAGCATGGGGGTATGTGGGTGGTTCAGTAGTAGAATTCTCAGGTGCCATGTGGGATACCCAGGTTTGATTCCCAGCCCACGTACTTCCTGAAACAAACAAACAAAAAAACATACAAGCAAACAAACAAATAAAAATCCAAAAACAAAAACACAAATGGTGCTGCAATAGGGGATACTCACATAGAAAAAGAATGAAGTGTGACCCCCACCATACAACATACAAAGAAAAAACAAAACAAAACTAAAAAAACACAAAGCATAGACCTGCTTTACTTTACCTGTTAGTAGCTCCTGCGCTAGCCGAATGGAAAGAGGTTCAACAATCTAAGGCCTTTTGGGCTGAGTTCACTGCTTGTCGGAGGAAGAGATGTCAGCAGTGTCAGTGGAAAGCTGAACATTATGCCGAGGAGGGGGGGGGGGGGGGGCTCAGCAGGCCCTGAGTCAGCATCCTCCCCATTCTGGGTGCTGCTGTGGCTTCAGAGCACAGACAGGGAAATAGTGGTTGATTCAGCTACTTTATTTTTTTTCAAGGATTTACAGCACAACCACAAAATTGTGCTCAGAAGGAAGAGAATGAAGGAATGCAGGCACTGTCACTCTGATTAGTGACCCCTCCCCCCACAGTAATTGTAATACTGATAACAATAGTATATAATAATAATGTTTTGGTTCAGGTATATGATCACAGCTCTATGTCAAGACTTCCTTCAAGAGGTGAAATAAGTTCAGGTAACACAGAAGAAACCTAGCAATACTTTGGTGGCTTACAGAGTCCAATCTAGACTGTAAAAGGTCAGTTCTATATACATAATGCATTCCCTTACTCAGAAATGCTCCTAATGTAAACAAGAATATTTGTAGATTATCATAGATTGCCATCTCTTTTTTTTCTTATCTTTCTTTGTATCGTTGTAGAATAGCTGTTCATAAAACTTAGAAAACACAGAAGCAAAAAGAAGAAAATGAATCACTCTTAATCTTACCAAATAGATCATTGTTTCTTAATATTTATATTTTTGCTATGCATGCCTGTTTGAATCTATTATGCACCCCAGCAAAGCCTTGTTTTAATCTTGACTCAATCTTGTGGGGGCAGCCATTTCATTTAATCCTGATTCATTATTGTAGTTGGGGGGCTTGTTATTAGATTATCACTGTGGAGATGTGGCGTGTGCAATTGTGGGTGTGACCAGTGTTTAGATAGAGATGTGACTCCACCCATTCTAGGTGGGTCTCGATTACTGGAATCTTTTAAAAGAGGAAACATTTTGAGAATCAGAAATGACAGAAGTTTCAGAGCCGACAGAGCCGAGAGCTGACACAGATGCCAACTACTTGGAGAACAGAGGAATGTTTGGAGATGCTTGGAGTCTAGCGAGCATTGCCATGAGATGTAAAGCAAGCTAGAACCTGGAGAAAGCCAAGAAGCCAAGAGACGAAAGCCAGCCCCAGATAAACAAAGTGAGGAACCCCCACAGGAGCAGAGACTGAAAGTAATGGAGCCCAGGAGCAAGGAACCAGCGGGTGTCAGCCAACGTGACTTGTCAGCTGACAAGAGGTATTCCTGACCTTTTGGCCTTGCTTGAATTAAGGTATCTTTCCCTGGATGCTTTAGTTAGGATGTATTTATAGCCTTAGAACCATAGACTTGTAACTTATTAAATTCCTCTTTTTAAAAGGTATTCCATTTTTGGTGTATTGCATTCTGGCTGGTTACAAACCAATATACTATGGATATATACAGAGAGACACACATACGTAGTTTAAAAGCAAATAAAAAAAAATGAATCCTCTTGCCGGACCTGTTGTTGAAACTAAAACCAAACATGCTGTTCTTCAAACAATAAGAATGAAAAAGAGAAATAATCACACCAATATATAGAAAACAAATCCACTGGACAAAATAGCAAGAGATGCCCAGTGTGATTAGAGATTCAGATGGAGGACCCAATTATGCTGGATCTGAAGTGGTGACTTCTTGGAGGTGACTTAGAGGTGACTGTGAATAAGAAAGCACGAGGCTTTCTAGGCAGGGAAGAGCAAGTACCACGGCCCTGGCGTGGGTGATATAGCAAAGAAGACAATGAAAGAGGGTCACTGAGAGGGAAAGGAGACATGAGTGTGATCCAAGGAGTAAGTGGAAAAGGTTTACAGGTCATGTTAGAAGGAGCACTGCCTTCCACCTAGGAGCTGTGGGAGGCCACTGATCATTTCTGTGCAGAGTTGGTATTCAGAAAATAGGACTCCTTTATTATTATTATTTTTAAGAGAATAGATGTCACCTGTTGTAGTCTTTTCTTCCCTTGTCATTTCTCATTAAATGTGTTTGTATGGTGTGAGAGAGTGTGGATTAAAGGAAGTGTGGGAGTTAAATTGTGTACTTCACAAAAGATATGTTCAATTCTTAATTTGCGTTTGTGTGGCTGTGAACGTATTTGTAAACAGGACATTTTGCCAATATTGTTGTTAGTTAAGGTATGACCAGATTGAACCTGGTAGGCCTTGTACTATTACTGGGGACCTTATAAAGAGAGGGAATCCAGACATGGTCAGTCAGCAGAAGTCAACAAGAAGTGGGAGAGGGCCATGTGAGAAAAGGTAACCATCTCTGATGGTTACAGACTTAGAGGGCGTGTGGTCTGGCTGACACCTTGATTTTGCATAAATAGTCTCCAGAATTGTGAGCCAACACTCCTGCTTTTAAGTCAACTCATTCGGTGATACTTTCATAGTAGCCCTGACAAACCAGAACACAGAGGTTCAGCATTTACAGAGAGCCAAAACTCCATTTATTTGCACCATGGTGGTATTATACTCATTTTGTTAGAAATATATCAAGAACCTGTGTCCTTAAATTGAAATTAATAATGGAGGACTGTCTACTATTAATTTCCTTTCTTTGCACATCAGGGAGTGGCTGATTAGCAAGTAGAGTGGGCCTTTTAGAAGGCAGAACCAGACTCAGCTTCCCCAGCATATGGGGACATGGATTGAATTCTGCACTTCATTTTTGTATACCCAACACTTATGACAATGCCTGGCCCATAAAGAATACCGAACAAATGTTTATGGGATGGATGGAATTATGGATGACTTTTCATTCTACTCTTACTAATCCCTGGATCCTTTTCCATATCTTCTCCCAAGAAATGGTATGGAATGCTGAAATATATATTTGCATGCTTTCTAGTTACAAAATCCAAGGCTTAATTGAAAGAAAACAAAGATAAATAATTAATCCCTAATGAAACTATTCTTTCAGCCAGAAAATAATAAAATTGACCATACCTTTGGTTTCCTTATTTAATAGGCTGGCTAACTTTTAAAAATATGTATATGTATTTCCTTTTAAAATACTTCTTGCACTGCTTATTCCGGCTACCCATTGCTTAAATTATTAGGCAAGATAAAGTAAAAACAACAATAAAAGAAGGATCCTATGTCTAAGAAATTATTCTGCAAACCAATGAAAATTAAGTTCCCACCTAAATACACCCCTAACCTTGGTGGAAAGGAGCAGTGAGGAGCACATAGCATCCTGTAGGGCAAAATGCCAAGAGGAGATTGAGTAAGTGCTCTTCTGTTGTTGCCACATCCTGCTGGTTTGAATGGTGTGTTGAGAATTCACTTGAACCCTTGAGATTCTGATGAGCAAGTGCAGTTCAGAGGGCTCAGTAGCAGTCAGAGCACTAATTTGAGAGGGATCATTGGCAGGGAGGGGTGGGAGACTCTAGAATTAGAATACTGACTCTACTGCATCTTCCTTTGTGCATTATATCCACATCACGGGCCCATTTTCTACTTGCTAAGGATTCAGATAAGAGTTGTTGAAAAATAGGAAAGGGGAGGGGTATAAAGAAAAAGATGGCATCAGGGGTTTCTCCTGGAAAGAAGAGTCTCTCAATTCAGTGCATCTTGGGGGAGAGCTAGGAAGCCTTCATTCCCTAACTAACTGAGAGACTCTGGAAAAAATATTACTTTCAAAATAACTAGCCCTTTTATTGAAATTTTGAAATCTTAAAATCAAGTAACATTTGAAATTTTTTAAATGAAATTCTTTCTGCTATGAAGCCACTCCCTGTTTCTCAGGACAGATGCATTTAATATCATTTAAACAGGCCTGGTACTCTTTTTTTTATATATATTAAAGATAGAAAGAGATGACTTTAGAATAACTGACAGCCTGTAAATGGTTTACCTGAAGAAAAGAATAAAGAAGCTCCTAAACAATAAAATGTGAATGGTATATATTTTGAAGTATGATTTAAAATGTTCAGTAAAATATGTGATAAGTCAAACTGAGTGCCTTATATAAAGACTTCAGTGAACCTCAATTTTCAAGGTCATGTAGGTTAAATATAATGTGTAGGTTTTGTTTTGGCAATGCTCAATCAGTTTTATTATGCTATTGTTTTACTGTTTAAAAATAGCAGTACATTTCTTCCATGAAATACTCATTACCACATAAGTCAGCACACAAAGTATGTGATTAGTGAAAGATCCTAAATGCATATATGTATGTATAACTGTAAGCTTATATATGAATTACATAATATATTGTATATTTATATATGTAACTATTTTATATCATGTACAGTTCGCTAGTACTATAGATTGAAATGTTGAATAAATAAAAGTTTTATCTTTTATATTGGCCAACAGAAGAGAAGTTGAATGTAAAGTATGAGGGAGGAGAATATAAGGTACATTGAATGCAGTAGGTTTCCCACATTGGAAAAATAGGAATGCTGGTGAATTTGTTTATACTCATAGATCAGGGATGTCACAGCAGGTTTTAATATATCTTCAGAGTATGAACGAATCAGAGTCAGCTTAGCTAAATAAGCAATAAAATTTGGAGAAAGAAGGCAAAGGGAAGATAACAATTAGGGTTTCTCCAGGGTAAAGAAAATCAGGATTTTTTAGCCAGCAACTTGGTGGTGGGGAGGCATGTATTTACCTAATCTTAAAGATACTGCATCATAGAAATAAATGAGGTATTCTGCTAGGACCTCTGTGAAGTTTATCAGTACTGGAAAAAGTGTTGTGGACACTTGCAGTAATGAAATGGGTCCCGCCCCAAATTGTGTTCCAGTGTCCAGACTCAGCCTGCCACACATAAGCCGAGAGGGTAGAAGAGGTGTAATACTCATGTAATGAGGCTTTCTGGGAATGCATAAGGGTTTCCACACATGATTTGAACTTCTCAGCAGCACCAAAGGAAAGAACACCTAGGCTTTCTTAACAGCTTGCTCATAAGTGGGGCTCTTCCCTTTAGAAGAGAAAGGGGTAAGAGTTCAAAGATGTCAACAGTCAAACATCAAAAAGTGGTGTCATAGTCTTTATTACACAAAGGGATCAGAATCTGTCCTATACTGAGATCCTTCCTGACAGATGGACTACACCAAAAATCCAATTATAGATCATCTGATCCAGAGTTAAGTAATGGCTTGAAGCTTTCCTTCAAGTGTCTTAACTTGATAGTTGAGGTAAATCAAATCTTCAACTATTTTCCTTCCTGCCAGTCACAGGATACAAAGAGTTGCTGTTCAACTTCTATCCCCAATGCCTTCAGAATCTAAAGAGAAGGAAATACTCACAAGTCTCAATAAACAATCCTAAAGGTCGGGATTTTCTTCTGGACTGAGATGGATGAGAGAGAATTAAGCAGAAAGGATACAAAGCATAATAAGAAGATTCAAAAGAAAAAATAGTACTTCATCTGTACCAAGATTCTGCTGAATTTCATGTGTGTGTGCACATGTATTAAAAAAACAAAAAGACAACGATAACTTTTGGTCCAATAAAAGCTCTCATAGGTAACTGAGTATTAAACCTGCCACTTATCCCTGGCAGGCTTGGATTCAAGCAGCCATTCATTATTCCTCTAGCTATTGTTTTCTTGAAAATAGTGAACTCAGAAAGAAAGGGCATTCACACTAATTCAAAAGGATGATATCATGGAGATTCTGTTATTTTCTGATGAAACATCAGAAGGTGTGTGTGTGTGTGTGTGTGTGTGTGTGTGTGTGTGTGTGTTTTGGTTCTATACAGTTATTCAATTTGGCAATCTTTATATATTCCATTTCCAGATTAAATGATGTAATTTTATGCTTTTTCTTTTTAATTTTAGAAAGTTCTAATAAGAATATTGGTATTCATTCCGCATATATTCACTTCATGTTTTGGAAATTCCCTGATCTCCTAATTATTCAAAATTCCTTAAATATCTAAAGATAAAATAATATAATCTTTCGTAAAAATAACTTAGAGAATGCTATTATTATAAAGAATTTCAAAGATAGAAGAGTGAGGCATATTGAATACAAGTGATTTACCCAAAATCACAAGACTTGTGCATAATAGAACTAGTTTCTGGCTTTTCAGTCTGTTTTCATTCTATTATTGTTGAGTGTCACAGACATTTAAAACACTTCCAGGAAAACTTAGACTTTGTTGACTAGTAAGCTGGCTTGAAAGAGAAAGATTTGAAATCTAACAATCACTTATTTTTAAATATCTAATTTTCTCAAATCTAGTTTTCAAATATAGCAATTTTTCACTCAACATATTTTGTCAAACTGATCAGTATATCAAAATAAGTTCTGCATCTATTGAAAACCAGAACTACCAAAAATGTGCTCTCTTGATAAGCAGGAATCATATGGTAAATCAGTCTTTGGAATTGCCAGTAGCTGGGAGGTTTACATTATGTATATTAAATATCGGACGTTTGTGCATCTATACATTGTTTCCAGAATTAAAATTACTGAACTACTTCATGCTGTAACTTAACTGTCATAGCTCTTTCCAGAACCATGACTTATCTTTGCTCTCTAATCTTCAATTTCATTAATTTGATAAAAGTCTAATAAAACTTATTTAAAGAAAATTGTCTAACAAAAGCAGCAACAGTGATGCATCTCTTCCAGGTCCCTTTATAATGACTGACCCCTTGAGGTAGGAAAGGAGTTGTTGTGAAACTAATCCAAGGTCAAATTTAAATTATGTAAAAACAATTACTGTTGAACAGATTAAAGGATGTTCTGAAATGTATTGTAGATTGTCCAAATTTATGAGAAAGGAAAACTAATAAACTCCTCACTCACTGAAGGAAGATGATGAAATCTTAATACTATTAGTAATGTTTAGGGAATAATAAGAAAGAAGGAAGTAGATATTTATTTCCAGAATCTATTTTTGTTTAAGAGTCATTGGTATCTTCTAAAACATGCTGATAGTTTCTGTTTAGGAACTATTCCATCATATATATATATGATGAAGTATATATATATATATATATACACTTTTTCTATGTTCTAACTTAAGACTTGAAGTTTTTTAAATTAAAAAATTGGTTTGCCTTTTCTCATCTGACTTCAATGATTTGAACTATGCATATATGACTTTTGTAGTGCAATAGACTTACCAGGCACAATAAAATTTTGGCTGTGAAAAGAGATAGATGTCCATTCAAGCAAACAACCAAGAAGTGTATGGGGATCAATGTTTCAGGCAGTAAGGAAGATAAAGGGAAAATATAATGGCCTTATAACTACCTTTAAAGACTTTTCAGACTGATTAAAATGTCAAATGAAACTATGTATAAAAATTCTTAAGGGACCCAGTGTGGACATCTGAGACTTAGGTTTATAATCCAATTTTGCAATGATGTTAGAAGCTTTATTGAAATATAATAATTCTGAGTTTCTGCATCTGTAAAATGATAATAACAATAGCAGTACCAACTCCAGAAGAAGATTTGATGTAAATAAAGCAAATTTAATACAGCATCGTGCATTCAGTAATGAAATGAAATGAGTAGAGAATAATTAGCAATTTGATTTTGGTGAGTACAGTACCTACTAGAAGTGTTACCTCAGGTGAGGGAAACTTGAACAAGACAAGATTTTCTTGAATTGACAAATGGATTGTGGGTAAAGGAAAAGATCATTCTTAGGATGAAAACTATGCGCAATGGTAGGGAGAGCATGACATTTCTTAGGATTGTTAGAATGGCCTGACTTGTGTAAAAACTCCATATCATGGATGTTGCAGATAGTTTTAATGAGGGTAAGGTCAGGATGACAGGGGATGTGAAAGCTTCTAAAGCAGTTGAGACTGGAAGAACCTAACAATATTAACTAAGCAGCTTCTCATCACTGCACCAAATTGAGGATGGGCAGAATGGGTGGTAAAATGCAGTGGAAAAAGAGAGCTGAGTACTCAAGGTCCTTGTGTAACAGAAATCCTTAGAATCTTGGTTTTTAGAATTATAAGGGGTGCTAATTGCATGTACAGCCTTTACCCTAAAGACAAGACAGAAAACATCATTTCATTCATATTGAGAAGAGATATATGGAGGAGCCATTAAGCATTTTAGAGGAGTTATAACTAGTTTTACAGTAAAAAAAAAATCTGTACAGCAAAGTGCAAGATGAAAAGAATGAGAGGAGAGCTGAGTCAAGAGGAAGACCTGGAGGCCACTTAGAAAAGGAAGCTTATTATGATGTATGATGAAGACCCATGGCAGGTGTAAAGCTCTGGTCAGCATATGTTTGCAAACTCAAGCTTCATTTGTAATAGGGCCTCTGCCACTGAGACTGACGTGTGGAAGGGCTATGAAAGTATTCATAATCGTTGCAGTTATTGTTTTTCCCATCTAATGTGGAGAATCTGCGTGTGTGGGGTCTCTCTGGGAAAACTGGATGGTCCTCAAAGCTCAGAAGCTTCATGTTCGCTGTGGAGTCTCTTTGCTTATAGTATTTTCCAACTATGCTGCTTTCCCAGTCAGCCATTTCCCCTTGCTTTCAGTGAATGATGGATCCTATTCCTTTTGAAGTGAGACTCAGTCTTTAAACATTTTTATATCCTCTCCTCCCTGTTTTCCTATTCCACTTGGTTTAGTTTAATAGACATATTTCATCCACATGGAATCCATTTTGTCTTCACTCATTGAAAAATGAGAAAAGTAGCCTGCACTGTGGAATAGGTGAAAGGGTCAATCGAGAGAAAGTGGTTGGCTGCACTGCTATTTTATTTAGGCTTGACTCGACTTAAATTGGTTACATTTATCATGGAAAACTAAGAAAATATTTGGGAAATTATTTCATTTCTATGAAAAATCACACATAAACTTCTGCCAAAACTCTCACTATGTTATTTTTCTTTCCTATTTTCTACTAAAGATAAGAATCTTTCAGAAATTCTTTGGGAATAATAATTAAAAAGAAAGTTCTTTCTTCATTATAAGAAGTAATTGTCCCGTAGATTTTGTTGTGTACCACAACAAAACACATCACATTTTGATGTGTACCCTCAAGTTAGTGGTCCACAGCAAACTTACAAATATGCCATCACTAATGCTAACAAGTATTTGCAGCAAATATACTGCTATTGAATGGCTCATAGTTCTGAGCCTTGTTTGAGATTCTGGCAGAAGTAAATTACTGTAAATGATGATGCATTTTCTGTCCTCTCCATGTAAAATATTGATAACTTTGTGGCTTTGACCATCAAGGTGTTATGGTTGTAGTGTGGTCTATTTTAGATATTTTTAAATAATAGGGCTATAACTAAAGGAATTGGTTTACAGAGGCTGGCAAAGCTGAAAAGCCAAATGAGGACTGATGAGGAAACTCAGAGATTAGCAATAACCACTTCTGGTTATTGATAATCTCTGCCAGAAATTAACTGACATGGATGCCTGGGAAATGTTGCCACAGGAGCCTTTTATAACACAGAGCGGAGCCCAGGAAGTATGGGGATGGCACCTAAAGACCAATAGAAGGGCTTAATTCACAGAATTATCAAAGAAGAACTTTAAGAACTGAAATACAGCCCGTTGATAGTGAAAATCATATCATTCCTAAGTGAAGTAAATTTAAAAATAATTGGTTTTCATAAAATTCATAGAACTAAGCAATAGAAGAAATGGATTATTGATTTTGTTTTATTATAAGATTCCCCTGTGGGCCCACTTTCAATTTCTGTTTCTGGCTATAAACACACAAACACAATATTTTTATAGGTTTAGCATGCAATCATTCTCTTTTTTATTTTTCTAACTTTATTACTTTGGCTCAGGAAATCCTTTTTTTTTTAACGTAATTATGACAGCATTTTGGATTTTCCATTCTTTACAGGAGTGATTGCTACTTTAGGGAATCAGATTAAGTCACTGGATTAGGAAACCATTTTATTGTTAATTTTTGGAAATCGACTAGTTAAAATGTCATAATCAAGCCAAAAAAGATAGCCCAAAAAAGGATTAATTAGACCCCAAGCCTGATTCATGTTTTTTTTTTTTAAATATTTTTATTGATAAATCTTCACATACATACATTCTGTACATAGTGTTCAATCAATGGCCCACAACATCATCACATAGTTGTATATTCATTACCA
Organism: Tamandua tetradactyla; assembly: GCF_023851605.1. Lineage (NCBI taxonomy): Eukaryota > Metazoa > Chordata > Mammalia > Pilosa > Myrmecophagidae > Tamandua > Tamandua tetradactyla. Next base: position 73,152,586 of record NC_135331.1, read on the forward strand.
TGATCCTTTTTTAGAAAATTTTCATCACTCCAGAAAAAGAAATTAAAAAAAAAAAAAAAAAGTCTTACATACCCTACCCCTTACTACCTCCTCCGATTGACCACTGGTATTTCCATCTTCCCAATTTATTTTGCCCTTTGTCCCCCCATTATTTATTTTTTATCCATATTTTTTTACTCATCCGGATAAAAGGAGCAACAAACACAAGGTTTTTACAATCACACGGTCATATTGTAAAAGTTATATCTTCATACAATCATCTTTAAAAATCAAGGCTACCAGAACACAGTTCAACAGCTTCAGGTACTTCCCTCCAGCCACCCCAATACACCATAAACTAAAAAGGAATATCTATATAACGCATAAAAATAACCTCCAGGATAACCTCTAGACTCTGTTCGAAATCTCTCAGCCACTGATACTTTATTTTGTCTCATTTCTCTGTTCCCCCTTTGATCAAGAAGGCTTTCTAATCCCTTGATGTAGGGACCCAGCTCATCCTGGGATTTCTGTTCCATGTTGCCAGAGAGATTTACACCCCTGGGAGTCACGATTCATTGTTTTTCTTTTTTTAACCAATGAAAGTGACAGAATATTATTCTGTCTGATTTGAATGAAGGTATAGCAATGTTTCAAAATTTTTCCAAAGGAAAGGCAGTAAGCTCCCTTTTCCTCTATGTCATAACTCTTGCATACTCCCCAAACAGCAAAGTAATAGCTCACAGACAAAGCAAAAGGATGGTCCAGCAAGCATACGTTTGGTTGATCATAGCCACTACCTCCAAATCCCACACTTTTAAGAGATAAGTAAAGGATTTGCATGCAACATGAAACAGGTTTCTCCTATTGGCACAATAGGTTAAAAATATATAAGACTGTCCCTTTAAGATGACCGGGCCAGGGAAGAATGAGGTCCACCAGCTATCGGGTGCCTTAGGGAATGCATAGTACCATGCCCTGGAACTAGGAAACAGAAGGTTTAGAAACAGAACCCACTCAAGGTTTTGTAGTAGTATCCTAGGGCTACTGTAACAAATTACCACAAACTAGTTGGTGTATACTAACCAAAATGTATTATTTCACAATTCTAGAGGCAGAAATAAAAAATCAAGTTCTCAGTAGGGCCATTCTCCCTCTTAACATGCCAGAGGAGAATCTTTCCTTGTTTTTTTTTCAGCTTCTGGTTGTTCCAAGCATTCCTTGGCATCTGCTTCCATCTTCATATGGTCTTCTTTTTTCCTCTGTGTCAAAGCCCCCTCTGCCTTTTTCTTATAAGGGCCCCTGTCATTGGATTTAGGGCCAATCCAGTTAACCCAGATAATCTCCTCATCTCAAGACCCTCAATTACTTAATTAAATTCCCTAATTATATCTGCTATCTTAGTTTTCCAGGATTACTATGACAAATACAAAACAATAGGTTGGTCTAAATAGCAAGGATTTATTTTCTCATGGTTTTAACGGCTTAACATCCAACATCAAGGTCTCCACAGGGCATGTTTTCTCCCCTGAGCTTGAGGCACTCTGGTGCTGGCTTGCTGCAATCCTTGAGATTCCTTGGCTTGCATCTCTGGCTTCATCACTTGGTCTCCTCCAGTGGCTTTCTCTGACTGCCAGTTTTTACCAACTTCTGGCTTCTACATCACTGCATCTGAACTACCTCTCTTTATGAGGACTACATTAATTTGGATTAAGACCTACCCAATTCGATTTGGCACACCTTAACTAATAATACAGTCTTCAAAAGGTCCTGTTTACAAATAGGTTCATACCCACAGGAATGTGGATTAAGATTAAGAGCTCATCTTTTGAGGTTACATGATTCAAGCTAACACAGTCTGCCCTCTGGACCCCAAAAGACATGTTCTTCCTGTATGTAAATTGCCTTCACCACTACCCAATAACCCCAAAGCCTTAAGACATTTCAGCAGCAACCCTAAATCCAGAGGCTCATAAACATAAGTTATGGGCATGATCCAACTGAGGTTAAATTCCTCTCTGTCCATGGACCTATGAAATCTAGAAAGCAAATTAACTGCTTCCAAAATGCATGGTAGGACAGGCATAGGATAGACATTCCATTGGCGTAGGGGGAATTGGAAGGAAACATCAGTAATCGGTCCCAAGCAAGTCTGAAACCCAGCAGGGCAAAATCCATTATACTCCAATTTCTGAGAGAGAGAGAGATCTTTGCCCTCCTAGCCTATTAGAACAACTCTTTCCAAATGCTGGAGCCGCAGCCGTTGATAAACATTAGTTTATAAATGCCATATTTCTATGAACATTCTGTTCATGATGCTATACGTATTTTCCAAAATGATAAAAACTTTCTCTATAACCCTTATTTGATTCTGTTCCTTCTTCAGAATCACTTGTAATGCCCATATTTTTACCGGCAGTCTCTTCAAGGCAATCTAGTTTTTTTCTATTGAGTACTTCACAATTCATCCAGACTCTAACCAATTCCTAATCCTAAAGCCACAACTCCATTTTTAAATCTCTGTATTAGCAACTCCCCATTTTCCAGTACCAAAAACATTCCTCGATTGCCAGACCTGCTATGGCAAATACCACACAAGAGGCTGGCTTAAACATCAAGCATTTATTTTATCACCCTTTTGAAAGCTAGAAGTTTAACACCAAAATCTTGACACACCATACTTTTTCCCTGGAATGGGAAGCATTCTTTTGATGGCTTAATACAGTCTTTGGGATACCTTAACTTGTATCTCTGCCTTCATTACATGATCTCCTCCTGTGGCTTTCTCTGACTTCTGGTTTCTACTGACTTTTGGCTTCTGCATCACTGACTGTGCCTGAAATCCCTTTCTTCATAAGGTCTCCAGTAGTACAGATTAAGACCCACCTGATTCCATTTGGCAGCACCACGACTCAAAAAGTCCTATATACAAATGGGTTCCTACTCACAAGAATTCTAATGAAGATCTGAGCATGTATTTTGAGTACATGAGTCTATCTCAACAAAAGCAAACCCCCCTTTTTAAAATCAGTTGGCATTCAATCTCCTATCATATGACATAATGGTCAGAGGTCCCAGGGATTAGGACATGGACGTGTATTTTAAATGCCACCATTCAACCCATTACAGGTGATAAGTGCCATTTTGTTTTAATATACTAAAAATGAAGATTTAATTTCTGTCTGTCATTGTTCATTTCTAGCAGCAAATTAATACCAGCAGCTATTGTGTAATCTCTAAAGTAGCAATCTCCTTCCAAGAGTTAAACTCAATACCCTTAATTATTCAATCCTTGCCAATATACTACACTGTCATCATTTAAAATAATTTGTTAACAAGTATCTAGCCAACAAAAATGACTTCTCAGAAAAGTAATCACCTTGGGAAGCATTGCATTTGTTTTTATTTTTTCTCAAGGACAAACAGAAATCGAATTAACCATTTTTACAAGACCACCTTAGTAAAACAGGCCAGTGTAATTTAAATAACCACGACAAATCACTCTATTGTGCTTTGTGCAACTGGAGAAAAATCATGATAATACCTACAAAGTGTATTTGTGAGCTAAGTACAATGATGAACTATCATGATAATTTGTGTTTTTTATTAACATAAAAATACTGACATGGTATTCTTACAGATTATTTCATTACTATGGTGAATTTTGTAAAAACACAGTTAAATAGTATTATTATCCCATTTTACCTAGCAGAAAACACCTTGATTCAGTTTTAGCAAATTATCTCAGGCCCCACAACTAGTAAATGGCAGAATACAGCCCAAGTTTAATGATTCCAAATCCTGTTCTGTTTTCATGAAGATTAAATCTCCCCTGACTTAGTTTGGTTCTTTGATAAATTTATTTAAAGGTGATTTTGTGACTACTTCTCATTCCATCAAGTCAAAATAACATGTTCCATGGTCAGCTTTCACAGCATAGAAATCAAAATACCAGGTGTAGAAAGTATGTGTTCTTCTGAATGTGAGGAGAATGAACATTTGAAACTCAATGGTCTCAAAAACTCTGGGGAATAAAGGATAAAGACATGTTTAATGTCAAGGATTAGATCTTGATGTATTTTAAATAGAACTTCTTATAATTTTATAAACTATGGTCTGATAAATTTGAAATTTGCTCTAATGAAAATGTTTATATTTCACAAACTAATTGGTTTTGGTTAATTCCTTTTTTACACTTTGGAAGGACTGTGGCAGGTATTAATGATATTTTTCTATGTCAGAGCAAAGAGCCTGGAAGGTTTTACCTGACATTCTGCTAAATGAGAGTCCCAAGTTTCACACATTCCTGAGACAAAAAGGAGGAATTCAGAGTACATTATTAGGGAATTGTATCCACTTCCTTCAAAATCCTTCATCTGTTATTTATTAAATTAACTAACTGATCATTTTACTTCCATGAGATTCTTTTGAGAATCTTTTGGTCTCAGAACACTGGTGTTCTCTCACAAATGTAAAAGTTTTCCTTAACCTCCAAAAATATTTGAGTTAATCCAGCCACCACAAGTGTGAAATTGAGGAGCCACTTGTTAAGATTGAATTTAATATTTGCCACATGTCATCTGAGAACTGCTTGTCTGATCATGTTGACACTGCGCAAAGCAAGCCCGGCTACAAAGGACAGAAGAATGATTATTTCAATATTCAGTTATAGTTTGTCAAACCCTGAATAAAATAAGAAAAATAAAATGCTTTATATGATTAAATCCATTTTTTCTGGGAAATCATTTATCTGGTTGCTATGTTAGGCAAACAAAGATGATGGACGAAATCTTAGCTATGATTTTAAATATGAAATTTTAATGAAATGAGTTTGGGATTCTTACTTCTTTTTAACCCATCAAGTATAAAAAAATGAAACATTAGAAACTTGTTTTATGATAATATATTTGTGAGCCCTAAAACTACTGATAATTGAGATTGATATTGTTAACTTCTGCTGCTTCTAATCTTGTGCTCTATTGTTTTTTTTTTTAGAATTTATAATTACTAACAATAATTGGGGGGAGGGGCTACAAATAGCTTTATCCATTTGAATGTTGAGTAAGGGCAGAAGGACAGCCATAGAAGTCACATGCAATTTTAGCTCTGGTTTTATAATTGGCTGGATGTGTGACTTTGAGAGGTTCTGCCCTCTCTCCAGCTTCCCTCATGGGTAATTGAATGGGCATATTGGACTTAATGATACCACAAACCCACTTCCACTTCCAACATTCTGTGGTTCTGTGACATTTCTTCCCTATTACAAAAGAAAATCCAATTTAAAGGTGTAAACACTATAATAACTTCTATTTCTTCCATTATTTCAATAAAATTGTGATGAAAGCAAAACTGACAAGTTCAGGCAGCTTTCAGAACATAAAGGAGAAAAGGCTGACAACTTTTGAGAATCCCTTTGCTTCTGGCTGAAAGCAAGTAGAAAACCCTTGTTCTCCAGCCCTCTATGTCATAATATTGGTATGTCCAGAGTCATTGAAATGCCTGACAAGACTGTCAATTAAAAGTGTGAATTACCGGCCATCTTTGCTCTTATAGGACAGAGGGTAGTTTCAAATATGTGGCCTGAATTATCTTGAAAAGATGATTGGCTTAGAAAACATTAACAGAATTTCAAATCATCATAGGCACAATCATTTACTTCTCACTTTTTTCTATAGTTAACTTTACCTTAAAATGTCTACTTCATTTGTAATGTAAAATGCTAAATTTAGAATTCTGAGGGAGAATACCAATGAATGTTAATGCACAATATTATTTAGAAACCATTCTGGGTGCTACACAAGTACTTTAAAAATGAATTGATAGCCACTAAAATAGCTTTTATTCATCTTTCAAAATCTGTAATACCTGGCAGTTCTGTGTGACCTTTAGAAAAACTACATCCACAAAACATTCTTTCTAGCATCCTAATAATTTTTAGAAGAAATATACTAAACTGGGGTAAGATGGTTCAATGTCCATAGGCCAAATTCCTGTCCCAACATGAAATAGGTAACTGCATTTAGTTCATAAGAAGCTCATTCACGGTATCTTAGGGTTAAAAGGAATAAGACCTGGGAATTCTCTCTCGTGATGTCGTGGCCCTCACCCCCGTAGGCAGAGCTCACAGCCATGTCCTCCTGACCCTGCTGAAGGCCACCATGCTGTTAGCAAGCCCACTCCCCTGCTGTAGAACTCCAACACTAAATCCTTTCTGATAGGGCCAAATCCTTATTTATTTATTTATTTGTTTGTTTGTTTGTTTGTTTGTTTATTTATTTTACATGAGCAGGCACCGGCAATCGAACCCAGGTCTCTGGCATGGCAGGTGAAAACTCTGCCTGCTGAGCCACTGTGGCCCGCCCTCAAATCTCTATTTTTAACTTGCTTACATTGTGCTTCCCAAGCAAAAGTTAATATATCTGTGCATTCTGCCTACTATCAGGTTGGGTATTGTGTTTGCCTGAAGGTAACAGAAAATTCATGAATGGTGGACTTTGTCCAAAGCAGGGTTGTTTTTCTCACAAACTGATAGAATCTCATGGAAGGCCTGGTCTGCTTCAGTGTTTCAGATATTAGACCCAAATATCTGACTTTTCCTCATGGTGTCAGATAGAAGCTGAAGCTACAACCATCACTTTAGATTCCAGTGTGGGGAGGGGGAGGAGAAAGAATGGCCCTTGCCCACCAAGTCTGCTTGGTGTTTTAAGGGACTTAAAGTCCTAAACAAAAATTTCTTCTTATACCAGCCTTAATAAAAGGGGGTTTGAGAAAATGATTTTTATAATTGGGCATATCTCCATACCCAATAAAGTTGAGATTTTGTTAATAAGGCCAAAGAGAAAATCCGCACTGACACGTAGTTACCACGTTAACCTCTGAGTATTTTAAGATGGCTATCAGATTTTTCTCCCAACCAAGCTTTCTCTTTCCAAAACCAGAAGCAATCCCAGCTACCTCCACTGTCTCTGAGATCCCTCATTGAGCGTCTTCATCCTCTCAAAGTGAAGTGGCTTCTTAAAATACTGCATGCAGAACCAGACATAACATTATCTCTGTGGTCAGACTGTGGCAGAACTCTCTCTGTAATTAGTCACTGCATTTCTATTCAGGCAGCCTCAGATTAAAATATCTTTTGGGTAGCTGCTTCAGTTGTTGACTCAGATTGAACTTGCAGTCAGTCAAAGCCCTCAGAAATATTTCCCGTGCTGTGTACCAACGCTAGGATTACCCTATCCCATATTTATTTTTGTAATCAACCTCATTGAAGTATAATTTATGTACAACGAAATACATCTATTTAAGATGTAGAATTTGTTGAGTTAGGGGAATGAGTATAATTATGTCACAAACACTACAGACAAGAGAGGAAACATTTCTATCATCCCAGAATATTCCCTCCTGCTTGTTTCCTGTCAGTCCCATCACCGGCGTCCCCTGGAAGCCACTGATCTAATTTCCATTGTTATAGATTTTGTCTGTTCTACATTATATAAATGAAATCATATAATTGGATATTCTTTTACATCTGCATCTTTTGCATTTCATTTTTTTTAAAAATATGCCCATGTTGATGTGCTCATCAGTAATTTGTTCCTGATAATTACTTCATATATTACTTTGTATGCAATTTGTTTATTTTCCTGATAGTTGAGATTATTTCCAGTTTGGGACTATTACGAATGAAGCTGATGGCTTACGCTATGCATTATTAACTTTTTAATTTATACCACCTCATATATAATGTAAGAAGCTTATAACAGTATACTTCCATTTCCCCCCTTCCTTTGTGCTACTATAGAACGTTTAATTTTGCAAATGCAGTAGATGAGAGGATATGTTATTATTTTTATCTTATGTAACCACTTAATTCTTAAAGAAACTGGAAAATAAAATGACTTTTATATTTACCCATCTATTTACCAATTCTGTATCTCTGCATTCTTTTGTATGAATCTGACCTTCAATCTGATGACTTTTTCCTTCAGTCTGAAGGACTTCTTTTAACAGTTCTTGCAACACAGGTCCACTGGTAACTAACTCTGTCAGGGTTTTTGTTTCTTTTTTTTTCTGAAAATTTCTTTATTTTGCCTTTACTTTGAATGTCCATTTGTTAAATGTTCTTTAGGCACTTTGAGATTCTTCTATTGACTTGTGGTCCACGTCAAGTCATTCTTATCTTTGTTTGACTGTCTATATAATGTGTCTCTTTTCTGTTTATATTGTCTCTATCATTTGTTCTAAGAAATTTGATTATAATGTTCTTTAGAGTGGTTATCTTTGTGTTTATCCTACTTAAGCACCTTGGGTCTGCAAATTATTTTTCTCAAATCTGGAAAAGTATCTGGCATATTTTAGTCAGGTTTTTTTCTCCCTCCCCCCATCCTTTGAAAATCTTGGGTTGCAATTTCTTTCTGTTAGATAGCTTGATGTTATCCCACGGTTTGATGAGGCTTTACGCTTTTATTTCAGGCTTTTTCTTTTTTTTTTTACTGTGTTTCTGTTTGGATTCTTTCTCTTATTATGGCTTTAAGTTTAATGATCTCTTCTTCTATAGTGTCTAATCCTCTAAATCCACTCAGGGATTTTTAATTTCAGATTTTGTATCTTTTGGTTTTAGGAGGTTCATTTGATTACTTTTGTGTAATTTTCATTTCTCTATTCACTTTGTCCATCTTTTCTCAAAATCTCTGAATTAGTTTTAAATAGGTTAAATAACATCTTTGGTGCTAACTCTATCATCTCTGTCATTTCAGGATTTGCTTTTATTATCTGTTTTTTCTCCTGATTATGTGCTATGTTCTTCTGCTTTTTACCATTTCTGAATATTTTTTTATATTTATGATATTTTGAGTATAGGCTGAATATCTGGATTTTGTCGTATTTCCTTGAAGTCAGTCTTGCTTTGTACTGGCAAGCAGTTAATTATGTGTGAATTCCCCCAGTTGCTTGGTGTGTGTTTCCTGGTATGATTATTTCCAGGGCCTTGTTGAGTCTCATCCTATATATTCACAGTTTAGTCTCAAGGGGACCTCTATGCAGATTTCTTGAGCTCTGTCCATACAAAGCTCCTTCTTCCCTGTACTCTACCCTGAAAATACCAGCTGTTTCAGTCTCTTCATATTCAGGTGTTTGTCTTTTCAGCAAGGTACAATCACCACACTACACTCCTCCACCTGCTGGAAAGTGTTTTTAAGCAGAAAGCTTGGGCAGTCATCAGGCTTAGTTTGTTTATTTTCTTTCTGTAGGGTTCACCATCTCTCACTGTCTAAAAATGTAGTTTCATAAATGTTTTCCAGTTTTCTAGTTGTTTCTGGTAGGTGGGTTAATCTTCTACCCATTAGCTTATTATGGCTGGAAGTGAAAATTCTTTAGGCACTTAAATGCAGGATTTAACATTTAATCCTAGTAATTTTCACCTTATAGGTTGAAATCTGTCTTTTCAACAAAGCTGCATTATTTCAATCTCAATTATATCATTCCAGACACTAGTTAACTCTTCAAGTATTTTTTTGTTTGTTTTCTGTTTTTTAAATTGGCTGCAGATTTTCACATGTCCAGTTTGTTTCTGCCAGTTGAGATCACGCTGTTCAGTCAACATGACCAAGTTGAGTACGGAATAAATACCATGCTTCTTTGTGATTATGAGTGTGAATTTTTTTGAGAGATTGTCTGGGTCCAAAATTTGGACCTACCGCTTAATAGCTTATGTCTTGGCAAGTTACTTAACTTGTAAAATGGGGATAATTATGGTATTTAACTTATTGGGATGTTATGAGGAATAAATAAGTTAATATATATGCAAAATGCTTAAAATAGTATCTGCCAGACACAATCAATTATTATTACGAATTCTGAAAGCTATTAACATTTTGATGTATCTATTTGTCTAATTTTTCTTTTATTTTTCTGCTCTCCTAATGGCATCCAGGAATAATTTTCCACATTTAGGTCTTAGGTTCCCTGTTTTTATAAATCTTTCCCAAAGGTGTGTTGGACTGGGTATGATCCAGAGAGCCTGCTAGTTCTCATCCAAATTATTGATTTAAAATAATCAAAGAGGACCAGGAATTAGACTTTGTAGGATGCCACGATGAGTTAGAAGAGGGATTAGTGGAATGTTGTATTCATTCACCTGGAAAGGTTTACAAAATGCCTACGTCCTTGCCCCGTTTCTTCTTGTACTGCCACCCTCTTCACCTAGCATGGATATTTTGAAAAGAATTCCCATGGGTTTCTGATATGCATTTTCCTTCTCTCCAAAATATAAGAAATTTAGTAGCAGGGACATTTTTCAAGCTTGACGTTTTTCAACCCCAGCATTCAATAAGTTATGCATTTACCTCATGCTTTTTATCATTTGAAACTCATATTTCAATTTTTTAAGAAAGAATATCACATGATAAAAATGTCAAAAATTTTTCTGAAATCCCTACGTATGTACAATTCTGCAGCATCCTTCCAATCTACCAATGCATAGGCTCATGAAAAAAAATTTAAAATGATATTTAAATTCTTTCATGCTGTATTTCATAAATTAATTCCATCTTTCTACATGTTCACAAATCATATATTTAGTAACATACAATAGAATTTTAAGTATAATTCGGCACTATTTAAGAAACAGCTGAAGGTGTATTGTCTGTGGCTATACAGAGCTAAATCTATTTACAACTAACTTTTTTAGTAATATATTTAGTTGTAAATTGATTTAGCTTATTTTTTTATTTTCTAAAAATATTTTCTACATTTGATCATTTTTCAGATATATGGATCTTTTACTTGTTTCAAATCACAAAAAGTCATTAGTTATACAAGGTGATTAATAGTTTATAAAATAAGGGAAATTACAAATGTACATAACTACATTTCTTTGCCTACTGTATTTTCCATTTTACAAAACATGGGGACTTTGAATATAATGATGTTACTACATTACGACATTTTAAGCTGAGTTGTTTGTTTTTATACCAGCAACTTTTTTCAGTGTAGATAATTCTTATTTGTGAGAGGAAACAAACATCGGAGAATTGATAGAATTACCCTTTACAGTACAAGGCAAAAGTTAGAAGAATGTATCTAATTTTTAACATTACATAAAATGTTTTTAAAAATCACTAGAATATTTTATAATGAACAACCTGAAAATATATTTTATTGCAAAATAGAAATACTTTGCCAGCTTCTATTACTTTTGGCCAAATTAATAAAATATAATTTAATATATATTATTTTCAATTTCTTATAGCTGGAATAAAGGAGGAATAAATTATTTCATATGTGTTCTTAAAGTAATTTTGGTGAAGATGTACTTTATCCAGTAGTCATTTAAAGCATTATTATATTTATTGCTATTTTCTGGGCAAAATGATTATTTTACTTCTATTTGACAACTCAAATTTTAGGTGAGAGGAAAAAAGCAGACAAATGCAATATGTATTCTTCCCATGCAAATAAACTTGGTTGTAAATAGATTCACTTTATTTTTTTATTTTCTAAAAATATTTTCTACATTTTTCAGATATATGAATCTTTTAGTAAACTTGTTTCAAATCACAAAATGTCATTAGTTACACAAGGTGATTAATAATTTATGAAATAAGGGAAATTACAAATGTCTTATAGAAAACAGGTGCAATTAATTCATTTAAGTGCTCTTAATAGAAACTACGTTTTAATGTTTTAGTACTTTGCTTACTAAGTGTCTATTAGAATAATATTGTAGAACTGAAGTGAATATAGATAGCATTTCAGTCCCCTTAAATGAGTTCACAAACATATTTATGGCCTGGCTGAAACTGGACTTCTTTTTTTTTTGTCATAGCAGGTCCTTACTTTGTAAGATTTAGCAAGAATAAGGTTCAAAGAGTAGCAGAATGTACATTTCTCTTTGGTGTGGGTCTCATTTGTGAAACACAGATGACCTGGGGTTGGTGCACTGAATACGGCAGCAGGTGCTGGCAGCCCTGGTCCTGATTGCCTGAATTTCGATGCCCGCCTGTCAGTTTGATAAGATTGCTCTATTTGGAAGGGTGGCCTTCAGTGCCCTAGTTTTCCGATTAACCCGCTTGCTCCCGTAGCGCTTGCTTGCCCTTCTCTTGGACTACTGCTGCGTCTCGTACTATCTTTGGTACAGAGTCTTAAACACTTTCAGTGGACGCGCTTAATTTAGGATCTCAGTGCACAGGAGGGAAGCACCTTAGAGAACTGAAGTACTGTTGTATTTTTCCACCTTCCAGGATAAAAGCAGGCTGTCTCGATAAAAGCTGAAAATGGTTCAAGGATAAAGCTGAGATAAAAATAGATAAATAAATGAAGCCCAACATCAAGAAATCTTTTTTTCACTGGTTCTTGAAATAATATCCCATTATTTCATCCTTCCTTATAAATTGAAGAGTTTGGGAGGTAAACACATGCCAGGTGGTCTGAGGCAGAAATGCTCATGCTGTGAAATACACAATTGCAGACAAGAAATATGAGAAAATAATGGAAATTCTTAAACCGTGTGTACATCAAACTCTGAATATATTAACATTTAATATAATACTTTGCCATCTGTTCTTTACTGACTTCAGAAGAGACAAATAGCCCAATAGCATGAATGACCCATGTTTGTCAAAAAACATCACTCTGGGCAAAATACTTTGCAACATTAAAATTATTGGATTAAAAAATAATAATAAGGCCAAAAATCTAAATTGAATAGAGCCATAAATAACTTATTCTTAGCCATCAACATATAGCTTAATGTACATTTTCACAACAGATTTAAAATTCTTTTTTTTTTTTTTTTAATTTTTGAATCAGTTTCCATTGTCTGAAACAGAGAACTGCACCCTATGACCCACTGCCAGTCTCTGTAAATAAAATTTCATTGGGACATAGGCATCCCCATTAGTCTATCCATACTTACTGTCTGTGAATTGTTTTCAGAAAAAGTTTGCTGAATTCTGGTCTAAACCATAAAACTGTATCCACTGAAGCTCAAATATATTATATTCTAAATGAAGTGAGCATTGAAAAAAGATTTATGTTCAATATTTTTACTTAAAATTTTTGTAGATAAATATGTAGTGTTTCTTAATGACGTTCTATGGAACGAGACTCGTGATGTGTTTTTAAAAAAATGGACCTCATGGTATATTAGTTGGAGTTTTCTAGGAAAACAGAACTTACAGGATATATATATATGCACACACACACACATACACATATCAGTATGTACAAAATACAAATAATAGGAGTTTTTTTATAGGGATTGGCCTGTCGGACTGTGGGGATGGACAAATCCAAGTTCCATAGGACAGGAAGTAAGCTGGAAAATTTGCTGAAAGTTTGCAATGCATTCCCAGGAGAAGCTGACCGGCTGAAGTAGAGATGGAAATTCTCTTCTCATACTGCTGAGGTCATCGCTTGTCCTTTCACGGCCTTCAGCTGGTTGAATGAGAGTCCTCTCAGTGTTGAAGGCAATCTCCTCAGTCAGCTGGAGATGTCATCAAACACAGGTGCACTCAACGTGCTGATGATTTCAGTCCATAAGATGGCCTGATGGTGGCAATCAGGCCAGGCTTGCTTAACCAAGCCCAAGACACCCCACCCTGGCCAAGCTGATGTGTGCACTTCACCGTCACACATAGTTAAGTGGGAAACTGGATATTCTCTTTTCCTCTTTTCAGGAATTACTATCATGTCAGCATAATAATGATCTGAGAATTCATTCAATGCATTAATCACTTTAATTTTTTAATCAAATATGCCAAACTCCTTGACCTTCCTTTTTCCCCTCTCATGAAACAATTGTTGGTATTTTACAGGACATCAAGCATTCTTCATAAGGCAATATTAAAAATGCAGTCCTAGAAAATATATACTTCTAAATTCTTCACATTCAGACCAAGGGAACCAACTGAATGGAATTCATAGGATCAGGTTATATGTTTAAAGGGGTTACACAGTTTATTTAATCTAATTCCCAATTTTAACAGCTTTACATAAAAATATATGTATTAATTCAAATATGAATCTTATTTTATTAACAAATTGTATGTAATGGATTACACTTGTGTTTTTACAACATTACATTACATTATAATTACATTACAAGTGTTAATTTCATTTTCTGAAGACTGAGATGCATCATTTGCCATGTAAATGCTAAGACAATTGTGTTTTTTTTTCCTATTGCATTAAATCAATGAGTACTATAATTAATTTTAATAGGATACTTATGAGTCTCTAACTACCTCCAGATTACTTTAGAACTAAGCAATGAATGTACCCATTATATGTTTTGTTATTTTAGAGGTTTTATAAGTTTAATTATGCAGATAATCCAGTAGATTTTTATTTTGCCTGTGAGATATCACTTTGATTTTAATGAAATGATTGCATCTTACTATTCTTGAATGGGATTAATTAAAATTAGAATGATATTTTTAACACTGTGTGATGGAATACATTTAGTAAAAGCACTGGCATGCATGCATTGGCTAAAATTATTATTGACTCTAATAAAACCTGATAAGTATAAACTCAAAAACATAAAGTAGTCACCTTCATTCAGCATTTATTTTAAATGTAGCCACTATTTTATGGATTGTAAGTTGATTCTAAAGAAATATATCTTTTCATATTCATTCATCTATTAAGCATATTTATGGAAAACTTACTATGCATCCTATTAGAATGTAAACTCCGAAAATCAGGGACCTTATTTTGTGTATTACCACGTCCCTAGTCCCTAGTTATAATAGCTATACAAAATTATGTGTTGGATGAATAAATGCTTCTAAACACTGTGCATTCAGGAGCAAACATGAAATAGTCCCAGCTCTCAACTTGCTTAGAAATCGATAGGCATTTGTACCACTATGTGGAAAATACACGATAGAGTTAAGTATAGCAGCTATGGAATCACACAGAAGGAAATCTAACCCACATCTTAGACGAGGGTTAGGGGAGACTTCCCTGCAAGATGCAGACTCCAGGCTGATGCCTAAAAGATGGGTAGAAGATTTCTAGATGAAAGAAAGAACTGAAATCCTTCAGAGGTAGAGGGAACTGCACATACAAAAACCCAGACGATGTGAGTGATAGACATTTGGGTGGTTTTCATTTTGAGGCAATTACAAATAAAGCTGTTATGAAAGTGCATGTACAGGACTCAGTGCAGACATATGTTTTCATTTGTCTTGGGAAATACGTGTGACTGGAATTGCCGTGTTTGGTAGATATAAACTTTATAGGAGTTTGATATCACTAACTTTATAGGAGACTCCCAAAGAGGCTTCCGGAGTAACTGTATCATTTTACGTTTCCAACAGCAACCTGAAAGCATTTCACCTGTTACATTTTCTTGCCTTTGGCTGATATTGTCAGTCTTTTACATTTTAACCTTCTTAATGGTAGCAGTAGCTCATTAGAATTATAAATTGCATTTCTCTAATAATCATTTATGTTTACCATCTTTTCATTAACTTATTAGCCTTTCACATATTCTTTGGAAGATGTCTGCTGATGTCTTTAGTTCGTTTTGTTTAATGGATAGTTTGTCTCATTAAGTTACAGAGTTCTTTTTATATTCTGGATACAAGTCTGTTGTCATCTATATTTATTGTGAATATTGTCTCCTATTCTGTGGCTTTGTCCTTTTTTTTTTTTTTTTTTTTTTTTGTATCCTGCATGGCTGGGGTCACATTTCATTCTTTTTCCATAAAAGTATCCCACTATTGCAGCACCATGTGTTGAACTTTTTGTTTGCTTTTTGGCAAGTGCAGAGACCAGAAAGCGAACCTGGGTCTCCCACATGGCAGGTGAGAATTCTACCACTGAGCTACCCTTGCTCTCTCGTGTGGCTTGTTTTTCTTTTTTGTTTTTTAAAGGTGGCTTTCAAAGGGCAAGAGCTTTTAAATTTGATTGTTTATCATTTTTTTTCTTTTATGGTTTATATATTTTTATTTTATCTAAGAAATTTTTGTCTGCCTAAAATTGCAAAAAAAAAAAAAAAAAAAAAAAAAAAATTCCTGTTTCCTTCCAGCAGTTTCATAGTTTTACCTTTTACATTTAGGTCTATAGTCCATTTCAAGTTAGTTTTTGTGATGTAATTTAAGCTTAATAAATAATTTTAATGTTGGTCAAAGCCTTTGTTTTTCATTTGTAATAACTATAAGGAAGGAGTTAATATCATCAAAGTCACACCTAGTAGGATGTAGAGTCAGAATTAGGAACAGAGCTGGATTACTTCAAAAAATATTCTGCTATAAGGCATAAGCCCTTATTTTACAAAAAGGAAAATGGGAGACGTAGGACCTGAAGTTATATGTTAGAATTTAGATGAGTAAAGCAAACAATTGGTAAATCATCTTTTTTTTTTTTAATTTTTGCTTATTTGTCATGAAAACCAAAGATAAAAATGGTGCTAGAGTTGAACATTTTGAGTACCTTATGTGATGACTAAGTTTCTAAGTAGAGATTTTTTCTTCAGAATATCAACTCTCAAGTTTTTTAGACTCATGATGAATTATTGATTGCTCAAAAAATATCATGATCTGAAAATTTGGGTCTAAGAAACAGAAATGAAATTTCTAGTTTGCTAATTTAAAAACACCTCTATGGAAGTACATATTATGGTCTTGTAATTTTCTTTTTTTAATTTATTCATTATCTATTAAAAAATCATTTATCAAGTGCCTACTGATCTCTGAACAAGGCTATTAGTATGTGGAGATAAAGGACAACATTTTTTCTTTTGTATCTAGAATTAACTTATTGATGAGATTAGATTTTATACAATGTTCAGTATTTCAAAGATAAGCTAGTATTTTTTATCCTTAGTCTGCATCTTAGGAAAATTTTACAACTGTTACAAATAGAATGATATCGAATTTCCTTCATATTTCAAATTAATTCCTTCATACTGTAATGGAACAAGAATAATTATATGTTTAATATTGATAAAATGAGAAAGTTTTGCTCCTAGAAGATTAAGCAATATGCCTAACATCTTATTCTATTGGTTGGCACATTTTCCCCTTGATCTTGATATCCTTTCTCTTTCTTTTCTGCCTGTTTTAGCTTTCAAGACTCAGTTCCATGTGAAATTTCTCATAAAGGATTTCAGTGATTATTTCCTTCTTTGAATTCCTGAAGTAGTAACTGACTCATCTATTTTAGAGTATTTTTTATCAGCTTTATTGATATGTAATTCACATATCATGAAACTAGCCATTTTCAAGTGTAAGTTTAAAGTTAAAGGGGTGGGCTTTAGTACATTCCCAAAGCTGTGAAACATCATCACTATCTAATTTTAGAACATTTTCATCACTTCTAACAGGAAGCTCACACCCATTAGCAGTCACTCTCCATTCCTCCTCCCCTTGACCCTTGGCAGCTGGTAATCCACTTCTTATCTGTGTGGATTTGTCTGTTCTGGGTTTTTCATATTAATGTAATCAACTATATGTGATCTTTTGTGACCGACTTCTTTGACTTAGCATAATGTTTTCAAGGTTCATTTATGTTGTACCATAAATCATGGTTGCTTTTTATTGGCAAAAATAATTTTCAAATATGACTAGTCTGTATTGGCAAAAATAATTTTCAATTGTATCCATATACTGCATGTGACTTATCCATTAATTAGTAGATGGACATTTTCCCCCATTTTTTAGCTGTTACGATTAATGCAGCTATGAACATTTGTGTACTAGTGTTTGCTTGGGCATATGTGTTCAATTCTCTTGGGCATTAACCAGGAATGGAATTGCTGGGTCATGTGGTAGCAATTAACTTCTTGAAGAACTGCCAAACTGCCCCCACCAGGTGGCTGCTACCATTTTCCATTACCGCCAGCAATATGTAAGGGTTTCAATTTATTCACATCCTTACCATAACTTGTAGTCTCTCTATTTAGCTTGAATCCTTTTTAAAGAGAATAGTCCTGTTTATATTGTTGTTAAAAACTGTAAAATGTTTGAGATTTTGCCCTTCTTGCCAGCTAAGAAATGTGCCTGCCAGTTTCATGGAAGCTGGCAGAAGACTGAGGCTCATCAGTCAAAGACAAAGGGCTTTATTACTCTCTGCAATTGCCAAAATATCAGCATTTTTTTGTGCAGTTTCCCCAAACCCCAGTTTCCTCAGAGTGACATGAAGAGGGCCAGTTGGCCCCACCACACACAATGGGTTGTATTTTTTATAGTCAAGGAACCTGTCAGACTGTTGTCACCCTGTTCACCGTGCCAATCTATCAGTCAGAAAGGGAGATACCTATCAACACCTTTGTGGGAGGGACTTTATTGCTTGGCAGATAGCAAAGAACCTAACAATGCCTGCACCCAGACACAGCAATTCTAGGGGCCCAATCCAGCCCATAGTTTGCAGGTGCCAGCAAAAATATGGCTCACACAAGCACTTCATGGAGAAGCATTTAACTCACATGGAGAAGAGACAAACCAAGGTCAGCTTCACTGGTGGGTGTTGGTCCTCCATGGCCAACAGGTATCAATTCAAGGCCAAGGGAGGCAGATCTATGCACATCTGTCCTGTGCCATGGCAGAAGGACCCTGCTTTCTCCCTGCTGGAAGCATATATAGTACTAGGGGATGAGCCAGAGGTCATAAAACATGCCCAGGTTAACTACTCGCTCTCCAGCGAATGTTTACATATGCTTGGGAAAATAGCAGAGGGGACGTGCCAGCAGTCCCGATCTGCTAGGAGATGTGTTTTATCTTTAGGTCCTTCTGAGGAGGGAGTCAGCCTATTCATCATCCCTCCTAGGAGCCCTGCTAATGGTCTTGAGCTCAGGGTTTATTTGGGGTCACAGTGAAAGATGCAGGCTGCACTCAGACCATGCTCTATCACAGAACCCTGAACTCAAGAGGGAAACACTCTTTCTGTCTTCTAAGGCTGTTCATTACATACACATCCTTGTCAGTTGAGGACAAAGGCTGTCAGAGCTTCTGCTTGCAAGATGTATAGAAATGCAAGAAATCCATGGAAAATTGACTCTCAACCATTGCTTTTGACCATACAGTGCCTGGGAGGCAATACTTTACACTTAGCAAGTTATCAATGAATATGTGTTGACTTAATATGCTTTTTCCATGTTGAAGATCGCAGAAAGATGAATTTGGAAAAGAATTGTTTATAGGCTCTGCCATTAGGTCAACTGTTCCATTTTTATTATAATAATGATTTTCCATGCTCCTTAGCTTCTTTGTGATCATTGCCAAAAGCAAATTAAGTTATAATCATAAATATAATGTATAATAGTGTGTATAATAGGCACACTGTCTTTGAGTATGAGATTATCAGCTGAAATCAATAATGTGAAATCAGATGAGTTTATTTTTAATTAATTGCAACAAAGTGGGGTACTCAGATGAAATTTCTGCCAACTAAATCCATCTCTATCATTTTCTCATATTAATTTAATTTAAAAATACCAAGGATAATATTCCAAAAGGAGTCAGGCTGACAGAGTGCAGAGAAATCCTCCTCCTCCTTGTTCAGTCTACCCTAATTCAAAGTCTGTATCACCCACCTCCCCACTGATCTATAAACCGTTGATGGGAAACTGTAATCCGTGCAGTGGTTATCTTCTTTCCCTTTTAACTGGACTGTTGTCAAGCTGTGATTTCCCTTTCCTGCACTTAGGTCATTGATTTTTTGTAACATAAATGCAGGAAGCCACAAGTACCTTTTGTATTTCAACACGTTGTCTATAATAATAGTGTGCTCTCTCTTTCAGGAATCCAATGCATTATATTGTTTTTGATAATTCTTTCATCCACAGTAATCTCTGAGTATCTTTGCTCAAACAGCTTTGAAAATACTTGTGTTCAATGGGTTTGAGCTGATGTCATATTATATACTGAAGTGAATATTTTAATTTCAGTTTCCATGTATCTGCCAAACAGTATATTTACTAGTAATCTTATTATTGTTTTTATTATAAAGAACAAAAACAAGAGGAAGAGGAAGGGAGGGAAGGAGGGAATAGAGGGAAGGGGGGAAGGAGGGAGATAAGGAAGGAAGGAAAGAAGGCAGGAGAGGGAGAAAGTGAGGAAGGAAGGACTCACCAAGCCTGCATTTACTGAACCAGTTTTGGCTTTTTGGATACCTATATGCTTTTCTTAATGATTACATACCACTCATTTAAGCTTGCGTGTAGGATTTTTTTCTCAAGGCTAATGGTAATTTTATCAGAATATAGTTTCTTGAATTGTTGGTTTCCTTGGTTTGAAAATTTAGATATTTGGCTTGTTAGTTCTATTCAGTATCTATATCCCCATCTTTCTTACCAGAATTGTTTCATATAGACAGTAAGAATTACCTCTGCAGAAATGTTCCCATCTAATGAGCCATTTCTCTTTTAGAGTTTCCTCTTTTTGTTCTCCTTTGACCTTTATGAAATCTGCTTTTCTAAAACATAGGTGAAGAATGATGGGAAGATAGTATCTTGAGTGTAGGCTCATCATTTCCTCTCCATCCTAATTCCCTGCTGGAGTGAGTAAATTGGCTGAGAGGACACAGGTTGTAAAGCAGGCACTTAGATTCTCAAGACAAAAAGCCGCCATTTTTTTACCACTCTGTGGGAGAGAAAGGCCCCAGAATCTAGAAAAGGATCTGCCTTTTAGAAGATCCTGAAGCAAAGAAGCTAGTTAGCCTGAGAGTGTGTGGATCACCTCAGCATTCCCAGAGAGAGCCCCCCACACACACCTCTTGATTCCTGGGAAAAGCCCACCATTACCTTTAACACCACATAAAGGACCAGGAACGACATTGTTGGCTTGAACTCTCAGTTCCATGTGGTTTGGAAAGAGCTAAACTAAATGTCCATCAAAAAAAAAAAATTCTATTATATCCATTCTGTAGAATGCTATTCTATTAAGGAGAGTAAAAATTGAATTCTTTCTTAACTTTGAAATATATTCATGACATTTTCTTAAATCAAAAAGGACAGGTGAAGGTGTTGCAGCTCTTTTAGAATTTGTCTAGTAGGTTTCCTGGCTTTAGCCGGAAAACCCTTGAAAAAAAAAAAAAAAAGGACAGGTGAAGATATTACAGTTTAACTTTAAGATGAAATAGATACAAAATGACACATATATATACATATGTGTCTATGTGAGTGTCTGTGTATAAAAAAAACAGGAAAATCAGAGAGGTCAAGTTCTAATGTTTTTACAGTGATATCCTTAGAGATGGGGTGGGAGGAGGCAGTATACCTTTCCATTCAGCCTTATTTATGTTCTATTATGTCTTGACTTTTGCTTCAAATATATTCTTCCTATTGTTTTGTAAGAAATAGCTTTCTCTTTCCCAGGGCCAGAGTTTGATGTCACAGGGTATGCTTCTGACAAGCAAAACCTACTTTTTATCTTAACCTAAGAGCCAGACTTGCCCTTCACCTCTTCTCACAGTTTCCGAAGTGTTAACTTCACTTGAGCCAGTTCTTTCTGTTTCCAAGTTGACTTAATAATCTGCCTTCTCATGGTAAAATAGGAAAGATTTGGGTGGGCCACAGTGGCTCAGCAGGCAAAAATGCTTGCCTGCTATGCCAGAGGACCTGAGTTCGATTCCTGGTGCCTGCCCATGTAAAAAATAAAAAAAATTAAAAAGTAAAATAGGAAAGATTTATTCAGAGTTACCTTGTTTATACAAATGTAAAGAGATGAAATTCATGCATCTGCTAATGATTTCCTTACTCTGTCCATGACCCCTCCATTACAGAACAAAATAGATTAATTCTAACAGGAGAAAAAAAATACAGAAGTTGTGCTTCAGTTATTTAGGTGAAGATTTGAACTTTGCTTATATTAATGAGGTAGTATTTCACTTTTCCACTTTATTTATAGAACAAGAGCACACACAAACACACACACAAACGAAAAGGAATTGTGGATGGAAGTAGGGTGAAGCATATCTAAATATGGTATCTAAATATTGACTACCAACTGTGGCCTTTGCCAATAATTAGAGAAATTTTTAAAATAGAACAACACTGAAATAAATCCAACCCAATACAATATTGATCAGTGTAAAAATACCTTATGTAGCTTATGTAAAATTTAATCATCACTATATGTAATCCTAGCAATTTATATTTTTTATAGTTGCTGTACCATGCTTAGATGTTGCTTACTCTAATTAGCTTATGGTCAACAGTATCTTTAATTAGAAATATTGGTAATCTTTCCCCTGCAGCATTTCATTTAGTGTGTTTATAGTTCCAGGATGATTATCCTAATGAACAAGATGATAAAAAGTATCATTAAGCAGAAATGAAAATAGAATACCCATCAAGGCAAAGAGGTTTACGTAGTTTATAAACAATCTGTTTGTAGTTTATGAGCAATGTGCTTAGATAGAGTATTAAAACTATCAATAAGATGAGAAGTATGACTTTGAAATTCTGTCAATAGCAAATATATGTATTGTGATTTAGTTCTAACAATTACAGGTAGAGGCTAAGAATAACAGAGGTTAATCTAAAAATGGTCAATCCATTGAGAAACTGTTCATATGGCACCAATCATATTACTGAAACTGATCAAAATGTATGCAAATAATGTAGAAAAGAATGTGAAAATCACCTCCAGCTCTATTTGTCTTCAATTAATATTGATTCATTTTTGCAGATGGTAGCAGTAAATAGCCTTAGGTTAACTGCTAGTACTTTTGTCAAGTACATACTTCAAAATAGATGATGCTTATTTTCAACCTTTATACTTTGTTTCATGATGGTGATATTTTCATTAGCAATTCTTACTTTTTGGTGTATTTTTAGTCATTCCTTTTTTAATGACATATATAGATTTTTGTATTTCATGGGATTGACAAATTTACACCTACTGCAACGCCAACGGCTAGGGTTCCTAATGTCTAGCAATGTCTATGACTAAGTCTTATGTGACACTGGAAAAACATACTTAAACTTAGGTCGGCAAATCATCAAGTTTGTAAATGTAAAATCTTGTAACTTAGAAAAATATATATGAAGGAAGGTGACTGGCTGGTGCTTCTAATATCTGAAATACGTGAATCAGGTGTTTTCGTCATACTCTCATTGATGAACATAAGCCTTCTACTGATTTTTGACCTTTTGGAAGACCATAGGTTCCTTGAAAAATTTGATTAAAGCTATATTCTCTCCAGAAAATATGCATGTACATAGGTAAGTTCAGAAGGATGATGGATCTCCTAGGGCCAGTCACAGCATCCCTGGGGGTGTCAGGGCACCAATGGTTAAATAGGATATAATCATAACATTGTGTCACTCTGCTTTTCTACTAAACTTTATATCCCCAAATATAAAGAGGTGATAATGATCCCTTCTTCACAGCACTGTGAGTATTCTATAAGATAAATCATGTAAAGTGTTTGGAGTAGATCTGGCCCAAAGTAAGTAGACGTTAAATTGAATATTTTTAAAATGAAAACTATTTCTGGCATTTTGTTTTTCCCATTTTCTTTATTGTCCATTTGTGGGTACCATTAATATTTTAAAAACTGAGAAATGCTAGTTCTTAATGCAAATTACTCTTTCAGTATATATTGGGCCAATCCTTTGCTAGTACTTTCATTCTGTTCTTTTATACTATTTTTCAACTGTGATATGTTCTTGGGATAATATTTTGCTTCACCATAATATAATTAAATTTGACTGAGTTTTACATATTCAAAAATGAAATAATCTCTGAGTTTATAATGATACTGAAAAATGAATCCATTGAGTAATCTTGGAGGTTGCTAGAGAACCTGAACTCATGGAACTGAAAATGGGTAAAGAGAAGGAGTCAAGCATTTCACCTGATTTTTCTATAAAAACTATACCACAGAGAAAATTTGTCTTTATGAAGGTTTTTCAAGCTAATACAAGAAAGAAGATGGAATCAGAGAATTAAAATATCACCATTTAATAACCCCATGATGAAATTATGGATATAGGCAATGCACAACAATGGATTTATTTATTTCAGAGGGGTGCATTTATTTCAGAGGGGTGCAGGGGGAGGGAGAGGGTGTGGGAATAGAAAGAGTGCCAAGCATATATATATATTTTTTTATTTTTATTATATAGTATAACATATGTACAAAGCAAAGAAACAAACAAAAAAAACAATTGTATTCAAAGCACTCATCAACAAGTAGTTACAGGACAGATCCCAGAGTTTGTCATGGGCTATCATAGGATCCTCTCATATTTTTCCTTCTAGCTACTCCATAATATAGGAGGGTAGAGGGCTTAAATATATGTATTTTTTTATCATCACAATCAACTTTTTTCCTTATTTTTTTTGTGAAAAATAACACACATTCAAAAAAACTATAAATTTCAAAGCACCACATCACAATCAGTTGTAGAACATATTTCAGAGTTTGACATGGGTTACAATTCCAAATTTTAGGTTTTTATTTCAAGATGCTCTGAAATAATGGAGACTAAAAGAGATACCAATTTAATGATACAGCATTCAGATTCATTTGTCAAATCCTATCTTGCCTGTATAATTCACCATTGCCTTTGATCTTTCCATCCCTCTCTTTAGGGGTGTTTGGGCTATGGCAGTTCTAAATTTTACATATTGGAAGGGTCTTTCACTAATATAGGAAGGGAGATGGAACCATCTGATCTTCTGGAGAGGTGGGCTAGTTTTCAGGACTTATCTGGACCAGGGACACATCTAGAGGTTGTAGGTTTCTAGAAAGTTACTCTAGTACATGGAACCCTTGTGGGATCTTATATATTGCCCTAGGTGTTCTTTAGGATTGACTGGAGTAGTCCTGATTGGAGGTTGGCAGGTTATGATAGGTAGTAAGGTCTAACTGAAGCTTGCGTAAGAGCAACCTCCAGAGTAGACTCTTGTCTCTATTTGAACTCTCTCTGCCACTGATACTTCTTTTCCCCCTTTTGGTCAGGATGGACTTGTTGATCCCATGGTTCCAGGTCTGGATTCATCCTGGAAACGTAACTATTCTCTTAACTTTTGTTCCTCCCCCCATTATTTACTTCTGCTGTTGCTGTGGTAGTACTGATGCATGGGCAGGTACCAGGAATCAAAATCGGGTCTCTGGCATGGCAGATGAGAATGTACCCTGGACTTAAATACTTTTTGTACAAGAATCATATCTTTAAAATAATTCTTGCACGTGCTAATTCCTATGTCTTGTGTTACTTAGTGGGACGTGTAGGTGTATACAACCCCTTTCAATCTTGTTCATATTCAGTATGGTAATATTACTTATAGACCCACTAGGGAACCACCTTAATGCCTATCTATTCCCTTATGTTGGAGTTCAACCTCATTAGCTAATAGTTCATCCATCTTCTGCTTCTGTGTATCTCTAAGTCCCCTATATTCTGTATTATGTCTCTGATTATACCTTTATGCTGTCATAAAAGTGGAACCATACAGTATCTGTCCTTTTGGGTCTGGCTAATTTCACTCAGCGTTATGTCCTAAAGTTTCATCCATCTTGTCATGTGCTTCAGGACAGCATTTTGTCTTATTGCTGCATAATATTCCATCATATGTATTGTGGTAGTTAGATTCAGTTGTCAACTTGGCCAGGTGAGCGTACCTAGTTTTGTTGCTGTGGACATGAGCCAATGGTATGTGAACCTCATCTGTTGCTAATTATATCTGCAGTCGGCTAGGAGGCATGCCTGCTGCAATGAATGACATTTGACTTAATTGGCTGGTGCTTAAATGAGAGAGCACAACGTAGCACAGCCTAAGCAGCTCGACATTCCACATCTCAGCACTTGAAGCTCGGCCCAGGCCTTTGGAGGTGCAGAAAGAAGTCACCCCAGGGAAAGTTGTTGGAACCCAGGGGCCTGGAGAGAAGGCCAACAGAGACCATCCTATACCTTCCCACATAAGAAAGAATCTCAGTGGAAAGTTAGCTGCCTTTCCTCTGAAGAACTAACAAAATAAATCCCCTTTTATTAAAAGCCAATCTGTCTCTGGTGTGTTGCATTCCAGCAGCTAGCCAACTGGAACTTGTATATACCACATTTTGTTGGTCCACTTGTCTGTTGATGGGCATTTGGATTGTTTCCATCTTTTGGTGATTGTGAAAATGCTGCTATGAACATCAGTGTGCAAATATCTGTTTATGCTATTGTTTTCATCTCTCCTGGGTATATACCAAGTAGTGCTATTGCTGGGTCATAGGGCAACTTGATATTTAGTTTCTTAAGTAATTGCCAAACAGTCTTCCATAGTGGCTGCACCGTTATACATTCCCACCAGCAGTGCACAGTGTCCCAGCTTCTCCATATCCTCTCAACGTTTGTAGTTTAATAGCAGTCATTTTTATAGGTGTGAGGTGGTATCTCATTGTAGTCTTAATCTGCATTTCCCTTATAGCCAGTGAAAATGAGCATCTCTTCATGTGCTTTTGAGCCATCTGTATTTGCTCTTCAGAAAAATGCCTATTCTTATCTTTAGCCCATTTTAAATTGGGTTGTTTGTTCTTTTGTGGTTGAGTTGTACGATTTCTTTGTATATACAGTAAAACACACCTTTGTCTGATATGTGATTTCCAAATATTTTCTCTGATTGAGTTGGCTGCCTCTTCACTTTTTTGATAGAGTCTTTTGAAGTGCAGAAGCATTTGATTTTGAGGAGTTTCCCATTTATCTGCTTTTTCTCTGGTTGCTTGTGCTTTGGGTGTTAAGTTTAGGAAGCTACCTCCTATTACTATGTCTTGAAGATGTTTCCCTACATTTTCTTCTAGAAGCTTTATGGTGCTAGTTCTTATATTTATGTGTTTGATCCACTTTTAGGTAATTTTTGTGTAGGGTGTAAAATAAGGGTCCTCTTGCATTCTCTTGGCTATTGGTATCAGTTCTTCCATGCCCAGTTATTGGAAAGACTATTTTGTCCCAGTTCAGAGGATTTGGGGGCCTTGTCAAAAATAAGTTGAGCATAGACTTGGTCATTTATTTCTGCATTCTTGATTCGATTCCATTGGTCAGTGCTTCTGTCTTTGTGCCAGTACCATACTGCTTTGAACACTGTGGCTTTATAATAGATTTTAAAGTCAGGGAGTGTTAATCTTCCCACATCGTCTTCTTTTTTGGTTACTTTTTAGCTATTTGGAGTGTCTTTCCCTTCCAGCTTCATAAAGTGAATTAGGTAGAGTTCCTTTTTCCTCAATTTTTTTGGAAAAGTTTCAGCAGGATTGGTGTTACTTCTCTTTGGAATGTTTGAGAAAATTCCCCTATGAAGCCATCTTTCTTTCTAGGAAGATTTTTGATGACTGATTGAATCTCTTTACTTGTGACTGGCTTCTTGAGATCTTCTATTTCTTTCTTAGTCAGTGTAGCATGTTTGTGTGTCTCCGTGAATTTGTCCATTTCATCTAAGTTGTCTAGTTTGTTCGTGTATAGTTGTTCATAGTAACCTCTTATGATTTATTTATTTAGGGTCTGTGGTAATGCACCCCTTCTCATTTCTGAATTTGTTTATTTGCATCCTCTCTCTTTTTTTCTTACTAATGGCCCATCAATTTTATTGATTTTCTCATAGAACCAACTTTTGGTTTTATTGATGCTTTTCTATTGTTTTTTTGTTCTCCCATTAATCTCTGCTTTAATCTTTGTTATTTCTCTTCTTCTTTTTTGCTTTGGGGTTAGTTTGCTGTTCTTTCTTAAATTCCTCCAGGTGTGCTAAGTCCTCGATTTTTGCTCTTTCTTGCTTTTTAATATAGGCATTTAGGGCAATAAATTTCCCTCCCAGCACAGCTCTTGCCACATCCCATAAGTTCTGATAAGTTGTATTCTCATTTTCATTCATCTCCGGACAGCTACTGATTTCTCTAGCAATTTGTTCTTTGACCCACTGGTTGTTTAAGAGTGTTTAATCTGCATATATTTGTGAATGTTCTTGTTCTTTGGTGGTTATTGAGGTCCAGCTTCATCCAATTGTGATCAGAGAAAGTGCTTTGAATAATTTCAGTATTTTAAAATTTATAAAGACCTGTTTTGTGTCCCAGCATATGACCTATCCTGGAGAATGTTCCATGAGCAGTAGAGAAGAATGTATATCCTTGTGCTTTGGAATGCAATGACCTATATATGTCTGTTAGGTCCAATTCAATTATCAAGTTACTTTACTTTTCAATTTTCTTGTTGATCTTCTGTCTGGTCATTCTATCTATAGAGGAGAGTGGTGCATTGAAGTCTCCGACTATTATTGTTGAAACATCTATCGCTGTCTTCAGTTTTGCCAATGTTTTTCTCATGTACTTTGGAGCTCCTTAATTGGGATCATAAACATTTATGATTGTTTTATCTTCTTGGTGAATTGACCTTTTAATTAGTATATAGTGTCCTTCTTTGTCTCTTATGATGCCTTTACATTTAAAGTCTATTTTGTCTGATATTAGTATAGCCATTCCTGCTTTCTTTTGGTTACAACTTGCATGGAAAATCTTTTGCCATCTGTTCTAGTTTGCTAGCTGCCGGAATGCAACACACTAGAGAGACGGATTGGCTTTTAATAAAAGGGAATTTATTTTGTTCGTTCTTCAGAGGAAAGGCAGCTAACTTTCCACTGAGGTTCTTTCTTACGTGGAAAGCACAGGATGGTCTCTGCTAGTCTTCTCTCCAGGCCCCTGGTTCCAACAACTTTCCCCGGGGTGACTTCTTTCTGCATCTCCAAAGGCCTGGGCTGAGCTGCAAGTGCCCAGATGAGGAATGCCGAGCTGCTTAGGCTGGGCTACATTGTGTTCTCTCATTTAAGCACCAGCCAATTAAGTCAAACATCACTCATTGCAGCAGACACGCCTCCTAGCTGACTGCAGATGTAATTAGCAACAGTTGAGGTTCACGTACCATTGGCTTATATATGTCCGCAGCAACAAGACTAGGTATGCTCACCTGGCCAAGTTGACAACTGAATCTAACTACCACACCATCCTTTCACTGTCAGTCTATTTGTGTCCTTGTGTCTAATGTGAGTTTCTTGCAAGGAGCATATAGCTGGATTATATTTCTTAATCCATTCTGCCAATGTGTATCTTTTAATTGGTATGTTTAGTCATTAACATTCAAAGTTATAACTGAAAAGGTGTTTCTCGAATCCACCATCTTATCTTTTTTATTTCATTTGTCAGATCTATATATTCTTTTCCCTCTTTCTGTTTGCATTCTTTAAATCACTCTGAGTGGTACTCTTCAACTCTATGCCCTCCTCCACACCTCTCTCTCCCGTCTCTTTTTTTCAGCCAGCAGAATTCCTTTTCTTGTAGGGCTGGTCTCTTGTTGACAAATTCTTTCAGGACTCCGTTGTCTGTGAAAATTTTGATCTCTCTCTCAATTTTGAAGGACAAATTGGCTGGGTACAGAATTCTTGGCTGGAAGTCTTTCTCTTTCAGGATCTTGAATATATGGTACCACTACCTTCTCACTTCCAAGGTGCTAGTTGAGTAGTCTGAACTCAGACTTATTTAGTTTCCCTTGCATGTAGTAGATTGTTTTTCTCTTGCTGCTTTCAGGATTTTCTCCTTCTCTTCAACATTTGACAGACTGATTAGTATGTGTCTTGGGGAAGGCCTATTTGGATTTGTTCTAGTGGAGTTTTTTGGGCTTCTTTGACTTGTATATTTATGTCCTTTATCAGGGTTGGGATGTTTTCCCCCATTATATCCTCAACTACTCTTCCTGGCCCTTTACTCGTCTCTTCTTCTGGAACACCAATGATTCTTTTATCTGTGTGCTTTGTTTTGTTTATCATTTCTCTAAGATCCAATTAAAATTGTTTCATCTTTTTTTCCATTTGCTATTTTGAGTCTTCAAAGTCAATTATCTTATCCTGTATTTCTCTTATTCATTCTTCGATCTCTTCAAATCTGATGCTGTGTGCCTCTAGTATGTTTTTAATTTGGTCAACAGAGTCTTTATTCTCTGTGATATCTGCTGTTTTTATATTTATTCTTTCAAAATCTTCTTTATGCTCTTCTACTGTCTTCTTGATGTCCTTTATGTCATTTGCCATCCCACTTATTTTGTTAAGTAGAATTGTATGAACATCTTTATTTAGTTGTTCTAATGTCTGTGTCTCCTCAGGTGTTTTAATTTGGTCATTAGGCAGGGCTATATCTAACTGCATTGTGATATGCTTAGTGATCTTCTGCTGTCTTTGTACCATGTAAGTATCTTGATTGATTTTCTTTGAGAGTTGATTTCTTTCAGTAGTCTAAGGCCTTGTGTTTGCGGGATGGCTATACAGTGGGAAGCAGGGTACGGGGTGGGGCACTCAGTGTGGTGATTTGTTCAGGGCAGGTATAGGTGCATTTTTTGGATATTACGCTGATGCTTGTGAACGTGGGTGCCCAGAAGCCAGGGAGATGTAGCTGTGTGGGTGCACTGGTCTGGGGGGCATAAACTTGGTGTGCACTGGTCTGAGGCACAGGGCCCTTTGTACACATGCATAGAGCTGTGGCAGCAAGTTGATGCTATGCCTTCATGAATTGGGGGCTGATATGACCCAGCTGCACTTTCTCAGTGCTGGGAAGTGTGGCTGAGGATGGTGCACATGTGCCTGTGTGCATGCATGGGCCTAGGTATGCCATAAACTGATGCACAGAGCTGGGGGCTAGGGGTGTGGTTATGCAACACCATGGGAAGAATGACAAGGATAGCCTGGATATGTTGGTTAGTGCCTACAGCCTTTATGGACTGGCAACAGCCTGCACGGAACAGGGAAGGGGGATGTAGTGCTCAGCAGGGGTACAGGACAGGTGGGTTGGGCTGCATGGGGTTGGATGTGAGACAGGTACGTGCACTGAGGGCTGGTGGGGTGGGGGTGCCTGGACCACGGGGAATGGGAGTGGGTGATGGAATTTAAGTGCATAGGGTATGGGATGAGTCACCAGTCACAGGGCTGTGTTGGTGAGGGTAGCACACCCAAGAAACATGGCCTGGCTTACTTCCTAGTCCCAAGTTCCCATCCCTGCACTCCCATGGGCTCCAAACCTCTGCACCAGGCTCCAGCTTTCTGCCTCTCAGTTCCTTGGTTTCTGCAACTAGGGCTGCCCTATGTGTCACAGAAGACTCTTCCAGGTCAGCTGCACTCCTGAATTGCCACGTCAACCATACTCCTGTCCCTTCTCTAACTTTTCCATGGAGTAGGGCTAATCTCAAGCTTCTCTATTCAGCCATCTTCTCAGAAGTCCCGTATATGGTTTTTGATGGAAATTTACAACACATCTATAAAGTATTCTGGTTAAAATTTTGAAACTATTCATTAAGACTCTGGATTTAATTATCAATATATACATGTACCATTAGAGAATATTTCCTAAGACCACTCTCACTTCTGACACCAGTTGCAAATTTGGGGCTCCCAAGGCCACACTTAGGTTTGATAATGTGTTAGAAGTACTCACAGAATTCACTAAAAGCTCTTATACTTATAGCTATGGTTTGTTACAGTGAAAGGATGCAGATTAAAATCACACAAGTAAAGAGACACATGAAACAGAGTCCAGCAAATTTCTGTGCACATAATTTCCACTTGTGTTCTCCCAGTGTAGTTGCAGACAGTGCTAACTTGCCTGGATGGTGTGTGACTGCATGCGTGGAGTATTGTCAACCAATGAAGCTCACATGAGCGTTAGTGTACAGATTTTTTATTGGGATTCAATCATAGAGACATGTTCGTTAACTTCAGTCTCCATCCCAAGCTCCCTCTGTAAATCACAGTGTAGAGGATTTGCAGTGGCCCAGGGCACCTGAGTGAACTAAGGCACTTTGATCAGGCAGGACATAGAGAAGACTTACAGGTCACCTCCCAGGAACTGAGGGCAAAAGGCCTTTCTTTGGGCAGGAATAAATTCTTTACTACACAACAAAAAACACAGAGGCCAGGTAAACATTTGGAATGATACCATGGGGATAGAAACAGTAGCATTCATACTGTGAAAAGTGTACAAAACAAAGCATCAGCTCCTTCAAGAATGAATAACAAGGTGGAAAATGAAGGAAAGCGCTCAATAAATAAGACACGTAAGTGTTCTATCAACCAAATGCAATGTGCATGCCTAGTTTGAATAATTCTGATTCAGTCAATTCAAAGTAAAGAGAAAAACACATTTCTGACCTTCTTAAGGAATTATTTTTAATTCTTTAAGATGGAATGATAGTATTATGATATAAAATATAAAATTAGGCCTTCTCTTTGAAGACACGTACTGAAATATTTACAGCTGAAATGAAATGACGCAAAGTATTTGTTTCAAAGTAGTTCAGTTGGGTGGGATATAGGTGAAAAAAGGAATGCCCAGGAATGGTGACATTTTGAAGCTGACAAGAGATGTGTATTTGAGGTTTTGTTGTTCTATTTCCTTTTTGCCTGTTTGCATATTCTTAATTTTCCATAATAAGATTTGAATTTAAAGTGAACTAACACTAAATTGCACAGCTGCAATAGGATAAATAAAGTTCCCTATGATATTTTGAAGGTACATATTTATTTTCAATGAAGGTAAGATTCATTTACAGGGTATGATCTAGACATAGAATTGTTTCACTTTGTTTATATATTTTTCCCATTTCATAATATTTAAATAAGCATAAGGAACTCTGTTGAAAGAAATTATATATAAATATGTCTGCATAATAAATCACATGATATATTTGCATTGTAGATTTAGATGATCTTATAAATTGTTTGGCTAATAACAGGGATGACTAGAGTATGTAAACATGCATGTGATTGTATATTCTTGTTTATTCTTGCAAAAGAGGAAAGCTGAGAATAAAGAAAAACACAAAAGATATGGAATTTCAAAAGGGAATCTATTATTGAATCCCGTCTTTAAATTATATGATAGATTAGACAGGAACAAAATTTACCAACAAAATTGGAGTAATTTGGGAGATATTCACAATGATAGTTGAAACTTTGTCTTTTTTTTTTTTTTTCCTTTTGCTTTGAATAGAAGTTGATGCATTGGGCCTTCATTTATACACTTTGGTCTATTTATATACACATCAGATGTTAATTCTTCATACATGTATTAGTTTTCTAGCTGCTAAACCAAATATCATACAATGGGTTGGTTTAACAACAGGAACTTTTAGGCTCATGGCTTCAGAGGCTCATGTCTTGCATCCTCCCAGAGGCAGTATCTTCTGACTAACCAGCAACCTTTGGAGTTCCTTGGCTTTTCTGTCACATGACAATGGCAGTGCACATGGCAGCATTTTCTTTCTCTGTTTGGTTCCATTGAATTCTAGCTTTTAGCTGCTCTTTGTGGCTCCTTTATTCTGTGTCCAAGTCCTTTGTTTCTAAGGGCTGCAGCCATGGTGGATTAAGATCCACCTCATTGAGTCTGGGAACATCTGATAACATCTTCAGAGGCCTTATGTGCAAATGGGTTCACACCCACATGACTAGGGTTTGTGATCTGAACTTGTCTTTTGTAGGGGGGTGTGATTCAATTCCCAACACTATGCTTTTGATTACAGTGATGAAATAGGAACTTGGAATTTGAACAATTAGAATAATAAGATTTGTAAGTGGTAATTCAATGACCAGACTCAAAGTGTCCTGATTATGGACAGATGTGACTTTGTAAGAAGTCTTTGACTTGACACAGAACTCTGTGTTTGGCCATAGTCTGTTTAACATGAACCAGATGATACCCAAGAGTCACCACTCACTGTTTTCATTTCATTTTACATAGTCAGAAAAAGCAACCTTCTACTCCTTACTACCTTAATTTCCTATGGGAAATAAATTTGGTGGTATCAGTGAACTCTCACTGTAGAAACGAATGTAAGAGGGATCATTGTTTAGCATTAGGGATGTGGATAAATCCTATTTGAACTTCAAGGTATGCATTTAAAGTTTATTTTTTTGCATAAAATGCTATATCCAAAGAGCCCAAGGAACTGAAACAACCTTACTGATAATAATGAAAGAAAATGAATCAAGAAAAAAGGTTATGATGTCAGCACAATACTAGTGATGCAATGATAACAAATTTTTTTTCCAAATTGTAGCTTCCCTCAGCTAAAATATATATATTAGGAACAGGGACTCTTCACATTTTACAATTTAAAATTCCAGTGGACTCCTCACATGAATCAAAATTGGAATCCCCAGTAAACTTCAGAATTAGGACAAAAACAAAGGACTTTTCCAACTCAGATTCAGAACAGAAAATTATATTATAGTAAAATGGAGAATGCAGTCTGTGATCCTAACAGAAAGAATTCCTTCACTAGAGACAAGTTCTCAAAGAGGGGATAAATACAAACATAGAGCACTCAGGCAGGAGAGAAAAGAGAGACTCAACATTTCTCAGCTATTACCAAAATAAATAAGCAAACAGTAAGAATATCTTATTAGTTGTAAGGGCCCTGAAGCAAGAAACAGCCCTCCAAATGAAGACAAGATGATGTGGACCGAGGGCCGTATGAGCCAGATGGCAGAATTCTGATGGGATCATGATAATTCTGTAGTCACAATGGTAAAAGTTATTACCAGTTTATTATGGAGAAAAAACTGCAGAGTACTAATAGAATCCACTGCAGATCTTTCATAGTGCATTATAAAATAAATACATAGTAATCATACATATCTCACTCTGTTTATTACACAGCAAAGGGTCAGCAGGTCTCAACAGTCCTAATATCACCTTCATAATATCTTAAGTGAAAGAACTATCTGGTTTAATTATAGTCACCTGGACTAAGTAGCAGCTATGTAAGTAAAATTCTGTTGCCCAGAATGGACAATGCCAGATGAAGGATACCCTTACCAAACTTACATCTCTTTGCTGTCTGAGTGTGTTTTGTGTATTAATGTTATCAACCTTCTAAAAACATCTGATACATGAGCGCTTATGTCTCTAGTACAGTCATAAAGATTATTAGAACATGCTCAGTAACTCTCCTCATTGATATAGGGACACCCAAAAGAGTATAGGGATCTATTCTCAGACTACCTCTTCAACATATTGGGGATCCTAGATAACCATTTTCCCTCCTCTCTTATAGCACTATGTGTCTCATGGTGTGGATGTTTAGCTGTGCATTACCTTCCATGCCATGGGAGACAACCACTATGAGTGCCCTGGGGATTGTATTACCTGGTATTACCATCCTTTGTATAATACCCTCCCTTTCAGTGTGGGCTGGAGCTAGTGGCACACCTCTAATGATTAGAATATGGGAAAGTTTATGGGAAGTCAGCTCCTAAGATTAGGTTATTATCTTAGTTTTCCAGGCTGCTGAGGCAAATACTATGTAATGGGTTGGCATCACAGTAGGAATTTATTTTCTCAGTTTCAGAGGCTAGAAGACTTGTTTTCTCCTGGGGTCAGTAGAATTCTGGCTGGTGAGCAATCCTGGGATTCCTTGGCTTTCCCATCACAAGGCAACATCCCACCTTCATCTTCTGGGTTATTGCTAATTTCCAATTTCCAACTCATCCCCTACTTTTCTCTTTATGAGGTGTCATATAATAGAATTAAAATGTACCTTGATTCAGTTGTTCACAGCTTAACTAAATATTATACAGTCAAAAGGTCTTTCACATCCAAAGGAATGGGATTAAAACAAACAAACAAAAAACCCCAAAGGTATGGGATTGAGGTTGAGAAAATGTTTTTTACCAGGGTGCATAACTTCAGCTACCACAGTTACTGAGAGACTGTGGAAATGGTCCTTGATCTCGTGCTTACCCATGGTGGAGGAAGCCAGCAACTTCATCATGAGCTGCGCTTTGGAGCAATTCATGCGGTAAGGAACTCGGGGGCCTCTGGCCAGCACCCAGTCAGGAACTGAGGCCCTCAGTTCCTGTATGCTGTGGATAAAATGAGTTAGCCGAGGGCGGGCCGCGGTGGCTCAGCGGGCAAGAGTGCTTGCCTGCCGTGCCGGAGGACCCCGGTTCGATTCCCGGCCCCAGCCCATGTAAAAAACAAACAAACAAACAAAATATAATAAAACAAGAAAATGTTTAAAAATGTTTCCCTTTCTTCCTTCCATCCTTCCTTCCTTCTCTGTCTTTCCTTCCCTTCCTCCCTCTCTCTTTAAAAAAAAAAAAGTACAAAAAAAAAAAAAAAAATGAGTTAGCCGAGAAGTGGTCCTCCCAGAGTCAGGCCTTCAGATGAGATCTCAGCCCAGTTAACACCTTGATTTTGCCTTGTGAGAGATTTCCAGGTCAAGGCACCCAGCTAAATTACAGGATTCCTAATCCACAGAAAATGTGAGAAAATAATTGTTTAATCTGCTGAGTTTGGGGAGAACTTGTTACACAGCAATAGATAACTAATATCTATATTAAATTATACTTTTCCTTGCAGGTCATGTCTTTTTCCAAGTAATCTCTTTATTCCCCAAAGAATTGAAGGTAGGTTTTTGCACAAGACAACCACATAATCCTATGCCTATTATAGTACCTAGGTCATATGAGATGTTTAGTAAGTATTTGTCAGAGATTAATCCTATGAATAGCAATCAAAATCTATTGCATGCTAACAATGTGCCAAGTATTGTCTCCATGTTTCACATATGTGTATTCATTTAGTCCTCACAACACCCATATGCAAAAGGTACAGTTATTACTTACATTTTTTGAAAATGAGAAAATTGAGGTCTGTAGAGGTTAAAAGCCTTGGCCAAGGTCACATAGTTTCTAAGTGGAAGAGCCAATAATTGAGCCTAAATAGTCTGGCTCCAGTATCTAAGCTTTTATCTACCACATTTTGCTGCTTCTGTATGAATCAATGTTGACATGTTAAATGAAATGTTGGTTCACCTCATATTTAACACCTAAACTTGGACATTCATATTTAATGCTTAAATTGTACTGCCTTATATTTTCTCTTGATATACAGCAATTACAACTTAGGAACACTAAAGTTATAGTCTCAATTTTTTATTTTAAATGAATTACCATTCATTTAAAAATGTTTCACATATATATGTATATATACTGTTACATTAATATATGTGCATGTAGTATGGCACGTACTATGGCACTACTATATTAACAGATAATGTATAAACAGGTAAGAAAATAGATTTACACATATTTGTATATATACATAGATTACTATATATACATATGCACATTTAAATATATGTGTAGCACATATTTTCTTCCCAGAACACAGTGGATCATCTTGTATTGCCACTGAGTTGCATTCAACTGTGGGGGATACTGCTTAATAGAATGTATCATATTTTTCAAAAGTACTAACTTAGAAAGCTTTAGTCTCTCACAACTTCTGCGGTAATATGCGAAGTGTAACAGACAGGTAATCTTAAATAAAAAAAATCATTCTAAATTCGGAAAACAAGTCTTATAGTCTAGCAGAACAAGAATTATTAAAATATGAACGTCTGGACCCTCTTCCTTTTCTTACCTTCTTTCCCCAAAGCATGCCCACACCTTTTCAACTAAAATTCCCACTCTTTGGTGTAATCTTTGAAATGTGGAAATAAATTTTATTCCCCATTTTTTTTTCCATTATACTTGTCTAATATGGATTTTTCCCCTTTCTATTTGTGATGAAGCATAAACCAATAGGGTTTCCTATTGTTTCTTTCCTAAAACTGTGCACCTGCACCATTAATCATGCCAATATGAGCCAGCAAAACTTTGGAATGAAAACCGATAACATGCTATGAAGATAGAGACAAGACAGCTTAGAAGATTGATTCTAAATTATAGAGCTGCTAACTGATCTGCAACCACCCAAATTCTTAACAGCTTGACAGCTGGTTAATAAGCACAGGACAAACCACAGGCCTCGCATTTATGAACTGAATGAGAGCAATTTGCACAGTTTGTGGTGTAGTTACTAGGGAAAGGACTACAAATCAAGTCTTCTGAACTAAAGGGATGGAGTCATTCGGTTTCCAACTTTCTCCATCTTTAAAATGGGACTAAGGACAGTTAAAACTTATGGGTGTTTAAGGGATGAGGTCAAATAAATGAACATTTTATAGTTTTATTAATGGTTAGTTAATATGCAAATGTGTCTGTTTTAATGCTATTTTATTCTACTACATGTTCATCTTTTTTTGATGTTTTTTAAAATACAATTTCCAATTTACAAGAGAATTGCAAGAATAATACAGAAGCTATACCCTTTACTAAGATTCAATATTTGTTATAATTTTGCCCATTTGTTTAATAATTTTGTGCTCATTCTATGTGCTGTTTCAGGTACACTTCCTTTCTAGGAATTATTTGTTGGTAAATTATCTCAGTAATCTGAAAGTAATTTACAGATACCAGCTTTTTAATCCTTAAATTCTTCAGTCTGTATTTCCCCAAAATAAGGACATTCTTTTACATAGTCAAGGTTTTATGATAAATATCAGGGAAATATATTATTAACCCACTATCCATTCTGAAATTATTCCAGTTGTCCTAAAAAGATCTATCATAGCTATCTCTTTCTCCCCTTTTCTGGATAAGAGTTTCAGCCATTTCATTTTAATTGTTGCTGTTCTTTCATGATCTTGGTAGTTTTTTAGAAGCATAAGCTCTTATTCTGTCGAACGTCCCTCAATTTGTCTGATCTGTTCTGCATCTTCACTTATGTATCTGCAGGGGAATTTATAAGGATCCATTTTTTAAAGCAATTTTTGAAGGTGTCCAAGAAGTAGGCAGGTAATATGTTCTTTTCTCTACCTGAGGAAAAGGTAAAGTAGTGTACATCCCTTTGGATTTTAACACACTGATTTCACTTTGGTTCCTCTTGAAAGCTGTTAGGATTTTTATCAAAAACAAAAACAAAACAAAACAATGAGCAAAGTTACCTACTTGAGTTCTGCTATGTTTTACACAACATATTAAGAAACAGAAACTAAATTTGGGCACAAGTGTACAAAGCAGTAGTTGTATTATCTAATATTTTCTGCAGCCATGAGACCTAGACTGTACATACTCATCTTTTTAATCAAGCCTTGAGGAGATATTCGTTCCCACATAACTCGTACTGTACACAAGTGCAGCCAGAATTCTTGGTAGCTAGCCTTTGACAAATTGAAATCGAATAACAGAATGCCTTGAGGATGTTTTCCTTTAGGCATGCCTCAGTCCAAACAATAGCCTCGAATCTAAAGAAACTACCAAAAATTTAAGATGATCACATGCCTGGGAAGTAAATGCAGCAAAGATCAAGGAATGACTCCAGATGCCACTTCTATTTAATCTTATTAAGTCTAGATTGCTAATTTGTCATAACGGTTGTTTACAAGATAACAATCACAGCCAATCTCATCCTGCAAAAGTCTTGTTTTCTCTATCATAAGCTTCAGCAATGAGAACCCCTCCAGTCTCATGAACTTCTCTGTAAAAAACTATATTTTATGGGCAATGAAATGGCAGTCTTAACCAATCCTTGACCTCTGGCTCCAGAGAAATATATGAACTCCTTCTCCATTCTCGTTGATCTGTTTCTTTGCATGTTGCCGAGCGTTGGAACAAAGCAAGTGCAGTATTAATTTTCCCCTGCCAAAATGGCTAAAATCAATCTTGCTGTGTTCAATAAACAACTCACTGTGCATAGATGGATAAATTTTATTAGCTGATGAATAGCAATGGAATCTTGCAGTTAACACATAAAATAAAACCCATATATGTGACAAATACTTTTCATTCCATGATCATCTTCCTAGGTAATCATATATAATATGAAAGATGAATTTTTCTTATGACCTTATGCATACAGAGTAAAACACAGTGATGTTGTAACTCATGATCTCCATAAAAAGTAGTTTATTTTCAGTGAAGTGTTAGAAAATAGTCCCAATAGTAGGCCAGCTTTCAGTACAGAGTTGATCTATTAGTCAATCAAAGGCATAGTCGTTTTGGTCATTTATTCAGTCAACAGATGTTTATCAAATACCTACAGGTACAAGATAAGGTACAAGTTCCTGGAAAAAGAAAGGTGGATTAGGACATCTTACTGCCTTCAGGACACTTACAGATTAGTTAGAGAGAAGAACATATCAGCACCATCAGAACCCACTATGACAAGTGCACAGAATTCTTTGGAGAGACTGAGAAGTAAAACCTACAATTGAGGAGATGTAATATGAAGCTTCACCTTTATAACCTTCTCTCTCACTGCTCTTGGCTCTGGATCCTTTCTCTGTAATCTCATATGAATATGTATCCACTTTATCATAGTGGTCACCACACTATATTAAAGCTGGAACTCTTTCCAGTTGGGTGAGTGACCAAGAGAGATCATTAAATCAGCTTTGTTTTGTTTTCCTTCTTTAATGAGAATAATCCATTCATTTGTTATTGATTATCTTCTCTGTGTTGGATACTGTTTTAAGGATAATAATAGAGCTTTAATATCTTATTTACAGGGTTAATATGGAGATTAAATGGGATATATAATATGAAGCATTAAGTCCAGTATCTTGCACATAGTAAGCTCTCAATAAATATTAGCAATATAATCATTGTATAATTTTGGAGATAACGATAAATTTTAGTGGGTTTCTTTTAACAAATGTTTTATGTATGTTTTTCAAATCTTTATAACTTTTCCTCCTCTATTACAGAAACATTAATATCTTGAGGAGGACTGGATAAGCTCAAATAGAGAGGTGTAATGGTCTATTTATTTTCAGAGTATAGTAATATTTAAGTATTTAACCTGTGGCATCTTTTATTAGACCCGGGCCTAGCCCATTGCCTGATACACAGAAAGCCAAAATAGATTTTTCAAACTTATTTCATTTGATTGTAAGAATTTCACCCAGTAACAACTTTAGCCTGAACATCAGTATCTTCAACATAATTGCTATTAAACCATACATTGCATTATTCTTTCTTTTACCATACATTCTTCTCTCTCTTGCCTACACAAATATACTCTGTCAGGAAATAAGAAAAGCTACTAAACTCTATGCTCCCAGAACTAGGGGAATGGAGTTCACTTTTTTTATCCCCCTATAGGGAGTTGGGCAAACTTTTATTCTTACATTAATGCCTTTGGCTTCCAGGCTATCAAGTAAAGCACATCTAAAAAAATTGTGTACTTTTTTTTTTAATTTTAAAAGTATTCAGTAGATGTGATTCTTTTCTGTATACCAAATAGCACCTTATAATATCATCATTAGAACTTTGATTCAACAAGTATGTAAATGTCTGATTTCTTATTCTCTTAATGGAGCCATATATACTAGGTGTTACAGTCTTGCTACAGAATGCTAAGATTTTAATATGACCAATATTTGATAAGTAATGTTCAATGCATACAAAACCCACACACAAAGTCACTTACACATAAATTCTGTGCCTTTCTTTTGTTATCAAGAGATACATCACTAACCTTTTATTACCTTCTTGTCTTCTGGATAATACTGCCATAATATGAATTTCCACTGGGACTCACAGTTATTAGACCAGGTAGATTGAAGCAAGTATCACAAATAGATTTTATTTTCTTGTAAAAAATCCCAAAGCAACTGTTGTCATACACTAGAGGAGCCAGAAATCCAGGCCTATGATTACATGTATTGACTTCATCTGAGATCTGTATTATCAGAAAATAAAATAAAAATTAGAGTACCTTGCCACCCAGTATCATTTTCCTATTACTATGCCATGAATACAGTGGGCATCATGTCATGAAGGAGAAATTGCAGTCCAGTTGACTATTGTCATTGTATTAGAGCCACTCCTGACTCTTAGGCTTTACCTTCCTTTACACCTTGAACTTTAAGGTTCATATGAATTTGTCTGTGCATAGGAAGGAAAAGGAAGGCAGGAGACTTGGGGATGGTGCTGAGGTTAAACCTGGGCATGGAAAGTGTCATAGTGGATCCTTCAGAATTCAGAAAAAGTTCTCATGTATCATAGCAGCTTCGTCTGAATTAACCGTATTTTGAATTGTATTTCCCAACCCATTGACCCAAACAGATTGTAAATATTCAGGGGGGTGGTTCCAGTTTTGAATCTTTATAGTAAGCACTCAGAAGTGTGTTTGAGAACACAAGGAGATAAATGGTGTCAAATGATGATTCTGTGTCAGTTATTCTCCATACAAGGCAGTGCTGTTGTATTTAGCTATTGCTCATACTAACTCTCCATTGGTCAGATGTTTTTATCTTTCCTCTCTCCTAACATTTCTAAACAGTTCTAAGTTTTCTGTTTTGTGCAGGGATATGTGTAGAGGGGGGATGCATGGTGGTAATTGAGGAATTTGCCTACAAAACTTAGCCAAACTTGAAGGACACGGTGGGGTGAGAGCTTCATTGAAGTGAGGAGGTAGAGAGACAGTTTCTAATCACTTTATTTTTTCCTGTTGAGGGAAATGCTGAGCAGTAGTGACATCCTGTGACAATTATGCTACCTCATTTAAAGCAAGGTCAGGGGTCAAGGCCCTCCTATTCTCTAGCAACAACATTAAAGCATAAAACAAGTATGATTCTTGAATAGAGAAATGTTAATGAAAATTCTGTGGACATAACTTTTCCATTTTAAGTAATATGTGCACTTTACATTTCTGGGTATAGTATACACACATCTTAATGCGCCTTATACAAGTATAGTAGACACAGGTCACGATTTACTGGACTCTTGAGAAAGGGGGGGAAATGCACTGATTTTATGATAAATATTAGTGGAGTTGGGCTCCTTATAGGAGAAGTTGACTAAGGGTTTCTGTGAACACTGAAGTTGTAATACCTGCCCTGATACTAATCAGCTCTGTGACCAGAGTCCAGCCAGTTTACCTCTTCAGTCTTGTTTCACATTTACAAAATTCTAGTTTTGAACTGGATGTTCTTGAAGTTGCCAGTACCTACCCCCTAAGA
The DNA here is from genome assembly GCF_023851605.1 of Tamandua tetradactyla. NCBI lineage: Eukaryota > Metazoa > Chordata > Mammalia > Pilosa > Myrmecophagidae > Tamandua > Tamandua tetradactyla. The sequence continues at coordinate 73,195,376 of NC_135331.1, forward strand.
GATTTCTATGAGTTTATATCTTGTCAAATACTTTTATGATAAAATTTGTTCAAAATTTGAGTGAAGGGAAGCGGGTAACCGAAGACACTGGATTGGCAGTGACATAGACAGAGCTGAAACTGAACTGACTTCCCTGTGAAGCAGAAACACATACAAGTTAAATTTCTTAACAATGGAACGAGATAAAGACACTCGTTATAGAAACAGAAGGGAATAAAAAGACAGCCCCAGGCCTAACTCTTGCCAGAGCTATGAAACTGATGTCCAGGAACCTTTCATTCTTATTTTTTTATCATTTCTGTTCCTTTTACCATTTCTCTCCTTTCTAAGTACTCATTGCCCCTAACTACTATAATCTTCCAATTTTCGTCCTCTCCTAGTCAGTACCCATATGATAAATAGGAATAAAATAAGCTGAAGATGATTTTATGAATGGGAAGAGATGAGACAATAAACACGGGCAACTAGATTAAAAGCATAAGAGCTAGACAAAGAGAACTGCAAGAGGAGTTTAAGGTAGATTTGTCATCTAAATTATGTTAATCAAAAGCAATGCAACCAGCCAATGCAATGAAACAAAACATTGCAACAATCCAAAAAATCAATAAGGCAAACACAATACAAAGCCTACAGTCCAATTAATAAATTACTGTTTTTAGAAAAGTTCCATATTATAAAGTTACATTGTAGAATCAACCTCATCATCTGTGTCATCTAATAATGCCACTCACTCTTCCTGCACCCATGGTACTTGTCATTAATAACCCAACTGACTGGACACAGCCTTAGTGTCTTTCTCAGTGAAACTCTCCAAGCAGCCATTATCAGTCAAGCTGTTGGCATCTGAATTGAAAAGTATTGCCGTCTCAGAACTTGACTCATTTATCTTCTAAAGGCATATGCAATTTTGTTAATTTAGCCATGTAAGCCAATCATCTTCTATGCAACAAGTTGCACTCTTCCTTAAAGTCAGTAGCTTCTTGGCATGGCCTCCTTTCTCTGAACTCAAGTAGCTGAGAAGACAGAATTTTCCAATTGGAATACAAATCAAAAATGGATATAGGAGTTATTGATCTCTCAGCCTTTGAGGGGCCAGCTGGGACCTAAGATGCCAGAAATCCTGATCTGTCACCACCTCTAGCCATGAGCAGATACAGCTGTTCACTCCACTGAACCCATATTGTAATTTTCTATACATACTATGAGAAAGAAAGTTTTGCTTTAGATTTTTGGACCAATAAATCCCCCAGCAGACACATTTTTATTTTTTTTTTTGCGTGTGTTCCTGGGTAGCTCCCTTAAAGAAAAAATCTTGCCTTGAAATATATTTTTCATTTTGAGACCCAACTAGTTCTAACTAGAGTAAGAATTACATTATGTGTTGAACTTCCCTAGAGCACAGCTATTACTTGGGGCAGTGCCTGGCACTCCAAACATAAATGTCCAGTAGAAAATCACAAGTACATAGGGAGCATCATTTGATAATTTAGGTTATTTTGGTGGCAGCACATAGTATAAACCCTAACTGAGATAAGATTCTCATGAACTGACTTTCTAAGATTTTTATCTTCTCCTTGTCCTCTAAACTTACCTAATGTTTATGTGATCAGAACACATGATCAGGGTAATAGCTTGATTTGAATTTATATATTTATGGCAAATATATTGTGTCTTCTTAGCATATTTAAATTTTCAGTTATAATTGATCTTTAACCTGTAGGTGTATGTAATATAAGAGATGAATGGGAATATAAAAGAGGAAACATAAATTCAAAGGTAATTTATATTTTAAATACAAAAAAACCTACAAAACCAATAAAAAATAAATTGACTAATTTAATATGACACCTTTTTGAAAATGAAAATAAATCATGGTTACATCATGAAAATGACTTGACTGCTATGAAGCAATCCTTTGAGCCAGACAGACCTATATTTCTTCCTTCCTCTCCTCTACAGCTCTTTCGATTCTTTTCTCATACTCCTTCCTGAGTGATCATTGTAAATGATCTGCTTTAGATCTATGAGTGGCTTCCCACTGCCTGTCAGAATGATCCAGACTTCCCAATTTAAAAATAAACAGAGCGCTTTTTATCTGAGCCTTGCTTACCTCTAGCCTAGTCAACAACTCCATTCAATTTCTTTCAGCCAGTATACTAAGTATTTGCAGTTCCCAAAGTGGTCATCTTGTCTTCTCATCAGTGCATAAATGAATACATGAAATTTTAAACTTAATGAATGCTTATGATGGCCTCCAATTCTGGTTCATTTTTAATACAAGTTGGCATTTTTGCATAACTAAATTTTTGTGACTAACGGCTAATCCATCAAGGTAAGGTCTGAGTATTATTGTGAGTCCAAATGTGTCCCCAAAAGGATACACTGAAGTCCTAACTCCCAGGATCTGTGAATGTGATCTTATTTGGAAATAGGGTCTTGGTAGATGTAATCAAGTTAAGGTGAGTTCATATGGGATTCGTGTGGGCCCTTGTAAGAGAGAAAATTGGACACAGGGGCACACAGAGAGAACAGCATGTGCCAACGGAGGTAGAGATTGGAGTTACGTTGCCACAAGTAAATATCAAGCATTGTCTGCAGCCCCCAGAAGCTGGAAGCAGCATGAAAAGATTTTCCCCTGTAACCTTCAAAGAGGGCATGGCTTGCTAACACCTTGATTTTGGACCTCTAGCCTGCAGAACTGTGAGAGAATAAATTTTCTGTTCTTTTAAGCCACTCTGTCATACTTTGTCACAACAGCCCTAGGAAACTAATACAAGTATCTTCTGTGAAACCCTTTGTAACATACCACATTGCCTCTCCCCAACTTTGACGTAAATGTCTGTCTGTCCACACCATCCCACAGCATTCTATGCACTCCTCTGTGCTGTGAAGGTGTTTACTTGTGAGTTCTTTTAGCGGAAGGCAATGCCATATTCATGTCCCTTGCACCTAGAAAAGAGCCAGATGTTTTTCAAATGCTTCATAATGTTTTTGTTTTGTTCTCTTTGTTTTGGGATGTTTGTGTGTGTTGTTGTGTGTGTGTGTGTGTGTGTGTGTGTGTGTGTGTGTGTGTGTGTACCTATACTGAACGCATGAAGCAGGATAAAGAAAGGTTTGGTGTGTATAATTCCCTGAGGTGGTTTCTGTGAGATTTTCTTTGCCTTCTTTTTCTTTTTTAATTTTTTGCTCCTCTTTCCTGTATACTCCTAACTCTCCTCATCTTGTCTCACCTCTGCTAGACTTTTTACACTCTCAGAGCCTTTCTTTTGATTCAATCCAGAAATGAATTGTCCCTTGGTGTTAGAGTAATCATTTGCTTTTGCAGAAGTCCAGGAGATGTTTTTATTTGGTTACCACAGAATGTCAGGTCAGGCTGGTATGAGGAAAATGGTTGTGGTAAGAGAAATAAGAGAATATGGGTATTGTGAGTGCAACACAAGATGAGCTCAATGAAGATTTATTGAATGGATGAATAAAGGAAGAAACCTCTATATTTCAGGGAGGTCCCATGTGAATGGAGAATCCAGGGTGTGGACAGGAGTGTCTTTATCATCATTTGTCTCTGGACACATTGGCTCTGTCACTAGACTGAGCCTTTTTTTCTAGTAACTAGCCTAGTGTTAGATAGAAAACAGACATTAGGTGAATGAGTGAATGAATGAATAAGTTTATTAGGACCATTTAGTCCTTTGAGTTGTTGCTATATAGATGTGCCAACAGACAAATGACAGCATTAACACTTGTGGTAGTAAAATAGATAGCTTCCCATTAAATGAATGTTGCAGTGGCAGCAACAGGTATTTTTATGCTCTATTTCCCATTTTATTTCACTAGTCAATAGCTTTTGTCTAAAAATCTAGAAAATGATTTATATAGTTAAATGAGGAGAAAAGAGAACTATTTCAGTTGTTTTAGGCAGCAATAAAATAAGAAATGTCTCTCAATGATAAGGGACATTTATTTTTGTTTCAGCTTTTATTAAATTTTGTAAGGAAGAAGAATTTTTTTAAAAAACTCATTAGATATCATCATATTTAAGAAAAATTGGCTGCTACAAAAATTTACTTATGTGAAATTCCTAAACTTATGAACTATTAGAACTGAGCCAGAATTAGAGCCCATCTTATGAGTTTATTAATGTTTAAATTTCACTTATTAATTTATGCAGTAAACATTTATAAAGGGTCAAACACATGTCTAGCATCAATTCCAGGCCCTGGGAAGAGTAGTAACGAAGTAAGAGACTCTTGTTTTTCAAAAGTAAAAGCTTCCTCGGCCTTCTTTGTCTTACTTCTGCTTGGCCTTATGCTTTATTATTAGCTACCAAATCATTCAGGGGAGTAGGCAGCATAAATTAAAATATCTCCATTTAAATTATGAAATCCAGCCTGAAATGTACAAAATTGCAATTCCTCACACAAATATATATAAGCCATTTTCAGGCAATATCTAAAGTAACAAAGTATAATGGAAACAACATGATTTGGCTTTGGAGCCAGAATCCCTGGGTTCTACAACCCATCTTTATTTCCTGGGGCTTCAGTAATAAAGTACCACAAACTAGTTGTCTTAAAACAGCAGAAACTGATTATCTCACAGTTCTGAAGGCTAGAAATCTGAATCAAGGTATTGCAGGACCATGCTCTCTCTGAGACCTGTATGGGAGAAGCCTTCCTTGCCTTTTCCTGGTTTCTGGTATTTACTGGCAATCCTTGTGCCCCTTCGCCTGCAGCAGCACTTAGGTTCACTATCTGCCACCATCATCATGTGGCATTCTCCCTTGGGTATCTTTGTCCAAATTTCCTGCTTCTTGTAAGGACACCAGTCACTTTGGATGAGGGTCCACCCTAATCCAGTTTGACCTCCTCTTAATTAATGATGTCATTAAGGACTCTATTTCTAAATAAAATCACATTCGGGACCGAGGTATAGGATTTGAATATATCTTTTGTCAGGATGCAATTCAACCAATAAAGCTGGCTCTGTGGTCCTGGGTTAGTGGCTTGACCTTCCAGGTAATAAAGTTAGGTTTTCTCTAAATGTGCTTCCTGTCTGTAAGTCTCTGCCTACAGGATCTGGTAAGTTGCTAATGACAGGCAACCTGTCATCACTAACAAGCTACCAATATCCTTTGCTATTCCTAAAGGAAGACTACTGGCAGAAACAATGTGTCTAAGCCTTCCCCCAAACAAGAGGATATCCAAGCAGTAATGTAGACAACTAATGACTACAAATGTAAAAAAAGTTAACTAGAGATTTACCCTCTTACCAAGTGGTGTGAAATCTTCAATATAGAAATACTAGTGATAGGATGAGATAAGTTAGAGAAATGTACCCTTTTTTTTCCTTTATCCCTGCTTCTGTAAACTGCTGAGAAAATCTAAGGTTATACTTGTAAATGGGATTTCATTCCAATCTAAACCTGCAAACCTGGATGAAGTAGAAGGAGGCTTCATATATCAAGGGCCATCAGTACTTTATCCATGTTGTAGGATAAATTGCTTTGGCTACACACATTTCTGGGAACATCATATTTACTGTGAATAGCAATCAATCATTTAAATTTATAATTTTAATAAAATGTGTTTCCAGGAAGATATTTTGATGTTATTGTGCTTTTTGCATTTTCACTAAGAAATTAGATGACTTAAAACAGAATGTGGGTTTTTGAAAAATTATTACTTGAAATTACAATCACCCATTATCACCTAAATCCATCTTTGTGTTATGAGGCTTAATTTCATTCTTAACTCATGTGTACAGCCAACCACATTTATGTTCACCTTAAATTTGCACAGCATGTCTATACTAGTGATATAAGATAGTGTTCCTTAAGATTGAATGTGCAAGTTTAAGCACCTTTTAAAATAAATTCAATTTGGAAAATTTTCTTTTTTGTGATTATTTCCTGTGATTTGATTTACAATTTCATCTCTATTGAAAGTGGTTTTTGTATGATAATTTTGCTGTTCAATATAATTAATCATTAATAAGTGATACTGTGCAAAGAGATATTTAATTTTAAATTGAAGGAAAAGAAAGCCTACGTTACAGTTCATCAAGCTTATTTTGAGCAAGAATCTAACAGTAGTCTAAATCTCCTGATGATTATCAAATATTCCAAAACTTTTTACATTGTTAAGATGAACTAAAGTTTTACATACCATAACATTTTTGTAAATATGAAACTTTGCCTTAAATTATTAATGTTATTTTAAAACTATCTTTATGATAATTTCTTATGCATAATTAAATGTGTTTATATTTGCATACATTAAAATTGGTCAATCATGATGCTTTAATAATAATTTTTTTATGCACATTTTGTTGGAAAAAAACAACGAACAATGATAAGACCCATTTGTGAGAACCTTCTGCAGGCCAGGCTGGCATGGCTGCACTAAATTATTTGTGAGCGTTGTCTTTTTTAATATTCCAATGTTTCTACAAGGGAAGTACTGCACTATATTAATCTCATTTTAATGTTTACTCAGTCATTTTAGACATGAATATTTGGGACAACTTCAGATAGTTTAAGTCTGAGTCTAGAAATTTGCCCATTGTTTATTTATATTTATTTATTTATTTGCTGAGCACCTTCTAAGTCCCAGGCAATGTTACAAGTATTGGGGACACAGCAAATACTGGGCATTCAGTGAAGACTAGGACAAACAAGTTGACTCTTCTTATGGAGATTATATCCTAGAGTTGCAGGAGAATATGTAGGATGTAAACATATGAATAAGTAATACGATAGTTTCAGGAAGCAATTGCTACCATGAAAAAAACAAAGCAAGATAACGGCTGGAGAGTAAACATGGAGAGTAAATGATGAAGATGAGCACTTTTTGTATAAAAATTAGGTCCAACATTTTCTATTCTCTGTATATACCATCTAACCTCGCTTTGATTTGACTCTTGTCTCTTCCTGTTGTCTGTTATAACTTCCAAAGTCTCTTCTGTGAATCATTGATTCAATTGATTGCTGTATCAGTTATGCATTTTTATTGCTTCCAATATTGAGTTTCATTTCCTATTGCATTTTCAGATTGCCACTCTTTATTATCTACCTACCTCATTTCACATTTAATATATTATTTTTCTTTTCTTTTGTAATGGCTTCTGTTTGTTTTTTTTTTTAATTGAAATAAGAGATGTTTACATTCTATTCCAGATGTCAACTACTTCCCTGAAGTTTTCTTCCAATTTCTATATTGTTCTTCTTCCTCTTGTTTACTTATACTGAAACAAAATTAGATGGGTTGTTGATTCCCAGTTCGTATGAACTTTCTTAGCATCTGTCAGGCATCCATTTAATGAGGCTAGATTCATTTTAAAGAAGAATCATCTTGAGCCTGACTTCCAGGTTTTACCTAATCAGATGTGAAGGAAAACACTTCACGTGATTTATGTATTTACTTTTTTTCTACATAACAAACCTCAATATCTACTGCCTCCACAATGTTTCTCTTTTACTCCATGTGGTGGTATGAAGGTATATGTACCCATAAGAGCATGTTCTTAAATCTAATCTGTTCCTGTGGGTGTGGACCAATTATAAGTAGGACCTTTTGATAAGGCTACTTCAGTTAAGGTGTGACTCATCTCGATCAGAACAGCTCTTAATTATCTGACAGGAGCCCTGTATAAGAGGATGTAAATTCAGACTAAGAGAAAGCCATGGGAATAAGAAGTTGAAATCAATGGGACCTGGAAGATAATAGGAAAACTGCAGATGCTTCCATGTGCCTTGCCATGTGGCAGAGGATCCCAGTATTGCAGGAACTGTCAGGAAGAAAGCATCGTTTTGTTGATGCCTTGATTTAGATTTTTTCTCAGTCTCAAAATGTAAGCTAGAAAATCCTTATTGTTTAAGCAAACCCATTTCATGGTGTCTGGTTTCAGCAGCCTAAGAAACTAAAACATGACACAACATGGAAAAGTATATTTCCATAATCCATTGCCATTTCTACCTCCTTTTGTCCACTTGTTTGCTAGGAATTATATTTCTCCAAATAAATATAGAGTAAGAAAGACCTATTAAGATAGAAAATGTGAGAAAACACTATACTTACCCCAAAAATACAATAGCCAGAGACATGCAATAGAGAAATGGTTTCTGGTTGCCATAAACTTGGCATCCAGATGTGTAAAATTACACAAGTTGGTTGGGTTTATTTTCTGCCAACAAACCATAATAAATTCCCCAATTTATTTCACAATGAAGTTCCATTGTTCTTACCATTATCTGCTAATAATAGGTTTTCTGTAAGTCCTGGTTTTACATAGTTTAAGCAGAATTTAAAAGAGACATATTAGAGAGTTATAAGATGCTATTTTGTAGTGATCTGCCAATTATTTTATTTATTTGGTGGCTATTTTATCATTGAACATTATTTTTATTTTTATGGTACCTAATTTTTGGCTTTTTATCCTCAGCTTTTTTCAATCAGCCATAAAATCTCAAGCAGTGCAGAAACTAACCTAAATATTTTAATTTTATTACTCAATTGCTGCCATTCTTCATTGACACTTGCCTTTGAAATAATAAAGGATCTAGACTATACGTCATCAATAGATAAAGAAATTGAGGATGTACAGAATGTTCTAGAATGAACAGGGAAACAGAATATGCATATAATGAGATTAATTGTAGGGATGGGCTAACATGACTATACGTATTGGAAGGTCTGAGTTCTCTAGGGCAAGCTGCAAGTTGGGAACTCCAACAGAGGTTTCAGTGAATCCCCATGAGAAGCTGGCTGGCTAAAGTAGAGGGAGAAATTCTTTTCTGCCTGTTGAAATCATCAGTTTTCTCTTAAGGCCTTCAACTGATTGGATGAGACTTCTCTCATTGCTGAAGGCAATCTCTTTTGTTGACTGTCAATGTCATCAGCCATAGATGTAATCAACTGACTAATGATTTAAACTCACAAAATATCACCATGTAATACTTAAGCCAGTGCTTGCTTGACCAAACAACTGGACACCATTACCTGGTCAAGTTGACATGTTAATACAACCAGCACTAAGGCAATGTGACTTTTGAACCACATGGTATCTGCCTTATGGTAAAATGAAGTTGTCTGGTTTATTTGGATACAAAAATGTTACTGTCTCCCCAATGTCATTAATCAAAATTTGACTCTATTTTTTTTTCTTATTTGAATAAATTATTTTCAATGAAGACTTTATGTTGGACACCGGTAATTATATGCATTTTAGTTTCCTATGCTGCTCAAAGCAAATCCCATGAAATGAGTAGGGTTCAACAGTGACAATTCTTTTGCTCATGGTTTTCACAGTAGGGAAATGTCTAAGTCTACTCATCATCAATGTGATGCTTTCTTCTAGAAGATTGGCTGCTGGTGATCCTTGGCTCCTCTCTACATGGCAAGGCACATGATAGTGTCTGCTGGTCTCTCCCTTCTCTTCCTAGTTTTGTTGATTTCTTGCTGCTTCCTCCATGGCTTTCTCTCTCTCATTGAATTAATCCTGTTTATAAAGGACTCCAGTAATAGGATTAAGACTTGCGGCAATTGAGGTGGGTGTGCTTGCTTGAACTATTATGTACTGCATTAAAGCCATGTTCTTTTGGCCCTAATTTAGTCTTGTCGGGGCAGCCATATTATTTTTATCCTGACCTCTTGATTAGGTTGTTTCCGTGGAGATGTAGCACTCCCAATAATGGGTGTCATCTTTTGATTAGATGGAGGTGTGACCCCACCAGTTTAAGGTGGATCTTAATTAGTTTACTGAGATTCTGTAAAAGGGGAAACATTTTGGAGAAAGCTCAGAAACAGACATTTAGAGATGCAGAAGCTTCCAGAAGCCCTAGGAGATGCCAGAAACTGAGAGAGCCATTTGAAACCAGAAGCTGGAAGGGAAGGATAGCAGACATCGCCACGTGCCTTCCCATGTGACACAGAAACTCCAAACCTGGACAGAGAAAATTGGCCTTTCTTCCAGGAAGGTGTTTTCATGTTAGCTGCCTTAATTTGGACATTTTCACAGCCATAGAATTGTAACTTGTAGTTTAATAAATACCCTTTATAAAAGCCAATTCATTTCCAGCATATTGCGTTCTGACAACTTTAGCAAACTACAACAGTAGGTCACACCTTAACTGAATTAGCCTCATTAAAAAGTCCTACTTACAATGGGTTCATACTCACAAGAATGAATTAAAGAATATGATTTTCTAGGGTACATACAGCTTCAAGCCACCACCATATGTATAGTAGAATAGGCAGTGAAATAGATGGAAAGAATTTGACAAATTGAGGTTAAAGATTTGCTAAGATTTATAATGGCTTAGTGATAAACTAGAAAGAAGTTTCAAGTGTTCTCTCAACTTTTGTTTTCAGGTATTTGCAGCATACCCATGCATTTTTGCATTTCAAAACTTAGTTTTTTAAATAAATTTTTAGTAAATAACTTAGCTACACATGAAGTTTATTTTTCCACATGAACTCTAAAGTTGTTTCGTGTTCTGTGTGTTCAGAATTAACCTTAGATATTTAATTTTAAATGTAGAATTTTCTCAGACCCTAAGCAGTATATTTGTGGAGGTATTGATGGAGATTTTGCCTAATATCCTTTAAGGACTCTCTTTGTTCATTTTATTACTCTAAAGGAAAAGGAAAGAAAGCCAACACATGACTTAAGTGTCTACTTAATCGAAAAGGTGCCCCAACATGTCATTGATTCATGAATATCTTCTTTTCTTGTTTTGTAAAACTATATTTGCAACCTCATTCTTAGGTTGAGTGAATTTCATGTAGAAATTATTGACTCATCTTGCATGTAAAAAATTAATGTTAAAATTTAAAGTGTGATTTATTATAAATTATTTAGGTATAGTGTGTAAATTTCAAATTATAATGAATTTAGCTTTACATAATCAAGAGAAAAGTTTCTCTTTTTTATTTCCATCTCCCACCCCAAGAAACTGCCAAGTTCTTTCAAATGGCTTGTAAATTCATTAACTAACATAATGTAATGTTGTTCAGTTATAAAAAAATGTAACTCTATGAGCTGTTGAAGACATTTTAACCAATTTACTTTAGGAAAGTGTTTTTCTTGTCTTTAGGAACATTTTAATGATGGGCAAACTTGCAAGGAAAGCACTGTGACAATCATCAGAGTATGCATTTGTTAGCATACCCTTTATTGGGAAAATTCAAAATATGAATAAAATTACAAACTGAAAAGTTTCAAGGTAAAATTTGTCCTTCAAAGGGAATATTCAAGGATACTGCTGAAATGTAAAAGTGTATGAACTTCAGGGTCCAGATATTACTTAAAAGTAGAAAACCAATTGAAGAACTGAAAATTATTGTATAAATGTCAAACATTAGGAAAGATGGGGAAAGGTAGCATATGTACGTAAAATCGTCATGTTTTATGTTAAGATATCAGTTTATATTATCAAATTATTTGGCAAATCTAGAAATAGTGTCATTAAAATAATTACCAGAAGAACTAAAGGGAGGACTGTTTCAGAGAGGGTTACTCTGGCAGGTGAACCTAGTGATTCAAAGGAAAGGATAGGCTTGGAGTTAACTTTTAATCATCGACTCAACTGTATTTTCATTTCTTTCCATGTGCATATATTATTTTGATAGGATCATCTTTTTTTTTTTTTTAATTTGGATGTCTTTTGAAATTACTCTTAAGTTGCGTTGAAAAAATCCCAGTTGGCTGAATTGTATGCCACCAGAAACCAGTATAGAAACCCTCCATGTTTACTTAATGTGGAACTAAGCACTTAGAAAAAAAATTTAGGGAACTGCAGTGCTCTGTTCCTGCACTCACTAACTGATTTAATCAATGAATATATATTGAGCATCTCCTCCTGTCAGGTGCTCTTTAAAGCACCTGGAACCATTGTAAGAAAATAGATAATACCCCTTCTCTCATACATTTTGCAATTTAGAGGAGAAATGAATAATCAGATTAATTTTACTGATAAATGTAGAATTTCAACATATTTGCATGGTATAATCAGCATCGATAACAGGCACCTTCAACCCAGGGTCAGATGAAGGAACTGAAATCAGAAAGGACTTTCCTGAGAAAATGACAATTGATTATCAGAATTATAAAGAGGTCCTAAGCTGGAGAACTTGAGCCATGTTTCAGATGTAGAATGAGTGGAAAAAGATGTGATCTTAGGGATGAAGTAAACATAGGAAGGTGGAGGAAATTAAAGGTGCTCCCTGCATCCTCTTTGCAGAAAGGAAACGGGATCATGATGTGAGATATGACTTGGGAAGAATGGTGGGGACAGACTTTACAGGTCATGCTCGGGCTTTAGTCTTTAACAGAGTGCAATGAGAAGCCATTGAAATGAAGCATATTTATGTTTTAAAAACTTATTTTGGGACGCATTGTTGAAGTCGGATTAGAAGGGCAGAAGAACAGAGGCAGTGAGGGCAGTGGAAGATTATGTCATTAGCCTCCAGGAGTGGTGGTGGTCCTCAGAATGAAGTAGAAGGGGAAATGGAAAGAAGTAGATGGAATCAACAGGTAAATCAGGAACAAGTTGTAGGGACATCTGTTCAGTTTCTGGTATGCCTAATGCATGGATTAAAAGGGTATATACTAAAGAGAGGTTCAGGAAAGGATCCCATTTTGAACTGTGCCCTTCATTCATTTGGTTTGGACATGCAGGGTCATACTTGATGATATTGAAATAAAATGTTAGATGTCAATTTATCTATTAGATGTACCAGTCTAGAGCTCAGAGGAGAGGTTTGGCCCAAGGCAAAAATTAGAGTCATTTCCATGTATGTCCAAACTAAAGATTTGGGTGTGTATGAGTTATGTCAGGGGAAAAAAAGAGTAAAATGAGAAATGGGCTGTTAGGGGAGGAGTTGACTAAGCAAACTGGAAGAAATACCCAAGTTCAGAGAATGACTCATGTAAAACAGTTTCATCTGATGTCAAAAAATAAAATGGAGGTAACCAGTAGAGGAATTTGACCGTCATTTTTCAAAATGAGTCATAAGCAAAGAGGTCCAAAAATCAAGAACCATAATTGTGGAATATTCTTTTGTAATGAACTATTCTTAAACCAGTGAGGTAGTTTCACTGAATAATTGGCAAATGCCTTTGCAGTAGGAGAGCAAGTTGTCAAGGAGATTGTGTAGGACTCTGAGAAGGTTGTGGGCAAGACCCAAGTGCAAGGAAGAGCAGACTCAAATAATGAGTTAACAAACGAGAAATTCTGAAAGTCTAAATGAATTCTGTAAACAGTGGTTTGCAATACCAAGCTGCTTCTAAATGCCCAAGGCTCTGTCTGGCCAAAGGGGGAGCTGTTGTCTGAATCAGCATCGTGATTCTGGTGGCAGTCACTTCACAGTTCGAATTCAGTATTTTCCTTGCATTTAAATCAGATTCAACTTGTGGTTTTACTTTAAGTTGATGTCAGAACAATGGTTGGCACACACTTTGGTATTCCTTTCAGTGCCTCTTTCCTCCCTTTTCACCCTAAGGATGAAAAATGATATTTATTGTATATTGTTATTGTGTTGGGTTGAAATTCATATTGCTCTAAATAAGCAGACCATTCTGGGGATGTTTCTGTTGTGGTGATTGTCGTTTTTAAGAAAGAATGCTTACAGGACTGAATATAAAAACTCAGAAATGGACAGCACAATGCTACCTAACAGTAATACAATTATGTTAAAACACTGAATGACGCTGCATGTGAGAATGATAGAGGGAGGAAGGCTGGGGACATAAATGAAATCAGAAAGAAAGATAGACGATAAAGATTGAGATGGTATAATCTAGGAATGCCTAGAGTATATACTAATAGTGACTAAATGTACAAATTTTAAAACTGTTTTTGTATGAGGAAGAACAAAGGAATGTCATTATTGCAGGGTGCTGAAAATAGATGGTAATTAATATTTTAAAATGTCACTTTATTTGTGAGACTAAAGCAAAAAATGTTTGTTACAAAATTTATATTTTGACTAGTGCATTTCCTAATATAACTTATGTAGATAGTTTGATTGAACACCATAAGTACTTGGAATCTCAGGTAGGACATGAGATTTTGTTGGTTTGTCCAGAGTGATGCCCCGATGAATCCCAGAGTGATTCGATCAGTGAGTGGAAAAGTATTTGCAAAGCCTCATTCGGGGAATGGTGAGAACGGGAAGAAATGCAACTTCCCCAAGTTGAATTCTTGATATTCTCACAAGCAGTGTGGACAACCAGAGCTATAGGCTGAGCCCCCAGTCTTGGGGTTTGTTCATATGAAACTTAACTCCACAAAGGATACATCAACTGTACTTAAAATTTAGGCCTAAGAGTCACCCCCAAGAGAGCCTCTTTTGTTGCTCAGATGTGGCCCCTCTCTCCAGCCGACACAACAAGCAAGCTCACCACCATCCCCCTGTCTACGTGGGACATGACTCCCGGGGGTGTGGACCTTCCTGGCAACATGGGACAGAAATCCTAGAATAAGCTGAGACTCAGCATCAAGGGATTGAGAAAAACCCTAGAATGAGCTGAGACTCAGCATCAAAGAATTGAGAAAACCTTCTCCACCAAAAGGGGAAAGAGTGAAATGAGACAAAGTGTCAATGGCTGAGAGATTCCAAACAGAGTCAAGAGGTTGTCCTGGAGGTTATTCTTATGCATTAAATAGATATCATCTTGTTATTCAAGATGTAATGGAGAGGCTGGAAGGAACTGCCTGAAAATGTAGAGCTGTGTTCCAAGAGCCATGTTTCTCGAGGATGATTGTATAATGATATAGCTGTCACAATGTGACTGTGTGATTGTGAAAATGTTGTCTCTGATGCTCCTTTTATCTACCTTGTCAAGAAACGAGTAGAACATATGGAAAAAAAATAAATAATGGGGGAGCAAATGTTAAAATAAATTTAGTTTGAAATGCTAGTGATAAATGAAAGTGAGGGTAAGGGGTATGGTATGTGTAATCTTTTTTATTTCTGTTATTGTTTTATTTCTTTTTCTGTTATCTTATTTCTTTTTCTGAAGTGATGCAAATGTTCTAAGAAATGATGAATGTGCAACTACGTGATGATATTGAGTATTACTGAATATATGTGTAGAACAGAATTATATGTTAATGGTTTTGTTTGTTCTTAATTTTTTTATTAATAAATAAATTTAAAAAAGAAAGAAAGAAAGAATGCTTATTCTGAGGATGTTTTTTAATGTGTACTATATAATGCAGGAAGAAAAAAGCTCTTTCAATATTTGAATAGCTATTCATTAAAGAATAATTCAGTCAAGTTGAGTGGTAAATTTGCTTGATATCTCTAGGATGGAAATAATCTCAGATATTAATTATTCTTTTCAAGAAATGAACTTAAAAAAAAATACCTAGTTGTTTGGCATTATCATTATTAAACATCAAAATGTGAGAAGAAAATTTCCAGAAGATATTGTGAAAATTCCCATTGATTAATCATCACCTTCACTACATAAAGCTCAAATGATTAATTTTCAAAAAACAGAAGAAAAGATCCAAATTAATTTGAAAAAAATACACATTCTTCCTCTCTTTTTGTCAAATTCTATATAAACCCCATCTAATCGTGTCAAATAGTGAAACATTTGGGACCATACTCAAAGTCCTGATATGCTCTGGAATCAAATTATTTACTTTTCATTAACAACCTGAAAATAC
Organism: Tamandua tetradactyla; assembly: GCF_023851605.1. Taxonomy (NCBI): domain Eukaryota; kingdom Metazoa; phylum Chordata; class Mammalia; order Pilosa; family Myrmecophagidae; genus Tamandua; species Tamandua tetradactyla. Next base: position 73,211,052 of record NC_135331.1, read on the forward strand.
GTGGTATGTAGGAATTTGAGGGGTATGAACACTAACTGAAATGAACATTGTCTTTTAGGAAACTACTTTGAAGCTAAAATAGTTTCCAGTTAGTCTTCCGGGAAAGTTATCTCAGAGGCCACAAAATAGAAAGACTCATAGACCAAATTAAATTGATTAAGTCACATGGTTTATTAAATCAGTTTAAATATACAAGATACGCGAGAGAGATAAAGATGAGATAGGTTAATAAACTTTGGATAAAGTGCACACAGATTGGAAAGTCTACAATATTTGAGTTCTGGGTAATGGTCATGTCTTCTCTGCTATATCCGTTTCCCCATTAATTATGTGGTTACAAGGCCAAAGCTGAGGTTTGAGCAAAGGTTCCATTAAAGGGACATGTGTCCTGCAACAGCGACATACATTTGATCCATTGGAAAGGCACAAGAACAAGTATGTTTGACTAATTACTGTAGCTTGCCAATTACCCTGCTAAACAGCCATGGATTTTATTTGTGTTTCTTGGGCAGAGGACGCATGGAGCCAAAATGGTTGTTAGCCAAGAGTGGCAGAATTAAGACTTTATTAATTGTAAGCACTCACGTATTGTTAGTGCGTCATGAGTATTTAGTATACAGTATTCTTTGTGTATTTACTACCTCATAAATGTTTGTATCTGTTGGTTCTCCATCCTTTTTACCTTTAACATATACACTCTTCTTATTAGCTACTTATTTGAACTTAGCATACCTTAAAACTTTTGCTGATGTTTTCTGAACATTCATTTTTTAATAGAATTGTATGTTATCAAAAGCAAATGTGTATTGCAAAACTTAAAGCCAAAGTATTTCTTTTGCTATGATATGTCAAATGGAAGGGTATAATATTTTAGGCCAGCTTTTAGGCAAAAATACATTAGTCAAACAGTGACTTTGAAATGTGCTAAAGTAATGTTCCTTCATCTGTAACATAAGAGTCAATTGATGCAGGTATATCAAAAGAGCAAACACTAAAGTGGTCTTTTTATTTTTTTTGAGTACAGGAAGCAAAAGAAAAATGTTGAGCTATAAGTCCTCAGTGTCATTCACGCCTATATTTTTACTTACTATAGACTCAGGTATCTGGCTCTAGCTTTCCGTATTCTGTTTGGTAGGCCTAGGTCACATTCCTTGTATTGCTTCTGTAGTGCACAGGGTTAGTTATGTTCATTTTTAAACAGTTTTGTTCTCACATCATATACTACAACCTAAGTAAAAAATCAATGGCTCCTGGTATAATCATATAGCCATGCCTACACCACAACCATCTATATGAGGGCATTCCTTATCTTCTACAAAGAATTCTATACCACTACCCCATATCTCCCACTTATTGACATTTAGTTTTAGCATATTGCCTTTATTACATTCAGTGGAAGCATATTACAATGTTACTGTTAATTATAAACCCTAGCTTGCATTGATTGTATTTTTTCCTGTATACCATCCCATTTTTGCAATGTTGACATTCATTTGTTCTCCCTCATGCAAAAATCATCTTATATTTGTGCATTTAATCATCATCATTGTCTACTCTAGACGTTGCTAAGTTATATCGTCTCAGTCTTTATCATCTATCTTTCCTTCTGACGTCGTACATGCCCTAGCCCTCCTCCCTCAACCATAGCCACGTTCTGCTTCATTTAGTGCACTTTAGGTTATTTGCACTCATGAATAATGTCACTATAAACATTGGTATGCAAATGTCCATTTGTGTCCTTGCCTTCAGTTCTTCTGAATATATACCTAGCAATGGGATTGATGGATCATATTCTCTGCTTAGGTTTCTGAGGAACCACCAAACTGCCTTCCAGAGCAGTTACACAGTTCTACATTCCTACCAGCAGTGAATCAATGTGCTTCTTTCTCCACATCCTCTGTAGTACTTGCTGCTTTCTGTTTTCTTTTTTAAAATAGCCATTCTAGTGGGTGTGAGATGATATCTCTTTGTGGTTTTGATTTGCATTTCTCTATTAGCCAGTGATGTTGAGCATTTTTTCATGTCTTTTAGCCATTTGTATTTCATCTTCTGAAAAATGTCTGTTTATGTCTTTTGTCTATTTTTTGATCGGGTTGTTTGTCTTTTTTATGTTGAATTGTAAAATCTCTTTATATATTCTGAATATTAAACCCTTATCTGATATGTGGCTTCTAAATATCATCTCTCATTGTTTAGGCTGCCCTTTTACTTTTTTGACAAAATTCTTTGAAGCATGAAAGTTTTTACTTTTGAGGAGATCCCATTTATCTATATTTTTTTTCATTGATCATGCTTTGGGTGTAAGGTCTAGGAAACCACTTCCTATCACATGAGTTATAAAATATTGTCCTATATTTTCTTCTAAATGTTTTATGGCTTTAGCTCTAGTGTAGGTCTTTGATCCATTTTGAGTTGATTTTTGCAAAGGATATGCGATAAGGGTCCTTTTACATTCTATTGCATATGGATATCCAGTTCTCCAAACACCGTTTATTAAAGAGACTGCTCTGTGGCAGTTGGTTTTGCTTGACTGCCTTATCAAGGACCAATTGTCAATAGATGAGAGTGTGTATTTCAATTCCATTGGCCAGTGAATCTACCTTTATGCTGATACCATGCTGTTTTGACCACTGTAGTTTTGTAATGTCTTTTAAGTCAGGTAGTGTGAGACCTTCCCCTTCATTTTTCTTTCTCAAGATATTTTTAGCTATTTGTGCACTCTTCACTTCTCAAAATTTCATTATTGGTTTTTCTATTTCTGCTAAGTTGTTGGTATTTTAATTGGTATTGCATTAAATTTATGAATCAGTTTGGGTAGAATTGACATCTTGACTTCCAATCCATGAACATAGCATGCCCTTCTATTTATTTAGGTCTTCCATGATTTCTTTTAGCAATTTCTTGTAGTTTTCACAAACTAAGTTTGTGTCCTTAGTTAAATTTATTCCTAGATATTTGATTCTTTTGGTTGCTATTGTAAATGAAAGTTTTTTTCTTGATTTCCTCCTCAGGATGCTCTTTATTAGTGTATAGAAATACTACTGATTTATGGGTGTTAATGATGTAACCTGCCACTTTACTGTACTTATTTACTAACTCTTGTAGCTTTGCTATAGATTTGTCGGGATTTTCAAAATGTGGTATCATATCACTGCAAACAGTGAGAGTTGTCCTTTCTTTCCAATGTGGATGCCTTTATTTCTTTTTCTGGTCTAATTGTGCTAGCTACAATTGCCAGCACAATGCTGAATAAAGTATTTAGAGTGGGCATCCTTGTCTGGTTCCTGATCTTAGAGGGAAAACTTTCAGTCGTTCCCCAGTGAGGATGATGTTAACTGTAAGTTTTTCATATGTTCCAATAATCATGTTGAGGAAGTTCCTTTCTATTCCTATCCATTGAAGTGTTCTCATGAAGAAAAGATACTTAATTTTGTCAAATTTTATGCATCAATTGAGATGATTATGTGGTTTTTCTGCTTTGACTTATTGATATGGTATGGTGTATTACATTAGTTAATTTCCTTGCATTGAACCAGCCTTGCCTGCCTACAATAAATCCCACTTCATCATGGTGTGTAATTCTTTTAATGTGTTATTGGATTTGATTGGCAAGTGTTTTGTTGAAGATTTTTGCATCTATATTCATTAAAATGATTGTTCTGTAATTTTCTTTTAATACTGTCTTTTCATATAGTATCTTTGCCTGGCTTTGGTATTAGGATGATGATGACTGCATAGAATGATTTAGGTAGTATATTAGTCTGTAAAAATTGCCAGAGTACAATATACCAGATATGGAATGGTTTTTAAAAAGGGGAGTTTATTAAGTTACAAGTTTTCAGTTCTGAGGAAGTGAAAGTTTCCAAATTAAGATACCTTCACTCAAGAAAGGTTGATGTGTCATGAACAGCTCTATGAGCTGGGAAGTCACGTGGCTGGCATCTGCTGGTCCCTTGTTCCTGGGCTCCATTGCTTTCAGCCTCTGTTCCTCTGGGGGCACCTCACTTTTCTTCTGCAGGGCTGGCTTTCATCTCTTGGCTTCCCTTGGCTCTCTGCAGGTTCTGGCTTGCTTAACATCTCATGACGATATCTGCTGGGCTCTAAGCATCTGTGTCAGCTCTGTCTCTGTCGATTCTGTCATTTCTGTCACTTCTGAGGCTCTCCAAAACATTTCCTCTTTTAAAGGATTCCAGCAAACTAATCAAGACCAACCTGGAATGGGTGGAGTTACATCACCTAATCAAAAGGTCACACCCACAATTGGGTGTGGCACATCTCCATGGAGATAATTTAATCTAAGTATCTACATAGAGTATTGAATCAGGATTAAAATAAATGGCTTCTCCCACAAGATTGGATCAAGATTAAAACATGGCTTTTCTGGGGTACATGATAGATTTAAACTGGCACAGGTAGCTTTCCTTACTCTTCAGTTTTTTTGAAGAGTTTGTACAGGATCAGTACTAATTCTTGAATGCTTGGTAGAACTCACATGTGAAGTTATCTAGTCCTGGGCTACTTTTCTTTTTTTGGAGCTTCTTGATGACTAATTCAAACTCTTTACTTTGATTGGTGTGTTGAGGTAATTTACTTCTTCTCAAGTCAGTGTTGGCTATTTATGCTTTCCTAGGAAGTTGTCCATTTCATCTAGATTATCTACTTTCTTAGCATATAGTTGCTCATAGTGTCCTCTTATTACCTCCTTTATTTCTTCAGGGTCAGTAGTTATGTCCCTTTCCCCCTTCCTGATTTTATTTACTTGCATCATCTCTCTGTCCCCCCATCCCCCGTCAGCCTAGCTAAAGATCTATCGATTTTATTGATTTTCTCAAAGAACCATCTTCTGGTTTTGTTGATTTTTTCTATTGTTTCCATAGCCTCAATTTCATTTATTTCTGCTCTAATCTTCATTATTTCTTTCCTTCTGTCGAGTTGTGGTTAGTTTGCTTTTATTTCTCTAGTTTCTCCAGGTGAACAGTTAATTCCACAGTTTTTGCTCTTTCTTCTTTTTCAATATAGGCAGTTACAGCACTAAATTTCCTTTCAGCACCACCTTTGCTGCATCCCTTAAGTTTTGTTATGCTATGTTTTCATTTTCATTTGCCTAGAGATATTTACTGATTTATCCTGTAATTTCTTCCTTGACCCACTGGTTGTTTAAGGGTGTGTTACTTAGCCTCCATATATTTGTGAATTTTCTGACCTTCTGTCTGTTATTGATTTCCAGTTTCATTCTATTATGATACAAGAAAGTGCTTTGTATAATTTCAATGTTTTTAAATTTATTGTGACTTGCTTTGTGATCCAGCATATGATCTATCCTTGAAATCAAGACCACTTTCATGGTCTTGATTTTAGTGTGGATGTAAGTTCAAGATTCATTAAGGTAAAGGATCTACAGAGTTACAAGGTAAGAAAATTATGTGAAGTTATGCAGAAAAATGCTTACAGTTCACTTGGCCAAGAAAAAAAAGGTGTTGAAAAAATTTTAGCAGATTGAATATTGATGAGTTCTTCTTCTGGGACACTGAGTAGAGTAGACTTAGAATAAATGATGAACATTACAACTGATCAAAAGGAAACTATTTCAAGTAGAGAGGTTTTCTTATGGGATTAAAAGTATAAAATAAATTTTCCTCTTTATCTTTCCTCTATATCTGTGTAAATGTAGGCCTATGTGCCCAGGTTTATACGATCATATATTTTAAATAACTTCTGTTTTTATTTTTAATAAAATCAAAAGAAATAGTATATAACATTGCTAAACAGAGGAAAAACAGCTCAACCACAGTTTATGCAGAAAATACAGAAAGTGAAAAAGTAAGTAACAATGAGAAATACATAGACTAAACAAACATGAAATATGAATACTTAACAAACACCCTAAAAGACATTTAACTCATGCAATTTTATCCATCATCAAAAAAACATTTTATAATTACCAAAAATAGAAAAAAGATATGAAACAAAGCTAAAGAAAAAATCTTTAATATCAAATTCTTTTCAAGTTGTTTTAAAATTTTCATGTTAAATCAGTGTTATTGATATTATAAATAAATGCACCCTTTCTAGAATGCTATTATAAGGCAGTATATAGAAATAGAAAAATATCTACACCATAAAAAAATAATTCCAATAAAAATATATTTCAAAGAAATACTTGCTCTAATTTATTCTTCCAATAGTTTTCTAAACTGTACATTTGGAGTGTAATGCAATGGTGCAACATATTCAGTAGAGGGTTGTATTAAAAATAAAGTAAAAATGGTACACACAGCAATTCCACACCTAGATATACACCCAAGGAAAATGGACACATGTTATCGCAAAAATTTTTTACATGTCTATGTACTGAGGAATGAATGTCTATAAACTGATGAATGAATGAATGAACAAAACATAGAATATTCATACAATAGCATATTATTTGGTCATAAAAAGAATAAAGGAGAGGATTGTGGGAAGATGGTAAAGTAGAAAGCTCCATTATTCAGTCCTTCCACCAAAATATTTACTGAACTGGCAGGAAATGTTTGAATCAAATATTTTGAAACTTTGGGGTCTGGTGGAGCATGGTTTGACATCCAGGGAAGAGGTGGCAGAGAAGATGGAAAGTTGCAGCAAATATTGGGTGTATTTTCACTCTCTGTGAGTCGCTGCTTCCCTCATCTCCTAGCCACATGAGGATCTTGGGCTCCTGGTTCAGCTTGCTGGTGCCACGGTAGGCTATATGGACCTACTTTACCAAAATCCTGGGAAGTGTGGTCTGATTGCTGATCGCTGCTATTGAGCAGCTACTTCTGAACAGTGGCAGCCTGGCTCTGAAGGTTGTCACTGTTCCAACCTCCCCACCCCATCCCACCCCTGGCAAAAAAAAAAAAAAAAAAAAAGTAACGATAATAGGCAGTACCTATTATTTTCTCCCTATTTTAAAAAAAATTTCTGTTCCCTATTTGGGAGCAGAAATACTTTATAAAAGTCACAAAGTGAAGGTTCCAACACTCATCAACAACAATAACTAAAACAAAACTAGAAATCCCATTCAAAATACTCAGAATGTCCAGCTTTCAACAACAACAGAAATACAACACACATAAAGATACAGGAAAGTATGGACCATTCAAAAGAAAAAAAAGAATTTGGCAGAAACCATCTCTGAAGAAGCTTATACGTTTAAATTATTTGTCTAAGACTTTAAATCTCCTGTCTTAAGTATGTTCAATGAGCTAAAGGAATCTATATACAAAGAACTAAATTAGGGGTGGGCCGCGGTGGCTCAGCGGGCAAAGTGCTTGCCTGCTATGCCGGAGGACCTCGGTTCGATTCCCGGCCCCAGCCCATGTAACAAAAACGGAGAAACAGAATACAATAAAACAAGAAAATGTTTAAAAATGTTTCCCTTTCTTCCTTCCTTCCTTCCTTCTCTCTGTCTTTCCTTTAAAAAAAAAAAAAAAAAAAAAAAAAAAAAAAAAAAAAAAAAAAAAGAACTAAATTAGGAAAATATTGAACAAAATAAAGAGATGGGAATTACAAAAAGGAACCAATGGTTTTGGAGCTGCAAAGTATGGTAATAGAATCAACAGCCACTATAAACAGGCAGAAGAGTAGATCAGCAAACTTGAACACAATTGAAATCATCTAATGTGAGGAACAAGAAGAAAAAAAATGAAAAGTACTGAACAGAGCCTAAAGGACCTATGGGACACCACCAAGTGTACCAACTATATATATATTGAGAGAGAGAGAAAGTGAGGCTTATTGTAGGAATATAGGAGTTGACTTATATGACTGTAGGGATTAGCTAGTTCAAATTATGTAGGGCAGACCACACACTGGGCACTCTGATAAAGGTTTCAGTGAGTTCCCCAGGAGAAGCAGGCTGGCGGAAGCAGAGAAATTCTTCTTGCAGACTACTGAAATCATCGGTTCACCCTTTAAGGCCTTCAACTTATTGGATAAGATTTCTCTTAGTGCTAAAGGCAATCTCTTCAATTGATGGTAGATCTAATCAGCTATGGATGCAAGAAACTGAATAATGGTTTAAAGTTATGAAATATCCTCATACTAATAAGCAGACCAGGGCTTGCTTGACCAAAGAAGCAATCTTAGCCTAGTCCTAATGGACATCATAATCTAGCCAACTTGACATCTGAATTTAGCCATCACAACAGGAAGTATGCAAAATAACATTTTAAATTTATGTCAATGGGCATACAAGGTATACAGTGTGAGACAATAGCAATGTGAAGGGGGAGGGACAGAGATTTATATGAGTAGAATGCTGGTATATAACAAACGAGGTTGATACTGGTCAAACTAGATAGTCATTAGTTTAAGAATATCATTATAATTAAAAAGGTAACCACTATGAGAAGAAGTTTAAAATATAGAGAAAAGGAAAGAAGGAATGAAAATGTTAGAATACAAAAAAAAAAAAAAAACTGAATTTTTAAAAAGGCAGTAATGGTGTCATTAAGAAACAAAATAATATACAATCATATGGAAGACAAATAGCTAAATGGCATAATTGAATCTTTCCTTCTTAGATATTACCTTAAATGTCAATGCATTAAACTCCCCTATTAAAAGGCAGAGATTTTAGCAGACTGGATGAAGACAAATGATCCATTCCTATGCTGTCTACATGAGGCTCATGTGTGTACAAAGACACAAAAAGGTGAAAAAAGATATTCTATGTGAATAGTAAGCAAAAGACAACTGGAATGGCTATATTATTTTCAGACAAAATAGACTTTATTTCAAAAAAGATTACAAGATGAAGGATATATATTTATGGAAGTTTTTTACAGCAAGAAGACACAGAAATTATAAACATCTGTACTCCTCACAACAGAACCCCAATATATATGAAGCAAAAATTGACAGAATTGGAGGGTGAAATAAATAGTTCTCGGTAATAGTTGTAGATTTCAATATATCACTTTTAATACTTGATAGAACATCTAAACAGAAGATCATTAAGGAAAAAGAGGACTTGAACAATGAACAACACTATTACACAAATAAAAGTAATTGTCACATATGGAACACTCCATCTCAAATCAGCAGAATACATATTCTTCTCAAAGGCATAGGGAACATTTTCCAGGTTACACCACATGTTAGATCACAAATCCAATCTTAATCCATTTAAAATGAAATCATGCAAAGTACATTTTTTGGAGCACCATGGAATAAAAAAGGAAATCAATGACTAAAGGAAAACTGGAAAATTTGCAAATATTTGGAAATTAAACCATACACTATCAAACCACAAATGGGTCAAAGAAGAAGTCATGAAAGAAATTAGGAAAAGTCTTTAGATAAATTGAAATGAAAACCCAACTTGCCAAAACGTATAAGATGTATTAAAAGCAGTGCCTAGAGGCACATTTATGTCTCTTAAAGCCTACATTAAGAAAGAATAAAGATTACAAATAAATAGCCTAACTTCACACTTAAATGAACTAAAACAAGAAGAGAAAACTAACCCCAAAGTTAGTAGAGATGAGAGCCAAAATAAATAAAAGACGATAGAAAAATAGGATCAACAATAAATAGTTGTTTCTTTTTTACCGATTGATAAGATTGACAAACTTTTAGCCAGATTGACAAAGAAAAAGAGAGAGAGGGTACATATAACTAAAATAATGAATGAAAATGGGGATATTTTTACCAACCTTACAGAAATAAATAAGGATTATAATTATAAGAGAATAAATAGAAAATCCCAACAGACCTGTAACAAGAAAAGACAATGAATCAGTAATTAAGAACTTTCAAACAAACAAAAGTCCAGGTTTCCCTAGTGAATTCTATCAAACATTTAAAGGAGATTTAATGATAATTCTTCTCAAACTTTTCCAAAAAATAGAAAAGGAGGGATTACTTTATCAATCATTCTGAGGCCAGCATTGTCCTAATATTAAAGGCAGATAAAGACAGTACAAGAAAAGAAAATTACAGACAAGTAACCCTCATGAATATAAATGCAAAAATCCTCAACAAAATATTGGCACGCCAAATCCAAGAGTATGTTAAAAGAATTATACACTACAACCCACTGGGATAATCCAAAAATACAAGGATGGTTCAACTTAAGAAAATCAATAAATATGATATACCACATTACCACATTAATAGAATGAAGGGAAAAAAAAGCATATAAACATGTCAGTGGATACAGAAAAGGCATTTGAAAAAAATCCATCATTGTTTCATGGTAAAAACACTTAAAAAAGTAGTAATAGAAGGAAACTTTCTTGGCATGAGAAAGGGCATTAATGAAAAATCAACCACAAATGTCACATTCAATGGTAAAAAACGGAAACTTTCCCCTAATATCAGGAACAAGATAAGGATGTCCACCACCATCACTGTGGATCAACATTGTACTGGAAGTTCTAGCCAGAGCAATCAGACAAGAGAAAGAAATAAGGAAGTGTGCCAGTTTGAATCCATTATGTACCCCAGAAAAAACATGCTTTAATCCTGATCCTGTCTTGTGGGGGCAGTCATTATTTTTAATCCTGATTCAGTACTGTAGGGTGGAAAATTTTGATTAGAATATCTCCACAGAGATGTGGCATGCCCAATTATGGGAATGACCTTTTAATTAAATGGAAATATGACTCCACCTATTCCAGGTAAATCTTGGTTAGTTTACTGAAGTACTTTAAAAGAGGAAACATTTTGGAGAGAGCTGACAGAAAGAGCAGATGTAAACACTTGGAGAACAGTAGTTTCAGAGAACAGAGACATGGATGTTTGGAGATGCTTGGAGTCCAGCGGACATTGCTGTGTGCCTGGAGACGTTAAGCAAGCCAGAACCTGGAGAGAGCCAAGGGAGCCCCAGGGAAACAAAGTAAGAAACTCCCACAGGAAGAGAGGCTGAACGCAATGGAGCCCAGGAACAAGAGACCAGCAGATGCCAGCCACGTGACTTCCCATCTTCCAGGCCCATCCACCTTCCTTGAATTAAGGTATCTTTCCCTGATGCCTTAGTTAGGGTGTGTTTAAACCCTTAGAACTGTAAACTTGTAATTTACTAAATTCCCTTTTTAAAAGCCATTCCATTTCTGGTATATTGCTTTTCGATAGCTTGACCAACTAATACAAGCATCAAAATGGAAAAGAAGTAAAATTGTCTCTATTAACAGATAACATGATCTTATAAATATACAGAAAATTCTAAAGTTTCCACAGGAAACTTTTGTTTGCTACTAGAACTAATAAACAAATTCAGTAAAGTTGTAGGGTACAAGATAAACATGTGGAAGTCACTTGGGTTGGGTTGGGTATGGCTGCTCTTTTTTGAGGTGATAAGAATGATTTAAAGTTGACTGTGATGCACACATATCTGTGAATTATATCTCAATAAAGATGTTAAAAATTAGAGATGCATTTTAAAAATTGAATGATGTGTGACCTTTCTTCCTAAGCACTGGTTTGGATATAGAAAAATTCATTAATTTTGGAACACAATTTGCATCGTAAGGACTACTATTGGTTATGATTGAATCAATGGTTTCTTACTGGAAATAAAGTTTATATAAAAGTACAACTGCTTTGTTAGAGCAACTTTGGGCTTTGCTTATCATTAGCAGAGAATGATAAAAGTGATAGAATTTAAAAAGCACTGGAGTAATGGCATGATTACTAGTGTTAAAGGAAAGGAAGTGCTTCTCCCTTTGGAAAAAGAAATTATATATAATCAAATGCTGAATTTTCTCAGTGATATGTAGGTTTATAACTGTACACAGATAGCTATAAAATTCCTTTTATTGAAATTACTACAAGACAAAAACAAAGTTGTTATTGCTAGCCTGAAAACTTCTTATCCCTAAGTCTTTATTTTTTCTATTCAAACAGATATTACATGCTTTTTAATAATATAAGGCTTTAGTTATGCAGGAACAAATGTATTAAATGAAATGACTGCAAAAATGTGTGAAACTATAGTTGCAATTCCATGACACATGAATGCATGTTGATGATATCTGGAAACAAATCAGGATATGAGACTGAGCCACTTTATTTTTTATGTAAAATGATTGTTTAATATCATCTTTGAAGTTTAAAAGAGTTTAAGGATATAAAATTGAGGGTAAATCAATGTTAAATCAGACATTTCAGACCACTAAGCAGATTTTCAGGATAAATTGAAAAATGAAAACCTTTATATAATATGTTACAATTGGAAACTTGCTGAATAATGGCAGTTAAAAAGTTTCAGTTAGAAGATCAGAAACTGCAACACAAAGAAGAAAAAAGGAAAATTGTCCAGCCAACCGCCAAAACTGTCCAAAGTATAACAGTTTCTAACATGTTCATTAAATAATGCTAATTCAATTTTATGAGACAAGACAATGTAAACTAAGATGCATCTACTCTAATTACTGAGAAGCAGAAGAAAGTAAATAATTATTGATCTAATTCTGAAAGTACACATAATTAGCAACATTAATCATCAGCCATAAATTATTCAATTCAATAATAATCCTGAAGAAAAAATTAGTATTATAGTCATTTCTGCTCTCAAAACTCATCATCACAGTGCTGTCAACTAGAATATATGATACCACCAAATAATTTTTGTAAAATTGTCTTGAAGTTAATTAATATTGTAAGGATACATTAACTTCTGAGTAAGATAATGGATTTAAGAAAACCAAATCAGTAATTGTCTCAGTTCTAAAAGTTCTATTATGCATAAACCCATTAGATCCCCCTACCCCACATAAGCTCTAACTAATTGACACTGCAGTTAAAAATTCTAAATATAATATTGAAATAAGGAAGGGGGAACATAATTAAAATGAGATTATAATATCAGTTTTTTATAAAGGCACTTTAGAGTCACCTGACATGAAAAAAAAAAAAAACATTTAGGGTATAATAAATACCTACTTTTATCTGTTGCCGAATATCCTAATGTTTGGAAAATAGGAGCCTATAAACACTGTGAGTAGATGAAGATATAAAAACATTCAAAGCCAGCCTTGGAAAAATGCCTCTTTCCTTTCAGCCTTTATTATGTAGATCTGCTTAATGGGTAAAGCTGATGACTTGGAAAGCCTCAGAATCTTGCTTGATTTACTTTGGAAATGGCGGGAAGCTAAGGGGAAAGTACTAAAATAGACTGGGAATGGAAATGGGGAACTGAGGAAAAATAAATGGGGTACTGCTTTTGCTGAGTTTGGGAAGATCCTGGGGGAATTAGGAAAGGAGTACAGCTGCATGTATGAGGTAGGAGGAGAGAAATAGAGAAAGAGGATGATATGAACTATGTCTGAGATTATGAATAAAAGCTAGTTTTCATATTTTGGAAAGACTTTAGTAAAGATTGAGTTTGTTTTTGTCTACTGAACACAAGACATCAAGCAGATGAACCTCAGGCAGGAAGGAACAACCAACCCTTGACTGGGCAACACCTACATTCTTTGTTATTTGGGGCATCTACTGAATGACTCAGCAAAATGAAGAAAATGAGTGTGGGCATACAGTGCCCAGCATTCTTCTCCATATTGAGAGCAGATCATCTCATGTTGCAGCTGTGTGACCCAGACAGACATTAAAGGTCATCCAAACTCCTCAGGGGGAAGGAATGTGCAAATAGTACCCTAAACAAGGCATTCAAACTTCTCTCCCTTGATCACTGTGGATGACAAAATCCCAAACCCCTGTGTCAGGACACCCCACTTAAATTCTGTTCTCAAACCCTAGTCCTAAAGCCTTATAAGTGCGTGCAGTTTCCCTGCCCACTTTGAGGAGCACTAACTTCCATTTCCTGACCACCGCTGTAGGAAAAGAATCCTCTCCTGTTTGAAAGTCCCAGTAAAATTCATGTCTAACTGCATGCTGACATGTCCTTTAGTCTTCAGGCTGCCCCGATCCAAGACCCCCAGCAGCTGGGTTTGAAAGGAGCATTTCGCCTTTGTTAGGTTATCATCAGATGTATGGTTGTTGGACTTCATGTAAACTTTTGCACTACTAATATGTATTTGCAGTGAATTTCTAAAGTGCAAAAATGTTCACATCCTTCATGTTTTCAGAAGTGGGAACTTTATGAGATTGAATGGCAAGCAGCAATTTTTCCCCTCTGAGCAAGGCAGCACATAAAATACAGACATGCCAAATTTGCAGTACTACTAGGTGGTTAAGTTTCTCCTTGGTAGATAGCATATCAGCCTTAATTTTTTTGGGGGGGAGGGGTGGGTGCATGGTCCAGGTATTGAACCTGAGCCTCCTGCATGAAAGGTGGTTCTAACCTCAGCCTTCGTTTTGGATTTAGAAGTGATTGGCACACAGCAAACAAATTGGTGTTGGTTGATGAAATACAGAGTGGTGGATGGCAGTGCTGTTCATAGTAGAGAAGGTAGATTATTAGAAAGAAAGAAAAACATAAGAGAGGGCTATTTTCCCACTTGGTTTGATATTGCTTTGAAAAATAAGATAGTCAACTGTAGTTGAACTTCAGGCCCTCAAACTGAATTGTTCTAGTTTTGTAGTTTGTGTTAAGACTCAATGAAACTCGAAAATTTGCAGAATTGAGAGCAATGACGGGTAACCAAAAAGCTGTTTATAGCAAGTAACTTGTGTTGAATGGGTTAAACCTTCATATCTTTACTGATCACCATTTTTTTTTACTTTGTCTTTAAAGATTTGGATTCAGAGATACACAGAGAAGTTAAACAACTTATTCCAGTTCACACAGTCATCAGTGTCAGCTATAGAGCAGAGACGGGCATCATCAGAGGCCACAAACTCAAATATCCGCAGGGCCAACTGAATACAAAATTGTGTACATCAGGGACTCTGCACCACCATGGGAAATGGGGGTCCTTGTGGCACCTCAAGTCCAAAGACTCACTAAAGTGTTCAAATTCAATTTCAAAGAAACAACAACAATAGCATATTGGGATTCAAATAGAAAACATTTGTAGGTTAGATGTGATTTAAACAGGCAATTCCTAAGTGACATTATATTTTTATATTAAGGTATTTATCTCAGTTTTCCTATGGTATGTGAAAACTGAAAGCAAAGATAGACTTGAGGAACTGATCACTTATTCCTCTGCCAAAGTCATGTGTTTGGACAAGTTATTTATATCATGCAAATTGTCAGACATTTTTTTTTTACAATGGGTTTTCTACTTCTGCTGAGCTGATGGTATTTTCCAACAGGAATCTTATCCTTGCTGTTATAAACATTGTGATCACTCTCAAACAAAGGACCAGGCTGAAAAAGCACCACAAAGCAGATTGTTGAATGAGTGTGATTACCAAAGTTTACCAATTTGCTTATTATTCACAATTTCTCTGCACATACAATCATAGGGATCATCATTCCTGAATGACCCAAGGAAGTAGTTTTCACAATGATCTCAGTTCTATTTTAAGAAAAAAACTTTATGGCAGATGCTTATTCTGGATGAATTTATTATGTTCCTTTAATACAATTGTTAAAAGTGTTAAAAACAATTGTTAAAATAGCTACAAGGGTGAGAGATCCCAATAATTCAGATAAAATCTTGTAAACTTGCATCATTTTGTTAAGAGGTAACAATAAGTATTTTCCACTTTCTTGTTAGATAATTTATCCTATATTTTAAATAAAATGAAATGAAGAGCCAGACTCACCCATATTGTACAAAAATATGTGGTGATACTCAAAGTATGTACTAATTAGAATATAAATGCATTTAAGCAATCTTCTAACAGAAACCATTGTCTTACAACTGAGGAAATAAAAGTTTCTGGTGGCTATGAGTCCTGACACAGATAAAATTGATTAAAAAGTGCCTGGAACTGGCAACTATTTTTTGTTTGCTATAGCTGACAAATTACAATATTCCAGAAATGAACTGGCTTTTAACAATGGAGATTTATTAGCTTACAGATTTAAAGTTCTGAGACTGTGATCATGTCCAAATTACAGCATCAACAGGACGATGCCTTCTCTGCAAAAGACTAACTACTGGTGATTCCCATCTTCTCTGTTTCATGGCCAGCCACATGACAATGTCTGCTGGCCTCTCTCTTTTCTCCCAGATTTTTTGTTTCCAGCTTCTGGCTTCAGTGGCTTCCTCACTGTTTTTTCTGTGTCCTCTCTTTTATTTGTCTCTCTTAATGTCTCTGGGGCTTTTTTTTTTTTTTTTCTGTGACTTTCTCTCTTTTATCCTCTTATAAAGAACTCCAGTAAGAGGATTAAGACCTACCTGGGGCATGTATCAACTGGAATCACCTAATCAAAAGGCCCTACCCACAAAAGGTCTATACCCACAGGAATGGATTAAAAGAACATGATCTTTCCTGAGGTACTTACAGCTTCAAACCATTGCCTCAAACTTAGACTTTTGCTTTATGTAATATGTTAGAGCATAGACTCTGTTAATAAAATATTGAAATGCTACTTCTGATAATCAATAGCCAGGTGAAACTCTATAGATCAACAATGATTAATGTTTTATCATTGTTACCCGTGTATAAGATAGGGTCATCTAAAGGCAGACTTGTTTATGAATTCCTTCTTCTCTTGACCTTTCTATTTCCATATAGATTCATACCCCTCACTGATCATAAATGGGTATACTTGTGTGTTTGTGAGTGTGCACATGAATACATAATATTACAATTTCCATGGCAGTTGATATTTTTGGTAATTACTGTTTGAATTTACAGTTGCAACTACACAGTAATTCAACTTTTCTTATGGTAAGATCATTTTCCTGCCTTACCCCTTTCCACACTCAAAGCTCAGAATACCAAAGTCCTGATAAAATAAACACAGATTTATCATTTCTATTAACAACTTTTTTTTCACTCAGCTCCCTATTGTTTTATACATTTGCTGTTTAAAAATAAAGATCAGCTGATCAGCCAGCTGAAAGATTTTAATGGCAGCTCTGAAGCTGACAATTAGGGTGTCAGGAAAAGTGCTATGTCTGTAGAAGATATGTCTGTCCTTGATTTTGTGATGAGTAGAAACAGAATGTGCTAAGTGACCTGATCAACCTTAGGGTAACAAGATATGTTGTTCAGAACTGTGAGGACTTTTGATAGATAATGAATTTTGAAAGATTGCCAGACTAGTTTTGAGCTCTTTTAGACATTTAAGGTAAAAAAACTTTACTGCACATAGATTAAGACTTATCACAGAAGAAAAACTGCTTATGTTATTTCTTAAATATATGGTGCTTTCTAGTTACTTTACCGCTTTTAGAAATAGGAAAGGATCAATTGCTGATTCAGATTTGAAAATACTCTGAAAGTCTATTAAAGAAATTTAACAACTCAAATTTAAAAAATGATACAATAGCAGTTTTCTGCAATTGTTTGTCAAATAACATTGCTACGACATTTATGCTTCTAATATTTGTGAACCCTGAATCCCATAAATTTATGGACAAATAAAATGTGCAGTTTCAAACATTGATGAATTTAAATACTAGGAGATTATTTTCTGAAATAATCAGAAATTAATTGCTGATTAATTGCTGATCTAAGGTAGCTATATACCTGACATATGTATTTAAAAATTACCTCCAGGCAAGAAAACTGTGAAACAATTGCCAAATTCCCAGGACAACATAAATGAGTAAGGTTTCACAACAGTGACAGGGAAAAATTTAATTAGATTTCATAACTTTAAATAGTTTTGTTTCTGTCTTTGAGTAACTCATCGTGTATTGACATATATTTGATATCCATTTCTTGCTTTTTAGACAAAATGACCAGCACTAGACACTAATTAAGCCTTTTTTTATGGGCATATTTTCTGACTTTGTCTCCTTTCATACTTCTTCTCTTAGGAAAACATTAAAGTGATCAATTTACTTTCACACATATCCAAATATTACTGAATGTTCTTCTTACAGTTAGAATCATACTTTTGTATAGTATTGTATAAATCCTTGGATGTATAGACTGGAAGTTGTAGAAACATGGAATTATGTGATTCCATTCTCATTCACATGCTAATTATTATTATTATTATTTTTGTATGGGACATTCTTTTCCTGACAAAATCTTTTTTTTCACTTTTTTGGGGGGGTGGGGGTGGGGAAGATACCAGGTATACAGTACCAAGCATAAAGAGTATTAGTCTGAAGAGAAATGATCACTAAATGTTTCATATTTATAATCTGTGTAATCATCACCTAGATTTAGGCATTTAGAATACTTCCTGCATCCCATATAGTTCTGTACCCTTTTTCCTTTCTTATACTAATAGAAAGTATCTGATTACTTGACTAAAGACTCCATAATGTCATATAGCTTACCTTCACTGTTCATTACTATACTTTTAGCATATATCTAGTATATGGGTGGTGTTCAATTAAAGTACTTTTTGAAATGAAAGAAGACAAATTATCTGTTTTATAATACTGAAATTAAATAATTGCTCGATTACATCAATATAAAGTTATACATTTTCTCAAAGATTCCAGACTTCAATCCCCCTAGAGAAACAAAATGTCCAGTCAATAGTCTACCTACTCCTACTTGTAACTCAGCAAAAAACCTCCTCTTAGTCAAAGTATTTTGTACTGGAATGGGAAGGCCAGAGAGCTATCCAAGTGGACCATGGGGCTGGCTGTAGTTCAGTCCAGGGTTAACTAAGGACTGGAGGTCCTGAAGAGATCACAAGGAGAATTTGATGAGCACTCTTAATCCTTGAGTTTCCTGGATTCCTCCGACTCTTTCAGCTCCTACCTCTTCTTCTGACAAGATTTATCAATAAGTCTCAAATCCTTCTACTTTTATCCATCTCCACTGAAATTATCTTAGTCAATGCAAACATTATTTCTCACCTGGGCAATTGCAGCAGTCTCCTAGCTTATCTTGCTGCTCCATTTCTTACACCTCTAACCCATTCTCTAACGCATTGCAAATGAGCCCTAACATCCAAAATCTGATCATACCACCCTATGTGTAAAAGTTTTAGTTGTTGCCTGTTGCCTTTTTTTAATTTGTATAAATTATTATATATTATATAATAATATATAATATTATAGTGTCTATTTCCATCTGCCTTCATCCCTATCCCTCAACATGCTTTGGAATCTGATCGTTTTGATTGCCTGTGGATGATATGAAAAGATAGAAGATGAACTGAAAAGATTCACTCATATTCATTATATTGGTTGCCTCTGAGGAGGGGGAGGGAAGGAAATAGAACTTCAGGTCATAAAGAAGACTGTAACTTTATCTATATTGGGTCATTTTAAAAGAAAAAAATATAAAATAATATAAATGTCTAACTTATGGGTCATAGGAATATGGATATTTATTTCATCCTTCCTTATGCATTTCTTTATTTTTTTTAATATTCTCAATTTTTAACAGGGAATTGGAAAACCTAAATAATTACATTGTTCTTAAAATAAAGGCAAGGTCTTTCTGATGCTCTAAAAGGCCCAACATGAGTCTTTGACCTTTTTTTTTTTTGTGCCATTCCAATTATGCTTAACCCCTTTAACTTCCTCACAAACACCAAGCACATTCTTTTTTTTAACGTAATTTTATTGAGATATATTCACATACCATGTAATCACTCAGAGTATACAATCAGTATCATCATATAGTTGTAAATTCATCACCACAATCAGTTTTAGAACATTTTCATTACTCCAAAAAGAAAAAGAAAAAGAATACTCAACATGTGTCATACTCCTTATCCTCACCCTATTATTTATTTATTTTTTGTCTTTATTTTCTTATTCATCTGCCCATATACTATATAAAGAGAGAGTCAATCACATGGTCACACCGTAAAAGCTATATAGTTATACAATCATCTTCAAGAATCAAGGCTACTGGATTACAGTTCAACAGTTTCAGATATTTCCTCCTACCTATTCTAATACACTTGAAACTGAAAAGAGAATATCTATGTAATGCATATGAGTAACTCCCAGATTAACCTCTCTACTCTATTTAAAATCTTGTAGCTACTGAAACTTTATTTTGTTTCATTTCTTTTTCCCCTTTTGGCTATGAAGGCTTTCTCAGTCCTATGATGCCAGGGAGATTTATATCCTGGGAGTCATGTCCCACGTAGAGGGGAAGGTTGTCAGTTTACTTGTAGTGTTGGTTTAGAGAGAGGTCACATCTGAGCAACAAAAAGAGATTCTCTTGCCATTTGGCATAGTTATAAGTAGTCTTAGCTTCTCCTTTGTAGGAGTAAGTTTCATAAGGACAAACTCCATGATTAAGGGCTTGGCTTATTAAACTGGTAGTCTCTAATGCTTGTGGGAATATCAGGAATTCCCTTGGTGGACGAGCTTAATGTTTCTTCATTTTTTCCAAGTCCCTCAATGGATCTTTTCAAATACTTTTATATTTTATTACTCTGGGATGTATTGGGATATTACATTAACATGTACAAATTAACAAGATCTCATTCCCTATTCAAAGTTCCATGTAATTATGTTGTTTGAATAAACTGAGCATTCAGATTAAATTAGATAGTGTGCTACAGAAAATTTAAATTTTGTACCAAATAAACATCTCTTCCTTTAATTTCACACAGAAATTGAAGTTTTAAAATATAGCCAATATCATCCTTTACCCTGTATTTTGATTTACCTTAGTCCAAACCAGATTAGCCTCATTCATATCTCCAGTTGAAGTCTGAACTCTTTATCAGCTTCTTTAACAGTAATGCTGACTTTCCGGGCTGCACAACGCCAACCCTGAGATTCAGGTTTCACAGATACCCAACGTTCCAGAGAATGACCAAGTTATTCACAAAGAGCTCAGCATTTCAGAATTTAGAAATAACAGTTAAAACTCAGAAATTGATGTGCCTGCTATAAGAGCTTTCAATCTAGGATCCTTTATATTAAGCCTTATTGAACTTTCTGTGCTCCTTAATCAGTGATTTTCCCATCTCTATCCCCTGATAACCCATATTTTCTAATCTAATTCTCAAAGATTGCTCACTATAGTTGGTCCGTATTAGTGAGGCTTTTCAATATTTGTCTTTTCATTTCTGGCTTACTTCTCTTAACATAATGTCCTCAATTTTCATTCACATAGTTGCCTGCCTCATGGCTTCATTCCTTCTTGGAGTCACTGAATACTCAATTGTACATATACACCACATTTTTCCCTTCTGTTCATCAGTCAGTGTACCCTTGGGCCACATCCATCCATTGCAAATCGTGAATACTGCTGCCATAGACACCAGTGTGTCAATGTACATTTGTGCCCCTGCTTTCAATTCTTCTAAGTATATACCTAATAATGGGGTTGCAGGGTCATATGGCAATGCTGTACTTAGCCTACTGCGAGATCACCACACTGATCCAGAGGGACTGCACCATTCTACTTCAGTTGTCATTCATTCCCCTAAAACCCTGCTCATATTTTTCCATTCTTTTCCCTGTCTGTTCTTTTGTGTATGGAATTTCAGATATCCTGTCCTCTAGTTCACTAATCCTTTCTTCAGCCTCTTTTTGTCTTGCTCTAGGTTTATCTGTTCTTGGAGTCTGTATTCAGGAGTTAGAGTTTGTTAGTTAAAACAATAATTGGAGCTTGGTTGAGCTACCTTCTCTTCTTCCTGGTAGAATCTGCTTCTTTTTCCCATGGGAAAATATCTCCAAAACAGCCTGCCATGTCAGTTGTGGGTTAGGGGTAGGGGTAGGTGGGGGCAGTATTTCCAGTCTCCACAGTTTGGGAGACTTAACAGTTCTGCGCTGTGATCTCAGCCCTTCCACCCATAGCAGACTAGTGTATGATGAGTGTCCAGTCATGGATGTCCCCCAAACAGTTGTTCCAACAGTTCCAGGCTATTTACTACCTGTCTCAGAGGACTAACTCAATTCCATACCTTGCTATGCTGCCATCTTGCCCTGCCTCCCCACCAAGCTCATTCTTAATTTACAGTCTTCACATGTGCTGTTTATCTTTCTTAGAGTTTTTTTTTTTTTTTTTTTTCTTACAGCCCACTCCTCTCCTTCTCCACCTAACTAACTCCTACTTGTTGGTCAAACCTCAACTTTAGGGCCATAATTTTTGAGAAGCCTCATTTACCACCTTTAGGTGAAAGTGGAAGGCATCCTGTTTTTCTTCTTTGTAAAACTCAGTACATTTATAAGGATCCCTCAAATTGGCAAATGTTGAAATGTTTGGTGATCTCAAGTTTGGCAAGGATTGTCAATATGGGCCTATCCTATAGTGCTAATGTGAGTGGAAAGTGGCATATCCATTTTGGAGGAAAATTTGACCAAATGCATTGAAATGCAAAATTCACATATTCTCTGGCCTAGCATCTATTTTTAAATAACAATTTTACTGAAACCCTTCACATGTATGCAAGTAGATGTATGTACAGGATATTCATGGAAGTTTTGATTGTAATAAAACTTAGAATTGAACAAATAGATCATAGAATATTAATATTATTTAATACTATAGAGATTTCAAAAGGGACAACATAGATCTCTATATAATCGCATGAAAAGATCTTTATTTAAGGCATGTTTGTTGTGTGAAAGAAACAAGCAGAGTGACTTGTATATTACTATATTGTTTAAGTTAAAGACAATGAAATAATAGCAGATACTGAAAAATTTTGTATATATGAAAAGAATATAAAATTTCTGCATGCACTGACATCAGTAAGAGTGGTTTCTGGTTGGGGATGTGAAAAGGACCTTATCTTTATTTACAAAATTCCTATTTTTACAATAAGAGCATGTTCATGTATTTTACTTAGATAATTATTAATTAACAAATTTCCCTGTCCCCTCAAAAAAGAGAAGTTCATATTACTCTATGGGTCTTTTCATCTATGTTCTTTGATTTTTGCCTTGAGAAACTCCCATTCTAAATTACGCTATTTTCCAGTAATTGATCTGAATTATTTTGGGAAATCTATAAAGTTCATATACATACACATACATATGTAATTGCGTAGTAATAAAATAATATAAGCCCACTTTATATTGATTCGTTCTGAGAATGAATAATATGTTTTAAAATGCATTACTATTTTCCTTCCTCTATTTCATGGGAGTTCTTTATGTTAATGGAGAATTTGAAAACAATAAAGTCTTTTTAAAAGTATCTTTGTTATTATTTTGAAATATCCCTTTTATTGTCCAGCGCTCTAAGAAAATTAGTTTTGTCTACTCTAATTTAAAGTATTCAGTTCAAAACTTAAGAAATTCAATCTCATTATTAAAAGGATTATTATGTTCTGATATTCATTCATATATATATTACATATTACATATATATATATATGTATATATATATATATATGTATATGTATTACTCTAGCTTTTCTTTCAGTTAAAATAAGTACGAAGAGACCCACAGATTTATCTATCACCTCTGTTATCCCAGGGCAGGGTCACTGATTTCCTGAATTTTTCCTATCTAAAAACTCTGATTTCTCCCCTGAATTTTTTTCATCTCAATATTATATAAGCACTTACACATGATACGTGAACAGAGCTAAATATAAATGTAATTATGCTTTACACTGTGTAACTAGAGATAATAAGCTAAATCAGTAATTATGTGAGGTTAGGATAGAAGTTGATTAATAAAAGTTTGTTATAACTGTATTAATGTTTCTTGCCTGTTGGTATTGATAACTAAAACATAGATTTAGACTGCTGAATCTTTATATTATGATATGACATTGGTTAATGCTCTTAGACTTTCTTATTGTTTATGGAGAACTTTTCAAGTTTAAAATCAACATTTATATTGCACCTATTCTCTGTGGAGATGGGGTATATGTACACCCCGTTTGGGCAGTATAGATATAGTGTTGGGTCTTCCAAATCTAGCATATTACATATATTTTCACTGAAACTTGAAATAATTTTGAAATCGTTGAAAAGGTCAATTAAATCCTGAGTGCATATAGAAAGTTATTGATGCTTTCTTTTGTATTGAAAAATGAATGTGACTTTAAATGTAACATATTCTAAAAACAGCCATCTTGTTTTCCCATGATTTATAATTCTTTGAAGCAACCTTGCAAGTGTGTTACTCTTTTCAGTTCATTTTATAAAAAATGTAATATGAGAAAGTGGGTATAGGCTGTCCTATTATCTGTTTGATTTGTGTATCTTGGAGCACCACACATTTTGGGTATAAAGAAGAAATTTGTATTTTTTTTTCCGTGGGAACTTCAAAAGAATGAAGAGAAGTGAGAACAGCACAATATACACAATCAGAAAGAGAAATAAGAAATTAATTTTTTTTCAGTTTTATTGAACAGTTTATAGTTAATATTTGTCACTAGAAAAATGTGGCTCATTCATATTGTAACTATTCTCTGTGGAGCTCAAAGCACTTTATGGACTCTCTCATTAATCCCAAAACTTTGCTATGAGCTAGGCATTTGCAGTTTTTGTCCTTACTATATGGCCTGAGGGACATCAGTTTTGGTAATGTCATTGTGCAAGATTTTCAAAGTGTATAGAAAATAGCCAATGGGATTAATCATAATGTGTGGATTACGATCATGCAATAAAAATAAAAATTGTATATGCAGAAGTGTTCTGTATGAACATGTGGAAAGGATTTTACTTTTATTTGTAAAGGCTTTATTGTAATAATTGGCCAGTGAAGCCAAATACTAAGCATAATTATTTAAGCTATCCTGACTCCTCTGTACCTCCAGGTTAGTTGTCCTATAGAATCTGTGTCATTAATAGAACTTTCACTCTATTACTCATCCAAAATTGAAACCTTTATTGCTGACGCTATTCCTTCACTGCCTCTTCTCTGTCCAACATGATGCCCAGTTTGACTATCATTTATAAAATGTAGAATTTGAACAAGATAAGGTATGCAAAGCACCACGCTCTGTGCCTGCCACAAATGGGATCTACTCTTGCTGTTATCCTTGTATTCCTTTTGATTGTTCTGTTCTTTTCTGGCACCAATTTACTGCTCAAAACTCTATAAAGTTCCTAGCATTTACTCAATATTCTCCATAGTTCTTAATCTATCATATAAGGCTCACCACAATAGACTCTGTCTCTAATTCTATCCTGAATTTACAATATACATGATAATCTCTGGTTAACCTTGGTTCCTTGCCACTCAGCTTTCACACTTTTATTTTCCTATGGCTCTTTTCTTAACATTTTTTTATTATGACATATAATGTACATGCAGAAAAATGATAAATTTCACAGTACAGTTCAATGAATAGAGCAGATTTCAAGGTACAGTATTGGTTACAGTTCCACAGTTTCAGATATTTCCTTCTAGCTGTTCTAATACACTAGAAACTAAAAAGAATTCATTTATATAATGATTTAGTAGTCATAATCCTTTGTTAAATCCTAACTTCTCTGTGACAGCGTCTCCCTCTCATTTGATCCTTCTCTCAGTCTTCAGGAATATTTAGGTGGTGACCATTCTAACATCTTCATGAAGAAAGAGGTGTCCACATCATGGGGTAGGGGAATGCAGCTGGTTGATGTTCTTGAAAAGACTCATACCTCTAATTTTCAGGGCTTATTTGCCATAGGAACCATCTAAAGGTTTTAAGTTTCTGAAAAATAAGCTTAATAAGTGAAACTTTCATAGAGTCTTAGATAGAGTCCTGGCTTTTCTGGAATGGTGTTGGCTGAGGCTTGGCATATTGTGGGAATTTGTAGTATCTGGCTGAAGTTTGTGTAAGAGTAACCTCCGGAATGATGTCTCAGCTCCATTTGAAATCTCTTAGCCTCTGAAACCTTATTTTATTACATTTATTTTCCCCCTTTTCCCTACAACTCTTTTGATTGTGCTGATTCCTTTCTCTGCCCTAATCTTCCCTGTACTCATATTCTCTATAATTTGAAGCTTCTAATTTGAATAGAAAATTCTGTCAAAACCAGGATCATCTAGACCATGTGTAGCTAAAATAAGAACCCTAGTAACTGTTTTAAAGTTCCCTAGCTACTGTTTGAAAAGAAGCTTTATTTCCTGTTTTGGTTTGCTAAAACTGCTGGAATGTAATATACCAGAAATGGGTAGGCTTGTATTCATTTATTTATTACTTTAGAAATAAATATTTCTAAGGCCTTAAAAATATCCAAACAAAGACATCCATATAAACATACCTTGACTCTGAAGAAAGGCTGGTATCTGTCAGATGGAAAGGCACATGGCTAGCATCTGCTGGTCCTTGTTCCCAGTTCATTGCTTCCAACTTCTGATTCCAGTGGCTTTCTATGTCAACTCTCAAAGCATCTAAAAACATCTGTGAGCTTTCCCAAAACTATTTCTTGCATTGGCTCTTTTAAGGACTGCAGTAAACTAATTAAGATAACCCCTTAAATGGACAGGGCCAGACCCCTGTAGATAATCTACTCAAAAGATCCCACTCACAATTGGATGTGACATTTCCATGGAAACAACCTAATCAAAGATTCTACCTTAAACAGTAGGTCTTCCCTCACAAAATTGGATTAGGATTAAAAGAACATGGCTTTTCTGGGCTACATAACAGTTTCAAACCAGCACATTTCCCTTGGAGTCAAGAAAACTTGCTTCATGGAGTAGGATCTGCCATGCTGACTGCTAACCATTCTCAAGACACTGCTATGCCCCTCACACATTAGTAGGTCATTCTTGTTTCCACCAACTTCATCGCTGGCCCTGCTGGATATCTGTTTCTCCTTTATTTCCTGTGTTCCTATCTTGTTCACACCTACTGACGCATCTTTGACTTGATGGTTCATTTCTCTATCCTTGGCCAAAGATCTTGGCTTCCCTGGCCACTCATTGCCCCTTTTTCATTCATTAAAGAGATCAGGTCATGGTGCTGAATATTTAGAATCTCTTTGTCCTTTACCAGCTCTTTTGCTGGGGTCCTTGGTCCTTCCCAACTCCTGCTACCACCAAAATACAATTAGAAAATCATCAGACAAGAAGTTGTCCTTGCTCAGGAATAGTTTATTTGGCTTTTTTTTTTTTTTCTTTTCAAGTGATTTTAAGATCACACTCATTTTTTTTCAAGTGATTTTAAGATCACAATTAAAAAAAAATTCAGTGTTGACTAAGA
Source organism: Tamandua tetradactyla (assembly GCF_023851605.1). Taxonomy (NCBI): domain Eukaryota; kingdom Metazoa; phylum Chordata; class Mammalia; order Pilosa; family Myrmecophagidae; genus Tamandua; species Tamandua tetradactyla. The sequence goes on from NC_135331.1 coordinate 73,238,083, forward strand.
GGGGCAAAAGATTCTTGATATGTAACAACGGGTACAATATTACATTATTGGGTTATTCTGAAGATTAAGCTAAGGAGTTGTACAGAAAATTTGAGACCAATGTGAAGACTTGAATTTTGTTCAGGCTCCATAATAGAAAAACTTTTAAAAGGTGAGCATGCTTGACACTGTTTGAAGTCCTTACGAATAAGGGCATCATTTCTGTTCTTTAAAAACACCATCACTTATTAACTAGACTCTTAGTACTATGCTGAGCACAACCATGTCTTCACCGTGTCATTGGAGCCTTTCCTATATCTGGAACTTCAAAGAAGTCTTATTATTTAATGAGATAATCTTTCAATACTCTTGAAAGGTATTTTCTCAGTAAGAAAATAGGCAAGGTTGGGCCATGATGGCTCAGTAGGCAGAGTTCTCGCCTGCCATGCTGGAGACCCGGGTTCGATTCCCAGTGCCTGCCCATGGGGGGAAAAAATAGGTAAAGCATTATTTCATCTTTTTCTTTTTGTATATGAATTTGGGCCTCATTTTGTAAACTATTTTGAGAAAATGAACATCCAAAACAAATTGCTTAATTACATTAGCCAAATTAAGAAGAAAAATTAATAATAAAATATTTCTGACTGAGTTCTGTGCTATGGAAATTCTTAACTGCCTATCTGTGGCTTATTTGCTGAGGTGATTTCTTTTCCCATGGCAATGAGTTTTAAAAACCCCATTTCTTTCCTCCATGTCTATCTTCTCCTGATATATAGATAGCATCAGTATCACAAGATATTAGTGTCATATTTTTCTCATCAGAGTTCTGCATGTACTTAATAGTGACAAATAGTATTAATAATATTGTAAGAAAAATGATAAACCAAGTGGTGAGTTCATTGAGCTCTGTCATATTACTGATTCTAAATATAAGGGCTTTTTCTGCCAATCACAGTAAGATAGTCACCTCAAATTTGTATGTAAGCAGATAGCACCAAGATGAGAAAGATCTCTAGGCAATTCATGCTAAGATAATGAAACACGGTGTCATCTATTGAAACACATTTGGGGAGTATTTGTTAATCTAAATAGTTTCTCATGGGCAAGCTTAGAATCAGGATCTTAGAAAATGGAAGTCCTTAGACATTATATACCCAAGAAAATTAAGGGCCAAACAAGATAAAGAACTTGCCCAAACTCAGTTCCCAGTAAGAGCTAGTCAAGGACCAAATACTGGTCTCTGAGCTCTAGGCCACGCACCTACCTAGTGCAAGAGTTCCAATGTCAGATGGAGGAAATACATGTGAAACCATGAAGATCTGAGAAGCATTTCACATGTGATAACCCTTTCTTATTCCACGTCATCAAAGAGCAAAGACAGAGAAGGAGGAGAGAGGGATGAGAGGAGAAAGGTTAGTTATTTACTGTTTTCTTTATCAGAAAATTCTCAAAAAGATTGAATGCATATGTAAAGCACTGGTCTTATGCCTCCTCATTTATTCAGTCTCCTAAAATAATGTATTTTCATTGCAGTCTGGTATGTAGAAGTTTATTGTGCATTAATGGTTGCATACTTTCACAACAAAAACAAAGCAAGCAAGCTCATCCACACAGTTTATTTGCTGCCTTTAAAAAAAAATGCAAACTCCAGTTTTTCTAAAACTAGAAACTTAGCAAATCATTTGAATGTTCATACCCTTCAAATTTGAGATGGGTAGTTTCTCAGGGGAATGTCTCTGAAGTGGTTTGTACTGCTTATATTACATATAATGTACAGATGGCCAATTATTCCAGTTATGAATCTAGATTACTCACATGAAGTAAAGAATGAACTAGACATTTTATCTGTCTTTCAGTTTGTTTTCCTTATGATACAGTTTATGGTTTATTTCCAAATGTTCATGCTCCTGAAATGCTTCAGGGAACGAACTAGTCTTAGAGGAGATAAATGATGAATACAAAAGAATAGAAATGTTTAGAGTTACATGGAACAGGGAGTGCGTTCTCATACACTCATTTATTTCTCTAGAATAAAATTAGGAAAAAATTTGGCAATATCCAGATATTGTTATTGCTATTAAAAATATAAATATTCACTTAAAATTACTATTTGTAAGTATAAATTTAGAGAGATAAAATGCTATACTACAGTCAGTGCTGTTTCTTGAATAGAATGGGTTAGGCTACAAATGTCATTATAATGCAATACATTGATGTAGTTCCTTCCAATGGCTAAAATTTTCAACAAAGCCATCGCTTAAAACTGCACATTCATCAAAATTGTTTAATACAATAATAAAAACCCTTCTTCAAATGGATGTTTGTCAAGTTGGAACAAATTTCAAGACTGCATAGCCACAATTATACAGACATTCAAGTATATTTATTTGGGTGGAGAAAATGATGATAACTTATATTTTATAGTCCTTTGCACTGAATATTTTCACTTTGCCTATATAAATCTTGAGTTTATATGTCTAAACATAAAAGGAAAATATTTTTATTCATGGGAAAAATTACCTAGCTCTTTCTAAGCCTGTGTCATGTCCATGATGAGTACCAATGAATGAGCCAGTTGGGAAGGGAAACTCCGATTAATATTAGCAAAGACTCTTCCAGTATATTTCTGCTTTTTATTTTTAAATAAATAGCACTCTGCACATTCTCTCTTCTCTTCTTAATATCAGAATGCACAATCATTTTTGCTTCACTAGTGAGCACCTTATTTTTCTATTCCCTTTAGTGTAAAATTAAATGCAACTTTTTAAACACTTTAGCTAAGGATTAAAATAGTGGGATGCTTACTAGGGGAATGTGACAGGATGGTTTTGGTTAAGAGATAATCAGTGAATTGAAAAGGTACCACTCTCTGTGATGTCATTTTTATGATATTGTGATTTCAAATTTTACATAATTAGTCATGAATTTTAGGCTTATGATTAGATAAAGTTGTTCAATTGAACTTCGATATATTCATTCATTCACTCATTCATTCATTCAAAAGTGTACACTGATCCCTTCTTTGTAGTAGTCACTGTGCTAAGCTGTGGAAATGCAGCAGTGAATGGGTCTCCAAGAAGCTTTGATCAGTGAGGCAGAAAGTAGAAAAGAAATTAGAATACATGAGAATATGTAAAGTAAGTTTGCTAAATGTGTAGGGAAAGTCTTATGTGGGGACCCAGAAAAAGAACAAAGTTTCCCAGAGGAGGCAATACTAAGAATTGTGAAAACTGTCATTAGCAGTCTTTTATGCCTAAAATTTATATTAACATGGAAGGAGGCAAGGAATGTGTGATAAGATAAAAGAAATAATACTTCCATTTTAATAATGGGAATAAATATCAGTAATAAAATTCCTATATGGTGAAAAATATACATATTTGGATATCAATATATGTGAGAGTATACTTTATCTCCAGCCATAATTAAGCTTTAAGAGTTTAATGATTAGAATATAAGCTCAAAAGCCAGAACACTTGGGTCCAAATCTTGGATCAAGTATTATTTAGCTTTGTAAGCTTGGGCAATATTTTTAGCCTTGTGTAAAATGGAATGTTATGACAGTAGCCATCTCATCTAGTTGCAGTGAAGATTAAGCAAGATTTTATATACATATACACACACACACACACACACACACAAACAAGCCTAGAAGACTACATGACCCAAAATGCTTTTGCTTCCTTATTTATTAGAGAAGTTGGGGATTTACAAAACAGGCATGCATAAAATTCAAGATTCCCGTACAGCGCCCTGTTATTAACATACTTCTTGATTTGGAACATTTGTTACAATTGATGATGGCACCTTTTTATTTTTTTAAAAATATTTTTATTGAGCAATATCCACAAACATACAGTCCAACCATAAACAATCAATGGCTCACATCATCACATAGCTGTGTGTTCTTCACCATGATCATTTCTAGAACATTTGCATCACTTCTAAGAAATAAATAAAAAGAAGAAAAAAGAATTCATACCCCTTACCCTGTCTTCTCACTGACCTAAAGTATTTCAATCTACCCAATTTTTAACCTTTATCTCCCCCTTTTATTTATTTATTTACCCTCATTTTATTTTTTATTTTTTATTCTTCTGTCCATACCCTAGGTAAAAAGAGCATCAGACACAAGGTTTTCACAATCACCCAGTTACACTGTGTAGTAGTTAGGTTCAGGTGTCAACTTGGCCAAGTGAAAGTACCTAGTTCTCTTGCTGTGGACATGAGCCAATGGCATGTGAACCTCATCTGTTGCTGATTACATCTGCAGTTGGCTAGGAGGTATGCCTGCTGCAATGAATGATGTTTGATTTAATTGGCTGGTGCTTAAATGAGAGAGCTCAACGTAGCACAGTCCAAGCAGCTTGTCATTCTTCATCTCAGCACTTGCAACTCAGCCCAGGCCATTGGAGATGCAGAAAGGAATCTCCCCAGGGAAAGTTGTTGGAACCCAGAGGCCTGGAGAGAAGGCCGGCAGAAATCACCCTGTGCCTTCCCGCATAAGATAGAGCCTCAGTTGAAACTTAGCTGCCTTTCCTCTGAAGAACTATGCATTTTTAACGAAATAAATCCCCCTTTATTAAAAGCCAATCCATCTCTGGTGTGTTGCATTCCAGCAGCTAGCAAACTAGAACACATCATAAAAGCTACATAGTTATATAGTCAATCAAGGTTATTGGAACACAGTTCAACAGTTTTAGGAACTTCTCTCCAGCCACTCTAATATACTATCAGTTGAAAAGGGATATCTATATAATGTGTAAGAATAACCTCCAGGATGACCTCTCAGCTCTGTTTGAAAACTCTCAGCTACTGAGATTTTATTTTGTCTCATTTCTCTCTTCCCCTTTTGGTCAAGAAGACTTTCTCAATCCTGGCTCATCCCCAGGAGTCCTATCCCACATTGCCAGGGAGATTTATACTCCTGGGAGTCATGTTCCATGTTAGTAGGGGAGGGCAGTGAGTTCACCTGCTGAGTTGGCTTAGAGAAAGAGGCCACATCTGAACAAAAGAAGAGATTCTCTGGAGGTGACTCTTAGATATAATTATTAGTGGACTTAGCTCCTCCTCTGCAGGAATAAGCTTAATAGGGGTGAGCCCCAAGATTGAGGGCTCAGCCTATTGAAGTGGCTTTCCCCCTGCTTGCAAGAATATCAGAAATTCCACAGATGGGGAAGTTGAATATTTCTTCTTTTCTCCGAAGTCCCTCAAGGAGACTCTGCAAATACTTTTTTAAATCTCTGTGGTGGCACATTTTTATAATTGTACTTTTAGCTATAGTCCATAGTTCACCTTTGGGTTCACTGTTTGTGTGGTATAGTTCCATTAATTTTTATTTTTAAATTTTATTTATTTTTTACATGTACAGGCAGTGGAAATCGAAGTTCCATTGATTTTTAAAGAGTTTTTATTTTGTTACCCTATCTACAACCTAACATTATCCCTTTTAATCACACTCAGATATATATTTCAGTGCTAATTATGTTTTCAATGTCCTGCTACTATGACTACCAACCATAACTAAAATATTTCTGTACGGGGTGCCCACGTGTTTTTTAAGTGTGAAGTATTTTATGTATTTTTTTATTTTTTTGGGTGCCAGGTTCAGGAATTGAACCCAGGTCTCCCACATGGAAGATGAGCATTCTACCACTGAACCACCTGTGCACCCTAAGTATTTTTTTTTTTTTTACATGGGCAGGGACCGGGAATCAAACCCGGGTCCTCTGGCATGGCAGGCAAGCATCCTTGCCTGCTGAGCCACCGTGGCCCGCCCCACTCTAAGTATTTTATTTTAATAGTAACCCAAAGATCACAGTGCCCTAGCATAAGAGAAAATAGATGGTGATATTTGCAACCAGTGGATTATAATATACCGAAATAATAAAGAATCAGCTGTATTTACAAAAAAAAAAAAATGACTAGCCAATTTAGTGAACTGATCATTTTAGGAAAACAACTGTACATTTTGTGAGCTAAAATAACAATGAGGAAACATCTGTACCGGTTATCTAATGGCCTGATTTCTCTGAAAGTGCCAGTCCTCTGGAGAAAGTAAAATCAAATATTCTGTGATAACCTCACTGATATCAGCTTGTTCACTTGATATTTGGCTCTTTTTCATAAAAGCACAGCATAAAATGGGATTTTAAAAATTCTTGCTTTTCCAGCTCACTGATTGCTTGGCTCTTTGGCAAGTGGACAGCATTTATACTTTCAGTTTGTCAGTTTTTTACTATAATGAATTGTAGTAGTTGAAAACCAAGATAAGAGAAAAGTTGAATTGGTTAGGAATTGTAATATTTATCCATAGTTGAAATAAAGTGTTATAAATGTAATTTTGATCTTCAAATCACCAAATTTGTCTGAAGGGAAAGGACAAAAATAAAAAGAAGTAACCTTTCTCCATTTTAAGTTTGTTATTTAGCTATAGTTTATGAACCAAATGTTACCCATTTTGATAGAGGCTGAGAACTTTTTTTTTTTTTTGGGAAAGGAATGCATTTATTTTTAATAGAAAAAGTTGTAGGCTTACAGAAAAATCATTTAGGAAGTACAGAATTCCCATACTCCTCTCCCCCAACCACACAGTTTTCCCTATTATTAGCACTTTGTTTGAGGTGGTACCTTTGTTACAACTGATGAAATAATATTTAATTACACTATTGATTATGGTCAATAGTTTAATTAGAGTTTATTATGTTATACAGTCCTATAGCTTTTATTCATGTCCCACGTACGAGAACGTCATGATCTTAAAAGTATTATTTAATATTATTGTAAACAACAAACATACATTCTTGACATAGTGTACAATCAGTGGTTCACAATATCATCATCAATAGTTCACAGTATCATCCCATAGTTGTGTATTCATCATGATCATTTTTAGAATATTTGAATCACTTCAGAAAAACAAATAAAAAGAAAAAAAGTCATACATCCTGTACCCTCTACCTCGCCCTCTCATTGCCCACTAGTTTATTTCAATCTAACCAAGTTTTTACTCTTTATGCCCCCAACATTGTTTTTCTTACTCATCTATCCCCACTCTAGATAAAGGGAGCATCAGCCCCACTGTTTTCACAGTCACAGGCTCACACTGTAAAAGCTGTATAGTTATACAATCGTCTGCAAGAACCAAGGCTATTGGAACACAGAGGGTGAGAACTTTTAATTTGGGGATCTAGTGATACAGGAAAAGATTCTGTCATCTTTAATTTTGTGTACAGTGAGCAACACAGATCATCTTTCTTTATCCTTTTTTTTATATCCTCATTGCTGCAGAAGATTACATAATTGTGCCATGGGAAAATATGTAATGATTTGGTCAGTGCTAATCAAAATCTAATGTGCATAAGAATCACCTGGAATCTTGTTAAACTATAGATTATGAGTCAGAAGGTCTGGGATGGAGCCTGAGATTCTGCATTTCTAATGAGTTCCCAGGTGATACCTTTGTTACTTGCTGGAGGACAGCACATTGACTAGAAAGAATCTATGTTTACATTGAGTAGCAAGGATCTCCTGTTTGCACACACATACACGCACACTCACAGAGTAAGTCCGATGCCAAGGGATGAGCTATTTCTCATTTCAAAAACCTCCCCAATTGAGTCACATTATCGTCACTGATCCGCATGAAGTCCCTCTGGTTGTGTAAGCACCATGTTATTCATCTTATCTTACCGGTCAGTGCCTTAATTTTGAGGCCACTACATGTTAGATTTCTAAACTCTAAAGGTTGATTCTTCCCTATGCTATTTGGGTAACTGGAGCTTGCTGAGTACACTGTCTTTTTAACTGAGTTCGAAAATTGCACCTTGTCACACACCCAAAATAAGTACTGGCACCTGGCAAAACTTTCATGTTCCTTCACACACAGAGCAGAGGAGGTGACTGAGGTCAACATGGACAGTTTGGAAAGCTATAATGAATGCAAAGTCCATTAAATACAAATGATTATAAAATAGTTTGCTTATTTTAAACCTCATTTCTTCCAAATTTCACCCATTGTAGTTTAGAGGGTAAAAGCTCTATCTTGGCAGAGTTAAGATCTTTTCTCTTAGAAGCACAGATATATAGTAGATGGTACAAGATTATCAGACTGATAATTATCATAGTTACATTTCAAATAGGGAGTTAATAACTGAGTCAGACAGGATTTCATATATCAAATTTCCTTTAATACTGTATGCATGTAGCATTTCATCAGGGATTAGCTTATTGATGGGATGGATCCATTTGGATCTTTATCTGGAATATAAAGAGGGCATAAATTGAGGAGAGAATTAGTTATCTACTAAAACAAAAATTGCCATCAATCAGTCTTTATTAAGTATAAGTTATGTACAAGGCATGGTATAAATGCTACAATCTAAAAGTTAAGTACTAAAATGTAATGTCACAGTCTCTTCTGTGCAGTAGCCTTTGTATCAAGACACAAAATCCACCCTTATTTTCGCCTCATAATACAATGAATTCGGATAGTTCACAAACGTTTTTAAATATCGATTGATAAAAATGGCACAAGTGTTTGATTTTATGTATAGCCCCTTAATAATGTAAGGAAATGAAATTCTTCTCTCAGCTCTTCTTCAATAAATGGGTATTAAAAATATTTTTTGTATGTAATTTAATCTCAGTGTCCTATAAAGTCTTGTTAAGTATCTTTTCTCAGAAGTGAACTTTGTCAAGTTTACATTAATCTAAGAGTTAAAAATTAATGAACCCCTTACTTCAGATATTTCAAAACTAATGCAAGCCCATTAGTAATACAGCACAAAAAAATAATTTAAAAAATTGGGCATGTTCAATTACAGTTTAGGGTTTATGCATATTTAACTTTTAAGTCCATTGTTTCATACGCCTGATAGAAATTTCTAGAGCAAGAAAAGGAATACTGCCATTGATTTTTATTAATAGATAAATATATCTTAAAGATACTTTTACTTAGTCATTTTTTAAAAAAAATCTATACAAGGTAATTTTAAAACAAGGTTAATCAGTGAACTGTTGGAGATGGATGTGTTTGGAAAGTCTATTTATATGTCTGCTGGGGAAGGTTGATAGTTAGCTGGGGGAAGACAGAAACATACAACAGCACAGAATTTTAATTTTTTATTCTGTTGTGCTCTTGCTCCATTATGTAGTCATTCAGAAAATCAATAAGACAGAGGCATTGAAACTATTTTTCAAAGAATTGTTGATTCTTTTTTTTCCCTCCATTCATCATTGAACTCCTGGCAATGTGCGGTGCATTGTGTGCCATACAATGAGGCAGATGACTTGGTCCTTGTTTTCAGGGATTAAGAGTCTAAAGTGGGAAAACAAATATTTTTATATAGTGATAAGGTTAATTAGAAATGTCAAGTACTGCAAAAAACATACAGATACAGTGGATGGAAATTGAAAGGAGTGTGAGATCACATAGAGCTGAGGGTGTCAGGGGAAGCTTCATAGGAAGGCGACATGTGAGTTGAGCTTTGGGGAAGAATATCTTTTATAGCACAAGATGTGTGAGAAGACAATTAACATGGAAACAGTGGCTTAAGCAAATCATGGGGATGTAAATCACAGAAAACGGAGGGGTGCTTGAAGTTTTACCATAAGATGCATGAAAAAGAATGATAGATATTAATGCTGGAGAGAGAAGTAGGCATCATTTTGTGAAGTGTCTTGAATGGCAAACTAAAGAGATCCGTCTTTAAGGGATGGGCATCCACTGAAACTATTTGGATGGCGGAGAGGTGAAATCATGTAACATTTTAAGATTAACTTTGTATTGGGAATGTGCCAGCACCCAGCATCTAGCAACAACTTCAGAGTAACAAAGACTTGATTAACAAACACTGTTTTGGTGTCTCACCCACAGGAAAAGCTTCAAGGCCATTGCTGAAAGAGACAAATAAAAGCAGGGAGTAGAACTAGAGTGAGATGGCTATACCAGGGCTTTCTAGGAGATGTGCCAAGGCACCTTGTCTAAGCCTTGAGAAAGGAATCACTGGCACCAGGGGCAGCCTGTAGCAATGGGAGACTTAGGACTGGTCACGGTGGCTGACAGCAGCCTCCTGCTCGGCCCTACACCCCTTCAGCTTTCTCCTGTGGGGTGCATAAGCATTAGCATCTTTCATGTGAACCATGCAGGGCCTGGTTTATGGGCAGGCGAACTGTGCAGTACACAGTGGCCCCTCTCCACACACCCTCAAGCTTGACTTACTGCTCTTACCACTGTCTTGCAATTCTTCATACTTTTTGAATGATACCCCATATTTTTATTTTGCTCTGGGGCCTGCATATTATATGGCATCATGGCATGACAATGGTTGGGAAGAATGGACTACACTGTAACCAGAAAGCACTGTCATGTACCCATCCAAAAGAAGTTAATTATGAGACCAGTACTGTGCTCATATAACAAAGCTGATCCAAAGCTTAAATCTTTATTATTTTTTTCTTCAAAGCCATGACTTCTATGACTGCCACAGGCCTCTGCTAAATATCATTTTTTTAGCCTTGTGGTTTTCCAGATGATGAATTAAGGGAACACTTCTGTAACATATTTTCTCATTTAGAATCTGCCTCCTGGAACTCAAATCCAGTATGGTTGAGCTGCACCCCCTGCAGTCCTATAAAATTAAATTCTGAGAAAACCTTTAGCAATTATTTTCCCTAATAAAAGTTCTGAAAAATATAGCACTGTGTTGAAAATTATTATTGGCTTCCTGATAGAGCCATTCTCTTGTGTATTTCCTTTTCCGAGTCAGTACAAATATGAGTAATTTTTTTAAGCTATTTCTTTAATACTTTAGTTTATTCTTTCCATTTTCTCTACTTTGACTAAGTGTGTATTTTTCTTTTACTTTTGCTTTCATACTTGTTTTCTTTCCTTATTTTTACTTAATATCTTTTTCAAAGTTATAGATAAATGTAGTCTAAATAGTCAAATATTTCTTATAAGGTGTAATTTATAAAAATATACCTAAACTTACCCTGCCCTATGCTCCCCTCTCCCAAAGGCAAATACCTAATCACATTCAATATTTTCTGTTGCTATTTTTTTTTGTATTTACTCCATGTTTCTAAAGAATGTGTTTATGATATTACTGCATCAGTTTTCAACTTTATCCATTATATTGACTTACCAGTATGGAAGATAAAGTTTTAACTTTCTTTCACAACTCTGCATGCTCCCTTCCTCTTACCTTTTTTTATCCTAAGAAAAATGATACCATTTTGGGGGGTAGATCAAGAGTCATTATTTATTATATCATGACTGTGTAACTATTACTCACATCAGAGTCACATAGTGTAAGACGATTTCATTTCTTTCTTGCACAACTTTTTGTCACATTTTATAGATTTGAAGCTAATATTTGTCACATTTTATAGATTTTTAATTTTTCTACCTATTTGGCAATGCTTCAAATCCTAACTCTCCAGGTTTACTATAAATATTATCTCAATAGTTTGATATACATTAAGCATTCCCATTAATTTCATCTTCCTGGAGACTTCCCTGCCTAAGCCCCTGACCTCCTGTTCATGTTTTCATTGTTTGTCTAGCTCTGCTGCACCGATGTCACCCTAGAGTTCTCCTTGGCTGAGAGCTCATGCCTCAGAATGGCAAAACTAAGTGGAGTTAACTTCTGTGTATGGGTGGGATTTATTGACTGTTAAGTTGTTCCATTGGCAGACCTCCCAATTTTGGTATTTTGATATTCTCCATTGACCTGGCCACTTTTACCAGAGGGATCTATTTTCCTACCTGGAAGGAAGGATTCTGGGAGACAACTACAGAAAAACATGGGAGAATTTCAACATTCCTTATCCCCACCTCTTTTTAGTATGATAACTCATCCTTCACTCTACCTGATGTCTCCCTCTCAGAGTCTCACAGATTTGTACTGGAGGATCTCATCAGCTGGGGGAGTGAAGGTACCAGGGAATGCATTCCTTCACAAACAGAATTTTATCGAATCCTTCTGGTTCCAATCCCTCCTTCACTCCCACTGTAATAGGTAGCTTCTGTGGCCAATTCCTAAGACTTTCTGGGTTCTGTGGTACAAATTATATTGCTTCTCAGCTTCTCCTACTGGTTTCAGTTCCCTCAGGTATTTTATATTATTGACATTTATTCATCTGCTTTCTAACATCTAGAATCTGATTACTATTATCTTCTATTCTCTTGGACTCTGTGGGTTTGTGCTTTTTTTTTTTCTTTCTGTTGTCATTTTAGTGGAGTTTTATGGGAGAAAGGAGACAAATCTTGTACACAATCTGCCGTCTTTAATTGGAATTCATGAATGTATTTGGAGTCAATTTTTATTACAAAATTCCTCAAATCATTTTAATAAGTAGACAAGAGTATACCTAAAAAAATAAAGAAGCAAAAGAATATAAATTATCATTCATAATTCAAATACTTATTATGAAGAAAGTCCCTTAAAATGTGTGTGTGTTTTAATTTACTAAGGAATCTGTTCTTTTCTCTTTTGAATACAGATGGAAGCATTAGACAAAACCGATCAAACCTCACCTCTCTCCTTGTGCAGCCCGTCTCTGCATCTCTCGTTGCAAAACTGATCTCTTCTCAGGAGGATAGAACCAAAAATAGTACCTGCCAGCCTCTCAGAATTCCAAATAGAGGTAAAATGTTTGTCTTTCTGTGTGTCTTGTAGTTTTGTCAGAATAGTGATCATTCTTAATCGCTTAAAGGAACAGGGTTAAGATTATGATTATTGTTTTACAAATCGCTTTTGCTTAGTTGAACATTTAATTATCTTCTGGGGCTCTTTAAGGGACTTTGCAGGAATTTTGAAAAAGAAATATTAGGGAAAGAAAAGCATGTTCTGTACTGCTGCAAGGAAAAGTAGCTTAAGAAAGCCTTTTGAACGTTCCACTAAATCTGTTTAACATAGTTTCCCTGCTTCAGCTTGAATCTTGTCTACCAAAATTCAATGGCTAGCAGTCAGCTATCCAGGGTATGAAGTCTTTTAGTATAAAGCATTAAAGCCTAATTCCTGCAGTTGACTAAAAAAATCCCTCTGTCTTTATACATCATCACCCGAGACATGATTCTTGTTCTGCAATGCAGTTTGTCAGACCTTGTTGGACCACATAGGATAAAACTGAAGTAGTTAAGCTACCTGAGGTGGACTGAAAGCCCAGGGCTGCATTTTCTTTCTGCCTCCAGCCTCAGCATTTTAGTTCTTAAGAAGATTCTCTATTTACGTATTGTTGCAATGAAATACAGTTTAAGAGCTCTGTCTTGTGTGAAGACCTACCTATGTTTTATTTCAACTGTTTTACTCCTGACAACAAAAGCATTAACAAAAGCATAAAAAAAAAAATTAAGAAACCTAAAAGAAAAAAAAAAAATTCTGAATGCATCCAGGATTGCCTTTTCTAAGAAACTATGCTTCACAAAGTCCTATAGATCAAGAACCTCCCAAACAGATTATTGATTAAGCAAAATGAGACATATAGGAAACATAGAAGAGCCTCAGACTAGGAATGAAGAAGTAATCAGGATATTTTGTTTTGCTTTTATTTTGTTTTTTGGTCATCTACTCTGAGCTCCACAAAATGATCATAGGCACTATTTGTTAAAATACGTAAACCACTTAATTCTGATTTTATTGTAAGGAAAGCACTGGACTCATGAAAGCTGATATATAAACCCAGATTTAACTAATTAATTAATTCAATAAATATTCAAAGCCTCTTCTGTGTCTAGCCAGGAATTGGACAATCCTTATATGAGCTTGCCCATCCCCTCCCAATAGGAAGCCTTTATTTCTACATCTATAAAAGGATATCTGATTTATATCATCCCAAATTGTTGTGAGAAGCAAATTATGATATATGTTGGAATACTTTTATATACTGTAAAATGAATGTCTTTCTTATGAAATAGCTATATCAATTTCCTTCCCAATATATTAAAAGTCTGCAGAATAATGGCATAGTGAAACAAATTGAAACTTTTCAGCTGTATCTTCATGATAAATTAGCAACAGATATTGGGTCAAAAAAGAAAAATTGTGACATACTGTGGAATCTGTTTACAATCTAAGTTTTAAAGAAATGTGATAGGTCTGCTTTCTCAGGAATTATGCCATATCAAGTTTTTCTCATGGATTTAGTAACTATTATCCTTTTACCAAATTTCAGATGGTTATATCTAAGTCATTGAACAGATATTTCATATTACAATGGACCTTCTTTCTTTCTTTGTTTTGGACAACAGTGTTCATGATTCATCCAAGATAATTAATTTATAAGCTTTCCATAAATACTTTTAAAATGCATTAGTTGCTCACAATATATATATATATATCCAGAAGGGATGTGCAAAGAATATAGAATTAGTTGCTATATTTTCAAGCAATAAAAGCAAACCTTGTAGTTTACAGATTTAAAAAGTAATTTAAAACCTATTATAATTACATCTTAATGCTGATTTTTCTAAGGGTAGTCCTGAGTTTTAGTGTAGGAAAGTGTTCACTCAGAAGTTTGGAGAGTAGTGCATTAAAAAATGTGTGCAAATCAACTGTATTAGGGTTCTCTTAAGAAACAGAACCAACAGAAGACATCTGTAAATATAATATTTGTAAAGATGTCTCATGCAACTATGGGAATGTAATCCACAGAGCAGGCTGTGAGGCTGGCAACTCCAATACAGGGTATCGATGAATGCCATAGGAGAGGCTGGCGGGTTGAAAAAAAAAACAGTAAAATTTCTCTCTTCTTCCTTAAAAGTCTGCAACTGATTGGACCAGATCCAATGAATTGGATTTTCTCATTTATAGGAGACACAGTCTTAGTTGATCACAGATGTAATTAGCCACAAATGGCAATCAACTGACATGATTTAATATCCTAAACTCCCAGTTTATCAACCAGCCATGAACTATGCTTGCAGCAATGGTTAGGCCAGTGCTTGCCTGACCAAGACGACTGGGCACCATCAGCTGGCCAAGTTGACACTAGAGCCTAACAATCACAGTCCACCCCTTGTCAACTTGGTAGCGATATACATCTCCTTGAAACATACTTAATTTGTAAACAGAACACAATGAAAGACGTGTTTCACGTAACAATAGTCAGCTGCCCTTGTATATAACCAGAAACACACTAAATCTCTTCAGAATAGCATGCAAGTCCTTAGGTAACATTTGCTTTTTAACTTAATATCCTGTACTTAAATACTATAGCATGAACAATACAATTTATGCCATATGATAAGAGGAAAATGAGATACTTGCTTAAGGTGCAAATACAAACAAACTCAAAACAGGGGGAAATATTCATATCATCAAAGTCCTCGTTTCTGTAACAGGTCACATGATCATAGCTTATGGTTATCACTACTTACGTCTACAATCCATTCCATGTCCCCTTTACCCTCAGCAAGCACTTCAGCTGGCTATGGTTCTTCGCCAGGTGGGGCGACCCAGACCTTCATTCCTGAAGTTTCTGGGCCATTGGTAGTCCTTCCTGGATTGGGTTGTTGCACTTTTCCATTGACTTTAATCACAGGAAATGGCAGTATTAAGAGACACCCTAGGGGATCTCTTATATTCCAGGAAAACTCTTCTTTACCTTCAGTGTGTATTGTAGTCCTATTTCCCCCTGATAGTAAAGATCAATCACCCCAGATGATATACTTATCCCCTTCCTTACTTGTTGATTCAGAGGCATGAGAAGCCCAAAGTGGTGAGGTGGCAGTCTTAACTTCAAGTTCAGTGGATTCATTGTTGCATCTTCTGGTAGGAGCACTCCTTCTTTTGAAACTAAGACTTGTAGACCGGCAAAGCTTCAGCTTTCAGGGACAGGAAGCAAAATTTTTCTAGTGGATCACTAGGGGTGATAGCGAGTGATGCCACTTCCATTTCCACTCCTTGATTCCTGGACTCCTGGCTATGGGAGAAACGGCACCATACAGTGGACACTGATTCAGAGCATACACAGCCTCCTGGAGAACACTGCCCCAGCCCTGCAACATATTGCTACCTAGTTGGCACTGTGATTGGGTCTTCAAAAGGCCATTCTACTGTTCTAACAACCCAGCTGCGTCTGGATGATGGAGAACATAGTAAGACAAGAGAATTCCATGAACATTTGCCCCTTCCTGCATTTTATTATTGTGAGGTGGGTTTCTTGATCAGGTGCAATGATGTGTGAAATACCATTATGTACGTCCTTGGATGATAGTTTTGGTGGAAGCACTGTGTGCAGGGAAGGCAAACTCTTATCAAGAGTATGTGTCTATTCCAGTTAGAACAAATTGCTACCCCTTCCATAATGGAAGTGGTCCAGTGTAATCAGCCTGCCAGGTAGCAGGCTGTTCACCTCAGGGAATAGTCCCATATTGGGAACTGAGTGTGGGTCTCTACTGCTGGCAGATTGAGTACTTAGCAGTGGCCATAGCCAGGTCCCTTGGTGAGCAGTAATCCATATTGCTGAGCCCATGAATAACCTTCATCCCTATCACCATGCCCACTTTGTTCATAAGCCCACTGGGCAATGGCAGGAGTGGCTGGGGAAAGAGGATGACTTGTATCTACAGAGCGGGTCATCTTATCCACTTGATTATTAGAACTTCCTCTGCTGAAGTTACCCTCTGGTGCACATTCACATGAGATACAAATATCTTCATGGTTTTTGCCTACTCAAAAAGATCTATCCATTACTTCTTCTCCAGACCTCTTTGTCACCAATTTTCCAATCATACCCTTTCCAAGTCCCTGACCATCCAACCAAACCATTAGCAACAGCCCATGAGTCAGTATACAAATGCACTTCTGGCCAGTTTTCCTTCTAAACAAAATGAACAACCAGATGCACTCCTTGAAGTTCCACTTGCTAGGAGGAATTCCCCTCACCACTGTCCTTTAAGAACATGTCAGAAAGAGGCTGTAATTCTACAGCTGCCCATTTTAAGGTGGTACCTGCATATTGTGCAGAACCATCTGTAAACCTGGCCCAAGTTTTTTCTTCCTCTGTCAACTGACTGTAAAGAACTCCCCAAGAGGCCATAGCTCTGGTCTGGGAAAGAGAAGGTAATGTGGCAGGAGTGAGGGGCCTTGGGCATTTGGGCCACTTCCTCATGTAACTTGCTTATGCCTTCAGGACCTGCTCAAACTTTAGCTCATATACCATTTCCATTTTATGATGGAGAGCTGCTGCACATGGAGAGCTGTTGTTTGGTGGGTCAGACAACACCCAGATCATGATAGGAAACTCAAGTCTCATGGCAGCTTAGTGACCCATGGTTAAGAATTTAGTCTCTCCTAAAGCCCAGTAGCAGGCTAAAAGTTGTTTCTCAAAAGAAGAGCAGTTATCTGTAGTGGATAGGAAGGTTTTACTCCAAAAATCCTAAGGATCTGTGTTGTGATTCTCCTATAGAAGCCACCAAAGACTCCAGACAGCAACCCTGTTTGCCACTGACCTGTCTAGCACCACTGGATCTGCTGGATCCTACGGGCCCAGTGGCAGAGTAGCTTGCACAGCAGCCTGGACATATCACAGAGCGTCTTCTTGTCCAAGTCCCTACTCAAATCTAGCAGCTTTTCTCCTCACTCAGTAATTATTCTGGAGTAGCAAACCAAAATGAAGAATATTTTGTCACTAAAATCCAGAGAGGCCAATTAGTATCATAGGAAGGGCCAGATACAACAGCTTATCCTTCACCTTAGAAGGGATATCTCTATATGACCCATACCACTGGACACCTAGAAATTTCACTGAGGTAGAGGACTCTTATAGTTATGTTGGATTTATCTCCTATCCCTTAACATGCAAATTCCTTACCAGTAAGTACAGAGTATTTGCTACTTCTTGCTCACTAGGTCCAATCAACATGATACCATCAATAAAATGGACTAGTGCAATGTTTGTGGAAGGGAGAAATGATCAATGTCCCTGTGGACAAAATTATGACATACGGTTGAGAGTTGATTTACCCCTGAGGTACAACAGTGAAGGTGTACTGCTTGCCTTGCCAGCTGGATGCAAACTGTGTCTGGTGGTCCTAATTGATAGCTATTGAGAAAAAAAAGCATTTGCCAGATCAATAGCTACATACCAGGAACCAGAGAATGTGTTGATTTGCTCAAGCAATGATACCATGTCTAGAACAACAGGTGCAATTGGAATCACAATCTGGCTAAATTTGCAATAATCCACTGTCATCCTCCAAGACCCATGTGTTTTTTGCACAGGCCAAATAGGATATTTGAATGTGGATGTGGTGGGAATCACCACCCATGCCTCCTTCAAGTCCTTAAGAGTGGCAATGATCTCTGCAATCCCTCCAGGAATCCGGTATTACTTCTGATTCACTATTTTGCTGGACAGGGCACAGGTCTAGGGTGGCTTCCACTTGGCCTCTCCTACCATAATACCATAATAGCCCTCACTACATGAATCAGAGAACTAATGTGGGGATTCTGACAGTTGCTGAGTATGTCGATTCCAATAATGCATTCTGGAACTGTGGGAAAAAACACAGAATGGTTCTGAGGACCCACTGGACCCACTGTGAGAAGGGCCTGAGCTAAAACTCCATCAATGACTTGATCTCCATAAGCCTCTGTTCTGAATGGTGGACCAGAGTGAATTTCTGGGCTTCCTGGAATTAGTATCACTTCTGAGCCAGTGTCTAATAATCCCCAAAATGTCTGATCATTTCCTCTTCCCCAGTGCACCATTACCCTAGTAAAAGATTATAGGTCTCCCTGGGGAAGGCTGGAAGGAAAGCTAACAGTGTAAATTTGGGGCAGTGTAAAAGTGTCCTTCCCCAAGGCTATCTGACTCTCCCCTCATTCAAGGGACTCTGGGTCTGTAAACAGTCTCAAGTCTGGAAATTGATTAAGGGGTCATGACTCTGTTTTTGTAATCCAAGTTTGACTTCTGTTCACTTGACCTAGAGCTCGTCTGCTTATACAGCTCAAACAAGAATTTAGTAGAATGCTCATCTATTTTACCTCTAGGTACCCCATGATCTACTAGCTAATGCCACAAGTCTCTTCGAGTCAGATTATTTTGACTCCTGTTTAAGTCTGCTGTTCATTATGGTGGCCACACCCACCTTGACTATGGTGATTAACTATTGCTGCAAGCCTTCTGCCGACTTGGGATCTGATCATCCCCATTGTGTTTAAGGATTGCTTAAAGACAGCAGTTCCCACAGTAATGTCTGACCCTACAGAGAAGTACAACTACAGAGCTCTCCGGGGCTGATGGAGCTAGTCTCACAAATTTATTTCTCAAAGTTCTGGTGAAGTACAGAGTGGCATTAGCTAGTAGATCATGGGGTACCTAGAGATAAAATAGATGGGCAGTCTACTAAATTCTTGTTTGAGCTGTATAAGCAGAAGAGTTATAGGTCAAGTGAACAGAAGTCAAACTTGGATTGCAAAAACAGAGTCATCACCCCTTAATCAATGTCCAGACTTGAGACCGTTTACAGAATGTCCTTTTTGGACATTCCTGGGGTATAGGAGCAGGTCTTCCATGATAAATCCACTCTAATATTCCCATCTCTCTAAGCTGCTAGATCCCCTCGTGCACATTATACAAAGGCAGTTCTGACATTTCAACCTTAGGTAATGTTGGCTATCTTTTGACCCATATTTCAGTCAGTCCTCCAAACAAACTGTTAGTGCCCTTTCTAACCCCTGGAGTTACAAAATTGAAGCAGAATCTCTGCTTAGTGGGCCCATATCAATAAATTCAACTCGAATCAACTTTATATTCTTTCCACCATTATCCCACACCCTTAATATCCATTCCCATACATATTCCCCTGATTTCTGTCTATGTAGATTGGAAAACTCACACAGTTCTTTTGAAGTATAGTATACCTCTTCATGGGTCACACTTTGAACCTCACCTTTTGGAGTCTGTTGGGACTTTAGTTATAGGTCTTGAAAAAAAGAGGGGTTGTGGAGGTGGGTCATGAAAAGAATTAGAAGTGTCTGTCAAGCCAGTTACCTCAGGGCATTCCATCGCAGTTCCATCTGGTGAAGCAAGATTAATTGCTCCAGACAGAGGAGTGAAGCCTGTTTCCCCAGGGGTGGTGGTTACAGGTTTTACAGGTTTTGCAGGCATTGAAGGGTTAATCTCTATAGGTGGAGGCTGGTTGACAGACATCACTGGGCAGGCTGGAGGAAGTTATTTCCTCAGGGCAGGCTGGAGATTGGAGGGCTGTTTCCTCAGGACAAACCATTGCAGTTCTATCTAGTGAAAGTTCAGCAGATTCCAGGGTTCTCATGTCCCCACTGCCATCATTATAAAGCCATATGTCCCCATCGCAAATTTCAGGATCCTATTCTCTTCCAATCAGGGCCCTTACTTTAACAGCAGACATCCTGCAAAGTTGAGATTTTAGTTTATGTTGTGAATCTGCTACTCGCATAATGAGGCCTGTGTCTGGTTTCAGAGATCTCAAGGCTGCTACCACAGGAAATAAGATTTCTTTTAGGGCACACATGGACACCTTGACATCTTTTATATAGTGCTTAAGTTGCAAATTTGAAAACTTCAGCCCATCCCTTTCCCTCATAACTGTATCCAACATAACTAAAAACAAGCAGCCAACATCATTATACTTCTTAATTCCACAAAACTCCATTAAGGTGTCAAAAAAAAAAAAAAAAAAAAAACTCTCACCCACAGCCTTTCCTTGTATACATATACAATTAGCAGAATCTAATGGTGATATTTTGAGTATCTCTATTGCTAATTCACCCCATAGACAGCCAGTGCTATCTTGATGATTGGAAACAGAGTCATTAGTGCCTTTGAGTCTAAACAGAGTAGTAAACTAATTGTAAAAACCCATTTTTAAGATTCTGTTTCTCAAGAATCGCCCCACTTCTGGTACCAAGCTGTATCAGTCAGGATTCTCTGGAGAAACGGAACCAACAGGCTACATATGTAAATATCAGATTTATAAAGATGTCTCATGCAACCATGGGAATACAAGAGTCCAATTTCATGGGGCAGGTTGTGAAGCTGGTGTCAGTTTTATATCTTAAGGTTTGGTCACTCTGGTCCAGCAGTGATATGAAAGAAAGCACAAGAAGTTCCTGGTAGAGTGGTCATATTTAATTCTCTCTCTCTCTCTCTCTCTCTCTCTCTCTTTTTCATTCTTTCCTGAGGCTTACAGAGCAATAGTCCCTTATATGCTAAATTACACAAAAGTGGCACTTAACCAACTGATAACATCATTCGCGGATATATGATTGGATCCATGTTGCATCATTGGTTACATAACATGTGCTGTGTTATGGCTGCATAAGCTATGCTGTATCATGCTTCACTGGAACGCCAGACCTGGAAACACTTAAGGCGGCCATCTTAACAGGCTGCTTATAATAAACAGTTTTTCAGGCTCCATACCTGGCAACTCCAATTAAGGGTCTTGATGAACTCCACAGGAAATGCTGGGTAGCTAAAGAAGAAATCAGTGAAAATTCTTTCTTCTTCCTTGTCTTCAACTGATTGAACTAAGTACAACTGATTAGATTATAGCATTTGTGAGCGACGTGCCTTTCGTGGATTGCAAATGTAATCAGCCATTGGTACACTCAACTGACTGATAACTTAATAAACCAGCTTTCCATTTTATCAACCAACGACAAAATACCCTTGCAGCAATGTTTAGGCTAGTGCTTACCTGACCAGACAACTGGGCATCATCACTTGGCCAAGTTGATACCAGAACCTAACTATCACATTAAGTAATTACTTACCTTACCCATTAACCTTTTGTGTAGACCAAATAAATAAAAACACTCTATAATCCAGACAACAATGTAATGGAATTGACTTAATGCGTGTGTCTTTTTAGCGTGTTTGCCGCTTCCCTTTTTGAATTGTTAGAGGTTTTCAGCAGTATGGGATGAGTGGGTTTATCATATGCCAAGCTTTAGAACTAGACCCTGATTGGTTTAAGCCAGTTGGCATTTCCCATCAACCTTATTACGATTGTTAAAGGTTGATCCAAGTCTGGCTTGGCAGGGGCAGGACTCAGTTTCTGGACTTTAAACAATGACCTGCTCTAACATGGAAGGTGAATAAAAAAGCATGTAGCCCTCAAATCTGTTGGTAGTCACCTTGGGAACTTAAAGAATATTAATCTACCTGAGAATGGAGCCAATATAAGGAAGTAGTAGATGAGAAATGGTCAGAAAGAGAGAGAAATATTTTTTGTCTTTATCATTTGAGACCTCAGTAAAGCCTTGTCTGAAGCCACATCTACTGAACTGTTCATATATATGAGTCAATACTTTCCCTTTTTGGTTTTAGCTAATTTAAGTTGGGCTTTCACTTGTAACAAAACTACTTAAATGATGCAGAGCATGAAACAAATTAAACAAAGGAAAAAATGTCGAACTCATGAAATAATGCCCAGCAATGTGAAGTTGAGAGTAGGGCATTTGAATCGAAAGAAAATAAACTAAGAAAATAGATGGAGGGATGGAAAAAGAAGCAGGAGAAAAGTTTTGGACTAAATAAATATAGACTGTTTGCATTGGTTAGATAACTGAACAGTGATTTCGTTTCATTTTCATTGGCCTGAGTAGAGATGTTCTAACTCTTTGTAGGTCTTCCCACTGATCTAATATACTGGCAATCTTTGTGTTTGAGGTTCAGTTTAAACATGGAGACTTTAATTTTTAAAAGTCAATGTGACTAAAAAAATATATATATCAGTGTGACCTGTGGCTGAAAACCATGAATATATTGATAAAAGGAGAGAAGGAATGATAAAATCCATTAATGTAACTTTGGGTAGAAACATTTAAGAAGTTAAGAAGAAACATTTTAATTCATCATATTTGATGAATCACTTACTTTGAAAAACAATGACTGTCTCTGTGTTGCATTAAATACCATCTGTGATGACAAGGTTTTCTACAAGTAAATTTGGGGCATTTCTTTTAAAAATGTGTATGTATTTTTGCTATTATTTGTTTATGATTTTTTTTTGTATTCTTAGATAAAAATTAAAGTTTTATTAGAATAATACTATCAGTCTATCTGATAATGTTGCTTATTATTTATACATATTTCAAATAGATTTTGAGGATCTTTGTGATTGATTTAACCACTACTTAAAAGTACACATATTTCGTCATATCTTTTTTTTTTTTTGCATGGGCAGGCACCAGGAATTGAACCCGGGTCTCTGGCAAGGCAGGTGAGAACTCTGCCTGCTGAGCCACCGTGGCCCACCATTATCATATCTTGAGTAGAGATTTTAAAACATATATTGAATATATTATTATCCTCAAATTGGGTCCTATTAAAATTTATTCACAAATATACATTTTAGCTTTTAAATAAATATCCATCAACAGAAAATTTTGAATCTAACGTTATTTTTGTTGTATACAGAGACTAATTAATCTCTTCAGAGTAGACCCAGATTCCTACATGTAAGAAGATGCAGGAATACTTTATGCTAGTCTAGTTAAAGAATGCCTTGATACATATGTGTGTGTGTATATATATATATGTCACTGGACACAGTGGAGTGATGTGGATCTGATATGACCTGGCCAATGAGAATGGAGCCAATACAAGAGCACAAGAACAGGGTGGTGAGAAAATGAGGGAGTAGAAGGGTGAGATTCTTGTCCACATTATTGTTAGGTCTTTATAAGCATAGCAAAAAAGAATTCCTCAGTAAACAAAAAGAAAAAGTAATAGAACTGAAAGCTGGTTTTAGGGCAAGGTGGGCTTTAATAACTTCTAACCACAAACATAGAAGAAAATTTTTAGAAAACATATATGGGGGGAAATTAAATGTATGCAGAGACAACATCTATACAGCATATGTAGGTATCCAGTGTCTGCTCTTGATGCAACAAACAAACAAAAAAATCAGTGAGCTTGACTGCTTTGGGAAAGACAGATGTGTGTCACTAAACTGCAGTGGAGACACCCTGATTGGACGGCTCTTCAAGCAGACGGTTGCACAGTGAACCTAGGGGACTGAGCTGAGAGCTGCTAGAGTAATCCATAGAACTAAAGATCAGGATGCAGGAGCTGCCAGTTTGAAGTCTTCGGACAAAAGTAAAGAAAGCTTCAGAACTCACTTTGAAGGACTACTCATCAAGGGTCTTAAACTGAGTGAACATAGGTGGGAAACCTATTGTCCGAAGTCCACTGTCAGCACAGTCACTTCTCGATTTCCTGGGGAGTGCAGGCTGGGTCTACGGAGGGTTTTCTAGTGTTCTGTCCCTATAGTTATGATTTTAGGGAGAAAAAGATTCAGATTCAGTCTGGAGTGTTCATGGTTGTTGCTGTTTATTTGCTAAAAGACTTAAAGGCACCATGAGGTGTACACTCTTAAGCAAAAAATTTCAACAAGTATTTTCCATTTTTTTCAATGTTTTTCCACAATTTTTGCAGCTTCTTACATTTCTGTGAAATTGTTTTTCAGGTTCTGTCACTCTCTACAAACTGAGAAACCACTAACTAAATTTAGGGTTAATATGTAGGATAACATCCCCTAGAGAATACCCTATCTTTATGTTTCACCATCTGTTTTTCATAATGGGTTGGGTTGACATTGAAGTTCATAAATTCGAAACTGCCAAAGATTCCTCACTGCACATCTGGTTCTGTACCTTGCCATTCCCTTCATTTATCCAATATTTCTTCGTATTGATCTATTCAACATTATCCAAAAATATGTTATTTGTGTCTTTCGGTTATAAAGCCCCTGTGTTCTCTAAACTCATAAGGCTCAGTGCAAATATCATCTCCTCATGAAAAGCCCTTTAGGATTCCACTCAGGTTGGAAGTAGCCTCTCTTCACTCTCTCTGCTAGGCTCTTGGCACTCAAATGCTACTTGGCATCATCACACGATTTTCTTCTGAAGTAGATTAAAGGCAACTTGGGTATTCTTTAGAATTTTTTGTTTCTACTTTCTATATGATTTCAATTCTTTGATGTTTTCTTTATGTCCCAGGATATGACCAGTATTCCTTGAGTATTTGAGATGTTGTGTGTGATGTTCTTATATGTGTCTATTTATACCAAGTGTGTTAATCAGGTGGTTCAAATATTCTATGTGTTTATTAATATTAAAAATCTTCCTCTGTGAGTATAGATATTTCAATTATATCTTATATTTATGTCAGTTTCTGCATTATATATCCTAAGGGTGACTTCTTAGGTACTTATAAATCTAAATTTATCATATCTCCTGGTTAGTTAAACCAATAAATTTTTTCAGCCATTATCAGATGAAGAAACTTTCTTTATATCTAGTAATTCTTTGCTTTAAATTTGATTTGGCCCTTTATCAATTTAGCTACACTAGCTTTCTTTGGTTAGTATCCTTATGTTATATTCTTATGCATTTTTTTCTTTACTTTTGTAACTGAGAAGTTAGAATTTAAGGAATGATTATGATTACTGAATATTATTATATAGATATTCTTTTTTTCTTACTCTCTGGTATATTCAAATAGATAGAGGGAAATATCTTAAATCTCTGAACAGTAATCCAGCTGCCTTGATTCCCAATAATGATTATATAGCCTTTATCTTGTGCCCTTGTGATCTTAAAACCTTGTGAGTAACACTCACTTGTACCCATTTTATCCTGTTTTTCAACTTTAGAGTCTTGTAATCCCTAAAGACAGGCCCTAATGTTTATTAATGAAGGGCCTTGGGTCATCCCAGAACTAACTCACCTCAATTCCAAGGATATCTATAAAGGAAGCTGAATCTAACCAAAATGGGTCCACCTGACATATGCAGTAGCTTAAACTTTAACCTATGAGTGACCTATACCTCATTATAATACTAAAAATCATGTCCATCGTAATATTAAGGCTGCCATTTTCTTACATACATTCTGTACCTCAGCATGTAACCAATCTGCACATGCGCAATAATTAAATCGCCTCTAATTACATCATCTGAAACCATTGTGCTCATTACCCTAAAATATGGCCCTTCTTTTGAATATGATAAAACTATCAGAATTACTGCAGTTTGGGGAGACAGATTTTTAGGCCAGTAGGCTATCTGATCTGCTTCACACACAGCAATAAACTCTCTCTAAAACTCTGTGTCTCAGGAATTGGTCATTTGCATGCACTGGGCAAAAAACCCACTGCTTTTGATAGGTATCACTTTCAACCTTTATATAACATTCTATTTTATATATATCTTATTAATAGAAACTAGTTTGGATTTTTAATACAGACTAACAAATTCTGAACTGGAAAATTTGGTCCTGTACATTTAGTATGATTTCTAATATATTTTAATTTATCTTTTTCATCTTAATTTCCATTTACTCTTTGTACTACATATTCTGTTTTCCTTTTCTGTTTAGATTTGTTTATTCATCATTATACCTCTCCCTTTACTATTTTTTAAGTTATGAACATTTTATGTATTCTTTTAGAGTTACACTATGTATTAGTCAGTTAGCTGCTACAATGCAATATACCAGAAATTGAACAGCTTTTAAAAAAGGAATTTAATAAGTTACAAGTTTACAGTCCCAAGGCCATAAATGTGTCCTAACTAAGGCATCCAGAGAAAGATACCTTGGTTCAAGGAAGGGTGATCTGGGAAGGCCTGTGTCTGGCATCTGCTAGTCTTTGTTCCCAGTTCCATTGCTTCCAGCCTCTGATGCCAATTGGTTCCTCTCTGAGTGACTGTGGGCCTTCACTTAGCTGCTCTGGGACACAACTCTGGGTTTCATCCCTTAGCGTAGCATCTGCCAGGCCTGGAGATTTCTTCTCTTGAAATTCTGGCTATTTCCGTGAGTCCTTGCACAGCACCCAGGCTATTTCTGTCTCAGTCGCCAAACATCTACATCAGCAATCTCTGTCGGCTCTGAATTTTCTCCAAAATGTTTCCTTTCTTGAAGGATTCCAGTAAAATAATCAAGACCCACCTTGAATGGGTAGAGTCACATTCTAGCTAATTGAAAAGCCACACCCCACAATTGGGCATGCCACATCTCTGTGGAGATAATCTAATAAAAAATTCCTACTCTAGAATGTTGAATCAGGACTAAAAGAAATAGTTGCCCCCATAAGATTGGATCAGGATTAAACATGGATTTTCTGGGGTACATAATACTTTCAAAACTGGCACACACTAGAAATGAAAGCTTGTATCCTTAACTTAGTGAAGGTAAATGTCATTATTTTTATGCTTTGAATCTATTGTGTAACCCAGAAAAGCATGTCCAAGACTTTAATCCTCATTCGATATTGCTGGGTGATATCTTTTTTATTGTTTCAATGGAAATGTGACCCACCCAATTGTGGGCAGTAACTTTTGATTCGATGGTTTCCATGGAGATATGTCTCCACCCATACAAGGTGGGGTTGCTTATTGGAGCCCTTTAAGAGGGAACCATTTTGGAAAAAAGCTCAGAACCAACAGAACCCACACAGCCAGAGACCTTTAGAGAAAAAGGGACTGCCCTTGGGGGAGCTTCATGAAACCAGAAGCGGGGAGAAAAAGCTAGCAGATGTTGCCATGTGCCCTCCCAGCTGAGAGAGAAACTCCAAACGTCTTTCGCCTTTCTTGAGTGACGGTAACCTCTTATTGGTGCCTTCATTTGGACATTCTCATGGCCTTAGAACAATAAATTTGTAATTTAATAAATTCCCCTTTTTAAAAGCTGTTCCATTTCTGTTATATCACATTCCGGCAGTTTATAAACTAGAACAATTATCTTTATCATTATCTCCATCAAGACAATACAAAAACCTTAGAACACTTAAGACCATTGTTTTGGTTTGCTAAAGCTGCCAGAATGCATTATACCAGAAATAGAATGGCTTTTAAAAGGGAATTTATTAAGTTGCAAGTTTATAGTTCTAAGGCCATAAAAATGTCCAAACTAAGGCATCCAGGAAAATACCTTGAATCAAGGAAGGCCAATGGGTCTGAAACAGCTCTGCCAGCTGGGAAGGCATGCAGCTAGCATCTGCTGGGGTCTTTGACTTCTCATTTCAAACATCTTTGCCAGGGGTGTTTTCCTTCCTCATCTCCAAACATCTCTTCCTGTGTCAGCACCATGGCTTTTTTCCAAAATGGTTCCCTCTTAAAGGACTCCAGTAGGCAGATTGAGACCTACTTTGAAAGAGTGGAGATAAATCTCCATGGAAACCACCTAATCAAAAGGTACTACCCACAACTGGACAGGTCACATTTCCATGGAAACAATGGAAAAGTTCCCACCCAACGTATTAAATGAGGATTAAAGAGCATGGCTTTTCTGGGGTACACAACAGTTTCAAATCAGCACAACCATTTATATCCCTTCCTTACGTATATGTTATTCTCTCAGTATTTTGACTCTATCTTGTTCCCCTCCCCCCAGAACTTAATAAAGTGTAATATACTCCATCAATTTACATTTATCCATAGAAACTACTTCCCTTGTTCTTTCCTTCTCCCTTCAATTCACAACCTCCATCAGAGATCATTTTCTTTCTGACTGAAATACATCTTGCAGAATTTCCTGTATTGGTATTCTGATGGTGGTAAACCCAGTTTTCATTTGTCTGAAACTATCATTTATTTTACCCTGATGTTAAAAAATATTTTCACTGGATATATCAGTTTCCTATTGCCACTGTAGCAAATTACTACAGACTTAGTGATTTAAACCCAAAATTTATATCACAGTTTTGGAGGTCAGAAGTCCAAAATGGCTCTACTGGATTAACATCAAGGTATTGGCAGGCTATGTTCCTTACAGAGGCTTTATGGGATGTTCCATTTCCTTATGTTTTCCAGCTTCTAGAGGCTACCTGCATTCTCCAAGACTGGCAACAACTCTAGGATAACAATTTTGATAATTGGGGCTCTGTGATATGCTTACATTTTTCCTAGATGCCAACTGTTTGTCTGAATATCTGAATATAGCATTGATACATTACTACTAGAGATTCCATAGACCCCATTTACATTTTTCTATTTGTCCCAATAATGTTCCTAAATAACAAAAAAGAGCCAAGCTAAGATCATGTGTTCCTCCAAGTTGTCAAGTCTCCTGTTTCCTTCAACTTAGAACATTTTTTTAGCCTTTTCTTGACTTTCATAGCCTTGTGATCTTTGAAGCATAACCAGTTATCTTCAGTATGTCTCCCTGTATGAATCTATCTGGTATTTTCTCATTGTTAAGATTCAGGCTCTGCATCTTTGCCAGGAATATTGCTTAAGTGGTACTGTGTTTTTCCCAACGTACTTTACCAGGTGGCATGTGATGTCAGTCTGTCCATCACTGGTGATGCTACCTTTGGTCACTTGATTAAGGTATCTGCCAGGTCTCTTCACTGCAAATTTGCTCTTTTTTTCTTTTCTTTTATAATAAATTAACATTTTGTGAAAAATACTTTAAATCCATAAAATACACTACCCCACCCCCTTCCAACTTCCACTCACTAGTTTCAACATTCATTGATGTTTCTAGCCCAAATTAGTCATTACCATGATGATGTCACTGGTGACATTCCAGTTCCATTGCCCCTTTTACATTTGTAAGTTGGCATTGTACTGTAAAGAAGACTTTTCTTAAATGTGTATACAGTATGTGTGTGTGTGTGTGTGTACACGTACACATCAATATGTATTTATTCTATAGTAGGATTATATACTTAATATATTAGATGGGCTGTAATCCAATACTATTTATATTTGCATATTTAATTGTCCCAGATTTGGCCAATAAGAGCAACTTCACCCAGGGTTCTATATCCTTTTGCCATATTCTCATTATTCTTTGATTATTTCCTTAGTTTCTGACACATCAAGATGTTCTCAATTATCTTGTACTGTACCTACCCCAACCTTCTTATAAGAAGTTTCCCCAAAGGGCCCTAATGCCTTTGAGTGAAGAATGGTATTTTGAAAAATATACTTGGAGTTTAGATGTCAGCGTCATTGATAGAGTGTTGCTTTTTCGGAATATCTCAGTGAACACAGCTAGGGAAATATATTTGTATTTTCATATTATAGTTATATGTGATAA
The DNA here is from genome assembly GCF_023851605.1 of Tamandua tetradactyla. Lineage (NCBI taxonomy): Eukaryota > Metazoa > Chordata > Mammalia > Pilosa > Myrmecophagidae > Tamandua > Tamandua tetradactyla. Next base: position 73,268,106 of record NC_135331.1, read on the forward strand.
ACATATAAAAATAAGTATGTCTCTGTGGCTCAGTGGCAGAATTCTCGCCTACCATGCCAGAGACCTGGGTTTGATTCCTGGTGCCTGCCCATGCCAAAAAGATAAATAAGTATATCTATGCATACAGATTTATATTTATATTTATATAGCTATCTACATGTGTTGAAAACCATTCTGATGGTGAGAAATCTACTGTCCATTATCCTAGTGTATTTACTTAGGAAGTCAGTTCCCCTATGTCTACTCAATTGCCCATTGCTGCCATTACCCCTTTCTCTATCAGGATACCTTCCTGAATCCACTAGAGCTCTGGCAACCCCACCACCTCACATGGGCTATTCGTCTCAAAGTCATTCTGTTTCACTGACTTCTCAAATGGCACCATTTCCCCTGGTAGATGCTTTCTTCCCAGATACAGGCTTCACACACACACACACACACACACACACACACACACACACACACACACTCCCTCCTCACTATGCTTGGGCCTTGATAGCTCTGCACTGGGCTGCCTACCCCATTTGGTGTCTTTCTTACCTCATAGGCAGGCTCTGACTCCTTCTTTTGGGGCCCTCTGGGCATTCTCATTTACCATCACTCTTGGAAGTGCCAGCCTTGGCCAGCCCCACTGACTGGCACCTGGACTGACTCATTCAGGAAGAGAAAGGAAGGAAGGGCAGGGAAAGAGGAAGAAACTGTGCATTGCTTTAAGTGCATGAATGCTGAATTTAAATAGGCATTATTGTACAAAATGTTTTGTCCTTTTTCTTTTGCTTTCTTTTTTCATTCAGAAATTTGTGGTTACTATCTATCTATAATGCTGTATGTGCATGCTATATAATATTCAAAAATTAAATTCACTACTTTTAATATTTCCATTGCTCCAGGGATAGATTCCTAGATTGCCCTCAGTTCCTTCTTATCAAATGATTTAGGTTCAACATGCTTTTTGCTACTTTTTTGTTTCTTCAACAACATACTTTATGGCTTTCTTGTGTCAAGTGTTGTTTTTGAAAAGCTTGGTATCAAGTTGAACATATTCTTTCATAAGTGATCTGATTTTCGTTGTGGAAAATTTTAGAATTTTTCGCTTTGTTTCTCATGCCATTAAATTTCACTGCAATTCATGTGTATTCTAGACAGATTATGTCTTCTACTATTTTCTCTCCATGAATTGTTGTTTTATTTTCTTTTCTATTTTCTTTGGGCTACAGCTTTATAGCTACCAAATCTGTTAGTTTTACTTTGATATTTTCTTTATTTATTCTCTGGAAAAATTCTCACCCTGATCTTTGAGTTCTCAAATTCATTCTTCAGCTGTACTCGTCCGTTACTAACTGTATCTACTTATCCTATGTATTAATATATTTATATCAATTATTATATTTTCCATATCTATTATTTCCTCTTGGTTATAGTTTATGATTTCTGATTTTTGTTTACATTTCTCATACAATCCCTTCTTTTTTTGAGTTTAACTGTAATGCTTAATTTAAATTTTTATACTGTTTATTCCAAGATGTTTACTTTAGATAGTATATGTGCTCAGTGTATTAACTTTCTTTTATGGTGGTTTTTGGATCTCAGATATCAATTTATTGTAGTCTGAGAACTATGCTACTCTGAACATAACCTTTCTCATGACTTATATGAAGGAAGAACGGAAGGTCAGTGCTTAGTTTACATTTTCCTTTTTTGGTTAAAGGAGAAGAGAGAGAGCATGTCTGTCTGTACTATGTAACTATTCTAAACAAACCTCATTTCCTGCCAATTCATGAAATAAATTTAGTTTTGGGGGATTCATTGTTATTAGGTGAAGCACTAGGAGTAAACAATCTCCTCCTTAGGTTTTAATCCCACTGTCCCCAGGGTTTTGGAGAAGTGGGCATGCCCAAGAATGAAGGTTTCACAAGCCTCTTTACAACCATAACTCACCCCTGCAAATATGGGGAGGCCAGTTGTGCTAGTTTGAAAGTATCATGTACCCTGGAAAAGCCATGCTTTAAACCTGATATACCTTGTGGGGGCAGCTTTTTCTTTTAATCCTGATTCAATACTGTAGGTTGGAAACTTTTGATAAGATTATCTCCATAGAGATGTGACAGACCCAATTGTAGGTATGATCTTTTGATTAGATGAAGATGTGATTCCACCCATTCCAAATGGGTCTTGATTAGTTTACTGGAATCTTTTAAAAGACGAGGTATTTTGGAGAGGATCAGAAATGACAGAAACCTCAGAGCCGACAGAGCAGAGCTTACACAGTTGCCAACATGTGGAGCCGCTTGGAGCCCAGCAGACAATGCCATGAGGTGTTAAGAAGCCAGAAACTGGGGAGAGAGGAGGGAAGCCAAGAATTGAAGGGCAGCCCTGGAAAAGCACAATGAGGAACCCCCACAGGAACAGAGGCTGAGAGCAATGGAGCCCAGGAGCAAGGGACCAGCAGATGCCGGCTATGTGACTTCCCAGCTGACAGAGCTGTTCCTGACACATCAGCCTTCTTTGAATTAAGGTATCTTTCTTTGGATGCCTCAGTTTGGACATTTTCATGGCCTTATGATTATATACTTGTAACTTATTAAATTCCCCTTTGTAAAAGCTTTTCCTATTCTGGTATATTGCATTCCGGTAGCTTGCAAACTAGCATACCTATCTAACTCAATTTCTGTTTTATTTTTTTATCTCTCCTTTTCTCAGATTTTGTCTATAAGCATACACATAAGTTCAATCATTGCATATAACCCTTTGTAATCAATTATTTTTACTGATGGTATATCCATGTTTCTGCATACTATTTCTATGTTTTAACAGCCATATATTTTATTATAATTTTCTAAGTCATTCTTCTGACGGGGATATTATGTTTTCTTCTTTAGTTGCTATTATAGATTTTACAGTAGAGATTGAATTGTTCCTATAAGATAAATTTCTAAGTACAATGTGCTATTATTATTCCTATAAACAGTGACAGTGACAGTGGCTAGCAGTGGGCTGTCCACATTAGCAATAACAAATAGAGTAGATATGTTATGAGAACATTAGTTTAACCAAAACTTTATTGATTTTCATAATTAAAATTGAAGTTGTGATTATGGTGCTGCTAGTAGTTAAGGAAAACAGATTCTATACTTTTTTTTCAGACATGAATATGGAGTAATATAAAACAAAATGTATTGGGAGCAATATCATTTATGAAGATGTAGATGAATAGATTAAAGTTTGCTTTTACAATATGCTGTTATTTGGACCAGTCCTTTCCCATTGATTCATAAAGAAACCCCTGTATTAGTTGGAAGGAGCCAATGTAAACATAGTATCCTCATCATTTTTTCAGAACTCTGCTTCTTTTAAGTAGGATGCTTAGACTTTGTGAAGAGAAGAGGGCAGAATAAAAAGTTAGAAATACTTCCACATAAAAGTCTAGAAACACTAAATGAAATATAACAAAAAAAATTCTTTAAAAGCAGCTATCTACAAATAAAACCAAATATACAGAAGCAAAAATAAAGACAGAACTAAGTCAGAGAAATAAGCAGGAAACTTTGTAGTTGCCTGGAATCAAAAAGTTAGTTATCCCGATGAATTACAGCTCTGGAAGTAATCCCTGCACCTGGACAGGAGATACGGTGATGAGCCCACGGGAGGCAGGAAGTTGAAACTTAGTCCACCATATAAAACCAGGAGCTTGGGAAAGAAGTAGAAAGAATACAAATAAACCCACCTACTGGGAAAAGGAAACTTTCTTCCGCCTGAGCCCAAGAAATGGAAAAACGAAAATCTGCCTTTAAAAATCAAAGACCCTGGCTCAGAATTTTCACTTCCTTTGTGGTATGAGAATTCCAAGCCAAGAAATCAGCATAAAAATTATCCTCAAGCCAGAAATGCCCCACAGGATGCATAGCAAAAGTAAACATAATTCTGGGAAACTTTGTATCAGAGAATTATTGACGAGATGAAATGGAGTAACTATGTTAGCATCAGAAAGAAAAAGACGTTAGGACAAAAAATATTGGGGGCAGAAAAAAGATATAAAGACTGATTCTTCAGAAAGATATAACAATTCCAAATTTGTACACACTTAGTAAACTTATGTAAAATAAATGAAGAAAAATTTTATAATATTACCCGGATAAAATTCTAAATTTCCCATTATTGAGAGAAACTTTATCATGCCTTAGTCATTAACAGATTTTAACAGAGAAAACGTATAGAACAAATTTCATGCTTGATCTACAGACATATCTATATATGGAATGTTGTACCCTTCAAAGAGGAAGTGTACATCCTTTATGTGGAATTATAGCTAATATCAAAGTATCAGTAGCTTACAGGCTCTGTTTTCTGTACATAATTAAGTTGTTAGGTATCAATAGAATATAATAGAATATAGTAATATAGTAATCCACATCTTTGAAATAATCCATATAAGAATTATAATGAAAATGTGTTTTTTAAGAATTTGTTTAATAAGAAGAGCATATATCCCAATTACTGTGCTACAGCTACATAGAAAATTTATAGTCTTAATAGCATATTTGTAACATATAAATACAGAGACTGAAAAGTAATGAGCTAACTATTTAATTAGAGAAGATAGGGAAAGAATAACAGAGTACACTCAGGTGAAGTTTAATAATAGAAATAATAAACATAGAACAGATAATATTGAAGTGAAAATAAAGTAAAAAAAAATTAGGATCTACAGAAGCCAAAACTGGTTGTTTAAAAATATTAACAACATAGGAAACTTCTTAATAAAGCTGATGAAAGGAAAACAAAAGATGTAAATGAATTTAATGTTAGAAATAGAAAAGACAAAATTACAGATTTGTCATTGATTTTGTTTTTAATGTAAGAACACAAATACATTTAGGAGAAATAAACAATCTTATGTTAAATATCTGAATTGACTTAAACCTGTAGAAAAGATTTATTTGGAACTAGCATAAACCTTCTCCCACCCCCCATCCCCCTCAAAATATCAGAACCACATTGTTTTATATATCAATTCTAAATTTGTAAAACAGATACTCTCCATATTACACAAATTCCTATTGCATCTGTATAAAGGAAGCAAAGATCCCTAAAATGTTTTTGCTGTTGTATAATCTAGATATCAAAGCCAGATAAGAACAAATGAGAAGTAAAATTTTGAACAATAACTTATAAACATATATGCAAATATCCTAAAATATATTACTAACCAAACATAATAAACATTTCAGAAACCAGGTAGGGCTTATTAAATGAATGCAGGCTTTTGTATTATGTTCAAAGTGAAAAGCCTTTTACTTTTTTTCAGTAGATATTTCAATATTTGTTTATGATAAAATCTCTTGACGAAGTAAGAACAGAAGTCATTTTCCTTAATATGATAAAGGAATTCCCCAGAAACCTACAGCAAACATCTTTAAAAAAATAAAATAAAACCTTAGAAACATTTTTCTTAAATCGAGAATACAAGACAAGGAGCCTTTTATCATCTCCATTCCACACTGGACCAGCATTCTGGATGAAATAAAAAATTAAGTTTAGTAAGTAAAAGCTATAAAGATTTAGAAGACAAACCAAAATTTCTCTTTCTCTCTTTGATAAACAATTGTCCACATTGAAAACTACAAAAAAAAAAAAAAACAAAAAAAACCTTATCATATCAAGCATTAAAATCTATAGGAGATTGACATGAACTCTCATAAGAACAAGCTATAAAATTAAATAGCATGCTTGTACAAAAATAATCAGATACAAATGTTATTTTTGTTAAAATAGCATGGAAGGGCTGTACAATAGTGGCTCATTGGCAGAATTCTTGCCTGCCATGCCAGAGACCCAGGTTCGATACCGGGCGCCTACCCATGTTTAAAAAAAAAAAAAAGTAGCATGGGAACAGGGTGCAAGGGTAGTTAAGTGGCAGAATTCTTGCCTGCCATGTGGGAAATCTGGCTCAATTCCCTGCCCATGCATTTCCCAAACAAACAAGCAAGCAAACAAACAAAAAAACCCAAACAAACAAGGATTCAACAAATGGTGCTGCAATAAGGGGATACTTACATGGAAAAAGAATGAAAGGTGACCCCTGCCACACAGCATACAAAAAAAATAGCATGGAAACATAATAAATAAATTCAACAATAGTTGTGAAAAACCTTTATGGAGAAAAATATAAAATTTTATTATAAGACAAATGCAATGAAATAAACTGAGAAGCACACCATGTACAGATTGAATATGGTTTTGTCAAGTGGGCCTATTAATTTAATGCCATCCTAATAAAATTTCAAAATATCCTTTCATGATACATGACAAGGTAATATAAAAATTCATATGGAAATATTGATTCTTATGTACCTAAGAAAATTATTTAGTAATGATAGTTGTACCTATAGTAGAAGAAAGGAATAGTAATAATAATAAGAATAATAATAGAGGAGCCACCGTTTCAGACATTATGACGCTATATTGATTAAAATAATGTCACACAGGTTAACGGAAATGCAGTAGAAAGGCTAAAAATGAATCTGTGCATAAATTAGAACTTATTATATTGCAGCAGCTTCATGAATACTTAATGGAGGGAAAATGAACCACTCAATAAATTAAGGAACAGTTGACAATTTATAAGATAGAGACATAATCTGGTCACTGTTTTACAACATATTCTGTCTGGATTAAAGACACAATAGTGTTTGGGGAAGAAAACAACTTTAAAATTCTTAATTAACAACTTTAAAATTCTTGAAGAACATCTTCATGCTAACAGAATAGAGTATTTTCTAAGCAAAGTAAAACAAAATACATGAAAAAATATCCCACAAATACTGACTGAAATAATGACAAATTTTACTATGCTAATATTTTAAAAGCATAAATATGTGAAAAGGTCAACTACAGACAGAAAAAAAAAATATATATATATATATATATCACACACATAATGAAGGAATAATAGTTATAATACAAAAAGAACTCCTACAAAACAAAAGAAAAAGTGAATATGAACAAGAAACCTGAATGACCAATATATATATATATATATATATATATATATATATGAACAATTAAAAAATGCATAGAAATTTGGGAAATGCAAATTAAAACTCTAATGAGCTTCTTATACCCATCAGATTGTCAAAATTTAAAAAGCCTGAGGAGCAAGTGTTCAATATCTAATAAAGCTGAAGACAAGTATATAATCTAAACCAGAAATTCTACTTCTAGTTGTTTGGAGAAAGTATGGTGCACGTGCCCAAGAAATGTAAAAGTGTTCTTTGTGACACTCTAAGAGTGAAAGAGTGGAAACAATCTGACTAATCCTCTGTAATGGAACTGGAAAATAAATGGGTAAACTGAATGATCCAGATCTCAATTGATTTTTATGGAAATTATGGAAAATAAAATGCTAAATGAAAAAATGTGATACAATTTAAGCAATATTTAAGCCTGCAAAATAATAGGATATGCTTCTATCTGTGTCTGTTGTCTGTGCCTGTGCCTAAGTGTATGTCTAACTATAGTTATATCTATCGATATACGTATAACAAAAACTTGCATAGATGTGAAATACACTATCCCCAGGGTAAGTATAGAATCTGTAAGATTCGGTTTATTTTATTATGTATGTATGTATGTATGTATGTATGTATGTATATATCTACTTATTTAGGGTTTTATTTGTATCTTTATTGAAAAGGTTTTGATGAAGGAAATAAGGTAAACCATATGTTAAATCTAGGTGTGGAAAATCATTGAATGTTTTATTACTGTTGATTCTTATAGATTTATAGATTGGTAAGAAATATAATATAAAATGAAAATTGAGTCTTAGATTGAGAGAATTTTTTGTATTCATATAAAAATGTTATCTATAGAAAGTTCTGGGTTCATTGACCAGCTCTGCCCCTATTAACTTTGTTTGCCTAATTCAATAAGTATGTAAAGGGTAACAGAACCACTTTTAATTGGTAGTTTCAAGAACAAAATGAGAATTAGCATATGTTTGTGAGAATGGCTATTATAAATTATAAGGCAATGTATTAATGTGAAATGTTATTCAAACAGTTTTTGCACATTTGGGGGGCTTTCTCAATGTTTGTATGAGTTAGGCTCCATCAGAGGAACAGAAACAAATATATAAATATATTAGTGTGTGTGTGTGTGTATATATATATATATATATATATATATATATATATATCCATTCACTCAGACTCTATGGAACAAACCTAGAAGCAAGAATCTCTTAAACAAACATTAGAAACATGAAATAAGAATTCATGTACAGGATTGTTGCATGTAATCCACAGAATAGCCCAGCAGGCTGGAGACTCAGTCAAGGGATGATGTTGCTGTCTTGAGTCTAGTATTTCTTCTTTTGGAAACCTCAGATTTTGCTATTTATAGCCTTCAAGTGTTCGGATGAGACCAGCTACATTATCAGGGTAAACTACTTAAAGTCAGTAGATTCTAGATTTTAGCCACATCTACAAAACTTATTCACAGCATTGCCTAGATTAATCTTCGATTCAATAACTGGGTACTGTAGCCTAGGCAAATTGACAAAAAAATTGACCATCACACTGCTAAATTCAAAATATTTTAATTACAAATCTTTGAAAACCAAAGAAGATACTTCATCCAGATCTAATTTCAAAATGAGCTAGAAATATGAATAAAAACAATAAGATAATGACTTTCTTACCTAATGTTTATTTATCTAGAGTCTTTGAAGCAACTAGAACTGAGAATTAAACAAACACTAAAAGCAACAACAAATACTCAGCACCTAAATTAAAAGCACAGAGCCCAGGCTCTAAGCAGATTCTCTTTACTTTTGTTTTATTTAATTTTATTTTTTGGGGTTAGGGTGGGATACATGTTCTGGGAATTGGACACAGGTCTCCAAGGGAGTATTCTACTGGTTTAATTTTAATTCTAAAAGAATCACTGTACTGATTTTCCTTTTAAATTTTTAGAAAAGGTATACAGACAAGGAAAAAAGCAACATGTTTAGCATAATTTTCTTCTAACAGTAAAAAGTGACATTTAAGGCTCTGCGTACTATCATTGGCTACTTTGTATTAGCTGCTTTCTAATTGCCACCCCTTCCCATATACTACCTCCTGGCTGCCCTGGAAACTTCCTTAGGATTACCCAAAATTCCCATAATCCAGCAATTACAGGATCAATACATGTCACTACAGAAGACATTCAAGGACCTGCTTCAAGGCATAGTTTTGCCCTATATGCTGTCAAAATTTTTGAATATCAAACATGAATGTAAGAATTCAAAGAACAAGAGCTCTGCAAGAATTAAAATAGATGTGAAGGGACCTACAAACAAAGATAAAAGTGAATGCTCCAGTATATGCGTAGCTTTAAGAATTGTTATCCTTTTAACTTGTGTAATATCTTAGAGTTTTCAAAGGGCTAATGTAAAAATGCATTATAGAGGAAAATTTAAATCTTATTCCCCATGTTCTTTTATAGAACATAAAAATATTCAATAGTCTTCAGTTATATGTTTATCTGATATTTTTTCTTTTGTTAATATAAGTTGCCCATGTTTCTATGATGACCTCTTCTGTATGCTCCCATGTTGAACCCCAAATGTAGCTCTGAATGTGAGATTTAGCATTGTCTTTTTACGGTTCCGTAGTAATGTAATAAGAAGCTAGCAATTGCATCTTAGTCGTCATTGCATAACAAGCATCTAAAATACTTAACACAAAGAATAACTAGGTATCTGGAAAAATTCAGTTGTGTGAAATTCTTTTGCTAGTGATAACAGATAAATGCACTTTAGCGTCTTAAGGAAAAAACAATATGCAAGAAAATATGTAAATTACAAGCATCTTTTAAATTATTTTTCAGAAAAAATAATTGTCAGCATGCGTGTTCAGACAGTCTCAAACTTCAAAACAGTTACAAATGTTTTTGGATACTTAAAGGGCTCAACATCTCCTGGTAAGTATGGTTAAGCATTCATAATCTACATTTTATGTGAAACTTCATAAAGAAATACCCTGTAATTTAATGAAAGTTAAATATCCTACTTTAGATGCAATTAAAAGATTATATCACTCCAAGAGTAGTCAAGAAAGGGGGCTTGATTTGCTTTCTACTATGTCTTTGAGAATAAGTCTTAGTATGTGGTATAGAGAAATAAACAAAAAACTAAATAGAGTTTACATTTGATAAATTGGTGTGTGCCTGTTAAAGAAAAGCTACCAAAACCCATAATTTTTGTTTATCTTTTATTCACTATATACCGTTGAACTTTTATTTTTATGAGACATTTAAAAACTATTTTATTTTTAATGTTTTTTTCAAAAATAAAACTTTGTATATCCAGATCTAATTTTTTAATGTCAATCTATATCTTTTCCTCACACCTTGATCCAATGACAATTGTGCAAAATGTTGGCATGGCTTTAGGTTTTGCAGATGTTTATACATATGACCACCTGACTAATTTCTTTGTTTTTGCTTTAAATTTGTTTTTAATTAAGAAGTTTCTGGCTTACAGAAAAAAATATTGAAGGAGAGTTGCTATATATCCACCCTTCACACTCAGTGTTTTCCCTATTAATGACACTTTGCATGAATGTGGTATATTTGTTAAATTGATGAAATAGTACTATTATAACTGTACTATTAACTGTAGTCCATAACTTACCTTAGGCTTCACTATGTGTGTTTTGCTGTCCAGTGCTGTTTTAAAAAATTATTTTAGTAACATATATACAACCTAAGTTTTCCCCTTTGAACCCCATTCAAATATATAATTCAGTGGTGTGATTCACATTTGCAATGTTGGCTACCATCATCGCCATCCATTACCAAACTTCTCTCAACCCAAACAGAAACTGTACGACTTAAGCATTAGCGTTCAATGCCCTACCAAACACACCTGGTGACCTGTTTTTTCGTTTCTGACTCTATGAGTTTGCTGATTCTAATTATTCCGTATTAGTGAGATCATACAATAGTTTCCTTTTGTGCCTGGCTCATTTCACCCACCATGCCATCTTCAAGTTTATCCGTGTTGTTGAATGTAATAGAAATTAATCTTTTTTATGACTGAATAATCTATTATATGTATATACTACATTTTATTTTTCCATTCATCAGTTGGTCGACTCTAGGGCAATTGATGATTCCATCTTTTAACAATTGTTAATAATGTTAATAATGCTGTCGTGAACATCAGTGGGCAAATATACGAGTCCTGGCTTCCAAATCTTTTGAGATTTTGCCTAGACATGGGATTGCCAGATCATATGGTAATTCTGTATGTAACTTCTGGAGGTACTGACAAACTTTTTTACCCAGTGGCTACACCATTTTACATTGCTACCAGCAATGAATGAGTGTTCTTATTTATCCACATCCTAAACAACACTGGATATATATATATTTTTTAATAATAGCTGTTCTAATGGGTGTGAAATGGTATCAATGGTTTTGATTTGCATTTCCCATATGGCTAATGAAGGTTAGCATCTTTTGGCCATTTTTAACTCTTCTTTGGAAAGATTTCTATTCAAGTCTTTTGTCCATTTTTTAATTGGAATGTTTGTCTTTCTGTTGTTGAGTTATAGGATTTCTTTTTATATTATGGATATTAAACATTTATTAGATATATGGTTTCCAAATATTTTATACCTTCTGTAGGTTGTCTTTTTACTTTCATGAAGAAGACTTTTGATATGCATTTTTTTTTATTTTGATGAAGTCATATTTATCTATTTTTTTCTTTCATCGCTCATGCTTTTACGTAGTCTATGAAACCATTGCCTAATACAAGGCCTCAAGCTATTTCCTTATTTTTTTTTCGGTCAGGTATTTTATAGTTTGAGTTTTTATATTTAGGTCTCTGATCCATTTTGAGTTAATATTTTGTGTATTGTGTGATAAGGGCCACCTTCATTTTATTTATTATTATTTTTTTTCATGGGCAGGGTCTGGGAATCGAACCTGGGTCTCTGGCATGGCAGGTGAGAACTCTGCCACTGAACCACCATTGCCTGCCCTACCTTCACTCTTTTACATATGGATGTCCCATTTACCCAACACTGTTTGTTGAAAAGATTATTCTTTTCTCTTTGAATGGACTTGGCAATCTTGTCACATCAGTTGATTTAAGAGTTTATTTCTGTTTTGTTTGTACAATTTCCTGAATTGAATGTCTTTAATAAACTTAATTGAATTAAAAAAAAAAGTTTATTTCTGAATTCTCAATTTGATTCCATTGGCCTGCATGTCAGTCCTTGTATCAGTACCATGTTTGATTAATATAGCTTTAGAATAAGTTCTAAAATAGGACAGTGTGAATCATCTAACTTTGTTTTTTTTCAAGATGACTTTGGCTATTTGGGGCCACTTTCTCTTCCATATACATCTGGTCATTGGTTTTTCCAATATCTGCAAAGATGGCTATTGGAATTTTTATTCTGATTATGTTGTATCTGTAAATTGCTTTGGGTAGAATTGACATCTCAACTATATTTAGTGTTCCAAGCCATGAACACAGAATATTCTTTCATTTATTTAGGTTTCTTTGATTCTTTTAGCAATGCTTGGTAGTTTCCTAGTGCAAGCCCTTTGCATCCTCGGTAAATTTATTTCTGGATATTTAATTATTTCAGTTGCTATTGTAAATTTGTAAATGTACTTGTTTCTTCACCTCTTCAAATTGTTCAAGTCTAGTATATAAGAATACTACAGAGTTTTGCATGTTGATCATGTACCCCCACTATGCTTAATTGATTAATTATCCCTAATGACTTTGTAGGGAAATTTTTCTTGATTTTCTCTATATAGTTTCATGTCACCTGCAAATAGTGAAAGTTGTACTTTTTCCTTTCCAATTTGGGTGGATTTTATTTATTTTTCTTATATAATTGCTCTATCTAGAACTTTCATTATAATATTGAATAATGATGGATTGTGAGTATCCTTGTCTTGTTCCTGATCTTAAAAGGAAAGATTCCATTGAATATGATGTTGGCTGTACGCTTTTCCTATATGCCTTTTATCAATTTGAGGACATTTCTCAGTGTTTTAAGTATTTTTATCAAGAAGAGGTACTGGATTCTCACAAGTAGTGTGGACAACCAAAGCTATAGGCTGAGTCCCCAGTCTTGGGGTTTGTTCATATGAAACTTAACCCCACAAAGGATAGAGCAAGCCTACTTAAAATTAGGCCTAATAGTCACCCCCAAGAGAGCCTCTTTTGTTGCTCAGATGTAGCTTCTCTCTCCAGCCAACACAACAAGCAAACTCACCACCCTCCCCCTGTCTATGTGGGACATGACTCCCAGGGGTGTGGACCTTCCTGGCAACATGGGACAGAAATCCTGAAATGAGCTGAGACTCAGCATCAAGGGATTGAGAAAACCTTCTCAACCAAAAAGGGGCAGAGTGAAATGAAACAAAGTGTCAATGGCTGAGAGATTCTAAACAGAGTCGAGAGGTTATCCTGGGGGTTATTCTTACGCATTAAGTAGATATCACCTTGTTATTCAAAATGTAATGGAGAGGCTGGAGGGAACTGCCTGAAAACGTAGAGCTGTGTTCCAGTAGCCATGTTTCTTGATGATGATTGAATAGTGATATAGCATTCACAATGTGTCTGTGTGATTGTGAAAACCTTGTGTCTGATGCTCCTTTCATCTACTTTGTCAACAGATGAGTAGAACATATGGAATAAAAATAAATAATAGGGGGAACAAATGTTAAAATAAATTTAGTTTGAAATGTTAGTGATCAATGAAAGGGAGGGTTAAGAGGTATGGTATGTATAATTTTTTTCTGCTTTTGTTTATTTCTTTTTCTGAATAGATGCAAATGTTCCAAGAAATGATCATGATGATGAACATGCAACTATGTGATGGTATCATGAATTACTGATTATATATGTAGAACGGAATGATCAAAAGAGGAATGTTTGCATTTGTCACGTGTTTTTTTGATATTTAAAAAAATAAAATAAAAAAAGAGGAGGTACTGGAATTTGTCAAATGCTTTTTCTGCATCAGTTAAGATGAACATGTATTTTTTAATTTTTTCCCTAGGTTCTATTAATGTGGTTTATTACACCAACTGATTTTCTCATGCAGAATTACCCTTGTATCCCTGGGACAAATCCCACTTGATAATGTTATATAATTATTTTAATGTGCTGCTGGATTTGGTTGCTAGTATTTTATTGAGGATATTTGCACCTATATTCATAAGGGATATTAGCCTTGCTTTGGCATTAGGGTGATGTTGGCCTCACAGAATTATTTAGGAAGTATTCCCTCCTTTTCAAATTTTCTGGAAGAATTTGAGCAGAATTAGTGGTAAAGATTCTTGAATAGTCTGGTAAAATTCACCAGTGAAGCCATCTAATCCTTGACTCTTCTTTGTTGGGAGGTTTTGATTACAAATTTGATCTCTACATTTGTTACTATTCTGTTGAGATCTTCTATTCCTTCTTAAAACAGTGTAGATAGTTTGTGTGTTTCTAGGAATGTTTCTATTTCACCTAGGGTATCTATTTTTTTTTTTTTTTTCTTTTGGCATACAAAAATTCTAGTGTCCTCTTACATTCCTTTTTAATTCTGTGGGGTCAGTAGTGATGGCTCACTTTCATTTCCCCTTTTAATTACTTAGGTCTTTTTCCTTTTTTAGTCTGTCAGTCTGATTAAGGGTTTGTTGTTTTTATTGATCTGTTCAAAGGGCCAACTTTTTATTTTATTGATTCTCTCTATTTTTTTTAAATTTTTTAATTCTGTATTTAATTTATCTTCATCATAATCTTTATTATTTCCTTCATTCTGCTTGCTTTGGAATTAATTTTATCTTATTTTTTTAGATCCTTCTGTTATTAGGTTTGATGTCTGATTTGAGATCTTTTTTTTTTTAATGTAAACATTTAGAGCTATACATTTCCCTCTCAGTACTCCTTTGCTGCAACCCATCAGTTTTGGTATGCTATGTTTTCATTTTCATTTTCCTCAAGATATTTCCTAATTACCCCTGTGATTTCTTCCTCAACTCATTGTTTTTTTAAGTGTATTTTTTTATTTCCATATATTTCTGAATTTTCTAGTTCTGTCTCATTATTGATTTCTAACTTCATAATATTTGATTAGAGAAGATGCATTATATTATTTCAATATTTAAAATTGTTTTAATCTGTTTATTTATTTATTATTAATAATTTATTAATTATTAATTATTAATTTATATATTCATCTCAAACCATAAATTCATCATTTTGTGCATTTGCATTTTTGAACCTGTAAAAAAGTGAAAAATGGAGTTACATGCCAAAAAGTATAATATGATACTCCTGTATTTATAGTTACCTATATAGTTGCCTTTTTTAGATATCTTTATTTCTTTATGTTGCTCAATCCACTATCTAATGTCCTTTTCTTTCAGTCTGAAAACTCTCTTTAGCATTGTTATAAGGCAGGTCAAGTGGTGACAAACTCCCTGAGCTTTTATTTATCTGAAAATATCTTAATCTCTCTCTCATTTTGGGAAAGACAGTCTTACCAAATATAGAACTGTTGGTTTGCAATTGTATGTGTTTTTATTCTCAGTATTTTAAATGTTTTGTCTTACTTCCTTCTTGCCTTCCTAATTCATTGGGAAGTCAGTATTCAATCTTATTGAGAATCTCTGATATATAACTCATTGTTTTTTCTCTTGGGATTTCAAGTGTCTTCCCTTGTCCTTAGCATTCAACAGTTTGCCTACTATGTATGTTCATGGATCTCTTCCAGTTTATCCTGTTTGGAGTTTATCTAGCTTCTTGAATGTCCATATTTATGTCTTCATTAAATTTTATGAAGTTTTTTGCAAAAATTATTTCTTTGAATATTCTTTCTGCCACCTTCTCTCTCTCTTCTGCTTCAGGGACTCCCATAATACATATATTGTATTGCTTGTTGGTATTCCACAGGTCTTTTAGACTCTGTTCACTTTTTAAAAAATTATGTTATTCCTTCTGCTCCTCACACTGAGCCATTTCAATTATCTTGTTTTCGGGTTCACTGATTCTTTCTTCCTATTAGCTCCAATCTGCTGCTGAAACTCTCTAGTGTTTTTTTTTTTTTTTTTCATTTTAATTATTATGGTCTTAAATTCAATATTTCTGTTTGGTTCCTTTTTAAAATTTATATCTCTTTATTGAGATTTTCATGTTTTCCTGATACAGTTTAATGCCTTCTCTGTGTTTTCTTTATCTCTTTAAGCATACTGAGGGTTATTATTTTTTTTTTTGATGTTTTTGTTATGTCCAAAGATTGTTCTTCCTTATTGATGATTTCTGGATTTTTATATTGTTGCTTTGGTTGGGTCACTATTTCCTGTTTCTTTTAGTGTATGTGGGTGTTGTAATGTTTTCTTGAATACTGTACATTTTTAAAACAGTTTTATTCACACTCCATTCAATTCAGTCCATCCTAAGTGTACAATCAATGACTCCTGGTTAGTCACATTGTTATACATTCATGACCATAATCAATATAAGAACACTTCCAATTCTTAAAAAAAAAAAAAAAAGAATCCCATATCTCTCCCTCATATCCTGCTCTTATTGACATTTAGCTTTTGCATGGCATCTTTGATACAATTAGTGAAAGAATAGTACAATGTTATTCTCACTATAGACATTAGCTTGCATTCATTGTATTTTTCCCATATACCACCCCATTATTAGCACCTTGTAACAGTAACATACACTTGTGCTAGTTTACATAAAAACTTTCTTATATTTGTACAATTAAACACAATCACTGGCCAGTCTAGGTTTTGATAAGTTTTACAGTTCCTAGCTTTTCTTTTGGTGACATACATGACCCTTCCTCTTTCAATGATACTCACACCCAGTTTTGTTCATTATACTTACAATATTGTGCTAGCATCACACATTATTGTGCTATTTCCAAACCTTTTCAATCAACCTTATTAAATACTCTGTACTCCTAAAGTATCAAGTACCCAATCTCTGTTCTCTTTTTATCTCCTGATAACCTATGCTCTCAAATTTAACTCAGAGTTTGTTCATTATAGTTAGTTCATATTAGTGATAGCATACAATGCCTGTCCTTTTGTTTCTGGCACATAAAGTCCTCCAGGTTTATCCACATTTTTGCATGCATCATGACTTCATTCCATCTGAGAGCTACATAATAGTCCATGATATGTATATGCCACGGTTTGTTTATTCACTTATCAGTTGGTGGATATTGGGGCTGTTTCCATCTATTGGTAGTCATGAATAAGGCGACTATAAATATTGGTGTGCAAATATCTATTCATATCCCTGCTTTCAGTTCTTCCAAGAATATACCTTGTAAGGGGATAGTTGGACCATATGGTAATTCTTTACTTAGTTTCCTGAGAAACTGCCAACCTGCCTTCCAGAGTGGCCACACCATTTAACATTCCCACCAGCAGTGAAAGTGAACCTATTTCTCCACTTTCTCTCCAGCACTTGTAGTTTTATGTTTTATTTTTTTAATGGCCATTCTAGTAGATGTGAAATGGTATCTCATTGTAGTTTGTTTTGAATTTCCTGAATAGCTAGTGAAATTGTGTATCTTTTCATATGCTTTTTAGCCATTTGTATTTCCTCTTTGGAAAAGTGTCTATGTTGTTTACCCATTTTTTAAAATTGAGTTGTCTTTTTCTTATTGATTTGTAGGTTTTTAAAAAATGTGTTCTGGATATTAAACCGTTATTGAATATGTGGTTTCCAAATATGTTCTATCATTGAGTAGACTGCCTTTTTCTTTCCTAGATAAAGTCCTTTGACACACAAAAATTTTCAATTTTGAAGAGATCCCATTTATCTATTGTTTTTCTTTCATTGTTTGTGCTTTGTGTATAAGATTTAGGAAACTACCTCCTACCACAAGATCTTTGAAATATTTCACTACATTTTCTTCTAAGAGTCTTAGCTCTAATATTTAAGTCTTTAATCCTTTTTTGGTTAACTTTTGTATAAGATGTGAGATAGGATATTCAGTTCTTCTAGCACATTTTCTTAAAGAGTCTGTTCTGTCCCAGTTAAGTGAACTTGGCTGCCATGTAAAAAATCAATTGCTGTAAATGAGAGGGTCTATTTCTGAGTGTTCAGTCTGATTCCATTGGCTGGTAGACCTATTGTTATGCCAGTGCCAATTTACTTTGACCTCTGTAGTTTTATAATATGCTTTAAAGTCAGTAGATTTGAGATTGCCAACTTCATTTTTCTTAAGATATTTTTAGCTATTTGGGGCTCCCTGCCCTTCCAAATGAATTTGGTTATTGCTTTTTCTATTTCTGCAGAGTAAGTTGTTGGGATTTTGATTGATATTGCCTTGAATCGGTAAGTTATTTTGGGTAGAATTGGCATCTTAACTTTATTTAATCTTCCAATCCATGAACGTCGTATGTCTTTCCATTTATTTAGGTCTTCCTTGATTCCTTTTAGCAATATTTTGTAGTTTTCAGTGTACAGGACCTTTACATCCTTGGTTAAATTTACTCCTAGATAAATAATTCTTTTGTTTGCTATTGTAAATGCAATTTTTTCTTGACTTCTTCTTCAGATTGCTCATTACTGATGTTTAGAAGTACTACTGATTTTAGCGCATTGATCTTCTATCCTACCATTTTGCTGAACTTGTTTATTAGCTCTAATAGCTTTGTTGTAGAGTTTCTACATATAGGACCATTTCATCTGCAAATGGCGAAAGTTTTACTTCTTCCTTTCCAATTTGAATGTTTTTTTTAAAATTTTTCTTTCCTAATTGCTCTAGCTAGTACTTCTAGCATAATTGTGAATAACAGTGGTGACAGTAGGCATCTTATGTTGTTCCTGTTTTAGAGGGAAACTTGCAGTCTTTCCCCATTGGGTGTGATTTTAGCTGTGGATTTTTCATATACATGCTTTATCATGTTGAAGAAATTTCCTTCTATTCCTATCTTTCGAAGTCTTTTCATGAAGAAAATATCTTGGATTTTTTTCAAATGCCTTTTCTGCATCAATCAAAATGGTCATGTGTATTTTCCCCTTTGATTTGCTGATCTGGTGTGTTGCATTATCTGATTTTCTTGTGTTGAACCAGAATTCCATACCTGGAGTAAAACCCACTTGGTCATGGTGTATAGCTCTTTAATGTGCTGCTGGATTCTGCTTTGCAATTGCTTTGTTGAGGATTTTGACATCTATAGTCATTAAAGAGATTAGTGTGTAATTGTCTTTTCTTATAACATCTTTGTCTGGCTTTGGTATTAATGTGATGCTGGCTTCATAGAGTGACTTAGGTAGCTTTCCCTCCTCTTTAATTTTTTGGAAGGCTTTGAACAGGATTGATACTAATTCTTCCTGGTATACTGAATAGAATTCCCAGGTGAAGCCGTCTCGTCCTGAACTTTTTTTTTCTTCAGAGATTTTTGATGTCTGATTATTTTGCTATTCTTTTTCTCGTTCCTCCAGGCATACAGTTAAGTCCATGCTTTCTGCTCTTCGTTCTTTTTAATATAGGCATTTAGGGCAAAACATTTTCCTCTTGGCATTGCCTTCACTGCATCCCGGAGGTTTTGATATGTTGTGTGCTCATTTTCTTTTGACTCAAGACATTTACTGATTTCTCTTGTAATTTCTTCTCTGAGCCACTGGTTCTTTAAAAGTGTGTTGTTTAGCCTCCATATATTTATGAATTTTCCAGTCCTCTGCCTGTTATTGATTTCCAGCTTCATTCCATTATGATCAGAGAAAGTATTTTGTATAATTTCAATACTTTTTTAAGTTTATTGACCTGTTTTTTACCCAACATGTGGTCCATCCTGGAGAATGATCCATGAGAAGTTGAAAAGAACATATATCCTGTTGGGGGTGAGGGGGTGCAGTATGCTATAAATGTCTGTTGAGTTTAATTCATTCACTATATTATTCAAGATCTCTGTTTCCTTATTGATCTTCTGTTGAGATATTCTATCCATTGATGAGATCAGTGTAGTGAAGTCTCCAACTAATATTTAGGAATGTCTATTTCTCCATTCAATGTTGCCATACACTGCACATTTTAATATTTTAAAGTATTAAATAAAATATGATATGATATGATATGGTATGATATGATATAATAGAAATTTCCTGGAGTGCCAGGAGTTAACAAAACCAAACAAACTGATGCAAACAATTAAATCCAACTTTCAGAGTCTTTACAAATTGGGCCTCTGTTGTGCTCTCCTTCAGAGTTTAGCTCTCCTAGCAAGAAGATAAGCAGTAGGTGAATGTGAAGGGCATTGTACTCTCTGTTTTTTCTTGGTCTGTCTTTTCCTGGTTCTGTGTTTACTCATGGCCTTTAGAATTTCACCATTTACAGGAATTTAAATGCCCCCTTTACTCCCTGTGAAATATCTTTCTCCCCCCCCTTGGCACTTTACTGTATGACTTAAAGCAGGTAATCCTTTACCACAAGCTGCTTTGTCTTAACAGTTTCCATAGTTTCTAGGCTGTCTCCAAGCTGCTACTCCCTACAGGTAAAATTTTTGAGGACAACCCTGAGAAAAGTTTCCTGGTTGAGGCTACCATCATATAGATTGGCAGTGATATACAGGCCCCCCAATATGCCCATAGCGGATACCCTGCTCCCTCCAGAACCAGTGACCCACAATAGGGATGGGCTGGGGGGTTGGCAAGTGAGCCACAAGTTTCAGGTATCATTTTTAAAGCTGCATTTTCTGGATTTGATACTCGCCATTTATGACAATCCTTTAGCTGTTTTCCAGAGTTTTGGGGAAGATGGTTTTGCCTATTGATGCTAGGTCTTCAAATTGTGGGGGAGCAAACCCTGTAATGACTTACAGTAATGACTTATAGTGGCCATTTTGGTCAACTGCAAGTTCAGTTGGATGACTTTTGATAGCATGAATAGGCTTTTCTTCAGAGAAAGGAGAGGTGCCAAAACCATAACTTGGAGGCTCTAATTAATTCCCTGAGCACTCAATTTGTTGCAAAATCCATACATGCCTAACACATTTTAAATATTTATAACTATTGAGTAATTGCTTCTTCAAATGTATTAACAGTTCATTAGTATTTACTAAGCATATGCACTTTGCCTCTATGCTTCTAGAAATATGTTAGGTAAGGATTTCATTGTAGCGTATTTGTATACTTCATTTATTAATATGCATGTTGCAAAGGACAATAATAAGGATCAAAGCTTTGAATTCATAATTGGGTTCAGCTGCTGCCTTTGCTTTGATATACACAGCTGTGTGAATCAAGACAGTGGGGAAAATATTAGTCTTAATTATTAGAACAATTCTGCTTAATTTTTGCTTAGTTCTGCAATAGAATTATGTAAATGTCATTACATTGATTGTTAAGGTTTACATTTTGTTGTAATGTCTCTTGTTTCCTTTTATTTCCAGATCGATATGTCCTAGTTGGCAGCCACCACTATTCTGCACACACTTATAATGGGCGAGAGTGGGCCAGCAGCACTGCCATCATCACAGCTTTTATCCAGGCCTTGATGTTACAAGTTAAGAGAGGCTGGAGACCAGCCCGCACTATTGTTTTCTGTTCCTGGGGAGGAACTACTTTTGGCAACATTGGCTCATTTGAATGGGGAGAGGTAAAATATGTATAAATACTGTGCTTTCTTATTTTTACTAAAGTAGACAGAGGAAAGCTGCTGAAGCTGAGGGAAGACTGTGCTGTTCAATAAGGGTCTCATATCTGCTAATTTGCTGAGATTGCTTATAAAAAGGAGGAAATATATTTAGACCACAGTGAATTGTTTTATGAACTGCATCTATATTTTCCCTGTTGCTACGAATCCTACAAAGTCTGATATACCCACAGAAATGTTTATCTGGTGGTTGTGGTTTTCCTTAGTAGGTAGGCACTGGACAAGAAGGGATCAAAGATATATGTATCATTAACTTTCTTTTTATAAACATTCTGGGAATTATCTAGAATTCGGAAACTTAATCTTCTGTGTTAAGTGTTTGTTAATATTTACCTTAAGATAACATTTAGTTTACCATAACCTTAACAACCTTTACGTCACGTTTACCTTAATCATAATGATTAGCATTTACCTTAATCTATATAATATGGAGACTGGACTCAGTGTAGAGATTCTTTTCCCCTCTACCTACCTTTTTCCTTCCTCCTTACTTCTCTTCTTCCTCCTTTCCTTTATATTCCCTCTCACCCTTCCTCCCTCCGTCCTTCCTCCCTCCCTTCATTCATTCCATCCTCCCCTACTCCCTCCCTCTCCCCTTCCTCTTCTCTCCCTCTAACCTTCTGGCTCACCACCCCTACCTCCCTGTCTCCTTCTTCCCAACCTACAGACTTACGTATGTTACGAAACCTCTCTCCAAATAGAATCTAGCATGCAATGGTGTACATTTAGAACTTAACTGGAGTGTGTGAGTATCAAAAGCTTTTGAAATGTCCGCATCTCACAGGTACATTTTACTTTTAATGGAATTTAACAGCTGCTAATTGAATTGGGGGCATATTATAATCACTGAAAACCTTGTAAATCTCTTAGATACAGTATGCTATTTACTGTCATGATTTTTTAAATGAGGTTGAATGAAAATATGCAGAGATAAAAATCTACACAATTTTAAGCAGGAAAGTAAAATCATTTGATGTTCTAATTTGTTCATTTCCTCGGTTTTCTTAAAAAAAAAAGGAATCCTAAAAATATAATGGGAAATTCTCTTGTCTAAATCTACTTAAGAGCTTAAAAAAGGATAAAATGTTTTAAATATAATCTTGAATATAGAAGAAAAAAATCAAAATGTGTACAAAGTAAAATAGTATCTTTTTAATTTGAAGGAAAATAAAATCTCAAAGATGAGAAAGTTTTGCACTGCAAAATTCTCCTAGATTCACACATTGCAAATTGGAATGCTTTTCCATATCAAATTACTGGTGTGAATGTTTGGCCCATATTCAAAATAACAATTAAAATGAAGAAATTCCACTGCCGAAAGAACTTTTTTAAGTTGGTAATTTTTTTAGGTAAGACCGGAGATGTTGTAACGGAGTCAACTCCTCAAGTTTCTGTTCCACATAATGTACTTTAATGATGCAAACAAATTTTTTAAAAACTTGGGGGGGGGATGTATTTGTGTTCTGGGTTGTGTTTGTAATTCAGAAATCCTTTTATCATAAGAAAAGCAATGCTTCAGTGTTCCTATAAAATGGATTTATTTTAAGAAAATGTCTTAAGGATTCTTTTCAAATTCCAAAGATTATTCCACTATGTCATACAGCCTTCTAGGTATCTGCATAACTTTCACAATGAATTGATGTTAATCCTAAATTAATACAGTTTGTTTTACACAGTTCTCAAAATAGGCTTGTCTAACACTAATAGTTCCTGGCTTAAGTTTATGCAACCTATAAATTTAATCAACATTGTGCAGTATTTTGCATGTATGTCAACACATTTTTTTTTTCAAATTGAGTAGGGTTTTTTTGTGGTATATTATATATCCATGATTACGTTTCACTGAATTATGATACTTTTTTGGAAATTTTATATTTTCTTAGTCAACAGATGCTAATAATACAATTAATATAATATGGGAGTCCACAGGGAGAAATGTTTATGAGAAAAAAGTTCTTCTGACTTGAAGATTGGGGATCATGGTTACCACTGTCTTAAAATATTTATATATGTATATTTGGTGAGATATTATATGTGTAGTCAGTTTCTGACTTGTTTCATGATTAGAGGGACAAAGACATGTGAGTAATCATAGTGGAAAATAATATACAGATTTGGTTATTGACTCATAGAATGTATTTTTTTAATTTACTTTGTCTAAAAGATTATTTCAGTGCAGTTTGTGAGCCATACTGTAGCTATATGGTGGAAGAGGAATTTAGAATACTATTAATTTTCTTTTTCTATCTACTCATTGAAATTATCCCTGATTATGAAAAAAAATATTTAGACTGAAACTGATTCATGTTCTAAATACATTCCCTAATGAAGGTGAGTGAGGCAAGCATTTGTTGACCAGTTATGCTGGCCTATTTAATTTTGTGTTTTGCTTACAAAGAACCCCCCTTAAAACTTAGAGTTGAAATTAAGAGAATTAGGTGATATTAGTCATAAACTTAAAATGGGAGCTATAGTGCTATAATTATTAGAGAAGTAACTCAATATCAATAACGGTCCTTGAGAAAAATCATAACATTTTACTAACTAGTTGCTTTAGTTTAAAATGTATCATTCCTTCAGTAAAGAATTTATTTTTCATAGGCTCAAGGAAGTCCAAGTTTAAAGTCTTTCTCTGCCCTAAACCATGTGCTCTTAGACAAATTTTACTTCTCTAAGATTCAGTTTCCTTTAATGAGTACACTAATGCCTTATCTCATGAAGTTCTCATAAGAATTTAATAGACATTAAGGGGGAATTAAACAGTGCCATGTGGTAGTTAGTAAATAGAAGAATTTTTTACCTAATGTTTAAGGAAGGAGACTTTTAAAAGGGATTTTATGTTTAATACTCAAACCTAAAATTAATCATTTATGTTCATTTAAAATATTTCTCAATATGGAGATGCAAGGGTTGTTCAGTGGTAGAATTCTTGCCTGCTATGAAGGAGACCTTGGTTCAAATCCTGGTCCGTGCACTTCCCAAAAATAAACAAACAAGCAAACAAAGAAAGAAAACAGCAACAACCATTCAATAAATGATGCTGCAATAATGGGATATTCACATGGAAAAAGAATGAAATGTGATCCTGAGCATCTAACATATCCCCCCAAAAATATTTCTTAATATAATAAAATGAATTGTCTCTTCACTTCTCCTCTGGAGGTATAGCTGAATTTTCAATGTAAGAGTGGTAGCATTACTGATGTGCTAGGTTTACAAGTCCTTGTTGTCTTTCATGTAACAGTGTTGGAAAGAAGAAAAATACTTTTCCAAGACATGAGGTAACACAGTTTATGGGATATTTTTCTAGATCTACCACCATTATAAACAATAAATATTTGTGCAAGAAAGAGAGGGATTTCTTAGTGGTACTTTATTAGAAGGATCAGTTGTCTTCAATTTTAGGGAGTAGAAGTTCATAGAAGTGAAAAAAAGTTGAAACATTTTCTACTGAATCATTTTATGCTACTAATATGCATGAATTAATAAGGCTTGATTTCAGGTAATATCTGCAGGGACACAATTATATTATGCTTCATTTTTCTCATGATAAAGAGCCACTTGTGCAAAAAGTAGCTCATTGCTTCAAAGGAAAGGACTGGTTTTATCAATGACAACCAGTTTATATGCATCTGTTCTCTAATTCAGTGATATAAAGTTAAGTGCTATCACTGAAGCAAATATTCTACTGTCTATTTTAAATTTGAATTTCAAACTATGTTAAGTGTAAGAACATATTCTATTAAAATGCAACTTTTGTCAGGAATACACTTTAAATTATTTCGCAATATGCCATATTCTAACTCCTCATCACCCTTATTTAAAATCCTTTTATGAGTTTTATGTACTCTATTAAATCATACAGGATTGCGTTTGAAAAGTGCCATGTAATATAATGATTTTAAGTAGTAAGTGTTTATTATGCAACATTTAACTAATAACATAGCAACTGTTATTTTTAATCTATATTAAAGATAGATTTTGGATTTCAGGAATTCAAGGAGGTTCTGCAGAAAAATGCTGTGGCTTATGTTAGCCTCCATAGTCCCATAAGGGGCAACTCAAGTCTACATCCTGTAGCATCACCATCTCTTCGGCAACTGGTGGCAGAGGTAAGATGAACCACTTTATCAAAACTGACTGCAAAATTACCTTTTTCTCTATACTTTGATGTTTCTTGATTTTTTAATTTGCTTTTCAGATAAGCATTAAAACTTTCTGTAAGCATTTTAAGATGTGATATATTGCTGATAATCTCTTAATACCTCTGTAGTTAATTTCTTATGTTCTGAATCCCATAATTCTTCATTTGTTCCTATTTTATGGTTATGGTTCCAGGAGGTATGAATAGTACAGTTGTAGAGAAGGTATATAGAAATATAGATTTATTTCTTAAAATTTGAATTTAGCTCCTAAGCTCTCATTCTGCCATTCATGACATCTTAGGGTAAAATCAGGTACTTTTACATTTCTAGCCCCTCATTCATGCTTTGAGTAGTTGGTAAGTATCTTTCCAAAGATGAAGGATCTTTGAGAAATGATCTGTGTCTAATTCTAAGGAGAAAGTGCTAACCAAATTTAAGAAAACATTGTTTGGAAAACATTTATGGAAAACGAAAACGTGTTTTTCTACAAGGTAATTTGAAGAAAAATATGTAGTTTGTGATAATGTCCCTGTAGAGTTATTTCTGTTTTTAATTTAGTCACTTCTCACCTGTTTTAAAGAACTTAACAGAATGCTTTTCCTGTTTATTAGTAGAGTTCACCCTTTCATACCTGCATTGTTTTTATGATTTTCACTAGAGATGAAATGGTATGTTTTATTTCTCCATATGGAAACAGTTATACCACCACTCACAGGCTCCCTCCCATCCACATTGTCTATTGGTGTATATTAGAAATGACCTTTCAGATGCCCACAGGGCTTCCACTGAGTATCACAAGAAGTGAACTAGAAAAAGAGTGAGATAATGAACAGTGCTTTGGATTAGCCATAATTTTTTATTGAAATGTAATACAAACTAACATTTTATGACTTTCATAAAGTATTTTCTAGTTTAATAGTTTTCATTGACATTTCCATATGTAGTATAATAAAGAAGACATTAAGAAAGATGAAATGGATAAATCTGTACATTTAAGATCAGCCAAACCCAAAAGTGCATGCTCTAAATTATACCCAGATCTGTAAGTTAATTTCTCCTGCCACTGTATGCTTTGAATTCACTGACTTTCTTTTATTTGAATAGAAAAATACAAAAAGAGGAAATCAGCTACAGATGTCTCCTCTGGAAAGTTAAGATATCTCTGAATAAGTGGGTGGGCATAGAGATGAAAGCATGGGCTGTCTAGAAATTCGGAAGAGTTGATTTAAAAATTGTATCTTTTCCTTCTTGTGTGTAACAGATTTCTTGTTTTGGGAATCTTAGAAGACTTGTAATCATTGAAATTCATGGCTTCATTTTGACATGAGTTGCTGCACAGTGACTTAGGGGAACACAGGCTCAGGCACAGCAGAAACTTTCAGCAAATGACCACTTTATTACTTACATGGGACAAAGGGTCCAAAAGAGGAGGGGAAGAGATCCCCTTATGGCTTATCTCCTGGGGAAGTCAAACTGCTTGGTTTGGGGTCAGAGGATGGCAGCTCCTCTACTTCTTTCCCAGGAAGATCGCCAGCCTCATCAGGTGTGAAAAGCAGCTGGGTACATCCTTAATCAGCCAGCTCATTCCAATGGCGTTCATTGTAGTATGGGCCCTTATCAGGTGTATCAACATGGATAACATAAACAGTGCCTCTCCATGCCACCAATTGTCTTCAAAGGTTCCTTCTCCACCCCGGGGAACTTTTGATTCTCCAATCATATTCCCTACAGGAACCTGAACAGACTGCTAAGCCTTTGGCAATGGCATGCAAGTTAATAAATAGATACATAGGGGCCCTTGGATCCAGGTGTTCCATGGTTAAGATAACCATTTGCAGTTCAGCCCATTGCAGGATGTGGCAGATAGTTTGCCCTAGGACAGGGAAAGGTGGCTGCTGCCTGATGGACAGCAGATGGCTTCAGCTTGGTCAATCTATCAAGTGAAACAGTACTGAACTTCTGATGGGACATTCCTGAGTCAGGATCTCCAGAATGCCAATGCAGAGAGGGAAAGGCCCTTATCTGGTGTTGCAACTGGATAACTGTTGAGGGTCACGCTGCCACCTGCTCTTTCAAGTGTACCACTCCCTTGAGGCTCAGATGAGCATGATCTTTAATGTATGACCTTCATTTTAGGCGTCTCTGTTATTGTTCACCACCTGGGTGAGCAATCTGACCACCCAGGATGCGATGGGGATCTTTGGCCTCAAGAGGGCCTGAGAGTCCTCGGCAATCCCCTCTGTTTCCATCAGAGCTCAGCAGCACTCAGGGAGTTGGCTCTTAAAGGAAGAGGAGTGCTTTTTCTGGGAATCTCCTGGCCCCAAATCAGGGGTTTGTAGATTCCTGTTATTCTCTTCCTCTGCTAGAGGGAACAAGCATTGCAGGTCCAGGTGGCAGAAACCTACAACTTGAACAGAGATCCAGGCTCCAGATTTCCCAGTTCGACCAGCTGCTTTTACCTCCTACGGAGCCTGCTCTTCCTCCATACCCCAGTGTGCTCTTTCTCCATACCCGCCCATGTCATCTGATATAGAAGTGCTAGGAGGATTCCAAGATGAAGAATATGCTTGTGCCAATATGCAAGTAGCATAATGTCTGGGACCTTGGTTGTCAAAGGGGACATTAGGGCATTCAAGCTCTGGTATTTGACCACCGTGTTCCACTTGCCATTTTCACTATCCATGATGGGCTATTATAGGCATGTTGAAACCTCCCAACACTATTCACTGTTCCCTCCACTCTTTATCTCCTGTGATAATGGTGACCTGGGCAACTGTATCCAAAAGTACCATAAAGGTTTGTTCACTGCCCCCAAATTGTACATACATCAGGTCATATGGCCTTTGCCCCTGGGGGATTACTGGAGCCAAGGTTCCCATTACTAGACATTTTTAATTTAGTCAAGTCTGAGTAGAGAGGTCCCTTCTAGGGGCCAGACTCATTAGTTGGGTTGAAGGGAGAAGTAGAAGATCTACAGACTCTACCTCCTCTTCTATTGCCTGTATCTGGGGATTGTGGGGAGAGGGATCAGGCAGGGGCAGATTGTCCTCTTTCTAGTTTACATTTTTCCTAGAGTTCCCCATTGGAGAGTCTGTCTGTGGTTGTTCTTTGGAACTCCTTGCTCAAGTAGATACAAGAACATAGCTTGGCTAGTTGGGGTTCTAGGACCCACTGGATTAACAGGTATGTGCCCACCACCCTCCAGCCTTGCTCTCCTGCTAGTCACCACTGTGGTCACTCTCCTAGCATGGGAACCTCTAAACCAAGGAAGGAGGATATGATGAACTTATTCAGTTGTGTCTCCCAAGGGAAGCTGGGGTGACGAGGAGAACTAGCTGGTTGTCCCAATCCTGGGGCCCTTTATAATAAAATCATTCATGTCCCACTGCTACACGAAAAGTGGTGAGGGTCTGATCCCTCTGGCAGTGGTTGAATATCATCGTCAACCCCAGTTGTCACAGTAGTCCCACAGCTTCCTCCGTGTTATACCAAGGCTTAGGTGGAATTCAGGGCTTGTCACCCAGGTGGGAAAATGTTCATGACTCCCTGAAGAGCCCTGTGAAAGCCAGGTTGAGGGCATGGTGTGCCTACAGAGGCTGCATCGCCAACTACTCCTTTCCAGCAGCCCCTCAGTTTAGCCCACCAAGCAATGAGTCCTGTATTTGCCAAGATGATCTTGTAAAAAAAAAAAAAAAAGCATGCAGGAGCAACAACAACAAAAAGCCCCAGCCAAACAATCAACGCACTGCATATGCCCCTATGCATCTTGCTCACTCTGCCAAATTCTATGGAGCAAGTGGCTGAAAGGTGGATCATGAGAGCACAGGCTCAGACTCAACAGAAACTTTCAGCCTATGCACACAATGATTGCTTACACAGCATAATGTGTCCAGCAAGGCAGGGGAAGATTTTCCATCATGGCTTCTCTCCTGGGGAAGCCAAACTGCTCAGGTCAGGGCCAGTGGATGGCAGGTCTGTGCACCCTACTTTGCATCAGAGGGGAGAGATACTCTGCTATCCGAGTATAACTAATCCTCTTATTACTTATACTCAGATAGGTCTTCTTGGGTCTTTTCATTAGGCATAACATCTCCCCCAGGTTATGGAATAGAAACAGACTGAAACGTCAGAACACATACAAAAGGGGTTTGCGGGAGAGTGAAGACTGGGAGATGGCTGCTGGGAATGTGTCTGACTTCCCCAGAATAAATAAACATAACTATTAAGAACCATCAAAACCTAAAATCAAATGTCATTTTTGAAATTATACTATTTAAAATATTCTTGCATATGTCCTATTGCAAAGGATTGCAAAATATTTTAGTATGTAAATCTAATTATGCAAAACCACAGCATTATTTTTCAATAATGAATAGTGGCATGGGATTTACTTCCTTTTTTACATGGGGAGAGGAACCTGTCTTGTTCTATAATCGAAAATGTTTATATATTAACCTTATACCTAAAAATGAATTGAAATCTGTATTGAATGAAAATTTAAGTAGAGATTTTGCATGTTTGTGTTTCACAGAACAATTTAGAAGGGTACTTTTCTGATGATATTATGAAATTTTCAAAAAGAGGATTACTTATCTGAGCATATGAGACTTATCAATGTAGTAAGAGCATATATGATAATTTGACATAATTTGATATGCTAAATTTTACCTTTTCCACAATTCTCATAAAAATGGAGTCACATAGTATGGAGACCTTTCTGTGTGGCCTCTTTACTTAGTGTAGTGCTTTTAATATCCACTTATGTTGTTATGACTGTCAATAGTTCAGCAATTTCTAGGTCATGGAGAAAACAATTACATGGGACAATACCTCCGGAGGTCTCCTTCCGGTTTGATATTCTGACTTGTTTCCGAAATGAAGAGAACTCAAAACACTGGAATTGAGAAAATAAGCTATTTCCCTGAGTTCAGTCCACTACATTTGAACTCTCTCACTCTGAGTGGAGAATATGGAGTTTTTCAAAGGTCCAGAAATAGTAAATGAACCTGAATCTTCTACCACTGATTATAAGTTTCTTTTAGGATTCATGAAAGATTGAGATTAAAAGAATGCCATCCAAAGAATGGCAAAATGTTGATGGTCAACAAAGCTAGGTGATAGGGTTTATTTTGGAATTTTCATTATAACTTAAGAAAAAAAAACTCTTTTTCTAAGACACGATATTGATACCTGAGAAAATTAGTTTGGACTTCTGAAAGTGGCAATGATCTACCAATGACTTACCCATGTGGTAATAAGGAGTAAGAAATAAGGCTTTTATGTGATTGATTTTTCTGATACTTTTGCGTCATTCTAATAGGCTTTTCTGTTTCATTTGTGCTACCAATATTTTTGCATAAATAAAAAATTGGTTAATAATAGTACCGTTTTTAGAGTAAAAAAACAATTAAAAATCTAAACAAAAGATTAATATTTCTTTAGAAAACAAACATCTAAGATGCATATTTATTGCTAAATAGTGCTCTCTTTTTTTTTTTTATTAACGGAAAGAAAAAAAAATTAACACGACATTTAGAAATCATACCATTCTACATATGCACTCAGTAATTCTTAACACCATCACATAGATGCATGATCATCGTTTCTTAGTACATTTGCATTGGTTTAGAGGAACTAGCAACACAACAGAAAAAGATATAAAATGTTAATATAGAGAAAAGAAATAAAAGTAGTAATAATAGTAAAAAAAAAAAAAAAAAAAGAAAAAACCCTATAGCGCAGATGCAGCTTCATTCAGTGTTTTAACATGATTACTTTACAATTAGGTATTATTGTGCTGTCCATTTTTGAGTTTTTGTATCTAGTCCTGTTGCACAGTCTGTATCCCTTCAGCTTCAATTACCCATTATCTTACCCTGTTTCTAACTACTGCTGGACTCTGTTACCAATGACATATTTCAAGTTTTGAGGAAATATTAATTACATTCATGTATGTTACAAAACTCGTTGAAATAACTTTTCTTTTTTTTAGTTTGTTTGGATGGCACTGCTAATATGTGCACCAAAGAAATCAAGAAAATTATGTCAGTCATATAAAAAAGAATTCTGAAAAAAACCCAGTAAAGTATTCAAAATGACTTTTTAATTAAATATATAATCAACAAAAGAGTATGTCCAGAATATAATAAGAACTCTCAAAAACTGGTAAGACGAATTATGTTTTAGAGTAGAGATAAAAAGCGTGGCTAAGCACTTCAGAGAGAATAGCCAAATGGCCACTGACTAGGGAGGTGTTCAGTATTATTAGTCATTAGGGCATTCACATTAAAACCCAGAAATATCATTTATTACCTTGCTGGTAGGAGTGTAACTGATACACCACTTTGGAAAACTCTTCAACAGTATCCACTAAACTTAGATGTATCTTCGCTATGACTGAGCAATTCCACTTCTAGATAAAAACCTGAGAAAAATGACTGTTCTACCAAAACACAAGCATAATTGTAGACTCTAAATTATGAATTCAGAAAGGGAACTTCTTCTCCCAGTCTCTCTTAATGGTAGCAAAACAAGTCAATTATTGGTCTTTCTTATTGAAATCTTTCTAAACTATGTTTATTGTTCTGGCTTCTCATTTTACAGAGCATGGTGAACTTAATTTAACTTAGTGTTAATGTTTAAGGAGCATTGTAAATCTTCATTATGCATTCTTTCATTCACAAATAATTATTAAGTGCCTACTATATGTATTCTTTACAGGGAATTGTAGAGATGAACAGAGTGCCCTGATCTCCAAGAGATCCTTTGTAAGGTCTCCTTTCTTGGAAAAAGTCCCTTTATTGAAAAAAATTTCCACTGATGCCTTTAATGTGTTATAAAGTATACTCAGGTCAGTAGCCTCTTAGTTAATGAAACACAACTGCCCACATGCAAAATTAATTTATGCAATTAAAAATAAAATGACTTCTCCCTAAATAATAGTTTTCAACATTAAGATGCAATACAAGCACATGCATACCTCCCTCTCTATGGCATAGTGCTGTTTTAAACTTAGTTTTTATATATCTTTTATAGATCACAGAAAGTATTGATTTTGCCTTTAGAAAAATAGAATTTCATCATACATACATTAGATGTTCTGTAAATATCGAATATAGTGGTGA
The DNA here is from genome assembly GCF_023851605.1 of Tamandua tetradactyla. Classification (NCBI taxonomy): domain Eukaryota; kingdom Metazoa; phylum Chordata; class Mammalia; order Pilosa; family Myrmecophagidae; genus Tamandua; species Tamandua tetradactyla. The sequence goes on from NC_135331.1 coordinate 73,301,070, forward strand.
AATTTCTAAGAGTTTATTTTGGTGAAGCCTGCAGCATTCTTACCTATGAAAGCAGTCAATCTAGTCATATTCTGCTTACACGTTGTTTTGAAACACCTACTAGAGGCTGGAAAACCCAATCAAAGTTAAACAATTTCATCAATATTGTTAAAACCCCCAGTGGATAAACAATGATTTTTTTTGTTGTTGTTGTGGAGAAGTCTTAATGAAAGTAGCACAAGTGTTTTGGAGTTTTACATGGCGGTTGTTTTTCAAATTTCGGGTGTTACTTTTTTGTATACCAGAAACTTCCCATCAGAAAATGCAGTACATATATATCAAGTCAACTGCATTCATTAGCGCACTGGCTCCTGAACCAGACTACATTATTACATCTTCAGTATGAATACCCCCAGGCTGTTGCACAACTGTATTATATGGTAACTATTTATAGAATACCCCTTGCTTTAGTTGTGTGGGACACACAATGAGTGCAGCACATGTCCCTGTGGTTCAGGATTTATGATTTTACTGTGAACTATAGCCAAGCATAAATAATCCAAGTATAGGGGTGAGTGTCATATGTACTCTACTGAAAGTCAGGAAAAAGACAATGTGATCAGTTTACTCCAGAAATATACATTGTCACAGTGGCTAACCATCTGAATGGACTCAGTATCTTGAAGGAAACAAACAGTCAAAGTTTAATAGTTTGATCACAGAAACAAAATCCTATTGTCCTGAACCACCAAACACTTCTTTTCAAATCACAGGAACCAATCTCCATTTCTGTTGCCTTGCTCAGATCAAGGGCAATGTTTTGCTTCTGCTGTTTGCCACTTGTGGAGGTTCAAATCCCACAGCTGGGTCTGCTGGGGTCCTTGTGCAGTGGTCCCTCTAACAAGCCACGTGCTGTTTGTGGCTCTGCCTGACTGTGCGAGGGGGTAAAAACAAAACATGTGGGACATGTTAGCCGCAGAAGGCAACCAGTTCAAATACTTCAATTACAAAAGCCTGAAATTCCCATAACAGAGTCATTAATTTACAAGTTTTTTTTTTTCCTTAGTTTCATGTTTTTGTACTCTGGAATTAACAAAACAAAACAAAACAAAGAACAACAAAGTTTTATTGTATAATATCTAAATTATAACTTGTCAATGGTTAAATAGTAAAGTATTTCAATGAGATTTAGGGTAAATTGTGGATATTCCCTAGAGACAATATTGCCAGGCTAAGTTTTTAAGGTGAGAGAGGATTTCCTAGAGTGAGGACTGGGAGAAATGATACCAGATCTGCATTTTTTCCGTGCGCAGACACCAGAACCTTGGGAGGATATTGAAACGTGACCGCTTTCTGAGAAAATCGGTTAGCACACAGGTCACCAGCTGTAGAATCCTGCGAATAGGTTAGACCTATGCTTATATTTCTTGGATTTATTTTCCATGTATACAAGCAAGAATTTTTTAGCACAAATGTACTTCTTAAACTTTTTTTTTTACTAACACTTTGGAACCTGTCTTCTACATTGACTGCATAAATACATTACGGTTCAAGGTATTTATGACTAAAGTCAGTTCAAAATGGTGATATTTGGCATATTATGCATATTAATCTTTCAAAATATTATGGAACTTATTTTGATATTTTTTGTAGTCAGAAGCCTACAACTTTATTTGGAAAATGCCTGCATATGTATATATATATATTTTTTTTTTTCCCTAGAGCTTTTGAATGGGTTAGACACAAGTGAATTAAATTCCTAAACAAAAATAGCTTAATTTACTATACTTTTATTCCTTTTTTTACAGCTCTTTTTCCCTTCCTGTTACATGTTTCATATTCATGTTTGTTATTCTACTTTTGAACAAAGACTTCTAACTTCTACTAGACTTCCATGACATGCTTTTGCATGTAAAGGTAGTTATTAATGGCTACTGTGTAAGAAATGGGGAAAACAATGTGATATGAACAGTGCATATCTTGTCCTGAATTAGGGCTGTATGACTGCCCATTTGTCCTTATAATTTATCTCAATGTAGCCATTATAGGATTTTGTAGGTTTTTTTTACCCCATTTTATATTGTTTCACTTGTGACATGATTGAGACTTTTTTTCTTATCCATGCTTCCTTTTGTTTCTTGCATGTTGTTTTCTTTCACAAGTATTGTTGACTATTGGTAGATGACAGAAGAGCTGAGGGCAGAATTAAAATAGTTACCTTCTCTTTCTCTCTCTTTGTTATTGATACTTTTAATAGAGAGTATTGAAACAAAGTTTAAATTCTGTTTTTCTTGCTCTGAAACATAAACGTCAAATTGGCTTTGAGCATTCTTCTACTGACTTATCTTCCAGGACGCATAACATAGTTTTTGCTTGTTGTTTTTCTTGTTGTTCTTTAATAAAGGAAATTATCTGTATGCTTTATTCACCTCAAATTCCAACTTTTTCAGTGGATTTCTACTTATTTTTTTTTCCTTTCTATTTCTTCTACTACTGCTAGTCAACTGAGGTGACCATGAAGACTAATAAACTGATTTAAAACACTTCCTTACACTAATTTACCACTTCAATAAAGTCTCACATTTAAAATTGTGGTTCTATTGGCAGTTTTATCTGTCTGCTAGGTTTACAAGGCTTTGCTTTGTGTTAAAACCAATCAGTCCTTTTATTTTATTGCTGTTTTACAAGGTTTTCTGTTCAGTATACACTGACAATTTATAAATTCCTTTTTTTTTTTAAATCTAGATATCAAGGGAAGTCTTAGTGAGATGCTAGCTAAAACTCTGAATTTTAAAGGCAGACTTTCATTTGGAATATGTACCCAAAAAGCAATTTCAGCAACTGTAGATGTTAACAAATTTAGTTTGAACTCATTCATGCAATCATAATTAATGTCCATATTCTTAAAATGGCTTTAGCTGAGTTACTTTTGTCTGTGACTTGTTGATTGTTACATTGCAGACCAGGCCTGTCCGGGACTCAGTGGACATTTATTCAGCAGAAGTGTAAGTGAATAATCATTGTTGGCAGGTTAGATAAAATTCGTTCACCTACGCAGCAACATTAATGCAGTGCAATGCATTTTGCCCTTTAAAAAGTGAACGTACTTAATTGTCATGCTTTTTCCCACCTGAACTTTAATCATGTCTGTTTTAGATGAAAACAAATCTATTCCAGATGTCATCTGCTAGTCATTTACATAACAACCAAAATAATAATTCTATTTTTCATGACATATGACATTTTATATAATATATGTATGACTAATGAAATGAATTTAAACAAATGTGGTTCTATGTTGAAAAAAAGGGACCACTTTCTCAGGTATAAGCATTATGGTAATTTTAGTATCTGTTGACAAATACTTATCTTTGATATGTTGAGTAAATCATGGCTCCCTTGTTATTTTTCTGTTATTTCCCACCTTATTTTTTATTAGAGAATTTGTAGGTTTACAGAAAAAAATCATGCATGAAATACAAAGTTCCCACAAAACTCCATTAACAATACCTTGCATTAGTATGGTACATTTGTTGCAATATGTGAGAGAACACTTTTAGAACTGTACTATCAACTTCAGTTTATAGTATACTCCAGAATTCACTGTTTGTGCTGTATAGGCCTAGGTGTATGTGTACATATATATTTTTATTATAATATATATATATATAATTTTAATTATAGTAGCACATCTACAACCTAAAATTTTCCCTTTTGACCACACTCAAATACATAATTCAGTGCTATTAAAATGTTCACGATGTTATGTCACCATCACCATGATCCATCACCAAACTTTCCATCACCCCAAATGGAAATGCTGCATAATGTAAGCTTTAACTCCCGATTCCCTACCCCCACTCCGGCCCCTGGTAAACTATAGTCTACTTTCTGATTCTATGAATTTTTTATGCTAATTATTTCCTATCAGTAAGGTCATACAATATGTGTCCAGTGTATTTCACTCAGCTTGTTGCTTCAGGGTCCATCCATGTTGTAGCATGCATCAGAACTTCATTTGTTTTTATGGCTAAGTAACTATTCTATTTTGCTTACTCATTTATCAGTTGATGAACACTTGGGTTGCTTCCATCTTTTGATGATGGTGAATAATGTTGCTTTGAACCTCAGTGTGTAAATACCCAAGTCCCTGCTTCCAATTCTTTTGGGCATATACTTAGAAGCGGGTCTCTCATTCCTTTTAAGTGGCATCTTGACCAAGCAGTTTTGTTTTTATATTGATATTTGAATTTGAATGGTTTACTTGGTTCTTTAACAAATAATTTTGCTCTGTGTAACAACAGGAAATCAATATAATAATAATGTTAAAGAAATCATTAAACAAGCAAATACATGTGCAGATGAATCTTGCTTTAACTAGTATTTTCCAGTTTGTGTTTTGAAAGTTACACAAAGCAGAACCTTTAATATGTTACTATGCTTCCTTAAGACCCAGATATAAATATAACATGTAGCATTTCCCAAACATTTTCCTTCAGGGATATTATAAAAATGGACACCAAAATGCTGCTTTAAACAAACCATATATGCACATGTATATATATATATATATATATATATATATTTAAAAATAATTTATATATATATATATACACACACACACACACACACACACATGCACCTAAAAGTTGGAATTTTTACAGAAACTTATAATTTATGTCAAGATCCTTCTCTGTTAATAGGGATTTCTTCAAATGGCAAGTTCTACAATTTGGATGTTCTTTTTCAAGAAACATCTCCATGCAGTGCTGATGTAGACTTGAAGACTTTAAAGTACTGATTATTCCTTCTCTTTCTTCTGGAATTTCATATGCAAATTTATAGGCTTAAGAGTGCTGAACAGTTCTATAACTTCACACTGATCCCTCTATTTACCATCCAGAACTATATTTTGTGGCCAAATTATAATCTTAGGATGAGAATGATAAGAGAAATTGAACAGCAGAAGAAATTAAACTATTTTAGCCCTACAACAAGAATACTTCTGAAGGCTATGATAGTATTTCAATATGCCTTTGAGAAGTAGAGAAACAATTTCAACTCAATATAAGGAACAATTCTCAAATAAGCTGGATTGTCTTAAGGTAGTCAGACACTGCAGATATGCAGAAGGATCAAACATTTTATGGATGTTTGCTTCAGCCAATATTTATATGGTAATTCACTCATGACTTACTCCTCTATTTCTGTATTTGTTTGTTTAGCTTTTATAATGTATAATACAGCCCATAATTGGTTCCCTAGGCTATGCTGATTTCTAGGCTACCTGTTAACTTTCCCTTTCATGATTCATTTATCTATATTATGCCTTTACAAATACTGGCCCTAAATCTTTAAGCCATATATGACAATAGTTGGCAAAATACATGAGACCATGTAAATTTTCAGCCCAGTGATGATACTTACTCTTGAGACTGCTAAAGCTGTTTAACCATGTAAATATGGTGGGGAGCTGTAGAGAATCATCTTTCATGACCATCTCACCCTGAAGTGAATACAACTCATATATTTGTGGCAGTCGCTAACAAAACTATTTTTAAATGACAATAGCCAAGATGTAAGATAGAGATAGACTTGAATCCAAAAAAGATCCTGTAGGAGAAGCATATTCTACAATCACAGCATTTAAAGTGTAGTATCCTTTTCTACAGCACCCTTTGCAAGTAATCCAGAATTATTTACTTTGAAAATTTTAGAAGTAAAGTGAAGGGTAATTATTTATGAATCATGTTTTTGGATGAAGTTCAGTCAGTCTTGAAATAAAATGACATTTTTTCTAGCTGTATATAGACTAGAGCCTCAATATTAAATGTTTCAATAAAATTCAGTAGGTAATCATAGGTTTGGAATATAATAAGGTATTACAAGATCCTGAAATTACATAGAACGTTGTTCTATCTTGGTAAAGATCCAGAAGGGTTATTCTACACATAGGAATTTAGATAAAAGGTCTATGTACATTACAAAAAGGGCTCCCTAAGAAATAATATATTATTTTATTGTGATTTTGTAGAAAAATTTAATCTATATGTGAGCAGAAATAAAAACATAATTAATCCCCAATCATTTCACTATGCACAAAGAACCAAAGAGAACATTTTTTCTGTGTGTATGTGCAAGCAGGTATTACCCAAACAGAACTGTGACTTAAACTTTATCCTCTCAGTATACTATAAATATCTTACCATTTCAAAAAAAATATTTATTGTAATATCATTGATACGTCAAGTGAATCTAAATGAACAAAATTTGGGAAATTATTGTTCTATGCTTAAAATTTTTCTGAACGTTTTCACTTTGTTCAAAATTTAAAAAGTTTAATTAATGGATGTGTAGTGTTTAATTATACAGATATATCACCATTTCTCAACTAATTTCCCTTTTCATACATTTATATTAATTCCAAAAATTTTTATTGCTACCATGCTACTATATGCATAGTTGTACATACCTCTTGCTAACTTTTCCAATTGATTTCTTTCAACCATTAGACAAGTTCAGATGACAGAAACATGCTCTTTAGGCTGAAATGGATTTTTGATAACAAATTAGTTGTTGCAAAGTCTTTGAAAGGGGTGCAGCAGTCTTCTCTAGGTCTTCCGCAGTGACTCATAGAAGAGAATGATAACCGAGACCTTCCAGGGGTATTTCTGTTGGTGCATGATGAGGCAGGTGGAGGATCAAGAAGCAGTTGCCCCAATTGCTGATTCTGTGACCACATCACTTATCCTAAGATGCAATGGGCTCGAAGGCATATCCACAGCAGTTGGCTTTAGGATGCACTGCCTCTGACATGATAAACAGGAAAAGGCAGTGCCCTAAAACTTGATGCTTGAAACCCACAAAGCAGGGAGCACACCGTTACTACTGAGGCAGCACCATCAAATGTACTCCATCTGCAGAAGCAGCACATATGCAGATGCTGCTTTGCTTTCACCTTACTAATCTCGTGTAGGTGCACGCACTTGTGGAAGCTAGGTCTCAGCAATTTGTAAAATGACCATTTGCTTTCCAGTCTCTAGTATGCAGTAGGGAATTTAGCCAATCTTCAGCATTTGCACTTTTTTAGAATAAATTCCAAATATGAAATTTCTGTGTCAAAGAATATTAGCTTATAATATCACTGTAGTACATAAGAGTATCCGTTCTTGCATACAACATTGTATTTTAATATTTTTCTAATATTATAGTAAAAACTAGTATCTGCATTGCTACACAGTTTTTATTTGTATATGTCTGATTGTATAAGGACAGGATAGGGTAGGTGGAAGGTTGGGAGAAGAACTGAGCTTCATAGAGCAATTCCTAAGACACAGAGACAGCTGTGCAGTGTTCACTTTTCTGATTGAAAATTGTCAGAGATTTGAAGCATTATCTGTTCCTTTATTCCTTCACTCACAACCATGTTAAGTAAGAAATTCCTGGTCCCAATATCTAAAATATGAAATATCACCTGACATTTTTTATGTTCCTTCAAAGGTTTATTTTTTTTCTCTTAGGCAATTACCATTAACCCATCATATACTTTAGTGATTTTGTTTATTGTCCCTTTTCCCCATGAGGTTGTAAACTCTTTAAGGGCAGGGAATTTGGACTGAAAAACACTCTTATCCAGGCCGAAAATTCCGAGGACTTGGAAATCATCTGCCAGGGATGTCTCTGAAGACAGACCTTTTGGGAATGTGCAGGGTTTGAGTAAATCCAGGCCTACCGAGTTAACTTTTTTTTGACACAGAACTGCTAAAAGAAGTGCTTTATGCTGAAAGAAAATTATGCCACATGGCATCCTTTGTCTGTGGGGAAGAATGGAGAACATTCCAAAGGCAAATGGGTATATGGGATGGACATCTAAAAAAATTAGATACCACACGCACACACACACAAACTAGATTGGTTAAAAATTAAAACACTTTCAATATCATATATTCGTAGCGATTTGTAACTGAAATTCTTTTATTTCATTGGTAGTAGTGAAAATGGATATAGCCGCTTGAAAAGTTCTTTGGCAATTTCTCATAAACAAATATCAACCATTATCATGTTTAGGTATTTATCCAAGAGAAATCAAAGTATGTCTACATAGAGACGTGCACAAGAATTGTTCTTAAAAGCTTTATTCATAATAGCTCCAAACTGGAATCAACCTAAATATCTACTAGCAGAAGAAAGGATGAACAAAATGTGGTATACTTATACAATGGAAAGCTACCAAAAATGAAAAGGAACAATCTACTGATACACACAGCATCATGGCTAAATCTGAAAACACTATGATTTGCAAAAGAAGCCTGTTCTAGTTTGCTAGCTGCCGGAATGCAACACACCAGAGAAGGATTGGATTTTAATAAAAGGGGATTTATTCTGTCGGTTCTTCAGAGGAAAGGCAGCTAACTTTCCACTGAGGTTCTTTCTTATGTGGAAGGCACAGGATGGTCTCTGCTGGTCTTCTCTTCAGGCCCCTGGGTTCCAACAACTTTCCCCGGGTGACTTCTTTCTGCATTTCCAAAGGTGGGGCTAAGCTGCTAGTGCTGAGATGAGGAATGCTGAGTTGCTTAGCAGTGCTACGTTGCAATCTCCCATTTAAGCATCAGCCAGTTAAGTCAAACGTCACTCATTGCAGCAGACATGCCTCCTAGCCGACTGCAGATGTAATTAGCAACAGATGAGGTTCACATACCATTGGCTTATGTCCTCAGCAACAAGACTAGGTATGCTCACCTGGCCAAGTTGACAACTGAATCTAACTAACACAAAGCCACACATAAGAATACATCTTCTATAATTCGATTTATATGAAGCTCTATAACAATTCTAACTAACACAAAGCCACACATAAGAATACATCTTCTATGATTTGATTTATATGAAGTTCTATAATAATCAAGACTAATCTCTAGTGAAAGAAATTGGAGCAATATATAATTCTAAGAGTAGAGTATGAAATTAATGAATATATTCATTGGTCAAAATTTTTGGAAGTATACACACCATACTTCATTCATGAAGTTTCACTCCTTAAATATTATACCTAAATTTAAAAAATTAAAATAAAGAAAAGTAATATATCCAAAGACATAAATTAACTTCAAAAACATTATCTTATGTTAAGTGAAAAAAGCCAGACACAAAAGACCCAAATGTTTCCATTTATGTGAATAAAAAGTCATACTTTATGATCATATTATTATGAAGTCCAAGTACAAGGAAAACCCATCTACAATGATAGAAATCATAAAACAATGCCTCTGGGGTAGTGTGGCTAATTAACTGGAAAGGAACAAGAGTTAAATTTCTGCAGCGATAGAAATATTCTCTGACTAGTGTTAAGTGACAGATACATAGTGTTTAAAATCATGAAAGTCAATTCAAATGAATTCTCGAGATCTTTGCATTTTATTGAATGTAAATCACTCTTAATAAAGAAAAGATGTCCCCCCCGAAAAAAAAAGAGAGAAAGAAAGCAAAAATAAAAAGAAGATAGGATTTTCCTTACTCCAGCTTCATCTCCCATAAAATGTTATGCAGTCCAAATGCAAACCTTAAGTTCTTGGTCAGTATTGGTTTTTTATCTTTCTTTTTATATCTTAAATGATATTTGATGAGATATAGGATATTTTATTAATGGTTTCTAGACAAATGTCACTTCTTTGCATCTTCTAAGAGTGACTATTCTAAGATTTATATTTCTCAGGGGATATCACCAATAGTGTAGGCATTTAAAAAAAATATTATGTTAACTAGAGAGACTTTGAAAAAAATCCTAGAATATCATCATTCTAACTCTAAGTTCTTGTCTTTTCAAAATTTCTGTCATATAGCTAGAGAGATGTTGGAAATATCAATATCAGCCATAAGGACTAGGCGTTGTTATTGCCATCAGCTCTCAGCTAGAAATTTGGAGTCATTTCTAGCTCTGACTCCAAATGTGCACTCTTCCTCTTCTTTCTGGCACAAACTATATTGTGATTGATGTGATATTAGGATATTTTACATATCAATTAAGTCTTAAAAGCACTTTACCATTATTTCACTGCTGTGTACCACCCCTGAATAGCTTACTTCCTCACCTCTCTTAGATCTATGCTTCATTCAATATCTAGTTTATGGCCTATAATTCTATAAGACTTTATCAAATATTTCAGACCCTCATAGGTGTTTTCCAAAATGAGCCACAAGAACTGCATTTGGCTAATCTGAGATACTTGTAAAAAAGGCAAGTTTGTTTTACTTCTGTATTAGTGGGTTAGATAATTCAGAAATGCCCTCATATTGTAAACGACCAAAGAAAACAGAAGCTATATAATATGTATGTCACCACACATGTACATATCCCTCTTTACACATGCACACATGTTCTAAAGTACTAGAAACTAACAAGATGAGGTTATACGCTAGAGAGGATTACTAGAAATGCAGGGAGATGAGACTGCCACTCAGCTGTGATTTTTTGCCACTACAAAAGAGGTAAGTAAATCTGACTTGCATTTGAGGGGTGAGATAAAGTCTAAGTACTGGGCCGACTGTGATTTGGGCTGGCCATGAAAATCTGTGCTTAGAGATGAGAGTAACTCAGAAATAAACTACCCAGAAAAATACCAAACACCCCAAGTTAGGTTAAGTCTATCCTAGATTGCTGGTAACCATAAGAAACCTGAGAAACAAACTAAAACCAAACCTTATATTTATTTGGAGGAAGAAACATCAAATTTTTCTGTGAATAACTCTGGAACTATATTATCCAGCAACCAATCAAAGACAACCTGATACTTGAAATAAGACAGCTTAATTGAGAATCAACAAAAACAACAAACAATACCAGTAGAACAGAGGGACTCCAGGTGATGGAAATAGTATGCATAGAATGTAAAAAACAAAACACAACAAAAACCACACCAGGGCAAGCCATGGTGGCTCAGCAGGCAGAGTTCTCGCCTGCCATGCCAGAGACCCAAGTTCGATTTCCGGTGCCTGCCCATGCAAAAAAAAAAAAAATAAAAAATGCTATGCTAAATTATCTAAGGAAAATAAAAATTCAAATTATTGATTTTCATCTGAATTTAAAATAAAAATAGCATAGACACATTTTTTAAGTTATCCAGATGATTCCAGTGTTTACTAATAATTGAAAACCTCCAAGACTATACTCTGTTCCGAAATTATGTTCTACTTGGTCTCGTTCAGTTGTTTTGCATAATTGCAAAATCATGTGATTTTTCATAACATATATTGTCCTTTTTTTTTCTTGCATGGACAAGCATGGGAAGCCTTATATTTTCTTATCTCTTTGTATACTCTTCAGCCAGTTTGCTTAGAAACTTGGAGGAAAGTAGGTCCTAGAAATTAAGTATTTGATTTATGTATAGATGATAATAGAGACGCAAGTACTACTTGCTAGAAAATGGAGATCAAAATGTGTGGATCTGTTTCCTTACTTGTTTTTGTCTTTCTTTAATTGAAATAGGTAGACGAGAAGGAAGGAAAAAAGAGATAAATAATTCTCTCATAGGCTAAAAAAAAACATTTTCCCTTTTCACTTGTCATTAGACATGTGTTTGAACACATATATACTTAGTTTCAATCCTAAATTAAAAAAAAAAAAAAAATCATCCTCAAAAAGTTCCATTTAGAGCCTGGCCCTGGCACTGTGGGATCAACAATGCCTTCCTGACCAAAAGGGAGAAAAGAAATGTAGCTAAATAAGGTACCAGTGGCTAAGAAGGTTGAAATAAAGTCGAGAGGCTATTCTGGAGGTTACTCTTATACAGGCTTCAGCAAGCTATTGCTAATTACCATGGTTTGCCAAGCCCCAACCAACAGTATTCCTATAAACACTAAAGAATACCCAGGGCTCTATCTGAGACTCTATAAAAGTTTCACTCACTAAGTATTTTTCAGAAACCTAAAACCTCCATATGGTTCCCAGGTCAGGGAAGCCCTGAAACCCAGAGTTACCAGTCTCTCCAAGAGCATCAGCCAGTTGCAACCCCCACCCCATAATGCTGACAACCTTTTTTTCAACATGAAGTTAAAACAGTCATTGCCCAAATATCCCTAAAGATTGGGAGAAGGATCAAAGGAGAAGGAGGAGTTGTAACAGAAGGAGATAGGATTTAACAAATGAGTATGACTACTGAATCATTATATGGACATTTTTTATTAGTCTTTAGTGTCTTAGAGCAGCTAAAAGGAAATGCCTGAAATTGTGGAAGTGTAACCCATATCATGCTTTGAAATTTGTTCTATAACTACTTGTTGAAATTTACTGATTTTTTTGAATCTGTTATATTTCAAAATAAAAAATGCTAAAAAGATTTTTTTAAAGTTCCATCTACTATTTAGAAAAAGAAGCAAAAACTTCTACTCTAATAGCAATGAAGTTAAGCATGATATTCCTGAAAAACATTAGAAGTTATTCATTTTTCAATAAGAAAGGATTGGAGAGATTAAAATATACTTATGTAAAAGTACATATTAATGAACCTCTAGAAAATCTCAGCACGAGATTTTCATTGTTAAAATAATCATTGGATTCTTATCTTTAAATCTTCTAAAATTATAATATTTTTATTTTCAGTGAATTTTTCAGTTTTCACAGGAGGCTCCTTAAATCTGAAGTTTTCAAGAGGTTGCTCTTCAGTATTAACTTTACAATCACCAAATATATCTCAGAAGATAAAATCATAAAAATGGTTAGTTGCAAATATGTAGTGATAGACAGCAGACATAGAGTTTACTTAGCCAGACACTTTTTAAATAACTCAGAAAATCTGTGCAGTTGGCAAAGAAGGCCATAGAGTATGGTATGAGTCTCTTTTATCTGTTAGTGTCTTGAAAGGCATTTATTGTAGCAATACCAATTTCATATCCTTTTGAGCAAATCTTTCAGAATGCTATGTAAGTTGTCATGTGAATGTACCCAGAAATATCTTCTCAAAAGGTCTTTTCATCATGTTTAAAATTCATGCAGGTCTTTAAAAAATTGTTAGTCTTATAGACCCATTGTGTTATTAAAAGTAATTTCTTCATGTCTTCATTCTCACTAACCTATTCATTTTTCTTGAGATGATTGAACTACTACAGTTTTAAAAATAGATAGAAAATTTAGGTCAGATTCGTAATTTATCTGGATGAGGTTCTGATGTCAGTCTTAGGAAATTTTATGAAGAAAGCATAGGTATATATTTAACATAACCTTTAGAGGTTATACTTGATGCTGTTAGCGATTTTCTGGACGTTAAGCACTTTACTAAATGTAAAGAATTGAATTTATTTCTAATCTACCTTCTTATCTGCTCATTCCAATAACATCATTTGGACATAGATGCACAGGTTGGTTCAGTCCACTGTATTAAGGTATTGCTCATTAAAATAAGCATACCTGAACAAGAAGTCAGAATTTTACAAATATGTAAAATAAATTCTTGTGAAATGAATCTATGTAGGGAATGGTATAGGTTAAGGAAAATACTTGTAAATCAAGTTGCTACACTACATATACTGTATTGTTATATACATTGCCAACCCCTCTATCATATTCATTACATCTTATTCTGTCAAAAATGTGTGAATTTTTTTTTGGAGAAATTCTGATAAAAGATATTTATTTTTTAGGAAGCACTTCCATAGTAATGCTTTCAAATGCTGTGTCAGGCATACAATAAATTTAATTGGAGTTTATTTCACTTTTTGGCTCTTTTCCTTTTCTTTGCCTCTTGTCTCTTTAAATCTCTTCTTTCTAGGCTTCAATAACAATCTTTTTCTCCTCTCATTTTCTATCTGTTTTCCTTCCATTCAAGGCATTCAACAAGTGCCTGAACCTAATAAACCACCTAATCTAAGATTAAAAATTTCCTACCACATCAATCAGTTTTTTTGTTTATTTGTTTGTTTTTTATGTATGCTGTATGGCGGAGTTCAAATTGTATTCTTTTTCCTTGTGACCATCCCGCTATTGCAGCACTATTTGTTGAATTTTTGTTTGTTTTCCTTTTCCCATTTTTTTTTTTGGCGGGGGTGGGGAAGTGCATGATCTGGGAATCTAACCTGAGTTTCCCACATGGTAGGCAAGAATTCTACCACTGAACTACCTTGCACCCCTTCAGTTGTATTTCATAACTGCATTTGATTCTTTTGTTCTAGCATCAACTCAGCAATTTTCAGTGCTAGTACTTCATTAATGTTTACTTGTTAAAATCCTCTCAGAAGAATGTCTTCATTTTTCAAGCCTGTCATTGGTCATGCTGATGACTATTAATACAAACAGAGGCATCCTGTGATAGCAGTAACTGGTCTTAGGAAGAAATGACTGTACTGTGTGATTGGGTGATTGGAAGGCTCAGCAGTGTAAACAGTGAGAAGAATAGAAAGGAAAACATTTACTGAGCATGTACTTTGTACTAGGCCCTGCATAGTATACGCTTGCGTGTTATTAATTGTTTCATTGCATCCTCTAAACAACTCTGCGAGCTTGGAATTTAATATAGAGGGGATAGAATCTATTTAGACTTGCAGCAAAGGGTTATTGGTAATTAGTAAAGAGGGGGATTAAACTTGCAAACATGTAAATTCCAGGTGGGCTAACGTCATACTTTCAGAATAGCTAGTCCTGGATACAGAGTCAAACAATGGGTATTTGAGTCGTTTGTTCAAACAAATGTATTGAAGAGCAAGAAAGTTCAGTACAAGGGACACTTTCCAGGGAACTCCTTCATGTGAGCCAAAGCTGAAATTAAAAGAGAAATACAATAAAAATAAATGTCCTTTAATCATGAATAGTACATATGGATATACAAAGAATGAGATGTCTTTGTTATTTTAAAAGTTTATCTGTGAGGAAAGTGCATTTATAAAAGTATTAATAGTTACATTTATAAAACATACAAATTTGTGTAAACAGTTAACAGTTTATTTGAGCGACACTGTAGTAGCCAAAACTTTTAAATCACTGAAAATATACATTTTTGAAAGTCTCTCTTAAAAGACAATTACTTGAAAACACCATGGAATAACATAAATCATGTTTACAAGATATATTGTAATCTTTTCACAAGTAACTGCTGTAATTGCAGCTAAATATCACTGCACTGGTATTAAATGTTCCAAATCAAGGATGTAATATACTCAATTATAGTTGCTTTTATTTTGAGAAAAGTAAGAACACGAGTCAACTCACTTTCCTCAATAAGGAAAATAAATTATGTTTAGATAATGTCAAAATCATTCTTAAGACATTATGATAGTGATGCATTTTATAATGCACCCAATGGAAAAAAAAATGTATAGCAATGTAGATATTTTCAGATATTACACATCTATGTGATTTGATTCCATGTCGATTAGAACAAAGGCTAATGAAGCCAAGGTACAGGCTTGCTGACAGCTGCAGTTAAGGACTGCATTAACAATAGTAAATTACATTTATGAAAATACCAACCTTAAACCAGCAGGATAAATAGTGGGTTTTGTGTGTGTATGTGCTTTTTGTCATATGGAAGGAAAAGGTAGAAAACTTAACTGCATGTTTGTTAAGATAGCAGAACGTCTAGCTGCTCTTTTCACAATAGTGCTGTTTGCCTGTGTAGACCAGTTCTAAAATGCAATAGAGCTGCCAGTTCCCTTATTTCCTATCTTTGACTAACTGTATTGGTTAAAAAGGAAAAGCAGTAAGCAATTCAGGGATCATATGGTTTATGGTTATGCATAAGTAAGTGCCTAAGAGACTAATCCTAGCTGGACAACTTAGTGGCCTTGTTTCAACTGACCTATTGTTTAACCTCTCTCAACTTCAGTTTGTTTTGTTTGTTTGTTATTCCAGTTTGCGAAACTGTGAATACTATCTTATCTACCTTTTAAAAGTTTCTGTGGGAATCAAAAGAGATTCGAAAGCACTTTAAAAAATTGTGAAACATTATATAAACCTATTTTCCCATAACAAGACCAGATCAGATCAAGTTGGAGTAGAGGACAACATGCTAGCTTTTTACCCTGCCTCTCAGATTAGGGTGCGAGAATCCCGGCCTTCCCCATTTCCTTTCTTCTTGAAGTGGACAGGCTACAGAGAAAGCTCCCCTCCAGGGCTGATGGACCCTGCAGCTTCATCATGCACTCTTATTCAGTCTTCTTCAGTTGGGTTTACATCAGTGTTTTGGAGGATTTGCTGTCAGGTGGCATTTCTCCTTATTCCTCCACCATTACTGGCTTCACAGTTGGTAAGTTCAATGTGGTTTTCAGAGAACGCAGTCATTCTTCTGATTTCTGTGATGCTACTTTAGCACTTCTCAGACTGTGTGAAGAGTTATCTCCATCTCTAGCCTCCTGGCATACAATCTTTAAATAGACTCCCAGGAAGGAGGACCATATAGTTCCCAAGAATCAAAATCCCTAGATGTGGCAAAGGTTCCTTTGGTAGCTTAGAAATGATGTAAGTGGCAAAACGTGGGTTTCTACAAAACTCTCTTCTCTTCATCCATCTTCACAGTGTGTCTCGTGTGTGACCTCAGCTCCCTACCTTGACCCATGAGAACCATAAACATGAAGCTCTTTCTGGAATCCACACCACATGTCGCTATTAACATTTTGGAATTATAGGCACAACATCTTCTTAAATAAATTTGAAGTGTCTGAATAATTTAATCAGTCTGAAAATGGATTTTAATACCAAAGTTTCCTTGGGAGATTGTGTGTCTGTAGCAGAAATCATGTGTGACCCAGGTATTGTAATTAGTATTTTAGAAAGTTATAGACTACCTGGCATTCTTAGGAATATAGGAAATGTGTGGTTTTAAATTATTTCCTTTATCTTTTTTCAAGATATCCTATCATGTACTTCTGTAGTCTAGGAAAGACTGACACCAATTTTAGTCAAAGTGTTAATAGGCCAAACTAAAGCAAACGTTGCTGAAATGGAAATGCCAAGAGAGAAAAATGACATAAAACTGACATTATTTAGATGAAAAATGGTGTAATGTTTTAAGAGCTTAACTAGCTGCAACATTCACTTGTCAGAAAAACATTGCTCTTCACTGAAATACTTCAACTTTTGTTTAATTCTACATCAGAGATTTTTCTTTGAACATTTAACATAATTAGGTGTTCCTTTTGTTGCTCTTTCAAACGAAATTGAGCAAAGATTGTGGAAAGGTATAATGTGAATTAAATAACAAGCATGAATTAGTTTGAGGTCCTGGACCTTTCTTTATACTAGCATTGTCTGGTTATAATTTAGAATATGTGGACAAGCGTGAGGACAAACAAGTATTCTGTTATGTTACCAAAGTTTGTGGAATATGCAAAACATTACATAGAAATAGTTAGATTCAAGCCTACCATTTGACTAATATATATACACACGCACACACATACACACACATCCATTCTCATGCATTAATCTGCATGATAATAAAATGCTTGCACAATAAAATAAGTTTTTTTTTCTCAAAACCGTAACAGTTTTTTCACCTTTACATGTTCTAAGTTTACTTCTACTATTTTAATTTTACTAAACAGATATTAGGCTAGAAAAACTGGACCCATTGTAAGGTTAAAATTTTCCCTTTGAGTTCGGGCTTAAAGATCACATTCTCTCTGTCTGCCACCACAAAATTGCATCTTTCTCCTGATAAAATATTGGAGAGGCAAAAAAGAAGAAAAAAACCATTGGAAAGGAGTGCATCAGACATAAATTTTATGGCAACTTTTTAAAATCTGATTAAACTCCCTGCCAGGACATGTCTTGCTTGTAGGGAAAGAGTTGGTGGACTTAATCATGTAGAACGACACTACAGCTGGGTTCAAGCAGGATCTAGAATAAAGAACCACCTCTTTGCATTTCTGGTGAAACTGGCTATGGGTGTGAAAATAAAATGACTAAGGGATTTCCCTGTAGATTTCCCCATGGCAGTATATATGAGGATTAACAGCTCAAGATTCTCATCCTAGCATCTAGAGGTAAAATAACAACTATTATATTTATATTGTCATTGAAGAAGTATGAAAAATTCTATTATTAAAGTGCTTGGACTTTTAAGATAATTTTTTAAATCACTCTAAATGTTGCAGTAAAACTAAGGGTGATATTAAATGCATTACACAAACATTTAGAAAAAATAAGGTATTTAGGGAACATTTTATCGAGTTAAGCAATGCTATCATATAAATAATTCCACCCATGTTATCTTAAGGAAAAATGGATGCTCGTTAGAGCAGAATAATGAAAATCAAGCCACATATTTTATATTTGTGTACATGGAACAATTAAGTGAGAAATAGTTAAACTGAAGTACATTGCCCAAAGATATATATAGATATGAAGGCTTGTTTTAATTATCTATCTTCCAGCAGATTAGAGAGTATAAAACAAGAGGCAAAGAAGAAAAGCAGAAAAGTAGGAATTGCTGCAAGTAATTCTATTTTAAAAGAGTAAGCCTTCAATTAGTTACTGGCATTTGAAATTTAACAAGCTGGACAATACTGGATAGAACTTTTCATTTCTGGATCACTGATCTGAATCCAACAGATATCATGTCTTTACCATAAAGTTATTACCATAGTGTCTCCTGTGAATTAAAGTAATTCTCACAGTTCTTTTCCAGGATTAAGAAATGGCTGTGCATATAATGAATTATTAGAAATTCCTATGCATACTATGAATTGCTAGAAGTATTCTAGAACTGCAAGTTTGTTGAAGGAAAGTCATGACGTTAGGTGGAATAAACCAGTCTCCTACCCTTTTATGAAACCAAATATCGCTCTCATTTTTAAAATGGAACCTTGTTCTTTATGAAACTACTACATAAAGAAATGTCATCACATCCCATCTCTTTGTCCACAATGGTTGCATCATGAGTAGGCACATTACACAAACAGAGTGAATGATCTTGGATGGTTTTTAGGAAACAGGAGCTTTTCCTCTTTCTTTTGAGATCACTGGGAAAGACCACCTTGCCTTCCTTTGACAGTATGTGGTGAAACTGATAGTCATTTCACTACAACAGCAGGGAGATCTGGAATTGTTAGGAGGCCACCATGGGCATATGAGAGTGTATCAGTCAGGATTCTCTAGAGAAACAGAACCAACAGGAGAGATCTGCAAATATGAGATTTATAAAGGTGTCTCATGCAACCATGGGAATGGAAGAGTCCAACATCCATAGAGCAGGCTGTGAAGCTGGCGGCTCCGATGAAGAGTCTGGATGAACTCCACAGGAGAGGCTCGATGGCTGAAATAGTGAAAGAGTCTCTCTTCTTCCTGAAAAGCCTTCAACTGATAGGATCATCTAGTTGTGGGAGATGCTCCTTAGTTGATCGCAGATGCATTAGCCACTGATGCAATCAACTGACTGATGATTTGCTACACCAGCCTTCTGGTTTATCAACTAGCCATGAAAGAACCTTGCAGCAATGGTCATGCCAGTACTTGCCTGAATAGACAATCGGGCATCACCACTTGGACAGGTTGACACCAGAATCTAATCATCACAAAGAGTAAGGCCAGAGCATAGAAGAAAGGTTAGAGAAAGAGAGAGAGAAATTGGATCCTTGGAGGTAGTGTTTCAACTGCTGGATCAATCCTTGCCTACTTTTAGACATTCTATTAAGAAAGGAGTAAATTCCCTTCATTTTTCAATTTGCATTTTTTTGTTTTCTAAAACATTAGAAGCATTCCTTTACATGGAAAATGCTGTCAGAAGTGTGATGGTAGCAATAACTGACACTAAATATGGCAAATGAAGGACAGAAAAGGTGGGATGGAGGACAATGTGGGTTTCTCCCTGCCCCTTCCCCACATCTCCCAGACAGACGGAGAGTCCAGCATTCCTTGATATGTCATGACTTGGTAAATTATCACTTTGTTGTATTTTGAGTTTCAGGCCAAGGCTTACAATTAAGGAACATGATAGAAAAAATGTTTTGTGTGAGGGTATATGATAGCTAAATATTGTAGCTTTCAGAATGTTTGTACAACATAGAGATAAGGTTTCTTCGAAAACATGCTTGAACATGAAAATGGACAGAAACTGAAAACAATTAAATTCCTTTCCAACAACAGTATTAAGACCAACTTGTCAAGCTCTGAGAACATTCTAACAGCTTCCACTCCCCAATATGCCAGAACTACTACAGTTCTTTCTCCCAAGCCTCATTCTCAGCTTGTTCCAGAGAATCTTCCAATCCATTTCCTTTAGTTTAAATTAACCAGACTCAGTTCCCCTTTTCAGGCCCAAGAAATCTAATTGATGAAATACATCTCATACATTAATTTTTTATCAGTCTTTGTTACTCTAAATAATTTCAAAAATATCTTTTAAGCATTCCCTTAAATCCACACTAATTAGTACTTATTTGAAAATGAAGAATTATTAACTTTATAAAATATTTATTTCTCATTGATAATAGATTATTTTCCCAAAACCATTTTTATCTTATTACTGGAATGATGATTATTTTAACCCCAAAACTTCATTTCCTTTTTGCTTTACTTGAAAAGCTGCATATGAGTTCCACTGCAATTGGAAGGAATCTGATGGTGCGTCCATTCTTAACTCATCCAGTGAGGAAATGCAGGCCTTGAGACCTAAGCACTTACTGGCAGTGGGTATGACAGGCTTCTGGGTGCACAAACCATGCTCTTTCTTAATTTGTCCCCATTAATAAAGTGAAGCACTCTTTAGAAAAAGAATCATCTGCATGAGCACAATAATTTTCTTGACAAAGGAAGAAGTATTGAATAGGCAAGTTAATTTGAAGTTCAATTCACTAAGGTACCATTTGCTATGTTGGAACTACAAAGTTGTTAAATACTACCATATTTATAGGGAAAAAACCTTAAATATGTCTCAGAAAATGTCCCTTCAATTGAACAAGCTAACATAGCAGATCAATGAGTATTTATCAAACACCTACTTTTACCATTTGATTTAAACTGCAGGTTCTACTCTAAATTGAGGGGAATGGGTTGATTTGATTACAAAGAAATGAACATTTCTTTAAGGGGAGCAAAAAATGCCCTTTGATTCTAATTTACACATTCTTTCTGAGTAGAATCAAGAGAGCGTTGTGACTGGCTATTCAACATTTCTCCCTCCAATAACAATTTTCTTCACAAAAAAGGAAGAAAGGATTAACATTCCCAGTTGAATCTCATTCAGAGAGAATTGTGTAGAGTTTTAAAGAAAGAATACTATTTTTCTTTTACTCATTACTTTTTGGTTCTCCTATAGTTATCTGCCTTATTGCCTCTTTTCAGAAGATACTGCTTTATGCTCCTTTGTGAATAATGTAATTCATGTAATATTGGTGGCTCATTCTGAAGACTAGTCTTTCTTTTCAGTTTTTTCCCACTAATAATCTTACTGTGGAGAAATGTATAAAGTATGCTATTATTATTTGAAAATATCTCTTCATATAGAGAAAACATGTTGAAGAAATATTCTGTTAAAAATTATAACACATGTACGACACCAGGTCAAGATGTTAGTAATAGGGGGTGTATGGGAATCGTGTATTTTATGCATGATTGTTTTGTGAACCCACAATTTCTCTAATTACAAAACAGCTGGAGAGAGCTCTGTATTTAACTCACCGCTCATTTATATACCTCAACTATTTCAGAAAGATATATTTCAAAAAGTCTTTGAAATAAAGCAAGTTCCTAATTCCCTATATGATTGGCATTCTCAAATAATCAACAATTTAATAAGACAGTCTTGTTGACCGATAATCCTAAATACCACAATTTCATGAATGCTATTCATTCTCAATCATGTAATTTTTTTGTATTTCCTCTTACTTAAGTATATATAAGTATATATAAATGCACCACACATTTGTGTTTATATTATATATATATATATATATATATATATGTATATGTATATATAATTTCACACACCTTGAGAGAAAAAAAGGAAAAAGAACCATGTATACATTTCTTATGTGGATTTTAAGAAGAGTGTTCTGACCATAGAACAGAGGTCAGAAAACTTTTTCTGTAAAGGGCCAGATAATAAATATTTTAGGCTCTGTGAACTTTCTACTCTCTGTTGCTATTACTCAACTCTACCAGAAAAGAATCTATAGACAATAACAAGCAAATGGGCATAGCTCTGTTCTAAATAAACTTTATTTACAAAAAAGAGGTGGTAGACCATATTTACCTCATAGGCATTAGTTTGCTGACTCATACCTGAAAATGCGAAGAGCAATTTTTCATAAAGGTTTTAAGTCAAAGAACAGAAGCAGTAGCCAAAATGTTAACCCAAGGTTGTAAGCACTATTTTGAAATTTCTAAAACAGAAGCTTATCTATCAAAGTAGGAATGTGGTCTTATCATTACATTTGGCAAACTATGGTTCTACCCAAGCAGGATTTATGATCTGTAAAGAAATTGCCTCTTGCTACTGATAGACACCAATTTCTGTCTGAGATATTAACAGTTATATGTACTTCTGATGTCAATGTGTGACAAAAAAAGTTGAAAAACCTCAGGAGAAACAATTTCACCATATGGAACATTAAAGAGGATAAAGAATCTCTAGATAATGTGTATGCCATTATCCAGGAAGATAATTGGAGAAAAATGAAATCAAAGATATTCCATAGACATTTTGTTTATATTGATTTCAGAAAGAGGGAGGGTCTTAAAGTTGGAAATAGTAGAAAAATATATTTCATATCAAAGGAGTAATCCTGAGAAAGGATAATTTACCTGGAATTTGTTTTGGTGAATAACAGAACTATTTTTGGTAATTTTCTTTAAAATCTCTGATCCAGTTAAGTTACATTCCTAATCCTGAAAGAATTTATAAGAGAACTTCATAACATCCAACAAAGTGAGGGTAGGAAACATGTCAGCATAGGATGAGAAGTTGGTGATTTCTGAAAGTCCCTTCTACTTTTAAGATTTCAGATTTGCTAAAATATCCTGCCTCTAGAACCTCAATATGCTGAGGAAATAATACCAATTTTATGTCTTTGGCTTTTAACTTTTTGGGGGGTGCAATAGCAAGGGATTCACATTTAAAACAAATCGTATCTGAGCCATGTGAGCTTTTTACACATGAATTCAAAAGAAAAATTGGTGATAATATGTTTTTATTTTATTTTGTTCTCCTATTAGTGTTTTAGCTACTAAATTTGATGCCACATTACTAATTTATTTTTTTATTATAAAGAAGAGAACTTACATATAGAAACCTCTATCTCTCACTCATGTGCACACACAAACACGTGTGAGCTAAATGAAAATGAAACTTTTAATTGAAAATGTGACACATATCACATTGTAATTTTGGTAGTGTACTTGCAAAAAAAAATGCTATAAAATTTTCTCCTCTTATTTGTGTGATCTGTTCAGGCTAGTGTGATCTGTTCAGGCTAAGGTATATTGAGGGAAATAATTGACAATCCCATTATATGGCACTGATATATTTTTATTTCTTAGTTGGAAAATTATGACAAAATCGAAGTGTTTGAAAATATATTTTAATTAGTCTAGATGCATAGAAATAATTATAAAGGACACCATTAACTCATCTTGCTCTAGATAATGAGTTGTAATTTAAAAAATAAAACTAAGCCTAATGATGGAGAAAATATTTCCCTGTGCCCTTATAAGTAAAGCTGGAATTTGGAGAAATGAAGTGTTCTGGTAATTTAATTTTCTGAATGATGAAAGGTAAACATAAATTTCTTTAACATATATCCTTTTATGGCAGAGTTCCTAAAATGACTAAGTAATATCTATTGTCTTAGTAAATATAATTTACCAAAAATAATTTAATTTTATGGTTCTTGAAGGTCATTCCAGAAAATTTTCTCTCCTTTCTCTGAACACACTTTATTGGAAACTCATATTTGGCACTTACCACAGTCTGCTTTGTGGGCCATGTAGTATCTCTTCTACCAGTGTATAAACCTTTTGAGGTTAGGGAGCGTGTCTTTTTCTTTGTTTAGCACCGTAAAACATAACACAATAACTCATATGTAATACACCCTCAAAAAATATTGAATTGGATTATTATGAAATCAGTTATGACTTTTTGATATTATAGAATCAGAAATTGCCTCATGCTTATAAAAGCATGTCAGAAATAATCATGGTTAATTAAAAGACTTAGCTAATCAAAATTTTATTTTGGATTTGCTTCATTAAGTCATGGCCAAACCATAAGTACTGAGGTAATTAAAAAATAATTATCATGGATAATGTCCGGTAGCCTAAAAAAAATCTGCTAATTTTTCATCTTACGCCACTGAAGAAAAAAAAGAAAGGCCTTTATTTGTTTATTTATTTTACACAAGAAGTATGTGCTCTGAGTATTCTGTGAGAAAACCCAAATAAGCATAATAATGTAAAAAGCTCCAAACCCAAATCACTATTAATATATTGGTATATAAATTTCCAGACTGTTATTAAGATAGCTTTACCTTTTCCTATCTATATTTGCACCTCTCTATGTAACACGTAGTCATACAAAATGGGAGTGTTTTAGTTTTCAATATGAAGTCTTTTTTATATTAATAAATACAAATCTGCATCATTATTTTAAATGACTAAACCATGTTGTAAGCTGTGGATATACCCTTGTCTTCATTTTCTGAGGCTGCCATAACAAAGTATAGTAGACTGGATGGCTCACCAGCCTGGGTCTACAGATCTAGAGGTTGGAAATCTGGACCCAGTTGTTGGCAGGGCTGTGCTTCCTCTTATGATTTTGGAGTTCCGGGGCGGGGGGGGGGGGCTGGCAACTGTGGTTTTCCCTCAGCCTATGGCATAACTCAGATCTCTGCCTCCATCACACGGTGCACATGTGTGCTCGTTCTCTCTCCCTCCTCTATCTCCTTCTGACTGTCCAAATTTCCTCTCATAAAGACACCAGTCGTACTGGTTAGGACCCACCCTAATCCACTTTGGCCTCATTTTAGCTGATACCATAGTCAAAGTGCTATTTCCAAATAGGATGATATTCATGAGATTCAGGGTTTAGGAATTGAAATATCTTCTGGTGGGACATGACTCAATCCCTAACAGCCATCTATTATTTAACTAATTTCCTATTTTTTGTATACTTTAGTTTCACTTTTTTTATTTTCATAAATACTTTGGTACATAAATTACCATATATATCATCCCCTATCCTCCCAGGAAAAGAAGTCCTATAAGTAGAATGGCTAGTTCAAAGCGTATACAGCTATTTAAGACTTCTGATATACATTGTGAAGTTGTCCTGCTGAAAAGACATAAAAATTAATAATTTTACAAATAAAGTATGAGAGTCTCTGTTTTCCATAACCTTTGATAACATTCAGTATTAACATCCTATCTGATCATTCATGGCAAGGAGTGTCTCATTATTTATATGCTTTAATTTTATGATTAATGAATTTGAACTTGTTTTCATTTTTATTGGCTGCGTGTATTCCACTTCTAATAAAATTCATTTCCCATTTTTTCTATTGCTGTGTCTGTCTTATGTGCTTATGTATAAAGCATATTAAAATTTTTCTTTTTTCTTTTTATTTCTTTTTCTGGAGTGATCCAAATGTTCTAAAAATGATCATGGTGAAAATTTTATCTCTTCTATACATTATCATTTTTTATTGAAGTGCATAAATTTAAAATTCTTATATAGTTGAGACTTCAGTCTTTAAGGTTTTAAGGTTAAGCTTTGAAAAACCTTTCCATGGCCCAATGTTCCAAAATTATTCCCAATATATGGCTCTAAATATCTTATGGTTTCATTTATATGAAATATGTTTTGGTGAATAACAAAACTCTTTTCCAAACTGCTGATACATTGATAAGCTGTGGACAAGGCACTGTAAATTCACTGCAATATAAATATCCCTTGCATAACTAAATTTCCTGACTGATGGCCTGTGCCACCTTGTCATGCTGTACGTGGGTTGCCTGAGTGACCTGTAGACCCTGCAGCTGTCAGTACCTAGAGTCCAGTGATTCAAATTGTGTTTGTTCCATGTGTGCCACAATGTAAAAACAGGTTTGGAATCTCCTTTAATAAAGAACCATGATCAGAATAATGTGTAAATGAATCTACTATCAACAAACTCAGAAATGTTGCCATTGATGTTTTCCGACTTTAGCAAGGTTATCCATTGCCTAGAATGGGTCCACAGTGCAAGGTCATGCTTGGACCTATGAAGGAAGCAGTGTACATTAAGTTTCACACTTACAGAACTTATTTAATAGCAGTCCGTATAATAAGCATTTTTCAAAATAATTCCTAGGGTGAAATTTTCTTTTGAGCTTTGAGATGGAAGAAAATGCTGCTTCTTAATGTTGAATAATACTGTTTCTCTCTTACAGTCGAATCCTACATCAAAAATTTTCCCTTCTATAGCTCCTTTTAGTTCGGTATGATTGCCCTCAATTGCCATCCGTTCTTTGGTGTATGGAGCAGTCAATCAGGTGGCTCTGAAATGCATTTAAAAAAAGCCCTTGAAGTTGAATTTGCAGCTTTGAGAGGCAGGATATTTTTCATCTATATTCCTACTTTTTTGTCCTTGCTCTTAAAGTGGCTTAGAAAGAAAAGAAAGCCATTAAAACATATGGAGTATAACATGCTAATCAGGTAAGATGGTTAACTATCATTCAAAGAGAGACATGCTACCCAGGCAATGGGTGCTGATTGTGAGTCTTCGAAAGCTGTGCCAACAAACCAGTGCCTTTGGTAGGGAGGAAGTGACCTGAGGGAAGCCTGTGCACCAGTTTGTCCATCTAATCCCAAGCATTTAAAGGATGTTCACACAAAATTAAACATAAGTACAAATTGCAAAAGCATTCATGTATGTGCAAACATTTATACACAGATGTACACTCTATATGTTCATCCATATATACATTAGTGTATATATACAAAGACGTATATAGATGTATAAATGATATACTGCTACTTCTATATACACATTAGTATATATACAAAGGTGTATATAGATGTATAAATGATATACTGCTACTTCTAAATAATGCCTTAAAAGTAATTACTGTGTGGCATGAAGATCTCTTGCTATCCTTTCATTTTAATAATTTCACATCTACATGACTGGTATCTGGAGCTGACATTTAGAAGAATATCTAAAATATATTCTTCAATCAAAAAAATATTCTAGCTTTTCTAGCTGTTACATACAGTGTAGGTATACCTTATTTACCTGGAAAATAAGTTCATGATATATTTTTAAGGTGAAAATCATGTTTCTTGGGACATATTAATTTATCATTTTGTGTGTGTATATATATATATGTTAAGATATATAACTTCTATGTGTGGATTTTGTGTCTACTTATATTCAGATGAGTAAATATTAATAACTAAATGTTGTGTAAACCTAAATGATAGCAGAGGCTCAAGAGATTATTGGTGATTTTCTTC
Organism: Tamandua tetradactyla; assembly: GCF_023851605.1. NCBI lineage: Eukaryota > Metazoa > Chordata > Mammalia > Pilosa > Myrmecophagidae > Tamandua > Tamandua tetradactyla. The sequence continues at coordinate 73,328,462 of NC_135331.1, forward strand.
CCACTTCCCAATTTTCTCTATTTTCTGAATTTTCATAGTAAACACATTAATTGTATAATCAGAAAAAAATGATAAAACTATTTCCATTTTATAAATGAAAAAAAATAGCTGTTTTTAGCAGCTTCACAATTTTATTATTTGCATTCTTTTTCTGTTTAAAACAAGGCTAAAGTTGTCAGAACTCTAATAAATTGGGGACATCTACCATGTAGGTAAAATACTTGTCTCTGGGACATGTTAATCATTTGCTGTTCAAGATCATTCAAGCCCATTTCCTACATTATACCAGCTCATCAGAAAGCAAAACAGTGTAACCATTTGTATTAGTAAGGGTTCTCTAGAAAAACAGAACCAACAGGAGATATCTGTAAAGATGAAATTTATAAAGTGTCTCATGCAACCACGGGAATGAAAGACTCCAAAATCTGTGGGGCAGGCTGTGAAACTGATAACTCCATGAAGGGTCTGGATGAACTCGACAGAAAAGGCTCATGGCTGAAGAAGCAGTGAAAAAATCTTCCTCAAATGCCTTCAATTTATCAGATTATCTCATTGTTAGGAGACTTTAGTTTATCACAGATGTAATCAACCACAACTGCAATCAACTGACTGATGATTTAATACAACAGCTTTCTGGTTTATCATCCAGCCATGAAATATCCTTGCAGCAATGGCCAGTGCTCTCCTGACCAGACAACCGGGCACCATCAGTTGGCCAAGTTGACACCAGAACCCAACCATCACACCAGTTGACTTGCCTTCCATAGCATTTCCTTTATAAAACTCGGATTTAACATTATGCCCGTGAAAGGTGCATAGTCTGATCAAGAAAATCACAAAGCACCTAACTTTGACCTGTATAACATCTTATTTATAAAATATTGTGTCTGTAGCTTTCCCCAAGGACCAGTATATGGGAGTCACCAGTATAGGAAATGCAATTTTTTCAACTTCTTATTTTGAAATACTTTCAAACTTACCGGACAGTTACAAAAATAATACAAACCTCATACAGAGAACTCCAATATATCCCTATTGCCCCAAATATCCAGAGCCACCAATTTTAACATTTTATCACATTTGCATTTCCTTCCTTCCTTCCTTCCATTCTTTCATTCTTTCTTTTCTCTCTCTCTATTAACTCTATCTGTATTTATCAATCCATTTTATGAGCACTTGAATGTAGATTGTATGTATCATCCTCTTGCAACCCTTAATACTGCCATTTATTTGTTCTCTGAACCACATTATGTAACCAAATTAAGTGCAATTTTCAAGTTCAAAAAATTTAACATTGATATAAGCTTACATTGATATAAAGCTTTCATTCTCAATTTCAATTTTATTCAAATGTCTCAATGATGTCCCGTGAGCCTTTTCTTTTAGCTCCTCTGGGGCAAAACTCAGGGTTCCTGGCTTGGTTGGTATCTTATGGGAAGGAACATGGTCATGTATGCTGGGTTTTGGTTTCTAATGGCATCTCTTTCAGTACTCCAAGCATCTTCAAATGTCTGCATCTCTGTTGGTTCTGAAACAACTGTGTTTTCTCCAAAATATCTCTCCTTTTAAAGGACTCCAGTAAACTAATGGGCAGAGGCACATCTCTATCTACTTAAAAGGTCACACTCACAATTGACTGCTTCACATCTCCATGGAAACAATCTAATCAAAAGATCTCACTCTACAATATTGAATCAGGATTAGAGAGCATGGCTGCCCCCATAAGGCTGGATCAGAATTGAGAAAACATTTTTTTTCTGGGGTAAATATCAATTTCAAACCAGCACATCTGTAATTTGTAATGTATACATATTTTGGAACTTTTACACCATTTAATTTTTTTCTATTACTTACAATATGATGATAAACATCTTTATATATTGGAATATGTGCATATTTCAGATGGTTTCTAGGAATTAGAATGTAAAAGTTAACTATGCCTGCTCACTTTTGGGCATTTATTACATGGTAAACTTTATTTGCTTCCTGCGACTCCTATAACAAATTATCTCAGACTTAGTATCTTAAGACAAAAAAATTATTCTGTCACAGTTCTGTAGGGCAGAAGTCTGAGATCAAGGAGTCAGCAGGGCTGCATGCCCTCAGAAGGCTCTCGACGAGAATCAATCCTTCCTTTCCTCTTCCAGATTCTGGCAGCTCCAGGTGTCCCTTGGCTTGGGTCTCTATAACTCCAGTCTCTGACCCATCTTCACATGGCCTTCTCTTCTTTCTCTCTATATTCTCCTTTTCTGTCTTTTATAAGGACGCTTGCATTGGATTTGGGGCCTACTCACATCATCCAGGATGAATTTATCTCAAGATCCTTAACTCAGTTTCATGTGCAAAGACCCTTTTTCCAAATAAGATGGCATTCAAAATTTCCAGGGTCACCATTCAATCCACTCTATGAGCTTTTAAAATACACTTGTAACTTTAGCAGTTCAAGAAAATCAGAGATTCCACCTATGGTCCTTGTTTCTATATAGCCCCTTACTGACTTCCAGCAGCACTGTGATACTCTTGGGGCATCAGTTTTCTCCATTTTCAGGTACCAAGGGTGCCTCAGAGTACAACTATCATCTAGCAATTCATATTTTTCCCCCCAAGGACAAACACAGGGAGGGTATTCCAACTTGATATTCCTAAGAGTAGACTCAGTCATACCCACAGGGTGATCTTTAATCAATCTTAGAAGGCCTCTGTAAGAACCAGGGGACCTAACCATCCACTGACCTTTGCTGTCAGATATCACTGGCCTTCTTACAAATATTTGGCTTTTCCTTTTCTGCTTAGATGTTTAAGGCCATTAAGTCTAATAGATTCTTTTTAGTTGGTCCTCCTCTTCCAGGAGAGGGCCTTTTATTGCGCCATGCATATTATTGCTGGAAATGTATAATTAACTTTTCCAAAGTCTTTATTTTGGCAGCATTTGCAATATTTTTTCTCCTGAAGTCTGTCCTTGTACTTCAGTCTAGACCATTTTCTTATTAATACTGCATAGTTATCATTCCGAGATTTCTCCTTGCTGCTCTTCTGCTTTATATCCTTTGTGTATGCAACTCCATATTTTAAAAACATTTTATTGTGAAATATAACATATAAAAGAAATAAAAAAGCAATAATTTTCAAAGTACACTTCAACAAGTAGTTATGGAACAGATTTCAGGGTTTGTTATGGGTTACCATTCCACTATTTCAGATTTTTCCTTCTAGCTGCTCCAGAACACTGGAGGCTAGAAGAAATATTAATATAGTGATTCAACAGCATCCTCATTTGTTAAATCCTGTTTTCTCTCTTATAACTCCTCCTTCATCCATTATTTATTGAGTACTTAGCATGTGTCAGATACTGTGCCAAGCAGTTTACGTGGATTTCTGTAATTAATCCTCTTCTCAATTTTATCAAATAAATATTATAGTGTTTTACAAAAATTTAAGTAACTTGTGTCACTCATCCTTCTGTATAAATGGGGTATAAATGGGGTACAAAGCCAGTCCACTTCTATAGCACTACCCTTAACTTATACACCCTGTATAAAGCAGATGCACAATAAATATCTGGTAAATAGGTGAATGAAAACTTTACTAATCTTATTCATCCTTAAGTAGTTCACATATTTACAGAATTTATTTCCTACAAATTTATAGGCATTGCATTCTTACTAAAGGTGACCATATCTACCACACCTTTTTCTTCATGCATATTGTTTCAGGTATTCACATAAAATTCCATTTCATATCCACTTTAGAATGTTCTGAAAGTTGTAAATGCTTATGAAGGATTTTGAGTATAAGACAATGGTCATTAAATCATATTGCCAGAGCAAATGGCTGAGAATGCATTATTTATACGAATGCTTACTGTGAATGCCAGGACCAGTTGTTTTGTTTGTTTGTTTTGAAAATGGATTTTGCTGAACTAGCTGCCAGTGTGCAAGAATACTATTTAACCTGGAAGAGCTTTGCATTCATTCATAGGAGATGGGATATGAAAGTCAGGGTCTACCATGCGTTAAGTTTATCTAGGTATTTATACATAATTTTGCTTTCCCATCTCCAAATGATGATTACAAATAGATATAGTTAAGGGTTGGACTTTCTCTTTTTAAAAAGATGTATGAAATTGTCTTTCCCACTGGTTTATGTTTTGAGAACATTATAAAGATACTTTTTTTTCACCAAGAAAGTAAAATTAAACTTTTATGTTGTAACAAAGTGATATAACATATTAGAGGCTGTCTGTTTGTCCTCCCATTATTAATTTGCTTAAGAATTTTCTTCTCAGTGATTATACTTATCTAAACAACCCTAGGAGTTTTAGAGCACTTGTTCTTTTCCAAGAAAGTTTGCAGTATAGAGAGCTTCCTCTAGATTATTGTAATGTTGTTTATTTTGTATTTCACTATAGGGTTAATACAAGTTAATTTTAGATATTATTAGACAACTCATACTGCGGCATATGACAAATTCCTTAATATTCAAGGGAGCTTAGAGCAAGGACAGGAATATCTGCTGCTACTGCTTACACTTTGTCTAATATCCAAATTATTTTAGCATCTTCTAATTCTTAGCATGCTACCGCTGCAACTAATTAAATGTTCATATAACAATGGAATTTCTCCAAATTCAAACAATAAAATGCCTTACTATTCTTACATATGGGAGTCTTTTAATACTTTAATCACCTCAAAATTATAAAAATAGAGCCATTACAAAGTAGTCAGTACCCTTTTATGAAAATTGGTTACAAAGTGTTAAATCTGTGGATTTAAATTTGTTTCTAAACTCTATTATCTTTCTAATTTTTATCTAGAAAAAGGGCTACAGTCTCAAGAGTTGTGGAGCTGATGTGACAGGTCTATGATTCAGAACTTGAGATGAGAGCCTTGGGTGGGCATTCCAAGATGATTCTTCTTGAGTTTACCTCCAGATAGCCAGTCCTGTATTATTATTTAACCTTTCCATATCATCATTTACTGTATGAATTACACTGTTTCTGATATATCCACTGTGTTTGGATTATGACATTAGTCATTTTCTCAAAGTGAAGCTTGATTTGATTTTCTTATGTCTCTTCTGTGATGTCTTTGCTTTGTTATAAACAGATAAAACCAATTTTGGAGCTGCTGACCTGAGTGGGCTCTGACCTGCTTCACTTAAATGTAAAGTTTTGGGCCACTTTTGGTTCACTTATATTACCGTATTTCTTTCTCATCATCCAGCTAGAGCTTTGACATTAAAACATGTATTCCTACTAACAACAAATCACTTGTTTACATATGCATAATAGCCAGATAGAGTAATTCAAAGAAAAATATTGAATATCTACAGCATGTAAGACTCTGTGCAGTGCTAAGGGATTCTATGAAGACAATCCTTCTATTTCATTTAGTCGTTATCTGTTTGAAAGAAAGTAATGCACATACATATATAGCTCTAATGTACAGCAGGAAAGAAATATGTGCAATTATAGAAGTCTAGATAAACAAGGATGAATTTTGGGGGGGTTCAGGATATTCACATTTATTTCCGGCTAGAGGAATTTGAGAAGATTACCAAAAGATGGCAGCATTCTAGTAAGGTATAGAAGTATGAATGGTATTTCCTATGTATAATTGAAAGGAAAGAATTTTCTAGGTCAAAGAAATAATATGCATAAAGGCACAGAAGTAAAAACGTGGATGTGAACCTTCTTGGGGAGTAGAGATTTTTCTCAGAGGAAACAGAGTCTGCTGCCATTCATTCACTCAGTTTCTAATGGGACCTTCCCATGTGTCAGAATATACTAGACGTAGGAGTTGCAAAAAGAGGTAAAATGAAATCCTTGCCCTCAAGAATACCACTTTCTTTAACAAACAATTATTATGTGTCAGGCATCTCAAAGTGCTTTACTAGCATTAATTACTTTACTTTAAAATGACAGTGAAGTGGGCACTATTATTATCTGCATTTTACAGATGGACAAACTGATACATAAAGTTAAGAAACACTCAATTTCTTGCAAGAGGCAGATCCAGGGTTTAAACTCAACAATCAGGCTCCAGAGTTCAAATTCTTAAGCACTGCATTTTATTGTCTGAAATGGTAGGTTGGGAGACAAGTCTCCACAGATAAATAAAGCAGACTCTGAAAGACCTAGAATGGCAAGCTAGGATATTTGACGGAATCAGAACTGCAATTTAGCAAGATCATTCTGGCAGCTATGAATAAGAAAGATTAGAACAGGTAAGTTCTGCCACAAGTGTGTGGCTATTGCATTACTCAAAATGAAAGATGATGAAGTTTTGAGTTAGGGTGGTAGCTGTGGTAATATACAAGAAAGAATTTTGTTGGAATAGAGTCAACAAGAGTTGGCCAAGAGAACAAGAGTCAAATATAATGGCAGTGTTATGAGTTAATACTTTATAAGTGACAAGAAGCTTAACTCAAACTTGCTTAAACAAAGAGATTTTATCATTCCATATTTGAATCATTCTGTCATTTATTGCTTCTCAAATCTGCTTTCTTCCTATTAACTTCATCTTCATGCAGATTCTATATATGTGGTGGTGAAGATGGCTCCTAGATCTCCAAAATTATGTTGTCCTAGAGTCAGAAAAATCTCCATCAAAAGGGAACATCTTTCCCAGATGCTTCACTCATAAAGCAGACTCTCTCTCTAAATGTTCTAGCTTGGCTCAGAGGTCCACCCTGGAGGTAGAGGTTGGGTCAGGCACTTTTGAATCCCTTGGTCTAAGAGACAGGAGGAAATGATATCCCAAAAAAACGAGGCACAGGACAGAGAACAAATAGTTATTCACCCCACCAAAATTTTAAGCCTTAATGTCTGGAAGTCTGACAGTGACCTTTATTAGAAATAAGACATATGGGAAAAATGGGAATAGCAAGTTTGAGAACGAAAATTAATAGTTGTTCAGAGACATGTAGATTTTGACATACTAGTAAAATGTTTGGCATAGAAATGACAAAAGAAGAGTTTGAAATTAAATTATGAAGCTTGTCTTTAGGAGAAAGGTGAGTGCCAAAAGAGAAAATTAGGAGTCAAGTGTATAGAGTGGTGTTTGCTGAAACTTTGAACTTTAATGAGATGAAGATAACTGATAGTCACAAACATAAAAAGAGATCTAAGTACCATTACCGAAACCAAGATGCAAGCATTTCAAGAAGACAGATTGGTCACCAGAATCTGAAGCCACAGAGATATGAGAGGAAGGACTGATAAAAAGCCATTTGGTCCAGATAAAGAGCAAGTCAGTGGTGACCTTGAAGAGGATAATTTCAAGTCAAACAAAAGCACAGCTTGAGGAATTAAGAAGAAACAAGGGACATTATAGTGACCTTAAATTCCTAGTGAATCTACTGAGTAGCTTGCTAATCAATAACCTAATAATCTGAGACTTATGTTTAAAATGGGAATAATAATAGAGGTAGTATCTGGTTTACACCTTTTACTTGTGATAATATTCAAAACTACTTCACATACTGCCTTGCAAATTACAAACTCTATAAATATTAGCTCTATCTATGTGAATAACACAATCAAGTTTAACGATAAGCTTAAACTTAAAGCAAAATTTAAGATCATTGTATGATTTTTTTTTTCCAGTAAAGGTAAGTAAAAAGATAAAGATAGCAAATTAAAGATGGCCACAAATCCTTTGACACTCCTTCTGCTGAGAGATGGATCTGGCAGCTTGCACTTCCTGTCTCTCAGGTTTGCCTCGAAGAAGGCTAGCTTATGTAAGAAGTCCAGCTACTCGGAGACTGGCATGTCCATGAGGAAACCCTAGCTAACCATGAGGAGAGCCCGTTTGAGAAGGGAAATCCCTGCCCAGGCTTCAGCTGTCCCAGTCGTTCCATTCCAGCAGCCAGACGTGTGTGTGAAGAGCACCTCTACTGACTCCAACCCCATCTGCCATCTGATTCTAACTACATGAAAAGCCCCCAGTGAAAATTCCCCACTAGAACCCAGTCGACCCACAGAACCAAGAGGGATAATAATAAGCTATTGTTTGGAGACGCTATGGTTTGTTTCATAGCAAAAGATAAAGAGAACAGACATCATTTCTGAGATTGAAAAAGTCTAGGGAAGATGTTGTTGGCTTATTTTTTGTTGAGTTTTGGTGTGATTCATTTAGAAATTAGATCCTAAGTTTTAAATAGGCTGAGGATTTGGATTCAGTTGAGGAATTTTTTTTTTTCAAAGCTTTAAGCCTTCCCTAAGGCTGCCCCCCCTTTCCAGGGTCTGGTGATGGGAATCACTCCAATTCTAATCAAGGAACATGGAAACCCAAGGTCTTAAACAAGCCTCTGCAGACTTTAAGCCATTTAATTCCAAGCTCCCTTTTGACCTAAGAACTCTGGCTGTTGCTATCATTATCTTCTCTCACCTCAGGGCACAAAAATTATAAGCTGTTGCACTTAAAGTTTCCTCTGACACAGATATTTCATTGCTTTTTGCTCAGGTAAAATGGGAAATAACGTAGATGTGGAGTGGTGCCTTGGCAGATCTGCCAATTTATCTTTTGCAGCGCATGCCATGTAAACACTTCTAACTTAATGCACTGCAAATGCATCATCCTTGAACATTTAGTTTTATTGCTGCAGAAGTAATTTCCGAAGGTCATCTTATAATGGATGAAAACTTGGAGGTTCATGCAATTTATGTTCATTTTAGATAATATTGTACACTATTTAGGAACTATCAACTTTCATTCTTTAAATGTTTGATCCAATAATTTTAAAGATAAAACATGTTATTCAGGTTTTTGGAAGGATATAGCCTTGCTATGAAAAAAATCATATTCAAATATGGATTGGAAAATGTAAATTCTGCTACTTACTTTTCTTTGTCAGATTTTAGTTCGTCTCAGTTATACTTCACTAGACATCAGGCAGAGGGGAAAAACCCAGAACACTTCAGAAGTATAAAAATTACAAGAAAAATGAGCCAAATTCACAAAAGTAATGTTTTCTTTAAGGCATATCTATAGTAGAGGCTTGTTTGGTGTAATCTCTTGGACTGCTTACTTATACTTCATAGTTATATATTAAGGGATAGTCACCATGCATAAATATTTTAGTCTTATAAAAAATGTTATTTACTTTATTATGTATCTTTTGTGTACATAGATATGAAGTGTTCCTGATATCCTTCAAAATTAACCCCTTACTAAGATGATACCTTTATATCATCCACTCCTCCTTCTCTGGGTATTCAACATCAATCCCCTCTTCTCTCATATCTTTAGTCATTCCAGCTCCATTAGATCTTGCTTCTTGCATAAATAGATATTATTTCCCCCAACCTCAGAATAAAAGAAGACAAAAAATGAATAAACCATTCCTTCAGTACTCCCTCTCTGTATGGATATAGCCCTGTTTCTTCCTCTCTACTCTTCCAGATACCCTGAAGAGTTGTTCTACTGTGTTAGTTCAGTCCTTTCTCCCCAGTGATCCAATCTGCTCCTCTGCAACTTCTGCTTTGGAAAGTGCCAATGAAGACATCTTGGCTACCACATCAAGGGGCCACTTTTTAATCTTTAACCTTTCAGGCTTCTCTAAATCTTTCCTATCCTATGGATTATAAGGCAATATTAGTGACCGCTTTTCCTACTTCCTGCTTCCATGCTCAGCCCTTAAATGTTTCCACTCCATACAGGCGCACATGCACAAACACAGGGTTCTTTCCTCAGGTCTTTCTTCTTTTCCTGCACCCACTTTCTGGTTGATCTTATTAACTCCTGTGACTATCTTGCTGGCTTAATAACATACTTTGTCTTGTGATGCTGCAGGCAGTGACTCCACTGTGAATATCTCTCTTACTCTTCCCTACTTGTGGATACACAACTCATCCTACAAATGTTAACTGCTCTGTGAGATCTTCTCTGATGTCCTTACTACCATTCCCTAATATCAGAAGAAAAAGAATTAATCATTTTTATGTATGTTATAAATAATACCTTTATTGTAGTATTAATCATTTTGCATTCATTATAGGTGTTTACTTGAGCTTCCTACTATACTACTAGTATTTTGAGATTAGTAATGTAAATAGTGAATGGATGAATGGAGAATGAATTAATGAGTAGATAAATGCAGGAATCGGGCTCCCTCTCCACCTCAGTTTTGTTCAATTACACATCCACGGGACATGTCAATCTGCCCTGCCATGACTGGTCTGGCAGTGATGACACTGTAGATATGAAAGTCTCTGGGTAAGAATGTCATCACCTGCTAGTTCAGTTGTAACAAGTGTTTAGAAATGATAAAAATTACTAACAACTGGCAATTTTAAAGTGTTTTACAATTTTCGAAGTGTTTCCCCATATATTAGCTCAGCTACTTTCTCAACTTTGTAAAATAGACACTGACACAGGGAGGCACCTGGAAGTTAAAAGGGCTTGTCCAGAGGCACACAGTCAGAAAGCAACAGAACTAAGAAGCCATGCAGGTTTCAGACTAAATCTGGGTATTTTTTCACCCTAGATTCAGACTACCTGGGTCTATCATGTAGTAACTCCGTGCATGCCCTCTTTTTCACCTGTAAAATCAGGATGATTTCACTTATTCCTTAAAGGATCTTAGTTTCCAGGCTTCTATGTCAAACACCTCATAAAGGGTTGGCTAAGCAATGGAAATATATTGGTTCATAATTTCTGTTGTAGTTAGGTTCGGGTGTGTCAGCTTGGCCAGGTGAATGTGCCTCATTCTATTGCTGTGGACATAAGTCAATGGCATGTGAAGCTCATCTGTCACTGCTTACATCTGCAGTTGGCTAGGAGGTGTGCCTGCTTCAGTGAATGATGCTTGATTTAATTGACTGGATGCTTAAATGAGAGAGCTCAATGTAGCACAGCCCAAGAAGCTCAGCATACCTCATCTCAGCACTTGCAGCTCAGCCCAGGTCTTTGGGGATGCAGAAAGGAATCACCCCAGGGGAAGTTGTTGGAACCCAGAGGCCTGGAAAGACCAGCAGAGATCCCCCTGTGCCTTCCCATGTAAGAAAAAAACCTCAGTTGAAAGTTAGCTGCCATTCCTCTGAAGAACTATATGTTTTTAACTAAATCCCCTTTTATTAAAAGCTGATCCATCCCTGTTGTGTTGCATTCTGGCAGCTTTGGCAGACTAAAACAGTTTCAAAGGCTGGAAGTCCAAATCAAGGTATTGATGATAAGGCTTGCTTCCTCCTGGGGTTGGTCATTTTCTGGCTGAATGACAATCCTTGTGTCTTGTCTTTCCCATTACATGGTGATGTCTTCTTCCTCTTCCAGGTTCCTTTGATTTCCAGCTTCTCCCTGTGGCTTTCTTATTGTAAGAACTCCAGTAACATTTTCAAAGGTACTATTTACAATGGGTTCACACCCACAGGAAGGGGGTTAAGATTAAGAGCCTACCCCTCTCCTCCCCTAGGTGCATTACTCAATCTTCCACAGGGTCCTTGTGAAGGATAAATGAACTTAATGTATCTACAGCTCTTAGCAGAGTCTTTGGTTTATAGTTAGTACTCTACAAATGTTAGTTATTATCACTATGCCATAGATCCTCTCTGGACTGTCAATACATTTAGAATAACTCACGCATACATACATAGAAACTGTCTCTCTCTCCAGAAATAATTTTAGAGGCTAAATTCAAAGGACTATGCAAGATTGGGCAGTAGCACAGATGACAGTATAATAGTAAAATCACATGTATATATGTTTAGTAGGGCAATGAGTCCTGCACTGGTAGTTTCTACATGACCTGACTCAAACTAATCATAATGTAGTCTCACTAGACTCTTGGGAGAGACTGAGGGGGTGGTCATTATCATCCCACAGTTTAATCAGGTGGGAACCGAGGCATAAAGAAGGCAGTGACTTGCTTCAGATTACAGATTCTGCCCGAGCCAAAAACATGGCAAGATCTACTGCAGGAATACAGTTTGTGTTTCTGCATTAAATTCTTTCAAATACAGTAGGAAGTTACAAATGTCATGAACTGCTGTGAAAGACCAAGTCCTTGTTATAGTCATGTTTTAACCCAGAATATGTTCAATTTTGTCTGGATTAAGCTTCAATCAATGGGCTTCTGCCTGCTAATTGGCTTAAAAAGCAGTTTTCTTAAACTTCTGAGAAATTTCCATGAGCAGTTTGGCCCTTCGTTAAATGTTAATGATCCTGGATCAAATTAGTAGATGCTATTTCAGAGTCAATAACTTCAGTGTTTTTTAATAAAAGAATAACTGAACTTTTAAAGAGTTATAATTATTAATACATCACATTCCTTTAGCATTGTTAATGTCTCCAAAGTGCTTTTCTTTTTCTATTTTTAAGATTTTATGAGTAAAAAATTTTTGAAAACTAATATGGAATCCACACTTTTAGTATTTTAAAGAAAGGAAGAAATGAAAATTTCAGGTGATAACAGATCTGCTTTTCTACAATTATTTCTATCACATGAAAGACAGAAGGCACAAGAGAAAGCAGGAATTGATGGTTGTGTCCATGGGGTGAAAAATCCTCTTGAGTAGGGGCTGAACTACTGTACAGTTTTCTTGAGAGGACCAGCATTCTTCCAAATGAGATATTATCTGCTGTCACTTCTATGAAAAATATAGCACCTGCTACTGCATGTTTCTTCTCCTTTGCAAAGTTTTCAAGAATGAGACTGGAGAAGTTGGCCAGCAGAAGCAAACAATTTGCCTTTGTTTCCGTGGATCATCAGTCCCTGAACTCACATTCTTTCAGATTCAAAGTTGAAGTCCTGTTGTCTGGTTTACTGAGTTCCTCTATTGTTCAGACTTCCTTGTTTGAATCGCAGAGTAAAAAAGCATATTCAGAAGTGGCTTTACAAGAAGCTCTTCTGAAATATACATGTCGTTATTAATTATTGAGCACACTGTTCTGAGCTCAATGCACTGTCCTATTTTCTGACTGCTTATTAATTTAGTTTTTCTGGAGTTAAAAGCTAATCTCATAGTGCACAACCACTTCACTCACTTACTAATTCAATAAACAGTATCGATGGAAACTGTTTATTATGTGTGCCTGGCACCATTCTGGTGATGAAAAGAAAAGAAATACAAGATGAAACCCTAAAAGAAACCACAGTCTAGACCTAAGCTGTTCAATAATGCAGTCACTAGCCACATGTAGATTTTTAAATTTTAATTTTAATTAATAAAAATTGAATAAAATGAAGAATTCAATACCCTTAATTATACTAACTCCTTTTGAGTGCTCATAGTCATATGTGGCAAGTGCCTACCCCACTGGACAGCACAGAGTATGTTCATCATTGCAGAAAGAGCTGGTCTAAAGATTAGCATGTTCCAATAATTTGCATATTCTGATAAGGCATAATTCAGTTCTGTTCATAATGGGCAATACTATGTGGGAAGCCAAGCTTTTTTAGCCACAGTGGGAGAAAAGTAATTGCTGAATATACGTAACAGAGAAACATCTTTTATTGCCATGGCTTCTTCAACAATGAGAAATCTGATTTATAGTGGTCATCTCGAGAATGTCGGATGTTATGCTAGAATTGACAACTGCGCCTTAACAGCCTTAATCCCCAGAGCTCCATAAAGATGAACATTGGTGGTCATCACTGTTAAAGAATTACACAAAGTGTTATGAGGTAAGGTCAAGGAATCCTGTCAGGCTCAGCAGAGAAATCTGTAACAGGTGCTCACTGGCAGATCTGTCATTCCAAAGGGGGGGTGGGGATCAGCCATGCAAATTCAGAGGCAAATCTAGGCTTAAGGACCAGATGAGAGCACTGAGTTCACCAAGAGAAATCAGATGGATTTCATTGAACAGATAGCTCTCTGCCTCTTCCAAATGTATTGATGATGATAATTTCCAAGTGACCTCCATGTCACTCTTTCTGAGCAACAATCTGCAAATTAGGGTTGTGTGGGTGGTAGTTCAGGTTCATGTGGTGAGGGCAGCATGATAACTGAAGGTTTCTAAGACACTATTGCAATTTGATGAATTTCTTTATAAACACTTGAAGCAATTAGCCTCTCAAACTCTTGATGTTGCATTTCTAAATGTCTAGTGTATATGAATTAAGTAATGAATTCATAGCTTACAGATTAAAATGGTGAGTTATGTTGCTCAAAAAATGACATTGTTAGTAATGATGCAGAATATACTGCTGTTACTTGGATTTATAAGGTATTAACTATGACATAATAAAAGAAAATGGTTATTTTCACTTGAAGAAATGGGAGGTTTTTCGTGATATTTTTCCATCTTTTTTTTCTCTTCTATAGGAGCACAAAAGGTATTTTAGGGGGACATTATATATGGATATTTATTCATTAAACACTGTGGTGGTATTCTGCCAAGTCTCAGGAGGTTGTGAAAAAATGTAATTTTTGTTCTTGTCCCTTTACCTGCTTGATTCCATGGAATTCTCTCTTCTGGTGAGAATGCATGAAGGGCTCAGCTGGGGAGAGGAATCAGTAGTGGAGAAGAGGTCAGGAACCAGTTTCTGTTATGGAAGGTGGGAGTTTCCAGAATAGGCAATTGGGAGTATGCTGTGTTTGAGAAAGCACTGCTGGTGAAGTTGAGAAATGAATGAAGTATCATTCACAAAAGCAAGCAGTCTGTGGCAATTACTGAGACAAAACTAGAAACAGAAAAGAAAAAAATCAGATAAAACGATAGCTAGAGAAAGGAGTGAAAACAAAGTTGATAATTATCAATTCTACTCAGGTAGACAAATAGCAGCTAGGATTTTGATATTTTCTAAGCAAGACTTTTCTGAACGTATAGTCTATATAAAACAATGGTTCCTCATGAGCAATAAATAGTAGAATTACCTTTGGAGCTAAAAATATATATAATAAACAATTTATATTATACATAAATAAAATATAAATATATATACTAAATTAAAATAGTATATCTATATTTATATAACCCCACCCCTAAAAGATCCTGATTCACTGCCTTACACCTTGTGCCAGTTTGAATCTGTGGTGTACCCCAGAAAAGCTATGTCTTTTACTTCTCATTTGCTGGGTGGCAACTTTTTGATTATCCCTGGAGATGTGACCCTCCCAATTGTGGGTGATAAGTTTTGATTAGATGGTTTCCATGGAGACGCGTGTCTACCCATTCGAGGTGGGGTTGCTCACTGGAGCCCTTAAAGAGGAAACCATTTGGAAAAAGCTTGAGAACCCAAGCAGCCAGAGACCTTTGGAGATGAAGAAGGGATATGCCCCTGGGGGAGCTTCATGAAATAAGCCTGAGGAGAAAGCTGGCAGACCTCTCTGTATTCGCCATGTGCCTTTCCACTTGAGAGAGAAACCCTGAACATCATCAGTCTTCTTGAACCAAGGTATCTTTCCCTTGATGCCTTAGATTGGACATTACTATATCCTTGCTTTAATTTGGACATTTTCACAATTTTAGAACTGTAAACTTGCAACTTAATAAATTCCCTTTTTAAAAGCCGTTCCATTTCTGGTATATCGCACACCGGCAGCTTGCAAACTAGAACATACCTCTTTTGAGCCTGTAGAGGCATCTCTACTTAAAAGCATGGGCTTCTTTGCCCATCTCTTACAGAACTACCAAGGGATTCAATATTTGAATTTATCATAGTATTTGACCTACTTTCTCTTCTTCAGATCACGTGAGTTCACTTTTTCTCTTTGTGGGTTCACAGAAAGCAAAAGTAACAGTGCCAACAACTTTTCACTTAAGAAGTAGGTTATAAAATGCTTTAAAGTAAAAAAAAAAAAAAAAAAAAGCCACATTACAAAAAGAGCTAGCACATCAAACAGAGACCAAGCTCTTTGCTTGTGGGGGTCACACGATTTAGAGTCTTGCTGATAACTTTCCTGCTTCTTGCCATTTCTTGAGGACCATTGAGAGGTAAGTGTCTTGCATTCAGAATGCAACCCCAAGAAAGGCACTTCAGAGGATGGTGCTTTGATGAGGAGATCCTTTGTCCCTGAACCTAACAATTCCAGCATTCTCTTTATTTTAATAAACAGTATTTTTTGTGAAACTGGAAGAAAGAGTTCTATTACACATGGTCTTGGTTGCAAATAGCAAAAGACAATTCTAACTAACTTAAGCCAAAGGTAAAACAACTAACGAACAAAAACTTTATTAGATAAATGCTGCTCAAATAATCCGTAGGAAGGCTGGGGAAGCAGACTCTGAATCCAGCAGATACTGAGCTGTTTTTGTCTTTAAGTTTTTGCATTAATGTATGTATTTGTGAGTATGTGTTTGTGATAAGTTGTGCAAACTACTGCATAGTGCCAGCATGATTCAAATATGCACTGTAAGGAATCAGATAATCAAATTCCGTTCTTGAGATTGAGTCATGAACTGGAAATTCTCAAATGATAAAGGAAAGTTATTTGAATGATTTATTTACAATTTATTGTTTTGAATATCAGTAGTGCTAATGACATTTTGGGCTGGATAATACAAGATAGTGGGACACTATATTGTACTTTGTTGCATGTTCTGCAGCATCCCTGCACTCATTCTACCCATTCGTTGCCAGTGGGAATACCTCCCCACACCCCATGTGCCAACCAAAAAAAGACATTGCAAAATGTCCCCTGGTGCACAAAAATCACCCTTGTTTAATTACCATTGCTCTAGAATTTGATTCTCACCATTGGTGGAGCCATAGATTTTTACATCAATACCATGTTGTTTTGGCATCCCTCCCAAAAGTATAGGCTATAATTCTCCCTATGCCATTTTCTTTTTTTCTTCTATGGTTGCACTCACTAGTTTATTCCATTTATCAAACCAACATTTTTTAGCATCTATTGTATGGAAGAAACTGAAGATATAAACATGAATAAAATATTTGTTTTCCTCAGAGAACTTACACATTGACAAGGCAAACAGCTATATAAGTCAATGATTACAGAGAAATATGCCAACTCTTAACATAGGTATATGCCCTAAGTATATGGTGGAAAAAGGTGGAATGAACAAATCCTACAGAACAGAATGGCTTTGCTAATTGACACAGGAGGCAAACATGAAGATCAATGTTCTCTCTTATCTATTTTAATTTTTAAAACGATTTAAAATAGATAAGCTATGAATAGAAAGATGACATGGATGATTAATGATAGACACATAATAGTTTCACTGAACTTCAGCTTACTTTTGAAATGTATTCTGATTGTTTTTGATAATCTATCTAATTTACCAAGGCTTTTTAAATACTTGTTAACTACCTTATTTCTAGCTGCATATAATCTACCTGTTTGATAAGGAAACTTGTACATGTCATTTTAATCAAAATAAGCTCAGAGTAAGCATTGGTGAACCCGAATTATTTTTTTATTTCCTTTTCTCTGCCCTCACACCATCCTCCCATTTTTTCATGCACCTAACTATCCAGTCCATCCATACCCATTCTCTGAGTCTAACCTGCTGTGAACACATCTGATTTGAATGTGAACACACGGCTTCATAAATTTGTAATAAATATACTTTGAAAAATCAAAATTTTAAAAAATAAAAAGTTTGTTGGACCTCTTCAAATCCAGTGTTTCTCCAACTTTATTCCTCAGTGATTATGAAAAGAGGAAGTGTTGGTCAAATGTTTAAGAAAAGCTGAATTAGTCAAAGTTGAGCTAGTATTGTTTATGGGTGGATTTCTTAGGGCTTTCATTGTGCAAATGAGCATTCCCCAAGGAAAGTTACAATCTATGCCGTGTTCCAAAGTGTGTGATTAGAGAAAACCTGGATAAAAATAGTTGTTACATAGGGTGTTTGTTTTTTAATTATTTTCATGATTCTAATGGCAATAACTTTGTCATTTTTTATCAATATTGCTATCTCCAAAAATTGTATTTAACAGTTACATTTAGTATTTCCCTCTAAGGTATCAAAGACAACCCCGGTCTAGGTTCTGCTGGGAGCGAAGAAAGTATTTCCAAGAACCCTGGTAGATTTTAATATTTATCAGGAGTGTATGATACAGAGTGAAAATGCCTGGAGCTTCTAAAAAGAATAATCTACAATTCACAACCAGTATCTTTAAAATGGAAAGTATCAGCCTTTTTTAAATTGAGGACACTCTTGTCAAATGCTAATCTTGGACCTACTTAACTGCTGTTTTTGCAGGAGCAAGTAAGGTTAGTACGTAGGGGTAAAAAATATCATAGAAGAGATTCATGCAGTTTTTTAGTAAACTTCGGCTTCTTATCTAAAGAAAACATCCTTATTCATTTATGATTGATGTGGCCACACTTTGCATTATTGTGGGGAGACCTCTATTTATCTACCTATCTAATGACTAGAATTGACACTTACTTTACTGTTAAATAATTGTAGGAGGAATTGGCACTCATTATTCCCTATGCGTGCTATTTAAGCATTTTAGGCATTCCAAAAATAGTTAACGAATTTGCACTGATTAGATCATTTAAGTTTTTTATTAAAATTAGAGCTAAAATTGAAATGAAACTTGTTCTGCTGTTAGGAAAAGTTTTTCTCTCTATGGCATCTGTAAGCCAAGTTTTGTTCATATTTAAACGTTGTTTCAGGTAATCTAAGTGAGTAAATAAATGCATAAAGTAGAAAATGTATCAGAATGGGAAGTGTAATTAGGAATTGGCCAGATGGAACATCCTTCCCGGGCCAGGCTGAAGTCTAGTGAAATAGTAATTTCAGATGAAGGTTTCCTAATGTCAAAAACACCATATTCTTGCTTTGCCTTGATTGGTTTGGGGGACCTACCTGCGAAGATGAGGAAACTTCTTCCAGGGAAATCATATACATTAATTTCATTTTAAGTATTTGGGTGAGTCCAAACACTCATTTATTATCATTTAGGCAGAGATTATAGCACTCAATTATATCATTTGGGCAAAGATCATTTGGCTTTTCTATTATATCAAATAGGGATTCACACTTTCTTGGGATCACAAACACACAGTGTCAAAGGTTTATGATTTTTTCCTAATGTTTGTTGCTTTCATTGTACCATGTCTTTTTCTTTGAAATGACTAGCAGTGAAACCTTAAGATGAGAAGAAGCCAACGATTTGTCACTGAGCTCCAGGTAGGAAAAGATCTGCCAAGGACAGAGTGAGCAGTGAAAGCTATAAAAGAAAAGAAAGAGCACTGCATGAAGGAAGAAAAGGGGCATACAAACAGCTAATCTAGATAAAAGAAGGAGCCCTGGGCTTGATGAGGAGTTGGCTGATGCCCCTCAAGTGAACCAAAGTTGGAAATTGCTGTCATGTTGACTTTAAGACCATATAGACTTGAGTTCAGTCTAGCACATGTCACAACAGAAGCCACAGTCCAGCACACTTTCATAGTTTATGAAGCCTGATGCCTACCATTGTAGAAATAGGTAGAGTTCAATTACCGAGTTAGAATTTATCTTAATAAGAGCTTGACAATTCCTATCTGGATGCTAAAACTTCTTAAAATAAAGTACTGTTAGTTACTCAGCTAGCCAAATATACTTGAGAAATTATAGAATAGGTCAGGAATATTGTTGGATTAGCTGATCTTTAAAGGTTTTCCATTTCCTTCTAAAATTCTAATCCCATGTAGAGAAATGATGATCCGAAAGATAGTACACAAGTAATACCTGAATGAATGATTTGTCAATATGTTCTAAATCACTGAGTTAAAGGAGTTAGTTTAATATCACCCTGCAACAGTATATGATATATCCTGAAATCAATAAAATTTAAGAAATAGATACTTTACATTTTGTTACTCCCAACAGCATTTTATAATATCATGCATGTAATAAGTGCCTGTGGCTCATTACTCATCAAATTATATCATGCATGCATTATATCGTGCATGTCAAATATTCACTTACTCTGCAGATAATTCTAGGACTATAGTGATCTCATGGTCTTTTTTAAGGGCTTAAGGCCCACAGATTCAAAATCTTGCTGATTTTCAAGAGGCAGGATATAGTCCTCTCTACAGAGGTGGAGTGTAGTTAGAAACAGTACATTCAGTATGTTTATTTTCATAACAAAGGTGTTTGGTGGATGAGAGTCTGGAGAAAAGAGAGTGATGTTCTGAGTGAGGTCTTAAGAAAGGAGAGGATGAAGACAAAGCACAATACACAAGAAACACAGTGGTCCAGTTGTGTGACTTCAGAAGGGGACGCAACTTCAGAAAGGACATGGGACTCATGAAAATTGGGTGAGCCTGCATTAGAAGGTCAGGAAGAAGTATAAATAGTGATCTGTATACCCTGGAAACAGCATTTGAGGTCAACTAGAAAGGGATTCTAGTAGGACTTCCCCTATGGGGTTGTAACTTTCCCACAACTTCCATTCGATAACTATGAATTGCAAAAGGTAATTTATTATAGTCAAAGATGATTTTTTTGAGCTGAAATTTCTGAAGTTTTATATAAAAACATGTTTTTCTTTTCCAAAATATAGTATTATTTTTAATATTATGTATGACTTCTCAAAAAAATGCTCCCATTCATTAATCTCAAGAATTTCTCACATTCAAGGGACAATGCCACCTTGAATAATGCCAGACTGTTGAACTGTAGGTACCTGCTCATTTTACCAAGCTATGGGTCAGAAAGAGAGACACCCATTACCATTTCCATGGGAGTGTTTCACCATGTGGCGGGTAGCAAGCGCATGCCAATACCTAGAACCAGGAAGAACTACCCTGGTCCTAACCCACTCTGTGCTTTACAGATGTCCAGGTCACCAGCAGAAGCATGACTCACACAGACATTGCAAGGGAAAATATTAGCTCACATAAGAGGCAGAGAAAGCCTAGTGTCACTAATGGGTGCTGGTCCCCCCATGGCCAGCGGATTTCAATCTTAGACTGCCAGAGGGCGCTGTTCTGATCCATACACACCCCTCGTGGGCCATAATGGAAAGATGAAGACTCTGCTCCCTCTCCACGAGGAACAGATATACTAGGAGGAAGGCGGATGATGGTGAGCGTGATGCCTTAAATTGGACATGAGATTGTCTCGAGTGAATGTTTCATATGCTCCGTGCTGGTAGGAAGGCCACTATCCGCTAAGGGATATGTTTCTACCTCAAGGCCCATACGTTTATCATTCATCCTAGGAGCCAGGTTAAAATGATTCTTAGCATAGGTTGCATTTGTGAATCCCAGGGGAAGGCTGCTGGCTGTGCTCAGACCATCTTCTTTTCCAAATAAGAATTACTGATCTAGTCTAATTCCCTCCTCTTTGTGATGAGGAAATTAAGGCTCTGAGAGTCAAGTATTTTCCCAAGGGCCCATATGATGTCATTAGAATTCCAAGTAGGAATTACAGAAGCAAAAACGCACAATCCAGAATTTTAAGACAAATTTATTTGGGAAAACGATAACAGTTTTCAGAATTTCTGCATTGGGCAAGTGGGGCATCACTTAAGTTGATGGCATGATGCCTGGCAGAAGGACTTTGAAGTTGATGACTTAAAATGTCAATGTTATATATCAAAGTTAAGATTTTCACAAGGATAGAAGTTTAATTTTAGCTATGATTATATTGATTTGCTGCAGTTCAGAAAGCCCTTGGTTTTGTTTTTATCATAAAGACAGCCAAAAATTTGTATGAGAATGTAATCATATTTCTTATAAACTATTTACCCTTCACAGTGTTTTCTTAAAATCCCTCTCCCATTTTCTCTTCGTTTTTTTTTGTTTGTTTGTTTGCTTGTTTTGTTTTAATCTCTTCTCCTGTTTACAGTGTTATCAGACAAAGGCCATGGATTCTTTTACCCGATGTGGTCCATAACCAATTCCTGAGACACCTGAGTTTCAAAGAAAGAGAGTTTATTACTAGACATGTAGTAGGAGAGCAGATGGCCTAGCATCCCAAAATCGGTCTCCCCAAGTGCAGTAATTCTGATAGTTTTATTACAGAGAAAGATAGGCAGGGTTTAAGATAATGAGCATAGTGACCCCGGATTATGTAATTAGAAGTGATCTGATTATTGAGCATGTGCAAATTGATGACATGCTTGGTCATAGAATGTGTGCAAGAAGATGGCGGAATGGGGTCTAGGTGACTTGTGAGTTAAAGTCTCAGCTACTGCACATGTCAGGTGGGCCCATTTTGGTTAGATCCAGTCTCTGTTATCAAGATAACTTTGGACTTGGGGTGGGTTAGTTCTGGGCAGACCCAGATCCTTCATTAATAAACATTAGGGGCTGTCTATTAATAAACATTACTGATTACAAGACTCTAACATTGAAAAAAACTGGATAACTGGGTACAAATGAATGTTAGTTACAAGCCTTTTACAATCACAAGGGCAGAATATGAGGGCTATATAATCATTATCAGAGATCAAGGCAGCTGAATTACAATTTAGAGATTTCAGGTCTTTCCCTCTGTCAACTCCAATATACCAGAATGCAAAAAGGAATATCTATATAAGGATTCAACAATCAAAACCACCCCTTAAATCCTGACTTCTCAGTTATAGACATGTAGTAGGAGAGCAGATGGCCTAGCATCCCAAAATCGGTCTCCCCGAGCTGCAGTAATTCTGATAGTTTTATTACAGAGAAAGATAGGCAGGGTTTAAGATAATGAGCATAGTGACCCCGGATTATGTAATTAGAAGTGATCTGATTATTGAGCATGTGCAAATTGATGACATGCTTGGTCATAGAATGTGTGCATAGAATTAGTGCATCTAACACTAATGCTAGCAGTAAAGAAAACATTCTGGTATTTTCAATCAAATATGTTTTCCTGAAACACATTTGGGGGTTATAAGAAACAAGCAGAAAGCACCTTTGTTTTCAAAATCATCAGTGTAGAAACATCAAATATATAGTCCTTTTAATTATTTTGAGTTATATGTATCATAATTGTCATTGGACTTAAAAGATTCACTTCATACCTATTTATTATGGATTTTGGAATTGAGTGAATTAGCTAAAAGAAACACCATTTAAAAGTTCTATCTCTGCCAGTTGACCTTCTGGTAATAAAAAATTTAATGCTCATTTATTTTACTCAAATCCTTAAATTTATATCCCATATGAGAAAATCCATAGCATTGAAATTTCAACATACCATCCTGTAGAGCAATCCAATTAACTGTTCATTTTTTGCTATACAGTAACATTTCTATGAGTTCCAAAAGTTTTAATTTTTAAATTTGAGTATTTGAGAGCATTGGAGCAGGTTATATCTGAGCCAAATAATGATGGTCCCTAAAAGAAAATAAAAAGCAAACACAATCACTCTTATATGTGTCCTTGCAAGATGATTTTGATCCCTTACCCCACATCCACCAATTTATATCATCAGCTTAGACCTCATTCTGAAATCCAAAGTGGTATTTTCAATTGCCTGCTGGACATCTCTACCTGAATATTCTACATGTTGTGAAATTCACCATGCCCCCAATTGAATTCATTGCCTTCTTTCTCCCCATCTCCCACTGTCTCTCCCGTAATGTAAGTTAGGGTGCTTTCATTTGCAAGTAACAGTTAACCAAACTCAACTGGCTATTTAATTAATAAAGGAGATATATTGGCACAAGCACTTAGGTAGGCAGTTAAGCTATAGGGCTGATACAAGCAGGACTGCCTTTGCTTCTCTAGGATTTTTGCCTCTACCTCTACCTTTTTCAGATCATCAGCTTTGCTCTCACACTGGCTTCTCTCAAGTTACACAATAGATGTGGTTGTTCCAGGATAATCTGTGCAATTATACTGTACAAAAAGAAAGAGAGTGAATCTTTAGATAGCTCTTTCTGTAGAGCAAGAGACCTTTCTCAGAAGCCCTCAGGATTACATCCCTTTCTGGCCAAGGGAAGGCCTTGCACTGCTTGACTTCAACCTAGTTTTCCTAAACCAGTCGCTGTGTTAATTTATTAGACAGACCAGGACCTACACCTGGAGCTCTGGTGTGGGTAATCCCATCCAGACACATGACAGCTATATTCTACGGTAATAATAAAACTAGATGTTATGGAAATAACCATAGCATCTACTAGTCTACATTTTCCAAAAAAAATGTTTTCTGGTTTAGGGATTATTTGGTTACAAAAATAGAAAATTCAAATTAGCATAAATGAAAACGTGTGGTTGAAAAGGATACAGAAAAATGTCAAGGAACTCAATTTAGAAAATACATTCTGATGTCACAGCAACTTAAATGTTTATCAGACAAGTGCTCTTTGTCTGTCTGTTTTACTTCATCTCAGTTTAACACTACATTTCTGTTTTATTGTCCTGCTTCTAGCTGGGAGATTTGCCTTCCTCTGTTTATTTAACAGAGAGCATATACCCAAAAATGGATTACCGGCACTTAGATTAGAAGGTTTTACAGGTCCAGTACTCAGTACTATATTGTCCGTGTCTCAGTCTCACATGCCTAGGATAAAGATGATTGGCCAGTCCAGTTCTTGTGTGTACATTTGTTTGTTGTGGAGGGAGAGACAGGAATGTTACATGATACACAATTCCATCTTCAGGGCTGAGAAAGGTATATGAAAAGGAGGGAAATGATATGTTTGTATAGGAGCATATAGTATAAGAGCATGTACTTTCGTATCAGAAACCTAGGGTTATTTTTATTTTTATTCTGCTCAGTCCTTAAGTCTTCACCTCTTCTGAGGCAGCATGACATAGTTGCTACCTTTAAATCTAGTGGACCTCAAGCAATGTGTTAAGTGCTTTGAATATGATATCGCATTGATTTCTCAGAACAAACTTATGAGATGTCCATTTTTTAGGAATCCAAATGAGGCTTGAGGAGAATAAATAAAACTGGCAAATAGCAAATCTGATAGCATATCCCAGATTGATCTGATTCCAAAGCAGGATTGGGCTGTCCATGGGCTTTGGAACCTGATAGATCTGGGTTTGAATTTGGGCTCTGCCACTGATAAGTTATGTATTATTTATTGACCTCTCTGAACACCAGTTTCATTAAAAAAAAAAAACCTCAGCTATTTATTCATTTTACTTTGTCAAAAATAGGAATGTGTTCTGTTTACTGGGATTCTCTGATGAATCAGGCACTAGGTTAGGCGATTTGCATCTTTATTTGCATAACCTTGTGTAAACAGACCCAATTTTCCTTTTAGAGGTCAAGAAACTGAGACTCAGAGAGAGAATGAAACTTGTAAGTTATATAAAATGTATAAGACAATAAATCTTAATGGTGAGGTTAGGCCATGTACTTTCTTTGAACATCACTGTTTCCCAAAATGTATTAAAATAACTTGACAATATTTGACTATATAGAATATAGCCTATGAATTTATTTCTCAATTTATTGTATCTCTATGGATGACACTAGTAGAGCTGAGCTAGTTTTTATTTGTTTGTTTTGGTTAGTTTTATGGAGTGGCAAGCAGCATAAATTTTAGGAAGGACATATTTTCATCTGTCCACAAAGAGAGTTGGACAATTAGATAATGAATCAATGTTCACATTGACTTTTACAATTTTACCTTACTGTTCTAATGTACAATGACAACATTAATTAGAAATCATAAATTTGCAACAATTTTCAGAATACCATACAACTTGATTAAAATCATAAACTTCATCAAGTTTAATGAAGGCTGGCTTAAGAGTTAAAGAACAAAAACCAGAAACACTTTTTAGAAAATTCTCTGCTGCCAGATTCCCAAAGTGAAAATTTTAGATGCTATGAACAGAGTCTCACTGGCTGATCTTGCCAGGTTTATTGAATAAAGACACAGCATAAATGATAGGAGCAGGAAACACCATGACAAGTTTAGCCTACTGCTTACTGGTGTCTAAACAAATTTAAAGAAATATGTCCAGCATTTACAGAACTGGAGGATAAAAATGCTTGTGACAAAGTTAAATAATTAGCTGAAATATCTATGACTAGGATATGTGGTGGGTTTCGTATTGCTGTCTTCTATATATGTAAATGTAAATAAATAATAATTTCCACAAGACTAAACTGGTAAGGATGAAAACCAGAATTCACGCAATTTCAAGAAATGAATTATGGTTTCCAGATCCCACTTCAAAAAACTTGATTGGTTTATTGTCATCAAATTTCATTAAATTATCTTGGGAAGTGGAACATAGAAAACATATTGTCAGTGACAATAATCCAAGGGAATTTCCAAAGTAATGCAATGTTAAGATACATACAGAGAGAATGACCTTATAAGATGTTCACTGATTTTTATTTAATATAATTGGTATGTTGGTAAAATACTCTGACACTGAAATATCCTTTAACTAAGGTATACCTTTCTGTTTTGTTTTGTTTTAACTTGTTTGTGTGTGTGAAATATAATATATATACAAAAAAAGCAATAATTTCCTAGTACATTTTAACAAGTAGTTATAGAACAGATTTTAAAGTTTGGTATGAGTTACATTTCCACGATTTTTTGTTTGTTTCTTCTAGCTTCTCCAAAACACAGGACACCAACAGAAATATCAGTATAATGATTCAGCAGTCATTCTCATTGGTTAAATCCTGTCTTCTCTGTTACACTCTTCCTTCTCTTTAAATAATATATATACATAAAAGCAATAAATTTCAAAAAACATCACAATTAGTTGTAGAACAGATTTCAGAGTTTGGTATGAATCACAATTCCATAATTTTAGGTTTTCATTTGTAGCTGCTCAAAGGTACTGGAGGCTAAACGAAATATCAGTATAATGACTCAGCATTCATACTCATAGGTTGTTAAACCCAACCTTCTCTGTATAACTCCACCATCACCTTTGTCCAATCTCCCACTCTTTAGGGGTTTTTGGACTATGCCCATTCTAACTTTTTCATGTTGGAAGAGGCTGTCAATAATATGGGATAAGGGGATAGAACTAGTTAATGGCCCCTTTGCATGTCAGAACTTATTTGGTTCAGGGTTGTAAGTTGTAGGTTTTAGAGAGTTACTCTAATGCATGGAAATTTTACAGAATCTTATATAGTACCCTAGGTATTTTTTAGGATTGGCAGAATGGTTTTGGTTGGGGCTTGGCAAGTTATGACAGGTAGCAGTGTCTAACTGAAGCATGAGTAAGAATGACCTCCAGTATAGCCTCTCAAATCTGTTTGAACTCTCTCAGCCACTGATACCTTATTTGTTATACTTCTTTTCCTCCTTTTGGTTAGGATGGCATTGTTGGTTCCACAGTGCCAGGGCCAGGCTTACCCTGGGGTTCATCGCCCATGCCTCCAGGGAAACTTTCATCCCTGAATGTCATGTCCCACATAGAGGGGAGGGCAATGGGTACACTTACAGAGTTGGACTTCGAGAAAGAAAGACCACATCTGAGCAGAAAAAGGGGTCCTCTGGAGGTGACTCTTAGGCATACCTATAGGTAGGCTAAGCTTCTCCACTATATACATAAACTTCACAAGAGCAAGCTTCAAGATCAAGAGCTTGGCCTATTGATTTGGGTGTCCCTAAGGTTTAGCACAGTGTACAGGGTTTCCCCAGTGTTAAATTTTAATAGTTTCATAATTTTTCTCCCATCCCTCAAGGGACTTTGCCAATACTTTTGATTATCTGCTTAATATATTCTGGGGTATACCAAGCATTACATTAAGCTATATAAGATTAAAAGCTATCTTTCTTATTCTGGGCTTCCTGTGTTTGGATTATTTAAATGATCTATCCAAACAACTTGAGTTAGATTATGTACTACAGTAAATCTAGGTTCTGGACATAATAAAACTTTCTTCCATTGGTCTCAAAGAGTAGGGAAGTTCTAAAATATATGTAATGTCTTACCCTTAAGGTAAGCCTTTTTATTTTAATATTCTGCAAAATGATTTTTTAAAAAATTAAAAAGTAAGTGAAAAATATTAAGTTTTTCTCCTCCTCACAGCTAAATTAGATCTTTTAGGACATAGAAAAAGTATGTTCCATCTATAAGGCGAAGAAAGCTTTAGTTTGCCAATCTCATGGAAAATTAAGATGTGAAAGGTCTAAATCACAAAAAATGAAATTCACAAAGATAGGACCTGGCTCTGTTCAATTTGTTTCCCCAACAAACACTGCCTGAAACCTTATATCCTAAAATTGAGATTTATGAATATACAGATATCAGTGAATCCGTTTTTCTTTCTATTTTTCTCCATTCATATTTGCCAAATAATTTCCTAAATTGTGATATGGGGAATTTAAGATCATACATTCTATATAATTTTTTTGTTTGTTTGTTTGTTTTAACATGGGCAGGCACCGGGAATCGAACCTGGGTCCTCTAGCATGGCAGGCAAGCATTCTTGCCTGCTGAGCCACCGTGGCCTGCCCGTATATAATTTTTGCTCCTTAAATCTGAAAGATTTTTATCTGAAAAGACCTATTTGTTCAAGAAATATCTATTGGTCACCCTGTTACAAATCAGAAACTTCTCTGGGTACCAGGACTAATGTGAACCAGGTAACCCAGGTACTGGCATTCTAGGAGAATACATTCTATTCTCCTGTGGCAAACAGTGCCGATGGTTTACTCCATGGCTTGAGGACAGGCATTGGAACAGTACACACTCACAACAGAAAGTGACAAGGACAGGCCGAAAAATGAGTTGTGTGTCAGTTTTCCAGCACGAATAACTGTTTTCTAAGTGGATTAGGTAAACAAAGATTCTTAATTGTTCTGCATTACTAAGAGACAAAAATAAGCAAAGCATTTGAGAGATCAATGGAAAAAAATCATGATTCAGACCCAGCAGGTGGGCTACTTCACTGTTACAGTTGTAGAAATCCCCATATGAGACCGTCAAGGGGCCTCAGGGAAACATGTCATTCTCATAAGATCTACAGTGACAGTGAGGAGGTCTTGATTGGATCGAGTTATCAATTGTCATCTCCCTAAAAGCCACTGGTGGGGTGGGGGTGAGGGCAACTTTTGATCAAGCAAAGATAAGTTCATTAGAGTTCTACGGTAAAATTAAGTACCGCTATGACTGATTCTTAACAGTGCTTCCAAATAGGAAATTGGTGTAGGATATTTATAGGATGTGAGAACCTGGGCCTGGTGATTCTGAAGGTGAATCATGCAGCGTGAGGAACTTTTTGGAAATTGGGCAGAATTTATGACAATAGTACTTTGAATTGGTGGCACAGCTAGAGAGTCTTTGAAGGAAACCTTGATAAGTAAGCTGTTTATAACTCAGTCATATCTTTCATGAGCAGGTAGCTCTAGAATGAGCAGTAAGTTATTTTGCTTGCTCTCAAGCAGAAGAAAAATATACACTTCACCATAGAATTGTTTAGCACGTGGAGAGGACAGTATGTTTAATTCCAGAATTATTTAACACAGGAATGGAAAATCATGTCTGTGCCCAGTACTGTTTAACACAGAGACAAGGAATTATTTTGGTCTCAGATTCCACTCAGTAAAGATATATTAATATACTGATAGTTGAAGTAGGTGCTCTGAAGAACAATAAAGCAGAATAGGAGGACAGAGATTGAGTTATTTTAAGCAGTATAAACTAGAAAGTCCTTTCTAGGAATGTGATGTTTGAGCAGAGACCCAAATGAAGTGAACAGACGAGTGTTGTGAATATAGCTGAGAGAAGAAGAAATATAAAGTTCAAAGGCCTTCGGGTAGGAATAGGTTGGAGAAATAACAGGGAGACCAACAAGCCAGGAGCAGGGTCCCTTAAATGCCTGGAATAGTAGATGATGAGTCCAGAAAAAGGCTAGGAAACAGATCATGCCTGACAGGCCATGGCAGAGACCTTGGATTTTCTCCTAAGTGGTACAAAGAACCATGGTAGAATTTGATACTGGTGATTGACATGGTTTGATTTATTTTTTTAACATCACTCTGGCTGGGTGAGAATAGAAGTTTCTGGGAGGAATTAGGAGCCCATTGCCGTGGGACAGGAGAGGAATGATAGTTGTTTGAGACTACGGTAGTATTCCCACAGTAGTAAGATATATTTTGAGAGTACGGTTGACAGAATTTACCGATAAATTTGATGTGAAATGTGAGAGAAGGAGAGCAGTCCAAGGTTGTCGGCCTGAGCACAGGACGAACAAATGGCAGTGTCATTTACTAAACAGGGATAACTGCCGAAGGAGTAAACGTGTCAAACATTCAGCTTCAGTTATGTTAGTCTGACAAAATCAAAGAACTAAAGGTACCATTAAAAAGAAAAATAAACCTCAAAGCTTATTATACATGCAGTAGATCAGGAATGGGGGCAGGTAGATTAGGTAAACAAACCAAGAAATATATGAGATAATTTCCAATAGTGACAAGTTCCATTAGGAAGGTAAAAGAGAATAATGAAATAGAAAGGCATGGCTGCAATACTTTTAGAGGAGAAAAACCTCAAGAAGCACTGAGGCTTGGGATGGTGGAGAAAAGCAGGTCAGACCCACCTCGAGGCATCTTGCACATAGCTTCTGTCCCTTTATTCCCAGTCGCCACTCAAATTGCAAAATAAACACTTTTGAGTCAAATCGATGTTTTCAACTGATTTCATTTTTTTTCTTACTCTCCAAACACAATTATTGCACAGTGGAGGACAGAGTTGACCTGTTTAAGCCCTTCGTTTTCACCCAGATTCCTCAAAGCCAATATTTATACCCAAAGCAGCTTTCCACACTCTCTAAACCCAGAAAAAGCTTTAAGAACACCATGGAGGAAGGAGCAAGATATGTGGTATGTAGTGATTGCTAATGGGGAGTGGCTTTGAGTTAAAGGTCAGCAGGTACCCTCAGTAAGTGCTCTCTTGGATAAAAGGAAGGCGATTCCATTGGTCTTTTTGACCAGGCCAGCGCGGGGGGGGGGGGGGGGGGGGCGGCCACACTGGGAGCAGCGGTCCCGTAGCCCCTAGCTGTGTGCAGGACAGGAGAGGCGTCGTGGGCGGTGGAGCTGCTTCACCCGCCCACCCGGAAGGCAGGGGTCGGGGAGCGAGGTCCGGGCCACTAGGCGCCGGCAAATCCCCGGGTTGGCGTGAGCGGCTGCCTGGTTTCTCTGCTTCCTCTGTGGGGGTCCATGGTGCGGGTGCCCTGGCTGCAAGAAGCCTTGCCCGGCTGGCTCCGCACCTTCCCTTCCAGTCCTTCCTCCCAGCTTCTCGGCTCCCTCCCCTGAGATATCTGCTGTGTCAAGCGGCCCCTGGACCTGCCCCTGCCCACCTTAAAGGAGTAGGCCACGAGCACCCGCACTGGCAGCTCCCAGCAACTCAAGGCCATGAGGGAGGATGACTTCCCCAAGGCCAGGCTGGCGGGGTACATCCTGACCAGGGAAGAGCAGCTGTGAATATCAGTGATGAGACTCAACTGAACTGCTCCAGCCCCCAGGAATAGTTTCACACAGTAAGAATAATGAAGGTTTCAAATCATCCCAACCTACTTAAATTATTTGTAGTAATTGAGACTGAGAAAACTCTCTACCTTGTCATGGAATATGCTTCTGGAGGAGAGGTGTTTGGTTACATCTGTTGGCTCATGGCAGGATGAAGAGGCTCAAGGTAAATTCCACTAGATGGTGTCTGCTGTGCAGTACTCTCACCAGCAGTTCATTGTTCATAGAGACTTAAAGGCACAAAACCTGCTCTTGGGTGCTGATATGAAGATCAGGCCCCTCACTGCACTGACCCCCCTCCTGCACTTAGTTTCTCCTCCGGATCGAACATGTAATAGAGAGAATGTTTGGAATCTAGCAAAAATAAATAAATAAATAAAATTTTGTTTTAATGAACTAAGGAAAGGTCCTAGACGCAGGTAGGTAAATTGACATATTTTGTGAAAAATGAACATGCACAGAATTTCAACTGTTTATGTAATTGGAGTACAATACCTCTAAAGAAGTGCCACACATTTGCTATATATTAAATATTTTAATAAGCAAATTTAATTCCATTGTCCTCTTCAAATGCCCTTAAATTCCCTATTCTTAAAGTGAAACAGAAAATGGGTAAACCTGGGGAAAATGGGCGACAAAACTAGATAAAGGCAAAATCCCTATCAAATTTTGGATAGCTCCTGGCTTCCTTGCAGATTCTTCATCCTGCCATCATTTCAGAATTCCTGTAATACAGCTTCTGTCTACCCTTGATCTCTACCACCATACAGTTTTGTGTATGTGCCTAATTATGTCCAGTTTCCATAAAATATTTAATTTCTAGAGTGGAATCACTCCATTTTGCAGAAATCTTTATCCACTTAATACATTCTCTTTCTTTGGTAGTCACCACTCCCCCTAGTATCTATTGCTATAGGCTCAAACTCCTCCTTTATTTTTCAAGACTTCCCTCAAAAGGATTAGCATCTAATTCATCAAAAAATACTATAAGAATGCCTGTGGAGTAGCAAAACTAAGTTTATTAGACCTACTGCAATAAGAAAAGCAACTTCTTGGACAGTATTGATAGTGTATCAAGATGTGGAGGTCAGGGGAGGATATTTATGTGGTTCAAAGGTGTGAAAGACAAAATGCAACAGACAAGTAAGAGAGATTTAATTTAGGTTATTGCAACAGGGAAAACATGAATGAGGAATGTCTCAAAGAAGAGAGAGAAAACCTGGGGTTTGTAGAGGCAGAGAAACAAGGGAACCAGGAGGATGAGTGGACAGCAAGTTCTCTCTGAAGGGTGCAGACAGTGTGAATGCGTGAGGACAGTAGGCTTTTTGTAGGTGGTCCTTTCTCAGAGCTTGAAAAGTGGGAGGATTGCAGAAGAATAAGAAGGTGGGAGCACAGGGCTCAAATAAAGTTCAACGTTGTTCAGGATTCTGGCTCAGGTGGTGAAGGCGGTTCTTTCAAGGTGGCAAAATGGTTGTATTGGACAAAGTGAAAGATTGGTGGGTAAAGCAACTTGAGGATCTTGATGAGAAAATTATTTTTTACATGTAAGTTATTATCCCTGATGAGAAAATTGTGTTTTTTTTTCCTGGATAAGTTGGCTTACAGAAAATTCTTGATATAAACAGTGAGCTTATTTTGGCTTACAGCCAATAAGCCTGACAAGAACTTTCTAAAACAAATAGACATGTTGTGCAGACACAGATTGCCTCAGTTCTCAGTCCTGATAGTTAAGATATGTGTGGATGGACTCTGTTACTGAAAGTAATTTTCCTTTACCTTCTTTATGAAACCTTAACTATTTTCTCTTTCTACCTCAACTACACAGTACACTTTTGAATCTCTACAATGATTTTATTGCTTTCTTACCATAAGAGACATTTATCACTATTTTTCAGGCTGGGACTTGAAGGAATCAGCATTATGTTTTCTCTTCACCTCCTGCAGACCTGTTCTAGTCTGCTAGCTGCCGGAATGCAATATACCAGGAACGGAATGGCTTTTAAAAAGGGGAATTTAATGAGTTGCTAGTTTACGGTTCTAAGGCTGAGAAATTGTCCCAATTAAAACAAGCCTATAGAAATGTCCAATCAAAGGCATCCATCCAGGGAGAACTACCTTGGTTCAGGAAGGCCAATGAAGTTCAGGGTCCCTCTTTCAAGTGAGAAGCACATGACAAACACAGTCAGGGCTTCTCGCTCCGCTAGAAGGGCACATGGCGGACATGGCGTTGTCTGCTAACTTTTTCTCCTGGCTTCTGGTTTCATGAAGCTCCCCAGGAGGCATTTTCCTTCTTCATCTCCAAAGGTCGCTCGCTTGTAGGCTCTTGTGGCTATGTCATTCTCTCTGGCTCTCTCTGAATCTCCCATTCTCCAAAATGTTTCCTCTTTTATAGGACTCCAGAAACTTCTCAAGACCCACCCGTATGGGTGGAGACATGTTGTCACCTAATCCAGCTTAACAGCCACTCTTGACTAAATCACATCATCCAGGGAGATGATCTGACTACAGTTTCAAACATACAGTATTGAATAGGGATTATTCTACCTTTATGAAATGGGATTTTGATTAAAACATGACTTTTCTAGGGGACATACATCATTTCAAACCAGTCCAAGACCCCTCACTGATTCCCCCTTACTCTTCATTCTGGTTCTCTCCTTATTCCCTGTCTCCTTGTTATACCTGGGAGCTGAGTTATCCTTCCCTTCTCTTCCCTCCATATGCCATTCAAATCCTCCCTGCCCAGAAGCCCAGGGCACCCCTAGTCGGGTCATTTTTGCCTATGTTCTGTCCCATCCATTTCCTGGAATTAGCTCTTCTCCCACCCAAGATACACTATACTGTCTAGCATTTGGTCAAAGCATCTCTGCAAACACTTATTGCCAAATAATGAACAAGGACAGATTCACCAACACTGTGAAGATACTTTGAGGTCAGGTGGTGCTCCTAAAACACTGGAACAACAGTAACAGTAATAATATTAATACTACAAATATCTTCAAACATTTATATGGCAGATAACAGTGTTGAAGAGGTTTCCACATGCCAGTGGGATTCATTCAAGAACTTTGCAGTAAAGGCCAACTAGACATTATTATCTTTATTTGGCAGAAAGAGAAACGGACTCAGAGCACTTATATAACTTTTCCAACCTCTGCTAGTAGATGGCAGAAGCCAGAACTAAAAGGAAATTGCTTAACCCGATCCCATCTATTATAATAAATAGCCCTGGAGTAGCTGCTGATCACTTATGCACTGGAAGTCTTGATTAGTGAAGTTAGTTTTTAAAGTATTAAATTTATGTCTTTAAAGATCAAGGATGGTATTAAATATCTTGAATTCAACATATAGGAATGAAATTGCTTTCAATTTTGTCAAGAAATGAATGATTTCCACAGTTTCTATGTTTGCTTTTCCTATTGTGTTTTCCTTATAAGTTATTCCCCTGAGCTGGTAGTGTTTGCAGACACTTCCCAACTTGAATAATATTGTTGGGTCTCTGGGTATTTAATAAGATATAAACTGCTAAAAGCATTATATCTGGCATGCAAAGCATCCTTCAATAGTATAATGTTAAATATTTATTGTCATGCTGTTCTGATGCTAACAAATCTCATTCCATGTTTTAAAGAGTGTTTTGCTGTGCTGCGGCTAGTTTGTTTATTAAAAGTTGAAATAAAGTATTAAATGCTAATTCAAGTGAACAAGAATACCAGGGTTCTGAAATGTCAACATTCTGAAAGATATGGACTATTAAAAAAAAGTTTACATCTGACTTTCAAGTATTTTAATCTAGGCTTTGTATTTTCATCCCTTCTTTTACATAGTAACTATTTTATGTCACTATATATTTTTTGGTGAATTCAACAGCATCTATCTATACCATGTATCTAATATGTACAAGAAAAACAATTTATACTGCATGGAATACAAGAAGAAATAACAGGCCTTTATTCTCAAGTGGCTGGTGCTTTGTTAAGGCAGTGAAGACGTGCATGTGATAACTATGATGCTGCTTAAAGAAATTTAAATAAAGTGGATGAGGAGGGAATGACAGCAGTTAGACTTAAGTGCCAAGGCCATGAAATGCAAGGAGCATTTCTTCCAGCAGAATGGATAAGAAAAGGTTTCACGGCTGTCATTGGAATATTTAAAGAATAGTAAATGATTGTTTTTTTGGAGGGTGGGCAGGGGATGGGTGCCTGGTCTGGGAATCGAACCCGGGTCTCCTGCATAGAAGGTAAGCATTCTCCCACTGAACCACCCAGTAAATGATTATTCATCTATTTTTCTTTGGCTTTTATAAAGGGGAATTATTAAGTTACAAGTTTATAGTTCTAAGACCTTAAAAACATCCAGACTGGGTGGTGCACTGGTGGTTCAGTGGCAGAGTTCTCACCTGCTGTGCCTGAGACCCAGGTTCGTTTCCCAGAGCCTACCATGTTTAAAAAAAATAAAAATGTCCAGACTAAGGCATCCAGAGAAAGAAACCTTGACTCAAGAAAGGCCAGTGGCATCTGGAACACCTCTGTCAGCTCAGAAGGCACATGGTTGGCATCTCGGGTCCTCCGGCTTCTGGTTTCAAACAGCCTTCCTGGGTTGTTGTCTTTCTACATCTCCAAGCATCTGTCCATGTCAGCTCAAAGCTTCTTTTCAAAATGACTCCCTCTTAAAGGACTCCAGCAAGCAGTTTAAGACCCAACTTGAATGGGTGGAGACGCATGTCCATGGGAACCACCTAATCAAAAGGTCCCGCCCACAATTGGGTGGGTCGCATCTCCATAGAAACAACTCAGTCAAAAAGACCCCACCCAACAACAGGTCTTCCTCTCTAAGACTGGATTAGGGTAAAGAACATGGCTTTTCTGGAGGTACGTAGCAGTTTCAAGCCATTGCACAGTCTGCTTCTTTGTTTTTATTATTTTTTTCTTTTTTAATTTATTTTATTTATTATATGTACCAACATACAAACACAAACATTCTTACCATATGATCATTCAGTTCTACATATATAATCAGTAACTCACAATATCATCACATAGTTGCATATTCATCATCATTTCTAAGATGATTCATAATCATTTCTTAGAACATTTGCATCAATTCGGAAAAAGAAATAAAAAGAAAACAGAAAAAAAGTCATACATACCATACCCCTTACCCTTCCCTTTCATTGATCACTAGCATTTCAATCTACTGAATTTATTTTAACATTTGTTCCCCCATTACTTATTTATTTTTAATCCATATGTTTTACTCATCTGTCTATAAGGTAGATTAAAGAAGTATCAGACACAAGGTTTTCACGATCATACAGTCACATTGTGAAAGCTATATCATTATACAATTATCTTCAAGAAACATGGCTACTGGAACACAGCTTTACATTTTTAGGCAGTTCCCACCGCCAGCCCCTCTGTTACATCTGAAGTAAAAAGGTGATATCTATTTAATGCACAAGAAAAACCTCCAGGATAACCTCTCGACTCTGTTTGGAATCTCTCAGCCATTGACACTTTATTTTGTCTCATTTTTCTCTTCCCCCTTTTGGTCAAGGAGGTTTCCTCAGTCCCTTGGTGCTGAGTCTGAGTCCATTCTAGGATCTCTGTCCCACTTTGCCAGGAAGGTCCACACCCCTGGGATTCATGTCCCACATAGAGAGGGGGAGGGCAGTGAGTTTGCTTGTCTTGTTGGCTGAGAGAGAGAGAGGCCACATCAGGGCAACAAAAGAGGTTCTATTGGGGGCGACTCTTAGGCCTAATTTTAAGTAGGCTTAGCCTATCCTTTGCAGGGTTAAGTTTCATATGAACAAACCCCAAGATTGGGAGCTCAGCCTATTGCTTTGGTTGTCCCCACTGCTTGTGAGTATATCAAGAATTCTCCACTTGAGGAAGTTGAATTTTTCCCCTTTCTCACCATTCCTCCAGGTGACTTTGCAAATACTTTTTTATTCACTGTTCAAACCCCACTGGGATTTATTGGGGCATCCCTCTGGACAAACATACAAAATCTCATGCCCTACTCAAGGTTTTATGTACTTATGGTGTTCAATTAAGCTGTCCACATAAGTTATATTGGGAAATGCAGTAGTCAGCATATAAATTTTGTACCAAATAAACATTTTTTTGCTTTAGTCTCACACAAAAGTTAAAGTTTTAAAATATTAATTACCATCTATTTTCAACACCCTGCATTATTGACATTCCTTTGTTCTTCCTCATGCAAAAACATTTTTTAATTTGTACATTTAGTCACTATCATTATACACTCTAGGCATTCCTAGATTATACCATCTCAGCCTTTATCGTCTATCTTTCCTTCTGATTTCATTTGTGCCCCCAGGCCTCCTCCCTCTATCATTCCACGTTCAACTTCTTTCAGTGTTCTAACATTACTGTATTACAGTTAGGTAGTATTGTGCTGTCCATTTCTGAGTTTTTACAATCAGTCTCGTTGCACAATCTATATCCCTTCAGTTCCAGTTACCCAATAACTACCTTATTGCTATCTCCTGATGACCTCTGTTCTTATCTGAAATTCTCCAAGTTCATTCATTAATGTTAGTTAATATCAGTGAGACCATACAGTTTTTGTTCTTTTGTTTCTGGCTAATCTCAGCATAATGTCCTTAACATCCGTCCATGTTGTTATATACTTCATAACTTTTTTCTGTCTTACAGCTGCATAATATTCCATCGTATGTGTATACCACAGCTTGTTTAGCCACTCATCTGTTGATGGACATTTTGACTGTTTCCATCTCTTCAAAATTGTAAATAATGCTACTATAAACATTGGTGTGCAAATGTCTGTTTGTGTCTTTGCCCTCATGTCCTCTGAGTCGATACCTAGCAGTGGCATTGTTGGGTCATATGGCAATTCTATACTTAGCCTTCTGAGGAACCACCAAACTGCCTTCCACAGTGGTTGTACTATTTGACATCAACAGTGGATAAGTGTGCCTCTTTCTCCACATCCTCTCCAGCACTTGTCATTTTCTGTTTTTATTTATAATGGCCATTCTGTGGGTGTGAGAGGATATCTTATTGTGGTTTTGATTTGCATTTCCCTAATAGCCAGGGAAGTTGAGCTTCTTTTCATGTGCCTTTTGGCCATTTGTGTTTCCTCTTTTGAGAAGTGTCTGTTCAAGTCTGTTGCCCATTTTTTAATTGGGCTGTCTGTCTTTTTGTTGTTAAGTTGAACAACCTCTTTATGTTGTCTGTATACTAGATCTTTATCTGATATACCATTTTCAAATATTGACTCCCATTGTATAGGCTGTATTTTTACTTTCTTAACAAAGTTCTTTGATGCATGAAAGTTTTTAATTTTGAGGAATTCCCATTTCTTTCTTTTTTCCATGCTTGTGCTGTGGGTGTAAGGTCTAGGAAACCACCTCCTAGCATAAGATTTATAAGATATTTCCCTACATTTTCTTCTAACAGTTTTATGGTCTTAGATCTAATGTTTAGGTCTTTGATCCATTTTGAATGAATTTTTGTATAGGGTGTGAGATATGGATCCTCTTTCATTCTTTTGCATGTGGATATCCAGTTCTCTAGGCACCATTTACTGAAGAGAATATTCTGTCCCAGGTCAGTTGGCTTGACTGCCTTATCAAAGATCAATTGTCCATAGATGAGAGGGTCTATGTATGAACACCCTAATTGATTCCATTGGTTAGCATATCTATCTTTATGCCAGTACCATGCTGTTTTGACCACTGTAGCTTCATAGCATGTCTTAAAGTCAGGTAGCGTGAGATGTCCGACTTCATTTTTCTTCCTCAAGATACTTTATCGTAAATGATTACTTTAAGTAGTTGCTGTATACAGTGCACAGTGTTGGACACTGGAGGTTCAAATGTAAATAGTCCTGGTTACAACTTTTAAGGCTTAAACTCATTAATAAACTCCGTAATAACTTGGTATATGGTACTGTAGGATAACTCTAACTGAATAATGCACAGAGGTCACTATAATTAATGCTGACTGAGCAGCTGATATTTTTGCTGTAGTTTTAAAGAATGAGAGAGGAGGTAACTCACAGAGGGAAATTTGCAAAATCAGAAGCTCACAGGGTATTCCTAATGCCCCTTCTGCTCTTTATTCCTAGCCACCACAGACAAGGAAATGTCTTCATTGTGTTCCCAACCTAAGGAATTCTAGCAATCTGGATTGCCTTGTAGTTCGGGAAAACCAAGAACTCCTTCCTAATTAATATGTCACTGAGTTTTAAAATTTCCTTTTATGTCATTTACAGAAGAGTTGAAGATGACTTTTTGATAATGTATATATGAAATATTTGGGAATCATCAATTCCCTTACACATTTTCTTTTCATTTTTTGATCATGCAACTCCATGATATAATTTGTAAGTCCATTTCCACTATAATATAATATAAATAATGACACCTTGTTTTGGGTTTCCTTGGCTGCAAGGAGTTGACTTAAACAATGGCAATTTATTAACTCATGGTTTTGAGGCTGAAAAGTCCAAATCAAGGCATTATCAAGATGCTGTTTTCTTCCCAAAGACTGGCAGTCACATAGCAAGGCATAAGGCATCTTCTCCTAGCCTCTCCTTCTCTTCTGTGTTCCACTTCTTGCTTCCTGTGGCATTCCCTCTGTCAGAATTTCATTCTACTTAAAAAGACGCCAGTACTAGGATTAAGACATATCCTGATTGAGATGTGCCATACCTTAACTGAAATCACCTCATCCAAAAGTTCTACTTGCAAGAAGTTCACACCCACAGAAGTTGATTAAGCTTAGGAACATGTTTTTCTGGGTTATGTAGCTTCAAATCCTATATATTCCTTCTGTTAAGATTTATAAATCCCAAATAGGAACCTTAAATAAAACAGGATGGGGGAGATTCAGTTTGCACATCTAACCATTCTGCTATTTTTCTTTAACTTACATTAAAATTTATTGATTTTCAATTTGTGTACTACTCTGAGTGCTGTCTGCTCTTGCAATTATTTTTGAATTGTAAGTACTCTAAGTGTATGTTATTTCCATATAAATCTAATTATCCATTTGTACTTATGTGATTTAATTGTGTTCACTATGGTAAGTTAACTAATTTGCCATCACAGAAGTAACAATATGGTGTTTTAGGGAGGTGAATATGAATTTGAAAACCTTGTTCTACCATTAATCAAAGTACATAAAACATTCTATTTCCCATTTTTCTTATTATAAACTAAGGTTGAGAGTTAGAGCTAATTGTTGTATTTTCCTGCATTTATTGAAGACCTATCATATTTTAGACTTAGGCAATATAAAGACCGTCTTCAAAGAACTTAAGTCTTATAGTTTGTAGGGTATTAATAAAATTCAGGGGAGATAATAAACGTGAGAGCACATTGAAAAATAGGAAGTGCTAAATAAGTTATTTTCTAAATAATGTTGGGAAACGGACTGGTTCTTTAACATGTTTGACTTTTGAATGCTTAGAATATCATTTAAAGAAATCCAGTCAT
Organism: Tamandua tetradactyla; assembly: GCF_023851605.1. Classification (NCBI taxonomy): domain Eukaryota; kingdom Metazoa; phylum Chordata; class Mammalia; order Pilosa; family Myrmecophagidae; genus Tamandua; species Tamandua tetradactyla. The sequence goes on from NC_135331.1 coordinate 73,369,200, forward strand.
TAATGCTACCCTATGAAACATCATTGTCTCCCTAGTATCTTGTATGATCTATAATAATTTCTTTAGGAGATGTTGCTGAACGTAATCGGATGTTGATATGGAGCTTTGTGTACTACAGTGATCCCTTTGAAGCTCTGAATCATGTTTTCCTTTGTATGATGGAAATAAGCATTTTTTTTCATGTAAGCAATTATGTATCAGGTATCTATTTTCACTTTTGATAACAATAGTTACAATGGCTAACATGTGGGATGGAAATGTTTTATTTAAATTATAGAATATCTTATTTATGTGCATTTTAATCCTAAAATTAACCCTCAAAATGGGTACTATTGTTAATCCCATTTAGCAATTAGTTAAGGCATAGAGAGGTTAAAAACTCCACCAAATTATACAGAGCTAACAAGTGGTAGAGACAGGATGTTTAATTTAAAAAGTCATTTACTAGAGCAGCTGGAAGTAAAAACCTAAAATTGGGGAATTGTAACTCATACCAAACTCTAAAATCTATTCTACAACTAATTGTTGTGATGTGCTTTGAAATCTATTGATTTATTTGTACATATGTTATTTTTCACCAAAAAAGGAAAAAAAAGAACAGGAGGAGATGTATAACAGAGAAGGTAGGATTTAACAAATGAGTATGACTGCTGAACCATTATATTTCTTTTGGTCTCCAGTGTCATGGAGCAGCTAGAAGAAAAAATGTAAAATTGTGAAACTGTAATCCATTCCAAACTCTAAAATCTGTTCTATAACTACTTGTTAAAATGTACTTGGAAATTTAATGCTCTCTTGTACATACACTACATTTCACAATAAAAGAAATTCTTTAAATCATTTAAAAGCACTTCCAAATGATATATATATATATATATACACACACACACAACCTTCTTACCAAAATTAAATATGTAATTCATTTTCAGTGGAACAATAACATATATATTATATTAAATGGGTTCACAAAAGTTTTACCATGTTTCTGATAGTTATTGAAATCTTAGAAATGCTATTTTGTAATGAAAATTTTGTTTCAAAACAGTATCAGATTTTCTGAGGTAAATCATTTTATTAGGTTGAATATCCATACTTGACGAAATTAGAGTAGCTTTATCTGATGATAAATCTTTTGTTTCCATTCAAATACTTATTTCATATATATATATATATATGTGTGTGTGTTTAATTTGAAGGTTTTATATTTGAATACATTTGATTGTTATTAAGCCTTTAACAAATAATTAATGCAGATGTCTGTATCATTTACATATATCACAGCATTTCCTAACCTCCTGCTTCAATAATAGTATGGGTTTCTCCTTTTGATTATGCTTTGTTTTCACTCTTCCTACCTATGCCAGTTTGAAGCTGTTATGTGCCCCAGAAAAGCCATGCTCTTTAATCCTCATTCAGTATTGCTGGGTGGGATCTTTTTGATTATTTCCATGGGGATGTGAAGTAATCAAAGGTTATCAAGGGCAGGGATGGTGGAGGAGTGGAGAAACATCTTATTGATTGTTATTTTGATTAGATGGTTTCCAAGGATATGTGCCTCTACCCATTCAAGGTGGGGTTACTTACTGGAGCCCTGTAAGAGCTCTGTAACCCACAGAGCTCACACAGCCGGAGACCTTTGGAGATACAGAAAGAAAATGCCCCCTAGGGAAGCAGTTGAAGAATCCTGGAGAGAAAGCTAGCGGACATTGCCATGTGTCTTTCCGGCTGAGAGAAAAACTCTGAACATCATCAGCCTTCTTGAGCCAACATATCTTTCCCCGGATGCCTTAGATTGGATGTTTCTATATCCTTGTTTTAATTTAGACATTTTTATGGCTTTAGAACTGTGAACTTGCAACTTAATAGTTCCCTTTTTTTAAAAAGCCATCCCGTTTCTGGTATATTACATTCTGGCAGCTTACAAACTAAAACACCCCCAAATGGTGTTTCTTATTCTAGCTGAACTCATCTGCAAGAAGTCCAGACTCAAGGCACTCTTGATTTTGTGATCTCAGAAAATTAATGAGTATTTCTCCACTCCCCCACCACCCCTGCCCCTGATACCCTGGGATCTTCTGTTTGTCTCTATGGATTTGTGTATGCTAATTATTTCTCATAATAACTTATTTGTACTACTGTATTTGTCCTTTTGTGTCTGGCTTATTTCACTCAATAAGCCAGGTTCATGCATTTTACAGCATGTTTCAGAACTTCATTGTTTTTCTGACTGAATAATATTCCATTGTATGTATATACAACATTTTGTTTATCCATTTATCCAAAGATGGGTACATGGTTTGCTTTCATCTTTTAGCTTTTATGAATACTGCTCCTGTGAACATTGGTGCAACGATATCTTGACCAACTCTACCTTCAGTTCTTTGGGGTATATACCTAGAAGTGGGAGTGCCAGGCTACATTCTATATTTAACTTCTGAGGAGCCGGCAAACTGTTTTCCATAGTGACTATACCATTTTACATTCCCACCAGCAATGCCTGAGGACTCCTATTTCTCCACATCCTTACCAACACTTCTTTTCCCTTTTAAAAAAAATAAGAGCCATCCTAGTGAGCTTGGAATTATATCTCGTGGTTTTGATTTGCCTTTCCCTAATGGCTTATGATATTGAGTATCTTTTCTAAGTTGTTTCTATAACAACAATTGCCCCTTTTGTCTGGGTAATTCCATAGTGGCCCTGTCTCCTTATTCATATAGGATTGCATTACATTTTAGGGACTGAGCCAAACACTGAATTAAGGAGGTATGATCTCATTTAAACCATTTTGTTAATTAAAAATGTTTTTTCGTTAGCAAAGTTGTAGGTTTATAGAACAAGCATGCAGAAAATACAGGATTCCCATATACCTCCATGCCACTGACACTTGCACTGGTAAAGAAAATTTGTTACAATTTATGATAGCAATTTTTTTTTTTGTAATTCTACTGTTTTTTAACAGAAGTTATATTTGTTACAATTGATGAAAGATTATTAAAGTAGTGCTATTTACTACTGTCCATAGTTAACGTAGGGCTATTTTGTCCCCATATTCCTAACCTATTTTTTTTTCCATGACTGCCTATCTTAGTACTTGTCTTCTCGTACACTGGATAAAAGGGGTGTCAGTTCCAAAGTTTTTACATTCACATGGTTACAAAATGAAAACTATATATTTATATGATCATTATCAAAGATCAAGGCTATTAGATTATAGTTCAACAATTTTACATATTTCCTTCTGGCTATTCTAATATACTAGAAACTAAAAATAAGTTTCATAAGGGCAAGCCGAAGATCAAGGACTTGGCTTATTGAATTAGGAGTCCCTAACGCTTGAGAGAATATCAGAAATTCCCACGTGGGGTAATTTAATAGTTCCACATTTTTTCTCCCTTTCCTCAAGGGACTTTGCTAATACTTTTTTTTTTTTTTTTTAATTTTCTGCCCCAAATACTCTGGAATGTATCCAGACATTACAATAACCTGTATAGAATAACCAGATCTCATGCCTTATTCTGGGCTCCACGTTGGATTGTTTAAACTGACCAGACAAGTAAAATTAGATAATATGGGTCAGAAAATTTAAATTTTAGACAAAATAACCATCTCTTCCTTTGGTCTCACACAGAAGTTGAAGTTTTAAAATACAGACAATATCATCCTTTGCCCTGTATTCTGATTTATCTTAGTCCTAACCAGATCTGCTTTATTCATATCTCTAATTGAAATTTGATCTCTTTTCAAATTTCTTTTACAGTTTTTGTATGGAATAATGCTGATTTTCAGAGCTGCAGAACTCTAAATCTGAATCTCAGGTGTCACACAGGTACCCGAAGTTTCAGGTTACTACCAGGTTATACAAAAAAGAGCATAGCATCTCAGAATTTAGAGATAACCATTAAAGTTCAGGAATAAATATGTCTGCTGTAAAAGCTTACATTCTAGGAGCCTTTATCATAAGCCGTTTTTGAACATTCTGTACTTGTTAATCATTGATTGTCCAATTTCTGCCCACTTTCTATCTCCTGATAACCTGTGCGCTCACATTTAATTCTCAGAGTCTGCTCGTTATTGTTCATTTATATTAGTGCAGCCATACGATATTTTCTCTTTCATTTCTGGGTTAGTTCACTCAACATAATGTCATCAAGGTTCATTCACCTCACTGCATGCCTCACAACTTCATTCTGTTCTGTAACTACACAATATCCCATCATATGTATACACCACTGTTTCCCCTCCCACTTGTCAGTTGATGTATCCTTGGGCCACCTCCATCCATTGGCAATAGTGAATAATGCCACCATAAACACCAGTGTACAAATGTTTATTCATGTCCCTGCTTTCAGAACTTACAAGTATATATCCGGTAAATTGATTGCAGGCCTCTTGTAGAATCACCACATGCCTTCCAGAAGGCAGTTCCATTCTACTTCCCTACCAACAGTGAATTGGTATATCTCTTTCTCAACATCTTCTCCAGCACTTATATCTTTTTGCTTATTTTTTCAATTTTGTTGAGATATATGCACATAGCACACAAATCATCCAAAGTGTACTGTCACTGTCTCACAGTATCATCACATAGTTGTGCATACATCCCCATAATCAACTTTAGAACATTTTCATTATTCCAGAACATAAATAATAAAAAAGAAAACCCAAATCCTTACATAACCCATATCCCCTCCTATTGTTGACCCATAGAATTGTGTAGTAAATTTCTTGATGGAAAAATATTAAAATATTACGTTTACCATAGTCCATAGTTTATAATAGCTATGTTTTTCCCCATACACCCCTTCTTTTTTTTTTACATTTATAGGTGCTTAACCATTTTTAAATAGATGTTTATAGGATGAATTCTTTCATGAAAATGTTAACAATTGCAGCAAAATGATAAGCCATCCAAGCAGTGATAAAATATTTTATATTACTAAAATGGTTTTTATACATTATATAACTCTGAGTATTTTCTGTATTAAATTACATCCTATTTTGGTGTGTTATATAAATTTAAGATCACCTATGTGGCTTTAACTCTTAAATTTCTTTTAATCCAGTCATGCTATGAGCTTTTAAAGAGAGGCCAACAGATATCCATTGACATTTGGAACAAAGTGGTCAGTAAATACCATCAAAATGACCTTTGAAAAGTATTTGGGAGGGTGGTGCAACAGTGGCTCAGTGGCAGAATTCTTATCTGCCAGAATTCTCACCTGCCATGGCAAAGACCTGAGTTCGATTCCTGGAGCCTGATCTTGCCAAAAAAAAATATTTGAGAGACTCTGGAAAACATGATAGGATATTTAGTGTAATCTTAGTATAAGGTAAGGTACCTGGTTCAACTGTACTGGAAACTTTGATATGAAAAAGCAAATAAAAATTGGCTTTCAGAGAAGAGAGAACTAGAAAAGGAAAGGGGACATGTATCTTCTACTTTGAAATATGCGGCAGTACATGGATTCTAAGACAAAACAGTTGCTCAGCTAGGTATAGCCAACTATGAAAGCAAATACTATACATTTATTACTGATAGGCCTCATAAAGGACAATAAATTTAGCCAAGCTTTGTTTGTTTTTTTGCTTTTTTTTTTAAGAAAGATTTTGTTAGGACTCTTGATTGGTATTTAATTCCTTTTTACAAGCCCAAATTTGATTCAGTTTAGTACGGTCTTAGCAGGGTTCCTAATCTGTCTAGGCAGAATAAATCGGTCTGACCTCACTAATTATTTGGAATACACAATGATGGGAAAAAGAGATAAAGAACTCCAGTTATACGATAATCATGGAACCAGTGTTTTGGAATTGAAAACATCAGACAAGGCAGAGACAATTTTGACTTAGGAGGAATCTCTAGATATATGCATTTGAAGGGCAGCTCACATATGTCTGAGACATTTGACTTGGTATAACCTAGCTTGGAAGAAACATAGGCATCAGATTGGATTAATGGTATCAACATAACAGAACAGAAGAGAGAAGACATTAAAGAATCCCAGGTTGTCCTAAGATGGAATTTTCTGTGGAGGCATTCGTATGTGCTAATTAGGGATTAGGTATGAAAAAAAAGATTTTTGATGTGGAATCTATTTGGAGATTGTTTATGTGTATTGGTATGTGTCTTGATTTGCCTGTCTGTTATGACAAATATAATACAATGGATTGGCATAAACGAATAAATTTATAGTCTCAAGTTTTGGAGTCTAGTAGTCCAATATCAGTGTATCAACAGGACTTGCTTTCTTACCAGGTCTGTCACATTCTGACAACTCTCCATCACATGATGATCCCTCTCTCCTTTTGTGTATTCCTCTAATTTCCACTAACTTCTGGCTTTTGCCTGACTAACTGCATTTAAATTTCCTTTGCTTGTAAGGACTCCATTCATATAGATTAAAGCTCATCTTGATTCAATTTGGCCTCACCTAATAGGACTTTGAAAATCCTACTCATAAATAGGTCCACATCTTAACTAATAATAACATCTTCAAATGTCCTATTTACAAATGTGTTCGCACCCACAGGAACATGGATTCAGACTTGAACAAATATTTTGTTGGGGGCATGACTCAATCCTCAACAGTGTGTATGTGACCTATTCATGGAGTTTTCTTTAAGTTGTAGTTGTTGAGATGGTGGTGAATTTAGCTAAACTGTAGGCAATACAGGACATTTTGACTATTTGAACTGGGCAACCCAGAGAAACTAATAACGATGGGGATGCTTCACCTAAGGAGGAGCCATCTCCTCCTTAATCCTTAAAGGTGATTGTACTTTGCAAGAGAGACCAGTGAGGGCCAAGCCTCAGCCTTTTACAGCAGTGTTGGTCTGATTGAATGGGAAAGGATGTAACCTAAGCACCAAAAATAATTACAGAGATACAAAATCTTCTATCATCTCCTGGTCATTTAGAGATAAAAAGTTGCTACACATGGCAAATGAGCTGGCTTTCCATTTTTCTTAAGCAATTTTCAGTCTTCAAATCCCTTTTCTTTCATAGAATTAAATTAAAATTCTCATCAAATTTGGGAAAGCGTCTGCCCTATTAAAGTGAGAATTCTTCTCTGTTGCACCACTTTATGACAAAATCTGCATAAGAGGGAATTTTTCCCTTAGGTTATCCCCTAGTATAATGTTTCTATTTTGTGATAAATATAGAACTTTCATAGCCATATTTCATTATACAATGCACAGACATTCCCTTTGGCAGGATTAAGACTTTCTTAGATTTCTTATACTCCATAAGGCATTACATGGGAGATTTTTACAAAGAAGAATATTTCATACTAAAATTATTTTGATATGGAAGAACATTATTTTATTTTTTAGGGTGCAGGATTTAGCCATGGTATTGCTGTGGGTCAAGTCCGAAACAACAGGTGCAGGAGTTAGAATGTAGGTTAATTATTCCACAAATTAAAATACTTTGATAAGGTACAAAGTGTTTACCATTAGTCAAGTTTCAGCCTCAAGTAGAAAATTATTGTCAGAAGGTCTGAGAAAGATCCTACTTATAAAAATCTGGCCATTTCATATATAGAAAGCCCACAGAATTGTGAAACTCCTCTAAGACTGTAGCCCTCTGGAGGTTCTCTTTTTCACTCTCATCCTAGTCTACACTCAGCATGTAGTAACTTCTCAAAATTGCCATTTAATTACTTTTTACATGGCAGGCACCGGGAAACAAACCCAGGTCTCCTGCATGGCAGGCGAGAACTCTGCCACTGAGCCACAGTGGCCTGCCCTATCAATTTTTATTTGTTCCAAAAAGGCACTCTTTTCTCCATCTTTGTTCTCCATGGCCCAGAATGTTATATATCTTAACATTTTTGCCAAGAGCAACTTTTTAAAAGCCATTTTTATGTAGTCATTTATCAATTCTGAGAAATGAATTAGAACACTAAAGGGTGAGTGATTTCTCTAGGGTCAAAAAGCTAGGTACAATTATGTAAATGTGCTTTCATCAATTGTAACAAATGCACAACAATACAAGGTGTAAATAATAGGGTGGTATATGGGAGTCCTGTATCTTATGCATGATTGTTCTGTAAACCTACAACTTCTCTAATAAAGAAAAAAAAAAAAATAAAAGAGAGAGTCTAAAAGCAAAAAAAAAAAAAAAAAAATTGCTGTTTAAGTATTCCTACCTATTCATGTCTCTAGCAGCTTCTGTTCCAGGTAAGCAGCTCAAGATTGATTCTATGTATTCACTAACTCTGTGATATCCAGGGTTGTGGTTTGCCCTAAAACCTCAGTTTTTTGATGGGTCCTAGAAAAGTGATTGATTTTCATCTCTTGTTTTAAGCATGGGAGTGATGACTTCCAAGCTCTTTGCATGTCCAAGCTGAAACTGGAAGTCTCATCTTCAGACCTTAGTACTTGTAATGCCCAGTGAAATTCTACATTATGACACTACTAACAACTATGAATAGCACATATATTAAATTATGGAGAAGACCTCCTGACAATAATAATAAAATATATTATTTGATTATGGACTATGTGTAAGCGTAATGAATGACAGAATCGTCACAGGTGACAGGAAGGAAGTGAAAATATTTGATCATAATATCCCTGCACCACATGTGAAGCAGCATGGTGTTATTTGAAGGGGGATTTAGATAATTTTAAAATGTATATTGGGACTTCCGGAGAAGATGGCGGCTTAGTAAGACGCGCGGGTCTTAGTTCCTCCTCCAGAAAAGCAACTAAAGAAACAGAAACAATACGAAACAGCTCCCGGAGTCACGACAGAGACCAAAAAGACAGCGTACCCCATTCTGGAACAGCTGAACGGGCAGGGAGAATCTGCTGCGGTGAGCTACCCGAGGGGCGCGCGTTTTCCCGGCCCGGTCGGCTGGCGACTGGGGTCCCCTCCACGCACGTGGCTCCCCGGTCTGACTGGGAACGTTGGATAGCGGGGCCCTCCCGTCACGCTTGGCGTTTCGGGCCAGCTGGGCAATTAGGACCGGCACTCTCCCAAGCCGCAGCGGCCAGCGACCCCCACCTCCACGCACGGTTTCCCGGGCCGACTGCTGTGCAGACAGACGAGCGTCACGAGCGCCACCTACTGGGCAGGAAAAGAAAAACAGAGCCCAGAGATTTCACAGAAAAAGCTTTCAACCAGCTGGGTCCCACACCCAGGGAAATCTGATCAAATGCCCAGACACCAGCAGAAAATAATGGATGACGCTCGGAAAATTGAAGATATGGCCCAGTCAAAGGAACAAACCAATAGTTCAAATGAGATACAGGAGCTGAGACAACTAATGCTGAATATACGAACAGAAATGGAAAAATTCTTCAAAAACCAAATCAATAAATTGAGGGAGGACATGAAGAAGACATGGGCTGAACAAAAAGAAGAAATAGAAAATCTGAAAAAACAAATCACAGAACTTATGGGAGTGAAGGACAAAGAAGAAAAAATGGAAAAAACAATGGATACCTACAATGGTAGATCTAAAGAGACAGAAGCTACAATTAGTGAACTGGAGGATGGAACATCTGAATTCCAAAAAGAAACAGAAACTATAGGGAAAAGAATGGAAAAACTTGAGCAGGGGATCAGGGAACTGAATGACAATATGAAGCGCACAAATATACGTGTTGTGGGTGTCCCAGAAGGAGAAGAGAAGGGAAAAGGAGGAGAAAAACTAATGGAAGAAATTATCACTGAAAATTTCCCAACTCTTATGAAAGACCTAAATTTACAGATCCAAGAAGTGCAGCGCACCCCAAAGAGAATAGACCCAAATAGGCGTTCTCCAAGACACTTACTAGTTAGAATGTCAGAGGTCAAAGAGAAAGAGAGGATCTTGAAAGCAGCAAGAGAAAAACAATCTGTCACATACAAGGGAAACCCAATAAGACTATGTATAGATTTCTCAGCAGAAACCATGGAAGCTAGAAGACAGTGGGATGATATATTTAAATTACTAAAAGAGAAAAACTGCCAACCAAGACTCCTATATCCAGCAAAATTGTCCTTCAAAAATGAAGGAGAAATTAAAACATTTATAGACAAAAAGTCACTGAGGGAATTTGTGACCAAGAGACCAGCTCTGCAAGAAATACTAAAGGGAGCACTAGAGTCATATACGAAAAAACAGAAGAGAGAGGTATGGAGTAAAGTGTAGAAAGAAGGAAAATCAGATATGATATATATAATACAAAAGCCAAAATGGTAGAGGAAAATATTATCCAAACAGTAATAATACTAAAAGTTAATGGACTGAATTTCCCAATCAAAAGACATAGAATGGCAGAATGGATTACGACCCAGCAATACCACTGCTAGGTATCTACTCAAGGGACTTAAGGGCAAAGACACAGACGGACATTTGCACACCAGTGTTTATAGCAGCATTATCTACAATTGCAAAGAGATGGAAACAGCCAAAATGTTCATCAACAGATGAGTGGCTAAACAAACTGTGGCGTATACCTACGATGGAATATTATGCAGCTTTAAGACAGACTAAACTTATGAAGCATGTAATAACATGGATGGACCTAGAGAACATTATGCTGAGTGAGTCTAGCCCAAAACTAAAGGACAAATACTGTAAGGTCCCACTGATGTGAACCGACATTTGAGAATCAGCTTGGAATACATCATTGGTAACAGAGACCAGCAGGAGTTAGAAACAGGGTAAGATAATGGGTAATTGGAGCTGAAGGGATACAGACTGTGCAACAGGACTAGATACAAAAACACAAAAATGGACAGCACAATAATACCTAAGTGTAATGTAACTATGTTGGAACACTGAATGAAGCTGCACCTGAAATATGGTTTTTTGTTTGTTTGTGTGTTTGTATCTTTTGTTTTTGTTTTTTTCTTTTTCCTTTTTATATATATATATATTATTAGTATTATTATTTTAATTCTCTTCTCTATATTAACATTCTATATTTTTTTCTGCTGTTTTGCTAGTTCTTTTCCTAAATCGATGCAAATGTACTAAGAAATGTTGATCATACATCTATGTGATGATACTAAGAATTACTGAGTGCATTTGTAGAATGGAATGATTTCTAAATGTTGTGTTAATTTCTTTTCTTTTTTTGATTAATAAAAAAATTAAAAAATAAATAAATAAATAAATTTTATTGAACTTAAAAAAAATGTATATTGTAAACTAAATTTTACCATATAAAATACTCAATTAAGATAGGATTTAACAAATGAATATGAATGCTGAATCATTAAATTGATATCTCTTTTAGTCTCCAGTATTTTAGAGCTGCTAGAAGTAAAAACCTAAGACTGAAATTATAACCCATGTCAAACTCTGAAATATGTTCTCCAACTGACTGTGGTGCTGTGCTTTGAAATTTATAGCTTTTTTGTATGTATGTTACTTTTCACAAAAAAAAGAAGGAAAAAAGTTGATTGCAATGATAAAAAAAATATTTAAGCCCCCTAGCCTCCTATAGTCTGGAGAACCGAGAAGGAAAAATATGAGAGGATTGTATTACAACCCATGACAAACTCTGGGATCTATCCTGTAACTACTTGTTGAAGAGTACTTTAAAAACCACCGCCTTTTTATTTCTTTGCTTTGTAAATATGTTATACTATACAATAAAAAAGTTAAAAAAATTTTCGATTAAAACTAGAGAAGGCAAGTGTGCCAGTTTGATCTTTTAGGTACCCCAGAAAAGCCAAGTTCTTTAGTCCTCATTCAATATTGCTGGTTGGGATCTTTTTTATAGTTTCTGTGGAGATGTGACCCACCCAGTTGTGGGTGGTAACTTATGATTAAATAGTTTCTGTGGAGATAAGTCTCCACCCATTCAAGGTGGGGTTGCTTACTGAAGCCCTTTAAGTGGGAACCACTTTAGAAAAAGCTTCAGAACCAACAGAGCCCACACAGTCAGGCATCATTGCAGATGAAGAAAGAAAACACCCCCAGGGAGGCCTTTGAAGAAGTCTAGAGAGAAAACTAGTAGATGTCTCCATGTGTCTTTCCAGCTCAGAGAGAAACCTTGAACATCATCAGCCTTCTTGAGCCAAGTGTCATTCCATGGATGCCTTAGTTTGGACATTTTTATAGTCTTACCTTAATATGGTTATTTTCACAACCATAGAACTGTAAACTAGCAACTTCATAAATTCCCTTTTTAAAAAGCTGTTCTGTTTCTGGTATAATGCATTCTGGTAGCTTACAAATTAAAACAGCAGGAAAAGATGAGAAAAAAGAAAAAGAAGCAGAACAAGTGTAATGTAATGAGTAGAAAACAGTTATATAGGTGTTAGATTTCAATCCAACTATATTAATAATCACTTTAAATGTGAATGGTCTAAACATGCCAATTAAAAGACAAAGATTGTGAGTAATTAAAAAGAAATAATAATAATGAAATAACAACTCTTCAAGAATCCTTCTATGAAAAATCTATATATAAAGACTCAAGTAGTTTATAAATAATATAGAGAGACATGCTAAGCTAATAGTAATAAAAAAAAAAAAAACCTAGAGAGTTTACATTAATTCCAGGCAAAGCCAACTTCAGAACAAGGAAGATTATTAGGGACAACAAAAGTTGCTACATTGTGAAAAGTAGATCAATTTTTTTTCAAGAAGACTTAATAATCTTTAAGGTTTATCCTCTAAGAACAGAGTGTCAAATACACCAGGCAAAAATTGATAGAACTGAAAGGAGAAATAGATAAATTCATGACTATAGTTGGAGACTTCAACTTCCTTCTGTCAGTAATTGATAGATCAAGCTGGTAGAAAATCAGTAAGGCTATAGATAATGTGAACAGCACAATCAATCAATTTGATCCAAATGACTGTTACAAAATACTCCACCCAACAACAGCAGAAGCTACATTTTTCTCAAACTTGCATAGAACGATTACTAAGATAGCTTCCATTCTAAGACATAAAATGTATCTTAATGAATTAAAAAGAATAGAAATGCCGATGCCTGCCCATAAAAAAAAAAAAGAATAGAAATCATACAAAGTATGTTCTCAAACCACAGTGGAAGTTAATAACAGAAAGATAGCTGGAAAATTCCCAAATGCTTGGAAATTAACCACACTTCTGAATAATACATAGTTTATAGAAGTCTAAATGTTAAAATGTTTTGAATTAAGGTCTAGAGATAACACTGCATACCTCACTGATGTCCATTATTCCCTCTTCCTTAGACCTGGTTTATGAAATTGAGATACTCTCAGCTTAAGTCCCTTTCCTCTACAAATCCAAGAAGACAAGAGTGAGAGAGGGACTCACAGGAAAAGAGAGAAAATCTCTAAATAATAGACTTGGGCACTTTTGAAATGTTATAGATGATACTCATTTTCTACACATTTATTCTTTTAAAATTATTCTGAAAATGCCACTGAGGAGAACCTTGGGATTTCATTTATGGTGACCAGCAGATTCAGATTTTTTTTTTTTTTTTCTGGGAGACTATATCTATCTGGAGACTCTATAGAGCCTCCCAGGGGGAAAAAAAAAATTGATTCTGTTAGTGACATAAATGAAATTCCTAGGCTCTATCTATCTATTAATCTAATCTAATCTAATCTAATCTATCTCTCTGATTTGGTTTCCTAAAGCTGTTGGAATGGAATTGCTTTTAAAAGGGAATGTATTGGGTGGGCAATCATGTGCAGTGGCAGAGTTCTCACCTGCCATGCTGGAGACCTGGGTTCGATTCCCAGTGCCTGCCCAGGAAAAATAAAAAATAAAAAGGGAATATATTGTTCAATTCCCAATGCCTGCTTTTTTTTAATAAAAAAGGGGGGAATGCATTACATTACAAGTTTACAGTTTGAAGGCCATGAAAATGTCCTAATTAAGGCACCAACAGGAGGTTACTTTCACTCAAGGGAGGCAGATGCTATCTGAAACACCTCCGTCAGCTGGGAAGGCACATGACAGCTTTCTCTCCTGGCTTCCCCTTTCATAAGGCTTTCCTGGGGGCATTTTCCTTCTGCATCTCCAAGGATCTCTGGCTATGTGGATTCTAAAGCTTTATCCAAAATAGTTCACTCTTAAACGACTCCAATAAGTGACCCTACCTTGAATGGTTGGAGACACATCTCCATGGATACCACCTAATCAAAAGGCCCAGCCCACAATTGGGTGGGTCACTTCTCCATAGAAACAACTAAAGTAAAAAGATCCCACTCAACGATATTGAATAAGGATTAAAGTGCATGGATTTTCTGGGGTACTCAACAGTTTCAAACCAGCACACTTTCTATATCTATTATCTTCCGCCTGTGTATCATATCTCTATGTCTGTTTTGGTTTGCTAAAGCTGATGAAATGCAATACCAGAAATGGGTTGACTTTTAAATGGAGATTTATTAACTTATAATTTACACTTCTTAGGCTTTGAAAAATGTCCAAATTAAGGCATAAATGTGACCATACCTTCTATAACAACTCGTTACTGGCAAACTTGTGCTCCTCTGTCGGATAGCAAGGCACAGCAAATCTGCTGGTCCTTCTCTTCAGTTTCATTGCTTCCAAATTCTGGCTTCAGTGACGTCCTCTTTTAGCTTCTGTGGGTGTGTCCTTGTCTCTCAACTTCTCTGGGGACTTTTCCATGAGCTTCTCTGAACGCCACTTCTTATTCTTAACTTCTGTATGTGTTTTATCTTCTTATAAAGGACTCCAGTAAGAGAATTAAGACCCACCCTTGGATACTCCTCAATTGAAATAGCCTAGCCAAAAGGTCCCACCCACAATAAGTCTATATCCACAAGCATAGATTAAAAGAACATGACCTTTTCTGGTGTACATACAACTTCAAACTACCATAATGTCTGTCTGTCTTTCTATCTATCTATCTATCTATCTATCTATCTATCTATCTATCTATCTATCAGCTATCTATCTATCTATCTATCTATCTATCTGTCTGTCTGTTTTTATAGTATAAAGAGCATGCAAATCAAGTAATGCTGAAACATGCTGTCAGTATCTGCATGCATAGCAACCTTGTCTCTGACCGTTTACCTAAATAAATCACTGCACCAAAATTTTGAATGAATGAGGCTTTTTGTAAGTACATTAGAATCTGCTGGACACATTTTATTTCAAACTCTCTGTAAGATGAAAGAAGACACAAGGCATCTCTACATAGGCGGAATTTTTGTTTCTATTGCTATAAATGGCTAATGTTCCCAACATTTTAGATTTTGTTCATAAGCTAGTGAGTTGTTGCAAATCAAATGAGTTACATTACAGCATGTGTGATCAAAGTCAATTTTCTAAGGCAAAAACTATTTTGCTTCTATTAAATACGATTTCCTCTAATTTTTTTTTTCCAAGATCTGAGTCTATCACATGCCTAATGGTTAAAAACTACTTTTATGAGAAATTAAACAGAACTCTTTACGTAAGAATTAACTCTTTCAGAGACTATTAACTCATCCCCAGTGTTTTAGTTTGCTGAAGCTGCCAGAAAGCAATATACCAAAAATGGAACTGCTTTTAAATGGAGAATTAATTAAGTTGTAATTTTTAAGTTCTAAGGTCATGAAAATGTCCAAATTAAAGCATCCAGGAAAAAAACCTTGATTTAAGAAAGGCCAATGGGTCCAGCACACCGCTGTCAGCTGGGAAGTCACTTGGTATAGCTCTGCTAGCTTCCTCTCCTCATTTCATAACGCTTCCCCAGGGTGTTTTCCTTCTGCATATCCAAAGGTCTCTGCATATCTGGGCTCTGTTGGTACTATGGCTCTTTCCAAAATGGTTCCCTCTTAAAGGGCTCCAGTAAGCAATCACACCATGAATGGGTAGATGCACATCTCCATAGAAACCACCTATTCAAAAGTTACCACCCACAGTTGGGTGGGTCACATCTCCATGGAAACAATAAAAGAGATCCCACCCAGCAATATTGAATGAGGATTAAAGGACATGGCTTTCTGGGGTACATGACAATTTCAAACCAGCATACCCAGTAAACAGTAAAGAAAGTATCATCACTTATCAATATAACTACATGCATTTACATATTTAAACTTAAATAATGTTTTTTATATAAACAGCTGAAACACAACTGTTTCTTTCCTCCTAATTTTCTTCCTAATTTCCTCCTAATATTGTCCTATATTATCTTTTCTGTTTTGTTGAGAAAGTAAAAATCAGCATTGTAATTTTAATTCTAAAGGTACTTATGTCAATAGGATTTTTTGCTTTTCAAATTTTATCAGCAAATATTCCTGTAAAAGATAGTATCTTTCTAATTTATATCAGAATATTTCATGCTAATGTTCTTATTTCACACTGACAAGATTATTATTTTAGAATTATACAGAATGATAAGCTGCTAATTCTTCTCATTAAACATTTACCATGTTGGAAAGTGAGGAATTCTAATTTCCAACATTGTATCTGTGATAATGAAGTCCCATAGTGAGACTAGCCTTCACCTGTGGATGTGTATTAGCAATGTGTACATTCTGGAATCCCTGTGCATTACATGAATTCCATTACCTGAAAATTTCTGTCTCTACTTTGTACAAGAGAACAGAATTAGAACCTATAGGTGTGTTTATAGTATTTAATGCTTTATATAGCCAATCACAGAGCTTTGAATCATGGATCCAATGACCAATAACCAAGGAAATATCTACTATGTGGCATAAGCCAATCAATTGTGTTTCCTTAGCATTTATAATTGGAATTCTAGGTAGATCTATGGGGCTTTGTGCATTGAGACTTGACTGAAACTTGATGACAAAGTGGTCCTATGTGATCTTGGACAAACAGAACAAAGAAAGCAAATCTGGAAGTAACCAAAATGTAAAATCAGATTTCAGAAATTGTAATAAGATATCATTTAACTCTAAAAGGAGGATCTGAGAGGACAGAAACCTATGTTTTCTGACAGCTATCCTATTTTGGGTTCAGGTCCCTGTTCAGGCAATCTGCTTTGTTCCAAAATCAGCCCCACTCTCTGTCAGAAAAAGCTTGAGTGGATTCTGTGCATTGCAACCAAACAATCACTAAAATAGTTTCTTTTCCAAATGGCAAGAAAACAAATGCTATTTATTGATTATATGGTAGCATTTCTTGGCCTAAAATCATTTGTGTGTGTGTGTGTTACGTGTGTATATTTACATACATGCTATATATACAACCATATATACAACTTTGTATAAACACATACATGGAAATAGAATTACAGTAGGGATAACATTTTAGAACCAATTTTTTTTCTAAATGTAAGACAAAATCAAGCATCAAAATGATTGTAAAAAAAATGCTTAAGTAGAAGTATGAAGCCCATTGGAAATGCAATGGAGTAATGTGATTACTGATCCTTTATTTGAAGTTTCTAGAACAATATCTCACTAATACGTGGTTTATTCATATTTGTTCCTTTCTTCTCTCTTCAATAAGGCCTCTGGTGAAAATTAAAATAGTATTAAATTATACATGTAAATTGTCGGTAGTTTGCAAGTGACTGGGGGATACTTCTGCCTATTTTACTATTTTACTCTCATTACTGATATTTTAAACTGTTGAATATCCAGTTTATGTTAAAATATACAGCTATAGTTTCATATTACCAAGTTTACTTTATTATGTACTTGTTGAAATATGTATGTTTCTTTATTATAAGTTGTTAAAGAAATGTTCTATTAATATGTGTGCTATTGTTACACTGCTGTGTTAACAGCTGAATATTTAATAAAAATATGAGATGTGAAATATGCATTACACAATTTATTAAAATTCCCTTTTTTGCAATGGCATATTTTTATAACACTTTATTGATTTAGAAACATATTGATGAACACAATGTAATCTAACATTTTTCAGCGGTGGAGATTGAAGTATTCACCTATGGTATGAAAGAAATTCCTGGAATTAATTGCCTATTTCAGTGTGAGATAGAGAAAATGTTCAATATAATTCCATTTAATTTTAAATGGGTACACTTTAGGAGATACTGCTGATGACAAATTGGTTATTATATACTTTTACAAGTACTTTTTATCTTATGCACTGAATCCAATGCTACCAAATTAAATCTACTCTTAGGTATCTGGGCTTTCCTTTTACTTTCTTCCCTTCAACATATTTAATGTACAAAATGAGTTAAATGCCCATTTTTAAATCTAAATAATGTACTTCAGTTTATGCTTCCAGCTCAGTTTATATTTTCTAGATTTGTCAAGGCCCTACAAATTAAAAAGCATATTGTGCATCTCAAATCTAAAGCATCATAGTAGTTATTTCAAATAGTAGATATTGACTAAGTATACTTATAAGGCTAAGAGCAGTCAACAAATTCTAGATGTTTCCTGACCAAGACCACTACAGCTGGCACTTATTGAGTAAGTCATTATATATTGCCTGAGAATTTGAGGACTTGGAATTTCCTGGTGGTCCTATATTATCTTGGTTCTAAACCAAATGATTGAAATTCAGACAATTTAGGATTCGAATGCCCTAAAGAATCAAGTTATAAGGAATGAGATTTTAAAGTTCACTTAAAAATGTTTCTCCCAAATATTTCTTGAATCCTTTTTAATTTTCCTACTGAGACCAAATCCTCCTACCTTTCCTTGGATTAAGTTCTGTCTTTTCCGTGAAACCAACCATCTTTCATGAATCTTTTCTTTCTTTATAAAGTTCTCATATTTATACATTGTTTTAGTTTGCTAATGCTGCTGGAATGCAATATACCAGAAATGGAATGGCTTTTATAAAAGTAATTTAGTAAGTTACAGGTTTGCAGTTCTAAGGCTATTGCGCTAGCTTGAAAGGATTTGTACCCTAGAACCAATCTTGTGGGAGCAACCATTTCTTTTAATCCCTATTCAGTACTGTACATTGTAAACTTGTTTAGATTATCTCCACAGAAATGTGGATCACCCAGTTGTGGGTATTAACCTTTGAGGGAAATGTGACTCCACCCATTCCAGGTGGGTCTTCATTACTTTACTGGAATCCTTTAAAAGAGGAAGCATTGCAGAAGAAAGTTTTTAGAGCCATGGGAGAGCCATGAAAGAGCCATGAGAACCACAAGAGCCTATGCAGCCAGAGATCTTTGGAGATGAAGAAGGAAGATTCCCTTCGAGGAACTTCATGAAACAAGGAGCCTGGAGAGAAAGCTAGCAGACTTCACCATATTCTCCATGTGCCTTTCCAATTGAGAGAGAAACCCTGAACTTCATTGGCCTTTCTTAAGTTAATGTTGACAGTTAACCTCCTGTTGGTGCCTTAATTTGGAATTTTTTTATGGACTTGCTTTAATTGGGACATTTTCACAGCCTTAGAACTGTAAACTAGCAACTTAATAAATTCCCCTTTCTAAATGCTATTCCATTTCTGATATATTGCATTCTGGCAGCTAGCAAACTAGAATAGGCCATTAAAATGTCCAAGTGAAGGCACTCAGAGAAAGATACCTTGACTCAAAGAAGGCTGGTGTCTGTCACATGGGAAGACATGTTCCCATTTCCATTGTTTTCAGCTCCTGATGCCAGAGGTAACATGGTTACCTCTCTACATGTTTGTGGACCTTTACTTAGCTCCTCCTGGACACAATTCTGGGATATGGCTTGCTTAGCATCTTATGGGAAGGTCCATGGAAATGTCTGCTGGGCTCTGTGTCTCCAAACATCACTGTCTAGGCATCTGCTCTCTATGTCAGCACTCCAAGCATCTCCAAATGTCTGCATCTTTGTCAGCTCTGAAGCAACTATTCTCTAAACATCTGCATCTTAGGTTTCTCCAAAATGTTTCCCTTTTTAAAGGACTCTAGCAAACTAATCAAGACCTACCTTAAATAGGTGGAGTCACATCTCCACCTAATCAAAAACCATATCCTCAATTGGGCATGTCACATCTCCAGGGAATTAATCTACTGGAAAGTCATGACCGCAATGGGATGGGTCAGTCTCTATGGAAACAATCTAATCATCCTAAACAATAGGTCTGGTCCTACAAGATTGGATTAGGAAAGAAAACATGGCTTTTCCAGGGTACATAATAATTTCAAGCCAGCACACACATTATATTAAATGCCTTATTTCTTAAATATATATTGCTTTCATTATTTTTAAACATTTGACATGAAATTTTGTTTTTTTCATAAAATACATTTTCTAGATGTTGATTCATTTCCTTGGGGACCCTTTTAGTGTGAATTCTAAAAGTGGCTATCAGGTGGTATTGGCATCTGGATATTGAAACCTTATTTAATGAAAGCCATATGTCCTATTTAAGTATACCTAATTTTTATTTTAAAGGATATTTCTATAATAAAATTGTATTAATTATGATTGATTAATTCATTCATCCAAGACATATTTATTCATTATCTTCTAGTATAGGCATGGAATGTAATATCTAGGCTGTTATGGAATATTCATCCTAGTGGGGAGACCCAGATGATATTCAAGTTAATAAAGAGGTGAACAGGAAGATACCAACTGATAATAAGTGCTACATAGAAAGTTAAACCGAAAGATGATGTGATAGAAGGTGACTGGTTGACTCTTTCATGTTGTATGGTCAGGGAAGTCTTCTGGGAATAGAGGACATTTAAAGTAAGACATGAAGGAGCTGGCCAAGCAAGGACCAAGGTGGCCAAGATTCCGAGTAGTGGTATCAAGTAATATGGAATCTGGGTTGTAATGTGAGTGGGGAGAGTGTGTGCAAGATGAGAAAGGGGAGGCAGCCATGGGCTAGATCAGGTGGGGCTTTTCAAGCCAGGGTCAGTGCTTGGGTTTTATTCCAAGTACAATAGAAAGTCCTTACAAAGTTTCAACTAAAAGGGAGGATTGTGATAGGATTTATACTTTAAAAGATGAGTCTAACAGCATTATTCTTGCAAAAGTATTTTTCTTGCTACTACTCATTATGTTTAATGGCTGTGTAGTATACCATGTGATATAGTTTAATTATTTTTATCATCAACTATTGAGGTTATTTCTTATATTCCCTAATTATGATATATATCATATAGTATAATATATTGTAATATAAATAATGACATCTTTATTAAGTATATGTCCTCTTCTATTAGATGGATTACATGGTAGATGATCAGAAATCAGATCTCTGGATCAAAGGATAAGAATATATTTTTTCACATACTTATGTCTTGCTAAATGACTTTCTAAAAGACTGGTATCTATTTATATTTTCATTGGTGAAACATGAGAATATCATTCATTCTTACCAAGAAATAATTTTTTTAAAAGCAAGCAAAACTTTTTTAATTTAATCAGAAAAACCCCAAAAGATTGAATAGATTTCATATTTAGTATAAGATGAAATATAACTTAAAGAAATTAAATGGTAAACACCTCTATCTAAACTGGAATTTATCTCAGGTTAAATGTATACAATTTGAACTGTTATCAATTGCTATTTACTTTATTCTAGCTGTTATCCTACTGTTTTAATTAGAATGTCCCATGCTGCTTTCAGCTCTTGGAAAGAAGCCTGTTTCTTGGCGATACACATATAGGAAAGCCTTTTGCTGATTTTTCTCAGAGCTTTAGGGAATATTACAATTTGGGATAGGAGGTTTCAATTCCTTTCCAACCTGAGCTCCTTTGAAACAAGAAGCTATCTATTGGTGCTTCAAACATTTTTATTTTGTCTTTCTTTTAAGTTGTTGTTCCCTATCAGAACAAGAAAATAACATGACTGCTTGGCTCCATGCATATGAAACTGAAACCCAAACTTAATTGACAAAGTGATCACATTACTAATTTGTCTATCTAACATAGAGCTCAGTTATCAGAAAAGAATCTTCTAGCTAGCCGCTTCTATTATTGAAAACTCTTACCTCTCTTTCAAGTAGCAATAACTACATATTATTGCATTATTTGCTAACCATTTTGCTGTTGTCAGTGATTTCTTATAATAGATTTCAGAGGCAATCTGTAACTCTATTGAATCGGTGTTAGCTTCTTAAGGTAACTTTAAAACCAATATACTAGGCCCTCTAAAGCATCCTTTAAACAAAATGTTTTCTCCACATTGTCAAAGCATTTTGTAAGTATAAGCATTTCCTACCCAACTTTATCATAAGCTCCTTGAGGATAAAAAGTATGTATTTTGTTTATAACTTGTGTTTCCTAGGGCATGTCACACTTCCAATATTCTATAAACAGTTCTTGATGTTATTGGGGATTGCATCCCACAAAAAAAAAACATGTTCAGATCTTAATCTGCTTACCTGTGGGCGTGAGCCTACTTGAAAATAGGACCACTGAAGATGTTATTATTAGTTATGGTATCACCAAACTAATCAGGTTGGGCCTTAGTCTGTACCATTGGAGCCTTTATAAAGAGAGGAATTTAGATGCAATCAGAAGAAGCCATAAACCAGAGAAGCCAGAAGTAGGAGAAATCAGAAGGACAAGAAGCCAGAGAAAGAGCGATCAACATGTCAGAGGCAGAGATGTAAGCCAAGGAACCCCAAGGACCGCGGCAAGTCAGCCCCAGAACACTGCAGACTCTGGGAGAAAGCGTGACCTATCTAGACTTTGATTTTGGAGTTATAGCCTCCAACGCCATAAGCCAATAAACTCCTGCTTCATAAGTTAACCAGGGTTGTTATAGATGCATGCATATACAGTGATTATCTACTGCCAGGAGTATTGTAGACAATCAAGAGAGAATAAAGCTATTTATCACTTGAGAGAGGAATATCTCCTTCAATCATGATTAGTCTCATGCAAGGTTAATGGATTCTTAGCTCTAGGACACTCATTGGAATATCTTTACCTTCTCTTGAATATTTGAGATCTTCTTGAAACTATTTTCTAAAGGGAAAAAAAAATCCTCTTGCTTCTCTTTCTAAATTCCTTATACCTTCTTAACAGTCATCTTTAAGGAAAAGTTGTCCTGATGCAACTGTAGCAGAGGGCGACGGGCCCCAGACCCCGGGGCACAGTCTCAGGATGGCTGTGACTCGCCTTGGTTTGTGAAGTGAGCAAGGCAGTGCAGCCCATCAGCAGGCAGTGAAACAGCCTGTCTCCTGCTTCCTCATTGGCACGCATTCATCAGGAGAATTAATTTCTTGGGAAGATGATTTTGAAGCAACAACTGAAAAAAGCTATAGTTCTTGACAAGTCATGAAGTATGAGGAAAAATGCAGTAGGAGTCAGGTCCTACTGGAGTCTCTGTTATTTAGTATATATGACTGTTGGCAATTGCTTACCTATCCATATCTCAGTTTTCTCACCTATCACATAGCTGTTATAGCCTAATTCCAAAGTGCTATGGAAATATAATATTATACAGATCAAAATTCCATGTAAAGAGTAAAGCACTTAAAAAATTAAGATCACACACTTTTAAAAACTTAGCTCTCAATAGTTTAGAAAATAGCTTTTCAGCTTAATTTCAAATTTCATGTCAAACACATAACCAAAAAAATTCAAGTAGCCAGACTCTGGGGCTATAAAGAATTCAGCCATTATTTTTGAACAGCATCTTATTTCTCTGAACTTTGAGACTGATTTTTGAAACTTTCATTCTCTATTTTGTATTCATCTGCTTTTAGTGTATCAATAATTCCTTTCATTTTACAACTCTATTACCCTATATTCATTCATGTTAATGTTAATAGGGACAATTTTCAGATGCTTTAGTCTGTCTCATTGTTGGGAAGGGATCAGAAAAGTTTATCCTGCTCCTTCTGGGGCTGGAAGTACAAATAGAACAGCATAATGTCATTTCCAACAAAGACTAGAAATAGGATCGAAACTATATATCCATTTAGGGTTTGAATAATCTTCCCATTTTAAAAATAAGCAATGGTGGAAATGTACTTAAATGTAATTACCAAGGTGTCACCTCAGAAGCAAGTGGAACTAAATATGTATGTTTGAAAGTGTATATGGATAAATATCTGTATGCATCCTCTCAGGCTTGAGAGTAAACACTGCTCTTTGATATATTTTTTAATACAAAATTTACTTCAACACAGCCTTGTAAAATATATTATAGCAAATGCATGCACTTATATTTCTGTCTCACCTACTGAAAATTTCTAGATATATCTAATATTACTTGAAAAGGGTTCTAAAAAGAAAGTAAGGAGAGAAGATACAGACTAGTTGCTTACTTCATATTGTTTGAATAATTTACTCTCCTAACTACTATTTTTCCTTGAAATGTGGAAAACTATTAAGGCTTGTTATTGGGAAATAAATTTAGCTTATAAAATTATAACAAGTTTTGAATGGATACACATAAATTGATGGTATATATACTATTTGTACACTGATAATATATGTACTACCTATAAAGAAATGTTATGCTTCATCTAACATTTAAAAAAATAAAGGAAGGAAGAAAGGGAAAGAAACCCACTTATGGTACAGATAACTTTGGCCGCAAAATTCACTTAAAAATGTTAATGAATTTAGCGTTCTGAGGAATATGGGTTTGCATCCTATTCTTTTATTTAAGTGAATTTTCTATGCTTCAGTTTCCTCATATAGTAGCTGAGGGTGGTGATACCTGCCCTGAAGATTTTTGAGAGGTATAAAAAAGACATGCATGAAGTAAAGAGCATGACATCCTGCATAGTAGGTACAAAGCAATTGACTTTGTCTAACACAGGGTATGGATTTTCTAATGGGATCGTGCAAAAACAATCTTTTTGAAATAGCTCCTTCTTTTTTTCTGGCTCTTAGAATACATGTGGTTAAGGAGCAGTATCTTAGGTCAGTTTCCTAGAAGTAAAACTTGGGACAGAGATTCCAGTGCATGTGAATTTTTGAGGAGCATTCAGGAGAAACCTGTACGTGTATATGTAAAGAAGGATAAGAAAGGGCAAAGAGTGGCATGAGGCTGTGGTCTCGGGTCAAGGCTCACCCTAGCCTGATGCACAGGAGCATGCCCTGGACACAGCCATCCCACAGAGCTGGTCTCCCTGAGGGAAGAAGCTTAGCCTTTTGTACTCTGTATGCCAGTCATGTTTGGGCGTAACTACTAGGGCAAGGTGCCCCCCGAAAGCCAAGGAACTCTCTCAAGTAGAGGACAATCGAGGGGGTTATCAACCTACTCATAGGGGACAAGTGGCCAGGACACTATGGCATTGGCCTCAGGTAGGATTAGGTAGCAGTACTAATTCCAGCATATATTTATATCAGCAAAATCCTTCATGGTTTGTGAAGTGCTTTGTGATTTCATTATTTGAAAATAAAATCCTAAAGGGGGGAACTAGTTGTAGAGAGTTAATACAGTCCTGGTTTTTTACTTTCTGTTTCATAGAGTGGTTACCTTCCATTTATCCCATGACCATTATTTGAAACATAAAGCCAAATGGCCTTGAGGCATGTTGCTAAATCGTTTTCTCTTACACATAATAAAATGTAAAATATGTTTGTGTATTGTCTTCTTTGCTCATTCATTGATCAGACAAATACTTTGAACACTGAGTTTGTGCCAGACACTATTCAAGGAACTGGGGTAACAAGGAGGATAAAACAAAGCTTCACTCTCATGGAACTATGTTCTCATGGGGCAGAACCAACACACAAATGAAGGAATAAACACAGTAAACACCTACAAAAATGCTATGAATATGATCCACAAAATCCAGTCTCATAAATTATAGGCTCACATTATGATGGGGTTCAGGAAAAGGGTAGAGTGTATCTTGTTAGGGGGCAGAGCCCATCACCAGTCAACACTGTATATCTGAACTACAATGTTATAATGAAGGTGTTATTTTGTTAGGTAGTAAATAACATGCTATAAAGGAAGATTATTCAAGTAAGAGAATAACAAATAGAGGGATCAAGAAGACAAGGAGAAGTTATTTTTGATAAGGATCACACAAGGTCTTTCTGAAAGGGGGGGCATTTGAATTGAGACCCAAATGAAATGAGAGAAGAATCTGTGGAAAGAAGCTATATCAAACAGAGTGAATGGCAAATGCAAAGATCCTGAGGCAGATCTATACATACTTGACTTGTTTGGAGAATAGTAAGGAGGTCAGTTTGTCTGAAGAGCAGTGAGTGAGAATAAAAGTGGAATGAAATGAGACTACAGCAGGTAGAGAGAGCAGACTTCACTTTGGATCTTACAGACGATGATAGAGCCTTTATTCTAAGTATAATAGGAAGCTATTGAAAGGATTTAAGCAAAGAAGTGTCATGATCTGATCTTAATATTTAAAAGAATTATTCTATATGGTAGAAAGATTATGGAAAAGTGGTGGGCAACAGTGGCAGATCAGAGAGATTTTTAGCCTAGGCAAAAATGATAATTACTTGGACCAATTTGGAAGCAATGAAGGTAGTGAGAAGGCTCAATTTTGTCATAACGATCCACTGATGGATTAAATCAGTGGTTAAGCAGTGACGATCTGCTGAAGGATTAAATCAGTGGTTCTTGGGGAGTGAGTCCCAGGCCAGTAGTACTAGCATGACCTGTACAGCTGTTAGAATGACAGGTTCTTTTTTTAAAACTTTTTTTATTCTTAAATCTAATGCATATACACAGAAAAGAAAAAGAGCAATGATTTTAAAGTACACTCCAACAAATAGTTACAGAACAGATTTCTGGGTTTGTTGTGAGTTACCATTCCATTTTTCACAATTTTCCTTCTAGCTGGTCCAAAACACTGGAGGCTAGAAGAAATAAAAATATTTCTTATGAAATATTTTCTATGTGAAAAATGACATATATGCAAAAAAGCAAAAAATTTCAAAGCACATCACAACAATTAGTTGTAGAACAGATTTCAGAGTTTGGTATGGGTTACAGTTCCACAATTTTAATTTCTAGCTGCTCTTAGATACTGGATACTAAAAGAAATATCAATATAATGTTTCAGGAATCATACTAGAATGACAGGTTCTTGAGCCCCTGTCCCACAGTCTTGTTGTAACAAGACCTCCAGGTGATCTCTTATATACTAAAGTTTGAGAAACACTAGATTATATGTAAAAAGGAAGCAAAAAGCATAGGATGGCTACAAAGGTGCTGCATGGGAACGGATGTGCTTTGGTATCTGTCTGCAAAATGTCAAACCCAACTCAGATCAGTGTAGCCTCAGTTGCAGGGTGCTTTGTGTCCTGAATATGGAGAAGAGAGGATTTTCAAGGTGGATTATGAATATTAACTTCTTTGGAATCTTGGCATTTGGGTTAAAAAGTAAAAAAAAAAAATACTGGACTTGGAGTCAAGAAACTGAAGTCTAAATCTTGGCTTTGTCAGTACATAAGTGACCACAGATGATTTCCTTAATGTCTCTTAGCCATGGTAGCTTCAAAACATTTTAGGGATATTCATTTGTTCCCCAAAGTTTTATCATAAAGGTAATAATAAAAACACCTGGTACATAGTAGGTATTCAGTACACTTGTGAAGTTTGCATTTAGCTGATATACATATTTATTTAAATGTAAGATCAATACTGTTTTACTCTACATTTACTATAATATTTTCTTTCTGCTATTCTGTCGCAGATTTATCTTGATATAATATTTATTTTATTAAAATATGTCATGAGTTTATATGTATTAAAATATGTACATGAGTTTGTACCTGCAATAATGATTTCTATTATTTTAAAGAAAAGCACAATTTCTTCAAGGAAAAATAAAACTTAATTTAGAACTTTTAAAATAATTCTTAGTAGATAATTCATTAATACCAAATGAAAAAACATATGGTGATTACCTTATTATTTCTTATGTCTAGATAATCATCATTTAGACCACTTCACCCCAAATTTCAAAACAAATGAACAAAAAAACCCTACCCTATTCTTATCTTATGAGGAAAATCAAGAGGGGAATGCATTTAATGAAATGTAATATTTTTGAAATACTTTAAAAGTATTCCCTTTTAATACATTTAGCAAGAGTATCTAAACAAGAAAATTATTGTATTATCACAGTACCTATGCACAATCTGAAGAGGTTAACTTGAGAACGGGAAAAAAAAACGTAAGGAGTAAAAAGAAGCTTTAAAAGCAAAGCTCACTAGAGTTTATTAAGGAGAAAAAAAGTAATCATGAAAAAGCTTATCTTTTTAAATATGAGGACTCCACCTCTTAGAAGGCATGAGAAAACACAGCTTTAAATAGAGTTGCTTGACAGGAAGGCATGGCTAAAAGAGTAGGGGTATTAACTGCATGTGTATATTAGATGTTTGTTTTGTAAATATATTGTGTATGTGAGTATTGATTTAGTAGTAGAGATAATTCCTAATAATTATAGTTACCTAGTAAATACTTATCATGTACTAGGTGCCTTGCACTTTGCATGTATTATCTAATTTAATCCTCTCAACCCTCTCAAACTATGGACATCATATTTCCTTTTTACATTGAGAGACTCAAGGCTCCAGGAAGTTAAGCTATTGCCTCAAGGTCATATTTCTAAAATAAAGATATCCATACTATTTAAGGAGGAAAGTGTCTCTCTTATCTGGCCACTGGTTTGATTTTTCTTTAGCATTTATCTCAAGCACCTACCTTATCTCAGTATTCTTTGTGATATCAGTACATACTTATCAGCTTCCTACAGGTGTCTAATGGAATGCATAGGTTACTTAAAAGAGCAGATTTAGTCCAACAAGGAGTTAAGGAAGGGAATTGTTATGACTCATGGAATTTTTGAAGGCCAACTTCAAACTTCTTGCAGTTGTTTTTAGCACCCAACCTTCTGCAGCTTCTTTGACACTCCAAGTCCAATTATTTTCAGGCCCAGCCAGTTTATCAGTATATAACTTTTCTTTTTTTTAACTTCTCGTCTTATTTTTCCCACTGAGAGAATAGAAAGGATTGAATTGCCTTCAGTTCTACAAACCTTTATATACCCTTTTATTTTGCTAATCAATATAGGGGCGATAGAGAGATGAAAAAAAGAAAAAAAGCAACCCACAAATTTCTGCCCCCAAAAAATACATGGGGGAGGCATAAATAACATCAAGAAGAATTAGCGTAGTGATATAAGTGAAAGAGTCCTGATACATTCTGAAGCAAAATGATGATCCTGACTCTGGTACAAAGAAACCTAACACGTGGAAACTGGCACTGGAGTATGAGTGATGGATAGAAACTGCGTATCCAATGCACAAGCTCCTTTGAGAAGACAGAGGATGCTCTGATAGACTCAGCACTAGCAAAGCTATTTGTAAACTAGCACTTATTTTGGCCCAGCGTTTTAAGGTTACAAAATGATGCTGTCCTCTGTCAGACCTGGACATATTAGTGCTGATGGTGTTATTTCCGCTATTTCCCACACTCAGCACTTAACTTGCTTGAAATGGTAATGTGTGGTGGTATACCATACACATCCGTTTGCCCTCCTTCTTGCCAAGTCTGCGTTTTCAGCTCTTTCTCCCTATGCCCCCCTAAAATTAAATGAATTACCTCTAAAAAACCTGAGAGCGGGTGAGACACAGTGGCTCAGTGGCAGAGTTCTCGCCTGCCATGCTGGAGACTCGGTTCAGAACCGGTGCCTGTGACAGCACCCACCTGATTTATAGCTGCCCTGCAGTGCTGGTCAGAGAGAAGACAGCAAGCTTCCTCTAGTGAATGATGCTAAATAGATGCAAAATAATTCCAATTGTTTCTTTGCCTCTGGGTTTACTTTTTTTTTTTTTTAATGCCTGATTCTTTTTGGGGGGAAGTTAATAAACTGTTACATCCACTGAAGATTTGTTTAAATATTTCATTAAAAATATTTGCAGCCTGTGACATTAATGTTAAATTGAAAACCAGTTAGGTTTCTCAGTTAATTTTTTTTTTTTTAATGCCCAGCAGCTGGGATACATCACTGTAATGCTGACACCACGTTATTTAAAATAGCATTGCCTGTGAGGCTTGGAGAAGCTATTTAAGACAAACCTCAAGAAGGCTGGTGAAATAATAGTTGAAGTTATGTTATGTCAGCCAATTCTTCAGCCTGGAACCGCATTGTGAGGCCACAGTTGTTATCCTTCACTGAGACATAAAATCTATATCCTGATCCTTTCTGTCGTTAAAGGTCCTATGGGAATGGTACTTCGGGGAGAGGAGAAGCACACTTTCATCCAGTGTGGGGGCCCAAAGGTCAATTTGGATGGAGCTGTTTTACCATGTCAATACATTCACCCAAGGCTTCATTTAGCTATAATCAGAGTACAGTTTTTGGAAGGGCTCTGGAGTTGTCATTCCACATATAGTTTGCAATTCATGAAGAAATGGGGTTAAGCATTGAAGTGCCCCATGGCATACCTATTAAAGAAGAGCCAAAGTGGCAATGGGATCTGTGGAGCATTTCATCTGGTAAATTATTTTTAAGTCCCCATTTGTCTTAAACGGAAAAGGCAATTTTAATGACATTGGTTAGTCAGCAGCCCAACAGCTCTTTCTGTAAAACTGAGAATCCTGTTTCTTTAGTTAAATTGGGACTGGGGGTTGGGTAACAGTCTAGGTTAAAAATTCTGCCAGCCATTTGCTATCCTTACATCTCTAGAGGATGACAAAAAAAAATTCCATTTGTAAAATGGAGAAACAATGTTTGTTTTAACTATCTCAGAGGATTGCATTATCAGATATGATGTCTGTTTGCAATTGGTAAATCCTTCTTTGTTTTCTTAGAGTTGGCAAGATGGTCCAATTTAACAATAATTTATTTGATGCTTGTCTAGAAAATACAAGCTTATGCGAACCATGTAAACAAGAATGGTCCTCAAAGGAATTATGATTGTGAAAAGAATGGAGTCTTGTTTTCAGTTCTCCCAGAAACTTCTGGCTATCTCATGTCTCCAGGTATCCTTCAGCTGACTTACTGTGGGGTAGATGTCATCTATTACCAAATCCTCCAAAGAGAATCTGTTATTTTCAAATACAATAAAGTGGCAGGTATTTAGTTTCATTTCTTCCCTCCCCAGTATTATATACATTTAATATTCCTTGACTAAAGAGTTCTCAGAGATGCAATTTAAATACCCCACATCCCAACTTTTAGACTTTTCAAATTTTAACATTTCTGAAATTGGGAGGTATCTGTTACATGGTTTGTTTTTTATTTTTATTTTTATTTTATTTTATTATTTTTGTTTTTATTTTATTTTATTTTTATTAAGGTGGTATTATATCTTACAACTGATAAAACATTAGAATTAGGAACATGCAGTATATTGTCCAGGGGAGATTTTAAACATGTAGCATTGATTTTTGGATAGGTGATATATGCGCTCAAGTTCAAAAGGAATAGAAGCATCCAATGAAAAGCCTTCCGCCTAAATCTGTTCCTTACCCAACAGTGTCTCTCCACAGAAGCAAATAGCATATAATAGAGCGTATATACATTTTTTTCCTTTATAAAATTATGTAACTGGGAGGAAAAGATGATAGAAATAGGTCTTCTGTCATCAGGTGACAATTACTCCCCTTAAATTGTTCAGAGAAGGGGAAAGGGAAATAAAGGAGAATTGTTGGGGCAGGGGGAGATACTAGTTCGAAATTAAAGTGTAAAGACAGACAAATTCTTTATTATTCTCGACTTTTGTTCTTACAGATTGATCTTTAAAACTCCATTAATGGATAAAGATTTCTTTTAATCTAATTTGAAATTCTTCAATTATGTAAATAAAACATATTTTTTGTATTGTAAAGTAAGATTAAAGTTTTAAAAATTAATAGGATGAAATGAGAGATTGGGTGTTATTAAATTTGGCGATTCTACTTGTATAGAACAGGAAAGTGGCAATCCTTCACTATTTAAACCTGATAATGCCTTGTTAAAATTCTGTAAATAGGTTATTAAAAGTTCGTGATTTAGGAGATTTTGCAGAGTCCAATTATAGATTATAAATTTTCATTTTAAGATACAGTTAAAGGTTGTTTTCCTCCAAGTACCCAGTTTAGTCTATAATAAAGGCATCACAAGATATTTACTGATTTTTTTTTTTAACCATTTTGAAAGTATATTTTGTTCTTAAGAAACTCATTATCAGATGCTGGAATTTAAGAAGACTTAAATGAGACTCTGATTTAAAATATTGAAGAAAATCGGTAAATACAAATTTTCTTCTATACAAGATTATTAGACCAGATCTGCAATGCATTAAGTATTGGGCATTGGCTGGCCACTTGTTGTCATATCAGTATGAAAACTGCTTGATAAACAAATGAAGAAAACATGACACACCCTGTAACTAAAGAAATGCCACAGAGGTACAATTCATTATATCCAGTGATCTAATGTGATGAAAAGATCCACAAAATGCTGGAGAATATTGAGAAATCATTTTTGTGACTATTTCAGGCCTCCTTAGCATAATTGGAACATTTCTAAACAGTGAAAACCAGGAAAATTAATAAGATCAATTGTTTCTACACCATTTTAGTTATAAAAATAATATTGAAATGAAAAGAAAATGATTTCATTTTATTATACTGTATAGAATGTGATACATTCTTGCTATTCAAATAAATAATTAATTTATTTCTTTTGTATATAAAGTAAATACATATGCAGGGAAAAACAGTATTGGAGAAATAAAACATTTGAATTATTAAATATTTTCTAAATACTTTAGAAACCTGTCAGTGTATCTTGGCATAGCTATTCAACTAATGCAGATGTTGATTTTATGTCTTAATATTTCCCATCTATGATAATTTATTAAGAGGTTTAATAAATATAAAAGTATACTCATCTTAAAAATATACTTGTAAAAAATGTACAGCCCTGCTATGGAAACAGTGATTTAATATCAGGTCTTCAACAGAATTGTGGTGTGAAATGAAACAAATGACATAACCATGGTCTTTGCCTGAACTTGCTCATTTTATGAACGGAAATAAAAATGCTTGTTATCAAACATTAAGTATGGCACATTTTGAACTCCTTGGATGAAATACTTAATATGCATTTACTCAGCCTTGTAAATAAATTAAAAAAATTAATTGACCTGCACAAATTTCTTACCAGCCTTTCCTCTTCTGTGGTGGTTAGCTGCTAGTAAAATGAAAGAAATCAACTTGTCTTTCTACTTTCCCCTCTGATCTTAGTGTTTACTTATAAACCTATAAACATGTATCAACTGTCTAGTATGTCCCATACACTGTTTTAGGAGCTGGGAATAGAGTGGTCAAAAAATTAATACCTATTCTTCTAGAGCTTATATTTTCATAAAGTGAGGCAAACCATAAACAGACAAACAAAATTGTTTTAATTATTCGGGTTTCAGCTATTCCTGGGATAGGGGGCAAGGTAAAGCAAATCGGACTAGGAAAAGGAATGCAGAAATATTTTGGGGAATGTAATCTTGAAGGCTGAGGATTTCATTCCTTGTGATTTGCCTTAAAAAAAAAAGAAGTGTAAGAAATGATGTAGCTGGAAGGAACCTTGGAAATGAAAAGCAAGAAAAATTTTTAACTAAATAACAGAAGTAGCTTTGGCCAGAACAAAGATGCTAGTCAGTGTGGTTTTGAGAAAAGATGAGAATCTATACTGGCTTGGAAAAGAATCTTCTTGCTGAATAAAATCTGAAGCTAATCAAGTATTGTGTCCTGTGAAACTGTTCAAGCAAACAAATGTTAAAAAAAAAAAAAAAAAGTTCTCATGCAATTTTGTATCTCACAGCTTTACTGAGTGGTTCGTGAATCAGACAGTATCCCATTCAGAAATTAGAAGGGAGCTCCAAAAGAGGGGTGGAAAAGGAAAGTTTATATGGGTAAATGTGGAAGCAAGAGAGGAAGTGTTCTGAAAGTAGGGTGTAAATATACATTGATTAGAATGGAATGCTTGTCCAATCAGATATGTTATCTCTCCTGGACTAAAACTGGTTTATTGGCAGGTGTTGTTTATCTGCAGTTCTCTAGGGTATGTTCCATGTTCTTGCAAAGCCCCTGAAGGTTCATTGTTTTTATCTTCTAGAAAAGCCCTTCTTAGAAAGTGGTCCCTCCCAGCAACACCTAGTGCAGACATCCATTTTATTTTACTTAATACCAAAGACCACATGGATTGATTGGGACAGTGTCATTCGTGTCACCTTAGGAACTTGCATATATGGGAAACTGTCAGAGACATTAACAATGATGACTGAATGAAAACAATAGCAGATATTATATTTAAACACCACATTAAAAAATGCAATTGCCAGTTTTTTATCCATGCCAATCTTCTTTTGAAAAAAAATCCTATTTAAAGAACATACTGAGATTTGGGGTCAATATTGAGATTAATGCAGGTGAAGTGAAATTAGAGCCAAACCCACATTTTCACCAATATTGAGTAGAATGTGTATATTGTCTCAAAAAGATGTTCAGATAAAGGAAAAGTAAGTAGAACACTTAGTAAATGATTTTTCAATTCATTACATTGATATGTGGGGAAAGAAAAGACCAGATTCTATCAAATCCTCATTCAAAGCATGAAAGAATATAACAATCTTGGATTGAAAAACCCAGTTGCCTCCAGTGGGTTGCCATTCAATAAATTTGAATGAGTGAAGCAAGCTGGGTGTCATACATTATTACTGAAGTCTTGCCTGCCCAAGACGTTCAAATTCCATTGAAAAAATTATTCTGGCTAAACAAACTCCTTCAGAGGTGTCAGTTTTCAAAACCTGGATTTCTCAAAAACACTTGCAATTTTTAACGTGTTCTGTTAAACTTTGTTTGCTTTTTAGAAACTAGTACTTAAGAGTAGTTCTTCTTTGGGAGTATTCAAGACGCTCCCTAAATTGCCCCAGGCTGCTATGAAGCCTTAACTAAGTCTTAAACCCTACGGATGTTTCAGGGAATGAAAGATGATTCCCTTTTTAGAAAATTAGGCCCTGAAAAAAGAAGCAAACTGATGGGGATTGCCATCAAAAGCTTTAGATTGCTACTGATTATATTATATGATAAAACATGCTTTTTCTTTTATTTCCGAAGCATTTTAATTACTCCAGATATTTGTAAATAACATTAAGCTGAAATCGGCCTTGGTTTATAAACACTCACTCTAGCTTTCCATTTTGACTGCTTTTAACTTTGTTGCTAAAAATCTTACTGAGTCCTCATAGAACACTGGAAAGAGCACTTAAAAATTTAGCACTATTATTACAATAAGTTGGAATAATTTTTCTCAATATTGAGCTTCATATTTTTCAAATTTTTCTTGGTTTTGCATTCAACATGAATTCTGAAATTGCATCATGCCAGTGAAGATCTTATCTTGATTCAATGACACACATGTATTTTGTAAATGCTTCAGGTCTGCTCTTAGGTGTGATGTTCACAATTTCTACCCAGAAGATTTTGTTATCACAGAGACATTTTAATCAATATTAATCTTAATAAAACAAAACAAACTTGAATTGCTTAGTTTTGATTTTTGTTTTTAATGTTTGTGTGTGTGTATAAAGTTATTGAAATCTGTTTTGCATACTAGATAACTCCTGGTTTAAGAAATAATATTCCAACGTTGTGTATTTCACCAGAGATTGCACCCAGCTGTATGATTCTCTAGCCCCACTGTAATTGTTGTTATATGCTCTCAGGACATCGGGGAATCTGTTTTTAAGAGGAAGTGGGAAAAAAAAAATCGTTCTGTAGCATTTGATAAAAGAATGGAGTTATGTCCTTATGTCCTGTCAAGCCATTCTGTAAATTCATCAGGAAACTTAAAAAACAAAAACAAAATATTTTTAAGGACTCGACATTCTTTTGAAAACCTTCCACTTAAAGAGTTACTAAATCTAAACATAAATCTACAATAAAAATGCTTTTAAAGAAATAGTAGCAAACAAAATTTGATTTAGGCCAATGCTAGTTAAACTTCAATGAGCATCAGAATCAGAGAGGAATTATTATAACAAAAAATTCCTGGGTCCCATCCCCAAAGGTTCCCCTTTTTAGCACACGGGGGAAGCCTAAGAATTTGCATTTCAAACAAGTTCCTGGGTAAAGATGCTGCTTCATTTTGAGTAGCATTGATTTAGGAATGACCTGTGTGGAATGGTATGTATTAACAGTTTAAATTCTGTTTTTCAGAATAAGAATTTCAACTGCACTCGAAAAGCTCAGTGCTCAGAAAACAATGTCAGTTCTGTCCAGATGCAAGGTGATGCCGATTATTTCATCAACTACCTTGGAGTTCCCGCTGTGCAGTTCATTTACCAGGACATCAACGTATTAGAGGTGATTGTTCCTAAAAGTGAAACACACACACACACACACACACACACACACACACACACACACAAAACATAGGAGCCATGCAGAATTCAATTTTATTCTAACTATTCGTCTTTCTTATCATATAGATCACTATAGAAAGCTACTTCATTTAGAGAGTGATTCTTGTTGTTCTGAGGCTTTGTGCAGTATTTGAAAACATCAGCTCTTTTCAATAGTGTTGAATTCAGTATAAAAAGATTTATACTGTCACTCACATTTTCACAATGTGCTTTGCAACACGAAATTTGTAGTAGTTGGATTAACATCAAGACATAATTGTAATCTTCCGTATTCACAGAAACAGATGACATGTCTCCTAGCCCCAGGGAAAATGCATTTCATGTGCTGTATATTAATGTGTGTTTTGTGGATTAGCTACTTAAAGTTTCTCAATAGTTTGCCTGCCTAAAAAGTATACTACTTTTTGTGTGTGATGCTGAAAGTCATTTTCCCAAAGAATATCACAGAGGTATGAGTCACTGTAATTAAGTCTGTGTTCATCCATCTGTTGAACTTCAAACCTTTTAATCTTTCTTAGAATTCAGTCACAGGAAAACGTTTCTCTGTAGATATAAATCTCTTGGAATATTTTGCCTTCTTTTGCAAATTATGTGCATGTTATAGGACGTTATTTGAAAGCTTCTGGGGTGTCCTATTTGAGGTAATTATTACATTAACAAAATAATGGCTGGAAAAATTGCTCTTCAAATGCAGGTATTCCTGAAAAGTTATGTTTAAGTTACATTTTTATAGGTTCAACTTTACATATTCACTACCTTAGTCTGAAAGAGTTAATCAGTATTTCAAATTATACTTAGAATGTCTAACTACTTAGCATCAAAATCAATTTTTATTATATCTTTCTCCAGAAGACTAATTAAGGGAAAATCTCTTATGTTTTATAATCAGTGACCTTGCCTAGTGGGGAAGATTTTTTAAAATGGATTTGTCCCTACAAAATATGAATGAATACCTTAGTGTCTGACAATGTTTAGCTTTTTGTCCCATACAAAATATGAATACCTTAGTGTCTGACAATATTTAGCTTTTTGTTTCTCTACAACTCCCTCCACCTCCCATTTCTATCCCTCCTTAAACAGCTAATTGTGCTTAACAACAACTTAAATTCATGGGGGAAGACACAACCTAAGGAAGCCCTGAGTGAAACCTATTGTGATATGATGAATTCTTGGGTGATGCAAAAGCCATCATTAGGATTTATCTGTTCTTTGAGTTTGGGTTTGCATTAAACATCATTATTTTTAAATGGAGTACATGTATAGACATATCTTTTCTGTTATGCAAATGAATATATGCCCATTAATGAAATTGATGTATTAAGAAATTAATCCATTTTTATTTTCCTGCTTAATATTTTCTTTTCATGGGCAGGCACCAGGAATTGAACCCCGATCTCAAGCACGGCAGGGGAGAACTCTGCCTGCTGAGCCAACCTGGCCTGCCCTCTACTTAATACTTTTAATATATCTATTACCCCCTTATCCCAGCCCATCCAGCTCTTGTCATGAATTATAGCTCCTATTCAATACATCTAATTCAACTTGGTTGAGTTTTAAGCCAAATCAAGACTGTACCTGACTCCCAACTCTGACAACCTATTAGACAAAACAATTTACTTTTTTTAGTTATTTTACAGATGAGGAATGTTAAGAGTAGTGATGGAATTTACTTCATAGAACCATCATGAGCATTAAATGAGAGCATGCAAGTAAAGGGTTTGGCTACCCCCAGTACATAGCAAGCTCCCCCATGAATCATGCTATCATCATCATACAATCACTTTTTGTCTGATTGCAGGTCACCACAGAAGTGAGAGAATTTCTAAATTGCCTTTTAGATAAGAGGCAATGAATAGAAGGGAGAAGCTTATTTAGTTGTTAAGGAAAACAGGCTTCTAAGACTACCGGGGTAGGAGTTGATGAGAATCAGGAGGAAGATATGTGTATCAATAGGGGGATTTGGAAATATCTCAGTGAATTTCTAAAGTCCTGTTACCATTCTAAGGACAATCTCATAGAATTGGCTTAGTCTGAAAGAGCTAATCAGTATTTCACATTATGCCTAGAATGTCTAACTACTCAGCATCAAAATCAATTTTTATTATATCTTTCTCCAAAAGACTAATTAAAGGAGAATCTCTTATTCTTTGTGACCTTGCCTAGTGGGGAAAAATTTTTAAATGGAGTTGTCCCATACGAAATATGAATGCTTGAGATGAGATCATTTTGTTTGGTGAACCTCTCCAAAGAACAGATATTAGTTTTGCTTTTTGTATTAATATATAAATAAATATTTGTATATAAACACGTATTTGTTATTAAGAGCAATTATAAATGTTGAAAGACGTTATCCATGATGTATCCATGCCATTTAATAAAGTAGGTAAGGAAATTAGAATGTTTTCATGAAATTTCAATTAGATTTTTAGATATAATTACATATATTATAGGATATATAAATATACATAATAAAAACTAATATTAAGGCCATTTATGTATTTTGCTAAGAAATAATTAGAGGCTGTGCTGGTTTGAAATTGTTATGTATTCCAGAAAAAAACATGCTTTCTTTCCTAATCCTATCTTGTGAGGGCAGGTTTATTTTTAAGGTAGTAACTTTGATTAGGTTGATCCCGTGGAGATGTGACACACCTAGTTGTGGTTGTGACCCTTTGATTAGATGGAGATGTGACTCCGCCCATTTAATGTGGGTGTTGATTAGCTTACTGTAGTCCTTTAAAAGGGGGAGAGATTTTGGAGAAAACGCAGTTGCTTCAATGCTGACATAAACACAGACGATTGGCGATGCTTGGAGTGCCAACAGAGAGCAGATGCCTAGACATGGATATCTGGAGGCGCAGAGCCCAGCACACATTGCCATGTGCCTTCCCATGAGATTCTAAGCAAGCCAGAACCCAGAGCTGTGTCCCAGAGGAGCTAAGTGAAGGCTCACAGATGCTTAGAGAGGAAGCCCCTGGAATCAGGAGCTGGAAGCAATAGAACTGGGAACAAGGACCAGCAGGCACCAGCCACGTACCGTCCCATGTGACATATATCTGCCTTTCTTGAGTCAAGGTATCTTTCTCTGGATGCCTTGGTTTGGTCATTTTTATGGCCTTAGAATATAAACTTGTAACTTAATAAATTCCCTTTTAAAGCTCATTCCATTTCTGGCATACTGCATTCTGGCAGC
Organism: Tamandua tetradactyla; assembly: GCF_023851605.1. Taxonomy (NCBI): domain Eukaryota; kingdom Metazoa; phylum Chordata; class Mammalia; order Pilosa; family Myrmecophagidae; genus Tamandua; species Tamandua tetradactyla. The sequence continues at coordinate 73,408,562 of NC_135331.1, forward strand.
TTTTAAAAAACCAGAACAGAGGTCAACTAGCTTAACCAAGGTCACAAAGCATTAATATGGTGACAGAAGCTGACCTCAGATCTATTTAAATGTAAGCCTGTGTTCTCAATTATTGTGCTAAACATTGCAAATTTTAAGCCCAATAATAAGGTCCACTCCACAGATATATTTTGTTTGCCCTTAGGTTTATTGAAAAATTGGTCCTCTGGCAGTGTTGGGCTCTTTTTCTGCATGGAAATGAATGGCTAAATTGAACAGTGCTTACCAGTTTTCCATGAGTTTTATTAAAGAGTCTGCTATACTGTTTGTCCTAGAGTATGGTTTAAGATAATTTTTCTTTGATACCTATTTCCATCAAGAATTGGGAAGTGAATCACCTCTTAAAGGCTGCATGTTTCTCCAGACTTGTCTGTCACTTAATTGCATGTGTGACCCCTATAGGAACTGAGTTAATATTTTCCACTTATTTTAAGTAAAAGATTTGAAGTGACTGGTTCTACAGTTCCTTCCACTTTAACAACTTCATGTGTATTCTAAGTGAGTTAATCCTATGATTATACTAATCTTTTTGAAGAAGTGATTTATTTATAAATTACATGGGTTTTTATCCTGTGAAATGTAGGATTCCTGTCAATTTTATTGTCATATAAATATAGCTTTCCTAATGAACTCAAAGCCGATTGAAACTGAAAACAAATTTAGCACTCAAAAGCAGATTTGGCATGACTCTGGTTTAAATGTTCAATGCAGTTTATTTGCTTGCTTAATCACAAGCTGCCAATACAACCAATGTACAATAGCCAGGTCAAGGGCAAATGATAAAGGTGGAAAACGCCAGAGTCTCTAAATATGATCAATCCAAGAGCTGATGGACTGCAGGTGGAGACTTTTAATGAGCAGTCTTGGGAGCCAGGTCTGACATGGTATTCAATGGATAGTCTGAAGCCAAGGGAAGCATGCACTGGTCACAGTGCTGCAGTGAGAGTGACAGCAAGCTTCTCGGCAGTACAGCACAGACATTGGAACTGAGAGTTAAGTGACCAGGTGTCAATCTGCATTAATCTAACTCTTGCCAAAGCAACATTTACATTCTTTTCTTTTGTTTTATAAGATGCGTCCATCTCACTGGCATCAAGCCATTCCACACCAATGTCTGATTATCACTTACTACAAAACATGTTTTTCTCAATTTATTTACATTGTATTTGTGGTCATGTTTACAGTATTTATTTTTTTCTACATTTATTTACAGTGTTTTTTTATTCAAGATTTTAATAACATTTCAATATACAATGATCCACTCTTTGATCTTAGATCACAATATTTTTGCACACACCATTTTATAAGATTTGTAATACTATAATTCCTAATAAAAGCAATATAATGGCTACTCTAATTTCTTTACATGTTCAAACATCCATTCTCCAAATTTTCAAAAGTTTAATATTCCAAGAGATCCAAATATGCTACCTTGACAATTTTTCTTGCAAGTAAATTTTTTTATACCACTAATAGGTCTGCAAGTCCTCGTTGTATGCTGCGAAGTTTTTTTTCCTGACATTAGGCCATATTGAGTAAAGCCATTATTTTAGGAAAATGAACACTATGATCTTTTTGTACCTTCTGTAATAAGTAGTGGGTCTGTTTCATCTCTTCTTCCAGGTGTTATTTCACCTGATGACATTTTGCTAATATTTTATTTACATTAATTAGACTTAATTTCTTCTTAGCAATATGATATACTTCATTGTTCAACCTGAGTTCCTTTATCTTTTATGGATTGGGTATAATGAATTTTCCCATCAATTGTAATTTGTTGAAATTTGATATAACCATGAAGGGGAAATTCCATATTGCCACAAACCAGCACAGCTCAGTGTCAGGACTGAAGAGAGGCAATGGGGAATTGAGAAAGAAACACAATAAACAGAGATATAATTAAAGCTGGGACCAGGTGGGATTCTGAGCTCAGATGGAGACTCGAAGACCTTATCAATCTCCTTACTAATCCCCATAGAAATTGCAAAGGTTTCCTGCTCTAATCATTCAGTTTAAATGGTAAATCCACAAATGATAGGCTGTATGGTTCTTGAAAGTATTTATTGCATATTGGTTTCTCACACTAACTATAAATTCTCTTATTAAAATATAAGGTAAATGCTAATATAGCTGGGTCAGTTATCACAGATATCTTTGGTAAGTATTTAGGTTTCTAAACTTTTGGAGTCAAGCTAAATGATGTCATCTGATAACCTGCAGTATGCCACTAGGGTAATGTTCTATATAATAATCCTTATTTTGTAACTTTCCTTTCTATACCCTAAATGATTCACTTGTTGTAGCAAAGGTAGAACATAAAGTCTGCACATTCTTTTGAGATAATCTAAGGATTTTTGTTGAACGTTGTATCATGTGTATAGTGATCTAATCTTGGCCTATGGGCCTTGTGAAGTGTGCCCATGTATGTGTTTCTTTGGGGTAAGGTTGCAAGGTTACTGTGGAGTGAGTTGCTACATGGTGCCATCATTGGAACACAGGCTCACTCACAACAGAAACATTCAGCACATGACTAACTTATAACTCATACAGGACACAGAGTACAAATGAACAAGAAAGAGAACCCACTGCAGCCAGTCTCCAAGGGGGACCAGCTGCTTGGGTCAGGGTCTGCTGGCAGATCCTCACCCACCTTGTGTCAGAGAGGGAAGAGAAATCTGTGCTATCTAAGTGTTGAATATTTACCCATCCCCAGGAGAGGGGGTCCTGCCATTAAGAATTCCTGCCCTGATACAAATCTGGAGCTGCATGTTTTGGGTTTAAAATAGAATTGTAGCTATTCATTAGACCTAACATCTCGCCAGGACTGTGGGATGGAAACAGGCTAAAACATCCTCATACAAATAGAAAAGGAGGCAGGGAATAGTTGGAGGTGAGAAGAACGCTGCTGGACATGTGTGTGACTTCCCCAGCAGTTATCATGTCAAAGCATCTTCCTATGGAATTTTCAGTTTTAACATTTTTCAAATTCCTTTCCTTAACAATTCCACCTGTAACTTCATCTCTAAAAGACATGGGAATTTTTGCAGTTGTTACCAATCCGGCAATACTCATTTAGCTATATTAGGCTTTTGTATTGATTTCCAAGATCTAAACACAATCACTGCAATGTGCCCAGTATTATAACACTTTCCCAGTTGTCTAGTTCTGTTAAATTAGTTTAATGATTCCAGTTAGTACATGATATATTAGTAATACCACTGTTTCATGAATTATAGGTTATTATTTAAAATTTTTCCCTAATTGTTCCATTGCATTATTTGTGCATAATCTCTAAATAACTCCACTGGTTATATTGATCAGTGGTTTATTAGTGTAATCAGGTGTGGTGTATCCTGTTATTGGAATCTTAACCCCTATTCAAGACTTACTGGCTTCAATTTGTTCATGACCAGTTTGATTCCTCAGATTGTAATATTAATGTAATTCTTATTGTATGGCATAACTATTTATTTATGTCCATTAGAAAACAGTAGACAGGGTCCCATCAGGTCTGATACTGCAGAAATACTAGCTCTTGCTTTTTTTAGTGTGTGTTTTCACATACAGTCATTATTTCATAGCCTAATGGGCTGTAAGTATTCACTACCATAGAAAACCCAAATGCCTGTTCTCTGTAATGCTCTTCTTCCTGTCCTTAGTTTCTAGCTTCTTAATGTATAGGTAAGTGGTATGCATTTAACTGCATTAATGGCAAATGATATTTTAAAAAAAATCAGTGAATGTTTGGTAAGTATGATCAATTTGTAAGTCTGGCCTAAATGTAGAGAATTCTTCCAACCCATAAAATTGACCCATAAAATTTCTATCCTAGCTAACCTGACTTCTGCGTTATTATGTTTTGTTGTCTTAGATTTGCCCTTTTGATGTGTTGATATGTGTGTAATCGTGATATCTGTTTTTGAAATACCTATTTTATCCTGTGTTTCTTTGCCTCCAATGACATGGTTATTAATTTGCCAGTTATTCAGATTCCATGATACAGACCATATTGCCACTCCATTAGCTATTACCCATGAATTGGTAAATATTTCTGTTCTCTTTCTTTGCTTTTTTAGCATTTGTTCAGTTGCCAGCAGATTGCTACTGATTCCACAAATTGCACTGAATGTCCTGTCCCTTCACTAGGTAGAGTTTTTGTATCTTTGTTTTCAAGGCTGTGGCTTCCCACTTTCTCCCAGAGAAGGTCATGATGGGTTCACTATCTGTAAACCATACATTTTCAAGTGCCCAAACCAAGGTAGTACATATTGGCAACAGCTTGTGTTCGGTCAACACACCCCTTGGAAATTCCAGCAAGCCCACATTTGGCGATGCTGAAATTTCCTTAGTTAACATAGTCTATCAACTGCCCATCTGAGCCATTCTACTCAGAAATATTCTATTTCCAAATGCAAACCAATTGATCCAGCACAATTCTTTAGATCTCATTTGCTTAGTCCATGCCAATATGGGTTGTTGAATTCATAGCAATATGCTTTATTTTTCTGTTAATGGCTTCATTCAGTTCCCAGGCATTCTTAGGGCGAATATTTGGTCTCAACCCTTGGAAATTTTTTAGCCCAGAAACATACTGGATATGATTTAGTCTTTTGGTGCGCTGGTTCATAATGACCGTGCAGTAACCACGTAAATAAATATACATTGTAGTTTAAATTTAGAGTCAACTACTCTCAGAATTAATGTCTGATAGTTGTAATTATACCTTTTGGTTTTGTAATGCAAATACCTGTTTTTCTCACCAGATATAGGTTTTGTTTTTCCTAGTATTTTCATGTATTGTTTTCAACAATATACCTATATGGGGTATATACTGTTGCCAATAGTCAAATAAGCCTAGCAATTATTTTTTGCCTCTCCCTTTGTTTTGGGTGGTTGTAACTATTGTAATTTGTATATGATTGAATGTGGTACAGTTTGTTCTTCTGAGAACCATTGCATTTATAAAGATTTCACAGTATTAACTTTTTAATGTAATTTTATTTTGGTATGTTCACATACTATATAATCTTTCAAAGTATACAATCAGTGGTTCACAATATCATCATATAGTTGTGCATTCATCACCACATTCTATTTTAGAACATTTTCATTATTGTAAAAAAAACTAAAAGTAAAAAACGCCCAAAACACTCCTTACCCCTTACCCCACCCTATTATTTATTTATTTTTCTGTCTTTATTTTCTCAATCATTTGCATATCCACTGTATTAATGGAGTGTCAGTCATAAGGTTTTCACAATCACACAGTGACACTGTAAAAGCTATATAGTTGTAAAATCATTCAGAATCAGGGCTGCTGGATTACAGTTCAACAGCTTCAGGTATTTCCTTCTAAATGTTCTAATACACTAGAAACTAAAAAGGAATATCTATATAATGCACAAGAATAAACTCCAGAATGACCTCTCAACTCTCTTTGAGATCTTTTAGTCTCTGAGACTTTATTTTGTTTCACTTCTTCTCTCACTTTTGATCAAGAAGGCTTTCTCAATCCCACGATGCCAGCGCCAAGCAGAATCCTGGGAGTCATAACTCACATTGCCAGGGATATTTACGTCTCTGGGAGTCATGTCCTCTGTGGAGGGGGGGCAGGGGGTGAGTCGTGATTTGTTTGTAGAGATGGCTAAGAGAGACCACAATTGAGCAACAAAAGAAATTCCTGGGGAATTAGTTGTTTCAACTCCTGCATCTCATTTGAAGTATTGGTTTGTTCCTTCGAATAGACCATATCTTCAATTTTCCTAGCATGACTCGTTATTTTTTGTTGGCATCTGGGCATTTGAGTTCCTTAATTGGTTTATTCTGGAGGTTGTTTTTCATTCTTTCTTGTAGGATTTTCTTATTGGATGGCTCTGTTCTCCATCTATTCCTTGGCATTCAGTTCAACTTATCCTAGACCTCTAGCATGGGTTCTGTGTAACTGATCAGAAATTTTCCAGTTCTTGGTTTTCTGTTCCTTGTCTTCCCTATATGGAGCCTTTTATTTTTTTAAACAGGATCTCTTCAGATATCCACCACATTCAGATTTTCCCAGACCTGGCAGGCCCTATCTCAGGGATAGAGAATAGCCAGTATCAGTTCCCCTAAGGGTGAGACCCAGAAGTTTGTCAGACTTTCCTATAAAGCCTCTAGACTCTGCTTTTCCTATCCTTCCAAGCATGTGGTGCTTGTCTGCCTATAGCTTCCCACCAGCGTAAAGTGATGTGATGCCTTTAATTTCAGCAGCCTTTCCCTGCCAAGGGCTTGGTTGAGTCACAGGCTGAGGCAGTAGGTGGGCTTTGATTGCCTCTGTTTTCCTGCTTCTGAGGCTTTAATTCCCTGAAGGAGTTCCTCCACTTAAGCTAGGCCCCATTCCCCTTTCCTTGGAGAAGACATGCCTTTAAGGGAATTCACCCCTTTTGCCTGTCTAGTTACTTTGTCTCTCAGATATGCCTTAATTTTCCCCTGCCTGGGCAGTATTATAGCTTGCGTGCTTGCAGTTGTATCTAATTAGCTGTTAAGAATTAAAAAACAAACAAACAAAAATCTTTCAGAGCTGGACCTCCTCTCCCCGGGTTTGCCAATCAAGAGCTTAAATTAATAAAGTCTGTTTCCTTTCCCTTCAGGTCTTCATGTCTGTGAGGGAGGGCCACCAGTCTCTGCAGCTTGGGAGACTTAAAGTTCTGGGTGGAAGCTCAGGCCTTCCACCCATTCCAGACTGGTGCCCAATGTGTTTGGTCACTGATATCCCTCCAGCAGTAGCTCATACAGTTTCAGGCTATTCATTAGCTACTCTGGAGTAAGAACTAAATTCCATACCTCACTATGCTGCCATCTTGTACCATTCTTTTCCTCCATTCTTATTTTGATTTACCTTGCATTTTACTTCTTACTGTATTAGTTATGCAAGGGATTCTAGGTGGTCTAAAGTTCTGTCTGTCATTGCCATTGTTTCTAAATGTTGTTCTTATCTGATTTGTTGTCTTAAATCCCCTACTCCTGTTATTGAAGGGATGCCTACAATTTTGTATCCTATTGTCTGTCTCCATTTTTTTTTCTTTAGTCTGGATTAAATGGGGGTGGTCTTGTTGGTTTTTCAAACCTGAATAGTGCTCTGAATGCATAATTTTCATTTTGACTTAGTTCTTCAGAGTTCAAATTGTATCAATTAATTTGCAATTGTGTCAACACCTGTAAAAATTGTGAATGGAGCCTTCTCTCATGACTTGGTGCTTATTTTTTAGTTTAATTTTCTTAATTTGGTCTGTTGCTTTTGGTTCTAATGGACTGTTGGTACAGCAGTCATAAATCAGAATCAATAGTCCCAGCTTCAGCAAGATATTAGTGACATCCACAGCAGAGGACCTAGTCCCTGTTTTTACTGCTATTAAATATGGTGAGGGCTAACTTGATTTCTAAGTCCTCACTATTCATTGATTTTTCTATTTATGGATATTTTCCTCCAAAAATTTGTAACTATTTGATTTAGTCTAGCACTCATTAGATATGTTTCCAAATTGTATTGTTTCCTATTCATTTCATATTACTCCCTCTTTTTTTGCTGTGGACCTAATAGTGGCAATATTTCAGTTGTTTCTCCATTTTGAGAGAAGTTTTGCCTTAATTTTTAGGCAAATTAATTTTGTAGGCAAAATTTGCTTTGTTACTGTGACAATGTCCTCGTCATTACTGTTCTTAATTTTAATTGATGTTTTGGGTCTCACCACTCACCTATTCTGGTGGTAGGCATCATTCAGATAATCCTCATTGCTGACCTGGGATTGGGGTCATTATCTGAAGCTGATGGGTTGGGATTTGGGATGGTCTTTTAGACACAATCCTTATGGCCAGAATTTTCCCTTTATTTCTATTTTTGTCCGTCTTGCTTATTGCCTCCAGTAATAAAGAGGATATTTTGTCCTTAGTTCTTTTAATAACAGAACATAACCCTTTATTTCAGATGATTGGGGCAACATCTGAAGTTCTCTAATGCTAAATTTTGTCCTGTGAGGTGCTCTAAATTCTTCAAGGAGCTTCATTTTTTTTTAAGCCATAGATTTCTCTTTTTAGTTGCCACATCCTGAGTATTCCTCAACCTTTTCCTCAGGGTTTCCGTTTGTTTGTTTGTTTAATTATCTAAATTTAGATAATTTAGAATTTAAGGCAGAATATCACATTTGTAGTACCCTAAGGAGGAATTTGTATTGGAATTGGCATCCTGACAAGTATACCAATTGTCATGTAAATGTAGTTGTCATAATATACTGAAAGCAGATAGAAATTGAAGGTAAATTTAGCACTTGAAAGCAGATCCAAAGACACTAGTTGGAATACTCCATGCAATTCACTTGCTTGCTTAATGGCAAGCTGCCAGTATAACAAATGCAGGATAGCCAGGTCAAGGTGCACGATACTTTCAAAGGTGGAGGACACCAGACTTTGAAGTCCTGTAGGGGGGTATCTTTTACAGTAGTCTTGGGAATTAGGTCTGCTGTGGCATTTAGCAGTTTCCAAAACCCACAGTAGGAGATACTGGTCATAGTGCTGCAGTGAGAGTCAGTAAGTTTCTTGATAGCACAGCACAGCGATTCAAGAGGGAGTCATTGTGACTGGGTCTTATTATGCCTCAATGTGAAACTCAGAGAGGTTTATTTAACTTTTATTTTGAGATAATTTCAAACTTAAAGGACAAATGCAAAAATAATGGAAATCCCATGCAGAGAACTCTAACATACCTCCTTACAGATATCTAGAGCAACCAATTTTAACATTTTGCCATTTTGCTGTATCATTCGTTCTACCTATTTATTATCTAGCTATCAATCATCTATCATGTCTCTATTTGCTGAACATTCAAGAGCAGATTGCACACACCACATGACTCTATGAACTCATAATACTTCCACGTACATTTCCTACAAAGAAGAATATTCACTATGTAATTATTTTAAATGCAGTTATCATTTTCAAGAAATTTAATTTTGATATAAAGCTCATATTGTATGAATCTACACTCTATATTCCAGATTTTTCTTGTGTTCCAGTAATGTCCTTTTGAGACTTTTCTCCTTCATTCATAGATTCTCATCCAGTATCATATGTCATATTTAATTGCCATTATCTCTTTAGTTCCTCTCTTTTTTAAAAAAATTGTGCAAATATATATGCAACATTACAATCCTTTCCAAGCAGTCAGTGAGATTAATCACATTCCTATTTTTTCAGTACATTCATCACTCTCCATTTACTGTAACTTTCCTGACAAACCAAACAAGAAACCTTACACTCATTGTACATGCCCCTACCCCCACCCCGATAGCCTGTACTCAGAGACTTTCTGTCTCTGTGGGCTTGCATAATCTCTGATATTTTCTTAGTGTTTACTATAGGGCCTAAATTTAACTTCCTCTTTCTATACTAACCTTGTTTGCTTTGATAACAATTTAAGAACTTCCAGAGCATACCTAAATTATGTTCCTATACCCCTCCATTACTCCACCTTTTTGTAGTTTTTGTCACAAGTGCATATTTATGAGTCTAAAACCATTGATTTATCATTGCATTTTATGCATTTGCCTTTTAGATCCTGTAGGAAGTAAAAAGTGAACTTTGTTTTCCAGACCATGCACCACCTCCCCCAAAAAAGTGAATTTTAAATTTAAAAAGATACAAATTATATATCCATGTCATTTTCCTTACTAGATTGATTAGTTTCTCAACTGCTAAAGCAAAGCCTTACAATGGGATGGTTAGCAACAGAAATTTATTGGCTCATGGTTTTAGAGGGGAGAAGGCTTGCTTTGTCCTAGAATAGATCTCTTCTGGCTAGTGTGAATATTTGGAGTTCCTTGCCTTTTCTGTCGCATGGCAATGCCTCTTTTTCTTCTGGATTCTATTGACATCCAGCTTCTAACTGCTCCCCATGGCTTCTCCTTCTTTCCACAATTTCCTTTGCTTATAAAGACTTCAGTCATATAAGACTAAGGTCCAACCTCATTAAATTTGGGCACACCTTAACTAACAATATATTCAAAGGTCCTGTTTGCAAATGGGTTCATACCCACAGGACTGGGGTTGAAATCTAGACATGCCTTTTGTGGGGGACATGAATCAATCCCGAACGCCAGAGATCTTTATTTTATGTGGCTTCAGACAATTATCTAGTGTCCTTTCCTTTCAATCTGCAGATCTCCCTTTTATGACTGGTTTAGTGGTAACAAAGTCCCTTGGCTTTTGGTTATTGGAAATGTCTCCATTCCTCCCTCATTTTGAAAGACAGTTTTGCAAATACAGAATTCTTGGTTGGCTTTTTTTTCAGCACTTCAAATATGTCTTCCCACTGCCTTTTTGCCTCCATGGTTTCTGATAAGAAATTGGTGCTTGATCATATTGAGGTCCCCTTCTACATGACAAAGTGCTTCTCTCTTGTGTCTTGCAGAATATTTTTTTTTGATCTTGGGGAATGAAAGTTTGATTCTAACATGGCACTATGTGGGTCTAGTTGGATTTATCCTGTTTGTTGTTTGCTAAGCATCTTAGATAAGTATATTCATGTCTTTCATTCGATTTGGAAAGTTTTCAGCCATTATTTCTTTGCATAGTCTCTCTGTTCCTTTCTTTCATTCTTTTCCTTCTGGGACTCCCACAATGTGGGCTCTGCTCAATTTCCTCCAACTTTTTCTCTTCCTGCTCCTCAGACTGAATTATTTTAATTATCTTATTTCCAAGTTCACTGATTCTTTCTTCTGCCAGCTTCAATCTGCTGTTGAACCCCTGTGGAGCTTTTCAATTTTTATTATTGTGGTCTTTAACTCTGTTTGGTTCCTTTTCCTAATTTGTGTCTTTTTATTCATATTCTTTTTGAGTTAATCATTTTTTCTGATTTCCTTTACTTCTTTGTCTATGTTCTCCTTTAGCTCTTTGAGCATATTTAAGACTATTATCTTTAAAGTCTTTGGAATGTACCAGTTCTAACCCTCATCATTGATGTTTTCTAAGGTTTTAATCTCCTTTGCCTGGGCCATCACTTTTTGTCTCTTTGTATGTTTTATAATTTTTTGTTGAAACCTGGACATTTTGATATTTTACTATATTATCACTGGAATTTAGACTCTGAGGCATTTGTTCCTAAAGCTTCTATCTAGGTAGTGTTATGGCAGAGTGTGCTGGTTTGAAAGGAAGTATGCCCCCTGAGAAAAGCCATGTTTTAATATAAATCCCATTTCTTAAAGGTAGAATAATCCCTATTCAATACTGTGTATTTGAAACTGTAATGAGATCATCTCCCTGGCTGATGTGATTTAGTTAAGAATGGTTGTTAAACTGGATTAGGGGATGACATGTCTCCACCCATTTGAGTGGGTCTTGATTAGTTTCTAAAGTCCTATAAAAGAGGAAACATTTTGGAGAATGAGAGATTCAGAGAGAGCAACACTACAAAGCAGAGAGTCCACCAGTCAGTGATCTTTGGAGATGAAGAAGGAAGATGCCTCCCGGGGAGCTTCATGAAATAGGAAGCCAGGAGAAAAAGCTAGCAGGTAACGCCATGTTCGCCATGTGCCTTCTCACTTGAGAGAGAAATCCTGAACTTCATCGGCCTTCTTGAACCAAGGTATCTTTCCCTGGATGCCTTTGATTGGACATTTCTTTACACTTGTTTTAATTGCGGCATTTGCTCAACCTTAGAACTGTAAACTAGCAACTCATTAAATTCCCCTTTTTAAAAGCCATTCCGTTCCTGGTATATTGCATTCCAGCAGCTAGCAGACTAGAACACAGAGCTTTCCTTGAATGCCAGGAGCTAGAAGGAGGAGAAGGAGAAGAAAAAGGGAAGGGGGAAAGGAGAGGAATGGGAAGGAGAAGAGAAGAGAAAGAAAACAACAATGCATTTTCAGTGCTTGCAGGTTGATTTGTGTGAGTGCTTCCTTTCAGGGCTTATCCATGCAATGAGTTTGGAGAATAGTTCCAGGCCAAGAGTTAGGGCCTCTCTGACCCTTTCTGTGCATGTCTTTTCTGGGACAATTACATGAGGCCCTAGGAACTCCCCTCATGACATGGGTTTGAAGGCCACCCCTCCCCTAATACACTTCACTGTACATCCTACAGGCAGAAATCCCTTGCCTCAGGCAGCACAACACAACTGCTGTCCCACAGTTCCTGTTGGAGAAACTGGTGAGCCACCTTCTATCGGCAGGACATATGTATCTGTTTTGTACTTCTATTTCAACAATTGAGTAAATTGATAAGAGGGTAAGTCAGAAATTTTAAAAATAAGAAATGGGAACAAATTGAGCTGTAGGAAAATAAACTAGAGCCACAGAGACTGAAAAATGTTTTTTTTTCATGGACATGTGGGACATTATTAGCTTTAAAATTAATTTTTTATGAAACATGGCATTTTATAATATCTGTCCTCAAAATTTCATGCTATCCACATTCCCACTCCTAATTTTCCTATAGTTTTTTTTTTTTGCATACAAATAAATTGTGTAAGATTGCTTAGGCTACCTTTAGTCTTCAGCTTTTCTTGGCATCTCTATTCTAATTTTCAAATAATTAAATTTCTTAAATGCAAAGCAATCTATGGATTTGCCAAACATTAGAATGATTCCTTCTCATAAACTATTGCCCTGTTAATTGAATCGTCTCTAGTCGTAAGCTTTATTTAAATATGGTTTTCAATTTGTAAACACTGCTGCACCTGTTAGGAGAAGCATTCAGCTACGGATTAAAATACAATGCTGAGATTGCTGAAAAGGAAATGAAAAGACAGATGCTTTCTGATTAAGAGGGCAATATTTATGACAGGCTGGTGGTCCAATTCACATTACTCCTGTCACTTAACAGCTGTTTCACATAATTTTTGTTCCAGTTCAGTATATTTACGGTCTTTAGGGCATGTTAGAGGGTCTGCCTTTCTTGGTATATCGAAAGATCAATCCATGCCCTAGCAAGCATTATGCCACAAAAAATGAAACTGGTTTCTTACTCCCTTTAACCTTATATTTTTTGCTCTTCTGCTCAAAACCTTCTATTTGAAACCCAATTTACCACTATAATGGAGCATTTAACATTTAAATAATAATGAGATAAAAGGGTATTATAGCTTTTAAATAGCAGGAATCTTTGCATAATTGTTTCAGTAACATTTAAGAAGCACAGAGACAGAAAACAAAGTAGCATAGGTGTTTCTAAACTGAAACTAATTTGTTATAGCTTAGAAGACTTGGTACTGATTCTGATTGATAAACTAATGTACAGATTTTTAACTGACATATAGTTAATGTGAAACTAACATTGAAGTAAATCATAGGGGGTAAGCATGATGATTCATTCATGATACAGTGCACATTTGGGAGAAAAGGAACTCATTGTTTACATGTTAATTCTTCATGGTTTATTTTATTAAATAGAAGTAGAGGTTATTTTACCTAAATTAGAGATTATTCTTTCATCAAATTTTCTATTTGGAACTTAGTCACGTTGTTATGTTAGCAGATAGCAACAGTTCAAAAGTCAATTAAAAGCTCTTGACTTAAGGAACAAAATAGTTATATTTATAACAAAAGTATCTAATAAATCGGATTTATACTGGTAGCAACAAAATTTACATAATGTCACTTAAAAATGAGATATTACTTTTTCTACTTCAAAATATTCCTCTGGATACAGGATGATAAGGGATTGTTTAGTGTTCTTTTTAGCTCATTACTGTTTTTTGGAAATTATTTTAGGAAGGTTACTAACAATGTAGGGACAAATTATATGGTATTATATTTTCATATCAGACTTGCTTCATTTAGGGCAGAGGTTCTCACATTTTTTGTTCTAGAAACCCATTTCCCTCTAAAATTATTGAAGACTCAAAAGAAGAGTTTTTGTTTATATGAACAATGCCTATGAATTAGAAACTAAAACTGAGAAAATGCATGATATATTCATTTGTTGATTAAAGTATCAGTAATAAACATATTACAAATTAATATAAATAGTTTACTTTTTATGAAACAGATTTCCCCAAACAAAAAAAAAAAAATAGCAATGGAAAGAGTGGCATTGTTTTATATTTTTGCAAATCTTTTAAATTTGTTACTTAATACAATTGGATCCTCATATCTGTTTCTGCATTTAATCTGTTGCAATATGCTAATAAATAGAAAAAAATCTGGGCTAATAAGTTTTTGTATAATTTCAGATATTTTTTATACTACACTGAAACTCAACAAATGGTGGTTTCCTAAGGAGTAATTGCAACGTAGAATCTGAAACCACAGTGATGAACTTTTTTACATAGTAGGAGAATGAAAATGAAAAAGTCATATAATGTCAGTATTGTTATGAAAATGGCTTTTATCTTGGGGAGACTTGCGGGTTCCCAGACCACACTTGAAGATACGCTGACTAAGGGAAATGGCCATGATTAAACTAGTTAGCTTTATCTTTTGTAATATCTGGTGAAGGCTTCAGCATTGCTTCCTTTTTCAAGCATTTGAACTGTGATTCAGTATAAACTTGTGTATGTCTCTTCTGGTCATATTTGTGTATTGTCGTCCCATTTACCTGACAAACAGCATGAAATAAAGAACATAACACTCTCATAAACTGCGGCTCTACAAAGAATTCTGCTTCTTAGAAGCATTTCTTTAGAAGGAAAGGTTAAACCCCAATCAACAAATCAGTGCTTATAGAGCAGACCTGAAAAGTTTTGATTGTCCAGTATATGAAATGCCTGTCACAGAGGGAGTACTTTTAAAGTTGCTGTCTGCTTCTAAGAGCCTGAGGAGTAAACACAAGAAATTGAAATATGAGGCAGATATTGAAGAAACAAAGAATCGAGAAACTCTTAAGACTCAAATGGATAATTCAAAAGATCACACTTCAGATTGCCTAATATTTTGAAATGGCTGCAAGGAGAACAGATTTCCCCTAGCTGTTGTTCCTGCTTAGAATTCTAAATAAGAACATTTGTTCAGAAAGCCCATCATCATTGGATCAAAATATAAACAATACACACTATATTTTAACACTAATGCTCTTTTCAGTAATCATCTTATGATGATCCCTGTTATGAGAGAACCAGTCTTATAAGAAAGTTTTTGATCATTTCAAAAAAATCACGGGTGGGTTTCTTGATAGACTTTGGCATG
This sequence comes from Tamandua tetradactyla, assembly GCF_023851605.1. Taxonomy (NCBI): domain Eukaryota; kingdom Metazoa; phylum Chordata; class Mammalia; order Pilosa; family Myrmecophagidae; genus Tamandua; species Tamandua tetradactyla. The sequence goes on from NC_135331.1 coordinate 73,423,747, forward strand.
AAATTGGTAATATCCAACAGAAGAATACAGGGCAGTGCTGACATGATTTATTGAGTTATTTGTTAATTTAAACTCACTCATTTAATTAGGTAAGAGCTATTAAGCTGTTAAGCACTTGCTGTGTTCCAAGCACTTTTCTTATAAATGCAAACATGAATAAAACATATCCATTTCCGTCAAAGTGGTCGAAATCTTAGATTGGGACTCAGACATATGAACAATCAAAGTAAGTACAATAGAAGTACTCTTAAATGACTTCCGCTTAAACAACTTGCAGGATTAATTGACAATTTTCATTCTCTCTGTAAAACATGATTAACGCTCAAGACTCCCTGAAGCTCGTAGTAGTGCGATCCTTTCTGAATTTCTGCACAAATGTGTTCTCTCAGGTTCATTGGTATGCTTGGCAAGAGCCAACTATATTCTCAAATCTATATATAACCTTTATATTTGTTATGGCAATTAGGTAATTTAATTTGTTACAAAAGCTCATGTTATGAAACATAAGTATGAACTAAAATTATTTCCAAGAAACCTATATTGGAAACACCCTAAATTGATGTCTAGGGCACTGGGTAACGATCAAAGAATGGGGAAAAATTGTAGTGTTCTAGATGCATTCTGCCCTCAGTTTATTTCACAGTTATCTTTAAATAAAAGATGATGACATGTAGGTAGTATATAATGCAAGAAATAAATAATTGTACTTTATTCAGCAGATTTATGATTTAGGCTCAGAGAAAAGGCTTTGGTTTTATGTCAAAATATTGGCCAATAAATATGGACTTCATGCTTTAAATTAAAATATAATATTTAACATTCTATGATTTAGTTTTTACTGAGTATATATTTGAATTGGCTTCCTAATTAACCTACCAACAATCATATTGGCTGAGAGGGCTTGTACTGCATAGTGAAGTGATAGAGGCAAGGGAATATCAAGGAAAACTGTATTTAATAAACAACCTTGCTATTTGTGCCAGGCTTTTGTTAACTGATTTAATATAATATTTGTACTTGTATTTGTACTTATAAAGAAGATATTGCTATTGCCATTTTCATTAAAGATGAGGAAACTGATATATAAAGAAGTTAAGTAACTTGATCAAAGTCACATCTATTAAGTAGTAGAAACAGGCTTCAAACCCAGTACTGTAGCACAGATTATTGGGCTCTTTCCCCTGTTCTTTTGCTGTTTCTCAAGATTTTCTAGAAAAACTGAAGTAGTTCTATAATGCTTTACATCCCCTACTATACCCATAGTACAGAGAAATGCTGTGATGCTCAATTCTTATTTTTTTTGATTTCCTATTTTAAAAAAAGTCCTAAATGTTTCAGCTTTGATTATTCTCAAAATTAAGCAACACCTTAAAATGGATATTTCTTAACTGAATTTAAAATGAGCCCATAATTTATATATAATTATAAAAATGGATGCTTCTTTATAGAATTTTATGTATGCTTTAAAAAATGAGTCTAGAATTAGATCTAAGCTACCTAGAGGTTACATTTCAAACAAATGCAAATGAATGGGTTAAAGGCATTAAAGGAAAAATATGATAAAGACAATTCCTTTAAATATTAGAATTTACTCTTCTAAATCTTTTAAATGAAGATGTGGTGATGTTTTCTTCCTTATCTCTTCTTTCCTTTGTAATACAACATCTTAATTGCCCCTATAAAATGAAGGCCTCTAGATTTAATGTATTGTATTTGTTTTATTTCTAGTTTCCCAATTTTATTTCCAAGTTAATTTTGGAACCTAAGGAAAAGGACTCGTCCCTTCTAAATTTCATTGATAATGCCACTTTTCTTTGAGTAGAATACTTTTAGATCTAAAACCATTTTGGGGACTAATTTAAATTTTTTCCTGTAAGTGAGTAAATAAATATTAAGAGCAGTTTTGGTATCCAGACATTCAAACAATAGACTCCAGAAGGAAGTGGCATATCTAGAGCCCAGGCAACTCTGGATGATGACTATGGTGACAAATAAATATCCTCACCCACACCCTGCTCTCTAGCCCTTCTCCATCCTATTTTATTTGCATTTGTAATTGGAGATCTACCTCAGCTTCACAGCTTATACACAGAAGCATATAGTTCATTTTTAAAAAAAATTGGCACACGTTTCTGTATAAACTATAAAGGCACAACAGTGGCCTTGAAGTCTCATAAATGTTAAAGGAAACCGGATTGATGTCAAAGCTCCTTGGCTTTTAAAGATTGCTATTGCTTCCTCGTGAAAGTTCTGCTGTTATATTGGTCTCAAGAGAGCTGCAGTTGTCTTCGGTCTCTTTTCAGGATGCTTCTGTCCCTGTGATTTTAAATGAATGGAGAGAACTGTTGAAAGAGAAAAAGTATTTATTAGTAATTTGATATCTACAGTCTTGTGTCAAAAGTGTTAGCCTTGAAATTATTCGGGCCCATTTTCTCCTAACAGTAAAGAACATTTAAAGTCTAACTAGCATATTGTAGGAGAGAGGATAGGGCAATGGTTGGAAAAAGTAAACTGTGGCTTTATGTACAAGGTCATCCTCAATTCCTTAAGGCAGTATTTTGTTGCTTTACTTTTATTCCTCAATGATTCTTGTTTGAGATTTAGAAATTTCACACATACGCCATGTTTAGAAATAATAAATTCTAATTTGTGGCTTATTGGTATACATATATGGAGGTTGAATTATAAAGCAATATTATATTAATAACACTGGGATATATGCCTATCAATGATAAGACAGACTTAGTCCTTCTTCTCTCTGTATTGGCTGCACTTTGCCAAGGTTAAGAATGGAAGTTCCATTAGCCATTGCTTGTGAACACTTCTACCAGTTCAGACATGATTATGGACAGTCCAAAGGGGTCAAAGTAAAATCAGAGGCTTCTTTGGTGAATGGATGGGCCTGACAGTGGTGAGTCCACAATAATGCCTTGCCTAGACTCCATCTCAAGGACTGACATTAGAAAAATACGCTCAAAAGAAAAAAAATGCACTCAACATTTCATAGACTTTTTTTTCATTGAAGTCAGTTATCTCACCTTTCCTCTGTCTCTTCCCCGTAGTCTGGCTCTTTTTCAACTTTTTCTACATATTTTGTCTTACTCTTCATATCCTTTTCTTCTTTTTAAAGCTCTTGCCTTTTCTGTATGGTTTTCTGCTACCACACTCTTTTCCCTCCATTTTTTCTGTTTTCAATATTTTGGTTAACTCTGAAGTTGACCTATTTCAACTGGTTTGATGTCTTCAATTTGCTCACAGATGAGGTCATAGCCCAAAATTTTCAGGGTATGGGGCAAGTGTATCAATTAAGATCTATGACCTTATGGCAAAATATTTGCATGTTATAAATCAAAATTAAAAAAAAAATTTAAATAAAATGTGTTCTTCCTTATGATTTGACAAATATGTTTTAAAATGATGGAGAAGGAGATGATGAATTTAGTGTTCTCAGACTTCTGAGACTCCCATGCCAAAATATGGTGAGAGGAACTGGACCTCAGCCTCGGACCCTAATACTTGATTTGTCCTCCTTTGTCTTCCTGCCTCTGATGCTGTCATGTACCTGTATGTGGCCATGCCAGCCTGCACCTGCAAGCACGGTCCACAGTCCCCTTGTTCACTCTGGTGATGGGACTGGAGAGGAGGGATGCTCAATCCCTGGGAGCAGGTGCTGGGCCCTTTGAGCAGGGACTTCTGACATCCTGGGCAGCTAGCACTTGATCCAGAAAGGGTGGGTGGATAGGCATGAGCTATGAATGGACACATATGTCTGTGTTGGCTTAAAATGAAAACTCCGTAGAGATAAAATATGTGTAAATATGAATATCGGGTATGGAAAACCTTGTAGTAAGTTCTGGTATAGGAAAGATAAGTATCTTGAACAAACCAGCTCATGTACCTGAGTTTGTTATCAAAAATTCATCCCTAAGAAGCCTAGAGACTTGAACCAATTATTATAAGGCCATTGGCAATATCAGCTAGGTGTCGGCCTTGCTTGGGTTCTAAATAGATGGGACCTTGAAGCTATGAGGATTTCAGTATAGCAAATAACTTCCAGGTGATCGTGGAAAATCCCCCAAATTTCAACATTAAAGGGATGTAAAAGGAAGTAACAAGTGATCTTAAAATGAAGAATCTGCAATTAGTGAGGCACAGTGTCTGAGGTATGTATTTTTAAGGAAGAGGTCATTTTAGTATACTTTGTCAGCAAAGGACTGAGGATTGAACTTTGAACAAAGTCTGGGGAAGCTTCAAGCACTAATTCTTTGCCAGCTACTCCATTTTCGAGATTATGACCACGTACTACTGTGAAAAATTTGTAAAACTGGATGTATGTTGTAAAACAAAAATGGTATTGTGCACGTATACCAAATGTTTTGAGCAAAAAAACATCTTAGAATAGTATTGACAGTGGATCACTAGAATTAATGTGTTTAATTTGAATTATGAGAAAAATCTAAATTTGAAACTAAAACACAAGTTGAAAAGCTAGAAAGAAAGTAGGGAATGTTTGCTAAGAAGTTAACCAGATTTTATTTTGGTTTCTTATATTCTATTGATAGCAACAGTATTTTCAGTCATGTCTTGCAGACAGAATTTTGCCGTGTATCATAATAAAAATAAAATCTTATGCCAAAATAAAAAAAAATTCTATCCTTTGCTTGAAAAAGTTATTAGAATTTTAACATTTTTTAAATGAATGGATGAATCTGTTGTTTTTTTTTTTTTTTTACTAATATTTCAATCATGACTACTAGGTACTTATAAAACTTTCCCTCCTTCCACCTTCCTTCCCTCCTTTCCGCCTCTCTTCCTTTTTCTCTTTCTTTCTCATCTATCTTTTCTATCTATCTATATCAATCTATCTATCTATCACTTTCTATCTATCCATCATATATGTCTAATTACTTTAAGCAAATTTTGGTCATGCTATGTATATGTTGCTTCTATTCATTTAAGATAATATTAACATGCTTTTCATATTGTTTGAAAACATGATAATAGTCCTTTATATGATTGTATCATAATTGATGTAGCCATTCATCTATTGTTAAATATTAAGCTTGCTTGCATTGCTTTGTTATTATAAGCAATCTTTTTTTTTAACTTTTTCTTATCGTGAAATACATATATACAATAAAGCAATAAATTTCCAAGTGCATGTTAAGCAGTAGTTGTGGAACAGATTTTAAAGTTTGGTAGGGGTTACAGTTCCATGATTTTTCATTTTTTCTTCCAGCTGCTCCAAGCCACCAGAGACCAACAGAAGTATCAATATGATTCAGCAATCATACTCATTTGTTAAATCCTATCTTCTCTGTTATACTCTTCCTTCTCTTTAAGTAACATATATACATAAAAGCAATAAATTTGAAAAAGTATCAAAACCAGTAGTTGTAGGACAGATTTCAGAGTTTGGTATGACTTGCAATTCCACAATTTTAGGTTTTTATTTCTAGCTGCTCTAAGGTACGGGAGGCTAAAAGAAATATCAGTATAATGACTCAGCGATAACACTCATTTGTTAAACCCTACCTTCTCTATAAGAGTCCACCATCATCTTTGATCTTTATATCCCACTCTTTAGGGGTATTTGGGCCATGCCCATACAAACTTTTTCATATTGGAAGGGCCTGTTGATAATATGAGGTAGGGGGATGGAGCTAGTTGATGTTTTGGAAGGGCTGGCCCCTCTGCATGTCAGGGCTTATGTGGTCCAAGTTGTAGGTTTCTGGAAGGTTACCCTAGTACATGGAACCTTTGTAGATTCTTACATAACATCTTAGGTATTCTTTAGGATTGGCAGGGATGTTTTTGGGGTTTGGTAAGTTATGACAGGTAGCAATGTCTAACTGAAGTATGCATAAGAGCAACCTCCAGCGTAGCCTCTCGAATCTGTTTGTATATATTTAAAAGAAATCTTTGCCAGTCTGGAAGTTAAAATTATATCCTAGTACCTTGATTATATTATATCTTAGATTATATTAACTTACTAATTTACTAACTAATCAATATTTTATAGGGGTACTTGATATAGATACATTTTTTGAAATGAATGTTTTGGCATAGATTAAGAAAATTATATCTTCTTACAGATGTAAAAACTGAAATAATATGCCATGGGTGTTAAACTTGAGGTCACACCATTAGAACGTGTGAGCTTGTAAATGATTTAGTAATCACTAGAAGAATGACATTCCACAAAGGATTCTATATTCGTGTTTACCAAGGCATAAGTCTTTCTGCAAGCCAACATACTTACATTTTGAAGGCTGAACGTCAGGAAGTTTTGAAGTATTTGAAGTACTGAAGCTGGAAAATAGAAAATGAGTGATGACTAGGTTGACAGGTGTCAGAGATTGCCTTATGAAACTCCCAGCATATTGTTTCAAACTACAGTAAGGAAGTAGTATATAGAACTCCTTCACCAAGGTCACAGAAGTTCCTATGGGGAGGGGAGGAGGGAAGATGAAAAGATTTGGGGTTAAATGTGTACATAAACTAGTGTTGAACAATTCTGAGATCATAATTTAAAATTTATAGATATTTGACTTGAGCAATGAACAAAGGTGTGTTTGTGTGTGTGTGTATTTTGGAAAGGGGAGTGTTTTATCTTCTCAGCTACTAAAACAAATGCCATGCAATAGGTTGGCTTAAACAATTGGAATTTTTTTGCCTCATGGATTTTATACAAAAGAAGCCCAAAGTCAGGTGTCAGGAAGGTGATTCTTTCTCCCCAAGACTGGAATGCTGGAGCTGTCTGCTGGTGATCCTCAGTCGTTGTTTCTTCTGTCGCATGGTAATATGCATGGCAGTGTCTTCTCCTTTCTCTTCTGGGTTTTGTGGACCTCCAGTTTCTGACTGCTCCAATGGCTTCTCTCTTTACGTGTCCAATTTCCTCTGCCTATAAAGACTTCAGCAGTACGGGATTAAGGCCCACCTCGTTCAAGTTGGGCACACCTTAACTAATGACATCTTCTAAGGTCCTACTTACAAATGGTTCACAGCCAGAGGACAAGGGTTTTGGACCTGAACATGCCTTTTGTGGGGGATGTGTTTAAATCCCCATGAAGGGGTAGGATAATTTAGAGGCCTCAGGGCATAATTGATGTCTTTGTCTGGTGGACATAGCACCCCTTCAGAATAGCTTATGCTAGTACTACGTTATGATCAATCTGTAATGCAACAGAAAAACAGGCTCAAACTCCCTTGTACTCCCTTTTACCCCGAGGTTATTCTTTTGTGGTGGGGGAAGGTCATAGGGAAAAAATGGCACTTCCACTTGTGTGAGTGGGTGGATGGGGGTTAGCATGGAAGTGGAAACTAGATTCCTGAATCTCAATGCTATCATGTGATTTCCCTGTTTTTTCTTTTATTATTGGATTCTCCCTATGTTTTGATAAGTAACATAAAGCATTATTTCCTTAAAATGATGAATGGAATTTAGTTTATTTTCAACAAGAGATTCAACTCTGATACTAAAAGAAATAACAGACTCATAGATGTGAAAGTTTCTTAAAAATATTAAACTTGTTTATGTTTGTGAACAATATCCCAGAGAGGGGAAAAATGGAAAGGAACTAGTATACTGTGATAACAGGAAAGTAATTTAATATTTCTCATCCTTTGAAATACTAATCATCATCATCAATTAAGTGTAATTGAGCACAAACTGTGTACAGAACACTGTGCTATGCATTAAGATATAATGATATATGCTATGATATAATGCCTGGCGCTCAAGGGATTTGTAATCTCTTTAGAGCATCCAGGCATAAGCATAAACAAATACATGGCTATAAAAGGAAGTGAAGGCTCAGTGCCAAATGAATTCTGTGGAAAGTAAGGGTATCTGAGCCATAGCTAAAAGTGATTCATTTAAAATTTTAAATATTCTTATTTTCCTAGAGTTGAAGTTTGCATGTATATGTGTGTGTTTTTCATTGCTATAGATTCTTAGACTCTTTATGCAATAGAGATACATACAACATAGATAAGGTCAATTTCAAAGGTAATGTGAGGGGAGAAAAAAATCTGAGGCTTTACCAGTAAGGTGATAAAAAGATAGGAATTCCAGCAGAGAGCCAGTCTTAAAAATCCACAAACCACTCTGCCTCTGTGAAAGTCAAAGGGGCAGGCAGCACCCTGAATCCTATTCTTCTAGAGCAATATTTATTACAGTTCCTGGAATCATCCATGGATTGGCTACTGGGAAATTCATTTCTGTAAATGTTTCTATATCCAAACTCTTTGTAACATTCACCTACTCAAAACTTAGCGAAAGCCCATCTACGTAAGCACCAATTCTTGAAATTATTGACTATTTTCTTCTTCGTACCCCAATTATTGTTTCCTTTAACTCCAATTCTTGCCAGCCACTCAGTTGCCAATTTAAATTTATTTTTTTCTTTGCAATCTGTCTCATAATCATATTTAATCTCCAACAGTCACAACCTAATTCTGGCAATGCGTTATTCCCCCACATCTGGATTTGGATGTCCTAATTTAATCACCCTTTCACCCAACAGTTCATCCTGTAAACTGATAATGATTTACCTCCTCAAAGGTTGCTTTGATTATGTCATTCCTCTACTTTCTCCCCTGGTTTAAGAAGCCTCCACATATTCCATGAAACAATTCTTAATGGTTCCATAGAAAACACAGTCTTCTCTTATAACACAACAACTGTCTTTATCATTTTCATGACATCCATAGTTTGTATTCTCATTTTCTCCCAGTTCTATTTAAGCAAGCTGAGACTAGAGGTTTTATCCTAAATATCTTTGTATATTGCATTTTCACCTAGGGTATAGAGCCATGGAGCAGTAAATTGAAATAAATTAACTCATAATGAAACAGTAATATATCACCTTAACATGGACTGTGGATATATATATATATCTCCAAATGTGTATATATATGATATTGATTTATAAATTCATACTTGACTATGTTGCATTCTTCTATTCCTGAAGGTGTTCCTATGACCTTGTAAACTACATATAAAAGTCTCCTTTTTTCCATGTCTTCCATCACTGTGTGAATATCTTTTAGAATAGATTCAGAATGCTTGATATCAAACTATACCTCTGTTCGTTTAATATATGTTTAGCTGTTTGGGTCAGGAGGTCCTGATAAAATACTGAAGTATTTCCAAATGAGTGACACCACTGTACATTTGTTTATGTTCCAGTTTGCTGGGTTCATTTGTCTGCCTGATCATCTAATCACATTACTATACAATATTGCAAAGTAGAAGTGTGCCTAAGCTTTCTATGATTAGTCATGGTAGAAAATAGAATCTCGATTTGCTATGGTTCCAGATGGTAGTTTGTGTATAATACTTTAGATTTAATCACAATCATTATAAATGAAACAAAGCTAAATTATACTATTTTGGAGAGAATTGACATGATATTTGCTGTCCTAGTCTCTCTCAAAAGTTGTGTCCTAATCCATTGTAGAGAGGGGAATTGACTATTAGCATGATCCTATTCTTTTTACCATATGAAGAGTTTTATTCTTAAGATTAGTTTGAATATTATTTATTTTTTACCCATCTTTTGAGGACATCCAGATAGAATGCTTTTTCAATGTTGAGAAGTCTGTTCTACTGTAACATGATAGATATGTTGAGATTAATACTAACATTATCAGTTTGAGAAAATATTTTAGTGTGAATTAGTATAAAATCTCCCTAGTTTTAAAAATTATTTATTGACAGATATAAATTCAGTATGCAATATTTTATGCTAGCTGTCCACACCTAGCTCGGTACTGCTTACAGAACATTTATTTTTACCACCTATGTCATAAAATTTGTTTTCCATATCTTCAGTCAAACTTAACTACTGGCAAGAAGTGGGAAAATTACCTGTCACATTATTCATAGGCCAGACCAAGATACCGTAATACCATGGCCCACTAAGCTAATTTAGAAGAAAAAATGGAAAGAGGTTTTTAAAAGATGGCATTTATATGTAATATATGTAGAAGAGTTTAGGATTTTGACAGTTTGAGATTGTATCCTCTTCAGAGAGAATGCATAATGACTTTTATTTCTTCCAAAATATGCATAACTTCTTGAAGGTAACTTTCAACTCTCATTAGCACTTTCCAAAGTGAGTCTTCTATCTCAATGAAAGCAAAGGGTACAACAGACCTGAATTTTTAATACAGTGGATGTTTACTTATCAACAATCCGTCTTCTTGTTTGGGACTTTCACTCCATTATTTGTGAAGAAAACCCCTACCATGGACATAGAAGCTGAGGTTTAATTCTCATACCGATTAGTTGTTACTGGCAAAAGCAGTGGATTCTTTTGCCCTATGTGCTCGATAATCAATTCCTAAGATACCGGGGTTTCAAAGAGAGGAAGAGTTTATTGCTAGGCACATAGTAGGAGAGCAGATGGCCTAGCTGCCCAAAATCTGTTTCCCCAGGTTTAGGGGGTTCAAGGTTTTTAAGGATTTTAGCAAGAAAGATGAGGTCATTTTGGAGAGCAAGTTCAAAGCTAAAAAGGAGGCAAGTATCATCATTATTATTTCAATAGAAGATCATGAGTTGAAAGGAGGGGAGGCTGCGCTGTCACTTCAGTACTAAAGGTGAAAGCCAAAAGGAAGGGAGACTAGTTATTTTTCAGTAGCAAGTCTAGCTGATGTGATTTACAAATGTTGGGACCAAAGCTAGTTAATGGCTGACTTCAAATTCCTTATTAGCATTAGAGCCTTCACTGTATAAGAAAATGACCAGATAAAAGGACTAACAGCTCTTACAGTCACAGAGACACAAGATAAAGCCTTTTACAATCATTTCAGATATCAGGGCAGCTGAATTATAGTTTAGGGTTTTCAGGTATCCCCCTCTGTCTACTCCAATATCCCAGAAAGCAAAAAGGAATATGATTTAGTAATCAAAATCTTCCCTTAAATCCTAATTTCTTGGTTGCAAAGTCCCATACCTTATCAATATTACAAGAATATATCTAATTCTACCAAGAGCTTGGAGGAGTATAGCTTCTGGAGTCAGACTCTGGATTTGAAATGCCCCCCGCCCTTTTTTTTCTTTCTGGCTTATAATCTTTTGTAAGTTATTTAACCATACTCTCATCTTTAAACTGAGAGTTATAATGATATCTGCCTCCCAATTGTATTGATTATTGTATCAAGTTTTCTCAACCTTGACATTTTGGGCCAGATAGTTCTTTGTTATAGGGGGCTGTCCTGAGCATTGTAAGATATTTAGTAACAACCTGGCCTCTGTCCAGTAGATGCCATGGACAACACTCTCCCCTACCCGCATCCCAACACTTGTAACAACCCCAAATTTCTCCAGATATTTCTAAATGACCCCTGAGGAAAGAATTGACCCCCATTTGAAAATTACTAGATTACATGAATATCTATATATTTATATATAGAAAGTTTTGCACAGTTCTTAGCACATAATAATTGCTCAAAAACTTTTGGCTATTATTATCTTATAGAAAAAATAGGCATTTGTGGTACTTTCTCTGAGATGCTATGCTTTGAAGAAGGTAAACACTAGCCCTGTTCTCTCTCTCTTTGTGTGTATATGTCTATACATATATATGGATGCATGCATGTTCTTTCTCTTCCAACTATTATTAAGGTAGTGAGAGGCACAGCAAGACAACTAAATTCTGTTGATAATCATCAGATCTCATTTGTTTCATGTTCTTTGCAACTTTCTACTTTATGAATTAGCAAAACTCGACAAAACAGACAAGCTTGAATTTATCTCAGCCATGTGACCCTATAAATAAAATACAAAGAAGATAGGAAGTGGCATGTAATAGACCGAATAAATTATTATTGATTTTTTTATACAATGTCCTTGTGACAAGGAAGGATTTTTCTTCTAACATCATAAATGGGTCCAAAAAGTATTTTTGAGTTTTTTTTTTTTTTTTAATGGTCTGATTCTTGAAAGCTAAAATGGAAATTAAGCAGCGTGTGAAAATGTAAAACCTGGTTCAGGTGTTCTATTTCACTAATGCTGATGAGAGCAATACCTTGATTTGTTTAGTTTTCAGTATATCACAAGGCTTTTTTAATAACATAATCCTGTTGGATATAATTACCTTAGCAGTTGTATTTAAGTCAGGATTATTTTCACCATTTTATACATGAGGAGACTGACACTCAGAAAAGTCATATTCCTGTTAAGTGACAGATCTGAAATAAATATTTCAGCTCAAAGTATGAAAGTGTCCCTATCACCCCACAGGTCTTCAAATGTTTAATTACAACTTCAACTACAATCGCTAGGTGCAATTCTGAGAACAATATTCCTTTCTCATTCTCTGGGTCTTTTCCATACTCTACCTTTCTTTCTCTATGTTTCAAGTTACTTAATCCTTCATAGTGCACTCAAGGGTTATTCCCTCTAACAGACTTTGATGATGCTTTTAGCACGTTACTCTGCATGAATTGTGCCCTTTGGTATTCCCCTGGACACTCATTTAGTTGAGTTTTGTAGTAAGAGCACACTGACATTGTTAAGGTAAAAATGACTCAATGTTTTACAAGTTGAAACACATTTGAGGTTAAATTGATTGTTTGGATCGTTTTATTTAACACCGCAAAGGCCTTGAGTGTGGGTGTTTCTTCCTGCCTTGGAGGAATATCTTTGTTAAACCCTTAATGGTGTGGTATTGATAGTGATAACCAGCAAACTTAGTGCTACTCCCAACAGTATTTCTGAGACATGAACTTTGGAAATAACCTTCAGTGACTTTACATTGGCATATAGGAACTATATGACTACATTTGTACAGAATTTTATCTGTTATGTGGTGTGTTCATTTGAAATCCTGTCTCAGAAATCTTTATTAATTCCAGAGTCCCAATGATAGCACTGATGATCAGACATGATGGGTCTGTACATTTGATATTTGACCATAATAAAAATAATAAGTGTAATAATGATATAATGGTTAACTATCTTTGGGGAATTATGTTGAGTGGTTTATTACATATAAATCCATTTATTTCCTAGAAAGTTTAAGTTGCATTTTATGACCATGTAACTATGAAGAATGAATCTGAAATCAGGCAGAATGATTCAGAGTACATTCTTTGAACTGCCACTCTACACTCCCTGCCGATATGCATTCACAGAGCTGGACCGTAAATTCAGCCCTTCAAGTTCTCTTCCTCCTGCTTCAAGTTGTATTCCATTTTTGTTAACCTTAAATCTTCTCTAACTTCATTACAATTTCAGTGCCACTTTTCCCTTGTTCAATTATCCCTTCTCCTGGAGGCCTTCTGTTCATTAACTGTTGTTTCCTATTTTCTCAGAGCCTTGATGGCTAATAAGAAAATTCAGTTAAATATTCTAAGTTATGTCCCATTAACTGTGATTTTTTTAAGTAAGTTATATGTGCTGGTTTGAGGCTTCTGTGTACCCCAGAAAAGCCATGTTCTTTTACCTAGTCCAATCTTATGGGGATGGACTTATTGTTTGGGTGGGATTTTTTTTTATTAAGTTGTTTCCATGGAGACATGATCCACCCAATTGTGGGTGGGACCTTTTGATTAGGTAGTTTCCATGGAGATGTGTCTCTGCCTATTCAAGGTAGGTCTTAATCTGTTTACTATAGTTCTTTAAGAGGGAACCATTTTGAAAAAAGCTTCAGAGCCTACCAGACAGAAATATTTGGAGGTGCAGAAAGAAAATGCCCCTGGGGAAGCTGTTTGAAACCAGAAGCCAAAGGACCATCAGAGCCCACCATGTACCTTCTTAGCTGACAGAGGTATTCCAGATGCCATCAGCCTTTCTTAAGTCAAGGTATCTTTCTCTTGATGCCTTAGTATTGGCATTTTTTTTTTTTAGATTGGTCTTTAAGTTTAATGTAATTCCTTTAGAAACCAGCAAGAATTTTTGTAGATATAGACAATATTTATCATCTAAATGTATCATCATGACTTCATTCATTCTTTACAAACAGGTATACTGTTGCAATTTGAACATAAAATTTTAGTCAATAAGTAAATTTTCTTTATGTTAAACCAAATAAAACCTTATTTTACTATTTAATATAGAACTTAGGCCTCCATTTTCAGTGGATTAATTTAAATCGGCCCCTTTGGGACACCAAATCAAATAATAAGGGGCACGTGTACATGTGTGTATACACAGGCACAGATATTCTCATTATCTGATTTATTTATTTTTTATTTTTTTATCTTTTTTTATTTTAATGTTTGTTCCCCCTATTATTTCTTTTTATTCCATATGTTCTACTCATCTTTTGACAAGGTAGATAAAAGGAGCATTAGACACAAGGTTTTCACAATCACACAGTCACACTGTGAAAGCTGTATCATTATACAATCATCATCAAGAAGCATGGCTACTGGGATACAGCTCTACATTTTCAGGCAGTTCCCTCCAGTTTCGACATTTTTATGGCCTTAAAACTGTAGTCTTATAACTTAATAAACCCCCTTTATAAAGACCAGCCCATCTGTGGTATATTGCATTCTGGCAGCATTAGCAAATTAAAATGGTTTATATCACCAGTACTTAATACACTGGTTTAGACACTCAAGAAATGCTAATAAATTAACTTTTAAGGTGAAACTCAGCAAAATGAGAGGGAAAATAAGAAAAAGCATTTGTGGAAACCAGGAAATAATGGCTCTGATTCAAAAGAGTGTTGAATGGAGGAAATAGGAGTGAAGCTGGGCTACCATCCAAGAAGACAATGGTTGGGTTAGAAGGAAGACAGAAGGATCTGGGGCACATGGAAAAACAAAAGCAGCCAGAAGTGCTAAGAAAACCCAAAAGTTCATAAGAAATTTACAGTCTAAATATGAAGCCTCTGACTTAAATTAGAGGTATGAAGTCTGTGTACTTTATGAAGAATAGAATGGATTTCAAACAATGGAAAGAAGACCTAATAACCTGGCAGATGTTTGCAATATCATGAAGACAAAAAATGTTCCTTCGTCCAATAAGGAAGGAACAGAAACAGCAACAACAAAAATAAAGAAAAGCAGCAACCAGAAATTCCAGAGGATGAAGGCCAAAAAGATTTTTAAAAAACTGAGCATTTTCAAAAACAGAAGCTAACTAAAATGTATCCTGATTTTGATCAATAAGAATAGCGTCTTTGAGTAGAAGAAGGTTATATATTTTATGGGACAGAAGCATATGCAATCCAGATAGCCTATTTGCCTCTGCAGTGAGCGTAGTTACATAGTGAAAATGCTATAAATATTGTTCATGGGTTTTCAAATTTTAGAATAAACCTATATTTGAATTAATTAATTACAGTTATAAAACAATGTAAATAGAGGTTTAAATATATCACTTAAATTTATAAAGATATGCAGGAACTGAGAATAATACTTTTAACTATGTTTGGGATAAGGGAATAGGAAATTTCATGAGATATTTTGTAACTAAATCCTACTTTGGAGCAGGAGGTTAATAAATAATTTTTAAATTGATAAATTAATAAAGAGTAGAAAAAGCAAGGAGATGGATAAAATAATCAGAATAAGTAAAAGAAAAAGTTCATGTGGGCCGTAAGTAAAACCAATTTACTACTATTTTGATGCTATAAATAATGTATGAAGACCAGAAGGTAGGGAGAAAAGGAAGGAAGAAGGGAGGGATGGAGAAAGGAAGTAAATGAGTTAATTCAGGGAGGAGAAATGTTTCAGTTAAGGCACAAAGCAGGAATCAGAAATCAAAATAATTAACCTGAGGACTCACTCTAAGCAAAGCTAGTGTTCTGGATGTATCTGATTCTTAGATGCTCTATCTTGTCACTGGCTGAGCAAAATTAGGAATTCAGAAGCTCTATGTTAATATAATCATTGCAGGCAGAAAATCTAGAAACTTAATCCTGGAATAACTCTGTTTTTAATTAAAAGAAGGAAGAACATATATAACTTTACCTAGTAACAAGGTATTCTAGTTTACTAGCTGCTGTAA
Organism: Tamandua tetradactyla; assembly: GCF_023851605.1. Classification (NCBI taxonomy): domain Eukaryota; kingdom Metazoa; phylum Chordata; class Mammalia; order Pilosa; family Myrmecophagidae; genus Tamandua; species Tamandua tetradactyla. The sequence continues at coordinate 73,439,717 of NC_135331.1, forward strand.
TGCAATATACCAGAAATGGAATGGCTTTTAAAAAGGGGAATTTAATGAGTTGCTAGTCTACAGTTCTAAGGTCAAGAAAATGTCCCAATCGAAACAAGTCTATAGAAATGTCCAATCAAAGGCATCCAAGGAGAGATAATTTGGTTCAAGAAGGCTGATGAAGTTCAGGGTTTCTCTCTTGGCTGGAAGGGCACATGGCAAGCAATGCATCATCTGCTAGCTTTCTTTCATGGCTTCCTGTTTCATGAAGCTCCCCGGGAGGCATTTTCCCTCTTTATCTCCAAAGGTCTCTGGCTCCTGGGCTCTTTGGTTCTCGTTGCTATGTCATTCTTCTCTGTTCTCTCTGAATCACCTATTCTCCAAAATGTTTCCTCTTTTATAGGACTTCAGAAACTAATCAAGACCCACCTGAATGTGTGGAGACATGTCATCACCTAATCCAGTTTAACAACCACTCTTGATTACATCACATCTCCAGGGAGATGATCTGATTGCAGTTTCAAACATACAATGCTGAATAAGGATTAGAAGAAATGGCTGGCTTTACAAAATGGCATTAGGATTTAAACATGGCTTTTCTAGGGGACATATATCCTTTCAAACCAGCACACAAGGTTTCTATTGTAATTTTAGGTTTTATCTTGCTAATGAAACTGGCATTTTAACTATGATAGTACAGTTTGTCACTATATGTACAAGTCAGCATTAATATAGAAACATTTAAGATAATTGCTTTCATTTAATTTTACACAAATACTCTAATATTTCTATTAAACACTGTTATCTACTTGTTTTGTGCATGCATATCGGAGGCTCCTATCAGCTGTGTGAAAGCAGGACAATGCCATGTCTCATAATTCCTAATATTTACCTTAGAAAAAATAAATTCCATACATATAATATAGGATTTTAAATTTGGAAACTTAAATTAAATCATACATAATTTTAAGTATTTACATCAATATTTCTAATTTTTTTGAAGAATGCGTTATAAGATTATTATCTGTTTACACTTAATATAGAGAAATGTTAAGAGAAAGTTAAAATATGAAAAAAAATTTCCCTATGTTCCCTAAGTCTCATGACAGTCATTTAAAAATCTACATGCATATGTATAATCTTAAGTTTCCGAGAGAATCACTTCTCATGGCATAGCAGATGCTTCCTCTTTTAAGGTAAAACTATCATGGAGAAGAATTAGATGAGCTTTAGGAGAGATCTGGAAAGATTTTATATGCTTTTGGAAGCTTAAAATGAATTCATTTTTCTTAGCATTCCTTACCAGTATCTGTTCTTCATAAGCCTTTTGTCCCACAAATGAATTTTAGACTTAGCCAGACTTAAGCCAACTAGCCAGATCACTTGCCATTAAATTATATTCTGTGACAAATGGACCTTGTTTCATTTCAAAGGATTTGAACTTGAAATCACTCCCAGAATGTTTAAAGCAAATGTCTTTCCTCCTGTCAACCACTGCCTAATTTAAACTTCCCATCTGCATTTCTAATTATGATACAGAAAAATTAGCGATGAACAAAGAGTGTTTTTATTTCAAGAAGGACAAATTTAGGCATATGGGGCTAAACAAAGGACACCATTTTCTTTTTACCTTAAAACTCCCATCTAGTGACCTTTGATTGATTTTTGAGGGGTACCTGAAATTTACTTTAAAACACATTATAATATTCTTATATAGATTTACATGATCATTTATCTATAACATCTTAAAATAGTGAAAATAGAAATTATTAGCAGCATGATATTATTTAATATCAAAATGGTAAATATTTATATATACAAATGCTGCTTAAAATTGTATTTATATATTTAGTAAAGTGGATGCATTTTTCCAACACTTCTTTATACCATACAGTAAAGTGTTTCTTATTGAAATTATTTTTAGTTCTTAGTGTTGGAACGAATATGAAAAGTCTTCCTTTATTTTGATAAAATGACTGAAAACAATGCATGTGTCAGGAGCACAAAATATCTGATAATTTGAGGCAAGTTATACATTCACGTCAGTCAACTGACATTAAGAGCGTCAGAATCTGGCATTTTAGACTTTTTTACTCTTAAAATACTTTAAATAGATAGAGCACAGTGAACAAATCATACTATCACCCATAGAGATATTTGTTGTTCCAAGTAAAAATTGAATGAATTGATAATATGGCTAGGCATATACCCACACCATTAGCTGGCCCTTGGATAAACAGAGGTTTCCATTCCTTGACACATAAATTCAATATCTTACAGAATCTCTAAGCATAAAAACTAAAAATCCTATTGTTGAATCTGTGGTTTTATAATATCTTTGTAAATATCTTTCAATAAGGTATATGGTCATAGCTCTGTTGTGAAAGTATTTACCAGAAATAATTACCGAAATAGAATTTTTGCTTTAATAAAATTAAGCTCTGTGCTCCTGGGAATGTGTGATCATTTATTTGAATTTCCATCAATTGTAAAAATATAATTAATAGGTTAAGTTGTTTTTAAAAATCAGGCTTCAAATAGGTATATATATATATATATTTTGTGAAAGTATATCCATGTAGACCTGAACTTTTCCACTATGTAGGTAGGAACTTCTGTCCATAAATTTGATTTTTATAACCTATAAAACTTCTTTTCAGACAATATGGATTGAAAGTGCTCTTATCTATACCAAATAACTTTTGAAAGGAAAAAAGTAGACTGGAAAGTAAAAGACAAGCAGAGAAATATGACCTGGTTTATTATACATGTGTATGTACTTGCGCTTATTTTTGTATGAATTTTTTTATGGAGTAATAGTCACTTAGCATTCATTCATACATTCCAGATTCCTATTGAGCATGTAAGATAGGCAGTGTACTTACTATACCCTGAACTTTAAAAAACAGTGGTAAGTGATATAACACACACGCCATATACATGAACATTTAATTCTGACTGGGTGGCCTGGAAATGATGATTAAACTGGGCTTTATGGTATCAGTAGTTATTTATTAATCAGAGGAGACAGTAAAGCTACAGAGACTTGCAAAAAAATCTATGCTATGATTTAGAAAATATCAGTTTCAGTGTAGTATTGTAAGAACTGGAAAAAAAACTAAGGCTTGAGAAATATAATCAGGCCAAATTGCTTTATAGTCCATATGTAGCATTTGGGACTTGATTCTGTTTTGTTTTGTTTTTCTAAAACTTTATTTGGAAATAATTTAAAATGTCCAGGGAAATTGCAAGTTTAGAAATACTGCAAAGATCTATATATCCTTTGCTCTGATTCAACTATTAACACCTTTCCCCATTTATAGTTTTTTTCTTTCTCATATGTGTGTGTATATATATATATATATATATATATATATATATATATATATATATGACATTTTTCTGGAATATTTGAGAGTTAAAGATGTGCTTTATATCCTTGTAGTCCTAAATACATCCTTGTACATGTACCAAGGGTAGGGATATTCTCTTATATATTCACAATACTAGAATATACTATTAACTTTGACATATTTACATTAATTCCTTTTATCGAACCCACTGTTTTTATTCTAGTTTTGTCAATTGGCCCAGTAAAAGCCATAGTCTGTATTTTTCTCTGGTAAACATTCGTCTAAGGTCAGGCATTGCAGTTCGTTATCATGCTTGTTAGTCTCGTTAATCTGGAACACTTTCACAGCCCTTCTTCCTCTTTTATGACTTTGAAATGTTTGAAGCATGCAGTGTACCTTTCCACCCACCCCACTTTTTAAGGTACAATGTGGTTTATTTCGGATGTGTTTCTTTCCTCATGATTAGGTTTAAGCTCCGTATTCCTGGATGAAACACTACATACAGGATGCTTGGGAGTTGGTTTTTTGCATGATGAGTGAAAAATTTAAAGATTTTAAGCATGGGAACATCCTCGCCATGTCAGTATTTAGAGAATTGACTGCAGTGGTGAAGTAGAGTATAGATCAGAATCATGGAGAGCAGTTAGGGGAGTGAAGCCATGGTCAGGTTAAGGGATGAGGTACAGCTGGACCTGGCCAGAGGGAATATGGTGCTGGAGTCTCACAGCTCTTTGGAAAATTCATGGTTTGGCAGGTTCAAAGGTCCCATTTATCCATACATAGTGCAACTAAGGAAAGGACCCCAAATCATAAAATTGGCCTGCTCTCTATTGCTCCTTCTCCCATCTACTGCCTAGGGAGAAACCCCTTCCCTTTCATGTTTGCTGTCCTCACACCATTATCAGAATCCTCAGGGACTGACATCAGTTACCTACTCGTGGTATCAAGGCCATCAGCCCCTTTGCTCTTTACTTCTCTCTCTCTTTTTTTCCCATTTTTTTTTTAACCCCTTGAAGTTCTTTAGTGTCTTGCCTTCTGAGTTCTGTACAGGATCTGACATGAGTCATTTGTGCTACCTGGCAGAAAGACTGTGAAAATTATTTTTCTATGAATCTGTTTGCTGAAATCTGTATTTGCCTTCTAAACCTTTATTGTGGATGGGGAAGATTTTATTCCCATTTAAAGTACTTAAAGGTGTCAATAGAAGTAGGAAAAAATTTCCATAATGCTGGATGAAGTCTTTGTTAGGGTAGCTTGTTTGGTCTGTAAAATGATGATTCAAGATTTGGAGAGATCAAAAGATCAATCCATTGCTTTCATTTCTAATCTGAGCACAGGCCTGATCTCTTTATCCAACAACCTTCTCCCAACCTTCATTTGCTCATCAGCCTGAAGACACTTAGATGTATATGGCTTGTTTTTTAACCAAGTGTTTTAGCCAACATTTAATTATATGTTTATCATAAAGCTTCCTATCATTGATGTTGCACAACAATAACATGCTACCTATATTATCTGTATACTTTATAATAAATTTCTAGACTGCAGAACTTGTCACTAGAATAAAAGCATTACTCTCTTCTAAGTGTTGCACTTTAGCTAAGTATCTCTTGGTTGAGAGAGAACCCAAAAGGTAATTTTTTTCTTGCAAGACTGACAAGGAGGAGAGTTTAAACCAGGATCACATTCTCCAAGCCTCCTTGGCCACCTGGACCACTCTAGAAGTTTTGCTATCATCCTAGAGGAACCATGAATAAATAGGGCAGAGGAGAAAAGGTGGGAAAAGGAAAATAAAAAATAAATAAATCTTGCAGTTCCAAAAGGTGTTGAGCTATTTTTCTTTTTTTTTAAGTGCCAAAGAGTTTAAGTCTGAAGAAGGACTCCTTGGATGACGAATGAAAATTCCATACCTGCCAGCTTAGTCAGAAGCAGGTACTGAAACTAAGTTTGGTGAAAAATGCTTGATAGGGAAGCAAAGACCCTGAAAGGAGAAATCGTAGTGTTTGGAGGACAAGGAAGTGCTGGTTTCCCCTTTCTGCTGGTGCAAGCCCTGTAACTGGAAAAAGGATTTTTCTTTACTGAAAACTTCTTTGCATCAAGGAATGTTAGGAAAACTGAGGCAGAACGGGAATAACAAAAGGAGGAAAAATTCTGTTGTAACCAAGACAAAGTTTCCTTCAGAGTAAATTTAGGTAAAATACACATAGTATTTAAGGACTAATATTGCAGAACATCAAACTACTGAAACAATAGTGTGTTCACTAAAGGTTCTTTCTAGCAGGTAAGGCACTACAACACAACAGGCCTGGCTTCCACGTTTTTGTGTCCCAGCAGATGCATGAATGGAATGCCCTGGATTTGTACTTACTCCTTTTTAAAATCTGCCTATACTTGAGACAAGTAGAAAATTGTAGGGAAAAGTAGTATACCATCATTTCTTTCTCTTGGTTTTATTTCTCTAGCTGAAGTTTCACAGAAGAGCAAAGCAATTTCAGGTGAATACTTGCTTTCTCTGGGAACAACGAATAGGTGGCAGGGATGCTTAAATTTCTGCTGCATTTGTGTATCTATGGTGATTTTGCTGGGTCAGTGCATAACAACATAAAATTTAACAAGCGATTGAGCCATTTTTCACTGTTTTGTAAAATGTCTGATATCACACTAAAGGGGGGAGAAAAGAGAAAACATCACGAAGACTGCTGAATTGCCTCTCACTCGATTATAAAAGAAAACCAAAAAATACACGGAGTAGAGGAAGCAGTTGTATTGTCAAGTTTGACATCTTTTATGAACAAGAGGAAAATTCTGGCTTTAAACCAAAGGATTTTCACATGAGAGGTCCCACTAAACTTGGACTATTTACATTTTTTTTCAATTTGTGTTTTAATTTATAAAAACAGGGCAGTGCAACGGTGGCTCAGTGGCAGAGTTCTCACCTGCCATGCTGGAGACACGGGTTCGATTCCAGGAGACTGCCCTGCCAAAATAATAATAATGATAATAACAGTAACAATAATAATAAATATCATTGTTTAAAATTTGAAAGCCAGTGAGAGTATAAAGAGAAAAAAGTCATCAATAATCCCAGACCCATTTTTAGCTTTTATTTTGTTTGATTAAGATATTTTTCTAGAGTTTTATGTGGATGATGGTAGTTATAATTAATTTATATTTATGCTTTTTCTCCCACTCTGCTAACCTAAAGCACTTTTTTGTTGTTGAAAACTTTCTTCCACGTATAATTTGAGATGGAGTCACATTTGTGTAATCCCTAATGGATTCACACATGCACAGTAAATAGAAACTAATCTCTATTTTGTTAACAAAAGCCATAGAGTCTGTAGAAATAGAGGTTGAACAGTGCATTCAGCATAATAGCTACCTGTTTTGGTCATGTTTCATTTACAAGGTAAGAAAAACAGTTTTTGAAATGTTATAAAATCAGACCTATCAGATAGGTCAAATTGCTTATAAGCTAGCATCTATTGAAAATCTGTGATTATGTCTTTTTTCTCAATTGCACCTGCAAAAGAGGGAAGACATTGACTCCCACTAAGATGGATTTTGTGGAAAACTATCTTTTAAGGTCAATCTTATGATTCTAATTTAATTGTCCTGGGCTGGGGCCCAGGAATCAGTGATTTTTAACAGATCTCCAGGTAATTCTAATGCACAAGGTTGAGAAACAAAAGATTCAAATCAGACAAACTGGTGATGTTTTAGTTTGATAAAGCTGCTCAAATACAATATACCAGAAATGGGTTGGCTTTTATAAAGGGAATTATTAAGTTACAAATTTACAGTTCTAAGGCCATAAAAATGTTCAGATTAAGTCATCCAGAGAAAGACACCTTGATTTAAGAAAGGCCAGTGGCATCTGGAACGCCTCAGTCAGTTGGGAAGTCACATGGCTGGCATTCGCTGGTCCTTTGGGTTCCGTTTTTAAACAGCTTCCCAAGGGCATTTTCTTTCTGCCTCTCCAAATGTCTGTCTGTGTTATCTCTGAGCTTTTCCCAAAATGGTTCCCTCTTAAAGGACTCCAGTAAGCAGACTAAGACCCACCTCAAATGGGTGGAGACAAATCTCCATGGAAGCCACCTAATCAAAAGGCCCCACCCACAACTGGATGAGTCACATCTCCATGGAAACAACTCAATCAAAAAGATATCACCTAAACAATAGGTCTGCCCCAACAAGTGTGGATTAAGATAGAAGGAACATGGCTTTTCTGGAGCACACAGCGGTCTTGAACCAGCACAGGTGACAAACTGAGAAAAGTAAAACAAAACGAATTCCACTCTTGAAATTTAGAACTTAAAAGAAACTAAATACATGCCATTAATTGAAAACTGAGGTTCATCAATATTAAGGATTTTGTTTAGGGTCATTATGTTAGTGGGAAATCCTTGATTAGAATCCTATCTTTTGATTCCCATTACCACAATATTGAGCAGCCTGTTAAGTATCCTGTCCTGCAAGTATTATTTATGTAAATATGTTTTTCAATTAATGGAAGGTAATACCTTTCAACTGCAAATTGTAGTCTATGGGTTAATTTTTCAAAACTGTCCTTTCTATTTAGAACTCTTTTAACCTTTATCTCTCTTGAATAAACTATATCAATTCCATTTTTTTCTAAATTGACATTTCTTATTATTTTTATACTAGAATATATAATTCATTACAAACAGTTTCCCTGCAAAATAAGTCCATGCCTGATGCTTTATTTATTGAAAGGGAAATCCATTCTAGAAAGAGACAGAGAGCCCACAGTGCAGACACAAGAAGTATTTTTGTTCTGCTTTTCCTTTTATCTTCTCTCCCAGCGTTTCTTTCTCCTTCATGCTTTCATGGATTTTGGCATACCCTTTGAATGCAAAATGAGACAATTCTTTAAGAATTTTTATATCAGCTGTATGGGGGTATGAAATTTGGGACACATGAAGTACTTTAAATATTGGTTGAATATACTTTAGGTTTTATAAAAGATTAAATTTATGGAAACTATAAAGGTCTTTTATTTTTCCATCACAGGTTTACAAAAGGTCTGTTCTATGCAAAGCATAAATTGCTTCCAGGGACAAGCATTACATTAAAAATAGCAAAAACTATCATTTTGTGACTAATCCCGAACTCAGATTTTGTTTATATCATTGGCTTTTATTATTTCTAAAATATTTAAGAAATAATATAAAAGCAAATGTGTGCCACCCTTCCCGACCATCACCATAATGCATACACAGAAAATGTTAACTCCTATATATTCAAGGCCCCATGCATTCTTTTAATAGTCATGGTTGTTTATACTAAGCTAAGCCATTTTTCTGTGTTGAGCCAGTTTCCCTTAAGAACAGCAGAGCATATTTTTAAGAAAACTAACTAAGATGAAAGTGGAGACCCAGAAAGGAAATATTTTCAATGACAACCCTGTTAGCCCACATGAACCCTGACTTTGGCCTTATTGTCAAACTTTAACAGAGGTAGCCAGTAGGAGGAAAAATACGTATGTGCTTTGTAATACTGGGAGCATAGAAAACTGAAAGAACTGAATTTTTATGGAAATTCATCTAAGGACCTTTATTTTAAAATTAGAATTATTCTAGCTATTTTTGTCTTGTGGATGACTCGCAGTTTTGATGGGCAGCTTAGGAAAGTTACCTGGAAATAGGAAGTGAGATTATGGCAAGTAGAACAGTCGTTGCTGTTTTAAGAGATAGAACCTCAGATTCTATCTTCAGCTGTACCAAAACTAGCTCCTTCTATACTGGTTAAAAAAGTAACCTTCTTTATAGCTAGTTTCTTCATCTGACCAATTCCCAATATCTTTTTCTGCTTTGAAATATCTATTCTACGTTTAAGACAGGGAGCTGAAAAATAATTTCTAAAAGTTACTAATGTAATAAGCTTATATATATTGAAATTTTACTATCATCCGTTTACCATGATGGCGACGTAAGCACACGTGCTCTAATTTAATTAAAAAATAGGTAGCTCAAGATGGCGACCTCTCTGGGACCCAATACCTATAACAGGCAGAACTGGGAGGATGCGGACTTCCCCATACTGTGCCAGACGTGTCTTGGAGAAAACCCGTATATCCGAATGACCAAAGAAAAGTATGGGAAGGAATGCAAAATCTGTGCCAGGCCATTCACAGTGTTTCATTGGTGCCCTGGGGTGCGCATGCGTTTCAAGAAGACTGAAGTCTGCCAAACCTGCAGCAAATTGAAGAATGTTTGCCAGACCTGCCTCTTGGACCTAGAATATGGCCTGCCCATCCAGGTTCATGATGCGGGATTGTCTTTTAAGGATGATATGCCAAAGTCAGATGTCAACAAAGAATACTACACGCAGAATATGGAGAGAGAGATTTCTAACTCTGATGGAACACGGCCAGTTGGTATGCTGGGGAAAGCCACATCCACCAGTGGCATGCTACTCAAACTGGCCCGGACTACACCCTACTATAAACAAAATCGACCTCACATTTGCTCCTTCTGGGTGAAAGGAGAATGTAAGAGAGGAGAAGAGTGTCCATACAGACACGAGAAGCCTACAGATCCAGATGACCCCCTTGCTGATCAGAATATCAAAGACCGATACTATGGAATCAATGATCCTGTGGCAGGTAAGCTTCTAAAGCGGGCTTCAACAATGCCTCGTCTGGACCCACCAGAGGACAAGACCATTACCATACTCTATGTTGGTGGTCTGGGAGATACCATTACTGAGACAGATCTAAGAAATCATTTCTACCAGTTTGGAGAGATTCGGACAGTAACTGTTGTGCAGAGACAGCAGTGTGCTTTCATCCAGTTTGCCACAAGACAAGCTGCAGAAGTAGCTGCTGAAAAATCTTTTAATAAGTTGATTGTCAATGGCCGCAGGCTCAACGTGAAATGGGGAAGATCTCAAGCAGCCAGAGGAAAAGAAAAAGAGAAGGATGGAACCACAGGCTCTGGAATCAAGCTCGAGCCTGTTCCAGGGCCGCCAGGAGCTCTTCCTCCTCCTCCTGCAGCAGCAGAAGAAGCCTCTGCCAACTACTTCAACCTACCCCCAAGTGGCCCTCCAGCAGTGGTGAACATTGCCCTGCCGCCGCCCCCTGGCATAGCTCCGCCCCCACCCCCAGGTTTTGGGCCACACATGTTCCACCCAATGGGACCACCCCCTCCTTTCATGAGGGCTCCAGGACCCATCCACTATCCTTCTCAGGACCTCAGCGGATGGGAGCTCATGCTGGGAAACACAGCAGCCCCTAGCACATTATCATCACACTTGGGCTCTACAGAAGAAAAGGCGCTCTCATTTCCCAGTGAATGAATCTTGGAATAAATATATTTTTCTTTTTAGTTTCCATGGTAGCTGATGTGTTCTGATATGGGCAGTCAGAGAACTACAGCCATGCTTTCCTACATGTGTTCAAAGGACTGTTGGACCTCAAATAAGCTGCCATTGACACATCTGGTTACTACTATAACATTACTAATAAAACCTAATGCCTACTCCCCTTTTCCATATGGGGAACAAGTGACTGAATGAATTGGAATGTCCAATAGAGTTACCATCCCAATTATATGTTCATTTTGTATTTTTATTTTGGAAAAAAAAATTGACCTACAGTTGAAAAACCTTTTGACCATTTTTATGTCCATTGAGTATTTTCCTTTTTATCATCTTAAAAAAAAAATTACTAATCCTGATCATTGTAGTGGCATGAGTGTGATTGAACTCTTCTGAAGTCACACCCTCAGAAGGACAAATAGAAACCACCTCCTAATACAACCCAGATCTTTTTTTTTCCTTTCTTTTCCTGATTTCTTGCTAAAAGAATTTGGCTGATAGCTTTGGTGATTCTCTATGCCAATAAAAAGACAAAAACTACTTTTTATTCCTGTCAGTCAGATGGAAACACAAATTCCATGGAGCTGTGTATCATCGTAAAAGTTTGGTGTCTGGAATGAAATTACTTTAAAGAACTTCCTGTGAAACACTTTAACAAACTGAAACAAAAAGTGTTAGAAAGTGTTTGGATTGAAGACTTGTGACTTAACAGCCTGAACTTTGATCTCCAGCATTCACCTTCGTGTGTCTTCAGCGTCTCATTTTAATTCCTTGCTCCTGGGCAGGGAGTAAGCTGTTGGTCCTAGGATGTTTGGATGTAGCTGAATTATAGATGATAAAGGAAATGTGAGGTTGTGTTGTGTTGTGTTTTGTTTTGTTTTTAAATGATTAAAAAGGGTCAATTTTCCAAAAAAATAAAGTAAACATAGAAGATCATCCAATAAAAGCAGTTTTTTCAGCTTTCTTAGTAAATTAGGAAGTGAGAGTTCCTTGGCAAACATTATACAATCTGACGATGTATCATTAGGAAAGAGGGATAATTATATGGATAAAGACTAAAAAAAAATCATTGTTGAAGTAGATTACATGTTTTGGATATTATCAGATCTAATTGTGAAAGCAAATTTCTGTTCCTGCAATCAAGCTAACATGAGAAAATAGCTTTGTTTTGTAAAAAAGGATCTATGATAACTATTTATTTATTTAGAAGTTCTAGGTTTACAGAAAAATCATGCAAAAAATCCTGTATTCCCAAAAACCCACTGTCGTCACCCATTGCTAACAACTTGCCTTAATATGAAACATTTGCTACAATTGATGAAAGAATATTATTATAATTTACCAATAACTATAGTTCATGGTTTACAGTAGGGTTCACCATTTGTGTTGTACAGCCCTGTCTTTTGTTTTTGTTTTGTTTTTTTAAAAATTCTGCAGTAGTGATATATGTGCAATTTCCCCTTGTAAACCCATTCCAGTATGTAATTCAATGCTGTTAATTATGTTCACAAAGTTGTGTTGCTGTCACCAAAACTTTCCATCAATCCAAAAAGAAGCTCTGTATACTTTAACCATTAATCACTCTTCCTGTAGATTTTTATCTCCAGATTCTATCAGTGATAGTGTACACTATTGAGCTGTTATGATAAAAACATTTTGACAGTTTTCAAATAAAATCTAGCTGCTTTTATGGTTGTATCTACTTTGGTTTCCAATGCACATTCCTAAGAACTAAAAAATAATCCTTTTTATTTTTCATTTTATAACCGCATCAGGACCAAGACATAATTTATAAAGATGGCAAAATATATGGCAATGAATTTTTGTTATATTTTTTATTGTGAGCATATTATGCAAACTATTTTGGAAAAAATCTTTCAAATCCTATACCCATAATATCTAAGCTCATAGAAGGTAGAACTGAAATGCCATTGCAACCATCTAACCAAACATCCTCATTCTCTGTTTAAAATCTTCAAGATATCTCATGATTATTTTCAAAATAAAGGCCAAATCTCTTGGCATTTCATTAAGTTCCACAGTGACCTTCTATTACCGCATTTCCTTTCATAGCCCACTTTCAACCTTTTAGCCAATTAATACCAAACACATATAGGGTGTGGTGTTTTTTATCTCTCTGCTTTTGTTTTTGCTCTATCCTTTGCTTGAAATATGCTAACGTTTTTTCCTGGCTTCTTTTATTTGTGAAGTTTTATCCCAGAAACTATTTTTCCCAGGGAGCCTTCCCTGAACCCCATTCATCATTTGGGATTAATAGCCTGTAAATGCCTCTACCTCTATATTCTGTATAGTATATGTGTTATGATGTCATTTTAAGTACAGTTGATCTTTTCATGTATTTTAATCATATGTCTACATATTTACATACTGTGTATATAGTTTGTAAATATGTAGACACCTGTTCAGTATACATGTGTATATTTATACATCTTTCTCTTTAAATTGAATGCTTAGATAAATTTTACTTTTCCTTTCTTTGTCACCCGGAAGCACACTAATGTGATTTATACTTATTCCATGTCTTTTTTCCTTTTTTGCCTGCTTCTCAATGGCAATGACTGTATTTTATTCTTCCTTGTATGTGGTTCCCAGGCAATGACCTGTAGCTCATCAAACGTTTGTTGACCTGTTATACATGAGGAGAGAAAGCAGGAGAATATTTAAGACATTTGCTCGTGGCCACACAGGTGGCTAATGGTTTAGTCACAAGATCTCAAGCCCTTGTCCTCCAACTTACTGCTCTCATAGTTTATTGATATTATTTATTAATGTGATTTTTATCTGTAAGTGATGCTAAAGAAATAGTCAGAATATCTTGGACATTTTGGGGTAATAAAAATACCATCGTTTTCCCTTCTATGTGAAATGTTTAATCATATATTATTTGGCTAAAGACTCAAAGATGTTCTCTTCAAATAAAAACATATTTGCCAGTGTATCAGAAATCATTGTACATATTGAGAATATGGAGTTAAGAAGATGCACTAAAATGATAAGGATAATAAGTGTTATTATATTGAACCATGTCATGTGACAGCCAATACTCTAGATGACTTGCTTGCTTTATCTCATCTATTGCACACAATAATATTCTGAAAGATTTATATCAAGATTCCTATTTGCATATAAGAAACAGTGTTGGAGAGGTAACATGCATGATTAAAGTCAGTATGGTAAGTTGCAGAACCAAGATTCAAACTCAGGTCCAAATTCCTAGTTTACCCAGTGTGCCACACTGCTCATAATGAGAGGCAGTGAGAATTACTGCCCTTCGGATTTGGTTATCCCCATGAATCAATGCAGGATAACATAATATTGAATAAATACAATAATGTACTTAGAATACATCTCTTCTCTAAAGGCAAGTAATGAATAGTCAAAAACTGAAATTAAATGTGAGCACTCCACATTCCTAAAAGCCCTTTGTAAATGTGAAATTTGTCTTGTAAATGTGAAATTTGCTAAATTATAAATAAATAAATATATATGTGTGTGCATATTTATAGGTGTGTGTGTATATATATTTATATATACATATCTTGAAAGAGAATTGAGTCATCTGTAAAATAGTGGTCATAAATTAAAAAAAATAGATACAGCTTTTCTTTTTCTCCCTTTTTTCCCCAATTTGAATTCTTCTTCAATTGATTCATAAATCAATTAATTACCATCAGGCGACCTGAGGGCAACAGGAAATTGGGTCCAAATTAAAAAGAAAAAGGAGGCAATTTGTTTTAAGTCTGAAAGTTTAATGTTCAATCGAAGTTTAATCAGAAGTGACCCATTGTTTGAAAAGTAGAACATCAATGTCTTTTTAATTACACTGACATTAAATTAGAATGGGAAAACTGAGATAACTGATTATTCTCAAATAAAGATTAAGGAAAGATGCTACCAGAACTCCACTTAAAGCATATTTTCTTTTTGTGTATTTTAATTCAAAAAGAAATTGTCTGTTCTATGTGGGAGGTGGATAATTCTTTGAATTTGAGTTTAGGATTGTCTTAAGAGACATCTATCAAGGGACAAGTATGGCCATACACGTTTTATCCGCTGGGGCTAAAATAGTGGCTCTTTTCTTTTATACCTATTTATTCAAATAAATGGGATTTTTGCTTTGGTGAATTGCAGAATTAATTTACTGTCTTTATTGACTTCCAAATGAATAAATGGAAAGAATGATTAAAATGAATGCATTTAGCTCAAGGAAAATATTGTCCCAAATTAAAATATTTCAGAAATCATTCTCAGTCTTTAAAATTAAATCTACCTGTACTCCCTGAGATACATAAAGAAATAAAAATTTCCATTTAATCTTTTGTAAGTAGTAGCAGGAATAGAAATACATCATTTGCCTAGGGATATCTGACTCCATTAATGTGAAGTCAATTGTGTGTTGTTAAATGAAATACAAATGGCGTGCACTGGGAGAGGGGAAAGGGAGAGGAAGATTGGGAGGTTTTAAAAACCACTAATTTCCAGAATTGTGCTCCTCTGATCTTTTCACAATTTTACCTATATTATGCTTGGTATTTGACAAAAAAGATTTTAAAATAATAAAAATAATACAATAAATGGTAAAATTTCAGATAGGCTGATGCTCCTGGTTTAATTTCCCTGGGTGTTTTCATCCAGATTATGAAACATGAGGTCACGGCTATAAAGGTAATCTCTTTCCATTTCTAGCCAAAGGACTTTGAAGGATTCCAATATCTCTCTCAGGATTTGAATAATATATCTGTTTCTTCTAAATCTGATGTTTAGACTCTTTTGCCCTTAACTTTAAGACCTTTAAATCCCTCATTTCTTTCACACTTGATTAAATACAGCCTTGAGAAAAGCACTAACTGACTGTTCAACAGGAAACTTTGCAGGAGGCTGACAGGCTCTGACCTCGAAGAAATTCTGTTGTTGAATTGACTTGAGACCTTACCAGGGAGACCAGGTTTTGACTAAAGACTGTATTAGAGTTTGGATTCCTCATTATTGAGAAATCCTATTTCCCCCAAGAGCTGAGAATACCAGTTTTCCCTTTACTATTTTGCAATTTACTTGCATAAATACCAAATTTTCAGTGACACATAGAATGTTTCTGTGCTACTGTGCCACTGGGAGCAGCACCCCTCATCCCACTTAGAGCTGAACTACTGCAATATATTAGTGGAGTTGGTAAATGGATGCAGGGCTATTTCCTCGAGTGCCCTTCACTCATCCATATTGGGTGCCCGTGAACCCCTCCTCCAGGGCTCAAGATGAGTGGTTGTTTGCTAGTTTTAGGATCACTGATTGGTGCATCTGATATTTAGGAGACCGTCTATCTCCAAAATAAAAGAGGGAAGTGGAGGAGAAAAGAGAAGTCAGCTAACCAACCATTCAGTAACTTGAAGTTATGGTACCACCTTCTTTTTCCTTGATAGTCATTTAAACTTCATTTGAAAATGAAGATAATAATCTCTATTGCCAACTCAGTAAGTAGTTAAGGGTCCAAAATATTTTGGGGAGTTTTAGTTTCATATTTTCTGTTTTAGAAATTGTTATATGATATGATAGTACATGAATACTGAATAAGAGCTATCTTTCCAGGCTGAAAGAAAATCAAAGATTTTAAATTACAGCATATACAAAATTATATACATCTTATCCATATATGAGATTTGTATGAAAGTGAACAGTGAAAACGGATTTCATTTTTTTCCATTTTCAAAAATGTATAAGTGAATACTATACTATGTGATAATTTATAGGCTATCTATTACAGTGCATATTATAATGGTTGAAAGCCACATTCTTCTTGAGTTCATTTCCCCACTCACTGTTTGGGCAGTACACTTAAACTCACTGTGTCTCAGTTTCTTCATCTTAAAGTAGGGACAATAGTAGTTTCCACTTTGTAAGGATGTACTGAGAATTAATTGAGTGAAATTTACAGTGTCATATATATATATAGTGTTTGAAAAGCAATTCATATTGTTATTATTTTTTATGCATCAAACATTTTTTCAATGCATATTAAGAACATAAGGTTAACATATTCTCTTGTTCTCTAGGGTATATCCATCTATAGATATTCTTTCTACTTTGGGATATATCTATAGATAAATAAATATGTGTTTTGCCACTCATAATTTTCAAGGGTATTCTTCTAATAGTTCACCACACACAAAGTAGGCATATCAGAATCTCGGAAACAGTAGAGATATTTAGTATTTATTATTAAATGGCACTTCACTTAAGAGTATTTATGAACTCTGGCTTACATGTTAAGATATCTTTCATGATCAGATTGTCTTTGGGTGTTGGGAGAATAGGACTTTCTGCTAAGTAATATTTAGCATATATACTGAAACTCTGTTAAGCCTCCTACCACTCAGAAAGTTTGTATTACCTTGGCATTTTGCTATGTAGGTCTTACTTCCATAAAAAATGTATTTGGGGTATTTTGTTTATCTTTGTAGTTTTGAGTTGTTAAAGTGCCTGCTAAACATCTAAGCCTATCTATTATTGAAGCAGTGGAGCTGTGTGGTTGGGGATAGTTTTGTAAGCGTAGCTGCATTTATACCACTCAAATGATCAAGGTGAAAATTTCAATTCTGACACAGGTAGGCAACTATGGAAAATTGGATAAATCACCGATAGTCAGCCTTTTTATCTCTAATACTAGCATGATGAAAAGTAGCCTAGCATGCTGGTACAAGAATTTAATCAGTACTTCTCATTTTGCTCAAAACTTTTTAGGAGAAATAAAATAGAAATTCTGAGACTGACAAAGAGTGCCATCTTTAAGTTTGCCAAGTAAAGACAGTAAGAAAAAAACAAAACAACAAACAAAAACTACCGTCAACTTTCAATTCCTTTCATAAAAGTAAAGATATTTTGATATCAACAGACAGTTGAAGGAATACAACTTCAGAAAAAAAGGACAGCCCTTTAATAATAAAATATTTAGTTTTATGAAAAATAAGCTGTCTACATTACTATTATTCTTCTCTCTTTGTTATGACTAGACCCAGCACTGTATGAACGGGCACTGAACAGCTGCTGGATTAAATTAAAGCGACAGTGTTCTGTGCTTGGATTAAAGTCCTGCCAGTGAGTGAAAGTGTTTCCAAATGTTTTCACTGTTCTAAACCATAGGTTTTTTTCACCTATAAACAGTACCGTTTTGAGAGAGTTGTTACATGGATGACGAGTTTTAGGCACTATTCTAACAATTTATCTGTAGTAATTCATTAAATTTTTATGACAAATTTATGAGATATAAAATTATTATATACATTTTACAGATGAGAAAACTAGTATGAAGAAGTTAGCTTGGCATTGGCATGTCTCAAGTATTCTTATATATTCAATAATATTTATTATTATGAATATAAAATGATATTTGTTTATTAGAAGTATCAGTTATTATAGATAACTATTATATATTTATTACATAAATAATGCATTTATTTCAGGTAAATATATTTTCTATATTTTATCATATGCAAATATGTATCAAAGTATATAAACATTCAATAAAATGTTTATTTTAGAAATAATATCAATTATTATATTTATATAATATTTATTATATTTACCTATCTATATATAGATAAATGTGTATTTTGCCACCTGTGATTTTCAAGGGTGTTCTTTTAATAGTACACCACACACAAAGTAGGCATATCAGAATCTCAGAAACAGTCAAGATATTTAGTATTTAATGTTAATAAGAACATTATTATAATTGTTTCTATCATTGACGTACCTGGGATTGACTTTGTAAAATATCTGTATTTGTTCATAGTATCTTGAATGTCAACATGATACTTCAGGATTATAGTATTCACAGAAATAATGGAAGTGGTTCCCTACCCCCAATTTTTCCCATCTGGGATGAGGCTATAAGAGCCAGACAGATGTTCCTGCACAAATGAGGACAGTAATCCTGAAAATATGACCCTTGTTCATTCACTGCTCCCCTCACCTCCTGAGAGAGGGCTATCTCCAGGAAAACCAGATTCTGCTTGGGAGGAGAAGGGGGAGGCCTAGGGACCCTACCCTTTAGAATATGAAGAATGCATGTTGTGCTGGTGTGAAGCTGTTACGTACCTGGGAAAGGTCATGTTTTTTATACCTGTTCCTGTGGATACACAACTGTTGTGGCTGGGGCCATTTGGTAAGGTTATTTCAATTTGAGATGTGGCCAACCCCATATAAGTTGGGTCTTAATCCTTTTACTGGAGTTCTTTATGAGAGGACAAAGGACAAAAAAAGCTAGGTCAGCTTAGAGAGAAAAGCCCAGAGAAGCTAAGGGTGGACCCACAGAAGCTCAGAGAGGAGGCCCTGGAACCAGAAGCTGAACGCAATAGAATCCAGGACTGTAGGACCAGCAGCCACTGACCATGTGCCTTCCCAGGTGACAGAGGAGCCCAGAGGCCAGCAGCCTGTCTTCAGAGAAGGTATCATCCTGCTGATGCCTTAAGTGGGACATTTTCACGGCCTTAGAACTGTAAATTTGTAAGCTAATAAATCCCCATTGTAAAAGTCAACCCATTTTCGGTGTATTGTACTTTGGCAGATTTAGAAAACTGAAACATATGTTGCATATAACTTGTTATATAATATTATAAATGTAATATATTTCCAGGGTTCTGGGTTTATCCCCTTTGAAGTATAAACACATATTTCCATGGAGGTAAATCACTCCAGGTTTTCCTTACTCTATTTAGTCATCATTTAAGTTGCAAGTCTTGTCTTTTAAATCAGATTCCAGTAAAAATTGCTAAGAAAATCTTAACCATGAAGAAATACAAAATTATTCACTTTCTGTATAAAGTATACAGTAGGCACTCAGTAAATGATAGCTAATATAAACATTATTATTTAACATACAGTTCTTGACTTAAAAATTCTCCTAATATTCCTCCTATATACCAAAGCTTTTAAAATTTCATTTTAATTTGCAGTTTTAGGAGAGTTGAAGGATGAAGATATTATACATAAATCTGTTCATTTTATAAATCCTTGACATTTTCTGATATTATTTAGCAATTGATGCTTGTTGGATTAATAAAATGTTATTCCTTGGAGCTACGCATATCTTTTATCCACTTTCTTATGTATACTAAGAAAGACATTATTGTTTTCAGTAACAAAAAGCCATTTTTATATAATATTCATTTAATTTAGTCTTAGAAAGTGTAACTAGATCAGAAAGGGAGGCCAAAGTATTTTTCTATGGCTGTGTTCACTCAACAATTACAATAAAATAGCTCAAAAAACACTTAGCAAAGTATGTGTAGAATATTATCACGGATTTTTAAACCTTAAAATTGACTTATTGTATCCAGTTTAGTTTCACAGGCTTGAACAATTCTTATTTCTGTCTTGCATTTTATATAGTGTCCTTTATTTTATCCGGTATTACCACTCTCCCTTGATCGAGGCATTTGGGATGTAGGATTATGGAGTATAATTGGCAGCAGACTGGAGATGAAGAACTGAATTTTAATGCACATTCAGACATTAAACAGCAGAACCTAGTCAGATAATGTTTCTGAATCTAATATAATTCAACCATAAAATAAAAGTAATAATAACGCCACTTTACTGATCCTAATTAGTTGTGGATATTTAAAAAAATAATGTACATAAAAGTAACAGAAAAACGTCCAAACTGAATAAACTTGTAAACTCTTTTTTGACGATATACCCTTCTGGTTAAGATGCAGAAAGTTGTAAGACATCATTACTCCACTTGTAGCAACTTGAACAAGCCAGATAAGCTACAAATTCATAGTATTATAAATTCATCACCCTGAACTTATATTAGCCTTATTGAATCAAGATATCTTTTCCTGGATGCCTTTGATTGGACATTTTTATAGACTTGTTTAATTGGGACATTTTCTCAGCCTTAGAACTGTAAACTAGCAACTTATTAAATTCCCCTTTTTAAAAGCCATTCTGTTTCAGGTATATTGCATTCCAGCAGCTAGCAAACTAGAACACCTTGGTTAGCTTACAATTATATGTAATACATAATATATAAATAATACTAATATAATATGATGTATAATATATAATGTCTTGCAAAAAAAAGCAATGAAGTGCAGTCTATGGGAGATGAAGCATGAAGAGATACCTGGTATCTCATCAGGAATCATATCCTAAGCCATGATGAAGGGAAAGTTTTGATCATAATCTCACATGTTTGAGGAGATTGATGAACTGAATCTAAAAATAGAAAGGAGACAGTAAATAGAAGTAGATCCAGAGATGGTACAGGTATGAGAATTATCACATAGAAAATTTTAAATAACTGTGATAAATATGTTAAATTTCTAGCAAAAAAGGTGGTGTGTTGTGGTTTGGAGCTGGATGTACTCCAGAAAAACACGATCTGAAATTTAATTCATTCCTATGGGAGTGAGCCCATTGAAAGTAAGACCTTTAGATGAAGTTACCTCAATTAATGTGGGATGTAACTCAGGATAAACCTCAGTCCTATTACTGCAGTCCCTTATAAGTTGAATAAAATTCAGACAGCGAGAGGGAGAAAGCCACAGAGGGAGCAGCCAAATGCTGCGTATCAACAGTACTTGGAAGAGAAAGGAATGACCAGGACATGCCACTGTGTGCCTTGCCATGTGGCAAGCTAAGGACCAAGGTCGCCAGCAGGAGCCCCAGGATGCCACAGTTTCCCACGAGAAACTATTGCCTCTGTGATGCCTTAGTTTGGTCATTTCCCAGCCTCAAGCTGTGAGTGAATGAATTTCCATTTTTTGAATCAAACCATTATATGGTATTTGCTTTGGCAGCCAAGGAAACTGAAACAGATAATAAACATGCATGAAGGTGAATTTGAGCAGAGAAGTAAAAACTGAGAAAAAGAATGAAATAGAAATGTTATAAATGATATATATCATACATGAAGTATGTGCTTGATATGTTTAAAAGAAGACTGAATACATCAAAGAAAAGACTTGGTGAACTAGAAGACAGGATGAGAAAAATTATACATTTTATTTATTCAGAAGCAGTTCCCATATAAAAGATTTGAACAACACTATCAATCAACTTGATCTAATTGACATTTATAAAGCACTATAAACCACAACTACAGAATATTCATTATTTCCAAGTTCAAGCAGGATTTTCATAGGCTGGGTCACAAACGGAGTGTCAATAAATATAAAATAATGGAAATAGTACAGAGATATTCTTTGAGAAATGATATGAAGTTAGAAATTAGTAATTATTAGACATTTAGAAAATCCTCAATATTTGGAAATAAAGCATCATATTACTAAAGAACACACAGGTCAAAGAAAAAAATCCAGGGAAATTATAAAATATTTTGAATGAAAAAGCAATGAAATTAGAGCATTTAAAATTTCTTAGGATGCAACAAATGTACTGCTTATTTGAGAAATTTCTAGGTTTAAATGCCCATATTAGCAAAGAAGATAGGTGTAAAATAAATGATGTAAGCTTCCTCATAAGCTAAGGGAGGGAAACCAAAGTATAAAGAAGAACAGGAATAATAAAAAATTAGAATGGAAGTTAATGAAATAGAAAAAGTAATCATTAATTGTCTAGTAAGACTGATGAGAGAGGGAGGGAGAGGGAGACAGAGAGGGAGAACAAAATTTGCCAAATTCAGGAATGAAAGATGGGATCTAACATCTGAGCCTATTAAAAGAGAAAAGAGGGGATATTATGAATAAGTTTTGGTTTTTTTTTTGCTTGGACAGGCACGCAGAATTGAACCCGGGTCTTCAACATGGCAGGCGAGCATTCTGCCTGCTGAGCCACCATGGCCCGCCCTATTATGATCAATTTTTACAATATTTGACAATCTAGATGAAACGAAAAATTCCTTGAGAGGCACTAACTTTCCCAAACCGACACAAAAAAGGGGCAAGAAGGATATCTTTAGCTTGAAGGAAACGTCCCCTATCTAGGAAGATTGTTTTTCTTTGAGGTATACTTTGAAGAATAAAATGGCAATCATGTAACCATGTTACATTATTCCAAACTAGAAAAATCCTTTGATTTGTAAGTATTTATTCAGAGTAGTTTTTATCTGTGCCTCACATGAAGGTTCTTTTACAAAGGGCAAAGTCTTCAATTTTATAATTATTTCTGAAAGGAGGAGAAACAAGAATCAAGTCTCATTTGGAATGGAAATCTTGAGGTCTGCTGTTAGAAGTATCCTCACAGGCTAGTGCAGAAAAACCATGGAAGGGGAGGAACTGTGCGGGTTGAGTGGTGGTGCTGCAAAGGTCATGTCCCCTAGAACCTGTGAATGTGGACCTATTTGGAAAAAGGGTCTCTGCAGATGTAATTAAGCTAAAGATAGTGAGATGAGAGCAACCTGCGTTTCCTAGGCAGGCCCTAAATCCCAGGACAAGTGTCTTTTTTTATCTGACTGAAGGAGAGAAAGCACACCGAGCAGGAGGCCATGTGAAGGCAGAGGCAGACGTACATGAGTTATGTAGCCACCATCTGAGGAATGCCTGGAGCCACCCAGAAGTGGAAGAGGCAAGGGAGGCTTCTCCTTTGGAACCTCAGGAAATTAATATAGGGGCTCAGGGCCAGCCGTTGCTGATTTTTATAGACAGCAGAGAAGTTGCCTGAACCAAGCTTGGTGCCACAGATGCAGGAAGTCAGTGATTGGTTTCAGAAAGGGGTTGCTTGCCTCCCAGATATTTTTCTGTCTTATAAGCTGATACATGGTTTTGAGTTAAGTAATAAAGAGTATTATGGGTTCAGAGAACTCTGTTCAGGAGTGAATGGAAAATAACAGTGATTATAAATATTTTTTTTCTTTCCTAATGTGAATGATGCTGCATTTGTCACTAGCAAAAGTACAGTGTCAGCAAGTTGATTGTTCTTCCCTCTTCTTTTTTCAGTAAAAAATAGAGAGTTCTCAAGAAAGTTTAAAAGATATGATATATAAAGAGACGAGTTATTTATAGCTCTTAAAGAGTTACGAGAACTCTTTATAGACTTAAGGAATGTGATCTTAAATTTTGGGGGTTGGTAAATGGCACTTTGTACATGACCTCAGTCATTTTTAAGTCAACTTAATATAACCAACCTTTGTGGAGTTCCTTCTCATTAGACAGCTCTTTATGCTACATATTGTCTACTGTTATTCTTTTCATGATGGCAGCAGGTACAGAAATATTAACAAATATTGCTCACTTGTTTCACTGTAGGGAATGATTAATGTTTATTAAGAAAGCTTGATAGTTTGGCAACAGCTATTCACTTATCTTATTTACTATCAAAATATTAACTAAAAGCATTTATTATAAAAGACTTAATTTATGAAATACTCTAGGAGCATTTTTATTATTTGTTTCTTTGCTATTTTCTCTAAGCTTTCCCTACCTTTTAATAATAATATTTTTATTGACAAATCTTCACACACATATGGTCCATCCTAAGTATACAATCAGTGGCTCACAATATCATCACATAGATGTGTATTCATCACCTTGATCATTTTTAGAATATTTGCCTCATTCTAGAAAAAGAAATAAAAAGAAAAAAAGAAAAAAATCATATATCCCATACCCTTCACCCCTCCCTCTCATTGACCACTAGCGTTTCAGTATACCCAATTTTTCCCCCTTACCCCCTCCTATTCCTTTGTTTATCTATCCTTATTTTTTTACTCACTTGTCCATACCCTGGATAAAAGGAGCATCAGACACAAGGTTTTCACAATCACACGGTCACATTGTAAAAACTATGTCATTATGCACCCATCTTTAAGAATCAAGGCTACTGGAACACAGTTCAACAGTTTCAGGTACTTCCCTCCAGCCACTCCAATACACCATAAACTAAAAAAGGATATCTATGTAATGCATGATAACCTCCAGGATAGCCTCTCGACTCTGAAACCTCTCAGCCACTGAGGCTTTATTTTGTCTCATTTTTCTCTTCTCCCATTTGGTTAAGATGGCTTTCCCAGTCCCATGATTCTGGAACCTGGCTAATCCCCAGGAGTCCTGTCCCACTTTGCCAGGGAAATTTACACCCCTGGGAGTCATGTCTCATATAGTGGGAAGGGAGTGAGTTCACCTGCTGAATTGGCTTAAGGAGGGAGTACACATCTGAACAACAAAAGAGGTTCTCTGGGAGTGACTTTTAGGCATAATTATACTTAGGCTTAGCTTCGCCTTTGTGGGAATAAATTTCATAGGGGCAAACCCCAAATAATATTTGTCTTTTTATTTCTAACATTTCATTCAACACACTGTCTTCTAGGTTCATTCACTTAGATGCATGCCTCACAACTTCATTCCTTCTTGCGGACACTCAGTATTTCATTGTATGTATACACATAGATAACCCGTCCTTCCCTCAGTTGTTGAACCTTTAGGCTA
The DNA here is from genome assembly GCF_023851605.1 of Tamandua tetradactyla. NCBI lineage: Eukaryota > Metazoa > Chordata > Mammalia > Pilosa > Myrmecophagidae > Tamandua > Tamandua tetradactyla. Next base: position 73,464,798 of record NC_135331.1, read on the forward strand.
CCATTACAAATTGTGAACACTGGCATCAAAACAGTGTGCAAATGTCCATTCGCATTCCCACTCTCAATTCCTCCAGGTATATACTGAGCAATGGGGTTTCAGGATCATATGACAACCCCACCCCTGGCTTCCAGTGGAACCACCACACTGCCCTCCAAGGGGCTGCACCTCTCAGCTTCTCTGCCAACAGTGAATAGATACATCTCTCTTTTTACGTTTTCTCTAGTGCTTGTTTCTCTCTGATCATTTTTATTCAGTTTTATTCAAACATTATACAGTCCAACCTAAGTAAAAAATTCAGTGGTTCCTGGTATAATCACATAGCCATGCCTTTGCCTCTGTAATCTATATGAAGACATTAACTTTTCTTCTGCAAAGAAACTATACCCCTCCCCCATTCCTCCCACTTGTTGACATTTAGCTTTGTCATAATGCCTTTGATACATTCAGTGGAGCCATATTGCATTGCTTCCCCTGCCTCTTGATATGCCTAGTGTAAAAATAACATAAACACAGGATATTTAATTAGTGATATTAATGAGTAAGATAAGCACATATTGAATGATTAGTAGATGAAAGAGGGCTAAATATATGAGAAAGATTATCTTGAAGAAAGCTAGAATATGAACATTGGATCTTATGGAAGTATTTTTTTTAGCATCTAAGAACTTTAATACAGCAAATAGATCATGGACTAATTGAAATGATAAACATTATTTAAGGCTTATACTACAGTTATTATTCCTATTCTAAAGTACTTTACAGCACATACACATGCATGTACTCACACATAAACACACTAGAGCCAATGTCTTGTATTGACTTCTTAACAACTATTTAGTGATTTCTGTAAAATCATTTGGAGTTTTGTTTTTTCATTTTTTGCATTTGAGTTGCATTAAGATTTCTAATGTTTCTTCCAGGTCTAAAAGCAGGATCTTAATCAATATGAATAGAACTGTAGAAGTGCCCTCAATGTTTCAATAATGCCAATTCCATGTACTTTCTTAGAACCTGAAAATATAATTATAATGTAAAATTGATCACAAAAAATAATATTGCTAATATTATTTCACATTTGACCCTTGGGCTGTTGCGCATGTTTAAATTCCATATTATCTCAGGCATTTTTTTTTTACTTTGAAAAGTTTTGAGAATATTATGTTTCAAAATTATGGCTATAATTACCTTTTTCCTCAATCCAGTGTGTTTTTTTCCGTCCAGCACTTTATGAATGTTCATGGCATTCAAACCCTACCAGTATTTGTTATATTAATTTTGAGTATTTTTGTATATGTTCTCTAGTTGCAAAAATGAGAGTATTCCCTGAGAAGGTACATGTGAGACTTTTAAAATTTGATTTTGTTTAGACTAAACAGGAGCTCTTTGATAATATCCTTTACACTGTCCATGGGGTTTATGCTATAGGATGGGAGATGGAGAAAATCCTTTCCAAATACTTAAAAAACACAGAATTCTGGGTTATGAGGCGCTTTGGCAGTAGGAGGTGACATGGCATTGTAACGAAGAGTATGAGCTGTGGAGTGAGATAAATTGATTTGAACCCAAGTTCTATAACTTACTTTTCGTTATAACATTGGGCTGCCTGACCTCTTTGGTCTCATTTCCTCCATTGGTAGAAGTAGTGCAATAAGACTTTCAACCTCATTGGTGTGTGTGATTAGCTTCAGTGACATGGACAGAGCCCTTAATAGTGCTAAACACTGTTAGTCTACTGATCCCAGGCCACGTTCATGGTGTACCAACTGCAGCAAATGCACGTGTTGAATGTTCTTGTCTAATCCGATTTGACTAAAGTTATGCGAACAAAATATTTTTAATGATCGTTTCTGAAAGGAATGCAATAGAATCTATTTTGGTAAGATAGTGAGTTGAGGTTACTCAACTCAATCTAATCTATAACCAAAAGAACATGATTTTCTACTCTTTTCCTTTCCCACTGTATGCACTAAGATTGTCTTTCACCATATTCACAGTTCACATCCTACCTTCTGTTTTCTGCATCACTTCACTGAGCTTGAACTTCTACCTTTTAATTCATGGTCTTTTACTTTCCCCCCAATTTAAATCTCTCCTTTCTTCTGGATCCTTCCTCTCAGATTAAAAGTGTATCCATGTTTATCGTATCTAAAACACAAATGAATAAAATTTTTCCTCAATTTTTTAGCTCTATATTTTTTAGCTTCTATATTTCTCAAACTAATCTTGATTTCTAAAGAGGACAAGCTACGAAATCAAGCACCATGTTCTATGTTAGCACAGTCCCTGGAAAATAATGTATTAATTGAGTATTTTTCAAATGATGAAATAAAGAGAAACCAGAAGCAAAGCATGGTATGACAAGAGATAGGTAAAGGGGCAAGGGAAAGAAGGAGAATTACATTGGAGAATAAGGCACACATTGGTAATTTTAAATTAATATATTCTGTCATCGAATAGCTGAAAGTTCAATAAAACATCATTAATTATAATTCCCAATTGTAATCCTGATGGGGTCATTCAATTTGAGGCTGGCTAATATTTTACCTTTTCACTCTTTATGAAGTTTTGCTTTGCTAGGTAAACTAATGAGATAAAATTATTTTAAGAAGTTTTAAAAATCTCATGAAGCAAACCTTTTAAGGACTTCAATTAGAGCTTAATTATTGAATGAAAATGAATACAGTAAATTATCAATGTCATACTTTCACTGAAGTAAGTCATATCTGTTGGTAAAAATAAACATTTAAATACAAACTGACTGCTGTTTCTTATAGGATCATAGCTGGGACTTTGGATTTCCTCTAGTTAGACATCCTAATATAATCATATATCCTCTATATATTATCCCTGGAAAGCCTTATTGCTGACATCACCATCATCACCACCACATTATTACTGCCCGCCTCCAGCAGGAGTTCTTCTCCAGTCTCTACATTCCTCCAGAGCTCTGAGCAAGTGGAATCAGTCCTTCTAGTCACTGAACCTCTGGATAGGTTTTCAGGGAATGTCTTGCATTACCATGTCGATGGTATTATCTAGCAAAACCAAAATTATAACTTATGTCTTTGTCGACATCCCCAAGACCTCGAGAAAATCCTATTGATAAGCAAAATTCAGGTTTTAGATGTCTTAGAGAAAGGGAAACTTGCCACCTTGGCTGAATCAAAGTGGGGAAGTTATGAAAAGGTATTTATAGAATTTTAAGCATGGCCTATGTAATTTTATGGCAAGTCTTATAAAATGGGGTGCCAGTTTGGACTAGGTAGGGTTTATGATGTATTGATTTTAGATTGATTGGCACAGAGAGGAAAGAAACATGAAACAAGTTTTGATAAACATAGGTTAGTCTTCAGAAGTTAGGTTGTTTGGTTACTTTGGATACTTAGTATCCAAAGGTAGGTGTATGCTAGAGCAATAAAAATGTTTACTCTTGCATCATTTTAGTATTGTTTAACATAGGCAATGAAAAGTATGCCTGGTTCCAGAATAGTTTAACATAGAGAATTGGAATTATTAGAAACTGAAAGCCTGTCACTGTTATCATCCTTTCTTTCCCGCCTTTGATATCCCAAAGTCGTCTGTTCTCCTGTTGGAGAGCTCTAATAAATAGCCGTTTTAAAATTCAGCTTAAATTTGCTAACCTCTAGCAGTCAGTCATTGGTGAATCTCTATTTCCCAAGATAGCCTTCAGACAAAATCTCTCTCTCTCTATTTTTTTATAGATTAAACTAGATATATATATCAGCTACCTTCTAACAACCCACACATGTGTCCTTTGTTTTCTAGACAAATAATCCTTAAACTTTCTCAAGTTAAAGCTATATTTATATGTTTAAATAATAATAATTTTACAGGGTGCTGATAATTTTGATAACTACAACAGCATTGTTACAGATAATGATATTATCAACATATATCTTCCTGCTATCTGAAATCTGGCTACATCTGCAAAAATGAATTGATATAGTAATGGATTTATTTCAATTATCTTAACATTAAAACTTTGTTGCAATGTGTTACCACTTTATTGTGAGTCTCATCACCGATATCTTATTATTTTTTTGTACTTAATTTTGTAATATTTATAATTGCATTCACATTTTTGCATAGGCTTTCTAATTGATAATCATGTTTATCCAAAATATTCCATTTGGATAATCAGCCTTAAAGCATGTATTTTAATATGCAAAATAGAGAAAGGATTTTCAATATGGGTTTTGTTGTCAAAGTGTCTTACTCAACATGTAAGTCTGCATTTGAAAAAAAAAAATAAAGCAGGACGAAACTGTCAAGGATTATCTCAGTAAGAGAACTTTTCTTTTGTAAATACATATAATGTCAGGAATTAGAGAATTCTACTCGTATTTTAATTTAAATAATCTGCGATGGTTTAATTAGATCAGTAGAATGAAGTTCAGCAATCAACAAAACCTTAAAGCAATTTAGAGTCCTTTTGAATCTTTAAAGAAAATCCAATAAGCACTTAAAGAACAAATCAATGAATAGTTTTAAATGTTTCTCTTCTGATTTGCCACAGGGTCCAAGTTTTCTCTCTGAGGCTGTTTTTCCTAAATGTGCAATAACAATTGAAGAAATGGATCCTCTTTTCAACCTCCATGAAACCATTACCAAGGTAAGGGAAAATGCACTCATGAATAGAATAGGAAGAAAGAAATAACTAATTTTTTGTGTGTGGGGGTGGGTGAAAAGAACATAACCAATCAAGAGAAAAAAATGTATTTTTACTTGTAGATTAAACTAGAAGAATTTTAGTATCTCCTATTGTTATACTAAAGAGTAGAGGAAATAAGCAACTCATCCATGATCACACAGAGCCATAATCGATGACTTGTTTTTGAAATCAATCCTTGCTAAAACAATTTTTTTCCATTAATCTGAATGTCAATTTGTTGGATATTCTCAAGTATACATCTACATTTTAGATTAAGGGCCATATGAAGTGGGTGTTTAAATTTTAGTATCTTCAAAATTTTGTTTCAATATTTAAGGTACTTGCTTGTTTGTGGTACATTTTAGGTACAGTAAAAAATTGCTCTTTTTTAATGAAAAAAAGTATATTGAATTTATAGTAGGGTAAGGTTTTACTCTATGATTGCCATACGTACATTTTTAGTGTATTTTTTAACTGTGAATTTTATAATATGGAGAGAATTAAATTTTACAGTATAGCACAAATAAATTTAATGTTCTTGATATCATATATCATATCATATGTTTAATAATTATTTGTTTTACCTGACATAACTTGCCTTTTTGGAGACAGAGTTGGTAGAGAATATTGTTATCTTGGTACAATTTAAATAATCCACATTTATTTATGCTTATGAGAGATTTATTCCTTCTTAAATCTTTTTAAGTGAACTTCTGCAAGACTGGTTTACTCCTTTAGAAATAGGAAACAAGCTAGTGTAAGAACTGAGCTCAATGAGTGAGAATAAATGAACCCAAAATACTAAGATTAGAGTTCTAGATATGTCTCTGACACTAAAGACCTGTGTGCATTTCTTTTTTTCCCTCATCCTTGGAAATAAGAGGAGTTTGGATTACATGTTACCTGATGTTCTTTGGCACTCAAAATATCTGATTCTTAACTATACATGTTTCAGCCTTTCCTTTCTGATTGAGCCTAGTTTATTGATTTAGTTTTTAATGTCTTTGTCCTTTGATCATCCAGTGCATCCATTATTTGACTGGGATATAGCAAGATAGAAGTGACCTCATAAAATCCTTCAGCATAAAAATATTAACTGTAGCCCTTATACTTGGAAATTATTTATTAAATGTGTGTTTATTTATGTGTTTATTTCTTAAGATCTTATAGATACTTCAAGTCTAGATTGGTGGTTTTTTGTTTGTTTGTTTTTTTAAGCAAAGTATTATAGGATTTTAGGGCAATGGAATCATAATATTTTCTCCATATGTTCTGCTTTGTTCTGGATATTGAAAATCCAGGACTTTTGTGGAAGGGGTAATTTTAGACTGTGATAGTATCAGCTATATAATGAGATGAGAGCACCTAGTCATATGCATTCCTCGTTCAGAAAATGCTAGGAATTTTATTTTAGAGTTATAAACACACAGCTGATTGTGGATTTCTAAGGGATTAGCCTGAGAGAAGATCTGGAGGTGGGGATGGGCCAGAAAAGCAGTAGAGGAGAATTGAATATAACCTGAACATATGTAAGAAACCACTACAGACAGAAAAGAAATTAACAATAACAGATTTGTGCATAGATGTTGGTACATATTTCGATGTTGCTATGCATGCATTTGCAAATAGATTTGATGCATAGATTATTAGCTAACATGTAAATGACTGTTTGAAAGAATACTATTCCCATGAAAAAAAACCTGCTTAAGTGCAAAAGCAATGTCAATGACGTCATATATGTTCCCAGGAATGACTCTGTTATTCCATTATCATGTCTACCTGATGGCAACCACTCAGGTGGTTGGAAAAATTAGCTTAATCTTGTCTCACCAATAGCAGGACTTGCAAGATCGTAAAAGTGGGTATTTAATAGATACTTCTTAAAGTCAAATTCTCTTTTTCAACAATAAAGTATCTATTAAGCATCAAGGACTTGAATAGAGCACCTGACTAGGAATTAAGGAGCATGGATTTAGTCTCTCTTAGTTACCATCTTGCTATATATTTAGTAGAATTCTATTTTATTTTCTGTATCAAGGAGTACACATGTTCTGCTTCTGCAGTAGGATTCTGTCAGATTGAAAGTGATGAGCTATACATTTTCCAAAGGAATGCAGTATTTGTCTGTAATTAGGTATAATTATTAACTCATTAAAAAATACTAAGGCTAAAGTCTTCAAAGAAGGCCCTTACCTACATTCTCTGAATTTTGTTTTCACTTTAACGAAAAAAATATGAATAACTTAGATATTAAAATATATAAGTAAACTAATTAAAACTTGAGAATACACTCAAGAGTACAAGAGGAATACAAAATTTAGTTTCTGGAGGAGTTGAGGTTCTTAGAAGACTTCCTTTCACTAAGGAGAATAGCAGTATTATTAAAGACATTTCAGGTATGTAGCACACTCATGTTTCTATATAGTAGTGTGAGCTTGTAGAAATGCTAGGCTTTGAATAAAATGGTTCAGCTGGCCTATCAATTTTGTCGCTGTTAATTATGACAAAATTATATAAAATATGAGAAACAGTTGGTAAAATGATAAAATAACAGTTTATGGTATTATCACATTATATCCCTTTTAATCTTTTTCAAGGAATTAGAAGTAAGATTTGCAAAATGGTAGAGATGTATTCTTCTTTATTTTTCCCAATAAAAGTTTATGTTTAAAAAAAGTTTGTATTTTATATAGCACCATAGCACAATTACATTATTTATATTAGCTAATTAAATAAAATAATTTATATTAATTAATTAAATAAATTTAATACACATATCCATGTCATATAATTTATTACCTCTTTTCAGTGACTTACTCCTTGCATTCTAGACTTTGGTTGTAAATCACAAATATTATCTTACATAAATTAAATTATAATTTCTAAGTAATTGGTGCTTTGCTGATTAAAATTTTATATTTAAATATATATATGGATTTTAAATTACATTCTTAAGCCAAGTAAAATAAACATTTTTGTTAAGCATTCTTTCCCCATTCTTCCTTCCCATTTGCATGGTCTTTTTCTCTCCAAGAGTCTAGATCTTTCTTTTTTGGTATACAACATCTGTCCTAGGAAGGGCTTATGTTTTTCTTTTGTTTTTCTTTTTTTGGCATGGACAGGCACCGGGAATCTATCCTGGGTCTCCGGCATGGCAGGAAAGAACTCTGCCTGCTGAGTCACCATGGCCCACCCTTTCCTTTGTTTTTAAATCATGCAATTTATACACCAAAATGATATATAGCATAATTTATAGCCAAGTTAGGATATAGTGTAAGTCACATATCATGTAATTCACCCATTCTAAATGTACAATTTAATGAGACTTTCAAATTATGCTCATACGTGAGATGTAAGCTTCATGTACTAGTCCTTGAAAATAGTTTGCAGTATTGTCTTGTCACTGGCTTTTTTTTTTTTTTTTTGAGGACTTCTTTTATGTATACATATAAATAAAAGTTTGAATTTATCTTGACACTTGTCTTTTTGATATAAAGCATGGGACCCAAGATAATAATGAATGGGGCTCAATATCAGTGTCAAAAGGCATAATTCATCTTGTCTCCAATAGCAATCGCATGGTACAGGATAATGTGATACATGCTGGCTACAGATTGAATATGTTTTTCTTATCCTCTGTAATTACCTTAAAAATCATGTGTGCTTTTTAATTATTATACAGGCTACATTAATTCCTTTGAGGACTAAACATAAATTAAGTACCAGTATAAATCTTAGCAGCTTAATCCTTTAATAAGTGAATACAAATGGATTCATGTTTTGAAATAGGCTTATTTCCCCTTCTACACTTAAGAATTTTTTAGCTATGTTTCTAAATCATCAATATTTAGCTCATAAGTTGTCATTAGTTATTTATGCATTCCAGTAGCCTATCATAAGCCAACCATGGAGCCAAATATTTGAAATAGAAAAATGGTAAAAAACATGGGAGCAGGCCTAAGGGTGTAAGCAAGTAAAAATCCTCAAAATCATATATTGAAATAGATTATAAGAATGTGGATTAATATAGGAGACAAATAGATGAAGCTTTTGCCTCTGCCTAGGAGAACTGAAGAAGAAGTCATCAGAAAGGCGGCATTTGAGGTAGATTTATGAGATGAAGATATGGTGCTCAGAACAATGGTAGATGCATAAATTAAGATATAGAGCTGGAAAAGAGCATGCTATGTTTGTGGAATTGTAAGTAATGGCAAGTGGTTTGATCCTATGGTTCATACTGGGGGACACAGGGAATACGAAGTAGTAAGAGATGAAGCTGGCAGTAAAGTTTGAAAGGGATCAAATGACAAAAAATCAGGTATGTGGAATTTAACATTGTAATTTTACCTTAACGGCAGTGAGTTCCCCTTGAGAGTTCTTTTAAAAGCAGGGCTGTTTGGAGTATTGTATGAGAAATAATAAGATATATATGTCGGAAAGCAGAAGATAGATTTGAGAGAAATTTATAGGGCTAAATGGCAGGATATATGGTTTACTGGATATGGAACGTGAAGCAGTTTGAAGTTTTAAGGGTAATCTCATTAATTCTAGCTAGGGCAAAATTGATATTTCTAGTAACTAAATGAGGGGCTAGTTGGAAGAAATGACAATAAGTTTGTAGATAGCGGGCACATAGAGTTTTGAAGTGCTATAGGGCACTATATTGAAGAAATTGAATTTGTTTCAATTGAAGAATTGAAGAAATTGAAGAAAACATCAAGGAGGAGGTTGGATATATGAGGTTAGATCTCAGAATGAAGTAGGATCTAGTGATGCACTGTCCAATATAGTAACCAATAATCATGTGTGGGTTTAAATTAAAATTAATTTTAAAATGTCAATCCCTCAATCACTCTAGCCACATTTCACATGCTGAGTGGCCAGTGGCTACTGGACAACACTTTATAAAACATTTCCATTATCACCAATGATGCAGGCTACCCTCCAAACTCTATGCTGAGGACGAAGAACCAAAAGGAAGAAGAGAAAAGGCCCAGAGAAGGGTGGTTTATGAAATCCACAGGCAGAATGTTGAAAAGTATATTCACCCAATGAACTGCTACTCACTCACCAAAATTTTGTAACTGTTTGTAACTTCTTTGACTGTTTTCCTTTTTTTATTCTGCTTTTAACTGGCATAATGTCCTGTATATATTTTATATTTTTGTGGATTTAATATATTTTATTAGCTTTTTATTGACAATTTTTTTCTATACTAGACACTCAATAAAATGAACGAATAAAAAGAAGGAAATAATTTTAAAATCAAATGTAAGAAGGAATGCCATTTGGGATGCTAGAAGAAAGGAACTATAATATAGTAATATGATTTATAGTACTTTTCCTCTGGCATCTCAAATGCTCTATATTATATATGAAAATCTGAGTATGAATGATACATCCAGTGACACAGAAAGTACCTTGTACATGTGGTACCATGGAAACCAGAAAATGACCTAATTCTGCTTGTAAGCTCCCCCAAGAAATAGAACTTTATTCATCTTTTCATAGTTATTCCAATTTTAAGAAAGATGCATTTTCTTATTTTAAATTAGTATAGGCTTTGCAATGGCAATCTGTGCAGGATTTTTAAAAATATTTATCTTAAATTCAGATTATATATATATATTTCTACCTATTCTCATATTTAAACAAGGATCTTTTATATTAAATTGAGTTATAGTATCCCAAAGAGAAAGGAATAGGAATATTCTAGCATATACTCCCATTACATGTGTAAGAAAGTGTCACAGTGAGATTAAATTGTGAAATAAGGGAGTTTTTGTGTAAAACCTACAAATCAAGGTTAGTTATTCTTATATAGTTTGTGTTCTAACAAAGTGGTAATATTTGCCCTTACTTTACAACTATAAATTTTAACCCAGTTTTGCAGTGGTGTGAATAAAGGTTAACAGTGGTGTTTTCAATGATGAAAAACATTTAAATAATTCTAATTTTAACTATTTTGTTTAATATGAATTACATTTGGCTGTCAATCATCCTTTAAAGTTGATTAACCATGATCACTTTTATTAATAGAATATTCCACTAACATACTGTTTTAAATACATGGCTTGTGTATTATGAATCTGTAAGTATTTTTAAATGTCACTATTAAATCATATTTGTACAAGTTGTTAAAATATTAAGATAGTGTTTTAATATTAAGATTCTTAACTGAAAATTTTTAAAAATGTATTTATATTTATAATCATAGAATAGAGAGGCAGATTAAAATACAGAATGATTATATTTCTCTTGAGATTTCGTTCTACATGGTAGCTTTAAAATATATAGCTCAGTTATATAGCTCAGTAGCCTTATATGAAGTAAGAGAAAGGGGAAGAAGCCAAATATCCATTATTCGTTTTATGAATGTCAAAGGTATGTTGTATCCATGAGGCTAATACAATTTCTAGTGCAGTTCTTTAAATGCTTAGAAAACCTGGCTGTGATTTCTAAATGAGTAAATCTGAACATTTTTAATGTATATCTAATTCTGATATGAGAATTTTGTATTCCATTTAGTAAAGCAGTTTAATGATATTCTTTAACCTTGTGAGTATGTGTACATTTGAGGTTGAAAGGTTTTGTTTTTATTTTTTTTTAAATTGGATTTTTTCCTGCTATATCAAATTATCATCAGTAGTTGCAAAATGTTGCCATAAAAACTACATTCCATGTTATCATGGCATGAGCTAAATGAGAAAATATCCCAAATATGTATTTTCAATACAGAGATTATACTTTGTAATAAAAAATGTTGTTTGGAACTACTCAAGAGAGGTGATGGAATATTAAATCCAACTCCTTATACTTTGAAGAAGAAATATTATAGGTGTATATTTTCTTTATAAATGTATAATTAAGTTCAAAATCTTCATTTACTGAAATTGGAGATTGTGCTGGCTGTATTTTCTGTTGCCTATAGTGGTTTGGTAAATTGTTGTTCTTTATAGTCCACAAACAATGTTTCTAAAGGCATGCCTTATGCTATCAGTTTCTTTGTATTTTTTGTGTTTACTACTAAAAAGCAAAGCATTTCACAATATGTCAAAATTTGACTCCCTTTTTAAAGAGAAGTTAAACAGCAACGTCTAGATATTTTATCAATGCTATACCATACTGAGTTATAACTACATATTAGATAGGGATGAGTAGAAATATTGTTATTAACTGAGCATACTTTTTTATGCTTATATGTACATGAAGTTTTCAACATGGACTTGCTGCAGAATATAAATCACATCTCAGAAAAGAAAGCTGTATGATCACCTCTTAATAATATGGCGATCTTTTTTATAAAAATATTTTTATTGTGAAATCTGCACACACATACAGTCCAATTATTTTATACAATCAGTAGTTCACACGATCTTCCCATAGTTGTGTATTCATCACCATGATCAATTTTAACACATTTGCATCACTCCAGAAAAAGAAATAAAAAGAAAAAAGGAAAAACTCATAAATCCCATATTCCTTACCTCTGCCTCTCATTTATCACTAGTATTTCAATCTACCCAATTTATTACCCTTTATCCCCCAATTATTTATTTAATTTTTATCCTTATTTTTTTACTCAACTGTCCATAACCTGGAGAAAAGGAGCATCAGACACAGGCTTTTACAATCACATGATCACACTGTAAAAGCTATTTAGTTATGTAGTCATTTTCAAGAATCAAGGCTACCGGCACACAGTTCAACAGTTTCAGGTACTTCCCTCTAGACACTCCAATATGCCATAAACTAAAAAGGGATGTCTATATAATGCAAAAGAATAGCCTCCAGGATAAACTCTAGAGTCTGTTTGAAATCTCTCAGCTACTGAGATTGTATTTTATCTCATTTCTTTCCTCTCTCTTTTGGTCAAGAAGGCTTTCTCAGTGTCATGATGTCAGGTCCCAGCTCATCCTGGGGATTCATGTCCACACTGCCAGGGAGATTTATACCCCTGGGAATCAGGTCCCATGTAGGAGGGGAGGTCAGTGAGTTAGCTTCTGACCTCTAACTCTGAGTCTCAGGTGTCACTTAACTACCTAAAGTTTCAGGGAATGACCAGGTTATATACAAATAGCTCAGTATAACAGTTACAACTCGGGAATAGATGTGACTACTCTAAGAGCTTACAATCTAGAACCCTTTACAATAGGCCCCAACCTGATAACCAGTGCTCTCAGCTTCCATTCTCCAATTCTGAATAGTATATTTAGTCCATATGAGTGAGGGATGATAATATTTGTCTTTTTCTTTCCGATGTTTCATTCAATATCCTGTCCTTTAGATTCATTCACCTAGTTGCGTGACTCATGACTTCATTCCTTCTTGCAGCTGCACAGTAGCCAGTTGTATGTGTATCCCACAGTTCCCCTTCCATTCCTCAGTCATTGCACCTTTAGGCTGCCTCCATCCATTGAGAGTTGGGAACACTGCCACCACAAACACCAGTGTGCCAATGTCCATCCCTGTCCCCACTCTCAGTACCTCCAGGTATGTACTTAGCAACAGGGTTGCAGGATCATGTGGCAACTCCACCCCTAGCCTCCTGTGGAGCCACCATACTGCCCCCAAGGGGCTGCACCCCTCAGCTTCCCAAGCAACAGTGAATAGGTACATCACCTTTTCCACATTTTCCCTAGCACTTGTTCCCTCTTTTTGAAGAGTTTATTTGCACATCATATAATCCAACCTAAGTAAATAGCCATGGCTTTTGACACCATAATCTATTTGAAGACATTTCCTTTTCTTTCACAAAGAATCCATACCCCTGCTTGTTGGCATTTAGCTTTGGCATAATGCCTCTGTAACATTCAGTGGAAGCACATTACAATGTTACTGTTAACTGTAAACCCCAGCTTGCATTGATAGTTTATTTTTCCCCTTTATACCATCCCACTTTCAACAACTTGCAATGTTGATATTCACTTGTTCTTTCTCATGCAGAAACATGTTTATACTTGTACATTTAATTACCATCATTGACTGCTTTAGATTTTGTGAAGTTATATGGTCAAGTCTTAACCTTCTATCTATTCTTCTAGTATCATATGAGACCCTAAGTTTCCTCTTTCAATGGCACTCATATTCTTCTTTGTTCAATGTACTTACAACATTGTGCTACCATCAGACAGTATTATGATATCTATTTCTAGATCTGTACAATCAATCTTATTGAACATTTTGTACTCCTTCCACATCAAATGCCCATTTCTACCCTCTTTCTATCTCCTGATATCCTGTGTTCTCAACTTTAACTCTCAAAGTCTGCGATAGTTCACATTAGCAAGAACATACAGCTTTTGTCCTTTTGTTTCTGGCTAATTTCACTCAGAACAATGTCCTCACGTTTCATCCACTTTGTTACATACTTCATGACTTTATTCTGTCTTACAGCTGCATAATGTTCCATCGTATATGTGTACCACAGCTTGTTTAGCTAGTCGTCTGTTGATGGAAATTTGGGCTGATTCCATCTTTTGGCAATTGTAAATAATGTTGCAATAAGCATTAGTGTGCAAACATCCCTTTGTGTTTTTACCTTCAGGTCCTCTGAAAATATACCTAGTAATGGGATTGCTGGGTCATATGGCAATTCTATACTTAGCTTTCTGAGAAACCACCAAACCACCATGCAGAGCAGTTAACCATTTTACATTCCCACCAACAGTGGATAAGTGTGCCTCTCTCTCCACATCCTCTCCAGCACTTGTAGTTTTCTGTTGTTTTTTTTTTTTCTTCTAAATTGCATTCTAGTGGATGTGAGGTGATATCTCACTGTGGTTTTAATTTGCATTTTCCTAATAACCAATGAAGTTGAGCATCTTTTCATGTGCCTTTTAGCCATTTGTATTTCCTCCTCTGAAAAGTGTCAGTTCATGTTTTTTGCCCATTTTTAACCTGTGTTGTTTGCCTTTTTGTTGTTGAGTTGTAGTATCTCTATATAATCTAAATATTAAACTGTTATCTGATATGGGGTTTTCAAATATTGTTTCCCATTGCATAGTGTACTGGTTTGAAAGGATGTACATCCCCTAGAAAAGCCATATTTTAATCTAAATTCCCCTTTTAAAAGCCATTCCGTTTCTGTTATATTGCATTGCGGCAGCTAGCAAACTAGAACAGCTAGCAAACACTCTCCTTACTGGAGAGTGGGGTGCTGCTGCTGCAGTTGGAAAATACCAAACATGTTGGAATGGCTTTTTAAATGGATAAGGGGAAGATTCTGTAAAAGTTGTGAGGTGCTTGATAGAGAAGGCCTAAAATGTTTTAAAGAGAATCTTGGTAGAAATGTGGGCTCTAAAGATACCTCTGATCAGATTCTAGACAGAAATGAGATGTGTGTCATTACAGACTGGAAGGAAGGCGATCCTTGTTTTAAAATGGTAGATAACCTGGCAAAGTTGACTAGTGGCTTTGGCTGGAAGGCAGAGTTTAAAAGCCATGAACCTGGGTATTTAGCAGAAGAGATCTCCTAATTAAATGTGGAAAGTGCAGCCTGGTTTCTCCTCACAACTTATAGTGAAATGTGACAGGAGAGAGAGAAGATGAAACTGAACTCTTGAGTACAAAGAAACCAGAAATTGATGTCCTGGAAAATTCTGGGCCTGCAGAAATAGAGACCCCAAAGAACAGTGCTCCATGTGAAGATTTGACCAGATGTGGAACCAGTCAGCCATCTCAGAGAAAGCCAGGATTGGACATGGAGTTATCCAGGAAAGATTTACGGAAACACCTTATGTCTAATGGGCATGATCCGAGGCTACTGCATAGAAAGCCAATGAGAGTGCTGTGGGGCTTGTAGAAACAGAGCCACTTCCAGCCTGGACTGGGGGGTTCAGAGAAGAGACACATTGGAGGAAAAATAACTTGAGAGGCAAAACCATGGAGCCTGAGTTCTGAAGTCAAGAAGCCTCAGGCCAAGAGAGCGGACCCACTCAAGCCTGTGGTGAGGGTGAGTTTGCCCCAAAGGCATAGGATGGTCCTTCCACCTGGTTGCAGTGGAAGAGTCATGCCGCCTCATGCCTTGGAGGGGTTTGGGGAGAGCCTGGTTGCCACCACATGGAGGGGTTGAGCATGTGCTCCAGTGATGGCAGAGATCCTGGGTGCAGCCCCCATCCTTGGTGAGGGTGGAGCCGAGAAAAGGGTGGTCTCCCAATGCCCCCTAAGGTTGTGTTCAGAGAGTGTCCCGACCCGCAGGACAGTCAACGGGGTCCACCACCTGCTGAGGGAAGAATGGCTATGGGACAGAGAGACACAAGAAGGACAGCAAGACAGGATTCTGATCAAGCTGCAAATTTTATTAAGCAAGCCGGGTGTATATATACCGACTTGGGGAGGGAGTAGGGTATGTGGAGTATTATGATAGGAGGGAGTTCGCGCCCACAGGAAGGGCTGGTTATATAATTGGTGGGGAGTTTGCGCCGGCAGGAAGGTTCCGGCGGGAACCTATTTCCGTGAAGAAACTTGTTGTACTATATAGATGCCATTGCATTAGCCGGGGTGGCCATGTTGGCTCAATCGCTATCTTAGGTTAGCCTCTGGTCCCCAACAAGAGAGAAGCGGGACTCTGCATAGGCCCTTGGAAAGAGTGAGACTGCCACTTTCTAAAGCCCCAAGGATAAATGACTCTCAAATCTAATGGGCTTTGCCCTGTGGGTTTTCGAAACTGCTCGGGTCTGGTGACCCCTGGGTTCCTTCCTACCTATGGAAATGGGTATATATACCCCATGACTGTTCCTCCTTTGTATGTTGGCAGTAAATAATTTGTTCTGAGTTTCACAGGTCCAGAGCCAGAAAATAATTTTGCCTTACAACAGACTATGCCCGTAACTAATTTTGATAGGAGTTTGGACTGTTTCTAACTTTGTATTTCATTTGTATTGCTACTGAAATGGTTTAAGGATTTCTGGTGTTGTGATGGAATTAATGTATTTTGTATGTGGGGAAAACATGTCTTTTTTAGGGCTCAGAGGGTGGAATATGCTGGTTTGAAATGATATATGTACCCTTGAAAAGCCATGTTTTAATCCTAATCCCATTTTGTAAAGGCAGCCATTTCTTCTAATCCCTATTCAGCATTGTATGTGTGAAACTGTAATTATATCATCTCCCTGGAGATATGATTTAATCAAGAATGGTTGTTAAACTGGATTAGGTGGAGGCATGTCTCCACCCTTTTGGGTGGGTCTTGATTAGCTTCTGGAGTCCTATAAAAGAGGAAACATTTTGGAGAATGAGAGAGATTCAGAGAGAGCAGAGCTGCACAACATAACGACAAGAAGCAGAGTCCACCAAGCCAGCATCATTTGGAGATGAAGAAGCAAAATGCCTCCTGGGGAGTTTCACGAAATAGGAAGCCAGTAGAGGAAGCTAGCAGATGATGCCATGTTCACCATGTGCCCTTCCAGAAGAGAAAGGAACCTGACCGTGTTCACTATGTGCCTTTCCAGATGAGAGAGAAACTATGACTCTGTTTGCCATGTACCCTTCAACTTGAGAGAGAAACCCTAAACTTCATTGGCCTTCTTGAACCAAGGTATCTTTCCCTGGATGCCTTTGATTGGATATTGCTATAGACTTGTTTTAATTGGGACATTTTCTTGGCCTTAGAACTGTAAACTAACAACTTATTAAATTCCACTTTATAAAAGCCATTCTGTTTTTGGCATATTGCATCCTGGCAGCTAGCAAACTAGAACACTGGGCATCCTTGTCTTGTTCCTGATCTTAGAGGGAAAGCTTTCAGTCTTCCCCCATTGAGAATGATGTTAACTGTGGGCTTTTCGTATATTCTCTTTATCATGTTGAGGGTGTTCCTTCTATTCCTATCCTTTGAAGTGTTTTCATCAAGAAAAGATGTTGAATTTTGTCAAATACCTTTTCTGCATCAATTAAGATGATCTTTTTTGCTTTGATTTATTGATATCACATATTACATTAATTGATTTTCTTGTGTTGAACCATCCTTGTATAGATGGAATAAATCCAAGTTGGTCATGATGTATAATTATTTTAACGTGCTTCTGAATTAGATTTGCAAATATTTTGATGATGATTTTTGCATCTATATTCATTAAAGAGATTGGGCTGTAATTTTCTTTTCTAGTAGTATCTTTGTCTGGCTTTGGTATTAGGGTGATGTTGGCTTCATAGAATGAGTTAGGTAGCTTTCCCTCCTCTTCAATTTTTTGAAGAGTTTGAGCAGAATTGGTACTAATTCTTTCTTGAATTCTTGGTACAATTTACATGTGAAGCCATCTGGTCCTGGACTTTTATTTTTGGGGAGGTTCTTGATGACTGATTCAATCTCTTTACTTGTGATTGGTTTGTTGATATTGTCTATTTCTTCTTGAGTCAATGTTGAATTGTTCATATCTTTCTAGGAAGTTGTCCATTTCATTTACATTGTTGAGTTTCTTATAGCTGTTCGTAGTATCCTCTCATTAACACCTTTATTTCTGTAGGCTCAGTTATTCTGTCTCCTCTTCCATTTCTGATATTATTTATTTACAACTTCTCTCTCTCTTTTTTTTTTTGTTATTCTAGCGAAGGGTCCATTGATGTTGATTTTCTCTAAGAACCAACTTCGGGTTTGGTTAATTTTCTTGATTGTTTTCATATTCTCAATTTCATTTATTTTTGCTCTAATCTTCATTATATCTTTCTTTTTGTTTGCTTTGGTGTTAGCTTGCTGTTCTTTGTCTAGTTCTTCTGGTTCTTCCAGGTGAACAATTAATTGCTCAATTCTTGCTCTTTCTTGTTTTTTTTTAATATAGGCATTTAAGACCATAAATTCCCTCTCAGCACTGCCTTTGCTGCATCACATGAATTTTGATATGTTGTATTTTTGTTTTCATTTGCCTTGAGATATTTACTGATTTCTCTTGTAATTTCTTCCTTGATCCACTGGTTGTTTAAGATTGTGTTGTTTAGCTTCTATATATTTGTGAATTATTTTTTTGCCTTCTGCCTGTTTTTGATTTGAAACTTCATTCCATTATGGTCTGAGAAAGTTTTTTTGGTATAATTTTAATCTTTTTAAATTAATTCAGACTTGCTTTGTGACCCAGCATATGGTCTGTCCTTGAGAATGTACCATGAGTGCTTGGGGAGAATGTGTATCATGCTGTTGTGCATTGTAATGTTCTACAAGTGTCTGTCAAGTCTATTTCATTTATTGTATTATTCAAAAGCTCTGTTTCCTTGTTGATCCTCTGTCTAGATGTTCTATCCATTGATGAGAATGGGGAATTGAAGTCTCCAACTATTATTGTAGAGGTATCTTCTCCTCCATCCAGTTTTATCAGCATTTACCTCATGTAGTTTGGAGCGCTCTGGCTCAGTGCATAAATATTTTATTGTTATGTCTTCCTGTTGAATTGTTCCTTTTATTAAAATATAGTGTCCATCTTTGTCTCTTTTAATTGTTTTACATTTGAAGTCTAATTTGTTATATATTAATATAACTTCCACTGTTGTTTTCTGGTTATTGTTTGCATAAAATATCTTCTTCAATCTTTCACTTTCAACCTAGTTTTCTCCTTGGGTCTAAAGTGAGTCTCTCATAGACAGCATACAGATGTGTCCTGTTTTTTAATCCATTCTGCCATTCTATGTCTTTTGATTGAGGAGTTTAATCCATTAACATTTAACGTTATCACTGTAAGGGCAGTAGTTTCTTTTACCATTTTGTCTTTTGGATTTTATGTGTCATATATAATTTTTTTTCTCTTTTTAACTTTAGTGGGAGTTTTCAGTTCTACCCTCTTCTCCAGACCTCTCTTTTCTGTCTTTTCCTATCTTCCTGTAGTGATCCCCTTAGTATTTCTTGTAGAGCTGATCTTTTGTCACAAATTCTCACAGTGCCCATTTGTCTGAAAAATACTATAATTCTCCTCTGATTTTTTGAAGGACAGTTTTGCTGGGTACAGAATTCTTGGTTGGAAGTTTTTGACTTTCAGAATCTTAAATATATCATACCACTGCCTTCTTATCTCCATGGTTTCTGCTGAGAAAACCACACATAGTCTTGTTGTACTTCCCTCATATGTGATGGATTTCTTTTCTCTTGCTGCTTTCAAAATCCTTTCTTTGTCATTGATATTTGAGAATCTGATTAGTAAGTATCTTGGAGTAGGTGTATTTGTATCTATTATGTTTGAGGTATGCTACACTTCTTGGATCTGTTATTTTATGTCTTTCATAAGCGATGGGAAACTTTCATTGATAATATCCTCCATTAGTCTTTCTGCTCCTTTTTCCCTTCTCTTTTCCTTTTGGGACAGCCATAACATGTATATTCATGTGCTTCATGTTGTCATTCAATTCCCTGAGACCCTGCTCATATTTTTCCATTCCTTTCCCTATCTGTTCTTTTGTGTGTTAGATTTCAAATGTCCACTCCTCTAGTTCACTGATCCTTTCTTCTGCCTCTTCAAATCTGTTATTGTAGGTTTCCATTGTTTTTCCACCTCTTCTACTGTGTCTTTCATTCCCATAAGTTCTGCCATTTGTTTTTTCAAAATATCTTCTTTATATCCTCCCTCAACTCATTCATCTGAGTTTTGAAGAAATTTTTCATGTCTATTCAAGCATTCTGAATCAGTTGTTTCAACTCCTGTAACTCATTTAAAATGTTGATTTGTTCCCTTGACTGGGCTATAGCTTCAATTTTCATAGTATGACTCATTATTTTTTGCTGGCATCCAGGCATTTGATTTCCTTAAGTACTTTATTCTAGAGATTGCTTTTTCACTTTTACTTAGGATTTTCTTGTTGGTTTGCTTTGTTCTCTATTTGTTCTTGGGCTTTCTGTTCAACAAATTCAAACAGCATATATACTGTTTAACTGATCAGAGTTTTTCAGATCTTGCTTTTCTGTTTCTTGTCCTGCCTATTTGGAGGCTTTTCTTTTTTTTCTTTGAGTATGGTCTCTTCTGATGGTATAGATCACAGTCAGATTTTCCCAGACCAGACAAACACATCTCAAGAGGACAGAGTCACCAGCATGTTTTCCCTGAGGGTGAGACCCAGCAGGTTGTCCAACTTTCCTATGAGACCTCTAAACTCTCTGCTTTTCCTATCCTGCCCAGCATGTGACACTTGTCAGCCTGCAGCTTCCCACCAGCGTAAAGTGATGAGGTGCCTTTAATTTCCACAGACTCTTCCTGCCAGGGACTTGATTGAAACCAAGGCTGAGATAATAGGGTGGCTTTGAGTGCTTCTGTTTTCTAGCACCTCAGACCTGAATTCCCTGAAGGAGGACCTTTACATTATCTGGTCCCTATCCCCCTTTTCTTGGGGAAGATACGTCCTTTAAGGAATTGCTGCCTACACCTAGTTACTTTGTTTCTGAGGCATGCCTGAATTCTGCCTTGCCTGAGCAGTGCTGGAGCATGAGAGTGCTCACAGTTCTATCTAATGAACTGGAAAGAAATTAAAAGGAAAAACAAAAACAAAAACAAAAAAATGAAAGCACTTTTGGAGCTGAACCTCCACTCCCAGGATTTGCCAGTCAAGAGCTGGAGTTGCTACCTGAGCCTATGTATCCCCAGGCTCTGTGTGTCCCCTTTATTTGGGGTCTAGCCCCTTTCTAGTGTCTTGTGCTGTTCAACTCAAAAAGCCTCTTTTTTTTTTATTCATTCATTTTTCCATTAGCCCCACCCCCTCTCTGCCAGGTTGAAAACTCCTGCTTCCTTTAGTGCTTATTCCAGTTTTATCAGACCTCAGAGCCTGTTCTTATTAGTCAGAATTTGTTAATTAATTACACATTTGGTGCTTGTTTAAGCTAACGTCTTTGCTAATAGTAGAGTTTGGTTCCCTTTCCCTCGGTTACCAGCCAGCTATGCCCATGGGGGAGGGTACCAGCCTCGGCAGCTTGGGAGACTTACAGTTCTGTGTGGAATCTCAGCCTCTCACCCATTCCTGTAGGGTATATGCTGTGTGTCCGGTCACTGATGTCCTCCCAGCAGTTTTCTGGATAGTTCCTGGCTATTTACTAGCTACTCTAGAGGTGAACTAAATTTCACATCTCGCTATGCTGCCATCTTGCCCTGCCTTCATGACAATCTTTTAAAGTCTTAAACCAACCTACTTCTGAAAGATTCCACATCCAGTTCAGGAAACAAAAGCATTTTTGGTGATAACCGAATTTTGAATTTTCTAAATACGTCCTTCTTATTTCAAGGAACTGACAATAAGCTAAATGTGAATTTTAATGTTAACTTAAGCACACTTTTTTCCCACTTGGAACTGGAGACTGTCTTTTCATATCATTCACATTTAGCACCATCCTCAAATTGCATTAGAAATACAGAGGCAAAGGGTAGAGCAGTCAATGGTAAACAGATGAGTTCCATGTAGGCAGGCCAAATGCTCTTCAAGAAAATTCTGTTGACATATAAACTCTGCATAAGAAAAGATTTAAAAGCCCCAATACCCACTTATTAGAGAAATGTCTAATGTAGCACAACAAACCGAAGAATCTGGATAGTCTTCTGAGTCTGTTATAATAGATTTTGATCACGATTCTTAAATGTCTGTGGACAGTGCCCACTGTCCCTGGGATAACTGTAATAAAAGAGTCCCCTACCACACATACATACCAAAAATCATGGAATATGAACTAATCTATGGTACAGAATTTCAATGCTAATCCTCTCAGTATTGTTTCTTAGAGAATCCTTAATTATCTGTACACACATATTCATATATATGTAAATACTGGGATCATCTTTTCCAAGAAAGTCTGAATTTCATATATTTATTTAAAAATTCTGGAACTGTATATTCTGCTGCTACTGGGTGCTATTGCAAGTGTTACAAGGGGCAAATTTCTTTTACCATGTATTGTAGTCATCATTTTAATTAAGTGGCTTTTCTCTTGAAGAGTTCACATGAAGTGGAAGTTTAGGATAGAATGACTGTATTCCCCAAATATGAATAATTTTATGATATGAAGTTGAATTTTAGGAAATGAACAGTGATTAAATTTGAGGAAATCAAGCAAACATGTTTGAAAGGCATTGTTATAGAGAACCAATATTTATTTTGATTCCATTAGTTTTAATTTGTTCATTTGTATATTTATTTTTACAAAATTAGGGCTCAGGATCTCATTAAATTTGAAAGTACAGTGGCCTTGGACCATTTATAAAAAGTTTAAAATTACTGCACTCTCAAATGAAATGGTAATGAACAATCATTATTATATTCCTGAATCTTCAAGGAAAAGAAGAATTACAATCCTTATAATGAATGATTTTTAAGAAAGCAAGGAAGAGGACAATCCATTCCTTTAATAGTGAAAAAGTGCCTATCAGTTTGGCTGTTTTTGTTTGCTATCATTAGAGAGCCATATGCAAATGAGCTTAATGAAAATAAAGGGATTGTATTGGCTCATGTGTTTAAAAGTCTACAACAGGTGGGCTTCAGAAGTGGCTCAAACACACAAATGAGTCCCAGATCTACTCATTTGTTATCCTCTCAGTTTTCCCTTCTTTTTCTTGAACTTTTTCCCAGTGTAATGCCTTGATAGTATAAAAATGCTATCAGCAGTTCCTGTATGCATATTTGTATCACAGTTATGTCAAAGCGAGAGAGGGCTTCCCTTCTGGAAGTTTTATCAGAAGAGCAAAGATTCTGCTTTCTAGGAAACCCCAGAAAACTAGTCTCCCAACCCTATGCAAAATGAAGTTACATAGGTTACCAGGATAAAAACTACAACAAACAAATTAACAAAACAGAGGACTATAAAATCCAAAACTTCAACCCTGATTTAAACTACGGTTTATAGTGTAAGAATACTAATACTGTTTCATCTGTTGTAACAAAGTTATTACACTAATGCAAAATGTTAATGGGGAAAACTCCGTGTATGGGTGGGGGTATATGTGAGAACTCTTCATTATCTTCATAGTTTTTCTACAAACCTGAGACTGCTCTAATAAAAAAGAAACGAAGGTGAAGAATATTGGCAGCATGGGCATTGCAGAAATAACCACCAACTTTATTACCAAACATGACAATGTTTTTGTCCTTAAAGGACTGAGACTTAGTATTTTAGAAAATAGTGAAAACAGTGCTAAAACCCGAAGATATTTCCACTAAAAGGGTGTTTTCTATTCTACTATGTCTAGACATTATAACCACTTGAAATGAAAAGAGAGATTGGAAAAAAGAGTGAAATACAATATGGGAAGTATTCATAAAATGAGATTATGAACTACATTTACTCCCAGACTTTCACCACGCCCCATGTGGCATCAGATGGTCTTAAAAAGAGTTAGAAAACTCATCTTTCAGGAAGTTCCTTTGGGAGATATATGAACATAATCACCACATTTACACGGAGATTCAAGCAGTATTGTGAATATCACATAGACAGCCACTAGGAATTAATTGGATTCAGCATGAGACAAACTTATGTGCCAACCTGAATCTAAACTGTTTATAAATTGTAGCCTTATGCTTTTAAAGTGTTTAAAGGTAGAGACTTAGAAACTTCATGGACTTGCTGATTTCAGAAGTTGCATTCTAATAATCTGTAATTATGAATGCAATGAAATAAGGATATGTTACCAAGACACAATGCACTTTAAATATCCCTTATTTTGGCTCTAGGAATCTGCTTATGCCCTACTTTGATTTCTTTTTTCTCATCCAGAGATGTGTTTGTGTGTATTTGATATATGGTATGGCTAGCAGTGATTGGTCTTTCAAATAAGACTTTGAAATACCTGTTTCATCAATGGTTTATAAGTGCTCCTGCAAATCCTAAAATAAGTCCTTATCATACTTGGGCCAAAGCAAAGATATGGACATTCACTTTAGCAGTTAAATACACATTTTTTGGTTAGATGTTTACGATATTGATAATAATGTATCTTATGGATTTGGGGATTGAAATAGATGAAATCAATTTTGGGACTGAAATAGTAAAGATGCACATTTAGGAACTTAGAAAGATACTACATAGGGATTTGTGATGGTGGCTCAGCAGCAGAATTCTCACCTGCCATGCGAGAGACCTGGTTTCCATTCTTGGTGCCTGCCCCCAAAAAGAAAAAATATATTACATAAATTGGTATTTTTTTGAATTGTATTAACATCAAGTTCAATATGTAAAGGACTGAGGTAGGGTAAAAGAGAAATCTGTGACATTTGGGATAATTACAATAGGAATACAGACATTGCACAATAGGGATTCTTAGATACTAATAATAGGGATCCAAGTGCATGAGCTTTACATACAGCTATTTTTACAATTAAACTCAAAATATTTTACTTTTAAATCAAATTATATGACTATTTCCAAGAAATCTAAACTGATTAAAAATATATCATTTGGAGAATTTGAACAAGCATAGGACTCTGGCATTTGCTTCAGTTATTTTTATGCATTCAGCTATTTTTCTAGAGTCCATCAAAGCAAATCTCCTAACAGCCTCTGAGAATAAAGAGAAATCATTCATTATGTCATTTTCTAACATTCAGGCAGCTTTGTAATGAATTGTTGTGGTGCCTGCGTGTGTCTTATTTCTCCTAATAGATTTTTGAATTTCTAGAATGAAATTTACCCTTTCTTGCCCATCCTTGTCCCATAATGCTTATGCAGTGATTTTCCATGATCAGCTATTAATAATTGTTAAATGTTTTGCTAAATATCTACAATCTCTTTTTTTTTCTGAAAATCTATTCATTAGCATGCACTTTTGTTCCATCTCAGCTGGTATAAAGCATTATGTTTGCACCAGTGCAGCTGGGGCTGGGAATCAGTTAAATAAATGAAATAAGCTTCTCTCACAAACAGGGGGGTCTGCTGATGAACTCCTTCACCTGTTCAGGCTGGTTTAACTGTCAGCTGGCTTCTGCTGATAACATTTATTTTTTTTCAAAAAAGTGATCTATTTAAGAGAGATCTAATTTTATACATGCAGAAAATGGCAAACATTTTTGTGGATGATAAAGCAAACATCTTTACTCTTTGTTTTTGAAAAAATATTTCACCTGTTGATTATTTTTAAGTCCTTTGCATTTAAGATTTTGAATGTAAGTATTGTCTGAGGCTCAAGGTGGATATTAAAAAAAAAAAAAAAAAAACGACAACAACAAGCAAACTAAAGAAAGCCTGGTTTGGAAGAATGAGACTAAGGAAGATTTGAGTTATCATGGGTAATTGTATCTGATTATGGGGATGAGTAATCTTGGCTAATCCAGACTAGTTATTATCCAAGGAGAGGGAGGTGTGAAAGTGAATGGATCTGCCAGAATTGATGCACTAAATGATCAGGAAGAATGTACCAAATAGTAAATGCATGAACACGAGACCAATGAGAATCTTAGAAAGCAGAGGTATTTCAGAGAATAAGAAAAAAAAAATGTAATTTTATGTCAGATGGCTTGAGGAAATAATAAAAAGCATTTTAAAACAAAAAAGGAAAGTTATTGCTTTTTTGTAATAACATGGGCTTTATTGAACCTCTGTAGGTATCATTTCTTCCTTCACTCAAATAGTGGGAATTATTCTTCATCTAGATTACTCATAGATGCACAGTATGCGTCCAATAAAAAGATTATTATAGACAAAAAGTGACAGACCATAAATGATGTGGGAAAGTGATTTCAGTATGAGAGAAAATGCTAATTATATTAATTTAATTAAAAAAGGGGAGCATAAGGTGCTTTGGCAGCATATTGCAAAGGCACTTAGCAGGAAAGGAGAGAGAACCAATAGGTAGATGCAGTGGAAAATTGGCCATTTCAATGAACAACTGGTTTCTTGTCTCATGCAAGTGTCTAAGAAGCTCTATGAAGTTCAGGGGAAGAAAGTGGGAAGCACTTCTTCATTGGCTAATCTACCTCATTGGTCAAACATTCAAACTAAGCTTTCTCCAGCTTCATGTCCCATTTCCATTGTCTTTGCTCACTCTTCTCCAGCCTCACTGGGTTTTCTTATTTTCTTCAAACACAGTAGGCATGCTGTTGCTTCAAGGTTAGCTTTCTCTAGAACACTGTCCCCTTAAATATCCTTGTGGCTCACTCCCATACTTCCTTCAGGTCTTATTTGTATGTCACGTTGTCACTAAGACCTTATTTGTATGTCATGTTGGACTGAGGACCCTATATAAAATAAGCACACCTTATCATCCCTGCCTTCTCACTTGGCTCTTTCCTCAAACTATTATCTCTTCTACCCTATAATCAATCCTTCCTTCCTTCTTCATTCACTCGCTCCCTCCCTCCCTCACTTCCTTCCTTCCATCTTCCTTCTAGAGGTGTAACAATGTAAGATGCCAGAAACAAACATGAAAAAAGATTCAAATATATTTTTCGAAACAAAGAGAAGCCAGTAAATAAGGAAATGCACATCTGAAAGAAGATTCAGATATACAATATTATTTCAGAAGAACAAATGTGCTTGATATTGAGGGTTAAAAATTAAAGATATGCATTAGCTATGTTTTAAGCTTTAGAAAAGTAACATTAATTTTGATTGCTAAAAGGGGTCAAGCTAGTTTCCATCCTTATCATGCATGTTGACAGGTATAGCTGTAGACTTATTTATTTTCATTACTGTAAACTATTCTGTCAAACAATATGCCAAAATGTATCTACTGTTCCACTGTTAATGGACACTTGGGTTGATTCCACAGCTATTGCAAACATTCTTGTACGTGTCTCTTTGTTCAAGAGTTTCTCTAGGATTTAGACCCAGGAAAGGGATTGCTGGCTCATAGGGTATGCAGATTTTTAACTTTACTAGGTTATGACAAATTGATAGAATACTTGACTGCCAGGTTCCCCAAAAAGACCACCAGAATAATTCGTTAATCAAGCAAAGCTTATTAGACCTACTTCACAGAAGGAAAATACTACCCTGATCAACCTTTAGTAGTATCTCAGGAAGAGGGCACCTGGGGAAAATATTTATAAACGGTTTTGATTTCTGGGCTCAAATGGTTTAAAGTGAGTTTTAATCAGAGAAATGATTGTTAATGGGCAGGATTAGTGGATAATGTGAAGGGAGGATTGCTTAATATTACAAGCTGAACAATATACTGCCCTGAAAGGTGTTTGCACAGCAGAGAACACTATTTGTCCAGATATAGTGGGTAATAGAAGTTTCTTGAAGCAAATAGTGAGGTTATTATTAGTAAGCCTTGCCTTCATAAGCAAGGCTCTCCTGGAGTAATTAGTTATGTTGACATGGATGATTGCAATTTTCAGTGCTGATAATTAAACTACGTGGATATAAGTAATGTCACTTCCTGAAGCCATGTGTGACTTGACACCAACCTCTACAAACATGATTTTATTTATTTTTTTCATTGATGTAAAAGGGGTGCCTAATTCTGATTTTTATTATATGCCTTTCTAGGATTGCTAATGAAGTTTTTGAGTGCCTATCTATCTATCTATCTATCTATCCATCTCTTTATCTACCTATTGCCTGTGAATGTAGAGAATTTGGGTTTTCTGGATGTTTCCTTGTATGTATGTTTTCTAAGTGCCTGTTAAGCGTAAATATAAATATAAATATGAGGATTGCCAGGAAGATGGCGGCTTAGTAAGACGCGCGGATCTTAGTTTCTTCTCCAGGACAGCTACTAGGGGAGTAGAAACGATACAGAACAGCTCCCAAAGCCACAACAGAGATAAAAAAGACAGCGTACCCCATCCTGGAACAGCTGGCTGGCTGAGAAAAGCCACTCGGGTGAGATCGCCGAGGCACGCGGGCTTCACCGGGCGGGGCGGCAAGCAGCCGGAGTCACTCCCTTCCCCCTTCCTGGGCCGGCTGGGAGAATTGGAGAGGCGGTCCCCTGAAACTGCGGCGGCTGGTGCCCACACCACGCACAGCCCCCCGGACCAACTGAGAGAATTGGATCAGAAATCCCCAGGCCGCGGAGAATGGTGACGGGTGGGGGAGGCCCCTCCCAAACCCGTGACTCCCCGGGAACGTGCACTCTCCCGGGCGGACCGCTGCCGCTGGCGCCCTCCCGCCATGCTTGTCGCCCCGGGCCGACTAGGAAATTCGGACGGGCGCTTTCCCGGGCTGCGGCGGCTAGCGACCCTCCCCGCGTTCGGACCCCGGGCCGGCTCACACTCTTCCAAACCGCTTCGGCTAGTGAACCTCCTGGACGGCGAGAGTTTTCCAAAGTTAAAGGTCCCACAGCACCTTTTACTGGTGGGACCCGCAGACAAACGTGTGCCACGAGCACCACCTACTGGGCAGGATAAGAAAAACAGAACCCAGAGATTTCACAGAAAAATCTTCCAAACTTTTGGATCCAATACCCAGGGAAATCTGTCTAAATGCGCAGACGCCAACAGAAGACAACGGATCACGCTCAAATAATTGAAAATATGGCCCAGTCAAAGGAACAAACCAATAGTTCAAATGAGATACAGGAGCTGAAACAACTAATGCTGAATATACAAACAGAAATGGAAAACCTCTTCAAAAACGAAATCGATTAATTGAGGGAGGACATGAAGAAGAGATGAGCTGAACATAAAGAAGAAATAGAAAAACTGAAAAAACAAATCACAGAACTTATGGAAGTGAAGGACAAAGTAGAAAAGATATAAAAAACAATGGATACCTACAATGATAGATTCAAAGAGACAGAAGATAGAATTAGTGATTTGGAGGATGGAACATCTGAATTCCAAAAACAAACAGAAACTATCGGGAAAAGAATGGAAAAATTTGAACAGGGTATCAGGGAACTCAAGGACAATATGAACCGCACAAATATACGTGTTGTGGGTGTCCCAGAAGGAGAAGAGAAGGGAAAAGGAGGAGAAAAACTAATGGAAGAAATTTTCACTGAAAATTTCCCAACTCTTATGAAAGACCTAAAATTACAGATCCAAGAAGTGCAGCGCACCACAAAGAGATTAGACCCAAATAGGCGTTCTCCAAGACACTTACTAGTTAGAATGTCAGAGGTCAAAGAGAAAGAGAGGATCTTGAAAGCAGCAAGAGAAAAACAATCCATCGCATACAAGGGAAACCCAATAAGACTATGTGTAGATTTCTCAGCAGAAACCATGGAGGCTAGAAGACAGTGGGATGATATATTTAAATTACTAAAAGAGAAAAACTGCCAACCAAGACTCCTATATCCAGCAAAATTGTCCTTCAAAAATGAGGGAGAAATTAAAATGTTCTCAGACAAAAAGTCACTGAGAGAATTGTGACCAAGAGACCAGCTCTGCAAGAAATACTAAAGGGAGCACTAGAGTCAGAACCGAAAAGACAGAAGAGAGAGGTATGGAGAAGAGTGTAGAAAGAAGGAAAGTCAGATATGATATATATAATACAAAAGGCAAAATGGTAGAGGAAAATATTATCCAAACAGTAATAACACTAAATGTTAATGGACTGAATTCCCCAATCAAAAGACATAGAATGGCAGAATGGATTAAAAAACAGGATCCTTCTATATGCTGTCTACAGGAAACACATCTTAGACCCAAAGATAAACATAGGTTGAAAGTGAAAGGTTGTGAAAAGATATTTCATGCAAATAACAACCAGAAAATAGCAGGAGTGGCTATACTAATATCCAACAAGTTAGACTTCAAATGTAAAACAGTTAAAAGAGACAAAGAAGGACACTATATACTAATAAAAGGAACAATTAAACAAGAAGACATAACAATCATAAATATTTACGCACCAAACCAGAATGCCCCAAAATACGTGAGGAATACACTGCAAACACTGAAAAGGGAAATAGACACAAATACCATAATAGTTGGAGACTTCAATTCCCCACTCTCATCAATGGACAGAACATCTAGACAGAGGATCAATAAAGAAATAGGGAATCTGAATATTACTATAAAGGAGCTAGACTTAACAGACATTTATAGGACATTAAATCCCACAACAGCAGGATACACCTTTTTCTCAAGTGCTCATGGATCATTATCAAAGATAGACCTTATGCTGGGTCACAAAGCAAGTCTTAACAAATTTAAAAAGATTGAAATCATACACAACACTTTCTCGTATCATAAAGGAATGAAGTTGGAAATCAATAATAGGCGGAATGCCAGAAAATTCACAAATACATGGAGGCTCAACAACACACTCTTAAACAACGAGTGGGTTAAAGAAGAAATTGCAAGAGAAATTAGTAAATACCTCGAGGCAAATGAAAATGAAAACACAACATATCAAAACTTATGGGATGCAGCAAAGGCAGTGCTAAGAGGGAAATTTATTGCCCTAAATGCCTATATCAGAAAAGAAGAAAAGGCAAAAATGCAGGAATTAACTGTTCACTTGGAAGAACTGGAGAAAGAACAGCAAACTAATCCCAAAGCAAGCAAAAGGAAAGAAATAACAAAGATCAGAGCAGAAATAAATGAAATTGAAAACATGAAAACAATAGAGAAAATCAATAAGACCTGAAGTTGGTTCTATGAGAAAATCAATCAGATTGATGGGCCCTTAGCAAGATTGACAAAAAGAAGAAGAGAGAGGATGCAAATAAATAAGATCAGAAATGGAAGAGGAGACATAACTACTGACCTCACAGAAATAAAGGAGGTAATAACAGGATACTATGAACAACTTTATGCTAATAAATACAACAATTTAGAGGAAATGGACGGGTTCCTGGAAAGACATGAACAACCAACTTTGACTCAAGAAGAGATAGATGATCTCAACAAACCAATCACAAGTAAAGAAATCGAAGCAGTCATTCAAAAGCTTCCTAAAAAGAAAAGTCCAGGACCAGATGGCTTCACATGTGAATTCTACCAAACGTTCCAGAAAGAATTAGTACCAATTCTCCTCAAACTCTTCAAAAAAATCGAAGTGGAGGGAAAACTACCTAATTCATTCTATGAAGCCAACATCACCCTCATACCAAAACCAGGCAAAGATATTACAAAAAAAGAAAACTACAGACCAATCTCTCTAATGAATATAGATGCAAAAACCCTCAATAAAATTCTAGCAAATCGTATCCAACAACACATTAAAAGAATTATACATCATGACCAAGTAGGATTCATCCCAGGTATGCAAGGATGGTTCAACATAAGAAAATCAATTAATGTAATACACCATATCAACAAATCAAAGCAGAAAAGTCACATGATCATCTCAAATGATGCAGAGAAGGCATTTGACAAGATTCAACATCCTTTCCTGTTGAAAACACTTCAAAAGATAGGAATACAAGGGAACTTCCTTAAAATGATGGAGGGAATATATGAAAAACCCACAGCTAATATCATCCTCAATGGGGAAAAATTGAAAACTTTCCCCCTAAGATCAGGAACAAGACAAGGATGTCCACTATCACCACTATTATTCAACATTGTGTTGGAGGTTCTAGCCAGAGCAATTAGACAAGAAAAAGAAATACAAGGCATCAAAATTGGAAAGGAAGAAGTAAAACTATCACTGTTTGCAGACAATATGATACTATACGTTGAAAACCCGGAAAAATCCACAACAAAACTACTAGAGCTAATAAATGAGTACAGCAAAGTAGCAGGTTGCAAGATCAACATTCAAAAATCTGTAGCATTTCTATACACTAGTAATGAACAAGCTGAGGGGGAAATCAAGAAACGAATCCCATTTACAATCGCAACTAAAAGAATAAAATACCTAGGAATAAATTTAACTAAAGAGACAAAAAACCTATATAAAGAAAACTACAAAAAACTGTTAAAATAAATCACAGAAGACCTAAATAGATGGAAGGGCATACCGTGTTCATGGATTGGAAGACTAAATATCGTTAAGATGTCAATCCTACCTAAATTGATTTACAGTTTCAATGCAATACCAATCAAAATCCCAACAACTTATTTTTCAGAAATAGAAAAACCAATAAGCAAATTTATCTGGAAGGGCAGTGTGCCCCGAATTGCTAAAAACATCTTGAGGAAAAAAAACGAAGCTGGAGGTCTCGCGCTGCCTGACTTTAAGGCATATTATGAAGCCACAGTGGTCAAAACAGCATGGTATTGGCATAAAGATAGATATATCGACCAATGGAATCGAATAGAGTGCTCAGATATAGACCCTCTCATCTATGGACATTTGATCTTTGATAAGGCAGTCAAGCCAACTCACCTGGGACAGAACAGTCTCTTCAATAAATGGTGCCTAGAGAACTGGATATCCATATGCAAAAGAATGAAAGAAGACCCATAGCTCACACCCTATACAAAAGTTAACTCAAAATGGATCAAAGATCTAAACATTAGGTCTAAGACCATAAAACAGTTAGAGGAAAATTTTGGGAGATATCTTATGGATCTTACAACTGGAGGCGGTTTTATGGACCTTAAACCTAAAGCAAGAGCACTGAAGAAGGAAATAAATAAATGGGAACTCCTCAAAATTAAACACTTTTGTGCATCAAAGAACTTCATCAAGAAAGTAGAAAGACAGCCTACACAATGGGAGACAATATTTGGAAATGATATATCAGATAAAGGTCTAGTATCCAGAATTTATAAAGAGATTGTTCATCTCAACAACAAAAAGACAGCCAACCCAATTACAAAATGGGAAAAAGACTTGAACAGACACCTACCAGAAGAGGAAATACAAATGGCCAAAAGGCACATGAAGAGATGCTCAATGTCCCTGGCCATTAGAGAAATGCAAATCAAAACCACAATGAGATATCATCTCACACCCACCAGAATGGCCATTATCAACAAAACCGAAAATGACAAGTGCTGGAGAGGATGCGGAGAAAGAGGCACACTTCTCCACTGTTGGTGGGAATGTCAAATGGTGCAACCACTGTGGAAGGCAGTTTGGCGGTTCCTCAAAAAGCTGAATATAGAATTGCCATACGACCCAGCAATACCATTGCTGGGTATCTACTCAAAGGACTTAAGGGCAAAGACACAAACGGACATTTGCACACCAATGTTTATAGCAGCGTTATTTACAATTGCAAAGAGATGGAAGCAGCCGAAATCTCCATCAACAGAAGAGTGGCTAAACAAACTGTGGTATATACATACGATGGAATGCTATGCAGCTTTAAGACTGGATAAACTTATGAAGCATGTAATAACATGGATGGACCTAGAAAACATTATGCTGAGTGATTCTAGCCAAAAACTAAAGGACAAATACTGTATGGTCCCACTGATGTGAACAGACATTCGAGAATAAATTTGGAATATGTCATTGGTAACAGAGTCCAGCAGGAGGTAGAAACAGGGTAAGATAATGGGCAATTGGAGTTGAAGGGATACAGACGGTGTAACAGGACTAGATACAAAAACTCAAAAATGGATAGCACAATAATACCTAATTGTAAAGTAATCATGTTAAAACACTGAATGAAGCTGCATCTGAGCTATAGGTTTTGTTTTGTTTTGTTTTGTTTTGTTTTGTTTTGATTTTACTATTATTACTTTTATTTTTTTCTCTATATTAACATTCTATATCTTTTTCAGTTATGTTGCTAGTTCTTCTAAACCGATGCAAATGTACTAAGAAATGATGATCATGCATCTATATGATGATGTTAAGAATTACTGATTGCATATGTAGCATGGTATGATTTCTAAATGTTGGGTTAATTTCTTTTTTTCCGTTAATTAAAAAAAAAGAAAGAAAGAGAGAAGGGGTAATTGGAGCTGAAGGGATACAGACTGTACAACGGGAGTGGATATAAAAACTCAGAAATGGACAGCACAATACTACCTAATTGTAATGCAATTATGTTAAAACACTGAATGAAGCTGCATGTGAGGTATAGGTTTTTTGTTTTTGTTTTTTTTCTTTCTATTATTGTTTTAATTCTTATTCTGTTGTCTTTTTTTTTCTTTTTCTAAATCGATGAAAATGTACTAAGAAATGATGAATATGCAACTATGCGATGTTATTAAGAATTACTGATTGTACATGTAGAATGGAATGATTTCTAATTGTTTTGTCAATTCTTTTTTTAATTAATAAAAAAATAAAAAAATAAATATAAATTATTTGTGTAAACTACCAGCATTCTTTTCTTTTCTAACCTTGTTTTAATTATATTTCTCATTTTTTTATCTTCAGAATTTTTAAAATGAGGTTTCCTGCACCAAGTACAAAGTTTGTTTAGACAACTTTAGATCCTTACTTTAGTATACAGTTTTTAAAAAACTTTTTTTCATACAAAGCAAAGAAAGAAAAAAGACAATACTTTTTAAAGCTAGTAGAACGAGTAGTTACAGAGCAGATCCTGAGTCAAGGGCTATCAGTACACCCTCAGATTTTTCCTCCTAGCTGCTCCAAAACACTGGAGGCTAGAAGGAATATTCATATGATGATTCAGCATCCATACTTGTTTTTTAAATCCCATTTCCTTTGTTATACCTCTTTCTTCATTAATCCTTCTCCCAGTCTGTGGGGATCTTTGAGCAATGCCCATTCTGACTTTTTCATGTTGAGAAGGGGTGTCCACGATATACTTTTAAGTACTTCAAAACTAAAAAATGACATTTTCTGAAGTACTTGGCATAGTATTATAATGCCGAAAAAAATAGTAACAATTCTTTAATATTATCTGATATCAATTTCATATTAAAATTTCCCTGTCTTTAATATCTCTTCTGCAGTGAGTTTGTCCAAATCTGGATTCAATTTAGGAAAACACACTGTACTTCATTAAGTTTTTTCATAAAGAATGGTTCTTTTTTCATGACACTTTTCTGTTAAAAAGACCAGGCTAATTGTCCTGTCATTAATTTTATTTCTGCCCTTGTGATGTCAGTTAGCATATTCTTCTATTCCCTGAGTATCCTTTAAATTGGAAGTTAGATTAATGCCCAATTGCATTAATAGTAAACATTTTTTTGGCTAGAATCTGACATGGATAATGTCCTATACATATATTGTGTTCCAGCAGAGACACACCTTCAGAGATTCCAATTTTGACTGCTGGATGAGGTCATTAACATTCTCCTCTCTCCATTGTGTGGTAATATTTTTCCCATGTGATTAAACAATAATATGGGTGAGGGTGTTATTTTAGCATAAGCAAGCGCCCAGTTCTGATTGTATTAGTCGGGAAGCACTAGGTTATGCTGCTGTAACAAAGAAATCCAAAATCTCAGTTGCCTTATTTGACAAGTTTCTTATTCATTCAAAGTCTGCAGCTTTACACTATGTGTTGACTCAGCATTACCTCTCCTTGTCAACATAAAAATCCTTAAGGCAGGGAAATGGTGAAATGGAGAAGTGTGCAGTGTTTTTTAAGTGTTACTGCCCATAAGTCTTCTGTCTTACTTCTACTTATACATCAATGGCTGGAGCAACTCAAATGGCTCCTTTCAAGGGGACAAGGAAATGCATGCCTACTCGGTGTCCTGAAAAAAGAGAAGCAGAGATAGAGGTGATCAGCACAGATCTCATCCATCATCCACTTACCTAGCATTTTAATACTAATTGATAATTCTTGATTGAATCACTACTTTTATTAGAAATTGCAGAATGATAATTTTCTAATTCTATCACTTATTCTTCATTTATTAACTACTATTCTTCTGTAAAATCAAATTTTGAATACCTTGAAATATAGTGTCTATGGAAAAGCAGGACATATTTTTCTCTAATTCATTTTCATTTAGAAAGTTGGTTTAATAGCTACCTCAAGTAGTAAAATTAATGTTTTTGGCTTTCTTCTTTTAAAGTAACTTGTATATTAATCACTGCTTATAGATTTAATCTACCTCCATTAATTTAAATCATTCAGTAGATGCTCAGATTGTCCACAAATTTTATGAGTGACAACAACTTTGATAAGTGAGCAACCTTTGTGGTATAAGCCTTTTAATCTTGGCAGCTTTCTTACTTTTTGGCACAAGATTTTCCAAACTTACCTTGTGCTTTCCCTGGAAGCAGTTATTTCTCCAAAGATTTCTGTTTATTTTCCTGGAGAATGGTAGCAGAGAGCAATATTTGAGCACTGCAGGTGCTTATTGCTGATGGGGTGACATTGCTTTTAGAAAATGTAAATGGGCAGAATTAGAAAATATGTATTTTAAAAACTCATATTGCCAGCTCAGTTTCAACATTAGAGTGTTTTTGCTGAACTTGATAAATATTACCTTTTTTTCTATACTAAAATTTTTTATTCATGGCCACTTATTATCATTACTTCAAAATTGTCCAGTCTTAAAAGCCCACTGTTGCATTCTCAGTGTGCACCCTATAGCAAAATAATTACTTCAGATTCTCTGGGGAAAAATGGATGAGAAATATCGAGTCAAATAAGGTTTGAAAGGCTATTTATCATATACCATGTAATTTGAGCATCTCAAAACACATGATTTAAAACAGACTTCAAAAAAGTTCTGAAGTAAAGGTGCTTTTTAACTTTGGTTAGACCAGTATTCCTCAAATAAACAAGCTTTTTTTTTTTTTCTGTGTAATGTACTTCAGGAACTACTAGTGTGAAGTAAGGCTTAGGGCAAGACTCTCCTTCACAACTCAGTCTGTACATTGGAGTTAACATCTATTATTATACGTAATTTAAGATGTCCTAAGAACAAGTAAGAATGAAATCCTCTACCTTAATGATTTTCAATCACTTTTCCTATTCCAGAAAAAAGCAAAAAAAAAGAAAGTTAGATTGAGTGAGCTAATAATATAAAATCAGGCTTTCGGAGCTCTGCAGATACTCCAAGTAGATGCTTATATTATTTTCTATATCTCTGACAGATTTTTTTTAAAAAAGATATCTGAAAGTTAATAATTTA
Organism: Tamandua tetradactyla; assembly: GCF_023851605.1. Taxonomy (NCBI): domain Eukaryota; kingdom Metazoa; phylum Chordata; class Mammalia; order Pilosa; family Myrmecophagidae; genus Tamandua; species Tamandua tetradactyla. The sequence continues at coordinate 73,502,224 of NC_135331.1, forward strand.
TAATTTCATTTATGGAAAAATTATTTCAGGGAAATAAACTTCTGGTCTACAGTTATGGATTAATCTTATAATGCATGTCAACGATAATGTATAATTCTATTCTTTTATTAAAAAAATATTCCCCAAAGGAGGAGATCCATGTAGTTGTATCCATAAACACGAATGCACATATGTGCACACACACACACACACACATACATCCATATAAAATGAAAATCTGTACCTCCACTTAGAATCTCTGTGTAGAATTATGCCATATATTTTTGAGAATATATTTGAAATATTAACTTTAAAAAGCTATAATTGCTACATTTGAAATTGTTCATCAAAATGCTAGGTATTTAGTTACAAAAAACATTAATTAAAAATCTTCAAAGTTGATTTTGTATTTTTTTTTCTTTAACGCAATTGGCACTTAAGGTAACATCAATAGTGAATATGTCTTTTATATATGAGTTACTAAATTCAAAAATCCATACTCCATACATGTCATTATTAAATGTGACATAGCATGCACACCCTAGGAATGATTTCTGTATGTCTGGCATGTGTGACATATGTATCATTTAAGCTCTCTCTCCAAAAAAAAATGTATGCCTACAGACAGGACCGTATATTGATTTAATTTACCAAAATGTCTATAACTTTCATCCAGGCTATAACTATTGCATTCAGATTTTCCCCCACTATTTTGTCATAATGACTATTAAATTTGCTTTGAATCTCTGATTTTAAGATACAAGAACCTACAGAATTTCATGTTATAATTTTCAAGAGATTCTCTTAGAGAGCTGAAAATTGCAACCACGAGTTATTTATGGAATGATTAATATCCAACTGGCAATTTGAGGTTGATATATTTTCTATTTCAACTTCAGAAGGAAGCACTTGGAAGTACAATGATTCCAGGTAATGTTGGTGAAAAGCTTTGCGCCTTGAGCTCTGTGTAAGTGTGAGAACTACCTGAGTAACATGAGCATTTGTAACACTCTGATTACTGTCCACAGACAACTCCTTTGACTGTTACTATGGCTTCACAGCAAAAAGAAAGTCTCTAGCCAACAGCTCTCATTTCTTGTGCTTGTTAGTGTTCTATATTTACTGTCTATGGATTTCCCTTAGAGCATTCAGAGACAAAACAATTACTTAAAACGATGATTTGTTCTAGATCTGGCACACCCCCAGTGGAGCTTTGTAATAGCACTCAGCCCAGCCTGGTGAGTCCTGAAACCCTGTTTTGTCTTTCCCTTTGTGTAATGCTGGGCTATCATAATCCCAGTTGGGTGAATAGAAGTTTCGCATGTTTGCCTTAGGTATTTTTCTGAAAGATAGCACTATTGAACCATTTGGTGGGGAGGGAAGGAACCATAAACAATAATAAGAGAGCATTCACTTCACTCCTATTTAATATGTTTATTGAATGGATGACTCTGTTTCTAGTTTCACTATTTTCCCTTGGTTTTCTCATCTGTATCAAGGACATGCGTCTTATTAGATAAATAAATAAAAGAATGTGTGAAAATTCATTGTATGATTGTATCCAATACGTAAATATATATTTTTTAAAACTAAATACACAAGCTGGTTGAGAGTTTGTTAGCATAGTACTACTGTAGGAAACAATTCAAATGAGGCAGTCTTAAATTCAGATAATTTTCTTTTCCCTAGTTTCTTCCATATTTTAAGCATTCAATTTAAAGAATACACAGCAATACATTACTTTTGAATATACGCCAATATCACCTACATTTTATGCTTCTCTGTTTTGACAGTAAATGCCTCCAAACAGAGTATTTGCTCCCACTGTCACCTTTAAATTTATTCTTGGGTGTCGAATCTGATCCATATGTATTCCTGAAAACTTCCTTTAGATCCAAAGTCTTTTTCTTTGAAAGATATCATTACTGAGCCTTATTGCATCTCATGAAAGCAGTGCAACTTAAAAGAAAGAGTATTCTTTTTCTCTTTATAAATTCCAACTCCTAAAATAACGAGGTTAAGCTTTATTTTTCCAATAAGAAGAATCAAATACTTTGCCTAGGGTCATTTGTCTTCTCTCTTCATATCTCCAGTCGTCCCTTTTGGAAACTCATTACAAGTATTTAATTCAGGAGTAAAAAAATTAAGTGTTTTTTAATACTGGTGAATACATCTGTCCTGCCAAAGCAAGTTGCTATCGGCTACAGAGTTCATTCTTCTGGCAGAAACTTGATTCTTATTGTTTGCATATAATTAGTGAGTTGGATGTCTGTGAGAACAAGATAATTTTTAAACAACCCACAGATGGACCACAATTGCAGATATGGCATCACCAATTTATTTCATAGTATTTTTTTTCAAAGTACAGTACAAATTTATTGGCTTCAATCATTCTTAGTCACGATTTAAGCAAAGTTTTTTTTATAATGTTTACTATTAATATCAACACATCAATTTTGATATCTTTAACTCCAAAGGTAAAAGTTTTCTCAATGTAAAATGGTCAGCCACTTTGGAAAACAGTTTGGCAGTTTCTTAAAACATCATGCATAAGCTTATCCTCTCATCAAATGGTTTTACTCCTAGAAATCTATCCAAGATAAATGAAAATTATAACCATAAAAAGACATGAACACCAAATGTTCATAGCAAGATATTCAAAATAGTCCCATACTGAAAAGATTCTGAATTTCCATCAATTTGGTACGTAGGTAACCAAGATGTAGTATATTTGCTATAGCCGTGCAAATAATAATACAAAGATACATGGAATTCTGATACATACGACAACATGGATGAACCTGAAAACATTAGGCTCATTAAATAAAAGTGCGAAAATCTACATATTGTATGATTACATTCATACGAAGTGCCCAGAAAGGCAAATTTATAAAGACAGTAAGTAGAAGTTGCCTGGGCCTGGGAATGGGAGAGGGAATTGATTGCAAAGGCCTTCAAAGGAATTTTGGAAAGCAGATGGAAATATTTTGAAACTGGGGTATGGAGCTGGACATACTATAAATTGACTAAAAGTTATTGAATTTTATACTTGCGTGTGAGTGAATTTCATGGTGTCTAAATTATATCTCCATAAAGCTGTAAAATATTAAATCTCCCGCCTATATGACATGTGTCCCTGCATCATTTCAAATTTTGGTTTTCATCCGTATTCAGTTCAACTCTTCCCCTGAAATGATCTTTGATTTCTAGAGCTCCTTTCAGTGTTGTCTCTAGCTGTTTTGTGTGCAAGGAAGACGTCACCTCTCTGAAATTTATTCCACCCTAGAGAATGTTTTCTCGTTCATCCAAATTTAAATTTCTAAATATTTCTCCATGGGACACATTTGTGCTCTCCTCCTGTCCAAAATCCATGACCTCCAGATCATCTGGGAGATGCACTAGTGAAAGGAACCTTGCTGAGCGTGGTAGAGCTTCAACAGTGTGGCCTGATGGAGTCAGAGCATGCTTGGTTCAAATCCTAGCTCTGCTTCATGTTTGCTGAGCGACTCTGTCCAAATGACCTCGTTTCTCTGAGTTTGCATCCTCATCTCTACAATGAGATGACACCTGCGGGACATTTGGGAATACAAATAAAATTTATTGGTGAAAGTGTCTACACCAGTGTCATAGCATTGTTCGTATAGTCTGTGCTTATTTTTTTAAACTTCTTTTAATTGCAAAAAGTAATATATATACAAAAAAGCAATACATTTCCAAGTACATTTCAGCAAGTACTTCTATACAGGTTTTAAAGTTTGGTATGGGTTACGGTTCCATGATTTTTTCATTTTTTTTTTTTAGTCCATGCTTATTAAATGCATTTTCTTTGACTCCTGAAAAATACGTACTTAATATATTGTATAATTCCTATATTTCAGGAATTCAAATTTGCACGGCTTTTAGCTATACTGAATGGAGTTTATCTCTATAGCTGAGGAAAATACTAAAACAGTAGCCAAGACTGGTTACCACAAAACTGTTGTTTAAAATAATTGTAAAATAAAAAACAGTAACGTGAACACATTAAAAATGTCTTTCCAATGGCAGTATAAGAAGGGAGCCCACGTCAAAGATTTGTGGTATGATTTAAGTTATTTTATTTTATGTTATGAGCTTGAAGAAGCATCTAACATTTGTTGATTAAATTATACCATCTACTAACATGAGCCTTTGTGGGAAGTGGCTGGTTGGTTTCACTTTAATTCATTTTTGAGAGGTTCTTATCATACCTAATCCCCCGCAAAATAGAGTTCTGAGGATTCCTATTATTTAAAGATAATATAGCAGAAATCATTTGGGATTTCTAAGAACGGCATAACAGAAATAAGGATCCAGACATCATTCAGAGTTTATACGTGTCCTTCACCACAACCCACTCATTTTTAAGGTATGAGTTGCTTTTATCCTTCAATATTGGCAAACTGTGCCATAATATACATATATTTGTAAAGTTTCCAATCCAATTCTCAGCCCATTACTGAAACTCTGAAATATGCAGAGATTCTTGTTTATCACTATTTATGCTTATCAATATTTGTGTCAAATATTAAATCAGAACCTTTTAGCAAGTTATGGTCGCATGCCTTTGCACAACGATTTTCTTTGCACAACAAGCAAGTGGGCAAGCAAGCGAACAGACAAAAACAAGCTTGCTCTTCATAAACAAAACTTCTCTTTGGGCATGCGATACTTCAGACCTCAATATGGTGCTAGCCTGTTTGCCTTTTTTTCCATTCCAGTTTATCCAGAAATAAACGAAGATATTTATATAACATCTATTGTACATAAAATCGTTTTGAAAGAGTTCAGTAGTATCAGTAAATTCCCACTCTCATGAGCAGTGAAGCCTAGTTTTTGGTAATATCCCTTTTCCAGGGATCAGCATGTCCTTTATTTACATAGCAGAGGCAGTGAAGGAGGGAGCAGATGTCAGAATAAATGAAATGTTCAAGACATTGTTTTTTATTTTGCATGCGCACTTAAATTCGGAAGGATTTTTCAGATTTGTTGGCAGCAATCTCTGCACTCCCCTGACAGTCCCTGATATGGGAGCATTTGGCTTCACAGATGAAATAGACTATTAAAATGTGATATAGTAATAATATATCATTGCTCACATATTTCTATCTTTGCAAATGAAACATCATCTCTAGACTACAACTTTATATGTGATGGTAGAGATGCAATATATATGATATACATTTATATGATTTTTCATGGTGCTACGTATTAAATATGAATTTCATTTATATTCCTGGAATATCGTGTCAACATTCCTGGAATATCTGTCAGTAATAAATATGTGAAAAATATCTTGCCAAAGCAAGATGTGTTCTTAGCTCCAGAGGACACAGTAAATTATAGTCTTGAGTAAAGTATCCTAATCATTAGTGTCGAAATTGGTGAGGAACTCAGTCAAACTCATGTCATACTTGCTGTTGGGAAATGTAAAGAAAAAAAAAAAAAAAGAAAATGAAAAAAGGAGAAAGAAATCCATTTTCCTAAAAGAAAAGCTATTTTTATTTATGATACTACTTTTTTTTGTATTTTGTTGGCTCCATTAAAAATGTGTACAAATGTCTTTGTTACCTGAAGTTTGTCAAACAATGTAAAATTATTATAATCTTTATGTGTGTTTTCCTCCTAAAAAGTGAAGAACATACATGCTGTTAAAATCTTAGATTGCTTGGAATGTTCTTTATGATGGCTGAGAGAAAGTACTTTGGAAAAGCACTTTTGAAAATCACGGAAACATTCATTAGCATAAAAGATTTCCTTTTACCCCAGCAACATGTAACATTTTGTACTTCAAAGTGTTATGAAACAACAACAAAAAGCCACTTCAGAGTACTTCAAAGTCCCAGATCTGGTGCCATATGGACTTAGACTACCATTATATTTTCCTATTTTCTATTTTCAAGGTTTTGCAAATGCCTGCTATAGATGCTGGAATTTAGAGTTTGTTCCTTTTTGGAATAAAAATTAATATGACAAGGGAAGTAAGCAGTGTATCCTCTGTGTGCCTTAGATGGCTTGCTGCTACCACTCTTTGGTCCACGGAAAAGGGCTTTAGAAACTGTACACTTCAAGCCCATATTTTTACATATAAAGGGGTGTGATACAGAGATTTGAAATGGCTTGGCTAAAGTGACAAAGCTAGTTAATAAAGTGACAAAGCTAAAACTTTTAGTCTAGCACACTATTTAGGATGCTATGCCTCTCTCATCTTAAATAATAGATAACTGGATTGTCTTTAGCAGTAATAACCATCTGAGGGCTTGACTATAATTTTTTTTTTTCTTGCCATAACTGTGAATCAGAGACAGGCCTCAACTCAATGGTAGATAAGTGAAAGTCCAGAGATATTTGTCAAAGAATAATTTGAGATTTAAGGAAATATACATAATCGTTTGATATTGCCACCTAATTCCATATAAAATTACCCCTCAGTTGAGAGGAATGGCTGTTTTTTGTAAGTAGAATTTTCTGTTCACCTTGGGTTTAATCATTTAAATTTTTGAACCTTCTCAGTATAAATAGTCCTGAATGAGAGGAGAAGATAAAGAACCAAGCCTTTTGAGAATTCATTGTGAGGAATTTTGTCTAATCTTTCTAATTTTTTAATTTTTGAAAATCTTAGGCAAAATTTTAACAGGCAAAATATGTAGTCTGCTATCCAATTTTTTTTTTAACCAACTGTTTTAGTTTCTTCAAGCTGCCAGAATGCAACATCCCAGAAACAGAAAGGCTTTTTAATTTTTTTTTAATTTATTAATTAAAATAAATTAAGAACAAACAAACAAAAACATTAACTTATCATTCTGTTCTACATATATAATCAGTAATTCTCAATATCATCACATAGTTGCATATTTATCATTTCTTAGAACGTTTGCATCAATTCAAAAAAAAAATAGAAAGACAACAGAAAAAGAAATAAAACGATAACAGAGAAAAAAAAAAGATTATACATACCATACCCCTTACCCCTCACTTTCATTTACCACTAGCATTTCAAGCTAAATTTATTTTAACATTTGTTCCCCCTATTATTTATTTTTATTCCATATGTTCTACATGTCTGTTGACAAGGTAGATAAAAGGAGCATCAGACACAAGGTTTTCACAATCACATAGTCACATTGTGAAAGCTATATCATTATTCAGTCAATCATCAAGAAACATGGCTACTGGAACACAGCTCTACATTTTCAGGCAGTTCCCTCCAGCCTCTCCACTACTTCTTGAATAACAAGGTGATATCTACTTAATGCATAAGAATAACCCCCAGGATAACCTCTTGACTCTGTTTGGAATCTCTCAGCCATTGACACTTTTGTCTCATTTCACAATTCCGCTTTTTGGTCGAGAAGGTTTTCACAATCCCTTGATGCTGAGTCTCAGCTCATTCCAGGATTTCTGTCCCACATTGCCAGGAAGGTCCACATCCCTGGAAGTCATGTCCCAAGTAGACAGGGGGAGGGTGGTGAGTTTGCTTGTTGTGTTGGCTGGAGAGAGAGACCACATCTGAGCAATAAAAGAGACTCTCTTGGGGGTGACTCTTAGGCCTAAATCTTAAGTAGGCTTGACCTGTCCTTTGTGGTGTTAAGTCAGAAGGGCTTTTTAAAGGGGAGATTTATTAAGTTGCAAGTTTTCAGTTCTAAGTCCATGAAAATGTTCAAACTAAGGCATCCAGAGAAAGATCCTTGATTTGAGAAATACTGATGGGTCCAGAACATCTCTGTTGGCTGGAAAGGCCCATGGTGATGTCTGCTGGCTTTCTCTTCTCATTTCATCAGGCTTCCCTGGGGACCTTTTCCTTCTGCATCTCCACGGTCTCTGGTTGTGCGGGCTCTTTCCCTCTTAAAGGGCTCCAGTAAGCAACCCCACCTTGTATGGGTGGAGGCACATCTCGATGGAAACCATCTAATTGAAAGTTACCACCCACAATTGGGTGGGTCACATCTCCACCCTATATTGGTTGGGAAAGTTCCAGCAATATTGAATAAGGATTAAAGGGCATGACTTTTCTGGGGTACACAACAGATTCAAACCAGCACAGCAAGTAATACAACTCTACACTTAAGAAATAATTTTTTAAAAACATAAACATCTCTCTAGAGAGCTACTTAGCGGAACATTCCTAGATGGAAATTTAAATGCTTTCTCTCAAAATTTTCCACAGGAAGAAAGCTGAAAATTTAGTAGTCTGGGGACAATTGTCAGCAAATTCTTTAACTATCATTATCAAATTGCTCAAATAGAATGGCTCTCTTGTGACAAACAATTTTTATTTTATTATTATTTTTTAATGCATGGACTTGGAATTGAACCTGGGTATCTGGCAAGGCAGGAAAGCATGTATGCACCTGCTAGCAAATATGTGCAACAACATTCTTAACATCTTGTTTTGCATCAGAGAAATAGACTCGATGTTAAACAAATGCATCATCTTGCCGCAGTAGTAATGGCTTCCATAACTGAGCACCTATTATGTACCAGATCTTGAACCAGATAACTTCGTGTCATTTTTATTTAACTCTCTCATTAATCTTGAAGATGTTTAGATTTCCCATCTTACATTTTAAAAAACTCGAAAGTTGTGGTTAAAGTAATTTAGATAAGGTCTTCCAAGCTAGTAATCCATAGTAACTTCCGAAAAAGTTTTTAAAAGCCAGTATATGTATATATATATATATATTTTTTTTTTTTTCTCCAGGCCTTCTCTTGTTTCCTCATTCCATCAGAATCCTAGGATTCTGAAGAAGGGTTTCTCTATGCATGCACTGTTTGTATAATTATGTAAATGAACAAAATAGCAATCATAGGGTACTGAAAAAAACTAAGTTGAAGTTCGAATCATGTGAATTGTGTACTAAAATCAAATATAGATCTCCTAATATAAATATCAGAGGAATTATATATGAAAACCATTTCGTTTTTTGTAAAATTATAGAATTCTTATTTTTCTATTGTTTATTATAATTTTTGTCTTGTTTTTGGAATGACTATGTTAAAATTGAATATCACGATTTCCTCTAAGAAGAGTAAACTTTTCTAAGTGTTTATTGAAGGTTGGCTGAAAAGAAAAACTGATAGAAGGTCAGGAAGGAGCACTCATTTTTTTAAATTTTAATTAGACTTTACCAGTGTTGTCAGGTTACAACCTCTGTCAAAGTCATCAGTCTAGTAGGTATGTGAGACAAAAGTCTGTATACGTATATATCTTTACTCATTCCTTAAACACTAAAGTTGTTAGGCCTTGGAGGTCAGTGACTGATCATAGATATTGAAGCATACTAAATTATGAAATGTCTTCTTTTGTTTGGATGTCTGGATTAGATGGAATTAACCTTTTAGCATGTCACCATAAACTCAGAGGTATTTTCAATGTGGATATTCCGTAGTGCAGTTGTTATGGTTTATTTGGGTTATACCACCCAAATAATCAGTGCTGCAATATGGTGTCTTCAAATTTTCATTGGACTTTCTTAAATTTTAGCTAATTACTCTACAAGAAAAATGTCTGACTTGAGAGAAAATATCTAATTTTAGTTTTTTTACTGGCCATTTAGAGTGTTATATTATTTTCAGGGGTTGAAACTCTGCTGTTCCCTTGCCTGATTCTTTTCATCTATTGAAGTAGAAATTGTGGTTAGATGGAGTTGAGGAATATGAGAAAAAGAATAGATTACTAGGTAAAATATGCAACAGGGTAGAAATTGAATATGGCAACTTCACTTTATTATGAAGTGAGCAAGAAACACCAATCAGAAGTTCTCATAACACATATTTTATGGTTTTCATAATTGATTCAGATGTGCTCTTTCTAGAATGCCAAAATAAAATGTTTATGGACAGTAAGAAGTGTCTGGATTCAACAAGACAATTTTGATTTTGAAAGCTCATTATGTATGTAATTTTAAAAGATTGTTTCATTTAAGTTGCACATCTGTCTTCATTTAGCTTCAGAATTGTCAAAGCAATTTTCCCTATTAGAATATCCACAATTATTTTTCATAAGGTTTATCATTTTCATTCTCCAAAGCATTTGTTACTTTAATTATTCTCCACGTTCATGATTAACCAAAGATACTTAGTATGCACAAACACACACAAATATACATGCATATGTGCACATGCACACACACACACACATACACAAAATCACATGTATTTGCTATATTCTGGATTTACATATTTAAGATAGAAGAGGGTGGATGTGTGGACATTAAGAATCTGGGCACAGACTAGATTTTGATTGTAGGTCCACTATTTATTAACTGTGTTCCGGTGACAGTTTAAACTTTCCAAATCTTTGCTGCTTCATGTGTAAATTGATAGTAACATTAATACCTACCAAATAGGGTTTTTGTGGCAATCCTCTGCCTCAAACATAGTAAATACTCAGTAACTGGTAGATAATATTTTTACTACTATATTTATTGATAAATCCTGTAATATTTTTAACCACCAGAAAAATGACTCTGAAAGCAAAGAGCTGAATGGAAATATCAATACTTTCCAATAGTTAAAGTATGATTTTTTCAATGGGTTATCAAATTCATCACAGCATTGTAAGGAAAATCCACAAATTGAGTTTTGATTTTTAAGCTGGGTCATCTCACCCCTGTTATTATAGTAATATACTCTATAAAACTTCCATTATTTCTTGTTGGTGGCAGTGCTGCAGTTCATTTTATGCTTCATCAAATATTTCTGACTTTTCATTGCTTATTTTTCTAATCATTGGAATGTTGTATCACTATAGAGCAAATAGCATGAACATTAGTAGTTCTCACTGATGAACTTAGTATCTTGTATAAAAGCAAACATTCAAGTTTGTGCAACTGTATTGATTAAATTCAGAAATTAAGTTTATAACTTTCAGTTAATAAAGTTTTTCTTGGAAGGTTTAGTATTATACTTAACAATAAATTAGATGAATTTATTATTTTAAAAATTTGATTTGATTTTAAGATTGCTGTACCTGACCCAGCTAGCCAGCTGAAGAAGAGCTGGATTTCTATATGTAGCCTCTGAGTTCTTTGTCTTTTAATGCTCTATTTGTCAGCATGTTTCCAAGGAAACCACATTCAGTGACAATTTTCAACTGGGTACTTCCAACAATAAATTGGGCTATGTGTAGTTCCTTGATCAAGATGACACACAATATTAATCTTGTAATGACTATAAAAATTCACCGTGGTACTACGTTAGGCTCCTTTAAAATACTCCGCAAAGACATTGTGTCTCCATTTTGGCATGGCTTGCATGACAGAAACAGCAGCGTTCATTTTGATCATCACCAAGTCAAATAGCACCAAATGATATCATAGATTTCAGTAACCTTTGTGGTGTAAGAAATTTGCAGGATGATCAGAATTCATTTTAAGTAAAGAGAATACATTTGATTCTGTTTTTGTATCTATCTACATCAATCTGACTGTCTCATTATCCACCCATCAATTACCTACCTACCTACTTACTATCTACCTACTTATTCACCTATCCCTCTATTCATCTATAGAAAGACTGAGATGAAAGAAGCATTATCTCTTGTTTATTTATTGTTAAAAAGGAATGAAGTACATTCTGTATATTTCCTGTCAGTCTTTGCATATTGCTAGAATCAACTTTCTTCATGGACTAGTGCTAATTGCTATTCTCAAACAAAGACTTTTTTATATCAGACTCTCTCATAATTTAAGAGAAGCGTTACTCTTTGTGAAACTTTTACAATAAGTAAGGAAAGAAACCTATTGTTCTATCATTTATTATTAAAAAGAGTATATACCATGACAAGTTCCCCTTTATGACAAAATATTATTGAGGGTTTTATGAAACAGCCAATGCATTAGGAATTTTGATGTAATTAAGATGAGTTCTAAGCCTTCTTTTTAATTGATATTAGCCCAAGATTTCAGACTTTTACTTAGAACGTTCTCAGAGAAGTTATTATGTATCTATATAGTTTTTTGTATATAAAGTGCTTTTAAATGTGAAATCTGTTAAGTGTGGGTGGTGGTATTTGTAATTTTAAAGGACATATAATTTTCAAAAGTAAATGATGAAAACATTATTTACTTTTTTTCTGGGGTGGGGGGAGGGGGGTTCAGGTACCGGGAAATAAACCTGAGTCTCCAGCATGGCAGGCGAGAACTCTGCCTACTAAGCCATCGTGGCCCACACTACATTATTTACTTTTTGAACTGAGTTTCAGACCCAAAGAATGTACATAGTTAAGTAAACTGATATTATCACAAAGTATTTTTATGGAACTCAGTTGTTCACTAGTGTTTGGAAACCTGATCTATCTGGAGAAACAAAAAGAAGTATATGGAAGTGTGCAGTTTGTTGAACGATGACAGTAGGGATGGGTAGAGCAAAATTCCTAGAGTACTTAGAATAATTTTGTGTTCTTAAGTCTGTTGTAGGCTTTTCTGGTAGCTTCTAATTCCCTCTTCCAAACATTCATTTCTTACATAGTTAGGTCTTTATACCAATTCATTAGTCTTAAATTGCCTTGTCTAGTGAGGGTAAGAGTACTTTTTTAGGGTTTAGGGAATACAGCAATACTAGTTAGGAGCTAGTTTTTCAAAACATAAAATTATTGGAAATTATCTAGGTTCTCCCTAAAATTTCTTGTTTTCTTGTATCTAAATATATTTTGTAATGCCATTCTTATTCATCTATCTCTTCTATCTAGTCTAATCAAGAATAACTCATATGCTTATAGGAAGCAGAAACATGTGAACTAATTGATATAAAGCAAGCTTCATGATGGAAAGCATTTTTGTCTTACTTAAAAAAAATTCTCCTGTGTATCCATCGTGCCTGACTCCTGAGAACACAGATTGTGCATCTGCTGAAAGGGATTTTGAATGAGGTATTCATTTATTCCAAAGACCCTTTTGATAGAGCTCACAAATCAACATTTCTTTTTTTTATGGAGCCAAAAACAACAAAAAAGTTCTTAGTTTTAATGCGAGGTCAAAAACCTATTAAACTGAAATTGTAAGCTTTTGTACTTGCCCTTCCCATTTTGAACACCTTAAATTATTGTCATGTTCACGTTCATTTGTATTCAGTAAAACTAATTTTGGATGAGATGAAAAAATATAATTACTTACATAAGACTAAGTGGTTTGATTATTTTCCCCTTTTAAAACCTACCAAAGGTTTTACCTCATCATATTTCCAGTTTAAAGTGACAGTTCTTTTACTAATTTCCTATGACACAATGAATTTCTACCTCTTCATTTTGATGGTCCCTTAACTTGTACTTTCATCACCTGGGTAATGCAACTGACAAGTGTGTATATGAACACTGACACATCTCATCGATATATATTGTAGTCAAGGAGAGTAATTTGCCCAAAGATCATAGCCTGCCCAGCAATTTATCTCACACCTGCCTAGACAGATGCAACACTCTAACTCATCCATCACAGCTCATGAGGTAAGCTCAGTGGAATTTGAACTTACAATAAGAAAATGAGATTGGTGTAACAAAGATTATATGCAAGGTGACAGAGAGAAAACAGTTACAAGGCCATATTTTAAAACAATTTGTCTACATCTAAACATTCAAGCAAGGTTGGAAGTAATATTTTCGTATTATTAGGGCTTCAAATCAACTTTTTATAGATTTTAAGTGCCATAATTTCTGAACTTAAAAATGTGAGTTAAATTAAAGAGACACACTTTAAAGTCTTTGAAGTCTTTCAACAATAAAATTATAGACTAGGAGGTTTTTAAATGCCTAAATACATACTTAGTGGATTACAGGTAGGAACCTATGCTTTGTTTCTGTGTTTCCATCAAGTTGTCAGAGAATTTAAATGCTAGAATGAATTCTGACATTGCTTAATCCTAGCAAAATAAATGTCAATACCTCTTCAGTTCACTTTCATAACATCTAAACAAGTAAAAAGAGTCTTACTATGCTATTTTATTTTCAAACCTTGTGTCCTATAATGAGCAGTTGAGGTAGGCAGGAGATAGCCGTATGCCTGTTTTACAGATAGGAAAACTGAAATTTGGAGAGGTTGAGAAACTTGTTCCAGGTCCCAAAACTGACTACTGAAAGTGCCAGGGATATAATCTATACCTCCTGAAGCCAGGCACAATGCAGGACCCCCTCTGTGGTACTTATGTGTTTCAAAAAGTATTGAAATAATAGATAAATAGAGTATCAGGATTTCAGAGCTGAAATGAACCTTGGAGACCATCTGATTTAACCTACCTGACATTTTAGATAAGAAAAAATGAAGTTTAGAGTAACGGGAGAGAAGGAAGATGAGAATCAGGTTTTTAGATTCAGGAGTCAGATGCTCTTTCCAGATGCTAAGCTTCTTGAATACTTTGTATGATGACTGCATGTTAGAACACGTAAATTTATGAAGTCTCATCTGATCACTCATAACACAGAAGCAACACTTTCCAGATAAAAATGGTTCTGCTAACTTGGGAATCATAGAGGGTTAAAAACAAATAAACAACCAAGCTTGTGCATAGCCTCATAGCATCAATCTAACATGAAAAACCTCTGGTTTGAAATTGAAATGAAAAGTATCGTTCTTATGCACCATGGGTCCTTAGAGAGAGTGAAATTTTGTTTTACTCTTTGTCTTAGCTATGTAGAGGGTAGAATTAGTTTCTGGAGCATAATCATAGAAAAATATGACTTTAGGTGTATATGAAATCTTTAAATATTGGTTTCAACTCAGTAGTAGTGTAGATTGCATCTTAAAGTAAATAAGTAAAAATCCTGCTTTAGTTAGGCTTAGAAAATTAAAGTTTAAATAATCCAATGATAAGGTCTTAAATATATTGGCATTAATGGTAAAGGAACTTGAGTTAATTGATCTATTTATTCTTACAATAGAAATCTTTAGATATCATACACAAATAGTACAGAGTAATTTTTGAAAAGTGAATATGGCACAGTGTGGTAAATATCTTAATTAAATGCTAGTTTTTCAAATGTTCCCTTACATGTAAAAACTTAAGAAATTGAACAAGTCTGTGGTGGGAAGAGACAGGATAAGAATATTGGGGGATGTCCTATGTCTCCGGGGCAGATTCTTCTAAACCCAATGTTGACTCTAGCTCAAATGTTTCAGAAGAGGAATATGTGAGAAAAGACCCAAATTGCTCTCCTCATCTCTAATCTAGCAAACATTTTTATTGTCTGCCCATCTCTGCAGATGAAAGGACAGAGGGGGTAGCCGAGGCACCCTAACTGGAGTGATTGTTTGTCGTTGCTGTGGCTTAATTGTCATCATTTCAAAGAGTGCTATTTTTATGGCAGCTGGTACAGAAACAGAGGTGAAAGAGAGGCCCACAGAGAGGCAATATCAAAACTTTGGGGTAAAAATTATCACATTTAGCAGCCAGAAGAAGCATACTAAACTGGAAATTAGGAAATGAAAGCCACAAATTATTTGTCCTCTAGATCCTTTGCTGTCCTTCAGTACTCATATAATTTTGGACATCTGTTTTTCTCAGCTGCAAAAGAATAGAGTTAGACAAAAGAATGCCCTTTTCCTTCTATCTGTAATTCTATCATGAGGACACACTCAGAATATCTATTTGAATTATTGGACTTACTGGTTTTAATTCTCTTGAAATCTACTGCCGTTTTGATTTAAAAAAAAAAAAATAGCATCTATTGATACAACTCCCTTTACCAGAACTGATCCACAGAGTGTTCATTGCATACTGTACTCTTAGGCCTGCATGTGGAAAATGCATTCATAGCTTAGAAAAATTACATTAGTTACATTCTGTGCTCTCCTTTGACTGGTAAGAATTATTGCACCCCTTTTCTCCTTCCAAAGAACTATTGCATTAGGCAATATGCAACCTGTCAGCGTAGCTTATTATCTTAATAATTACCCGAAGAGATAGAGAAACTGATTACTCTAGTTTTTTTTAAGGGCCTTTAGTTTTTACAATGAGCTTTTGTTGCAGCTAGAGTTACTAAAATGCCATAATATCTTTTAAGTTTGGCTTATTGTAGCTATCAGAGGGAGAACCATCGTGGTATTTGATCAGTTTTATGCCATAAAATAGCATAAAAATGACCACATATCATTTTTATGAGCTATTGTTTGCTCTATTATGATAACCTTAAAAGTAGCATTATAATTTACCTCTTGTACCATAGGCTGCTTTTACTATGCTTTCAGATATTTTCATTTTTCAAGCACAAAAATAAGATTGTCTAAAAACTGCAACTGTATGCCATATGAATGAATTTTGGACTTGTTGAAGTGACTGCATAATAAATAATAGCAATCATACAGTACACAGAAACATTAATGAGGGGAAAGGAAATGGTATTTCAAGTCGTTGTTGTTAGTTTATATTAGGTTGGTTTTTTTGCGTCTAAATCCTAATAAGATTTTGCTCCTTTCTCGTGATTGCTGTATAGCTTTCAACAACAAATTTCTGCTCATCAAATTTTGTCTTGCTAGGAATATCAGTAGTATTCGTACATAGGAATTTTTTCTCTAACAAAATTACCAGATTACTTCAATTTTCCATTTAATATTATGAATAGCTAAAGAAAAGAAAGCAGTCTAATATCTTTGTGATTTGATATCCTTTTTTTCATATCCAGATTGTTAGGTTAGGCTATAATAACTGACTTTTATTCATAAGGATAACTTTTATTTATTTTATTATGTTTTTGCTATATCCCAGGCACTGTATCATGAGTTTTGTGTTCAGTATTTTTTGGTGGATGTTATTTTCCTCATTTGACTATTTGGAAACAGAAACATAAAGATATTAAGGTAAAGCAAGATCGGAGAGTGGCAGATTAAGAACTCAAACCCAGGAAAACAAACTGCATAAACTCAGCTGATTTTGAAGTGAGAGACAGAATATTAAACAATGATAATGACTCTTCTTTTGGAAATTAATCTGAGTTTTAGAGAATAGGCTACTCAATTACAATCTGTTGAGAGTCTTTAGGACCAAAGCATATTTTATTAACGTATGTTCCCACATGCTCCCCTAAACCCCAAAGCCACTGAATAAAGAAAAAAACGTTTAGCCTAAACACAATATGATGCATTCATCATCTTCTTTAAAATGTCCTGATAATATGCATCTTTATTCATTAAAGATCAAAGCATTTTTTTAACTGCTTAAAGTTTGAAAATCAAGTGAGATTATAACTGTAAAATTCTTAGTGCTATACCTGGCACACAAAATACTCAACACATTTTGGTTTTGTATCATGATTGATAGTATTTATGTATTAACGCCAAATCTGATAATAATCTTGAATGACCAAATTGGGAAATACTGTTTGAATCCCAGGGAGAAATGGGATGACATTCTTATTTGGCTTTGAGCTGACTCTAAATACAACTCCAAATGAGAAAATTCAAAATTTCTTTCAGTAGTGGCAGTAAGAGGTAATGGTTAATTTCCAGTGATGCAATGGAAGACACCATTCATTTGAATGATTAGGTGTAGTCTCTTGTTCAAAACACTCTTCTCAGTACTTGATAATCATCTAATAATTGATAATATAAAAATAAAATAGTGAGAGCAAACATTTAGGTAGTGCTTACTGTGTACCATGCACTGTTTCAGCACTTTGCATCAATTCATTTAATCCTCACATAACTTTATGGGATAAGTTCTATTATGTCCCCCATTTTCAAAAATGTTATTTGTCCCATTTTCAAAAAATGCACTCCAAAGAAAATTATTAATTTCCAGGTTACTGGAGAAATTTAATGCAATTGAAGGACAATTTTTATTATTCATTGTATATGTGTGGACTAGCTTATTTTGATCTTATGAGCATGGATGAGCTCCAGATGTGGGGAAAAAATAAAAACAAGAAATAGACAAAATTCCCTATAAACTATAAACAACTGCAGGATATTTTTAATGTCTTTCCCAGGGGAAACAGTATTTAATTTTACTTTAAATAAGTTAATCAGTTTTTAATGTTCACCCATGACTTAGGACTTGTTCTGTTTCCTGTCAGTTTGAAAGTTTTTCCTGGCAAAAGTGAAAAAAAAAAATAATTTGAGCATTTTTTTTCTTCCTGCATTTCCTTCTATAAGTTTCTACAAATGTTAATTTCATGTTTTGGAACTTAAAAAACACCTTCTAAACTATTTTGCTGAATATTTATAAAAGTGGGGAGTGTGAGTAACCTTTTACATTATTTGGGGAAGAGTTTGTGCTCACCAAAGCAGTAGTGTTTATTTGTGTGTATTAAAAGTAGTGCTTTTAATCTAAAGTTTCTTGTATACACTATCTTCCCTTTAAATGAAAGGGAGTATATCCTGGGATTTGTTGTTAGCATGAGATATCTAGTACTATATATTGAGATAATGAAGGGCATATCATTTACATATTTATATTCCATTAGGAGTGAGAGTTTAGCTGTTTTGACTTGGTTTCTTGATTGTCCAAAGACGTTAATGGCTGAAAATCCTAGATGAGCCTGTCCCTTGGAGAATTGTGCCTCAATTTTACAAATTACTTCAGAGAAGACTTTGAAAGCTTGGCAGCTTGCTAGAAATAAATAGCTAAATCCCTTTAGAATTTCTTTGAAAGGAAGGGAATTTCTTGTTAGATAAAGACAAATTTTATAGATTAAATTACTATATTTTAAAGAGAAAATTATTTGTGTCTCCAAAATTTAAGCTGTTTGAAATTCTCAAGGGTAATGGTGATGATTTTACAATTTTTTATGTTTCTTTTTTTTTTTGAGAATGACTTCTGAAAATTTCATTTATTCCATAGTGAGTATAATCATTTCAATTCACTATTATGATATAATATTAGGTTATAATGCAAAAAATTTTTCTCAGATAAGTTTCCATAAAATTTTATTCCTTTTTTATTTTGAAGGCTATGTCTAACATTGCTAAGCTTTTAATCCATGATTTCTTTTATTAAAGTGTTACCAAAAGAGATTATTTTTCCCCCACCTTTCCAACATTACTATTTCAGAATTTAAATATAACTTTAATTACCAAAGCCTGTGGAGCAGTTGTTACTGAGGAGGGGAAATGTTGCTGAATAAGAACTTGAACTGGAGTCAAGAGTTAATCACTCTTAGAAATGATGCTGGCTTGCTAATGGTGTTTGGTCGAAACTGACAGAAACACATTTCCATTTCCATCTTAACCCCATTCAAGCACATTGGTTTATGACTAAATCATAAGTGCCAGAGAATGAATAGCATGCATAAATACTGACTCCGACTTTACTTTGCCATTCTTCTGCATACACATCTTTCTAATAATGGGAAATTGTTCCTTTTATCCCATGGATTCTATGGGGGAAAAAATCTGTTATTCCTTTAAATGAAAATACTGCCAAAAATACTGCTTTCACTTGGCACCCAGGCAAAGGAAATAGGTTGTTGTTTTTGAGCTTCTGAAAAAGTAAGACAGGGAAAGTAAATTGTATAATCTTTTATGGCACTCATTACAAAATCTGAATTTCAAAAAACTGAACTGTTAATAGAAGAGGGAGCCAGTTAGGATTCTTAAGTCAAAGCTTGACTAAATGAGAGAGTCGACATGGCATAGGTCCAAAAATTCTGACATTTTTATTTTTAAGGCTCACATTAAAGATTTATAAATCAAAACTGTTTTTGATTTAGGATCTATTGGCATAATTTGTGACTCTCTTAGATTTTATAAACTTGCTGATGGGATTGTAAATATAGTAAAATGATTGAATATCTCTTGTAAGCTTATTATATAAAGATATTTTGAAATATGTAACCCATTTTTTTTCTGGGCTGTTTTCTTAAAATTCTCAGATTCAAATTGGAGAGTCATCCTCCTTAGATCTCACTGATGTTATGTTCGTACAGCTTCAGTGCATGGTTAGTTTATGAGGACTGGCCAAGAGTTTAAGAGCAACACCAGTACTCTTTCTCATTGAGCATGGATCTGATCTTACTTTTGATACCTCTTTATTGTCTCCTATGTGCCCAGCTGCCCCTCTTCCATCATCACCTTCTTACTGTATTTTACCCCCTCCAAGTTTCCCTCTAGCAGGCAGGCTCATTTGTATTCTCTCCTTTAAGACTAGACTTTTGTACAAGTCTTCAAACAATTTGCAGCATCTTTCCGTTGTAAAAACATCTTATTTTGAGGTGTTTTGGTTTTCCAGCCTAATAAAGGAGAAATCATAGCATCATCTTCTAATTAAATTGAAATGGATAGCTATGTAATATTATTCACATAAAAACAACATTCTTGCTATTCAGTTATGAAGATTCACCTTGTAAGTAGTTCTGTCAAGGCCTTTATGTTGCTAACTCCACACATCGAAACAACTCGAGCACCTTCAGAGTACCATGAGGACTTAAATTTCACTCAGTAGGATTAGAACTTAAATTTAAATACTGATGTCTTTGGTTCTTGACTTATTTTCATGTAAATTTGAAAAAAAAATCACTAAAATAGTTTTAACAATATACATTTTTGGAATTAGCAAAATATTTGCATGATTCAAAATTTTCAAGTTGCCGCAGTAAATAGTCTTTTCATATCCATGTTCCCTATCCTGAGAGAAACCCAATGTTTCTGATGTTGATATTCTTTTATGAATATTATTTTAACAGTTTCTCCATGTATACATTCCATTGGAAAAATAAAGACGGCTGGACAGAACTATTTTAATGAAATAATTATTTACATTCATATTAAGAAAAGCATGAATAAATTTACTTTTACTTCATTATGAGATATTAGTTTCAAAAATATCCCTATTTTATTATAGAAAAAAAGATCCTGAAAAAATGTGAGAGCTTGAATTCATGTTATTTTTACTACATGTTTCAATTTAACATTGCATCCATTAATCCCTGCTTTGTGAGATGTTGCTAATAGTACACTTATATCCTCCTTTGTCCCTCCAAAATATACTTATATTTTTTGCTTTTTATTGTATCAAAGATTAATTTTTTTTACATTTTGTTCACTAACACTAATTTCCAACAGCTTAATGTGTATTTTTGAAATTGCAATGAGTTACATGCTTGCCACCTGTTTTATTATATTTTCTTCATTTCTGAGTGTTTTATTTTGAATAATCTCTTATTGGGCTGGATGTTTGCTTTATTTCATTTTTAACAGCCAATTTATATTTTATGTTTAAAAATTCAGACCATTTAAGTAAAGTTTTATATGACATTGTATATGCAAAATAAAGTGCAAATTCCATTTAATACAGCCTTTTTATTATATTGTAATATTAAAAAATTGTAATATTATTATTATACAATAATATAATTGTTGTATTTATAATATTATTATTATATTATAATATAATATAATTATATTATATTATATTATACAATAATATAATTCAATATTATTATTGTATGTAATAATATATATACTAAATTGTTGTATCCTTGAACTTGAATGGCAGTAAAATCAGCCAAGTTCTGTCTCGCAGTTACACCCATGACATTTGCAGGGCAGTTTGTTTGATGGAAAATCAGAACTGACTTCAGGCACTTGTGACGTCTAATTACTTTCCTTATGTCTTCTTTGTGCTTCTACCTCTTGTGCTGTGTGCCTAGTCAAGTCATTGTGATAGAAATTTGGGCATTGAGATTCCACTTCTTTTTACCTAGTTTTTCCCATCGGATTCCAAATTCATTTCAGATAGAGACCCTTTCCTACTTCCTCTGAATAGAGGTGCACTAAACCCTACATCCTGGCCACAGTCTTCAGCACTGAGTAATCCTGCATGGTGTCAATGTCTGGACTAGTGAGAAATATACTGTGAGAATTGTAGGTGAGGAGTCCCTGGAGGTGAGTTCAGGAATGGAGAGCCTTGTAGGGGTGGCAGCGGCTGAAGGACGATGATCCCAAGAACTGGAACTTCATGACCAGAGACCAATGGAAATGAAAGTGATTTTTTTTTTTTAAAGAAGGGTTTATAGATACTTTTTCTTTATATATTTGAGTGCAGGAAGAAACCTCTTTATTGCCTTTAGAGTAGAAAAGTACCCTTGCACAGGTATCTAAAGAGGAGTTTTCCATTTCTTTAGAGCTATGCGCACATTTTTCTCATGTCTTTTAGTATTAAGCATTGCAGTGATTTTATTTTCCTTTTTATATGACTTGATATTTCTGCCTTTGTGTCATAGGTGTTTTTTCCTTATCGTTGAGAGATACCAGTTTTGCATATTGGGTCTCCTTCCATATTAATTAACTTACCTATGGTAATTGTTATACCTTTTTTTTCCCCTCCATTTTACCTCGTATTGTTTCTTCAAGCCTACCTACAATATCTCCATGTGTCCAATATATTTGGTTTGATCCTCCAGATCCACTTTCCCCCCTCCACTTTTCATCTCAAGAGGATGACCTGTATAATCTATATTCACAGGTCGCCTGAAAGTCTTGGATTTCTAATGCAATTGGCTAATGCAAAGCACTATAAATTGACTGGAGCAACGATAATGTGAGATCAGGGTGTGTATTCCTTTGGCTCCATTCCTGCGAAGTTACTTTGGGCTGGCTATGCCCTTTAACTGAAATTCCTGTTCTTCTGAATATCCTAAGGAGAGTTATAGTTGCTGCTGGTCTTAGTGTATCAGTCAGGGTTCTTCAGAGAAAGAGAACCAATCAGTAGGAGGCTAGATAGGTAGAGAGAGAGACAGGTAGATAGATTTGATAGATAGAAAGATAGATAGATAGATAGATAGATAGATAGATAGATAGATAGACAGACAGATAAACACAGATAGATAGCTAGATATACAGACAGACACAGATAGATATGAGATTTATTTTAAGGAATTGGGTCATGCAATTGTGAGGACTAAAAAGTTCAAAATTCACAGAGCAGGCTGGCAATCCGGAAACTCAGGCAAGAGTTTGTGCTGAAATCTTGGGGCAGAATTTCTTCTTAGGGAAAACCTCAGTTTTTTCTCTGAAGGCCTTCAACTGATTGGGTGGGGGCCACCTACATTATCAGGTGTAAACTCCTTTACTTGAAATCAACTGATTACAGATGTTAACCACATCAATAAAATACCTTCATAGTAACATCTAGTTTAATGTTTGATTAAATTCCTGGGTGTTGTAGCCTAGACAAGTTGACACATCAACTTAACCATCACACCTGGTTACTGTATTTTTATTTGTGGTTCTCTTTGCACCTATATATTTGAAAATATTTTATTTTGACCTGTGTGTGAGTGATTCATTCTCATTTTATTTTTAATCAATCATTCTCTGTTCTTCTGTGGTTTTAAGTGTTATTATCATTACTATAATCTAATTATATATATATATATATAATATAATTTTAAAAACTGCCAAAAGAAAAGGTTAAAACAGGGCAGGGCAATGGTGACACAGTGGCAATATTCTTGCCTGCCATGCCAGAGACCTGGGTTTCTTCCCCAGTGCCTGTTAGCTCATATTTTTATCTCTTTCAATTGCCTTACACTTTCTTTCTTAAAGTTTTCCTAGTCATTGATGTATTTTTTTTTTCAAGTAGACTCCTTGTAATTTTCTTGAATCTATGTGTAACTTTTTCCCTTCAATCCCCTGTGTTTCTTTGGGGAGTTATTTTCTGATAATTACTCTTTGATGTGTTCTTTATTTCCTTTTTATGTTTTAACCTTTATTTTATTTATTTATTTATTTTGACATGGGCAGGAACTGGGAAATGAACCCAGGTCTCTGGCATGGCAGGCAAGAATACTACCACTGAGCCACCATTGCACTGCCCTGTTTTAACCTTTTCTTTTGGCAGTTTTTAAAATGTGGTTCCAACACTGATTAGTATTTTTATTATCATTATTATTATTAAATTTTGAACATGAATTTCTGGTGACATGGGATATAATGATATATGATAATATGGTGATAATATGATATATGAAAAAATGGTGTGTGTGTGTGTGTGTGTGTGTGTGTGCATGTGATTTACCTACAACAGGTGCTTGGATAGGAGAATAGATTTTAGACAACCCAAACAGTTTATTGATATGGTTTATCCTTTCAGCACACCATCTTTGCTAACCCTGCTAGGGACTCCCTCATTTAATTGTCAGGAATCTATAGCCCATTAATGCCATGAATTTACTTTACAAGTAGTCAATAGAGTATTTCGCAAACATACCAACAAATATTTGAGATGCCTCCTGTGTATCTTTGATAGAAACTTGAGTGTATTCATAGGCAACTTGAAAAAGGGATGAGTTAATAAATTTAATTATTATAGATGGTCAATCTTAATAGTTCACACCAACATATCACTTCCTGAGTAGGAAATTTTTCTGCTTGACTCACTCTGCTAATTGTCTCAGGTCTCCATTTTACCTCAGTAGTAGGTGGCCTTTAGCTGTGTCCATCTATTCATAGTTAAATTAGATTCATAGTTAAAATAATTAACTTGACTGAAAGACCCAGTCTCTTGGGTACTTCATGAGAGATTTGGGAGATTCAAAGGGTTAGACAGAGCCTTGTAAGGAGCCCACTGAGGAATGAACTTACAGCATTGTTGTAGTGTTAATTAAGGTCTATGCTCTGATCTTTTTTCCCTCTGGTCTATTAAGATATATTTTAATAATGGGAAATATTAAAGAAAAGGGCATCTTTTAGCAGAGAACAGAATATTCTGCTTAAACCTGATATTTTTTTAAATTAAAATGAGTTCAAGTGAAAACTCATGATTCCCTGTCTTTCCCTTTCCCTCTACCTCACGGACATGGTTCAGTGAGTAGATGATGACCTGCAATAACATTTAACAGTGGATGAAAGCAGCAGGAGTTGTAGGACAAGGCTTTCAGAGTCATCTCTAAGCAGTTTTGTGCTGAGTGTCTGTGACTCTGGATGTTAGTTTTGTTTTGGAGGAATGTACTTAATAAAGCACAGTTGCTTTTAGGAAGAAAAAAGAGGAATGCGAAGAATAGGCTCATGGTTGATGAATGAATGATTCTAAAGTAAGAAAGAGAAATGTGGGTTTTATAATCTAAGTTAATGTAATTTCTCTACATCGTCTTTTAGAATGAACTTTGAAACACTGTAATATGGAATTGCTTGTGAATTGGAGCACTGTGTAGATATCTGTATGCCATTGCATCACTGCTGGTGCTGTCTTGGGGTTTAATTCTATAGTTTTTTTCAGCTGTCTTAATTGGAATACCATAGACCTGAGTCAAACCAATCGATATTAAATCTATTTTACCCGTGATAAGCAAATGACTAGCTCCATTAGCACCAGCAACTGCTAAGCCTGAGAAGTGAGGGAAAGCTGTATTTGCTTGTGATTTTCTCACCATGAAAATTGCCTATGTTATGCATTTCAGAGACTCAATCTGAGCAGAGCTTCTCAATGAAAAATATATCAAACAAACAAAAATAGCATTTGAAACTTGAGCCCAAATAACCCAAGATAGTACAATATAGAATGAAATGGATCAGAGGGAGACAGTGAGAGAAAAGTATAACTTCACAGGCATTTTCACCAGCCTGAGAAAGGAAAAGAAAATGGTGAGAAAATAAAGATTCTCTTTACCTTTTGGATGAAATTATTGTTCCTGACACAAAATCTTTTGGGAGTTTTGAATAACTAAGAAGTGCTGTGAGGTTTATTGTGATTGCTTTGAGATGGTATAGGTTCAGAGGTATTTTAACCCAAATAAATTTCAGGAAGTCTTGCTCTTTTGCTGGTTAGTGTCCTTAAAATGGCTTTCATTGTTACACTAAAAAATGCTCTATTTATTATTTTTTTATTTATATCTGTTGTTTATTTTATTGTTTATATTATTTTAATTGCATAGTAAATGCCGGAGTTTCAGTGAATAATTCCCCCCCCCCCCACCATTAAGACGCTCCCTAGATAAATGTGTCTTTACTTTCCATACCTTCATTTATCAGTTCAAGGGAAAAAAAAGACACTCTTTCCTTGAGGAACACAGAGCGCTTATCATTTATTTCATTTTTCAAAATAATGCCTTTTTGAGTCTTAACCATGTGCCAGACTCAGAGATGAGCGCTTTTTATGCTTGATCCCATTTAATCTTCACGACAGCTTTATTAGAGAGGACTATTCCTTATTACAGGTGAGGAACTGAGGTTCAGAATGTTTGCATTCCTGAGGCACGGACACACAGCTAACAAATATGCCTAAATTTGCACTCGCATCCAGGCCTGTCAGATCCCAGGGTTCAAGTTCCTCTCTACTAACTTAAATTTCTTCCTTGTGCATATTATCAGTAAATGTTCAACAAAAAGCATCCTTTATAATCCTTTTCTAAATATATTTTTCATTCTCAATCTGTCCATCTGCTTTTTACATTGAATGAGTATGTTATGTCACAGTTGATTTGAAAATAGTTTGTTTATATGATTTTTAAAATGCGATTTTGAAAAACAATTACATTATCATTTATTCTGCAGATGTGTGTAGAAAGTCAGGTTCTTCCTATCTGAATGCTTACATATTTTCTATGATTCATAGGAATCAACTTTTTAATTTTGTTCTTCAGAGCATTTCTAATTTTAACTGAATAATCTGTTTGTTGCAAATCACTATTACACTTTTAAACATTAGAATTGAATTGTGATGGTTCTAAGGCCATCATAAGCTGAGACCTGATCTATACTAAGGTATTTAGCTGTCTAAAATTCCTGAGTTTTTATTATGAGGTCTTATGGTCAGAAACATGTATTTATGTGCTCTCTCAGATTCTTCTAACATAAGTGTTCCAAATTATTCCATACTTTTGTACAAAATGTCTCTTTTTATTTATGAAGAACCCCTTCCATGTCAAACACAGCAACAATAAATGAAATATGAAAATGGAAAGCAAAAAAGATGTACCAATTCAGGAAAACCACAACCATCATTTCACCACCTGTGAAATGTAAATATCTGAAAATGTGCTTCTCAAGATGGGAACCAAAAGCCAACTCATTATTTGAAAACAGGAACTCATCTGGTGTCATATTGCAAATGAGAGTCTGTTTTAAAAAAATCAGTGCCGTTATCAATCTCCACCTCCAACCATAGATTTCTATAAGCTGCAGGCCAAAAGACGTTAGTAACTGAACCAATTTCTTTGTTAAATGGGAGCTTGAATATTTCCAGTGTCATGGAACAAAGTGCCAAAATGCCAATATAAATTGGGGTCTGTGCTGTATGGCATCAGGCATAATGCCACTAGGCTGGGGTGGGTGATTGAGGTGACCACAAAAGGAAAGAAAAATAAAACAGAACTCTTCCACTCAAATGAGGTTGAACATGCAAATCTAAATTCAAAATGAGAAGAAATCTAATTATGATCAAGACATCTGAAAAATTAGAACGTAAATTCTCTACAGCAAAAAAAAGTTATGAGATTTTGTAATGTATGTGTTCCTAAATTCAAGAAAGAAAGAAATGGGTCCAGAACTGAGATAAAAGAGATAAAAAAAAATATCTTCTTTATTCACAGGTATGGCAGATTATAGAATAGACTGAAGATTTCTGTTATCTACCCAAAACAAATTCTAGAAAAAGAAATTAAAGACGATGGCACAAATGCAGTCTTTGAAAATATAGCATGAAAATTACTTAAAAGAATTTATTTTAATTTGTTTATTACTTCTGATTTTTTTAAAAATTTTTGTGGGTATATTTTCATCTGCCTATGAACTAGAGGAACAGGAATTAGCAATTTTCAATTATTAGCCATTTTCTTATCCTAAAAATTCTAGAATGCATTTCTCATTCTTTTAAAAGAAAAAATTCATAATTTATTTTGCCTATCTGATATTACTCTACGAACTGAATGTGTAATACTCTTGGGGAAACACATAAAAAATCAAAAGGAGACGTCTCAAAGTAAAATATGAAGCTGAGCATGATGCCCTTATGTTTTCTGGGATAGAGCTGGGTAGAATTTTGATAGGAAGCCCAGAGAATTATGAGAGGTCAGTGGTTCTCCAAAAGGTAAATCTAAAAGCATGAAGTATAAGCAGCAGCTATGTCTACGTGACAATATTTTCTAAACAACTGAGTAATCCAATAACTTATCAAAAATATACATTGGGGTTTTGATTTGCATTTCTCTAATGGCCAGGGACATTGAGCATGAGATTTCATCTCACACCCACCAGAATGGCCATTATCAACAAAACCGAAAATGACAAGTGCTGGAGAGGATGCAGAGAAAGAGGCACACTTCTCCACTGTTGGTGGGAATGTCAAATGGTGCAACCACTGTGGAAGGCAGTTTGGCGGTTCCTCAAAAAGCTGAATATAGAATTGCCATACGACCCAGCAATACTATTGCTGGGTATCTACTCAAAGGACTTAAGGGCAAAGACACAAACGGACATTTGCACACCAATGTTTATAGCAGCGTTATTTACAATTGCAAAGAGATGGAAACAGCCGAAATCTCCATCAACAGAAGAATGGCTAAACAAACTGTGGTATATACATACGATGGAATATTATGCAGCTTTAAGACAAGATAAACTTATGAAGCATGTAATAACATGGATGGACCTAGAGAATATTATGCTGAGTGAGTCCAGCCAAAAACTAAAGGACAAATACTGTATGGTCCCACTGATGTGAACGGACATTTGAGAATAAACTTGAAATATGTCATTGGTAACAGAGTCCAGCAGGAGTTAGAAACAGGGTAAGATAATGGGTAATTGAAGCTGAAGGGATACAGACTGTGCAACAGAACTAGATACAAAAACTCAAAAATGGACAACACAATAATACCTAATTGTAAAGTAATCATGTTAAAACACTGAATGAAGCTGCATCTGAGCTATAGGGTTTTTTTTTTTTTTTACTATTATTACTACTTCTATTTCTTTTCTCTATATTAACATTTTATATCTTTTTCTGTTGTGCTGCTAGTTCCTCTAAACCGATGCAAATGTACTAAGAAACGATGATCATGCATCTATGTGATGATGTTAAGAATTACTGAGTGCATATGTAGAATGGTATGATTTCTAAATGTTGTGTTAATGTCAAAAAAAATGCAGTAAATCAAATAAATTATAATCAAATCTCTATTACCACACAAAAAATATATACATTGGATGATTCATCAAAGAAACAATTTTAGTTCTAAATGAATTCCAAGTATTTTGTGTTTGACTAATATTTCATAGTATTTTTCCAGAAAATAGACTACTGTGGGTCAAATTTGACACCTAGGTAAAGATTCTATAAACTGGAGGTTGAATGATGTCCCCAAGACATGTACATGTCCTAATCCCTGTCCCAGTAGGTGTGAACCATTTGTAAATAGGAGCTTTGACTGTGGTACTATAAATTAAGGTGTGGACTCATTTGTGAATAGGATCTTCAAAGGTCCTGTTTAGAAGAAGCCACATTGAATCAGGGTAGCCTTAATCTTTAACACTGAAGTCCTTATGAGCAAAGAAATTAGACATGAAGGTAGGAGTCAGAAGAAACCAGAAGGAAGAAGCCAGAGAGGAGAGAGATCACTATTTCACAGAGAGAAAGATGCAAACCAAAACCCCAAGGTTTGCCAGCAAGGCAGCTCCAGGCTGCTACAGAGACTGGGAGAAAGCACGGCCTGCGGAGGACTTGATTTTCAATCTCAAGCCTCCCAAACTGAGCCAATAATTCCTATTGCTTAAGTCAACTAACCAGTGTGTGGTGTTTGTCATAGCCCTGGCAAACTAAGATGCCAATCTTATATATGAAGTTAGAAAAAGAGGTTATGGGATGTAGGACACAGCCATATTCCACTTCTTTAAGATTTAAGATTCGCTTTTTTAAAACCAATCCTGTTCATATTCCTGAGATTTTGATGTGATAAAGTCTCTGAAAGTCAATTACAATTCTGATATTGATGTTGCAATCAGCTGATTAATGGACATTAATAGTTCCTGTCTATAAAACAAATTTTGAAATGGATTAATACATTTTGAAAAATTTAATACAGCTTTACCCCTTTTAGATCATTAATGATCAGTAGCACAATAAGTATTCAAAGGTTTCCTATTTTTCAGAAACACTATAATTTTTATTTTTTTAGGAAAAAATACCTTAGGGTATTAAGGAGCTATTAGCAGATGGGTGGTTCTTTGATTATTGAAATATACAAGTGTCCATTAAAAACAAATCTTATTAATAAAAATATGAGGAATATAAACATTCAGCTCCATGTTTTGAACATAGAAATCCCACAATGTATATTGGTTCAATAAATAAATAAATTTGTGGCATTTTATCTCACAGGTCTCCCAAAATTTAACAAATATTATAAAATTTAGCCTATAAATGAACCACATTGGTGAAAAATAAGGGAGAAAAAAATAGAAAATATGAGATTTGAATATTATTAGTAGTACATTTTCTCATTCTCTAATATCATAGGACCAAGATAATATCATTATTTAGTACCCTAGCAACTTAGATAATTAAAAGATTGATCTTATAGTAAAAACAGTTTTGTAATGGACATTTTAATTGTTCTCTACAGTACGTTTGTAAACGAGCTGCTTTAGATTGGAAATTAAAGACTCAGCTGATTTAGGAAATCATATCATAAAAAATAGACAGTAAGTTTATAAAAAAGGAATGCCAGTGCTTTCCTGGAAGGAAAATGTTTTCTAGTTTCTCCTGTTTTTGACAGATTTTTTAAAATAGCAAAATGGAGCATTTGCAATTTCAAGTTATATCAGACTGTATCAAAACCTATAATTAAGACTTCTTTAAGTTAATTAATATCCTTCACAGTGCAGCATAATCATAATCCTATGCACTTTTCTGTCATTCTTGTTGTGGCTATATGAAAAGTATATCACACATCATTCTTTTATAAATCCCAAATATCTATAAAAAATTATTAAATATAAGTATTTAAAATGGTGTTGAAAAATCTGTATGTAAAATGTGAGTTAAAGAACCATTTCTTCTATTTTCTCCTTTTCTCTGTTGCTATTTTTAAATGGTTGTCATTGAAATTTAATTGTCAAATAAAATGTGAAGTGGAATAATTAATTTTGTCACTCAAGATCCATTTGCTAGCACTGTCTCATAGAACTGTTTGCCAAAACTTCTGAAACTGATTGCAAAGTTCTCCTAACATGATGAGCGTTTGATGTGTCACTTCCATGTATGAATTCAAGAAGGCACATTTGTTGAGCATGTATGTGCCAGTTCTCCAGGCCCCTGCCCTATCTCTGAAGGCTCAGGATCATGATAGCCACGAGGTCTCCTCACTGGGCGTCCATCGAACCCCCTCAACTTCCACCCACCTCCACCCACGCAGACCTCAGCCTCGCTCATCAGGCTATTTCTGATTCCTAAAACCCAGTCCTATTTGCCTGAATCCCCAATTTTGTTCTACCCTATTATTTGTCAGTCTCCCAGGATAGTAAAATAAATTAGAAAATGGTTTTTATCTTTAGTTGGTTTACAATTTTTAGACGAGATAGATGGGTAAACAAATAATTGTATTAATCACTGCTTCTGCATTCCCTTCGACTGAGCTTCTTTTCTCCCATGAGATTCTGTCCCATTGTTCTTTAGCTGCTTAATAGTTTTTCCTCCATGAGCACCACTGAAGTCAGATTTAAAAAATATTTTCGGTGCCGTCATGGTTTAATAAAATAGGAAGTGATTTTGGAGATTAGACAATGTATAACCAGTATTCGAATAACAATGGAAAAAATCATGAATTAAGGTTATGCCCATACTTTGATTGTGAAGGATATTAATAAGTTAGCTTAAAGAATGACTTATGCCTTAGTTCCAGATTTAAATATATATCATTTTATGAGATACAGGAGAAAGCTTGATCAAATTTATTTGCAGACTTCAAAAGCTTTTCCATTTATAGATGACACAAAGTATTCAAACATTTCAAAGCAAACAAATAATGGGATTTAACATTAAGCAAGAATAGAGATTTTAATTAAGTGTATGTTGTAATGAAATTTCCCTGCTGTGACTATAAGTGGATATTTGCATATACATATATTAAGTACGATTTTAATAGAAATATTAAAAGTCAAACTTTGATTATGTAATATAATTACACTCTAGCTTTAGATTATTTCCTTCATGAAGATTTATTCAACAAATGGTTTCAAATTGGTGCCAGTTATACTTGCTCATTAAATATATAAATATATATCCCATATATTACTTTTTTATATGACCATTTCTAAAATATGTTTGTTTAAACACGTCTTAATTTGTAGGATGTCCAATTTCAGAGAGAGCCTTAAATAAAATAGAAATGGTAAAAATTGCTACAATTCATAATACATGTTCTTTACTGTGAGCAAGTTCTTGTCTACATTTTCTATTCGTATTATTTTATTTAATTTCACACTTTGGCATGTATAATATTATTAGTCTCATTTTCTGATGAGGAAATCAAATCTTAACAGTCAAAGCTACTAGGTAGCAGAGCCAAAATTTGAATTTGAATCTTATTCTAGATAAGTGATTTGCTCCAACCCAGAAGAAAAAAACCTTCTTTAGTAAAATTGTCATATACTCCTCATTAGTGGCAAATTGGTGCCCTTTAAAGGTTAATTTGACTTTGAGAAGAATATCAAGTAACTGGAATAAACTGTGGCAGAGAAAGTGGGCCATCAAATTGGGTTTTGCAATTAATTTTTTTAAAGTGGGATGTGTTTATAAATTAATAAAAATAATTTTTGCATGGTTCCTGAAAGCATTTTCAAGGTACAGTAGGTATTCTTTATTCTAGGATTCCACATTTGTAGATCCACCTACTTGCTAAAATTTATTTGTAACACCCAAATCAATATTTGCATCCTTTCTGTGCCAAGTGACAAACCATTTGAGGCACCTGGCATGCATGCATCCAATTGAGTAAGAACAAGACAATGCTCTGCTTCTTGTTTCAGCTCATATGTGGTGTGTGTGTGTGTGTGAGTCAGGTTTTTCACATTGTTGTGCTTTTTCTTGATAATGTTGCTGTTTAAAATGTCCCCCAAGCATAATGCTAAAGAGCTGTCTAGTGTTTCTCAGTGCAAGAAAAGCTGCGGTGTGCCTTATAGAGAAAATAACAGGTGTTAGATAAGCTTTGCTCAGGCTTGAATTCATTCAGGCTGTGAGTTCAGTGTTCAATAACATATATTAAATAAGGTATCTTTAAACCGAAACCACATAAAACAAGGCTATGTATTGATCAGTTGATGAAAAAGTTGTGGCCAGAAGCTTGCAGGCTTCTAATCCTGTATTTCCCACAGGAGCCATGGCTAAGCCTTCTGGTAACTCAGAGTTTGCAATGACTTCATACTGTCTTACTGCCACAAACATCAAGAATCCACTGTAGAATGTCTCAAAAGTATTTTGAGCAGTTCCAGTGTTATCCAAAAATGTAAGCTGTAGCTTGAAGAATGATAGCAATCTGGGTAATTTCTAGACAGTTGCAGAAGTAAAACTAATTCTACTAATTTATGGTCACTGATCATAAATTATATTTATTTTGTAATTTGTTCCATTTACCTAACAGATGATGATAATGATGGTGATGTAAAAATTAATACATGGAATATAGTGTGCTGTGTTTCTGTTTTACTATCTAACACTTTATTAATATCTGACACCAATATCTAACACTTTGATTTTTTTTTATTAATTAACGGAAAAAAAGAAATTAACCCAACATTTAGAAGTCATACCATTCTACATATGCAATCAGTAATTCTTAACATCATCACATAGATGCATGATCATTGTTTCTTAGTACATTTGCATCGGTTTAGAAGAACTAGCAACACAACAGAAAAAGATATAGAATGTTAATATAGAGAAAAAAAATAAAAGTAATAATAATAGTAAAAAAAAAAAAAACCTATAGCTCAGATGCAGCTTCATTCAGGGTTTTAACATGATTACTTTACAATTAGGTATTATTGTGCTGTCCATTTTTGAGTTTTTGTATCTAGTCCTGTTGCACAGTCTGTATCCCTTCAGCTCCAATTACCCATTATCTTACCCTGTTTCTAACTCCTGCTGGACTCTGTTACCAATGACATATTCCAAGTTTATTCTCGAATGTCGGTTCACATCAGTGGGACAATACAGTATTTGTCCTTTAGTTTTTGGCTAGACTCACTCAGCATAATATTCTCTAGGTCCATCCATGTTATTACATGCTTCTTAAGTTTATCCTGTCTTAAAGCTGCATAATATTCCATTGTATGTATATACCACAGTTTGTTTAGCCACTCTTCTGTTGATGGACATTTTGGCTGTTTCCATCTCTTTGCAATTGTAAATAACGCTGCTATAAACATTGGTGTGCAAATGTCTGTTTGTGTCTTTGCCCTTAAGTCCTTTGAGTAGATACCCAGCAATGGTATTGCTGGGTCGTATGGCAATTCTATATTCAGCTTTTTGAGGAACCGCCAAACTGCCTTCCACAGTGGTTGCACCATTTGACATTCCCACCAACAGTGGATAAGTGTGCCTCTTTCTCCGCATCCTCTCCAGCACTTGTCATTTTGGTTTTGTTGATAATGGCCATTCTGGTGGGTGTGAGATGATATCTCATTGTGGTTTTGATTTGCATTTCTCTAACGACCAGGGACATTGAGCATCTCTTCATGTGCCTTTTGGCCATTTGTATTTCCTCTTCTGGTAGGTGTCTGTTCAAGTCTTTTTCCCATTTTGTAATTGGGTTGGCTGTCTTTTTGTTGTTGAATTGAACAATCTCTTTATAAATTCTGGATACTAGACCTTTATGTGATATGTCGTTTCCAAATATTGTCTCCCATTGTGTAGGCTGTCTTTCTACTTTCTTGATGAAGTTCTTTGATGCACAAAAGTGTTTAATTTTGAGGAGCTCCCATTTATTTCCTTCTTCAGTGCTCTTCTTTAGGTTTAAGGTCCATAAAACCGCCTCCAATTGTAAGATTCATAAGATATCTCCCTACATTTTCCTCTAACTGTTTTATGGTCTTAGACCTAATGTTTAGATATTTGATCCATTTTGAGTTAACTTTTGTATAGGGTGTGAGCTATGGGTCTTCTTTCATTCTTTTGCATATGGATATCCAGTTCTCTAGGCACCATTTATTGAAGAGACTGTTCTGTCCCAGGTGAGTTCACTTGACTGCCTTATCAAAGATCAAATGTCCATAGATGAGAGGGTCTATATCTGAGCACTCTATTCGATTCCATTGGTCGATATATCTGTCTTTATGCCAATACCATGCTGTTTTGACCACTGTGGCTTCATAATATGCCTTAAAGTCAGGCAGAGCGAGACCTCCAACTTCGTTTTTTTTCCTCAAGATGTTTTTAGCAATTCGGGGCACCCTGCCCTTCCACATAAATTTGCTTATTGGTTTTTCTATTTCTGAAAAATAAGTTGTTGGGATTTTGATTGGTATTGCATTGAATCTGTAAATCAGTTTAGGTAGGATTGACATCTTAACTATATTTAGTCTTCCAATCCATGAACACGGTATGCCGTTCCATCTATTTAGGTCTTCTGTGATTTCTTTTAACAGTTTTTTGTAGTTTTCTTTATATAGGTTTTTTGTCTCTTTAGTTAAATTTATTCCTAGGTATTTCATTCTTTTAGTTGCAATTGTAAATGGGATTCGCTTCTTGATTTCCCCCTAAGCTTGTTCATTGCTAGTGTATAGAAATGCTACAGATTTTTGAATGTTGATCTTGTAACCTGCTACTTTGCTGTACTCATTTATTAGCTCTAGTAGTTTTGTTGTGGATTTTTCCGGGTTTTCGACGTATAGTACCATATCATCTGCAAACAGTGAGAGTTTTACTTCTTCCTTTCCAATTTTGATGCCTTGTATTTCTTTTTCTTGTCTAATTGCTCTGGCTAGAACCTCCAACACAATGTTGAATAATAGTGGTGATAGTGGACATCCTTGTCTTGTTCCTGATCTTAGGGGGAAAGTTTTCAATTTTTCCCCATTGAGGATGATATTAGCTGTGGGTTTCTCATATATTCCCTCTATCATTTTAAGGAAGTTCCCTTGTATTCCTATCCTTTGAAGTGTTTTCAACAGGAAAGGATGTTGAATCTTGTCAGATGCCTTCTCTGCATCAATTGAGATGATCATGTGATTTTTCTGCTTTGGTTTGTTGATATGGTGTATTACATTAATTGATTTTCTTATGTAGAACCATCTTTGCATACCTGGGATGAATCCTACTTGGTCATGATGTATAATTCTTTTAATGTGTTGTTGGATACTATTTGCTAGAATTTTATTGAGGATTTTTGCATCTATATTCATTAGAGAGATTGGTCTGTAGTTTTCTTTTTTTGTAACATGTTTGCCTGGTTTTGGTATGAAGGTGATGTTGGCTTCATAGAATGACTTAGGTAGTTTTCCCTCCACTTGGATTTTTTTGAAGAGTTTGAGGAGAGTTGGTACTAATTCTTTCTGGAATGTTTGATAGAATTCACATGTGAAGCCGTCTGGACCTGGACTTTTCTTTTTAGGAAGCTTTTGAATGACTAATTCAATTTCTTCACTTGTGATTGGTTTGTTGAGGTCATCTATTTCTTCTTGAGTCAAAGTTGGTTGTCCAGGTCTTTCCAGGAACCCGTCCATTTCCTCTACATTATTGTATTTATTAGCGTAAAGTTGTTCATAGTATCCTGTTATTACCTCCTTTACTTCTGTGAGGTCAGTAGTTATGTCTCCTCTTCCATTTCTGATCTTATTTATTTGCATCCTCTCTCTTATTCTTTTTGTCAATCTTGCTAAGGGCCCATCAATCTTATTGATTTTCTCATAGAACCAACTTCTGTTCTTATTGATTTTCTCTATTGTTTTCATGTTTTCAATTTCATTTATTTCTGCTCTAATCTTTGTTATTTCTTTCCTTTTGTTTTCTTGCTTTGGGGTTAGTTTGCTGTTCTTTCTCCAGTTCTTCCAAGTGAACAGTTAATTCCTGCATTTTTGCCTTTTCTTTTTCTCTGATATAGGCATTTAGGGCAATAAATTTCCCTCTTAGTACTGCCTTTGCTTTGTCCCATAAGTTTTGATATGTTGTGTTTTCATTTTCATTCGCCTCGAGGTATTTACTAATTTCTCTTGCAATTTCCTCTTTGACCCACTTGTTGTTTAAGAGTGTGTTGTTGAGCCTCCACGTATTTGTGAATTTTCTGGCACTCTGCCTATTATTGATTTCCAACTTCATTCCTTTATGATCCGAGAAAGTGTTGTGCATGATTTCAATCTTTGTAAATTTGTTAAGACTTGCTATGTGACCCAGCATATGGTCTATCTTTGAGAATGATCCATGAGCACTTGAGAAAAAGGTGTATCCTGCTGTTGTGGGATGTAATGTCCTATAAATGTCTGTTCAGTCTAGCTCATTTATAGTAATATTCAGATTCCCTATTTCTTTATTGATCCTCTGTCTAGATGTTCTGTCCATTGATGAGAGTGGTGAATTGAAGTCTCCAACTATTATGGTATATGTGTCTATTTCCCTTTTCAGTGTTTGCAGTGTATTCCTCACGTATTTTGGGGCATTCTGGTTCGGTGCGTAAATATTTATGATTGTTATGTCTTCTTGTTTAATTGTTCCTTTTATTAGTATATAGTGTCCTTCTTTGTCTCTTTTAACTGTTTTACATTTGAAGTCTAATTTGTTGGATATTAGTGTAGCCACTCCTGCTCTTTTCTGGTTGTTATTTGCATGAAATATCTTTTCCCAACCTTTCACTTTCAACCTATGTTTATCTTTGGGTCTAAGATGTGTTTCCTGTAGACAGCATATAGAAGGATCCTGTTTTTTAATCTATTCTGCCAGTCTATGTCTTTTGATTGGGGAATTCAGTCCATTAACATTTAGTGTTATTACTGTTTGGATAATATTTTCCTCTACCATTTTGCCTTTTGTATTATATATATCATATCTGACTTTCCTTCTTTCTACACTCTTTTCCATGTCTCTCTCTTCTGTCTTTTTGTATCTGACTCTAGTGCTCCCTTTAGTATTTCTTGCAGAGCTGGTCTCTTGATCACAAATTCTCTCAGTGACTTTTTGTCTGAGAATGTTTTAATTTCTCCCTCATTTTTGAAAGACAATTTTGCTGGATATAGGAGTCTTGGTTGGCAGTTTTTCTCTTTTAGTAATTTAAATATATCATCCCACTGTCTTCTAGCTTCCATGGTTTCTGCCGAGAAATCTGCACATGGTCTTATTGGGTTTCCCTTGTATGTGATGGATTGTTTTTCTCTTGCTGCTTTCAAGATCCTCTCTTTCTCTTTGACCTCTGACATTCTAACTAGTAAGTGTCTTGGAGAACGCCTATTTGGGTCTAATCTCTTTGGGGTGCGCTGCACTTCTTGGATCTGTAATTTTAGGTCTTTCATAAGAGTTGGGAAATTTTCAGTGATAATTTCTTCCATTAGTTTTTCTCCTCCTTTTCCTTTCTCTTCTTCTGGGACACCCACAACATGTATATTTGTGCGGTTCATATTGTCCTTGAGTTCCCCTGATACCCTGTTCAAATTTTTCCATTCTTTTCCTGATAGTTTCTGTTTCTTTTTGGAATTCAGATGTTCCATCCTCCAAATCACTAATTCTATCTTCTGTCTCTTTAAATCTATCATTGTAGGTATCCATTGTTTTTTCCATCTTTTCTACTTTATCTTTCACTTCCATAAGCTCTGTGATTTGTTTTTTCAGTTTTTCTATTTCTTCTTTTTGTTCAGCCCATGTCTTCTTCATGTCCTCCCTCAATTTATCGATTTCACTTTTGAAGAGGTTTTCCATTTCTGTTCGTATATTCAGCATTAGTTGTCTCAGCTCCTGTATCTCATTTGAACTATTGGTTTGTTCCTTTGACTGGGCCATATTTTCAATTTTCTGAGCGTGATCCGTTATCTTCTGCTGTCAACTGGGCATTTAGTCAGATTTCCCTGGGTATTGGACCCAACAGGTTGAAAGATTTTTCTGTGAAATCTCTGGGTTCTGTTTTTCTTATCCTGCCCAGTAGGTGACGCTCGTGGCACACGTTTGTCTGCGGGTCCCACCAGTAAAAGGTGCTGTGGGTCCTTTAACTTTGGAAT
Source organism: Tamandua tetradactyla (assembly GCF_023851605.1). Taxonomy (NCBI): domain Eukaryota; kingdom Metazoa; phylum Chordata; class Mammalia; order Pilosa; family Myrmecophagidae; genus Tamandua; species Tamandua tetradactyla. Next base: position 73,541,277 of record NC_135331.1, read on the forward strand.
ACTCTCTCCGTGGGGGAGGTTTGCCAGCCGAAGTGGCTTGGAAGAGTGCCAGCCGGCCCGGGGGTCCGAACGCGGGGAGGGTCACCGGCTGCCACAGCCTCGGAGAGCTCCCGTCTGAATTTCCTAGTCAGCCCGGGGCGCCACGCGTGGCAGGAGGGCGCCAGCTTCCGCAGCCCGGGAGAGTGCCCCGTTCCCAGCCGGACCGGGGAGTCACATGTTTGGAAGGGACCCCCCCCGGTCACCGTTCTCCATGGTCTGGGCATTTCCCATCCAATTCTCTCAGTTGGTCCGGGGGGCCTCGCGTGGTGGGGGTGCCAGCCGCCGCGGCTTGAGGGGACCGCCTGCCCAATTCTGCCAGCTGGCCCGGGAAGGAGGAAGGGAGGGACTCCGGCCGCTTGCCGCCCCGCCCGGGAAAGCCCGCGCCCCTCGGCGATCTCACCGGAGCTGGTTCTCCCAGACAGTCAGCCGTTCCAGGATGGGGTACGCTGTCTTTTTTATCTCTGTCATGGCTCTGGGAGCTGTTCTGTATCGTTTCTACTCCCCTAGTAGCTGTTCTGGAGGAGGAAAGGTGAGGGTGGCAAGGCTGTCGAGGACGGTGGCGGAGGAGCCGGTGAAGGCGGAAGAGGGCACGGTGGTGGTTGGAGAGCCGCTGGAGTAGGAGGAGAAAGGGAAGGATAAGATGGCGGATGGAGTGCCGCCGGAACAGAAGGGGAAAGAAAAGGACAAGATGGCGGCGTGACCGCCTCCGGTGGAGAAAGAGGAAGAGGAGGGCTAGATGGCGGCGGGAGTGCCCGCGGAGAAAGAGGAAGAGGAGGGCCAGATGGCGGCGGGAGCGCCAGTGGAGAAGGGTGAAAAGGAGGGCTAGATGGTGGCGGGAGTGCTTCCGGTGGAGAAAGAGGAAGAGGAGGGCCAGACGGCGGCGGGAGCGCCGGCAGAGAAGGGCCTAACACTTTGATTTTGATAACAGATACTTCGAGGAAGATATTATGCCACTGTCACTCATAGAGATCAAATGTATTATTGTTAAATCCTTTAAATACACTATTGCTTTTAAATACATCCTTTAAATTCACTACTGCATTTATATATAAAAGAAATAGTGTATATAATAGTATATGTATATTTATGATTAACATATTTCTGATAGAACATCTAAGAGTTTATATAGTAACCCCACTTAATCATTCTAACAACTTGGGAGATAAAAGACCCAGCGTGATTGCTGGCTGGTCGTGGTATTTGAGTAGAAGTAACAAAGCAATGGCACTAACATTGCATCCAGAGCTGTTCTCTGTCTAAGAACCACACTGTTTCAGTACTTGTTTTTTAAAATTCTTAAAAGTAACACATGTTCTCAAATACCATCTAGTATTCTGCATTTCTAGCAATCCTAAGGTTACTATCCTATATAGAATCTTTGCAAAGTAAACTGAAATAACTTTGCCATTATGAAGGCTCTATGGATTATGTAGTATGAGAAATTAGTGAACAACTAGTTTATGCTGTAAAAATTGACCTAAATAATAGTTTATCTCTTTTTCAATCTATTATATTTCTACCAGGAAATAGAGAGAGAGCATTTTAGAAGAGTAGCTGTATATTTGTGTTTAAAAAAGGCAGAGTTTTTGAGTAATTTAGTAGACTCTTAATATGTGATTTCAAATATGTGGCTGGTCAAACCATTCCTAACAGATGACATAAAATACTTGCTATCACATGGTTGTTGGTTAAATTCAGGATTATTCCTGCCAGCCAATGTAAACATTTCTAATGAATACTGCTATAATTTAAATACCATTTTCAGGATGAGTAGATTTAAATATTTCATTTCTTGATGAGGAGAGTTGCAGTGACTCCTGGTAGATGGAAAATCATCATTCTAACCAATTTATTCTGCACGTTGGCCTCCTTCAAAACCTCCACAAGCTTCAGGCTAAAAAAAAACATGAAACTTTAAAATGCCCTTGTACAAAACAGGCATAATAATTAAATTAAAGTGTTAGGTATTGGTGTTAGATATTAATAAAGCGTTAGACATTAAAACAGTAAATGGGACACAGCTCATTATATTCCATGTATTAATTATAACATCACCATCACCACCATCATCTGTTGGGTAAATGGAACAAAATACCTTCCAAAAGTATTTACATGCTCTTTTATCATCGTTTCTCTTTCCTTTCCAACTTTAAATTCTACCTTTGCAGTTGTGACCAATTGAAGTTAATTGTATTACTAAAGAAGTATATTGAAATGCCCTTCAAAAGACCTTTGAACTTTAGTAATATTTTCTATGATGAGACTTATTTTTAGGAGAATTTTACTACGCACACACAGCATTTATAAAATGCGGATGTATTTACTATATAAATACACATAAAAGGTTTGGTTCTATAGCCCCTCATGGCACCTGGGAGCATTTTTATTCCAGAATTCCTACTATAACTATGGGTCACTCATGTGGGTCAAATTAAAGATCTGGTTGTGTATAAAAGATAAAACACAGTAGAAATAGTTGTGCCTTTAGAAAGACGAAGTGGAAGAAAAATATGTAGGGCCTTTGAACTATATTCCCAAATCTTTTAAAAGTTGAGAGAAATGAATGACACTGTAAGGGGTTCAGAATGCATGTGTTAGAGCAAGCTTGAGGAAAATCTATTGATTATGCCAAACTTGTTAAAGATTACCCCAAGTGATTTTTTTGTATTTTTTTAAATCTCAACTATCTGAATTACATTTTTCTTGGTTTGTGATAGAATCTAGGAGAAAAGATTCAAGAACCTTCATCCAAAAATCAGAAAGACAATGAACACTTAGATGGAGGGTAAATATGGGGTTGGGGGAATAGCTCAATATGCACATGCTCTGAAAATCCAGAAAATGGCTGCTTAAAACTCTCTTTGGAACTATAGCAGGAAGAGATTAAGAAAAGTTTCTAGAAATTGCTAGATTATAAAGGGAATCACATTAATAGCTTAGTGTGTACAAAAGTCCCATTCATAGAATTTAATAAGCTGTCTTTATTGCTTTATTTTAATATAAAAATAGTGATAAGGGTTTTTATGTGTTTATTCATTACCATAGTCCTCAAATTCTAGCTTTTCCTCAAGATCTTACATACCCCCACTGTCATTTCCCCTGTGTTAATAATTTTTCAAGATCTTAACCCTCATGTTTGTGAAAGGTCTATTATTGATCCACAAGTTGCCTTTGAAATATGCCTTTCTACTTGTCCTTGAATCACTTTGTGATAATTACATTTATTGAGTTTTTACTACGAATTAGGTGCTTTATATATATTATTATATTTAATCTTTAAAACAATTGTGTAATCAACATTATTATCTGAATTTAACAAATGAAAAAATTGAAGGTCAATTTAGTTAAGGTACTTGTCCCAAATTTGCCTATAGATTGTCACAAGATTTGTACTTAAGCCAAAATGACTCCCAAACTCCCTTATACCATTGTAGTATACTTTCCCTCCCTACTACAATTCAGAATATATAGATGAGTAATATAAACAGGATAAAAACATATATTCTAGACTCAAACATATAGTTAATTTGGAAAATCTTTATTTTGTAAAAACTCTCATAGAAAAAATCCCAAGGATTTAATTGTTTTCATTGTGCTTAAGTGTTCCCTTTTACAGCATGGGAATTTTGCAGATGAGGATGACAAATCTTCAGGAAAAATTATCTGAATTATTTTGAGGCAATTCTCAAATGGAGGGTCTGAATATTTAGATTTGCTGAAAAGATAAAATGGAAGATAACACCTGAGGCCCCCAAATTTGAAGAATTAAACTGTATAATTTTTGGTGCTCTGACCCATAGTATGAATTGGATCAGTGATCAGAAACTCAGAAAATAAGCACTATTTTTATATGAGTCATTTAGCAGTACCGTTCAGGTACTCAGCCCATGGAGAATGCATTCTATGTGGAGAGATTCCTCAATTCAATTTCCAGGGTGGTACCTCCATTCTCCTCCAATGTTTTGGGAGGCTCCCCCACTTCCCTACCACCCCCTTAATTTCCAGATTGTTCTAAAATGCAATCAGTTTTACAAGACTCTCAGATGTCTAAAGAATACTAGAAGTAGGAAAAAAATGGTTATTTAAACTGTAGCGTGTATACTTGAATGAATTAACTCCACTAGACTTGAAATTTAAAGAGTTTACTACTCTGTCTCAGGCTGAAAACTCAGCCCTGATTTAGAGTCTAGGGCTTGCACACACTTAATAATTGAATAAATGAGTAGATTAAGATTAGGTAGATGACTGTTGATCTCCTATTTTATCCCCATATACAAAGTTGACTCAAGTTGCTCACTGGGGGAAGTTCTGAAAAATCTAGCTTGGCTTTATATTCAACAAATACTCGATAACTGCATGCTAAAGTGAAAGAGCATTTTCTATATTGATAAATCAGGAAACTTAAGGTTAGGTACAGAGGCCCAGCTTTATTCATGTCTTTATCATCCTCTTTTGTAAAAGAGATAAAGTATCCTTTTCATTCAGGAAGAGGAGGGCGGACAACAGAAAAAAGGAAAGGAGATCCAGAAAGGAAATGATGCCTCTGGAAAGAGGGCTCGTGTTGACCTGGTATAATAATTTTAAAAGTAAGCGTGGAAATAGGGGAAGGCCGCACATAATGGCGCAGGAAAATAACTTAAAGAATGTCATTTGTATGTGTATATATACAAAGAAAAGAAAGAAAAAAACAATGATTTTCAAAGTACACTTCAACAAGTAGTTACGGAACAGATTTCAAAGTTTGTTATGGGTTACTGTTCTACTATTTCAGATTTTTTCTTCTAGCTGCTCCAAAACAGCTAGAAGAAATCTATACATGTATTTTTCTCTTTTGTGAAAAATAACATGTAAACAAAAAACAATACATTTCAAAACACATCACAATTAGTTGTAGAACAGATTTCAGAGTTTGAAATCCACAATTTATAGGTTATTACTTCTAACTGCTCTAAGATACTGGAGACTAAAATAGCAGTATAATGATTCAGCATTCATACTCATTTGTTGAACCAAACCTCTGTACAACTCCACCATCACCTTTGATCCTTCTCCCACCCTTTAGGGCTATTTGGGCTATGTTCATTCTAACTTATTCATTCTGGAAGGGGTTTTGGCCTATTCTTCAAGTGAGAGTCCTTCACTTCTGCCGTATACTATTGGTATACCCAGACCGGTTCTGGTACAGCGTGAGAGGGGACCACAAAAGGCTGTGAATGCCAAGAGGTGGAATCTCAGGGGCCGTCTTGGAGGTTGGCGACCACAAAAGTCAGGTCCTTTGCATATTTTTCTATTGGGCTATTTTTTTTCTAATTAAAGTGCAAGGGCTTTTAAAGACTAGAGTAGGATCATAATCTGATCGACAAATCTGTCTTTTCTTTTTCAGTGTTTTCTGGATTTTTTTTTTTTTTAAGGAACTTGAAAATCAGTTCATCTAGTTACAAACTAACAAAAACAAAAACAACCTCCTGTTATTTTCATTGGTAACATCATTTTTTGTTAATAAAGTTTTATTGAAACACAGCCATGCCCACCCATTCATTTAAATATTGTCTATGTCTCTTTCATGCTACAAAGGCAGAGTTGAGTACTTGAGACAAAGACCACAAAGCCGAAACTGTTTGCTAACTGGCCGTTTACAGAAAAAAAGTTTGCCAACTACTTTATCAGAGAGACCGGCCCATTATCGGAATATGATTGTGATTTTTTTTTTTTGTCAGTTTGTCTATTTACCTTTTGACTTTATATATGGTGTTTTTTTTCTAGCAGAGATTTTGATATTTTCATATTCAAATTTATCTGGATTTTAAGTCAGATTGAAAGTAAAATGGGATTTTTGGAATTCTCCCCAAATTTTCCAGTATTTATATGAGAAAATTTCTGTTTATTTAAATCTTAATCTATTTAGGTTCTCATTATATATAATGTGGGTATAGACCTTACTTAATTAATGTCCACATGGCTACTCAGTTATACTAGCACTGTTTATTGAATAGGTAACTTCCCCCTACTGGATTGAGCTGCCACCTTTAACACATAATAAATTCCTGTTTTATAATGTGTATGCCTATTAACATGTAGAATTTTGAATCTCTAGTTGTCATTTATTTCACGTTTTAATTTTGGATACTTTATAAGAGTTAAGAATATCTCATAAAAATAGCCTTTTCTTATTGCCTTTCTTTTTTAGTGTTTTCCTGCATAGTCTTTTTTTTTTTCCTTTTTAATGAAGCTCAAACATGAGTACCTTTTGTTATATAAAAAGAACAACAAAACCACCTGTTAGTCTTAGAATGGTGAAGGTGTCTTTATTATGATAATATTCCTATTCAAGGGCAAGGTATATCTTTCATTGTGTTCAAAGTCTTTTGTGTCCTTCAGCACTGTTTTAAAGTGTCCTCATACAGGTATTCCACATTTCTTGTTAATTTTATCCCTAGAGGTTTTTCTTTATATTTAGAGTATTTCTTACCTGTTACTTTCTGATTATTTGTGATAAATGTGTGTGTTTGTGTGTGAGTGTGCATGTATATATACATCTATATTAAGAAACTATTAATTTGGTAACAGTGTTACTGAATTTCTCATTGTTTATAATCTTTCTATGGGGATACTGGGTTTTCAAAGTATAAAAACCTTATCTATTTCTTTCTTCTTTGTTAAATATATTACTAATATATATCTTTTCCCTTTTAGTGTTGGCTAATACCATAGGAAATATAGAAGTAATAGTGCTGATACTAAGTATTTTGATATATTTCTGACTTTGATGCAAATGACTTCAATATGTCACCATTAAATGTGATACCGTTTGCTATTATAGGATTTTTGCAATGACATTCATGAATTAAAGTACTTTGTATTTTTATAATGCAATATTTTTAAAGGTTTAGTGTCAGTGTTAAATGTATCTTTAAAATAATTGGAATTATTATTAAATAAATACTCTCTCATTTCCTTTTTTGTAGAGTCTGCCTTATCTTAGGTCTGGTACCCCTTATACAAAATTCTAGAATCTATAAATTCTGTGCCTCTACGATTTTTAAAAAAATGGTCTTCTTTATGTTTTTTTCCTTGTTGCACTTCTATGACTTACAGAAAATGAACTATTCTGACTTACATTGACATTTTCATATGGGGTTTCCTGGATTGTTCTATGCCCCCACATTTTTTTAAATCTCTTAAAACTATAAATCACTATGAATTGCATCTTGAGTGGTAGAAAGCTTGGGTCTAGAGGTAAAATGTTAGTAGGATAAATGCTGTCTGTCTTTGTACATGATCAAAAATGTTGATAAGCAATGGGTTTGTATTGTGGTCACTGTGGACATCTCCCCAATATTCATTTCAGCCCTCAATCATTGTACTGCAATCCTGAAGCTTCAGTGGAAGTGATCCTATATTAGTTTTCATTGTGGCTCTGGTTGGCCTAAACTAATCAAGGCATGGCAATAAAAATGATTTGTTTGTGTTTTGTGTTTTTTCAAAGAAAGTAATTTTTCCTAAATAGATACAGTATGAAGGAAGCCCACGGATTTTAATTTATGGTTGAGAATTCAATGGTGGGGAAAGGGAAACTTTCCCTCTCTAAATTTGTTCTGGGAAGCTTTTAGTCATCTTGTAGCAAAGAGAAGTCAACTTAGGATGAAACTGAGAGCTTGGATGGAAAGTAGAAATATGGACAGAAAATAATCTTTGGTGGCATAATTGAGCTGTGAGAACAGATGAAACCTTAAGTTCCTCCTATTTCTCAGTTTTTCATCAATGTTAGCTAATGTCTCTTTATTTGGAGGGTGTTTTATTTGTTGAAACCTAAATGCTCAAACTTGATACAGACTTTTATATGCTGAAAATATATATTAAAAGAGAGATTGATAAGAATTTGTCACATTTTGCTTTTATTGTAGATTGTTCCATTTAGAGTAGGAATAGTGAGATCTAAAATTTAAAACAAAAATATTCTTAATATAGTGGAAGAATTTTCTTTTTCATAAACCCTTCAGAAGTCTTTCTTCAGAATATATGATTTTAATCTAAAATTATTTAATTTGGCAACACATTATGCTTTATCTTCAGTGGTGATCCTGTTGAACACATAGATTATCCATGTTTTGAAAAGGAAGGGAGAGGGTGGTGCAACAGTGATTCAGTAGCAGAATTCTCACCTGCCATGTTGGAAACCCAAGTTTGATTCCTGGAGCCTGCCCATGCCAAAAAAGAAAGAAAAAGAAAGGGGGATATAATTAAAGAGGATTTGATATTGCCTTGTAGGATTGAATACATAGTGGTTGCTGGATAAATTCCTGATATTGAAAGACGTGAAAGATTTAAAGGGATTGGAAATGGAGCTGACCTTGGGATTGCTATCTATGCATTAAATAAGAAGTAGTTAAGTCTTTGTCCTATTGGCATTGCATCAAACTGGATTACAAAATAAGACAAAAATGATGACTCCAAAACAAAGCATCTCCTTAGGGCTTCATGTTTATAAATGTTGGATACAGATCATCTTCTACAACTTAGATTAGAAATACAGTTTGAAATCAAGTTATCAAGGCTACCATTTTTGGGAAACATTGTCACTGAGTCATTTTTATTGCCTGCTTCAAGGTCCTCCATAGTAAACACCAAATCAAGAAATGAACACAAAAAAGATAATCCTATGCTGCCTGTACCTATGCCTATGTCTTTTTCCAGAAATAACTGAAACTCGATTACAAAAATATATACAGTGCATCAAGATGAAATAAAAATAAGAGAAAATGGACATGTGAAATGAAAAGAAAAATAATAGCAGGAATAGTCAATCAAAGCCAGAAGGGAGATTTGTATATTACACGTATGCTGTGATTCCCCAACATTGCTTCAAGTTGTTTAGTCAAGTTTGACTAGAAAAAAAATGGGTAAAGATATGAATGGTTATTGACAATTAGTACTGCATTTAATGATTTGCCTTTTTCTGAGCAAATTATCAATAATGAAAAGATATTCCATTACTTACAGTTCATTAAATTAGCTGTACACTTCCAGTAAATTTATAAATATTGAAAGGTAAATGAAATCCTAAATTGAAATATGGACAATGTTATACACAAAACTTATAGCTGTGTACTGAATGAAGAACCCGAGGTAAAGATAAAAACATAACTTGGAGTAAAGTTGTAAGTGAATCTACTTGCACAGGTTATCTGATTCTTTATTTTAAAATATGAGTTCCCTTTTAAACAGGTAAAGTATTTCTAGTAATGAAAGCATGCCTAAGGAGTCAAAAGTTAAATCACCTTAGTTATACACAAGACATACTCCTAAGAGCAGTGGTGGATCCCGGGTGTGACGCTACTGACCAATAGAATACAATATACAATTCAACACAGCACACAATGTACTGTCTGTATATTGTTGTTCTCTTAGAGAAAATGAATTTTAGTGGGCATTCAGAGTCAATGAATCATGCAGGAAGTATCTCACTGTGTCTGTTTAGTTGTGTAGTGGTTTCCTGTAGATGAGGCAGGGATTAGCATTGAAGAGTGAGAGGAAAGATCCTGTAAAGCAATTCAATGAGAGGACCATATTAACACAAGAAGTAAAGTGTATTTAGGGATTCTTTCTTGGTATCATTTCTGAGCCTTTAGTCAATATATTAATACAATCTATTATTATAATTATAAAATATGTTTTATATTATCAATTTTATTACATATTATTTTACATAAATTACTATATGCTTAATGTATTTATGTAATAGGAGGATGGAAATATTTTGGCAATGAGCGGTGGTGAAAGTAGCACAACACTGTGAGTATAATCAGTAGCACTGAATTATTATCTCAGCATGATTAAAAGGGGGTCTATTACATTGTATATATGGTAGCAGAATAAAATTTTTTTAAAAAATTCATGGAGTTACAATGCAAAAACAATGATCCTTAAATTAAACTATGGACTATGGTCAATAGCACTGCTATAAAAATGTGTATCATCAGTGGTAACAAATGTCCCACAGCAATGCACAGCATTAATAATAAGGTGGCATATGGAATCCTGTATCTCATGCATGTTTTTTCACAACTTTCCTAATAAAGAAAAAAGTTTTAAAAGGAGGTAGCCCTCTTCAAGCTCCCATTTCTTCTATCAGATTTCAAAGGACGTAGAAACACAGGTTCAGGTAAATAAGTTATTAAATTCAATGACAGCTCTTTCCCAATAGTGTGGCAATGCTTTTGCAGGCTTTCAACGATGTGATTGGTAAACCTAAAATTAGATTTGGTTCTCTGTTGCTAATGAGCAGTTTCTGCTTCATTGCTGTTAGGCTTTCTTTGTCTTGCTGTGTTTACATTGCCTAATTTGATGTGCTTTTGGTGAGATCTGTATATATGACTGATAAGAATCCAATCCCTGGGATAATTGGACATTTTTGTACAATATACACTTGCAATTTTATGTAAAGTGATTTTTTTCAATTATACATAAACAATGGTTTCCAACATCCCTTCTGACTTTGAATAAGGACATTTTTGTTTTCCCACTCCTTCCATCAAAATACTCTCAAACTGTAGACTCCACATTGCAATTCCGTTGCTGAAGTTGACTGTTCAACTTCTGTCATAGAGATTTTTACAGTGATGTTTAAAGAATGCTTGTTGACAAGATGCTCTAAATTCTCAGTCTAATGGCTTATGTTTAACTTTTTTTTAAGTCTCAGTTATCACCCTCTTTATCAGTGCAGTTGCAAGGAGCATTAATTTATTCTTTGAATATCAAACCTACAGTACTGAACAACAATACTGGAAAAAATTGATAGAATATGTTTAATGTTCCCTTATAATTGCATGATGCTTCTAAAAATAATTTATAATGCATGAGAAAGATTTTTGGAGGGTTCCTTGAAGAAAAAAACTAATATATACACAAGTTTATAATGATTAAATTTTATATCAGGTACTTAACACGCCATAGATGTTGATACATTTTATTGGTAATAATTAGCCTGATTGTCTATATTGAATTTAAAATGGTTGTAAGAGTCCTACTAAAAAAAATTGTTAATTAAGAAAACAAAATATGACACTAATAACTGGCCACCACACTGGGTGTCCAAAATAGAAAAAAAAAAAAATGGCAATGCACTGATGCTGTTATTCACCAACCTTGATCTTTTGCAAATCTGTCTCTGAAGCAGATATGGTGGGATATATTCTTGGCTGATCAATAATTTTAGAGCAGGTATGACAAATATTCAGATTAATTCCAACACCCTCAGATACCAGTCTGATCCACAGTGGTTCCTGGTGAGCATTTCTTATCCCAAAATATTGCTTTACTATATATTTACTGAATATCATGTACAAAGCTCTCTGCTAAATACTAGGGAGAAGATAAAAATAAGCCAGACACAGGCCTTCCTTCAAGGAGTGTACTGTAGGAAAGGCGATGAGGCATACACACCCAACTTATAATGTAGTGAAAGGTGTGTCAGTGTTATGAAAGAAGTAAAGACTATGAAGCTCCAGAGTAGGAGTCTTTATTCCCCATCCCCATCTCACCCTTAGCATGGGGGATCATTTAGCTGGAGACTGAGAGGAAATATTCAGGGAGCAATTTGGATGATTGGCAGTCCACATAGAGGAAAGAGAATGAACAAAAGCCCAGAGATGTGAACGTATTGGATGTGTTATGGGAAACAAAAATGGGTGTCTTACTAGGTTATTAGGGGCACAGAAAGGAAAGGTTTTGGTACTATATAATCATGGCTTTCAATAGTTGGGTCTGCCCTATCCAGTGCTACACAGAGGAACGAGTCTCTTGGGCGAGAAGGTGAGTTTTATTATGGATGCACATGTAAGGAACTGAAAGAAAGCTTTCCAAGCCCTGTTCAAAGTGAGAAAGGGAACTTGGGCTTTTATTGCCCAAGGAGACAAAGAAATGGCAGGGGTCCAGAGGAAGACAGAAAATAAGAAAGAAAGAAAACTGAGTAATAGTCACAGATTCATTAAAATTGAGTAATGGCCACCTGCTCAATCTCACTTGGTCAGCATATTATTATTTTGTAGGTCCTCTCTTTGCTGACCATCCAGGTATCTCAGGCTTTTGTCCTTCAAAACAAGAAGGTGCTGATTTGTCTGTCCATAGTTGTTTCTGGTGCCATTTTATCCTGCTTTGGGATGTTATCTCATTCCTGCAGGTAAGGCTTAGAAGTTCTGGTAATGTAACTAGGAGAGTAAACTTTTGAGATTAGAGACACAGCAAGCTATTCCAGAAGGGTTTTAGGCTTTTGATGAGTCAAAGCTGCTTGAGTGAACAGATTATAATAAACATTTTCCAGCTACCAAAGACTATACAAAACATTTTCCAGCTAACAGATTCTATTGAGCATCTTTCCAACAATCCAACTATTGGATAATATTGGAAAGGGGGATTGGCTGGGGCCATTATGGGCTTGAAATATGGTGTTAAGGAGTTTGCCTATTGGCCACCCACTAATGGATCCTAACCTGGCCAGGAACATTTTAGATGTGTCAACAAATCTCAGACCAACATCAACCAGCATAGCCTCAGCGTTTAGATTTTACTGGGCTCAAACTAGGTCTCTGTAGCTTGTATCCCTGCCTGCCCTCTTGGGCTTGTACAGCTGAACTGTAGCAGCAGCTGCATGCTAATAGATGCAATTCTTCCCAAGCCTCAGGGGGGGATTTAGAGAATCCTATTATCACCAGGTTGTGTTTCTTGGAAAGAGTTTATTGGCTCTTTAAGTAAATGGCTACCTCCAGTGTGCTAATGCTTAGGCTATAAAACAAACTACTTATATGTGTATATGTGATAGAGGGGGTGTTGCTATTTTGCTTTTCAGATGTAGAAATTACATTTGAGAGTTCTAGTTGATTCTGGGATTGAAAGTAAGATTTTCAAAGCTGACCTTTTGTCCATTGCTCTACACTCAAAGTCATCTAAATTCTCACTTGAATTAAAAAAAAAAAATCAACAAATCCTCACTGATGAAAGAGACAAGGCAGGCAGGAAAGTGCTATGTAGAAGGTATAAGCAAAATCCTATAAAAATAGAGTACAGAAAGATCAATTCTGACTGGGTACCTTGGAAGGATGAGTAGGATTTTCATAGCTTATAAGGAAAAAGCACAGTCAGCCTTTCTGATATTATATATTGAGGGTAGACAAATTTCTTAAAAATCAAAATACATGGAATTTTGAAGTATGTTTGGCATGTGCCCTGAATTATGGTTATTCAAGATATAGACATTATACATATTTTACCTACATATACACGAGAATCCCCAGCTCCATAATATTCATGGGCATAGAGAATTAGGTCAAATATTTGGTTTCAAAGATAGTTTAGCACTAGAATCCTATTGATTTGAACAGTACAAGAAACACATACTTAAAATCTTTCAGTACAACAGAATTCAAAATACTATGAAGAGTTTGACCATTATTGGCATATAATTCAGTATTGCTGGAGAGCAATACTGAATTATATACCAACATTTGAAAACCAAACTTTGACTTGTTAGACTATAAAGATTCTAGTTTCTGGAGCCCAACAATATCTTACAGAGAAACATTCCCAAAAATCGCCCCTAAAGAACAATTGTTCTTTAAAATGTCAAATGTGTTCATAACATATTTATCTATTTTGTGATTAAAACCACAGGGTCATTTCAAGGAAGGCATGCTGGCTCCAGCTGTGGAAATCTTTGCTGGAAATGCTTCAAAGTCCTTAAAATTATGAGCTTAGGAAAATAGAAAATCCACAAACAAGCAAACAAAAATATTAAGGACAATGAATGTTAGCATAAAGTACCATGCATATGATAGTTCTGAATTGAGTCTTCTTTTTTTTTTTCCCCTGGGTCTCTGTATAGATGATAGAGAGCAAGGGAGTAAGGCAGGAAGTCATTTTCTTGAGCAGCCCTCTGTCCTCTGTTTGCACACATAAATGGGATGCACTTAGGATCTCTATCCTGGTCTTTCAGGAGGGAGGGAGGACATTATAACTCTTCCAGTCAAGGCTGTCTGCAGCTCAGCATTCAGATTCCATGACATGATCCCACACTGCTGGAACTCCCATTCCTGAAGCTTAGAAAGCTAGAAATTCACTCCTCCTATAACTATCTGCTATGAGATTAATAACCCTAAACTTTGATCTATCATAATAATTTCTTTTCAAGAAATATTTACTAAACACCCACTATTTCCCCTTTTTGGAAATGCACAGATAAAACACAAGGTTGTGATCACACACACACAAAGCAGTGCAATTGTCACATGCCATTGAGTGACAGTTAAAAAGAAATTTTTATATGCTATAATGCATATCATAGGATTTTTCTCAGCATGGTCATTATTGTAATAGGTCTCTTTTAATAATTGATGAATGCCAAATCCTTTAATATTTAGTTTCAAGACATTTTAAACAATGTTGTACTTGTAATGTCAGAGGACAGGAGGTTCAAAGACTTGGCAGAATGTCTAAGGGCGTTTTCTACAGTCCAGTTAGAATACCTGAGATAGAAAATTTGTATGATTTCCAAATTGTGTTCTGGGATTTTGCACTTAAAGATAAAATTTGTCATATTAATTTTCAGCATTTAGAAGGATTTACTTCCCTTTTATTTGCAATCAACTATGTACTACATTGTTCTTGAGGAAATAGTGTCTGCGAAAGCTTTGTTTGTATATAAATATTATAAATTGGATTACTTTTATTTGAACTTATCTTAGTCCTAAGCGAAAATGAGCCTGGCTTTTGAAAAAATGCAAACTGCTAACTTTTCCCCTAGCTTCAGTTGAGGAATTTGATTTGAATATATTGAGAAGGATCAATATCATCATTTGGCCAATAGGATATAAGTTAAAGAAAAACAAAAAAACCCTCAGGAACTTCTTTTCTTTGAATGAGACTTAAGATCATGAAATTTTTTATGTTCCAAGGAAAAGGCTACTCCTGAAATTTTAATTAAAAGGAGGCTTTCCTTTAGGAATAGTTACCCAAAGCAGTTCTAGGAAGGTAACAAGCGGTTCTGAAACTCATAGAAGAATCAGATAATAAGTATTAAAGATCTTGTTGCTCTTTGCAATGAATATGAAATTTGCAATATAAATATGACATTTTAAAAGTCAGAACTTTTACCATCTAAAATTGCTTACAAGAGGCTGTAGAAAGTATGAAAAGAAACTTGGGAGCATAGTTTGTGTGTGTGTGTGTGTGTGTGTGTGTGTGTGTGTGTTTGAGTAACCTTAAAAATCTCATCAACTTTCCTAGTTTCCTAGATAAGGAAATGATTATAGATGATGGAAATAAGCCCCAATCTATTTTTCTTTGTCCTTCCTAAGCTCGACCTTACTTATGTTTTTGTATATATAATTCAGTTATGGTTAGGTAATTTTTTTTAAGTTTTTAACATATGAAATGCGTATTTACCTTGAAACTGTAGTAAGAGCAGTTAGGTATTTATTGAGTCACACTGTGGTATTGGCTACATTAGTCTAACAAGCAACACTGTTTCCCCTTGCAATGGAAAAATGAAGCAATGTGTCACAGTTGTATGATCATGCACATTTTAGGGTGCTCCAAGATGAGCTCTACTGATCTCAGAAGGCTACTGTGGTGACATGTATCTCTAGTGTGCACAAAGTAATCAGCAGATGATTTCACACATGTTGACCTAGGAATGTCATGCATGTCATTGAAAAATTGGACTTCCAGGCATAGGGGTTAAAGCTGTATTAACTGGCTTGGCAGAGAACGTCACATTCTGCCATGTAATGTAAGTAGATTAAAGCAGCTGCAGATGCCAAACAAAGTGTAACTCTATAAGTATAACAATGATAATATTAATAGCATGGCTGGATTTGTTTATAAGAAATAAAAATCATTTCCTGAGCCCAGTTTGTCTTATAAGTAATATCTCCGTTTGCATTTCATTGTTCCAAATTGTTTTTAACATGAAGCGATTAATGTGATTGGATCATCTTCTGCATTTAAGTAATATTGACTAAGAATTTGATTTTTCTGTCTTCTTATTTTACATTGCACGGTTTTCAATTTTATTATAGGCTTCAACTTTTAGAAAATAGATGAATACTATACTAATTTGTCCAAATTTTAGTTTCTTGAATAATGGACTTTGGCTGCCTTGAAAGCCAATGTATTCAGCTAAATTTATTAGACCCTCCTAATCTCCAATATTTATTTACTGTTTCCTCTGAGGTTTTCTTCCTTTCAAAAATAAATTATGAATATGTCAAACAAAGTAGCTCTAACAAAAAACAAGAAAACAAATGGTCTTGTAAAATGACCCTAAAGGAAAGAAACATTACGCTAATCTTGTAATTCTGTTCTAATAGTCGTTAATAGAGATCTGGAGCTGGAAATTTTGGGTTTCCTTCTCTGCAAGTCACAAGCACCAAGCACATATTTCATTCAAAAATGCCAATCTGTCCCTATGTATCTTTCAAAGTAATACTCACTGATGAATCTCAAAAATAGGGTTAACATTAGTGACTCCTTTGAAGTAAGTTCTCTTAACTCGATTTTATTTATATTACTAAGTCACTCATCAATACATATTTACAGAGAACTGACTATGTAGAAGGCACACCAGCCTTTATGAGAGACAGTAAAAGCCCTAAAACACAATCTCCACACACAAAGATACAGTGTAACAAGTGGCAGTTGAATGAATAGAAAAATTAAAAAAAAAACCAAACACTATATTACAAAGACCCCAAAACTCTGACCATTTGCATATCAGTTATAGTCCATTTTAAGACACACAAGAGAATTTGTTTCCCAATTACTGCAAGATCCTTGAATAGATTATCAAAAGGTTCCTAATTTTAAAACCCAAAGCTGCTAGAATAAAAAAATTCTCAGTGGTCAGAGGATGAACCAAAGAAAAGAAGAGGAGTGACTTTTTTTTTTTTGAGAACCACTTCTTCCTATTAAATAGATTAGTGAATTAAATTGTCAGCAAAAATAAATCTCTGGAAGAAAATGTTGGCATGAATCAGTGGAGCATATCCTTAGATTGTATGTTTAAATCTGAGAAATAACACACTTGAAGAAAAGAAATGGATGTGAAAGTTTCTCATAATTAGAAGGGGATGGGAATTCTATCACTGGGGCATAACATGTCACATGTATTATGTTTATTATGTTTTACCTGCTGTATAAATTATTTTAATTAAGTTTAGTCCCACCATTGACATTTCCTCTGAAAGCTTAGAAGAATGTTCTACTGGGAATCCAATCAAGAGTTAGAATAATAATCAAAGTGCACTAGCACAACAGTTCTCCTAAATATCCCCAAATATAAACATACTTGGGCTTTTGTTTTCTCAGCTTATGAACAGATTTTTTTTTAAGTAAAGAGAATTTCTTTTGCAGGTGAATCATTAAACACTGGGGACAAGCAGAGTAATTATAAAGTCCTTCAGGATGTCCGTCAAACTGTCCAGAGATTCCCTGAGGTGCTATAAGACCAACAGTTCTGGCATTTTTTACTAGTCTGAGGAGACACTGGGCAGTCCCCAATATGTGTAATATGATTAATGTTGTGTTTAAGTACCTTCCTTTCCTTATTATTTAACCTAAGTTGTTAACTGTGAACTAAATCAATCAACACATGTACGTTTTCCTCTTTTTTCATCTCACTACTTGACATCAGAAATACAATTCATTTTTATATAGTGTTCTTAAATGTGTCCATCATACAGAGTATTTTTTAGCAGTTATTGACCTAAATACTTAATCATCCTGAATTTCCTTTGGGAGTTCAGGCACATGTTTGAATGGAATTCTGGTCCTGCTATCACTGAAGAATAAGACTAAATAGTCTCAGATAATGGGAAAATAATTTGATGACAAGCAGCTCTGTGAGGAAAACCTGTCTTTATTCTCTTCTTTTTCCAAGTGCTTCTCCATAAGGCTTTAGAATTGCTTCTTCTGGTTTATAGCATCCTATTTCAGTTTTACCCCTTAATAAAGTGACTGATTTCAGGCAAATTGCTCATCTCCATTGGGACCCAGGAACAACTCATTCAGTACTTATTTTGTGTTAAATAGTAGGTGCCAAGAGTGTAACATCATAACAGATTATCCATTTTATAATGCCTTCCACACACTACAGTCTTACTCTGCATGAATGCTCCTTCACTTGCTCTTCACAGCAACTTTAGGAAGCGGGTGCTGTTATGCTAGTTTTTCAGATGTGGACACTAAGGCTTACAGAGGGTAAGTTATTTACCCTGGGTCACAGAGCTGGTAATTTCAGGGTGGGGATTTTATCTCAAGGCTGTCTACAAAGCCCCCCCCCCCTTTTAAGCATAACAACATACAAACATGAACATTCTTGCCATATGATCATTCCATTCTTTGTACATAATCAATAACTACCAATATCATCACATAGTTGTATATTCATCACCATGACCATTTATTAGAACATTTGCATCAATTCAGAAAAAGAAATAAACAGAAAAAAGAAAAAAGGAAGAAACTCATACATACCATTCCCCATACCCCTCCCTCTCATTGACTGCTAGTATTTCCATCTACCCAATATACTTAGCTTTTGTTTCCCCTATTTTTTTCTACACCCCTTATCACTTCCTTTCATTGACAACTAGTATGCCAATCTACTCAATTTATTGTAACATTTGTCCTCCTATTATTTATTAATTTTTAATCCATACGTTTTATTCAACTGTCCATACTGCAGATAAAAGGAGCATCAGACCCAAGGTTTTCACAATCTCACAGTCACATTATGAAAGTTGTATCATTATAACAGTCATCAAGAAACATGGCTACTGGAACACAGCTCTACATTTTCAGCCATTTCCCTGCAGCTTCTCCAATATACCTTAACTAAAAAGTTGATAGCTATATAATGCGTAAGAATAACCTCCAGGATAACCTCTTGACTCTGTTTGAAATATCTCAGCCATTGACACTTTGTCTCATTTCTCTCGTCCTCCTTTTGATCTAGAAGTTTTACCCAATCCCTTGATGCTGAATCCCAGCTCATTCTAGGGTTTCTGTTCCACATTGCCAGGAAGGTTTACACCCCTGGGAGTCATGTTCCATGTACAGAGGGCGAGGGCAGTGAGTTTGCTTGTCATGTTGGCTGAGAGAGAGAGACGCCACATCTGAGCAACAAAAGAGGTTCTCTGGGGGTGATTCTTAGGCCTAATTTTAAGTAGCTTAGCCTATCCTTTGTGGGGTTAAGTTTCATATGAATAAACCCCAAGATTGAGGGCTCAGCCCATTGCTTTGGTTGTCCCCACTGCTTGTGAGAATATCAGGAATTCTCCACATGGGGAAGTTGAATTTCCCCCTTTCTCACCATTCCTCCAAGGGGATTTGCAAAACCCATTTTTAAACACTATGATTTGTGACCTCATTTCCCTCATATGTATGATAGGGAAGTCAGACTATATGAGATTCTCAAACAGAGATTCTAAAATCAGAGGTGAGTTCAACTGGAGCAATGAAAGTTCCCAGGGGTCTCAAAATGTGGTAGGAAAACCAGCAATTTCAGCATCACCAAGACACTTCTTAGAGATACAAATTATCTGGCTGAACCCCAAGCTGAGTCAGAAACCCTGGGTGGGGGTGGGAGTGTAGTGCTGCAAGTACTGCTTTAATGAGCCTCCAGGTGATTGTACTGGTACCAAGTTTAAGAGTGCTTTTGAGTCCCAGCTCTAACTTGCATTGTCTATGTGACTTACATAAGACACTTCACCTCTTGTAGAAAGAAGAAATAATGGGGCAGTTTTCTGTGTAAGGAGGGGTTCCCTTTGTCCTTGTCATTAGGTGCAGAATTTGAAAGGCTCTAGAGGAGATAATCTGTAATGTTCATTCCCATTCTATAAATTCCAGGAACAGCAACTAGGACATATATATATATATATATATATATATATAACTACCAAATCCCTTTTCCCAAGCCACTTGACATATCTTTATGACATACAAATTGACTTTATTTTGTTTGGACAGATGGTCTTCTTATTTTAAACTTTTTTATTGTCTAGTATAATATATATACAAAGCAAAGAAATGAAAAAGCAATGGTTTTCAAAGCGCTATTCAAGTAGTGGTTACAGAATAGATCACAGAGTTTGTCATGGGCTGCCATAAAATCCTCTCAATTTTTTCCTTCTCGCTGCTCCAGAATATAGGAAGCTAGAAGGCTGAAATACTTTTTTACCATCATAATCAATTTTTTTCCTTCTTTTTTTGTGAACAATAACATATTTACAAAAAAGCTATAAATTTCCAAGCACAGCACCACAATCAGTTGTAGAATATATTTCAGACTTTGACATAAGTTACAAATTCACAATTTTAGGTTTTTACTTCTAGCGGCTCTGAAATACTGGAGACTAAAAGAGATACCAATTTAATGATTCAGCATTCATATTCATTTGTTAAGTCCTATCTTCTATGTATAATTCCACTATCACCTTTGATCTTTCCGTACCTCTCATTGGGGTTGTTTGGGCTATGGCAATTCTAAATTTTTGCTTTCGCAAGGGTCTGTCACTAATATGGAGTAGGGAGATGGAACTATGTGATGTTCTGGAGAGACTGGGCTAGATTTCAGGACTTATCTGGACCAGGGACCCATCTGGAGGTCATAGGTTTCTGAAAAGTTACTCTAGTGCATGGAATCCTTGTGGAATCTTATATATTGCCCTAGGTGTTCTTCAGGATTGGCTGGAATGGTCCTGGTTGGGGGTTGGCAGCTTATGATAGGTGGCAAGTTCTGCTTGAAGCTTGTGTAAGAGTAACTTTCAGAGTAGCCTCTTGACTCTATTTGAACTCTCTCTGCAACTGATACTTAATTAATTAAGGTTCTTTTCCCCCTTTTGGTCAAGATGTAATTGTTGATCCCACAGTGCCAGGTCTGTATTCATCCCTGGGAGTCATCTCCCACATTCCCAGGGAGACTTTCACCCCTGGATGTCATGTCCCATGTAGGGGGGAGGGCAATGATTTCACTTGCAGGCTTAGAGAGACTGAGACCATATCTGAACAACAACAGAGGTCGTCCAGGAGTAACTCTTAGGCATGCTTATAGGTAGTCTAAGCTTCTCTGCTACTACATAAGCTTCACAAGAGTAAGCCTCATGATTGAGGACATGGCCTATTAATTTGTATGTCCCTAAGGTTTGACACAGTATCAGGGAATTCCCTGATGGTAAAGTTTAATAGTTCCATAGTCCTTCTCCCCTCCCTCAGGGGATTTTGCTGATGCTTTTTGATTATCTGGTTAATTTACTCTAAGATGTTTCCAGGCATTACAATAATCTACACAGGATTAAAGGGCCTCTTTCTCATTCTGTGCTCCCCATGTTTCAGTTGTTCAAATGAGCTATACAGATAGGTTGAATTAGATTATGCACTACAGAAAATTTTCAGTTCCAGATCAAATAAAACTTTCTTCCATGGGTCTCAAAGAGTATGCGTGGTTCTAAAATATAGACACTGTCCTTCTTACCCCTATGTTCTGAATTACTTTAACCTCAACCTGTTTGGCTTTGTTCTTATCTCTAAAATCAGGTTAAATATATAAAACAGCCTCTCAAAATCCAGAAATAATAATCACAACTCCGGACTTAATGTGTCTACTCTAAAATCTCACAAACTAGGGCCCTGTTTTCTTATAAGCATTTTCTAAAGGTGACCATACCATTGTTGTTTTTTTGTTTCTGGCTTACTTTGTCTCACCAAATGTCCCACATGTTCATTCACATCATTGCATGTCTCATGACTTTGTTCCTTTTTGTAGCAGCACAACCTTCATTCATAAGTATACACCATCATTTGCAAATCTACTTCTCCATCAGTGCATCCTTCAGCCACCTGTATTTATAAAGCATCATGTAGAGGGCCCAAAGTCCACAGTCCATCAACACTCTCAATTTTATATAATTTCATTGTTCCCAAGAGACAGAAAACCAAAAAACATACCCTTTCCAAATAGGAGATCTAAACCTCCTCTTAACTCGTGTCCCCTCAACGCCTTATTGACCTGTGCCGTTGCTGTGGTAGTGCTGATGGTTTCCTTTTGAACATAGCTCATAGCATACAATAGCAGTTTTCCCCCTGTACTCTGGACTTAAACACTCTTTATACAAGAATCGTATCTTTGAAGTAACTCTTACAAGAACTCATTCATATTTCTAGTGTGAGTCAGTGGGATACAAAGGTCTATACAACCCATTTCAATCATGTTCATCTTCAATATGGTAATATTACTTCTAAACCCACTAGAGAATCACCTTCACTCCTATCTATTCGCTTACATTGGAGTTCAACCTCATTAGCTAACGGTCCACCCATCTCTAGCTGCTATGTATCTCTAAGTCCCCTGTATTCTGTATTCTAAGTCTCTGATTATACCTTTATGCTGGTCATAAAAGTGGAATCATACAGTGTTATAGTTTGCTAGCTGCCGGAATGCAATATACCAGAAATGGAATGGCTTTTAAAAGGGGAAATATAATGAGTTGCTAGTTTACAGTTCTAAGGCCAAGAAAATGTCCCAATTAAAACAAGTCTATAGAAATTTCCAATCTAAGGCATCCATCCAGGGAAAGATACCTTGGTTCAAGAAGGCTGATATAGTTCAGGGTTTCTCTCTAAGTGAGAAGGCACATGGCAAACACAGTCAGGGCTTCCCTTGCATCTGAAAGGGCACATGGCAAACACGGCATCATCTGTTAGCTTTCTCTCCTGGCTTCCTGTTTCATGAACCTCTCCAGGAGGCATTTTCTTCCTCATCTCCAAAGGTCACAGGCTTATGGACACTCTGCTTCTCATGGCTATGTCGTTCATCTCTGCTGTCTCAGAATCTCCTCTAAAATGTTCCCTCTTTTATAGGACTCCAGTAAACCAATCAAGACCCACCCAAATGGGTGGAGTCATGTCATCACCTAAACCACTTTAACAGCCACTCTTGGCTAAACCACATCATTCAGGGAGATGATCGGATTACAGTTTCAAACATACAGTATTGAATAGGGACTACTCCACTTTTATGAAATGTGATTTTGATCAAAACATGGCTTTTCTAGGGGGCATACTTTCTTTCAAACCAGCACATTCTGCAAATAATGATGTGAGTTTTGCCCCTTCCTTTCCAATTTGGATGTCTTTTATTTCTTTGTCCTGC
Source organism: Tamandua tetradactyla (assembly GCF_023851605.1). Lineage (NCBI taxonomy): Eukaryota > Metazoa > Chordata > Mammalia > Pilosa > Myrmecophagidae > Tamandua > Tamandua tetradactyla. The sequence continues at coordinate 73,564,516 of NC_135331.1, forward strand.
CTGATTGCTCTAGCTAGAACTTCTAGCATAATGTTGAATAATAGTGGTGACATTGGGCATCCTTGTCATGTTTTTGATCTTAGGAGGAAGGCTTTCAGTCTCTCTCCATTGAGTATGATGCTAGCTGTTGGTTTTTCATATATTCCCTTTTTCATATTGAGGTAGTTACCTTTGATTCCTATCTTTTGAAGTGTTTTTATCAGAAAAGGATGCTGAATTTTTTATTTCCAGATAGCTCCTTATTTCTCTAGCAATTTCTTCTTTGATACACTGGTTATTTAAGAGTATGTTATTCAATCTCCAAATATTTATGAATATTGTCATTCTTTGGTGGTTATTGAAATCCAGCTTCATCCCATTGTGATCAGAGAAAATGCTGTGAACAATTTCAATATTTTTAAATTTATAAAGACCTATTTTGTTACCCAGCATATGATCTATCCAGGGGAGTGTTCCATGAGCACTAGAGAAGAATGCATAGCTTTGTGCTTTGCAGTGCAATGACTTATGTATGTCTGTTAGGTCTAATTCATTTATCAAGTTATTTAACTTCTGTATTTCCTTGTTGATCTTCTGTCTGGTTACTCTATTTATAGAGAGTGATATATTGAAGTCTCCTACTATTATTGTTGAAAAATCTGTTGCTACCTTCAGTTTTGCCAATGTCTGTCTCATTTACTTTGGAGCTCCTTGATTGGGATATAAACATTTATGATTGTTATATCTTCTTGATGAATTGCCCCTTTAGTTAGTATATAGTGTTTTTCTTTGTCTCTTTTAATGTATTTACATTTAAAGTCCATTTTGTCTGATATTCATTCATATAGCTACTCCTGCTATCTTTTGGCTACAACTTACAATTTGCATGGAACATCTTTTCTCATCCTTTTACTTTCAATCTATTTTATCTTTGTGTCTAAGATGAGTCTCTTGTAAGTAGCATATAGCTGGATTGTGTTTCTTATACCATTCTGCCAATCTGTATCTTTCAATTGGCATGTTTAGTGCATTAACATTCAAAATTATTACTGAAAAGGTGTTTCTTGATTCCACCATCTTATCATTTTTATTTTATTGGTCAGATCTATATATTCTTTTCCCTCTTTCTCTTTGTATTCTTTAAATTACCCTCAGTGGTACTCTTCAATTCTGCCCTCCTCCAGACCTCCCTCTCCTGTCTTTTATTTTCAGCTGGCAGAACTCCTTTTAGTATTTCTTGTAGGGCTGGTCTCTTGTTGACACATTCTTTCAGTACTTTTTTGTCTGTGAAAACTTCAATCTTTCCCTCAATTTTAAAGCACAATTTGACTGGCTTTGCTGGAATTCTTTCTCTTTCAAGATCTTGAATATATCGTGCCACTGCCTTCTCACCTCCAGGGTGCTAGTTGAGTAGTCTGAATTCAGTCTTATTTGATTTCCCTTGTGTGTAGTAGATTGTTTTTCTCTTGCTGCTTTCAGGATTTTCTGCTTCTCTGCAAGATTTGACAGACTGATTAGTATGTACCTTAGGGAAGGCCTATTTCGATTTATTCTATTTGGAGTTCTTTGGGTTTCTTTGACTTGTATATTTGTGTTCTTTACGAGGGTTGGGAAATTTTTCCCCATTATATCCTCAACCACTCTTCTTAACCCTGTACTCCTCTCTTCTCCTTCTCAGACAGCAATGATTGATTTATTTGCGTGCTTTTTTTTTTTGTCTATCAGTTCCCTGAGTTCCCATTCAATTTTTTCCATCTTTTTTGCCATTTGCTGTTTTGGGTCTTTGAAGTCAATTATCTTGAGCCCTATATCACCTATTCTTTCTTTTGTCTCTTAAAATCTGGTGTTATATGTCTCTAGTATGTTTTTTATTTGGTCAACAGAGTCTTTAATCTCTGTATTTCCACTATTATTTATTTATTTATTCTTTCAAATTCCTCTTTGTGCTCTTCTACTGTTTTCTAGATCTCCTTTATATCATTTGCTATCCCACTTATTTTATAAAGTAGAGTTGCATGAACATCTTTGAATAGTTGTTCCAATGTCAGTGTCTCCCCTGGTGTTTTAATTTGGTCATTAGGCAGGGCTTTAACTGTCTGCATTGTGATATGTTTAGTGATCTTCTGCTGTCTTTGTCGCATGTAGATATCTTGATTGATTTACTTTGAGAGTTGATTTCTTTCGGTAGCCTAAGGCCTTGTGTTTGCGTGATGGTTGTACAGCAGGGAGCAGGGCACAGGGTGGTACGCTCAGTACAGCGATTTGTTTCAGGGCAGGTATGGGTGCAGTCAGGGATGTTAAGCTCGTGTTATGACATGGGCGCCCAGGGCCCAGGGAGGATGTAGCTGTGTGGGTGCACCTGTGTGGGGGATGTGACCCTGGTGTGCACTGGTCTAAGGCACAGGGCCCTTTGTGTGTATGCTTAGAGCTGTGGCAGCAGGTCAGTGTTATGCCTTCATGGATTGGGGGTAGATGTCACCTGGCTGTGCAGGCCGGCACTTTCTTAGAGCTGAGAAGTGATGCTGAGGGCTGTGGCATGCGTGGTTCTAGGATGGCTGTGATGTGATCTAAGTCTCAAGTACAGACACACTACTTTCAGCTTCTGACACGGAATCTTTAACTTAATTACACCATCAAAGACCCTATTTCTAAATAAGGCTGTGTTCATCTATACTGGATTAGAATTTGGGCATGTGTTTTGGAGGACACTATTCAGCCCACTGCAGACGATGAATATTAAAATTACCTTCCAAATGAAGAGATATTTGCCCTGATATGCAAAAGCTGAATTAAGCCTAGGTGGAAAGATGTCCTAGAAGAAGAAAACAATTTCTTCAGAGGCATTTGCTCATGAACCTCATTAGTTTATAGAACTATGTCTGGTGTGGCTGGAGAAAAGTAGGAGAGGGGCTGGAAAGGGGAAAAGAGAAAGTTGATAAGATCATGGTAGGGTCATCAATTTCAATTCCCACATCATCCTGCTAGGTCTGTAGGATTTTTTTTTATCACTTTGCAGAAGAGAAAACTGAACCTCTACTCAGTTCACATTTTTTTCCCAGCTCCCCTCTTGCATTCTTTCTGCTGCAGTAGATGCCTTCCGTAAAATGTGATTATTCTCAGATTCAACATAAAGCCTGTAACAGCAGTTTCCAAATCTTACTGTATCATAGAAGGAAAGGTATTATTATTATTAAAATAATTATTTTGTGCTTTCTTGAAATAGGAAACCCTATAATTAGAATTCCTTAATCAAAGTCTTAAATCCTTGATTTAGATACAAGGCATTATGCTCCAGTCTAGAATATATTGAGTGTATCCTTTTTAATAGCCTGCCTTTCACATGTAATCCAATATTCCACCTACTTATAAAAAAGCCTGAAGGGCAGTTGAGTCTAGTGGTTCAGGGAGCAGGCTCTGGTGTTGAACTAGATAATATGTATGAAACACTGTTTATATATATTCTGTACTCAACATATTTTTAAAGTATATTATCAATATTATACTTAATAAAAAAGGCTTGACCTATATGGCATAAATCAGGAGAAATTATGTCATGGTTTTATTATTTTTATTCTGTAAGAATGAACACAACCAAGAATTCTATATACCTACATAAAATTCCACCTTGATGTTGAATTTGTGTTTACCTCTAACACATGAAGATATTACTCCAGAGATAAACAATGTAGGCGTTATTGAATTTTTTCAAATTTCTTTTTATTTCATGCTAAGAAGAAAATATAGTCAATGCAGAGTATAAAATAGAAAAGTCATAAGAAATAGGAATCACTTCAAAATAATTACCAAAAAGGAAAGTTGCTATTAGGCATCTAAGATTATATGCATTATTTTAATTAAGGGTCCTTGGAAATACATATGGCTTCCTTTGAATAATAAGCATCTACTGATGAGGAATGATTAGAAAATGCAATCTGTTTTACAGATTCAATTAAATAAGCTTCATTTTGATAATGGTGAATGATTAGAGAAATGGTATCAGAATCATACTTTGAGTCATCATTCAAAGAATCTATTTTTTAAAAATGATCTGCAATGTAATTTACTAGATAATGATTACAGGGCTTCAGAATAATGGAAGACGTTTAGGAGTGATTAAATCATATATGTTAATCATTCAATGAGTTAATGTTATTGATGAGTTTAAAGAATTTTCATTTATTCACAAAAGACAACCATCTCTGCCAGCCAAACCTATAATTACTGAGATATGAGCCTCAGAAGCTAGTGTCTATCTCACATATAGGGACAACATCCAAATCGCCCAAAATCCATTGGCCTTATTTTTCCCTTTCTCATAGCATTTATTTTGAGTTTAAGGCATTTAGGAATATTTAAATGAGATTATTGTTGCTCCTATTTTCTGTTTCAGACAAAGCTAGGAATGATTAGCATTATGAGGCAATGTAAAAGTATTACAGGGTAAAATGTTATATACTTATTTGTCATCAAGAACATAAGACTTTTTAGGTTATAAAAAATTGAGGTTAGCATGTATTTTTAAATCTATTTCAAATGCAATTTCAATATGTATTTCTCTCCTAGCAGCACGGATTTATTATTCACCTATACCCTAATGCCTTCCATCATAGAGAAATAGAAAATCACAAAAAGTTTGCTTTTTAAAAACTTGCACTATATTTTTTTTTTTTTTTTTTTTTTCTTTTAGAGTACTGTTTTTTTTTATTAATTAAAAAAAGAATTAACAAAACAATTAGAAATCATTCCAATCTACATGTACAATCAGTAATTCTTAATAACATCACATAGTTGCATATTCATCCTTTCTTAGTACATTTGCATCAATTTAGAAAAAGAAATAAAAAGACAACAGAATAAGAATTAAAACAATAATAGAAAGAAAAAAAAACAAAAAAAACAAAAACAAAAAACCTATACCTCACATGCAGCTTCATTCAGTGTTTTAATATAATTGCATTACAATTGGGTAGTATTGTGCTGTCCATTTCTGAGTTTTTATATCCAGTCCCGTTGTACAGTCTGTATCCCTTCATCTCCAATTATCCCTTCTCTTTTTTTTTTTTTTTTTTTAATTAACGGAAAAAAAGAAATTAACCCAACATTTAGAGATCATACCATTCTACACATGCAATCATTAATTCTTAACATCATCACATAGATGCATGATCATCATTTCTTAGTACATTTGCATTGGTTTAGAAGAACTAGCAACATAACCGAAAAAGATATAGAATGTTAATATAGAGAAAAAAATAAAAGTAATAATAGTAAAATCAAAACAAAACAAAACAAAACAAAACAAAAACCTATAGCTCAGATGCAGCTTCATTCAGTGTTTTAACATGATTACTTTACAATTAGGTATTATTGTGCTGTCCATTTTTGAGTTTTTGTATCTAGTCCTGTTGCACAGTCTGTATCCCTTCAGCTTCAATTACCCATTGTCTTACCCTGTTTCTAACTCCTGCTGAACTCTGTTACCAATGACATATTTCAAGTTTATTCTTGAATGTCTGTTCACATCAGTGGGACCATACAGTATTTGTCCTTTAGTTTTTGTCTGGATTCACTCAGCATAATATTCTCTAGGTCCATCCATGTTATTACATGGTTCATAAGTTTATCTTGTCTTAAAGCTGAATCCATTCTGCCATTCTATGTCTTTTGATTGGGAAATTCAGTCCATTAACTTTTAGTGTTATTACTGTTTGGATAATATTTTCCTCTACCATTTTGGCTTTTGTATTATATATATCATATCTGATTTTCCTTCTTTCTACACTTTACTCCATACCTCTCTCTTCTGTCTTTTCGTATCTGACTCTAGTGCTCCCTTTAGTATTTCTTGCAGAGCTGGTCTCTTGGTCACAAATTCTCTCAGTGACTTTTTGTCTATAAATGTTTTAATTTCTCCTTCATTTTTGAAGGACAATTTTGCTGGATATAGGAGTCTTGGTTGGCAGTTTTTCTCTTTTAGTGATTTAAATATATCATCCCACTGTCTTCTAGCTTCCATGGTTTCTGCTGAGAAATCTACACATAGTCTTATTGGGTTTCCCTTGTATGTGACAGATTGTTTTTCTCTTGCTGCTTTCAAGATCCTCTCTTTCTCTTTGACCTCTGACATTCTAACTAGTAAATGTCTTGGAGAACGCCTATTTGGGTCTATTCTCTTTGGGGTGCGCTGCACTTCTTGGATCTGTATATTTAGGTCTTTCATAAGAGTTGGGAAATTTTCAGTGATAATTTCTTCCATTAGTTTTTCTCCTCCTTTTCCCTTCTCTTCTCCTTCTGGGACACCCACAACACGTATATTTGTGCGCTTCATATTGTCATTCAGTTCCCTGATTCCCTGCTCAAGTTTTTCCATTCTTTTCCCTATAGTTTCTGTTTCTTTTTGGAATTCAGTTGTTCCATCCTCCAGTTCACTAATTGTAGCTTCTGTCTCTTTAGATCTACCATTGTAGGTATCCACTGTTTTTTCCATTTTTTCTTCTTTGTCCTTCACTCCCACAAGTTCTGTGATTTGTTTTTTCAGATTTTCTATTTCTTCTTTTTGTTCAGCCCATATCTTCTTCATGTCCTCCCTCAATTTATTGATTTGGTTTTTGAAGAGTTTTTCCATTTCTGTTCGTATATTCAGCATTAGTTGTCTCAGCTCCTGTATCTCATTTGAACTATTGGTTTGTTCCTTTGATTGGGCCATATCTTCAATTTTCCGAGCGTCATCCATTATTTTCTGCTGGTGTCTGGGCATTTGATCAGATCTCCCTGGGTGTGGGACCCAGCTGGTTGAAAGGTTTTTCTGTGAAATCTCTGGGCTCTGTTTTTCTTTTCCTGCCCAGTAGGTGGCGCTCGTGGCGGTCGTTTGTCTGCGGGGCAGTCGGCCCGGGAAACCGCGCGTGGAGGCGGGGGTCGCTGGCCGTGGCTTGGGGGAGTGCCGGTCCAAATTGCCCAGCTGGCCCGAGACGCCAAGCGTGACGGGAGAGCCCCGCTATCCAATGTTCCCAGTCAGACCGGGAAGCCACGTGCGTGGAGGGGACCCCAGACGCCAGCCACCCCAGCCGGGAAAACGTGCACCCCTCGGGTATCTCACAGCAGTGGATTCTCCCTACCCGTTCAGCCGTTCCAGAATGGGGTACGCTGTCTTTTTTGGTCTCTGTCGTGACTCCGGGAGCTGTTTTGTATTGTTTCTGTTTCTTTAGTTGCTTTTCTGGAGGAGGAACTAAGACCCGCGCGTCTTACTAAGCCGCCATCTTCTCCGGAAGCTGCACTATATTTTTTTGAGGAGAAGCATGCAATATGATTCATTTGTTACAATGATAAGGAACAGAGAATATTGCCTTGAGACATGATTTGGATTTATAGACAAATGTAAACTTTTTGCTAGAATAAATATCAAAATGTATTATGCCTAGATCAGAAGATGCAGTTAAGATAAAAAGGGACAATATTTACAGATGCTATCAGATCATTTATCTTATGAATATGTAAAAGCTTGTTAAAAGGTTTTGATTTAAATTGTTTCCTTCCTTCCATGTTGATTGACAGTTCAATGAGATCAATAACTTACATTTGTATCATCAATCTGCACAGCAATATTAAAATACATTCTCACATGTAATCTATATAAAAGGGATATATATAACATTAACCTCTAGTTCCTGTCTCTTTCTTATTATGATGACATCATGGTATCAAAACAGGAAATGTCAGAATGAGAAAAGGAGGTAAAGTTTAAGAAGAGGTAGGAAGAAAGGACCCCTGTTTTGTTTCCATACTATCATCCAACAGGGTTTTGAACAGTGATGCTTAGTAACTGTAAATAAAATATATATTATATTCTGGACCTAGGAGAAGAGAGTCAGGCCATAGATAGAAATTACTTTTCTAATACTGCATTATAGATATTTATATTGTAATTAATAACTTAAGCACTTCTTCAAAATAAATATCTCTAAGATAAAAGGATATAACAAAAGTACAGGATTATATTGTGCTAGTTCATTGGTTAGCTATCAAAGTAATAAAACATTCTTCAGTTGTTGGATTGCATTATTCTGTCAGACATCCTGGTATTTTTGAGAAACAAAGAACATGTGAAGGAAAAAGGCAATTGTGGAAATTCTAGAACTTGGCAGTGTGCTTTGTACAATTTCTAGTTTACATATGTATATTTTGAATTCAACTGAAAGATAGAATCAAGATTAGAGAAAAGTAGTATAATAAACAACATGAAAATAATCATACATCAAAGGATCTAAAATCATTGCTTTCCTTTTACTTTTAAAATCCCATGTCTCTTTCTGTTTGAATGTGGTCCGCAACATTGATTACCTTTAGAATCAGAAAAAAACTGCATCGACAATACAATTGTATATGGTAAGGGTTACATATATTTTGACCATTATTCAAAGTATATCTAGGTAGAAGCACAAACTTCAAAAGAAAAACCTGTGTTTTTGGGCAGGCACCGGGAATCGAACCCAGGTCTCTGGCATGGCAGGTGAGAACACTGCCAGTGAGTCACCATGGCCCACCTTCTGTTTATTTTTGCATTTCATATTTCCACTGCTGCTTATTAATTTTAGTGCCTCTATAATATAGAAACAATATCATTTTTACATTAATATTTTTGTGAAAAAATGGAATATTCTGAAGATGTTATTTCTTAGAAAAACAAAATTTCAAAAGATGCCAAATTCTATAGTACAACAGAAGTTTAGCTTATTTTTGTTAGTTTTTCAACTAGGATATTTGGAAGGAAACAATTATATTAACACATATCAAAATGACAATATTGATTGGTTAATTAAATAATTGAACCTGTCTGGGTTGAATCCTTTATTACCGAAATATCCTTTTTTTCATGTTTTGGGTGTTAGGAAAAAATGTCATCTTTATACATTGCTAAAGCATTGTTCTTTTAAATGCTTGAAGATCAAAATAAAACTACATTATTTTGCATGTACAGATATGCGACACTAGGCTCTGAAAATAGAATCTCTAAAAATAAACTATGAATAAGAAATCATTGGCTTCTTCTGTCATACTGTATTAGTAGACTTGATTGTTTCTTTAGCATTATCGCAAACTCTGTTAAATCAATTCACTAATTTTCTCTTCCTGATTAATTGTTTTAGGTAATTTATCAAATATGTGGATTTAATAAACATACAGTTATCCTTTTAAAAATAAGCAATCCTTACCCTGTTGGCCACACCACAGCAATAGTGTATTTGCAACAGTGGAGAACTTGATTTCCATTAGTACTAGTAGTGGGGGAAGGGAAAGGGTAGATGCTGGCTCTGACTGCACAGAGGCATGAAGTTTTGCTTAGGTGCAACTTTCAAGAAATGTGTTAAGGTTATATAAAATAATAAAACACATTTTTACCTTTTTAATTTTACATTTACGAAGTTACATAAAATCCAACTCAGCCATCTTATGTAAAATTGAATGTAAGAGGATGTTTTAGTTCCTAGGCCTTTTTAAACAAAAACTGTAAAATGGGTTGGCTTAAACATTGGGGAATCATTAGCTTGTGGTTTTGAGGTTGGCAGAATGTCCAAATCAAGGCATCATCAAGACAACGCTTTCTCCCCAAAACTGTGGTGTTCTGGGACTGTGCAGGCCACACTTGTTCCTTTTGCTCATCACATGGCAAGGAACATGACTCTCTCTCTTCTCTTCCCAGTTCCATTTCAGTTATTGTTTATATGGCTTCCTCTCCCTGTCTGAATTTCATTCTCTTGAAAAGGACTCCAGTAATAGGATTAAGACCCATCCTGATTGAGCTGTATCACACCTTAACTGAAGGAGCCTCATCGTAAGTCCTACTTACAATGGATTCGCAGCCATAGGAATGGGCTAAATTTATACACATGTTCTCTGGGGTGTACACAGTTTCGAAACACAGCAGAGGATATGGCTTTGCACCAAATCTGCTTCTGATTCTTTCCTGTGTGAGGCACATATACATGTAGAAGGAATTTCTTCAGATATTTTAGGACCCCTGGATATCCTATCATAACATCCTGCAGCATTTAATTTAATAATTGAACCAAAATATTTATCTATCTTATATAAGTAACCTCAAAATCCCTAGCAACTATTCAATCCCTGATATATAGCAGGTACCCAATATATATATATCTTTATATATACATAGTGCTTTTTAAAGATTCATTGTGTTGAACTGTTTCATGGACTTAAAAAAAATTTTATTCTAGTAACTTATATAGAACCTAAAATGTCTTCTTTTAGCCACACTCAAATTTGTAATTCACAGTGCTGATAATTTTGTTCACAGTGTTGTGCTACCATTTCTACCATTCGTTATTAAAACTTTCTCATTGTCCCAAATAGAAACTCTGCACATTTTAAGCCTTAATTTCCTCTCCTTTACCTCCATCCTAGCCCCTAGCAACTTTTATTCTAGATTTTGACTTATGAGTTTGCTTATTCTAATTATTTCATATCAATGAAATAATACATTTGTCCTTTGTGTCTGACTTATTTCACACATGATATCTTCAGGGTTCACCCACGTTGTCACATGTATCAGAACGTCATTCTTTTTCAGGGCTAAATAATATTCTACCTTGCTTGTCCATTCATCAGTCGATGGATGTTTGGGCTCCTTCCTTCTTTTGGTAAGTTTTATAATGCCACTATGAGCATCGGTGTGCAAATATCCGTTCAAATATCCTATTTTTAGTTGTTTGGGGTATATACCTAGGAGTGGGATTATTGGTTTATATCATAATTCTATGCTTAACCTTTTGAGAAATTGTCAAACTGTCTTGTCCAGAAGTTGTACCATTTTACATTCCCACCAGCAATGAATGAGTGTTCCTATTTCTCCACATCATCTCTAACACTTGAAATTTTCTGAATTCTTTTTAATAGTAACTATTCTGGTGGACATGAAATGGTATTGCACTGTGGCTTTGATTTGCACTTCCCTAATGGTTAATGAGGTTGAGCATCTTTGTATATGCTTTTGGTTATTGGGTATCTTCTTTGGAGAAATGGATGTTCAAGCCTTTACCCAATTTTTAGTTGGGTTCTTTGTCTTTTTGCTGTTGAGCTGGAGGATTTCTTTGCATATTCTGGATATTAAACTTGCAATAATTGAGATCAAACGATATGAATATGGATGATGAGTGATCATGATAATCATTTGACATATATGCATGTTAGTTTCTAAGTATTTGTTTTATAAGTATCTGAACCTGGTCCAGATGACCTGCATTTAGAGTAATAAACATTTACGGTCTACTCAGACAGATACATACTAATAATTGTGCCAGTCAGTTGATCCCTCTCATTTATTGCCCTCACTCTTCTTGATGTATTTGATATCTATGTAGTCAATGCTAATTATTGCAAGGAAAATGAAAATAAATTATTTACTAGGGTAACTTTAAAGGATTGTTTTACTTCATAATTCTCTGCACACATTTTTCTAGACTCAGGAAAACTGGATCTATAAACATGAAAATTAACTTGACAAATAACAAAAGTTATGCTTCTTTATCTAATTGTCTGGGTCTTAATTTTAAATACCTCTTGCATTAGTAAGCTACCACAATGTGATATACCAGAACTAGAGTGACTTTTAAAAAGGGGAATTTAATACGTTATACGATTACAGTTTTAGGGAAGCAAAAGTGCCCAAATTAAGGCACCAACAAGAGGTTACCTTCACTCAAGAAAGGCTTATGGGTCAGGAACACCTCTGTCAGCTGAGAAGTCACATGGCTGGCCTCTGCTGGTCCCTTGCTCCTGGGTTCATATACCTTTAGTCTCTGTCCCTGTGGGGGTCCCTCACTTGGCTTCTCTAGGGCTGGCTTTCATCTGTTGGCTTCCCTTGGCTCTCTCCAGGTTGTGGCTTGCTGCATATCTCATAGCAATGTCTGCTGGGCTCCAAGCATCTCCAAACATCCATATCTCTGTTCTCCACACGTCAGCATGTGTCAGCTTTGCTCTGAAGTTTCTGTCGGCTCTGAGGCGTCTGTCGATTCTGTAGGCTCTGTCGTTTCTGACTCTCTCCAAAATGTTTCCTCTTTTAAAGGATTCCAGTCAGCTAATCAAGACCCATGTTAAGTGGGTCTCCACAAGTTGGAATCAGGATTAAAATATGGCTCTTCTGGGGTACATAAAACTTTCAGACCGGCACACCCCAGATAGGTGTAATCAGCCCTTGATTATTCCTTAGAGTCGTATGTTCAGGTTTGGAAAATGTTGAGTGGCTACTGTTATTCCTGACTTGTAAAAATTTAGGGAAGGATTAAACAAGAAAGAAAAATATAAAAGGAAAGAAAGAGAATCAAGGGTCTAGATTCTGGAGCCAGAATTCTCAGGAGCAATGCTCAAAATTACCTCTAAACTAAGTGGCCTTGGGAAGGTTTTTCTCTAAGCAACGCTTCTGTTTCTTTAGTCTGGAAAATAAGATAAGACAATTGTAAGGATTACATCAGTTAGTTCGTGTAACAATTTTAGAATAACGCCTGGCACATGTAAGTGCTCAAAAAAGATTAGCTACTATTATTACTATAACTATAATTAATATTGTTGCCATCACCTAAATATTGTTTGCTGGTGATGTTAGTTAATAGTGAAATATAATGAAGATACTAAATTGCTAATTTGTTAATCAGGACATGTATATTTCTATTCAAATTACTATAAAAATGGTAACAAAGAAAAATCAATGTTCTGAAATGTTTTCCTAAAATAATAAAAAATGTGAACATACTGTGGTCCCTCGCTATTAACAGTGTGATTAGCAAAAAATGACTGCATGTGCTAAAATTAATAATAATAATAAAATAAAATAACCTGCTTGCTTGTTTCCAATTTAATCTGTGAACATATTTTCTAAGCTACAGTTTAATAATAGATCTTAATGACATTCAGCAGAAGAAAAGATATCTTAAACTTAGAAAAAAAATCCATCAGTAAACTTTCTGATGCCTGGTGGTGGAAAGTGTTACATTTTTTTAAACCTTTTTATTTTCTAGTATGACATATATACAGAGCAAAGAAATAAAAAAGCAATAGTTTTCAAAACACTATTCAAAAAGTGATTATAGGATAGGTCCCAGAGTTTGTCATGGGCTACCATAAAATCCTCTCATATTTTTCCTTCTCACTGCTCTAGAATATAGGAGGCTAGAAGGCTTAAATACTTTTTTATTATCACAATCTAATGTTTTTCCTGCTTTTTTTGTGAACAATAACACATATACAAAAAAGCTGTAAGTTTCAAAGCACAGCACCACAATCGGTTGTAGAACATATTTCAGACTTTGACATGAATTACAAATTCACAATTTTAGGTTTCTATTTCTAGCTGCTCTAAAATACTGGAGACTAAAAGAGAAATCAACTTTAATGATTCAGCATTCATATTCATTTGTTAAGTCCTATCTTCTATGTATAACCCCACCATCACCTTTGATTTTTCCGTACCTCTCATTGGGGTTGTTTGGGCTATGGCAATTCTAAATTTTTGCTATTGGAAGGGTCTGTCACTAATATGGAGTAGGAAGATGGAACTATCTGATGTTCTGGAGAGGCTGGGCTTGGTTTCAAGACTTCTCTGGACCAGGGACCCATCTGGAGATTGTAGGTTTCTGGAAAGTTTCTCTAGTGCATGGAACCCTTGGGGAATCTTATATATTGTTCTAGGTGTTCTTTACGATTGGCTGGAATGGTCCTGGTTGGGGGTTGGCAGGTTATGATAGGTAGCAAGGTCTACCTGAAGCTTGTGTAAGAGCAACCTTCAGAGTAGCCTCTCGACTCTATTTGAACTCTCTCTGCAACTGATACTTTATTAATTAAATTTCTTTTCCCCTTTTTGGTCAGGATGTAATTGCTGATCCCACAGTGCCAGGTCTGTATTCATCCCTGGGAGTCATCTCCCATGTGGCCAGAGAGACTTTCACACCTGGAAGTCATGTCCAACGTAGATGGGGAGGGCAATAATTTCACTTGCAGAATTGGGCTTAGGGAGACTGAGGCCACATCTGAGCAACAACAAAGGTCCTCCCAAAGTAACTCTTAGGCTGGTCTATAGGTAGTCTAAGCTTCTCTGCTACCTACATAAGCTTCACAAGAGTAAGTCTCATGGTCGTGGGCTTGGCTTATTGATTTGGGTGTCCCTAAGGTTTGACACAGTATCAGGGAATTCCCTGATGGTAAGGTTAAATAGTTCCATAGTCTTTCTCCCCTCCCTCAGGGGACTTTGCTGATACTTTTTGATTATCTAGGTTAATATACCCTAGGAGGTTTCTAGGCATTACAAAAACCTATACAGGATTAAAGGAGCTCTTTCCTATTCTGTGTTTCCTGTGTTTCAATTGTTCAAATGAGCTATACAGATAGGTTGAATTAGATTATGCACTACAGAAAATTTCAGTTCCAGATCAAATAAACCTTTCTTCCATTGGTCTCAAAGAGTATGTATGGTTCTGAAATATAGACACTATCTTTCTTACCCCTATGTTCTGAATTACTTTAACCCCAACCTGTTCAGCTTCATCCTTATCTCTAAATATCAGGTTATATATATAAATCAGCCTCTCAAAATCCAAAAATAATAATCACCACTCCGGACTTAATGTGTCTACTCAAAAAGCTTACAATCTAGGCCCCTGTTTTCTTATAAGCATTTTCTAAAGGTGACCATACCATTCTTGTTTTTTTGTTTCTGGCTAATTTTGTCTCACCAAATGTTCCACATCATTGCATGCCTCACAATTTTGTTCCTTTTTGTAGCAGCACAACCTTCGTTCATAAATATACCCCATTGTTCGCCAATCTACTTCTCCATCAGTGCATCCTTCAGCCACCTGCAATCATCAGGCATCATGTAGAGGGCCCAAAGTCCACAGTCCATCAACACTCTCAATTTTAGATAATTTCATCATTCCTACAGGTCAGGAAACCAATAAAGACACCCTTTCCAAATAGGAAATCTAAACCTCCTCTTAACTTGTGTCCCTCACCAAATTATTTACTCTGTTGTTGCTGTGGTAGTGCTGATGGTTTCCTTTAGAACATAGCAAATAGCATGCAATAGCAGTTTCCCCCTGTACTCTGGACTTAAATACTCCTTATACAGGAATCATATCTTTGAAATAATTCTTACAAGAATTCATTCATATTTCTAGTGTGAGTCAGTGGGATATGTAGGTCTATACAACCCCTTTCAATCTTGTTCATCTTTAATATGGTAATGTTACTTCTAGACCCACTAGAGGATCATGTTTGCTCCTATCTATTCCCTTACATTGGAGTTCAACCTCATTAGCTAACGGTCCACCCTTCTCTAGCTTCTATGTATCTCCTATATTCTGTATTATAAGCCTCTGATTATACCTTAATGCTGGTCCTAAAAGTGGAATCATACAGTATCTGTCCATTTGTGTCTGGCTAATTTCACTCAACAGTATGTCCTCAAGGCTTATCCATCTTGTCATGTGCTTCAGGACGTCATTTTGTCTTACTGCTGCATAATATTCCATCGTATGTATACACCACATTTTTATGATCTACTCATCTGTTGATGGCCTTTGGTTTGTTTCCATCTTTTGGTGATTGTGAATAATGCTACTATGAACATTGGTATGCAAAGTCTGTTTCTGTTGCGCTTTCAGATCTTCTGGGTATATACTGGGTAGTGCTATTGCTGAGTCATAGAGCAACTCAATATTTAGTTTCCTAAGGAACCACTAAACGGTCTTCCATAACGGCTGCACCATTGTACATTCCCACCAGCAGTGCATAAGTGTCCCAGTTTCTCCACATCCTCTCCGAGATTTATAGTTTCTTGTTTAATAGCAGTCATTCTTATAGGTGTGAGGTGGTATCTCATTGTAGTTTCCCTTGTAGCCAGTGAAAATGAGCATCTCTTCATGTGCTTTTGAGCCATCTGTGTTTGCTCTTAAGAAAAATGCCTATTCATATCTTTAACCCATTTTATAAATGGATTGTTTGTTCTTTTGTTGTTGAATTGTATGATTTCTTTGTATATACAGGAAATCAAACCTATGTCTGATATGTGATTTCCAAATATTTTCTCACATTGCATTGGCTGCCTCTTCACCTTTTTGACAAGTTCTTTTGAGGTGCAAAAGCATTTGATTTTGACGAGTTCCCAATTATCTATTTTTTTTTTCTTTTGTTGCTTGTGCATTGGGTGTAAAGTTTAGGAAGCTATTTCCTGTTACTAGGTCTTGAAGATATTTCCCTACATTTTAGTCTGTGAGCTTACTGGTACTGTTTCTTATATTTACATGTTTGATTCACCCATGGTACTGGTTCTTGTATTTAAGTGTTTGATTAATAACTGAAATAACTGCCCATAGATTTGTGGTCTATTTCTCAACTCAGAGATACTTCTATCTTTGTGTTAGTACCATGCTGTTTTGATCACTGTGGCTTTATAATAGGTTTTAAAGTCAGTAAGTGTTAATCCTCCCACTTTGTTCCTCTTTTTTAGGATGATTTAAGCTATTCGTTGTCTCTTTCTTTCCAGATGAATTTGATAGTTAGCTTTTCCAAATCTTCAGAGTAGGTTGTTGGTACTTTGTTTAATCTGTAAATCAATTTGGGGAGAATTGATATCTTAACTATATTCAGCCTTCCTATCCATGAGCAGGGAATGTTTTTCCACCTATTTAGGTCTCCTTTGATTTCTTTTAGCAATGTTATATAGTTTTCTGTGTACAAGTCCTTTACATCACTAGTTAGGTTCATTCCTAAGTATTTTATTCTTTTAGTTGCTATTTTTAATTGAATTTTTTCGTTAACTGACTCCACAGTTAGATCATTGCTTGTGTGTAGAAATGTTACTGATTTTTGCACGTTAATTTTGTATCCCACCACCTTGCTGAATTTATTAGCTCAAGTAATTTTGCTGTAGATTTCTCAGGATCTTCCAAGTATAGTATCATATAATCTGCAAATAATGAGAGTTTTACCTCTTCCTTTCCTGTTTGGATGCCTTTTAGTTCTTTGTCCTGCCTGATTGCTCTAGCTAGAACTTCTAGCACAATGCTGAATAATAGTGGTGACAGTGGGCATCCTTGTCTTGTACCTAATCTTAGGGGAAAAGCTTTCAGTCTCTCTCCATTGAGCACGATGCTGGCTATTTATTTTCATGTATTCCCTTTCTTATATTGAGGTAGTTAACTTTGATTCCTATCTTTTGGAGTGTTTGTATCAGAAAAGGATGCAGAAGTTTGTTAAATGCTTTTTCAGCATCAATCGTGATGATCATGTGATTTTTTTCCGTTTTATTTGTTAATGTACTTTATTGCATTAATTGATTTCCTTGTTTTGAACCATTCTTTCATTCCTGGTATAAATCCCACTTGGTCATGGTGTATAATTCTTTTAATGTGTTGTTTGATTTGATTTGCTAATATTTTATTGAGAATTTTTGCATCTATGTTCATTAGGGAGATTGGCCTGTAGTTTTCCTTTCTTATACCATCTTTATCCAGTTTTGGTATTAAAATGATATTAGCGTCATAAAATGAGTTAGGTAGAGTTCCTTTTTCCTCAATTTTTTGGAAAAGTTTTGGTAGGATTAGTGTTAATTCTTTCTAGAATGTTTGACAAAATCAGTCTATGAAGTCATTTGGCCCTGGGCTTTTCTTTGTAGGAAGATTTTTGATGACTGATTGAATCTCTTTACTTGTGATTGGTTTGTTGAGATCTTCTATTTCTTCAGTGTATCTTGTTTGTGTGTCTCCAGGAATTTGTCCATTTCAACTAGTTGTCTAGTTCGTTACTGTATAGTCGTTCATAGTATCTTCTTATGATTTCTTTTATTTCTTCAGGGTCTGTGGTAAGGCACCCCTTCTCATTTCTGATTTTGTTTATTTGCGTCCTCTATCTTTTTTTCTTTGTCAGTCTCACTTGTGGCCCATCAATTTTATTGATTTTCTCAAAGAGCCAATTTTTGGTTTTATTGATTCTTTCTATTGTTCTTTTGTTCTTCCATTCATGTATGTCTGCTTTAATCTTTGTCATTTCTCTTCTCCTATTTGCTTTGGAGTTAGTTTGCTGTTTTTTCTCAGGTTCCTCCACGTTTGCTGTTAAGTCCTCAATTTTTGCCCTTTCTTGTTTTTTAATATAGGCCTTTAAGGCAATAAATTTCCCTCTCACCACAGCCTTTCCCACATCCCATAAGTTCTGATAAGTTGTATTCTCATTTTCATTCATCTCCAGATAGCTCCTGATTTCTCTAGCAATTTCTTCTTTGATCCACTGGTTGTTTAAGAGTGTGTTGTTTAATCTCCATACAGTTGTGAATGTTCCCATTCTTTGGTAGTTATTGAGATCCAGCTTCACCCCATCTTGATCAGAGAAAGTGCTGTGAATGATTTCAATAATTTTAAATTTATAAAGACCTGTTTGGTGCCCCAGCATATGATCTATCCTAGAGAATGTTCCATGAGCACTAGAGAAGAATGTGTGTGCTTTGGGGTGCAATGACCTATGTATGTATGTTAAGTCTAATTCAGTTATCAAGTTATTTAACTTCTCAAACCCTTGTTGCTCTTCTATCTGGTTGTTCTATCTATAAAGGAGAGTGGTGTCTTGAAGCCTCCTACTATTAATATGGAAACATTTCTCGCTCCCTTCAGTTTTGCCTTCTGTCTGTCTCATGTACTTTGGAGCTCCTTGATTGGAATATAAATATTTATGATTATCATGTCTTCTTGATGAATTGACCCTTTAATTAGTCTATAGTGTCCTTCTTTGTCTCTTATGATGTCTTCACATTTAAATTCTATTTTGTCTGATATTAGTATAGCTACTCCTGCTCTCTTTTGGTTACAATTTGCGTGGTAAATCTTTCTCCATCCTTTTACTTTCAATCTATTTGTAGCCTTTTGTCTAAGATTAATCTCTTGTAAGCAGCATATAGCTGGATCGTGTTTCTTAATCCACTCTGTCAATCTGTATCATTTAATTGGTAAGTTTAGTTCATTAACATTCAAATTATTACTGAAAAGGTGTTTCTTGATTCCACCATCTTATTGTTTCTATTTTATTTGTCAGATCTATATATTCTTTTCCCTCTTTCTTATTTTTTTTTATTTTTTTATTTTTTTACACGGGCAGGCGCCGGGAATCGAACCTGGGTTCTCGGGCTTGGCAGGCAAGTATTCTTACCTGCTGAGCCACCAAGGCCCACCCAAGGCTTTTCCCTCTTTCTCTTTGTATTATTTAAATTACCCTTAGTGGTACTCTTCAGTTCTGTACCCTCCTCCAGACCTCCCTTTCCTGTCTTTTTTTTTTTTCAGCTGGCAGAACTCCTTTTAGTATTTCTTGTAGGGCTGGTCTCTTGTTGACAAATTCTTTCAGGACTTCTTTGTCTGTGAAAACTTTAACCTCTCCCTCAGTTTTGAAGTACAAGTTGGCTGAGTACTGAATTCTTTGCTGGAAGTCTTTCTCTTTCAGGATTTTGAATGTATCATACCACTGCTTTCTTCCCTTCAGGGGGCCAGTTGAGTAGTCTGAACTCAGTCTTATTTGATTTCCCTTGTGTATAGTAGATTGTTTTTCTCTTGCTGCTTTCAGGATTTTCTGCTTCTCTGCAAGATTTGACAGACTGATTATGTGCCTTGGGGAAGGCCTATTTCGATTTATTCTGTTTGGAGTTCTTTGGGTTTCTTTGATGTGTATAGTTATGTCCTTTATGAGGGTTGGGAAGTTTTCCCCCATTAATAGCCTCATCTTCCTAGCCCTTTACTCCCCTCTTCTCCTTCTGGGACACCAATGATTCTTATATTTGTGCACTTTGTTTTGTCTATCATTTTCCTGAATTCCCATTCAATTTTTCCAATTTTTTTGCTATTTGCTGTTTTGAGTCTTCAAAGACTGTTATCCTGTCCTCTATATTTCTTCTCTCTCTTCAAATCTGGTGTTGTGTGCCACTAGTATGTTTTTTATTTGGTCAACAGAGTCTTTAATCTCTGTGATTTCCACTATTTTTCTATTTATTCTTTCAAATTCCTCTTTGTGCTCTTCCACCGTCTTCTAGATCTCCTTTATATCATTTTCTATCCCACTAATTTTATTAAGTAGAGTTGTATGAACATTTTTGATTAGTTGTTCCAATGTCTGTGCCTCCTCTGGTGTTTTAATTTGGTCCTTAGGCAGCGCTGTATCTTTCTGCATATGCTTAGCGATCTTCTGCTGTCTTCAACACATATAAATTTCTTGACTGATTTACTTTGGGAGTTGGTTTCCTTCAGTTGTCTAAGGCCTTGTGTTTGCGAGATGGTTACACAGCAGGGAGCAGGGCACAGGGTGGAACACTCAGTATGGTGATTTGTTTCAGGGCAGGTGTAGGTGCGGGTTGGGGATGTCATGTTGATGCTTGTGAACATGGGCGCCCTGCAGCCAGGGAGGATATAACTGTGCAGGTGCACCGGTCTGGGGGGTCTGGGGGTTGTAACCCTGGTCTGTGCTGGTCTAAGGCATGGGGCACTTTGTGCACATGTGTAGAGCTGTGGCAGCAGGTGACATTATGCCTTCATGGATTGCGGGCAGATGTGACCTGGCTGAGCAAGTAGGTACTTTCTTAGAGCTGGGAAGTGAAGTTGAGTGCTGTGCTCATGTGCGGTTCTAAGTCTGCTGTAAAGTGTGGTTCCCAGAGCTGAATGACATGATTGGGTGCCCGTGTGCACGTGTGGGCCTGGGAGTGCCAAAAATGGAAGCGCTGGGCTCAGAGAGGGTGGGGTGAGGCTGTTTGCCAATATGGGCCGAGATGTAGCCTCAGAATGGGAGTTAGTGCCCATAGCCTTTGTGTGCTGGCAACAGCCTACAAGAACAGGGAAGGGGAAGTAGTGCTTGGGAGGGGTGCAGAAGAGGTGGGTTGGGCTGCATTTGGGCTGGGAGTGTGGGGCAGGTAAGTGCACTGGGGGCTCATGGGGTGGGGACGCCTAGAGCACAGGGAGTGGGAGTGGGTGACGGGGTTCAGGTGTGTGGGGTGTGGGGTGGGTCCCTGGTCACAGGGCTGCTCTGGTGAGGGTAGCACACCCAAGGAATGAGGCCTGGCTTACTGCCTAGTCCCGCGTTCCCATCCATGTACTCCTGCAGGCTCTGTGGCTCTGCACCTCTGGGCCAGGCTCTAGTTTTCTGCCTCTCAGTTCCTCAGCCTCTGCAATCAGGGCTACTGCATGTGGTGCAGAGGGCTGTCCCAGGTCAATTGTACTCCAGAATTGCTGCCTCTGTTGCCCTCCTATCCCTTCTCTAGTAAGTGTTACATTTTAGCAATAGATTTCCAAATGCCAGACCTCATCTCTTTGCCAGAGGCATTTTTAACAATTATAGCTGTCAGTGTACAGACAGTCCAGAAGGGATGTTAATTTAGCACTTCCACCGAGCAACCCTCATCCAGTGCCTGAT
The DNA here is from genome assembly GCF_023851605.1 of Tamandua tetradactyla. NCBI lineage: Eukaryota > Metazoa > Chordata > Mammalia > Pilosa > Myrmecophagidae > Tamandua > Tamandua tetradactyla. The sequence goes on from NC_135331.1 coordinate 73,585,936, forward strand.
GGGAGTTGGTGAATCAATATCCACCTCCCTTGCTCCTTAGCTGAGAAAATTCTGAGCCACCTACTTTATACCTGCCTCCAGGTTTTCTCAAGCAGAATTCAACTTCACCCATGGTGGTAGCTGGTTCAATAGAAAGCCTTCTTTTAGTGGTCTTGCCTTCCAATTCTCTACCCTCACCTCCCAGTGAATTACTTACACTCAGATTTTGTCTCAGGGTCTTCTTCTGGGGGAACCTAAACTAAATCTCATGGTAATCCCAGTTTGTGCTTTCAGAATTTAAGCTGAGAACAGAGAGAAAAGATGGAGCTTTCAGTAAGAGCAGCTGCTGTAGACAAAGACTTGAATCAGGAAGTGTGTATTCCTAGCAGGTTAATTTGTTCTGGACAGGGATTGTCTTCTTTAGTGCCCTGGCATTAACAGGTGAGTAATGCATACTTGTAAAAAACACACCTTTCTCAGTTTAGGGAGCAAACTAAGGGTCCAGCTTTTTAGTAATCAAGTTAAATTGTCATGGAGGACTTAAATTGATGTGTATAGCATGGCCTACTTTCTTGGCTCTGCATCCCATGGATTTGCTGTCATGAGTAAGGGTCCTGCCAGTCACAGCAGCTGTAAAATGGCTACAGCATACAACAGCCCCCAGGCCAGGTCTTCTGAAATACTTACCCCAGCCACTCGGGGGTAGGGGACACTGAAGGAGGCATAGAGGTAACTTGAACAGTACTTTTTCAGTTTGATGGAGAAAGAAGAACTCTTTCCTTGCCAGTGGCTTCATCAGCTGGACTGGTACGGTTGTGCCACTGCCTCACTGTGCTGAAATATCAAGTTGACCACTGTTTGCTGACATAAATTCACACATTTCTTCCTGGTGTTAGTCTCTACACCAGACAGGACAGTTCACAAGAAATTCCTAATAATAGCAACAAGCTTTAGGAACCAGACAGCCCATTTATTCCTTGGGTTATAATTCTTCTCCTCTTAAAAATATATTTCCTTCTCAGAAGCCTGTGGGATTCTTTAATGACTTTTGATATCCTTTGCTACCAGGTAACTTCAGTGGAGACTCCCTCAGTTCAGAGGATTCTTGAACCTTTGAAATCTTAAGGAAAGGGCAGGGTCTTGAGACATTTCTTTCCTGGAAGCTTAGGGACGCCATAACAATTTTTCTATCTGTTCCTCCCCCAATAACTGAGCTTTAAACAAATATTACCATCTATAGAAGAGTGAAATAAAGGCCTCTACCTTTGGTAAAGCCCCCTAAACAAACCATTAAAACTTTCCCAGAGAGACGGGGCCTTCAGATGGCAAGGACAGGATGTCTGTTCCAGGGGACATAGATGTCTCCATTACAACAGGGCAAATAAATGGCTGTTCCTCTGGGGTGTTGAGTTTTGCCCATTATTTTCTGTGATGTGTGTTTGGTCTGAAGTGATACTTTAACTTTTTTTTAAATTGTGAAATATAACATATATTCAAAAAAGTAATAAATTTCCCAATTAGCAAGTAGTTATAGAACAGATTTTAAAGTTTAGCATGGGTTAAAGTTTCACAATTTTTCGTGTTTTCTTCTAGCTGCTCCAAGACAGTGGAGACCAACAGAAATATCGATATAGTGATAGAGCAGTCATACACATTTGTTAAATCCTATTTTCTCTGTTATACTTCTCCTTCTTTTAAATAACATATGTACATAAAAGCAATAAATTTCAAAGTACATTGCAACAATTAGTTGTAGAACAGATTTCAGAGTTTGGTATGTTACAATTCCATAATTTTAGGTTTTTACCTAAAATCTATCTGCCATAAGATACTGGAGGCTAAAAGAAGTATCAGTATAATGATTCAGCAGTCATATTCATTTGTTAAACCCGACCTTCTCTGTATAAATCCACCATCACTTTTCTCCCACTCTTTAGGGGTATTTAGGTTATGCCCATCCTGAGTTTTTCATGTTGAAAGAGCTATCAATAATATGGGATAGGAGGATGGAACTACTTAGCCCCTCTGTATTTCAGGATTTATCTAGTCCAGGGACCCATCTGGAGGTTGTAGATTTTGGAAAGTTACCCTAGTGCATGGAACCTTTGTAGAAATTTATATAATGCCCTAGGTGTCTTTCTTTAGGATTGGCAGAAATGGTTTGGTCTGGGGTTTGACAAGTTTTGATAGGTAGCAATGTCTAACTGAAGTTTGCATAAGAGGGACCTCCAACCTAACCTCTCAACTCTCTTTGAGCTCTCTCAGTCACTGATTTCTTATTTTTTATGCTTCTTTCCCCCCTTTTTGTCAAGATGGCAATGTTGATCCTACTGTACCAGGGCCGGCTCATCCTTCGTGAAATGATACTTTTTGATAGTTGTGGGGTTATATAAATCCTTGATCCCCTAAGATAGTTTTGATTTCAAGTAGTTTGTACATAAATAAGCTTGCCAGAGCATAGGTTTCTGAGTTGAGTTTTAGATGCCATCAGTTTTCCTATTGGCAAAAGGGATCAATAGAAAGGAGGTGGCATAGCACCTCCTGTTTTGTGTTTCTTTTGGAGGGGAGGGTGCACAAGAAATACATTTTGAATAAATAACTGCATAGCTCTGGCTATAGTGTAGAGAGCGGGTTGGAGGCAGACATTTAGGTCAATTCGGGACTCTGTGGAGTAGTTCAGATGAGAGATAATGAGAGTCTTGATACTTAATTTTCACTGTGTTAGGATTAAATAGATTTTGTTTACTAATTGTATGTACCATTATTTAATTTCTCCTTTTGGTTGAAAATACTCTTTGTATGTCAGGACACATCCCTGCTTCCTCCCCTATGGAGAGTACAGCTTTGAAAAAGGATCATGAGCCCCTGGAGGCAGGTTCTCTATGGAGGTCATCCCTGAGCTGCCTCTGACCATGGCGAGCTGCCTCTGACCGTGGCGAGCTGCCTTGAAGTTTGCTAACCACGGGTGTTTGCTGCTAAATTGGGGGTTTCTCTACCAGCTAATGACATCACTCACAGTCAAGTCACTTCAGGATGGACATAGTTTGAAAAGCACCATATATGGCAAAACCCCAAGATTTTTGTTCACTGTAATCACTTAGTCTAGAAAGCTGTTTCCCTTTTATATGCTAAGACTCTTGAACCTGATTATGTACATGTGATATAATTTCATCATATGTTCAAAGTGGAATAGAAAAAGGAGTGCAATAGGAAACAAGAGATTAGTTACTATTTTTATAATGCTAACTTTTTTTCCCAATTGTGCATAAATTATATGACTTGTCCCAAACTGGAAATAACTGTTCTATATGTCTCCTCTCCCCCACAGCACGTAAGTACAGTCATTATCACACAGTAAAGTCTCAATAGATACTGGGTAGTTAGTTTATGGTTTATCTAGTTTGTCATAGTATGTCACATCATGCCTCAGTGACCCAGTCTCTCAGTTTCTCGCTCATGCTATAGTTTAAAATAGATGTAATGTTTATCTCTCAGCACCAACATCTGTAAAAGGACTCCATTGCATTGTGATCTGGTGGAGGTCATAAAATCAATTCCACAATGATAATTTAACTTACAGCCTAAGTATGAAGTATGAACCATGATTACTTTAATCTGAAATTATAAAAATGGAACAAACCCTACAATGTTTTCTGAATGTCTCCTTTTGGAACTAAAGATAAATTGCATTATGGATCCATGATATTGGCAATGCTTTAGCAAGCCTATTTATGTCCAAGTGCATTATTCATGCATTAATAAATAAATTCATTCAAACTACTTATTGGAGATATAGTCACTGCATTGGGCAATGGAGAAACAATAATTAAGGGTAAACACAAACCAAACTAGTCCTACTCTCTGGATATTCAGAGTTTAATAAATAAATATCATTCTTCCTTCCTTTCTAGACTGGTGAGTAAGGGAAAGATTTGTGACAAAATCAGAAAATATAAATACCTCCTTATAAGGAAACAGATTATTATTCAATACATTAGAGAGAAAACATGTACATGTATGTATCTAATTTTTCCTTTATTAAGTTTCTTAAAATACACTTTAAAACCTTTAAATACAGTAATATTATTTCCAGCTGAGAAAGAGAAACATTTAAAATGTGATAATAATAATTCACCTTTATACCCTTGAATCCTAGAAGTCCCTCTGTGTGATTACTCTTTTGACAACCTGATATTGCCTAACTCCAAGGAACAACAATATTATTTAGTGGGAGAGGAAAGTCTTTGCATAGTTGTGTTTATTCATATTTCACTGTTTTGACACTTTCATATTTTTGAATACTTCTACTCCTGTAAAACTATTCTTTTTTTCTAATTTACTTTTCCATTATTCTCTGGTCAAGAGTAGAATGAACTGGGAAAACTGAAGGAGAAACAAGGAAACAGGAGTTTTGAGACAGTGTGTGTTTATCTCAAGTGCACACAATGGCATTATATAGAAGCCTACACATTAGTGTCACAGAAGTCAAGTAGCTATCTGCTAATGCCATTTGCCTTGGGGATTTAAATTTCATAGCCATCGGGGGTAAGAGAAGATATCACAGATACAGGCTATGGATTTTATCCCTAGAAAACACTGCAGTATGGAAGAAAGAGCCCTGGTCAAGAAGTAAAGAAATGTGGAGTCTACCTTTAGTCCTCTATTAATAAATGGCTAAGACAGTTTTTCTAGATTCTGACTGAAGTCTCATGGTAAGCAGGAAAAAAAGAGCATAATCCTTCCAGTCAGTTAGCATTGGGTTTGTAACTTGAGAAAATTGCCTAATTTTTGTGAATCTCAGTTTATTTACAATATGAACATGATACTTGCCCTGTTGGACTGTTGTGAGAATTAAAGGTAATGGTTTTGAAAACTTCCAAACAATATCTGATACCTTGTAGGTGCTCAGGAAATTTTGGTTATTGTTATTTTAGAATGTATTATTAGTAATTATGTATTCTCAATGAGTGTTATTCTTAGTGTTAACATAGGACATTAACTTCGCAATACCTGCCTCTAAGGTTGTCTGGAAAATGAAATGATGCGTGTGTGTGTGTGTGTGTGTGTGTGTGTGTGTGTGTGTGTGTGTGTGTATGTAAGATACTTTATAAAGGATGAGGTCTTTTATAAATATAAGGGACTATTGCTCTGGTGTGCATGAGAAGGAGTGAAGTCCAGAGGGAGAAGGAGACTGTGAAGAGTGGCCCTTCCTTCCCCCAGCACGGCAAGGTGTATAGAAAACTCCCTTTGGCTTATGAAGATGCAAATAAAGTTGATTTGGTCTAAGCATTCTATCATGGGCTAGATGTCTTGGAAATTCCCATCTTTGTTGCCAGGTTCTTTTTGAAAGAATATCAAGATGGATAGTTCATATTCCAGTGGTTAGAGCTGCCAAATGATTCTTTAAAAATCACCTTTCCCCGGCAGCATACAGAGAAACAACCTTTTTTTCCTCCCTCCTATTCTTTCCGTTTATCTGTTGTCATATGTGGTTTTCAGATTCCAAAGTGTAAACAAAACATGTCTGTTCTGCAGTTTCTGTTATCCAGTGCAAATTGGAAAAAAACAAACCACAATGTTTCTTAATCTTCTTAAATTCCTTTTTGCAAATAATTTATTTCCAAATAACAGTTTTCCCTGCGTGGTTTGGATAAGGGAAGGTACAGTAGAAAAAGGATTCATATCAAGCTCTAACCGACATTGCTTTCTTCCTGAAGCACGGCATTTGCAGTAGGCAGTTCTCCAGGATTTTTGTGACCGCAATGCTGAGAATACAACTTTGCAGATACTTTAGGCTTTGGGGGAGAAGTGGTTGCAATGTTTGAGAGAAAAATATCTTAGAGGAATAAGGATGCATCAGAAGTGGGTTTCTCCTTTTTGTTTCTAGGGAATACATTTCCCCCAAGCATGTAGATCCAATTGAACTGTATTTTTATCATGGTATAAATAGGGCTAACAGTTGGGAAATACAGCTTTTAAAAATTAAATGGGTCCTTGTTGAATATGTAGATTTGGATAGTTAACATTGTATTTTCCTTGTAAGTTACATCTTTTATGTGTTCTGTATGGTCTCAAGTTAGTGTACTAATTTCCCCTGTGTCGTTTCACAAGCTAATGCTCTTGTTCACTAACCACATTTCATAGTACATTAATATCATTACACAATCCCCTTTCTCTGTGAGTCGCTTTAGTGGTATAAGAGGTGTAGGGAGATTTGTTAGGCCCAGGTAAATATTAAATTTAATTTGAGAAAGAGAGAGGGAGAGTTGACAATGGCATTTACTGCCAGCTCTAAATTCCTTTGAGATATATTTTGAATGCATAGGACTTGTTCAGTCTGTTAGGCAGATGCCTAACAGCTGTAGGGAATAGGTTGGTTTTCAAACACAGTTTTGGAGTGCAGTGGGGTGCAGGATATGCATGTAAAAAGTCCAGGTATGAGTTTTACAGATGTCATTTAATATTGTACTTATTTATATTTTTATTTTAAACATTGATTTCAAAAATGCATGAATGGCAATAATTGTGGAAAAATAATAGAAATATAAAGAAGCATTAGGAAAAATAGTATGAAAGATTTTAGAGGATTTTTTTTAGGTGAAATTATATTTTTAACAAAGTATAATGCTTATTAATTTTGTCTGGAGTTTTACTTTGGCCATTTAGCCAGAAGTTGAGTTTTTTCGATTGTTCCTGTTTACTGTTTGTTTTGTTGTATGACCTTCTGAACTGTTTTATAAGGAATTGTTTTAAAGTTTAAATATTACAACATCCTCTATTAGGGAAGCCATTTCTTAATAATATTTTAGCTAAAAATGGAATAAACCATTTCAACTTCTTCATACTACTCTGAAACATGAAAAAGGTATTGAGGTTTTCTTCTTCATAGAAAAGTAAAATTAGAAGGGGTTTGAAAGAAAAATTTTTATAAAATCATATTCTTTCCATCTGTGTTTTTGTTACCCCTGATGTATAAAAGTGCATGAAATAAGGAAAAATGAATGAAACAAACAAAAAGCCCTTAATTATAAAATGCTAGAATAGTTTTTCTTTGTCTTTCAGCTCTCAGGAGAAGTGATTTTGCAAATTGCCAACGAACCAGTTCTGCCCTTTAATGCTCTCGATATAGCTTTAGAAGTTCAAAACAGCCTTAAAGGTAATTTTTCTTTGAATTGTATTAATTTAAGTAAATGTAAAAATTGTTCAACTAGTTTTCAACAGGGGGTGGATGAAGTCATCTTCTGCCTTCCTAGCTGCGGCACTCAGTGCCTCCCGCCCGATAGAAGGTTGTAGTGAGAGGGTCTGGAAGAATTCCAGCTGTCGTGGGAGCAGGAATTGTATTTATATGTGACTGTGAGACAGAATATCAGATTTTATGAGATATCCAGGTACTATTATTTTTTAATTAAAACGATTTGTAATTCCAAACTTTGGCTGGTATTTCTCATGGTTACCATATGGAATAATGCAGTCCAGGGCTTTTATCTATTTAGGCATCAATCTGTCTGTCTATCTGTTTGTCCTTTGCAGCTAATATGCAGTGGGTCCACACAAGACTCACCCATGTTTCTCCTAAGGGTTGGTTTGCTATATCCCCTTTCACTTCAATGAGTGATGTCAGCTCAGGTCGAAAACAGGAGCATATTTCCATTGTACTCTGTTTCAATTCCTTCATGCTTTAATCTGTTCTTCTCTGCAAAATTCTGCATCCACCCTAATACTTACTTTCATTTCCCCTTTATCTACATACAGATTATTCAATTAAGCTGTGAATTTGTCTTCATTAAGCAAATACAGAGAGCAATATTGTAATTAAAAAGTGCACCCTCTCACACATCTTCCTATCAGATGTTTAATGAGTCATTTCTAGCATGTACTCCTCAATACCAGAGCTGATATTTTAAATACAGATTTAACTAGTAGTAATCCTTGCAAAATAGATCATTCTAAAGAATCTGATGTTTCCAGTAGCCGAAAGTTTAATACCTCCTATAACTTTGAGTACCTGGATTGCTTCTTGATCAAAGAATATCTCTAATACATTTCCCCCCCCTCAATGATTTTTATAACTTTTATTTTAGTGGCTATAAAACCATGACCTCAGGGCAACTGAGCTGTGTAGGGCTATTTGCTCTAGTGTTAAATGACCTCATGTTGCTTGCTTTCTGTATATCTAGGTCAGTTTCTATGTAGTTTCCTTCTTTTCTACTTTTGTCCTGCTTCCACCAGCCATTCTCCCTGCTGTCAGTGCAGCTATCTGTAGCAGTTACTCTGTTTCCCACCTCTAAATTGCTATTTTTAGTTTGTTTGGGGCTTAGAAACTGGATAACCAAGCATATGATACTTTGCTAAATAAGAAAAACCAGATATAAATAAAGGCTTAAGTACCTCTTTTATGAAAAATAAATAACCTTTCTGCAAGGGTTTTTCTTTTTCTTTTTAATTTATTTTATTTATTCTATAGCGTTTTTAGCTTTTCCTTAGTTCTCAATTCCATAAGCTAGAAGATTCATTGGTAAAATATTTCAAATTTTCAGAGAGCAGTAGGAAGAAGTTATTATTTATATTTTGTAAAGATTTGTCCATCTATAAAAAAGTAAATGTCATTCATATAGAGGAACTTCAAAGAGTATACAGCAAAATTGTGAGATAATTACAATTTACAAGTTGCTTTTCTGAGTCCAAATTTTCTATAATAAATGCATATTAACCTTTTAATAAAGATGTAGTTATTTTTGTAAAGACTAAAGAAATAAAGCCAGCCAAACAAATATATTGTGAATAGTCTTTTTTTTTTTTTTTTTTTTTTTTTGGTGCATGGTCTGGGAATCAAACCCAGGTATCCTGCATGAAAGGTGGGCATTATAACCACTAAACTACCTGTGCACCCTGAACAGTGTCATTTTGAAAGCTGAGCTCCTCTATTTCTTTAATGATTATTGTTTTTGATCAATCAGTAAATGGGTACAGTGTTTTAAAATTATAGCTACCCTATGATAGTTTTAAATAAGTGTGGGCTACTGCTGAAGCTCAAAAAAAGACCCATTTTGACATTGTTAGTGTTACATTATTAGTCTACTTATGTTGGCAGTCAAAAACCACTTTCAAAATCTGATGAATATTGGGGCATAAGAAACAAACTGGAATAGAGCTTTATATCAATGTTAAATTTCTTGAACTTGATGACTACACTTAAGGTGAACACATAGTGTATATCCTTATTTATAAGAAAACACATGATAGTGTTAGGGATTCAAGGATTATGAGGTTTGCAACCTGCTCTCAAATGTTTGATAGATGGATGGATGGGTAGACAGAAAAAGAGAAAAAACGAAAGAAGGAAGGAAGAAAGGAAGGAATAAAGAAAGAGAGAGAGAGAGAGAAAGATATGGCAAAGGTGGTAAATTGTTAAAGTTGGTGGATCTGAGACTATAGGTGGGGAGGTATTTTGTAGTTCTCATTTGGGATTTGTATTATTTTTGAAACTGTCCTGAGTTTGAAATTATGTCAAAATATAAAGTTTTAAAATTCTGATGAAAACTCTACTCAGGAAATGATATATGAACAAAAATTTTCATATAAAATACTATTCATACAGGCAGAGAGTTGGAGTTAACCAAGTCTAGAGCTTTGCTGGGAGAGGATAATGAACCAAGTAAAGAAACAGAGGGTTTATGCAAAGGATCAGTTATAATGATGGGTCAAAGTATCTAAGCGGTGTATGGAATAAAGCAAGAAAATGAAGGGGATGAGGGTAGGGAGTGAAGGGAAGTAGGATCAAGAGAATTAAGGTCTTGGTGAGGTCAAGGAATTGAGAGCGAGTGAGCTAGAAAGATAGGAGGTTGTGGTTAGCAAGCAGGATTCTTGAAAATGAGATCCTTGAAAGATTGTGGATATTGGTGATGACAATGTCCACCCAAGTTATAACCATGGGGATGTGGTAGTTGGGGTCACTAGAGAAAAAGAGAGGTCTGGATATGTGCACATGGACATTGAAATTATCAAAAATTAAAATAGGAGTTGTGTTGGAGAGGGTAACTGTGGGCCAGGAGCTAGAATCACCAAAGAATGAGGAATGATCTACATATGCTGAATAAAGAAGGGGTTAGGATGGAGTGTGTAATCTAGTGATAATAGACTCAAAACCAAAATAGAGGACTCATATCATTCTTCTATGGTCAGTGGTACAAGAAAGAACCACAGCAGATATGAACCTCTTCCTAGAATCCAAGGTTTTCAGAGTGATGAGCTGAGAACGCTTTGCTTTCTTGTGGTTATATCTGATTGTTCCTGCTACAGGTGAAGAATTCTTCTTTTTTTTTAGTTGGTGGTTACTTTTGTGTTTTGTGTCCTTTTGATGTGAAGCTCCTTGGGTGTTTCTGTCATATTATCTCAGAAAGATGTGTCCAGACCTAAGATGTGCTCACATTACAGAGCAAAGCAAAGCAAAACAAAACATAAATTTAAAAAGTAGACTAAAAGTATTTCTTACCATATCCTGGTGGAAATATTTCATCCAAATGATATAATTTGTCCCCATTGAACTATATAACTTTCCATTTTAGTCATGATTCAAAATTATTTGCTTTGCATCATGATCAAAGATCATTCAAATATGCTAAATTGTGGACAATTTGATGTACCTCTTCTATTTTGACTACTTTGGATATAAACTTATTTCTAAAATAGAATACTTTAAAGTATATGAATAATGGACACATTTTTCAATGCCTAAGTAAATATATCAGTTTCAATTTTAGCTACAATGCAAGATGATTCATTAGTTAAATAGTTTCTATATTGTTTTGAATGTAACATAATTTCACTGCTTAATACAAGTTTAAATTGTTGATATATTTTCTTTTTGTGTTATGACAGTTAGCAATGATTAATCTTAAGATCTCAATTACAGCATAAAAAAAGTGAACTTCAAGGTTGAAGTTTAAAATACTGTTTCTCCTTACTGCAAACTGTATAAGTATGAAGGTCTCTGAAACCCAATTGCATTTTCAACAGTGTAATTTTTAGCCCTTGATCCAGTCATCTTGTTTATTTATTATACTAGTTTACAGTAGCAGCAGACCACTCTCAACCATTCTCACAACCACCAGAAAAGAAGGATGATTTACCAGCGAATAATTTGTTTGAGTTGATTTATTGGCTGGTTTTTGAAAGCTCATTTTGACTGAGTGACCTTGGCTCTTAATATTTGGTCAATGCCAATCACATTCTCTATTCACATAGAGAATGAATATTTATGTGTGGTATATGGGGATACAGCATAAATAATGACTGATAAAACAAGTTATGTATTTCAGATATATTTGTGACAAATAAAATATGTCTGAAAATGCACATATAAGGAAATGGTACGAGTTTGTGAGGATAGAGAGTGGCATGAAAAATAAATGAAGTGCCATCACACTCTTGAGCCAGGAAGCATACGAAGGAGTAAACATTTAATAATCTTGCTAAGTTTCCAGCTTCTCACTTTATTTACTTCTTAAGGTATAAAAACAGCACTTTAAGGTAATTAATGACTATAAATTTGATGCTTTTTGTTTAGTATCTGTTTTTCTTTGTCAGAATTCTGGGTGTTAATTATTTAGCATTATCGTAAAATCTAGAAATGACAAAATAAACTAAAAGTCATTTTCATTTGATCTGGCTATGTACACATTTGTTTAGTGCATGCCAGACTCAGCGGGAAACATAACTTTGAACTGAGTGGCTTGTTGCCACCTCCCGATTGTCTCACTAAATGTAAAATTGTTGTTGGCAGCATTTCCTTTTGGTCTTTGAATAACTGATGATGCTGATTTGATCTGAATTATTTTCTTTTTTTACTAGCTCTAATAATTCATTAGGGATAGTATTTAAAGATAATGATGCCAATAAGGCAAGCACTCTGTGTTCTGTTAGATTTGTACTTTTATATTTTGGAGTGTCAGTTGGGTTCTTTTCTATGAGCACAAGTGATTGAGACCCACCTACTGTCTTCTCTTCTTTCTGAATAATATAAGATGGATTTCCCAATTGGAAAAATTAAGTTGTGTGTTGTATAAATTGGATGATTCTGTTTTTCCACCCATTGGTGTCCAATCTGGGATTTAATTACCAACAATTCTGATTATGACTGGCCTATGAACACTGATGGAGCAGCACACTGGGTACCCAGTCCTGTGCTCCCCCTAAAAAGTCCAAGACAGCATGTCTAAAATTTAAACAATTTCAAAGGAAGATTCCCATGAGAGTTTTGAACTATGTGAGGATTTTTCTAGTTTGACCTGAACTGACATTTCTGGGACTGATCTTTTTCTGTGACAAGAACTTCAATGTAAAAACATCCTCTGAGAGGTAACTTACCTTGTCTGCTCAAATAGGAAGGGAAATCTGATGAGATTCACCATGTGATGGATGCAGATTCTTAAAGATATGTTTAGTCTTAATCCCGATTTTATTTTGTATGTATTCTGACCACATGCCTATATTAAAATTTATATTTCATTTATTGATATATTACACCTAGATCAAAAAAGGATTTGAGGCAAAAGGGTCTGTAGCAAAATCTGATCATATCTCTGTTTTCAGTGTTTGTCTGAAAAACTGATAGAGGGAAACTTTTGAGTTCATGTCACCCTAGAGTGACACTTCATTCCCTCAAGTTAGTTCGTGAGCAGTTTAGTATACTGAAAAGGGCAGGGCCTTTCCAATATGACATGCCTAGATTCAAACCTTCTACCTCAAACTTATTAAATGTCTAAACCTGGGTGACACACAAAAATCCTATGGGACCCAATTTTTTCACCTCTAAACTAGTCTTTATTCCATACCCAGCTTATAGGGCTAGGGTTCGGTTAATTATTGCATTGAATGTAAGACACTTACAGTGCCTGTAAATAAATAACCATCTGAGATGATTAATTGTGATTCATACTAAAGAAGGTGGCATGAAGAATAGAAAATATAGCATAATAAAGGTCTGTAGTTTCCTCTAGCTGAAATCATATTGCCAATCTATATTCTTCTCTTTAGTAATGCCATAAGATATTTTTAAGCTGACATTCTGTAACATATACCACCCCCACCCTACCCCACCCACACACATAAACAATCTTCTACTCTCTTTTCAGCCCCTATTTTATGTGGAAAATAATCATAATTTGTCTTGTCACTATAAATCAGTGAAGTCAAAGCCATGGTTGTGTACTTGTTAGCACCTTTAAAACTGTGATACGCTTATCCCTATGAGAACAGATTCTGTGAAAACTACTGAAGAAAAAGGCTATGTTTCAATGATGTGAAATCGTAGTTTAAGAGTATGACTAGTACATTTTTCTATTAATTTAAAATGAAATTGAGTGAGTCTTTAAAAATTCAGCTACAAAGTCGAACCAGAAGACAGAAAAACAGAAATAAAATAAAATATGAAGCTTTTTGGAGTGGGAAAGTCTGAAGAAGGACCACAGTAGTAGGCTGACAATTCACTTCTTAAAATAGGACAGTCATAAATATTTTTAGGAAGTTGTAGAACAGTCATAATATACAAGGGTTCATGCCAAACTGAAGCTCTTCAGGTTATGAAGTACCTCAGGAGACAAGGTGCTTTGGGAAGGGTCCTGGCAGGTTAAAACATGTGTAGAAGAGTCAGTGCTGTAGTTATTGGCCTCAACCAGAAATCTTAGAACCCTAGAATAGATGTGGGGTCCTGATGAGCTCCTGAGCCACTGGTGGAAGGATTTTTGTATCCTACATCTAGGCCATCAGTTGGAATAAATTTTCTAGGAAGCACCTTAGCCCTTTAAGGGTCATTTCTCAAAGCCCAGGCACTGTAAGTGTCTTACATTCATTGTGATAATTAACCGAACCCTAGCCTTATAAGCTGGGTATGGAATAAAGACTAGTTTAGAGGTGAAAAATTGGGTCCCATAGGATTTTTGTGTGTCACCCAGGTTTAGACATTTAATAAGTTTGAGGTAGAAGGTTTGAATCTAGGCATGTCAGATTGGAAAGGCCCTGCCCTTTTCAGTATGCTTCTCTTCTAGTACTTGCAAAGCAACACAAAGTAAGACTCAATAACTACTAAATAAATGCATTCTTCTTTGAAACAAAGAGGAAAATCAAATGCAAACTGTGTTTGAAATTTAGAATACCTTGAATAAATCAGGATCATTTCAGTAGGGTAGTCTCAGTTATTTTCTATTATATTGAGGTTGATTTTTAATATTATGGCAAATCAGTTTGTTCTGTCATGCTATAAAAACTTGATAATAGTTGACTTTTCACCAGGAGCAAAATTATAGAAGAATCTTTTTTTAAGACTGCCTATTTTATTCCTTTACCCTTTTTATTCCTTTACCCTTTTTATTCCTTTCCTTGTTCTTCAGAAGTTTGAGATACCCGCCCACGTAAATAAGAAATGGCTCCAGATTCATAGGCACTGCAAAATAAAGCTGGACTCTTATTAAAGCATATGTGGGGAAGAGAGTAAGACGATTGGGGCATGGACTAGGGGAAGTAATGGGGAGCACCATCTCTAAGAAGAAAGCCATCAGTAAAGCTGTGATGGCATTTTTGTATGCCTCTTAAAAACAGTACCTTGTCTTCAGTTTCTGTGCATATTTTAATTGAATTTAGCCTAATTTTACTTATCATTACAGTAATATGACCATCTCTCTTTTTAAAAATATTTTTTCCTTATCATCTATTATTGGTTTAGGGGAAGAAAGTAAAGGAAATAACATTAGTTGATGTTTATTGTGCACCAAATTTCTTGATGAGTGGTTTTGTATGCATTATTTAATGGAATAATACATTGGAATAATATATTATCTAATTAGTCAACATTTACTCCACAACAAATTTAATAAATGACTATTCTATTGCAGGTATTTTTTTAGGTTCTGGGGATGCAAAGAGAGAGAAGACATCTTTCCTGATTTTATGAGGTTCTTTTCAGTCAAGGAGAAAGAAAAGAGACAAAGTAAACAAAGGATAAAAATGTTACAGATGTTATGATGCTATGTTAGAAATTCCTAATTCAGTCATTCATTCATTAAATGATATGCCAGTGTAGTTTTAGGTGCTAGGAAAACGCAGTGAATGACTTCCCCCACAGAGCTGACATTCTTGTAGGAGTCCTAAGGAGTAAGAAGGAAAAAAAGAAAAAATCATTTGGGACACAAAAGCTTATGTAGAGAAGTAGTATTTCTGAGTTTTACTGAAAGGAACAAACAAACTCTCATTGGTATAGAAATGGCTACAGGAGTCTGGGGAGCATGGATTATATATCAAAATGATTGAGTGAGCATTGAACGGAGAGTTTCTGTTCAATTCGCACTTTATATCCTTGAAGCAACATATGGTGCATTATGGGGTCGAGACTTCCACCGTCCCCTTTGTGGGACTAGTCAGTTCCTAAAATGGTCAATTTTCTACTTCTATACCACCATGAAAGGTAAATTCATTTAAAGCTAAATAAGGTAGAATGGTCCAATTTGTTTCATTTGATTCAGTAGCAATGTCTTCAGTTCTGTAGTGTACAGTTAGATCAGAACAGATTTCTCTTTTCTAAATGATTGGCTCTCAAGGATGTCAAACTTGTTTTTTATGTTGTTCAATCTTTCAATACCAGTATAATCTAAAGGTGACTTAATCATTTTATTCTTTCTTGGCACAAATCAGTAGAATTTAAGATAAATTCAAACTTCAAAAATAAAGCATTTTTATGTTATTTTATTAATACCAAGATTTTCTCAAGCGCAAAAATAATTTCTATTGCAACCTCAAATTTTGTTGTGAAATCAAACAAGAAAATGAGTGTGCAAGGTACTGGGAAAACATCAAAATGTCAAAACCTTATGCATTCCTACAATTGTTTTTATTTGTGCTGTTAATTTCAGTGAAGAGGAAGCCACATATTAGCTTCAAGTATTATTTCTTCATTTGCCACAATCATGAGCTAGGTTTGTGGGTATATAAAATTAGCAAAAACTATTATATTGTCTGAGAACCATCCATGTAAGGGAAATTACCCTGTGACTCTCATTTTTAGCCCTCATAAAAACACTTGATTCATTTCATAGTCTTCTTTTTGATATTGAATTTTTTTCTAAACATACTTTATTGAATCTATTTTATTTACTCAGTAAATGACTATTGAGTGTCAGAGCTAGACAGGGCTCTATAGAAATTGCTATGTAAAATAGTCTCTTTCTAATGAGAGGGAGAGGCAATAAAGATCCTTAGATTAGAGTTTGTTAATTCTATTACAGATGATGCATCGACCCTAGTTTTCCCTTTCTGAGCCTATCACTCTTCTATAATGGTTCTTATTATTTTTAAGAATATATGTTTATTTTTAGTAGGTAAATTGTAGGTTAACAGAAAAAGTATGCAGGAAATACAGAGGTCCCATCCCTCTAACCCCTCACACACCCAGTTTTCCCTATTAGTAACACTTTGCATTAGTGTGGTATTTTGTTATAATTGATGAAACAATGTTTATCATAAAATTATACTGTTAGCTATAGTCCATAGTTTACATTAGGGTATTCTGTTTGTGCTGCACAGTCCTATGTTGTTTTAACTTTTTATTCTGGTAGAATATATACCACCTAAAATTTCCCCCTTTAACCACATTCAAATGTGTCATTCGCTGCTGTTAATTATACTCACAATGTCATGCTACCATCACCACCTTCCATTGCTAAAACTTTTCCATCACCCCAAACAGAAACTCTACAATTGACCATTAACTTTCCATTCCCTACCCCCACCCTGGCCCTTGAAGGCTTATTCTAATTATTTCATGTAAATGAGGTCGTTCAAAATTTGTCCTTTGTGTCTGGCATATTTCACTCCAAATGATCTACAGTAATTCTTAAATTTCAAAATGCACAGAATAATCTGGGGAGCTCATTAAAATGGAGAGCCTGCACTCTAGCCCTAGCGAGATTCAACACACCTGGTAATCTGTATTTTCACAAAGACCAGGTATTTGGGGAGCTGGTAACCCTTGGTCTTCATTTGGAGAAAGTATCACTTTATGATTTTTTCCTTTTACTCAAGACCCCCATAGTGAAGGTCTGAGGAAGCTTTCTTTCCTCCTCCATATGCCTGTCTCAACCCTGTGTTCTCAGAGCTGCCAACTTAGATCTATCAGGTCCATGTTCATTCATTACCTCGGCCTGGAGTACTCCTTTGCAGCATCATGCTGACCTTGTATGTGACCTTCTTTATTTAATCTCCATAGAAAGATACCTCTAATTATTGC
The DNA here is from genome assembly GCF_023851605.1 of Tamandua tetradactyla. Classification (NCBI taxonomy): domain Eukaryota; kingdom Metazoa; phylum Chordata; class Mammalia; order Pilosa; family Myrmecophagidae; genus Tamandua; species Tamandua tetradactyla. The sequence goes on from NC_135331.1 coordinate 73,603,190, forward strand.
TTTACCTCAAAGGGAATGTCCCTTTCATGGCATGATAAAAATGTTTTTTTAAACAAGGTATCAAACCCTATTAATTGGAAACCTATAGGGAAATGTTTTGCAAGGGTGTTAGGGTCCTCCAGAGAAACAGAATCAACAGGAAATATTCATAAATATAAAATTTATAAAAGTATCTCATGTAACCATGGGAACATAGAGTCCAAAATCTGTAGGGAAGGATGTGAAGCTGATGACGCCAATGGAGGGTCTGGACAAACTCCACAGGAGAGGCTCTCCGGCTAAAGCAGAAAGAGAGCCTGTCTCTTTTGAATCCTCCTTAAAAGGCTTCCAGTGATTAGATTAAGCATCACTCTTTGCAGAAGACACTCCTCTTGGCTGATTACAAATGGAATCAGCTATGGATCCAACTGATGTGATCATGATTTAATTCTATGAAATGTCCTCATAGCAACAGACAGGCCAGCACTTGCCCAATCAGACAAACAGGTACCAGCACCTGGCCAATTTGACACAATGAACCTGACCATGACAGTCTACCCCCTGTCAATTTGGCAGCTATATTCATCACCTTAAACCATACCTAATTTCTAAATAGAAAACAATAAAAGACACATTTTTCCCTCACCTAACAGTACTCTACTGTCCTGCATATAATCAGAAACATATTAAATCTCCCCAGCATAAGGTGCAAGTTCTTGGGTCATATTCATTCTTAAACTTGATATCCTACAACTTAAATAGTACAACATAAACAAAATAGCTTTACAGTCCTCATTTCTGTAACTGACCACGTGGTCGTAGTTCATATTTATCACTACCTTCTTCCACTACTGATTCCATGTTCCCTTTACACTCAGCAAGCATTTCAGCTGGCTGTGGTTCTTTGCCTGGTGGGGTGACCCAAATCTTCATTTCTGAATATCCTGGTAGTCCTGCCTGGATTGAGTTGTTGCAGTTTTCCATTGATTTTAATCACAGGGCATGGTAGTACTAAAAGACACCACAGGGGATCTCCTATATTCTGAGAAAACTCTTCTTTACCTCCATTGTGCAGTTGCAGTCCTATTTCCCCCGATAGTCAGGATCAATCACCACAGCCAGTAATGTGATCTCCTTCCTGGCTTGTTGATGCAGGGTCATGAGTAGCCCAAAGGGACCAGGTGGCATTCTTAGATTCCAGTTCAATGGAATCATTGTTGTTTCTCCTGGTGGAAGCACTCTCCCTTTTGGAACTAAAACCTGTAGTCCAGCACAGCTCAGGATCACATGGACAGGAAGCAAAAATTTTCCTAGTGGATCACTAGAGGTAATAGTGAGAGGTGCCACTCCCATTTCCACCCCTTGGTTCCTGGACCCATGGATCCTGGCAATGGGAGAAACAGCACCATACAGCGGACGCTGATTCAGAGTATATACAGCTTCCCGGAGAACATTACCCCGGTCTTTCAAGGTATTGCCACCTAGTTGGCACCATAATTGAGTTTTCAAAAGGCTGTTCCACCGTTCTATAATCCAGCTGCTTCTGGATGATGGGGAGCATGGTAAGACCAGAGAATTCCATGAGCATGTGCCTATCCTCGCACTTCATTTTCTGTGAAGTGTGTTCCTTGATCTGAAGCAATGCTATGTGGAATACCATGACGATGGATAAAGCATTCTGTAAGCCCATGGATGGTAGTTTTGGCAGAAGCATTGCATTCAGGGAAAGCAAACCCATATCCAGAGTATGTGTCTGTTCCAGTTAGAACAAATCGTTTCCCCTTCCATGAAGGGAGTGGTCCAATGTAATCAACCTGCCACCATGCAGCTGGCTGGTCACTTCAGGGAATGGGGCCATATCAGGGGCTGAGTGTGGGTCTCTGCTACTGGCAGATTAGGCAGTCAGCAGTGGCTGTAGCCATGTCAGCCTTGGTGAGTGGAAGTCCATGTTGCCGAGCCTATGCATAACCTCCATCCCTACCACCACTATCACTTTGTTCATGAGCCTATTGGGCAATGACAGGAGTTTCTGGGGAAGGAGGCTGACCGGTATCCATAGAATGGTTCATGTTATCCACTTGATTATAAAACTTTCCTCTGAAGTCACCCTCTGGTGCACATTCACATGGGGCACAAATATCTTCATGTTTATAAACCTCAGAAAGGTCTATCCGCATACCTCTTCCCCAGAGGGGAATTTTCCAATTATGGAAATTATGTTTTTTGGCACCAATTTTCCAATTATGGTCTTTCCAAGTCCCTGACAATCCAGCCAAACATTAGCAAAAGCCCGTGAGTCAGTATACAAACGCACCTCTGGCCAGTTCTCCTTCCAAACAAAATGAACAACCAGGTGCACTGCTCGAAGTTCTGCCCACTGGGAGGATTTCCCCTCACCGCTGTCCTTCAAGGGCACCCCAGAAAGGGGTTGTAGTGCTGTAGCTGTCCACTTTCGGGTGGTACCTGGATATCATGCTGAACCATCTATAAACCAGGCCCGAGTTTTCTCTTCCTCAGTCAGTTCACTGTTAGGAGCTCCCCAAGAGGCCATAGCTCTGGTCTCAGAAAGAGAAGGTAATGTGGCAGGAGTGGAGACCATGGACATATGGGCCAGTTCCTCATGTAAGTTACTTGTGCCTTCAGGATCTGCTCTGGCCCTATCTCGTATATACCATTTCCATTTTATGATGGAGTGGTGCTGCAAATGTCCAACTTTATTGCTTAGTGGGTCAGACAACACCCAGCTCATGATAGGCAGCTCAGGTCTCATGGTAACTTGGTGGCCTATGGTTAAGCATTCAATCTCTACTAAGAAACAAAAGCTGTTTCTCAAAAGGAGAATACTTATCTGCAGCAGATGGTAAGGCTTTGCTCCAAAATCCTAAAGGTCTGCATTTTGATTCTCCTATAGGAGCCTGCCAAAGGCTTCAAACACTATCTCTATTTGCCACTGGCACTTCCAGCACCATTGGATCTGCTGGATCATACGGCCCAAGTGGCAGAACTGCTTGTACAGCAGCCTGGACCTGTCAAAGAGCCTCCTCTTGTTCAGGTCCCCACTCAAAATTAGCAGCTTTTCTGGTCACTCGATAAATGGACTGTAGTAGCACACCCAAATGAGGAATATGTTGTTACCAAAATCCAAAGAGACCAACTAGGCGTTGTGCCTCTTTTTTGGTCATAGGAGGGGCCAGATGCTGCAACTTATCCTTCATATTAGAAGGGATATCTTGACATACCCCACACCACTGGACACCTAGAAATTTCACTGAGATGGAAGGCCCTGTATTTTTGTTGGATTTATCTCCCATCCTCTGATATACAAATGTCTTACCAGTAAGTCTAGAGTAGTTGCTACTTCTTGCTCACTAGATCCAATCAACATGATATCATCAATATAATGGACCAGTGTGGTATCTTGTGGGAGGGAGAAATGATCAAGGTCTCTGTGGATAAGATTATGACATAAGGCTGGAGAGTTGATATACCCCTGAGGTAGGACAATGAAAGTACATTGCGGACCTTGCCAGCTGAAAGCAAACTGCTTCTTGTGGTCCTTACTAACAGCTATTGAGAAAAAAGCATTTGCCGGATCAATAGCTGCATACCAGGTACAGGTACCAGCAGATGTATTTATTTGCTCAAACAATGATACCACATCCGGAACAGCAGCTGCAATTGGAGGTGTTAACTCCAATTGTTAACTCAACCAGGGTTGAGTTTATGATAATCCACTGTCATCCTCCAAGACCCATCTGTTTTCTGCACAGGCCATATAGGAGAGTTGATTGGGAATGTGGTGGCAATCACCACCCTGCATCCTTCAGGTCCTTAAGAGTGGCAATAATCTCTGCAATCCCTCAAGGAATCTGTATTGCTTCTGATTTATTACTTTGCTAGGTACAGGCAATTCTGGTGGCTTCCACTTAGCCTTTCCCACCATAATAGCCCTCAATGCACGAGTTAGAGAACCAATATGGGGATTCTGCAAGTTGCTCAATATATCTATACCAATTATGCATTCTGGAACTGGGGAAATAACAACAGAATCTGTCTGGGGGCCCACTGGACCCACTGTGAGACAGACCTGAGCTAAAACTCCATTGATTACCTGATCTCCCATAAGCCCCCACTCTCATTGGTGGACCAGAGTGATGTTTTGTGTCCCCTAAAATTAACGTCACTTCTGAACCAGTGTCTAATATCCCTGGAATATCTGACCATTTCCTTTTCCCCAGTGTGCAGTTACCCTAGTAAAAGGCTATTGGTCTCCTTGAGGAAGGCTTGGAGGAAGATTAACAGTATAAATTTGTGGCAGTGTGACAGGGTTCTCCCCCAAAGGAACCTGGCCTCCCCTTCATTCAAGGGGCTCTGGGTCTGTAAACTGTCTCAAGTCTGGGCATTAATTATAGGGCCATGACTTTGTGTTTTTGTACTTCAAGTTAGACTTCTGTTCACTTGACTTAGAACTCTTGTTTATACAGCTCAAACAAGAATTTAGCAGCCTGCCCATCTATTGTACTTCTAGGTAGCCCATGATTTACTAGCTAATGCCACAAATCTCTGCAAGTCAGATTATTTTGACTCCTGCTTTGAGTTTGCTGTGTATTATAATAGCTATATCCACCCTGTCTTTGGTGATTAAGTGCTGCCATCTGGCTTCTGCCAACTCAGGATCCTGTCATCCCCATTGTGTTTAAGGATTCCAGCTCAGTGACAGCAGTTCCCACAGTAATATCTGACCTACAGAGAAGTGCAACCACAGAGTTCTTCAGGGATGATGGTGCTAGTCTCACAAATTTATTTCTCACTGTTCTGGTAAAAGGTGCATCCTCTAGATATTCCTGGTGGTTAAGAGCAGGCTTTGCATGATAAATCCACTCTAACATTCCAATCTCTCCTAGCCTCTGGATCCCCTTATCTACATTATACCAGGGTAGTTCTGACATTTCAACCCTAAGGTAATGTCAACCACCTTTTGATCCATGTTTCAGCCAACCATCCAAACAAACTGTTAATGCCTTTTCTAACACCTCGAGCTATAACATTGAATGCAGAATCTCTGCTTAGTGGGCCCATATCAATAAATTCAGCCTGATCCAGACTTATATTTCTCCCACCAATATCCCACACCCTGAAAATCCATTGCCACGCATATTCTCCTGATTTCTGTCTATGTAAATTGGAAAACTCACACAGTTCTTTTGGAGAATAAATTACCTCCTCATGTGTGATACTTTGTATTTTACCTTTAAGGGCCTATTGGGATTTTAGTCTAGTTATGGATCTGGAAGAAATGAGGGGTGGTGGGGGTGGGTCATAAAAAGGATTAGAAATATCTTCCAAGCCATTTGCTTCAAGGGTGTTCATTTTCAGTTTCATCTGGTGAAACAGGATTAATCCTTTTAGGGTTAATCCCTTAAATTGGAGGTTGGGTGACCAACTCCTCAGAGCAAGCTGGAGGTGAGGTGGCTATGTCCTCAGGGCAGACTATTACAGGGTTATTTAGAGAACACTCAGCATGACCTAGGGTTTTAACCTCACCACCAATGTCATTATCAATCCATATGTCGCCATCCCATTGTTCAGGTTCCCACTCTTTTCCAATCATTGCGCTCACTTTAATGGCAGACACCATCCAAGATTGAGATTTCAGTTTATGCTGTTGCTACTCTAACAATAACATTCCGAGTCTGATCTTCAGAGATCTCAAGTCTACGGCTACAGGAAATAAGATTTTTCTTCAGGGCACTCATAGAAATGTCTACATCTGTCAAATGGCATGTAAGCTTCTCATTTGAAGCCTTAAACCCATCCCTTTCACTCATTAATGTATACAGTGTATCTAGCAACAACCAGCCAACATCTCTATACCTCCTATTTCCACAAAACTCCATAAAGCTGTCAAAAACATTATCCCCCAGATCCTGGCTTCATACAAGTGAAGCATTAGAAGAATCAAATAGTGATGTTTTGACTCTCTCTTTTGCCAACTCACTCCATGGATTGGCAGTGTCATTCTGATTATGGGAATCAGAGTCCTTAGTGCCTTTGAGTCCAGTCAGAGTTGTATTAATTAGGGTTCTCTAGAGAAACAGAGTAACGGGAAGTATCTTTAAATATAAAATTCATAAAAGTGTCTCACATAACTATGGCAATGTAGAGCCCAGAATTCGTAGGGCAGGCTGTGAAGGTGATGACTCTGATAGAGTATCTGGACGAACTCCACAGAAGAGGTTCGCTGGCAGGAAGAAAGCCTGTCTCTTCTGAATCCTCCTTAGAAGACTTCCAGTGATTAGATTAAGCATCATTAATTGCAGAAGACACTCCCTTTGGCTGATTACAAATGGAATCAGCTGTGGGTGCAGCCAAGGTGATCATGATTTAATTCTATGAAATGTCCTCATTGCAACAGAGAGGCCAGCACTTGCCCAACCAGACAAACAGGAACAACCACTGGCCAAGTTGACACATAAACCTGACCATGACAGCAAATGTTAATCATTTACTCCTAATAAAACTCTATGAAGTAGGTACTATTATTGCATTCATTGTACAGTTGGAAACAAAGAGGCTTGGTAGTTTGCTAAATGTTGGAACAGGGATTTTAACTCAGGTGGTGTGATGCCGGGGTCCAATGGCCATAACCACTGTGTTAATATTGCTTGTGTTCCTTTTGCCACCACAGTTTATATCAGAATGGCTTCCAATAAGTTATGCAAACAAATGGACAAGAAACAACAACAAATGCAATTTTTCTCCCAAACTAAATGAAATAGTACAAAATTCTACACAGGAGAGTTTTCAGGGTAATTTAAAACCAAAAACATTTCTCAACTTCAAATTATTGGAAATTTCTAGTAAAGAAAAAAAGATTCCATTAGACATGTGACAGCCTATAATAATATATCTTATGTTCTCAGATAGATAACAGCTCCTTTCACAACTGTTTTTTGGGGAAATGCAGGATACGCCATGATGAACATGAACTTTTGAGTCAGAATTTAAATTCTGGCCTGTCACCTACTTGTGGGGTGACCTATAGTCATTTTCTGACCTTAATTAGTCCTCAGTGTCTGTGAAAATGAACAGGACAATACAAGGTTTGGTGAATATTGAATTATATGTAAAGTGGCCAAAACCATGTGTGGTACATAGCAGTCTCTCAGTAATTAGTAGCTATTTACTGTTAATAATAATAACAGCAGCAAACTTAATTAAATAGAATGTCATAACACATATAGCAGAGTGCTTCTGGCTTAATGAGCAAATTATCAATGTTTAATGGATATTGAATTTTCTTTGGAATAGGCACTATTTAAGTATGTATGCCTTTGTCTTTGCCAAGTGACAGATAGAACTGGCCATGACAAATCCCTTTGTCCTTCACGGTCAGTGCAGTTTGCTTTCCTATTTCTAATTAGAGTCATGATTGTAAAATGTTTAGTTTGCGCTTTTGGAAATGTCTCTTCTGAGATGAGTTCATTTATCTTCACCAGCTCACCGAGTTACCACGCCTCAACTGCTAGCCCTGGCCTCAGGCCTACGGGAGAGTGCAGAGCTCTTTCAGTCGGATGAGATGCGGCCTGCTAACGACCCCAAGGAGAGAACCCCCATCCGCGTCCGAATGCTCAATGACATTCTCCAAGACATGGAGAAAAGCTTCTTGGTACTTCAGGTGCCACCAGGATTTCATCGGTAAGATCTGAATTCCAAAATTTACATTTTTATGCCACTTCAACTGGATTATTATTTTGTTCAACTCACACAATATGCACCTTCTCCAATTATAATGCTCTTTAAAAAATAAACTGTCTGTAAAGCAGTTATTATATCTACAATTGGAGGACCACCTGCCCCTCAAAGAAGAATCCAACTGCCTATATGTATGTCTTTGTGTGTATGTATGTGTGTGTGTGATAAAGGAAACTTGGCTTAGCAGTAGCATATAGGAAATGGCTACAGTTTTTTTGTTTTTTTTTTTCCCTTTTCATTGTTAAGGTCAATATATGTCAAATGGGATAGGGCTACTAGGAGAGTAAATGCAAATGTAAGTTATTATAATAGAAATATATTTTCTAGGTAGATTAGAAAATAGGTACATCTTATTTTGCCCTGGTAAAACCACATATAATTCTAAAAACTGTATTTTAAGAGGGAGTTAAATAAGTTGAATATTCTGAGGTAGAGTGGGATTTAGATGGATCGTGAAACAACTACTGACTTAGGAATAGTTGCTTATAGGGTCACAAAAGAGAGCTCCCTGCAAACATTTTATGCTATTTTCACATGGAAGAGCTCTTAGAGGTTGAGGCTATTATAATGGATTTTGTTTTTGAGGTTCCTGATATAATAGAAAATAAATAAAAGCCAAAATGGGGTGTATTAGCTAGGGTTCTCTAGAGAAGCAGAATCAGCAAGAAATATCTGTAGATATAAAATTTATGAAAGTGTTTCACATAACCATGGGACTGTAAACTCCAGAATCCACAGGACAGGCTGTGAAGCTGATGACTCCGATGAAAGGTTTGGATGAACTCCACAGAAGAGGCTCACCGGTGAAAGTAGAGAGACTGTGTCTTCTGAATCCTTCTTAAAATCCTTCCAGTGATTAGATTAAATGCCACTCATTGCAGAAGACACTCCCCTTCACTGATTACAAATGTAGTCAACTGTGGATGCAGCCAACATGATAATGATTTAATTCTATAAAATAACCTCATAGCAACAGACAGGCCAGTGCTTGCCCAATCAGATAAATGGGCACCACCACCTGGCCAAGTTGACACATGAATCTGACCTTGATATGGGGTTAAAAATTGTGGCATGTTCTAAATGTTTTCATTTAACTGTTTGATTTTTTGGCTAAACACAATGCAAATACACAAATCTATCTGAGTATCTGTGTATAATGGGTATTTACATATCATGATTTAATACATCTGCATGTTGTGTCTATGTTTATGTATCAGTTTGTCTATGTATGCATATGTATATACATACACACACACATATTGCATTTTAATGCACTGTTAAAGTCTAAATTCAAGGCTCTTTATGAATATGTTATAATTATGGGCAAAATTGTCCTCCTGTTTCACTCTTCCCCCAGCCCCTCATTTCCTTCCTTTTCCTCACCCTATGCACATGAATTAAATATACTATGTGTACCCAAAATGTAAATAGGATTAAAGAACTGAATGAAATGGGAATACAAATCTTAATTGCACACAAGAAAGATGTTTTTCACGAGCAGTGCTCTTGAAACACAGAATATGATATTCTTGTAAAGTGAAGAATTTGCCTTCCATGTAGGTATTAAAACTCAGGCTGGGCAGTCCTAAGCATCATCAGAATGTTTGGACTACATGAGATTTAAGGCACCTTTTAATACCAAAATTCTATGATTTGACAAGTCATATAATCTCTTTGTGCCTTAATTTTTACATCCCTAAAATGAGATGATGGGATGAAATCCTTTAGTAAGGACTTTTTTTTTTTCACTTCTGATTTTGGTGATTTTCCTTATAATTTAAGCTCAAATCCACATATAAAATCCTTATTTTATATTATTTCCACAGTCACTATAGTCCTTTGCTATAAGACTTGGAAAACATTCGTTCATTCCAGCAGACATTTATAAGGCAATTGGTATGCTCCCTGTACTCTTTTAAGTAACAGATATAGCAGTAGCCTAAAGTGAGAAACAAAAAAGAACAACAACAAAATAAACAAAAAACACTCCTGCCCTCATGAAGCTATATTCTAGGGGTGGGGATAGGGAGACAGACAAGGGAAAAGGTAATTGATTAAAATATATTATATGGTAGATGTGATAAATGCTAAAGAAAAAGATCAAATTGCATTTTAAAATCAAAAAGTACTAAAAATTTATTAAAGGGATAGATTATGTTTTCAGAAGACATCATGTAAGATAATTTATGAAAAATTCAGAAATTAAAAAAATCATAGGTTAAGAACATAATTTTATATAGTATGGCATCATAAACTATTTTTTACATTTGCCTTTCTTGGTGCTTGCAGCAGATATGGAAGACCTCTCTATGTCTCAGTTACGTATCTAGCAAATTTTTATTACCCCTTCAGTCATATTCATGAGCTAATTTACTTTATCCTGCATTTTATCTAAATAGAAATGTACATATTTGTCTGGTCCTGAGTTAGCAATGGTGAAACAAGTGAATTTTTCCTGCTGGTCATATGATTATAGTATACCATATCTTGTATCCCAGTTGTGCGATGCTCAAAATGTTGATTATGATAATGTTCTATCCTCTTATCATTTTAACAATCTTTAGGACTGAAAGCTTGTTGTTAAATATCTTGATATTATATATATAACTCCTGTTATAGTTACTTAACTACATCGTATACCCATCTTCTCCTTATTCTGTAAATTTATGTATGTCAAAAGTGAAAGTAGATTAAATAACTTCATTCTGTATCTGATTGACCTTTATCCCAATATTGCCCTGAATTTTTATTTCATTTCTGAAAAATATAACAAATCATCCTGCTTCATGTTTTTTTTGTTTTTTTTTCCAAAGAGAATCCCCATTTCTGAATATTCTTGATGTAACCACTTCACAATTACAACAGAGTTTACACTTTCAATCCTAATATGGGAATTGAAATGTTCCTTTATGGGGAAAGAACTGTTCATAATAAAAAGTTGAGTGTGACAGGATGATGTGTGGGTTAAGAAAATAAAACAAAACAAAACAAAAACAAACATTGATTACTTGTAACTATAACTGTATGGAGAAAAGAGAAAATTGTTATAACGCTTTAGAAAAAACATTTTATGAACAGGATTAATTTTCGTTCATGTTAAAAACAACCCTTAGAGGGTGGGCCATCATGGTTCAGTAGGCAGAATTCTCGCCTGCCATGCCGGAGACCCAGGTTCAATTCCTGGTGCCTGACCATGTTAAAAAAAACAAAAACAAACAAACAGGCAAACCTTAGAGATGTTAGTCACAAAAGAATCTCACTGTCTAACCCAATGTTCTTATAAGAATTCTCATCCCAAATATGAAAGAAGGAGGTCAAAAGTGATTTGCTTTTTAAGAAAGTTGTTGATAGAAATTTACTGTGTAAAGCCAAATACTGCATTTGCAATTTGGATCATGTCTCAAAGGACACCGCCTCAACAAATACACCAGTAAACACTGAAATGCATTAGTTTTAGAATATGCAGAAAAATTTTCACCGTAATTTGGCATCCGAAGATTGAAAGGTTTATGCTTCCTTTGATGGCAAACCTAAAGCTATGGTTCTCTAAAATCAACCCTCATTGAACACTGCTCTGTGCAGATATACTGCTGGGAACGGACAGTACAAGATCCCTAACTTCAAGTACTGTAATCTAATTCCAGAGGTAAAATATGAATTGTAAGTCAAATAAAGATATAGAATATGCATGCAAAGTGCCCAATGAATGTAATAAGCACTGCTGGGATTTAGTGAAGAATGAAACTATTATCCTGTAGTAGTTAGGAAAGACTTTACAGGGAAAGGGAAAAAGTTATCTGGGGCATCAGGGAATGGTAGGTTGTCTATCAAACTAGAGAGCATTTCCTGGAAAGACAGGCAATGGGAAGGAAGTCACAAAGAGATGACTTTGTGTGGTGGCCAGGAAGTGGAGGTCACGAGCTAGAAGTGTTTGAATCATTATAGGGTTATGGAGAGATAGGTAAGAATCAGAGGATGTAATTCTTTAAATGCTCTGTTGAGGAATTTGGCCTTATTCTTCACACAAAAGAAGCTATGTGCAAAGTTGTGCTCTAGACCTATCTGCCTGGTGCTCCAGATAGGGTACACCGGAGTCGGGAGAGAACAAAAACCTTCAGAAGACAAGGGGTGAGGTGTAGAGAGGCAGGTGCTGAAGACAACAGGATTTGACATGTTGGTGTCAGAAATGAAGAGTAAAGGACCGGCTTGAGGAATTTTACTAAGAAAAAATATGAATTTCGAGATCTAATGGCTGTGGAAATCACATTTAGGTGGTTGTTTTTAGGGCTTGCCTAAAAATCATGGGGTTGAATAGTGAAAAGAGCCTCTTCTCTGTCCCATTTCTGTAGCCAGAACGTGGCCACTGATAAGGCACTCAGTGTCTCTAGGTCTCCATGTGGTGACATGAAACGCTGTTGATACAGATGATTCCTGAATCCCTTTCAGCTGTAGCATTCTGATTCAGTGGGTACTCACCGTATTAAGCCTCACAACCTCTACAATTAAGGAGAAATCTTCTGATCCCGAGTGAGGGAAGTAACACTGATATCATGTACAATGATAGACTTTAAAGTGAAAAAGCTGCAAAGTGGTACAGAGATGCTGACCCCACTAGGCAGTGAGGATAAATGCATGTGATCAGGTACCACGTAAATGAAAGCAAGTTAAAAACTAAAAGGCACCACAGAAATATAAATACCATCAAAATCCAGCAGTGTGAACTTTGACTTGTCACCTGAATGGGGAATTATTAAGAATTCTGCATCCTCCACCTAGATCCGTCCTCCACTGCGGTTCCACAAGGAACCGCTCTTTGACTCCTATAGGGACAGGGTATGTCTGGAAAGGGGCTTTTTTGGCAGCTGTATTTTGTTGTTACTGGATTATTTTAAACTTCAGAATAGATAAAGGCAGAGGGAACAGTCTGAACCTGTGCATTCCCCACTACAACATACTCTTTTTTTTTTTTTTTGTATGCTGTATGACACGGTCACATTTCATTTTTTTCCCATGTGAATAACCCTTTATTCAACCACCATTTGTTGAATTTTTCTTTGTTTTTGTTTGTTTGTTTGCTTGCTTGTTGGTTTGTTTTGGGACGTTCATGGGCTGGGAATCGAACCTGGGTCTCCTGCATGGCAGGTGAGAATTCTACCACTGAGCTACGCTTGTACCTCCTACAACATACTCTTAATATTGCCCCTTTGTCATCAGCATCTTGCTTGTTCATTGTAGAACAGCTTTCTGAATTAACAACAATGTGTAATGATGATTTTATAGGAAGGGCACTGAACTTCAGATCTGTAAAAGTGGGGAGGATTTTGATCAAGGCAATATCTTTTAATACTTGGAGACGCTCACATTCCTCAAGCTGATCAGCATCAATTTCTCATCTCTAAAATAGAGGTTGATAATCTATGGATACAATTAAATAAAATAATTGTATTTTAGCAATTATTTTCTATTTATATACCACCAAGTCATTACATAGGTAATCAATGAACTAAAAAGTCCTATACTAATTTTATAAAACAACAATAATTTTACAGCCATCCACTGTTTTTATTTCAGATATTGGTAGTATTCTAGTTTCCAAATCTCTCTTAACCAAGGGAAAAACACTTAAGAAATAAAGTGGCACAAATTTTCTTTCCCCAGGGTCACTGCAGTCAGATAGGTCTTTCATTTTTAATTTTCAATATACTGTCCTTTCTCTTAATAAACATTTGCTAATTGTTTACCAATTAAGGGATTGGCAACATCCCATAGAAAATAAAGTTTTGTGAGACAGAGAATTAAGTATGCAGCTTTAAAAAAAACAGTAAATAAAAGATTTAAATAGCAGTGGCTTTCCAAATAAATCTGAATACTAGATAACAACCCCGTTCCAGGAGGAAAGTCACCTCCCAGATCACTGGCTGTTCAGGAAACACTGGTCTAAGAAACGTGGCCTTCTGTGGCAGAATTTTTCACATGTTTTAAGTTTTAAAGATTAAGTCTCTTTTTAAATTTTGGCACCATTTCTTGTTTGAACTTTAATGTCTTGTGAATCTGCACTTTTCCTAGCTTATTTAAACAAATCTAAGTAAAATCCCTGAACTTGTCACAAATTATTGCAACACTTCAGGATAAGAGTTCTTGAGGCTGGTGTTCCGTCTCTAAAACACCTTTCTTCACAAAATCATACACTAATTTATGTGGTCCTAAAAATGAAAGAACTAGTCATTGCTGTCTCCTCTATTTAAAGAGACTGGACTTAACTGCACAGACATAAGAAGGTCCTTGACTGTTAACTTTTAGTGTACAGACAGAAACCCAGAAATTATAAAACTGCTCTTGGCAAAAGTATGATTGGAAAAGGTTTTCTATAAATAGTTAACCCCCAAAATATGAGTGCATGACCTCACATGCACACATGGAGATAAACTATCTACATAAAATCACGTTTTTAGACTCTCTACCTGTTAAAGAGACAGTAATTAAGCAGCAAAAGCTAAGAAAGGTTTCTGCCCCTGCGTATTCTGGAATATGCATTTTGCTGCTCTATTAAGTGTGCTTAGGTAGCATTATGGGTGAATATTGCCAAAGACCAAGAAATCTGGTGTGGCCTGGTGGCAGAAGAAGGGGGAACAGAGGTCTACCCATTCTTTTTGTATTACAACAGTTTTACTTGCAAGGTATAGGAAATTGAGAAGGAAGCCAAAACAAGCCAATGTTTTGCCTATCCTCTGGAGGATCTATAAACATGGAGCTCTCTGAAAAGGGGGGCATCCTCAATAGCTGCCATTCAAATAAATTAAAGCCTTCTTATTATTTTTAAAAGAAGACTATTGGTTATACTGCGATATTGTACCATCTGAATACTTGATATTTCAGCTACATTGTGGTTAAACAGACTTTTAGGAGCTAGCTAAGCAATTGTATTTATAATATTATTTCTGTTGGAAGATACATTCTGAGTTCCAAATAAAGACCACACTCAGGAGTTTGGGGAGTACGACCCATTTATAAGTTGAAGGACAGTGTGTATGTGCTTATACAAGTGTGTGTATATGTGTGTGTGTGTTCTGGATTTGTGTGCTTATGGAAAGATGAGGCAAGTTCATAATAAAGAAATTCTTTCTGTGATAATTAGAATGGCTTTGTGCAAGGTCAGAGGATAACTTCAACTCAATCCATGCCAAGGCATTTTTTTTTTCTTGCTAGCATTCTGGAAAGCAGGAAAATAGCAAATGTAAATGTCAAGATGCTTCTGTCTTGAGTCAAGAATAAACAAAGCAAGTAATCCATTAAAAATACTTTTCTAACACATAAGCTCCCAAAACTTTGCTTTTGAAAGATGTTAGAACTGGTTTACACTTGGGCAAGCAATGGAATTAGACAGAACTATTAAAAGCCACGTTCTCTTAGATACCCCAGAAATCAGAATTTAAGTTGTCTATTTGGTAAATACATTTGGTTTTAAGAATTTTAAGATATTGAAACCCAAACTCCAAAAAATATTTCAGAATAATAGTGATCTCATTATACAGTTTTCATGGTGTTTTAATTAGAGTTAGTTATATAAGTACTAATAGAACCTCACGTTCAGTGTTTGATTGGGATAATGAACACTTTGTTCTGGTCGTACTTTTTCTTTTAGCGAGGTGTGGGTGGTCTGAATGGAGTTAAAATCCCACCGTTGTTTCTCTTGTCATTAATTCTATCAGCAATGCCTCTGATTTCTTTAGACTATGAAAAAATAACTAGTGATTAAGAATTACCATAATGCTCTTAAAATATTTTTAATAGCAGCCATTTGCATAAAAGGATCTATGTGTGACTACAGAGTGTTATAATCTGCACAATGTATAATTTCCAAAAGAGGCTTGTAAGCCTGGCTCATATGCAAAATCTTATGCTGATCATTATATAAATTCCCTTTTATCCTTTTATGAATAAACATATACATTGACTTTATATACCCTTCATATTTTTAAAGTTTTCACTTCTCAAAGGAGTAAAAAAAAAAAAAAAAAACCCTCCAAAATATTTAGAGGAACCAAATTAATATACTGAAATCCAAGCCTTTTTTTTCAATTGCTTGGTTTATTAATATTAAGACAAAGGAGTGTGTCCCATTCAAGAGATAACATGCAAATTCAATTTGATTAGATATTTCAATGCTTGTTTAAACAATTTCAATGGACAATGAACCCTTTGCCAGTTTGAGAACTGAGTCTGCTTCTATCAAAATAGAAATTCATATGTACACAAGTTTGGATTTTATAAAAATTTCTCTTTCAGTTTTGAAGTTTCTTTTCATCTAAACTAAGAAAAACAAAGTCATATTTGCAGGACAAGACACATTGCCAGTCTGAGAGTGATCTGTGATTTGATGGTGCATTTAATAATATTAAGACTAATAATAACACATGTGTCTTGGAGGAGGATTTATTTTCTATTAAGCACTATACTGTACATTTTCATATATTGTCTATAACCATCTTTTTATCCACATGAGAGAACTAAGGTTTAGGAAAGGTGAATATTTGACAGAGATTGGATCTGAAATTGGCCAGTTTTTCCTAAAACCACTATTCTTTCTACTCGACAGTGCTGCATATATATGATGCAAATTAACCCTAGTTTGCTAAGAAATCACCAATAAATTTACTTAGTTATTGGTACTAGTATAGCCAAATATTGTGTGGGTTCATTTTTCATAGGAAATTGTTTACTTTCATTTGTTCCACATTTGCAGAATTGCATCTCCTAAATTTGATGTCTAAAAAAAATGCATCTGTGGGGTACCAGCATTCCGCAATTCTGAAGAAAAGATCAAGGCTATTATCATGAATCGATAAAATTATCTTGTCTCCGAATATCACCTACCCCTTCCTGTTTCCATAAAATTTAAATGCAATTAAAAGGGGAAGGACATTACCTGCTAAATCATGTATATCATAAATAGAAACGTTTTTACACAAATAGCAGTGCGATATAGAGGGAGGAGCGCTAGACTGGGAATTTAGAGACTTGGACTTAAATCTTAAAAGTGAAGCTGATCAAGAAATCTGAAAGCAAGTCACTTAACATCCAGGAAATTCATCCTTTTATCAGTAAAACAAGAAAAGATAAACTGGAAGGGCTCTAAAATAATGGAAATACTAGGAGAGTAAGTTTTATAAGTAGTTGAAATTGACCTCTTATTTCTTTGAAAAATGCATTCCTGGAAATAATTATTTTAATCAGGGAAAGAAATAATAAAATGTAGGTTCTCCATGAAACCATCTTGAGCATTTGGCACTTGTTTTTCTCACCTTTATCTTGTCTCTTATTGCACCTATCATTATATAGCATATTTTTGCATTTTTGTTTGTATAAATGACTTGCTGATTTAATATGTTCAAAAGAGACTTACAAAGGGATCATGTCTGATGTTTTCTTTCCGCCCACTGAAACAACTAATGTACTGTTTTGCTGCATAATGAAACTGAAGTACTTGATTGCTATGTAGTTCATGTTTTGGAGATCAAAAGCTCAAGAATAGTTTTGTGTTTGACAATATTTAGATTATTAAATAGAAAAATTTTCTTCTTATAATAAGAAGATAAGATCTCCGTAACACAAAAATATATATAGAACAGGTATAGCGTATTGAGATGGTGTCATGGTTTGGAGCTGTATATAGCCCAGAAAAACACGTTCTTAAACTTATTCCATTCCTGTGGATGTGAAACCATTGTCAGTAGGACCTTTTGATGGGGTTACTTCAGTTAAGCTGTGGCCTGCCTCAGTCAGGATGGGATATAATCCTATTACTGCAGATCTTTATAAGTAGAATAAAATTCAGACAGAAAGAAAGCCATGAGGGAGCAGCCCAAAGCTGAAACCAATGGAATCTAAAGAGAAGAGAGAGGCTGTGTGAGGCCACCATGTGCATTGCTGTGTGAACAGAGGAGTCCAGGGCCAAGGGTTACAGCCGCCAGCCCCAAAGTGCCACAGTGCTTTCCAGGAGAAAGCATTGCCCTCATGATACCTTGATTTGGACTTTTTCCTAATTTCAAAACCATGAGCTAAAAAATTCCCATTACTTAAGCTGACCCATTGCATGGTATTTGCTTGAGCAGCCAAGGAAAACTAAAACATGGTATATGGGAAAGAACTAAGAGTCAGTACTCACAGTTCTATAAAGCACACATTTATTTCCTCTACTACGTATCCAGTCTGCTTACAAAAGCATAAGGCCATAACAATTGAACCGGTGAAAAAACATAGGCTGGGAATACCATACTTAGATAGGATCAACTTGGAAATTTATAAGGGCAATCGAGGTTGAAACAAAAATTATTCATCCCACAGTTGGTAATGAGAACACTATATACTATTTAGTTTAATATACAGATGATGTAATCCTAATGAAAATTATACAATGAATCCTCAAATTACATATGGCAGGGTTCCAGCTTTTTCTTACAATTTATCAATAACAGACAAGTTTTGGTAAGAAAAATAGAGAATCTAAGTTCTCAAAGTAGGCATAGTTTTAAGAGAGAATGTTAGAGGTATGTATATCCTTTGGAAGAGTTGGGGATATAAAAGTCAAGGAAGCTTAGCTGAGATTCATAGACTCAAGAATTGCTGAAAGAAATCCTCAGTGACAGTCTCAACTACCTGCAGCCCTGAAGCAGGCAATTACTAGGAGTTCTCTAAGAAACTTTGTGAACTGGCTGTGCTATCTGCTCGCGTGTCTGCTGGCAGGCACTGCTGAAGAACAATGTTACTTCCTCTTCTGCCTTCCAAACCCGGATAATGGATTTAAACTGGGTATCCTTTTCTATCTTTTGAAAAAAAAAACATTTGTTGACTTATCCAGAAAGAAACTTCTCTGGTCTTTTAAGCAGTTCTGTCTAGATCTTGATGGCAATCTGCCTTGTGGTCTAGTAAGTGACAGTGGTGAGGAGGGGTATATCCTCTAACAGTTGTTAGAAGGGGTATTTGACTTATAGGACATTTCCCTGTAAGGCAGAAGTTGGAGACTCCAGGATACTCACTATAAGAATCCTTTTTCAAAATGAAATAACATTCACATGTCAGGCATTTAATGCACTTTCTAATCTGTGGTCTTCACAACAATATAAATGATGCTTGTTGGTAGTTTTATCCAGGACTTTCTTATTCCCAAGTTTTTTTTTTTTTACTTCTCTGAGCATTTATTAAAAATCTATTTTCCTTCCAGATACTCAATATTCATTTTTTTTTTTTAATCTCATGTGACACCCACTCATCCGTATGGATAATTTCCCCGTTTTGCAGTTAAGGAAACTGAAGCTCAGAAAAATTAAGTCCTTTCCCCCGTTTCCCACAGATAGTAAATAACATAAATTGGTTAAGTGATACAACTGGGTTGCAGCCATTCTGAGTTTTATTTTTTAACCAAATTTATGACAATTTTTTACGGAAGCTTTACTGATAAAAGTAAGATGAGGAGATTTAAAAAATGGTATGAATAAAATCATCATATCAATCCAATACAAAGAAGCAGAATATATTTTATGTCACAATAGCATGGTTATTTAATTCTTTGCCAGTACAGACACCGGGGTTGTGAGCTAGTGCCTATGGGTTGGGAGATAATTTGATTTTTTTTCATTTCCTCTGATTCTGGTTTTAATCTTATTGTCTTTCTTATTGGTGAGTGAGAAATTGATGGTGATTCTTCAAAATGCTCATCTAGGACTATTACTGATTCCATTAGATTGGTTAATTTAGCAATTACTATCTTCCATATGCTACTACCATCCTAGATATGGAGAATTCAATACTATCCTTGTGCACTTTACCCTCTAGTAGGAAGAGCCAGAGAAGAGGCAGACAAAGAACTAAATACAAATGCAATTATAAATTTGAAATGTGCTGTGAGGAAATGAAACATGATTTTTAAAAAAATGGCTGATATGATTGAGAGAGAAAATTGGAATAAGATTGGAAATTAGGCCAGGGTCTAGCGGCCATGGAAAGGAAGTTATATGTTACTTTCAGGGCCTTTGAAATCTTATTTTAAGCAGAGGGTGGCATAATTTTACCTATCTATCTATCCATCCATCCATCCATCCATTTAGCTCTGACTACTATGTTCTAAAGTGATTATGACAGTAATGGGCAAAATTGGAAAGGCTGTTTTATTTAATAATCTAAGCAAGAGTTCATATTGGTGGAATTGGAAATGGATAAAAGATTACTTGAATCATTTTGGAAATAGACTCTATACTACCTAGTGATGGATTAGTTATGGGGATGGGAAGGAGGGAGAGAAATCAAGAGTAAAACCTGGATTTCTCTCATGTACAGTTTTAATAGCTATGATATGGACAGAATAATTTTCTCTGATTTTTTAATAGGAGTTCTGCAGACTTCAGCTTAAACACTATAATTGGCAGGGAAAGATTAGTTTTGGTTAGTGCTTAAAATAGTTAAATAGTCTTGGAATGAAATTCTGATTGCATCTGTCTGTTTATGTTTGTCTTGTCCTAAGGTATACTAAAAATTCACCTGCAGTCTCTTTCTCATCTAGAAATAATTACATGCAAATAATAATCGATCTTTATGCAATAATGAGGCATGAGAGTAAGCATGGCCAGATGTATTTCGAAGAAATGGCTTTCAAATATGCCAAAGTAGCTCCAGTTTTTTAATTGCTGATCGTAGTAGGTCTCATTTTCTAATCAAAGCTTACATATGGTCCACCTTGGAGTTTGGAAGATATGCTAATACATCTAATTTTATTCAAAATCATTTAAAATGCAGCTATGTCAGGCACAAAAATTAAGAAGGAAAGAAAGTAATATATGTACCAAATGTTGATTTCTTGTCTGTAGGTAGTTGTAAATTCTCCCTTGTTTCCAATCTCTCTCCTTTTTTTTTAAATAGCTATGAAGTTAGACACTAACTTAAAGCTTATTGATAGTGTCAGTTTTTCTTTCAAAAACTAAATATCAAATGGATGAATAGCAAATCATTATAAATATACTGAGAGTTAAGAATTTTTTTTTTTTTTTTTTTTTTAAAGGAAAGACAGAGAGAAGGAAGGAAGGATAGAAGGAAGGAAGGAAGGAAGAAAGGGAAACATTTTTTAAACATTTTCTTGTTTTATTGTATTCTGTTTCTCCGTTTTTGTTACATGGGCTGGGGCCGGGAATCGAACCGAGGTCCTCCGGCATAGCAGGCAAGCACTTTGCCCGCTGAGCCACCGCGGCCCGCCCAAGTTAAGAATTTTTCAAGCTTGAATTGCTGACTTTGTATAGAATTTAGATTGGTCAAATTTCATTTAACTCAGCTGATTAGTGTTATTTTATGTTTGCAAATTTTTTGGTTAAATGAAGCCTATTATAATTAAGAAAACCAAATTTTTATGGATAAACATTTAAATTTACTTATTTCATAAATTTTTTTTTTAGCATCTTTTATGTATAAAGCATAAAAGAAGCATTTTAATTTCCTAGGATTGCCCTAACAAATTATCACAAACTTAGTGGCCTGAAAAAACAGAAATTTAGCCTCTCTCAGTTCTAAAAGTCAGCAGTCCAAGATGAAGGTGTTGGCAGGACCACAGTCCCTCTGGAGGCTTTATGGAGCATTCATTCCTTGCCTCTTTTCAGTTTCTGTGGCTGCCAGCATTCCTTGGCTTGTGGCCACATCCTCCAGTCTTTGCCTCTGCCTTCACATTTCTTTCTCTTCTTTGGCGTGCGTCTATGTAATCACCCTCTTTTCTCTTATATAAAAGTATACATGTGCTTAGATTTAGGGTCCACCTAGATAATTCACAATGATCTCCTCGTCTAAAAATCCCTAGCATAATTATATCTGCAATGACCCTTTTCCCCAAAATGGCAAAATTAACAGGTTCCAGGGATTAGGTTGTAAACTCATTTTTGGGCACTGCTCAGCCCACTTTACCAGGCAATGTAAGGGATATGTTTATGATTAGGTAATAGCTTTCTTTTCATAGATGTGCCAGTTAATGAATGTTAGTCTTTCAGTTTCAATCCCATCTGAGTATATTATGCTGTTAATTTGGGGTTGGGAGTCTACAAGCCACATTCTTACCCAGTGCACCCTCAGTCAGACTTGGTAGTGGGAAGCACCAAAGGAAAACTGGAGTTATGGAAAAGGAAAACGATGTGCTTCTTCCTGTTTGTGCTTTGTTCGTGGCTTAGCTTCCTTTCGCTGTCATCGTCACCCCAGCCATGCTTCTTCACCCAGGTAGCAGAGGCCCCTTCTAGGGTAGGATTTCATCTCAAAGTGCACTTTTTCTAATACTGTCTTCAGCGGCCTCTTGATACCCATCAGAGACATCAGCACCAGCTAGCCAGGCCTGCTCTACTTGTGTGCCCAGCTGCTAAAGGCCCAGTGACATTAGCAATAGCCAGGGAGTGGCCTCCCTTCAGAGGTTAGAGTTTCCGCTTCCCAGTACACCACATTCAAGCTTTTATTGCCCTAACTTCTCTACTCCCCAGTCTCAGGGATAGCAGCTGCTCCTTGCTCTTGTAACCTTTGTGACACTTCAGTGTTTCCTCTGTGCCTTATAATATAAAATGGAAATAAGGTATCTTCAAAGCAAACTTCAAAATAAGGTTAGAAGTAATATATTCTAAGAAAGATACAGATAAAGAGTTAGTTTATTCGTAGAAGTGAGAGTTTCTTGTCACCTGTTTCAGCCGAGGTAGACCCTAAAGCAGCCGTCATGGGGGAGATGGTAAAGTTGGGTTTTAATCAGCAGTAGATTTTGTCATTAAGAAATAGGGATGGAGGAATAGAAGGGCATTTCTCAAGAAAAGCTCTCTAAAGGGGATGAAAAATACTACATTTCTAAAAATCACTAAATAATATTTACTAAGTAATATTTACCAATCTTATCAATTATACCTTCTCTTGTAATATAGTAGAGCCCTCGAAGACTGAGTCATGTGTCCCTATGAATAAATAATTGTAGGTAGTCTGCTACTGAAAACAAAAAGCTGAGTGAATAGTTCCATATTCTGTTTTTTCTCTTTTTCATTCCTATGTTTTGAGTAGTTGCTCTGATGTCATTGTGTCTAGTTGCTAGAATCTGCTGGAAACTGCTTGGTTGTTTGGTATTATTCTGCCTCTCTTAAGCAGTGCTGCTGGTTTTGGAACAGGTGTTTGCCCTTCTTTCTCCTATGTTAGCTTATTTTAACTTGTTCCCTGTGTTCCAGAATCGTGATCTTGGGGTAAGTAGGAATGTTACTATACATGAATAAATCCATAGCTGTTTTGGTTCTTCCTATCCCATTGGGAGATAATCTGAACGAAGTTGCCGAGAGACCTTTGAGACCTAAATATATTAGACTTAATAGGCCAATATCTAAGGTTCTCTAAAATGAACCTGCATTATAAGATCATAAAGGAGAGAAATGAGGATAAATGTTAGCAAGGTGACACTGATTGAGAAGTGATGTTAACATAAGTAAACTTTATCAGGAAGGCTGACTGGATTTGAGATTATGAGGTCAACCACATATACCCACAGTGCAGCTCCTGTCACCCCATAAAGTACATACGTACTTTATTGTGCCCACATAGTCGCTTTTCAGAGACTGTAAATTGCAGTATTTATGGACTTGATGATTGAAACACAGTTGGAACTTGAAGGTCAAGGCAGCAAACTGTATCCTAAATTCCTATGTATTGATGATGGTCCTATGTACAGAAAGCAACATATTTAGTGCTTCTACAATTAAAGATCTGTCAGTATTTCCATCATACACCATTATTTCAGTGTTTGTTGAAATGGTCTTTTATCCTTATTCTTTCTTTGAATTATGCAATACAAGGCCTTCAGCATCTTCAAGCTCTGTTAAGAGATTTTAAGGATGTTTATTTGTTTTCTTGTGCTATTAAAATGCAAAATACAAAAGTTCAGGTGAGCTAAGTTTCAGCATTCTCATAACTAAAAACAGCACCAATATCTAGCTAATATATTTTTAAGTAAAAAATACTTGAATTATATGGATTTTAACATATAAACTATTATTTCAAATTTCAGTTTTATGGTATATTAATTTTAGAAGAAATGGAAATAATTTGGGGATAATTTTTCAATAATCTTTTTTTTGAAATACCAGGCTCTTCCTACTTCTTTATAAGATATGTGTATGGTCAGAACAATATAGTAAAGTCAAAAAAAGATTGACTCATTTGTTCATAGGGAAATAAAAGTATCCTTAATATGTTTTAAAAGAACCTCAAACAATTAACTTTAAAATTTAGAAATCGCTAGTAAATATGTAATCTGAAAATCTTAATCTCTGCTGTTCAGTATGGTAGCTACTAGTCACATGTGGTTACTGATAACTAAAAATATGGCTAGTCCAAATTGGGTGGGTTAAAAGTATAAAATACACAGGAATTTTAGGCTAATTACTAAAAATTTGAATAAAGGAAAATTTCACATTAATACTTTTTATATTGATTATATGCTGAAATGATAATATTTTGAATATATTGGATTAAGTAAAATGCGTTAAAATTAATTCACCTGTTTCTGTATTACTTTTTAAAGTTTGGCTACTAAACAATTAAAAATTGGATTTGTGCCTCACATTCTAATTCTATCACACTGCTTTACATTCTCAAGGACCCCCCATCTTTCCTTGTAGATGAGCATCCAGCGGATAGCATGAATTGACTCAATGCAAAATGTTTTGTTTATAAAACTTCCAGGATATGATCTGAGAGTAGTGAGGGCTTTGTTTGGAAGACCTCCCCTTTCCGCAAGGCACAGTGGTGCTGCTGGTGGTTTTTCTGATGGTGAATAGCCAACAAAGAGCCAAGAAAATGTATAAAGAAAAACGTAATGTCAGAGTGCATAGGAGTATATGAGGCAATAAGCAAAGCAAAACAAAACACAACACTCCAAAAGTTCAAACTATCTTAGTTTAATGTAAATTTGCTTGTTTGTGATGCTTAATAAGATAGAACGAAATACTATTTTATTTCATATACTACAAACATATTTTCAGATAAAATTACTTATAGTAATGATAACAGAAAATAACCCAAAATCCGCCTTGCATTTTCTTAACTTCTAAAACCAGTCCACTATATGCGCCATTTATGTATTCTTTAATTCAGTGAACATTTATGTGACTATTCTGTTCTAGGCATTATGCTTGGAACTAGATGATGCAAAGTTAAAATACTTTCACTTCCAACTTTATTTGAAAGGTTCCTTCACAGTCTTCTAGTAATTTACTTTTGATATTATTTCAAATTAATTTATATTTACAAGCACTCATTATCCACTAAACAAAAACTCCCCCTACACCCCATCCCATCCCCTGGTAACCTCCAATCTGCTTTCTGTCACTGCAAATTTTCTTTCTCTAGACATCTTATATAAGTGACATCACACAATATCTGTCCTTATGTGCCTAGAATATTTCACTCAGTATAATGTTTTTAATATTCATCTGTGTTGCAGCAGGTCTCAGAACTTCATTGCTTCTTACAGCTGGATGATAGTTCATTGTGTGTAGGTAGTACATTTTGTTGATCCATTTATTTGTCGATGAGCACTTCAGTTGTTTCCTCCTTTTGGGAATAGTGAATAATGCTACTTTGAACAATGAGGTAAAATATCTGTGTCCCAGTTTACACTTTCTTTGGTATATAGCCAAGAGTAGGTTTGCCAAATCATATGATAGTTCTATATTTAACTCTATGAAGAATTGCCATATTGCTTTCCACACTGGCTGCACCAATTTACATTCCCACCAGCTATACACTAGAGTTCCAATTTCTCCACATCCTCCCTAATATTGTTATTTTATTGTTTATTTGTGTGTGCGTGGATATATATATATATATATATATATATATATATATATATATATATATATATATATATATATATATATATATATAAAATAGCCATCCTTGTGGATATGAAGTGGTATCTCATTGTGGTTTTGATTAATATTTCCCTAAAGGCTAATAATTTTGAACATCTTTTTATATGCCTATTGATTATCTGTATATATTTTTAGAAAAGTGTCAGTTTAAATTCTTTGTCCATTTTAAAATTTTGATTTGTTTTTTGTTGCTGCTTTGTAAAAGTTCTTCTTATATTCTAGATATTAAGCCCTTTGCAGATATATGCTTTGCAAATATTTTCTCCCATTGTGTAGGCTGACTTTCCACTTTTTGGCAATGTACTCTTGATGAAAAAAATTATTTAACTTTGATGAAGTTGAATTTATCTACTTTGTTGTTCATGCTTTTGGTGTCATATCTAAGAATCCATTTCCTAATCCCAGGTTATGAAAACATGTTCTTCAATTTACTTTCTAAGTTTTATGGTGTTAACCCTTTTATTGGATCTTGATCCATTTTGAATCAATTTTTGTGTATGGGGGTGTGATAAGTGTCCAATGTTATTCTTTTGCCTGTGGATATCCACTGTTCCCAACACCTTTTGTGAAGACTTCTCTTTCCCCATTGCATGTATTTGGCACCATTATAAAAAATCAATTAGCCATGGACGTATGGGTCTTTTTATGGACTTTCAATCCTTTCCTCATTAGTCTATTTGCCCATCTTTATGCCAGTAAAACAGTCTTGTTTACTGTAGCTTTGTAGTACATTTTGAAACCACGATGTGTGGGTCCTCCAACTTTGTTCTTTTATCTTGTTTTAACTATTTTGGGCCCCTTGAAGTTTGGGGCCCATATGAATTTGAGGGTTGGCTTTTCCACATTTGCAAAGAAAGCTACTGGGATTTTGATAGGGATTGTGTCAAATATATAGATCACTTTAGGTGCATTGACATCTTAACAATATTAAATCTCCAAATCCATGAACACAAGTGCCACCATTTAGCTAGTTGTTTTAATCTTTCAGCAGTGTTTTTAGTTTTCAATGTATAAGTCATTTATATTCTTAGTTAAATTTATTCATTGATATTTTATTTTTAGATGCTATTGTAAATGGAATTGTTTTCTTAGTTTCCGCTTTGAATTACTCATTGCTAGTACATAGAAACACGATTTTTGAATGTTGCTCTTGTGCTCTGCCACTGTGCTGAACTCATTTATTGATTCTAGTAGTTTCATTTGGACTCCTTTGGATACCTTACAGTATAGATCCTTTTCTCCTTCCCTTCTAAGATAAAAAGGTCATCTTTACAAAGCTGAACTCAGTTCCTCTTTTCTTGATCACTTC
The DNA here is from genome assembly GCF_023851605.1 of Tamandua tetradactyla. Taxonomy (NCBI): domain Eukaryota; kingdom Metazoa; phylum Chordata; class Mammalia; order Pilosa; family Myrmecophagidae; genus Tamandua; species Tamandua tetradactyla. Next base: position 73,630,148 of record NC_135331.1, read on the forward strand.
CCTCCTATCTACAGGCTTTGCTCCAACCAGTTTTCAAAATATTCCGTTCCTCTTTTCTATACTTTCATAATTAGTCTTGGTCACTGCTGTGGTTTCCACCTTCTGCATTGAAAACGTTCTCCCAAGACCAACCTTCAAACAAACCCGGCATCTTCCCCTCAACTCTTCTGTGCTACAACGTCCCCCTCCATTCATTGACATATTTTCAAGCAGTTTGCTTATTTATTGTCTTTTCTTCTGCATAACCAGTGTTTTCTTTAATGGTTTGACATTGGCTTCTACTCCACGATATTCTGTTGTTTTCTCCATATTGCCAATGATCACCACTTGGAAAACTCAGGAAAAAACAATCTTTTTTTTTTTTTTTCAGGGATCTGAAAAGGTTTTGATCGTGTCTCTTTGGAAATCATTTTTTTCTTTAGCAGATCAAAGTTTGGTTGTTTCAGTTTCCCCATTCTGTCTTTAATTGCCTACTCTCATCTTTTTGTTTCCTTCAGTATGCCTATATATACCCTTGTAAATTAAGAGGCTGTTGTCTCAAAGTTTGTGGATTGAATTAATATCTCAATTTTTCTCCAGATAAATTCTTTGAAAATTTCATATTATAAAATCTCTCAATGATAAAATCTCAATCAATTGGTGTTTCTTTTTTTATTTTCTTTCTTTTATGAGAAGAATCAGGCATTTAATAGAGATACAATGGGTAAGAAAGGAATAAAATCAGATTATAAAATGCAGGCCCAAAAGTTTAATCCTTTTTTTGTTTCTTAATCCCTTTTTGAATAAAGTCCTTATCATGCTCTAAAACTACCTGCTGGTTCAACTCTGTATTGTTACATTAAATAGACAGAAATTTTAAGTGTTCAGGGTGGGTACAGAAGTGCTTAGTGTCTGTGATAAGCCATCTCCTTTGTTAGAAACCAAAGTACTTTGGACATTGAATTTGATTTTGAAAGGCAACCGTCGTTATGGAATAAGGAGGCAAGTCTACTCGTTCCTATTGATGAAGCTGTGAATTACTGTAAGGTTGGAGTTGCTATACTCAGGTAGTTTGGAAAGTCTCTTTTGTTGTTTCCTTTGGAAGCTTTTTCTTATCTGCCAGCCATAAATTTCAATTTTAATTCTTGTTGGGAGGTAATGTTAATATAAATCCAAAACCAGATTAGATATTGAATTTAAAATCCTTTCAACTATATAATTTTCTAAATATTGGATCTACTATTTAAGGGCTGTGTAGCTGGGAAACCAAATCGTTTTATGCCTAGTTTCGCTTTATAAAAATTTGGTGTAATAATGGTACCTGTTGCATTAAATTGTTCTGAGGATTATATGAATTAGCAATTATTATTATAGTAATTATAATTATATAATAGTAATTATCAATACTAATAATAGTTATGACTGTTTTTATACAGTTGATTTTATACAATCAAGTTTATTTATTATCTATTTGTTAGAAATCAGAGTAGACAAACAATGAACAAGAAATGCTTTCTGCTCATGAGGAACTTTGCCTAAGGACAGATAGGTAGCAATCAAAGGGTCACAATGGAGAGTGGTAGGTGCTATGATAAAACCATGAGCAACATGCTGTAGTTCTGCTGAAAGTCAATAAACTTTACCTGGGTTTTTTTTTTTTTTTTGAAAAATATGTAATTAGACTCCTTTCTGAGTTGCATAAATTCTTGTTCTGACTTATTCACACCACACGAAATCTTGCCTCATAAAAACCTCAGAGAGTCAGTAACTAGATCTCTTCTCATATTCCAAGTCAGAAAATATAGAACTTTTATTCAATAATTTACCATGGTCTTTTAAATACTACAGATAATAGCAATCTGCTTTTATCAGCCCACCAATGGACTTCAGGATATCTTTTCCATAACAGTTTAAAATAACTTTTACCATAACCTTGCCATGGTATGTTTTACCAAGCCTGCCATAAAGTTTACCACAACTTTTTCACACTTATGTGTGTCTATATGTGTGAGTGTATCTGTGCCCTTAAAATTGGCCCTTTGATTATTCTGATCTGTATATGCCTTTCATCTTTGTGGCTAACAATCTGACTTTAAAAAAACAAAAAGAAGCTCAAAGAAGAAAATGTCTAGTTAGTTGGTGGATTTGAGTTATTAGGAATGTGGAGAGGGGGAGCCTTTCCCTATGAAGCATGATAGATTATCCACAATGCTGTTGTGAGTTATTGAGGTTTAGCCATGAGAATATGGCACCAAGAAATAGAGCAGTTATAGACAGGTGAATGGGTAGCATTTTCCACTAGTCAATGATATAGTCAGATATAAAAGGGCAAGTAATTTTGTTTGTTCAGACTGTTTCAGGGGATGGGGAGCTGATTGGCATCTGGACAACCCTAGAGAAGTGGTCTTTCCCTCGTTCCTTGAAAGTTCCTTTGGATGAACTCTTTCCTGGATAAGCAAAATCATCTGCTGTCCTTGTAGCACTATGCTGCCAAGACCAGAGTTGGTTGAGAGTTAAGGAAGAAAAACAAATAATGTCAAAGAGTGACCATGGGTAACATTTATCAACATTTGCTTACATATACCAGGTCCTGCACTAAGCACTTACAAGTTTTAGTTCAGTTCACTATTATGAAACTCTAGACTGTAGGGACTAATATTTCCCATTTTACAGGTAAGAAAGGTGAGTTTGAGAGATGTTAAAAAGAATTCCAATGTGCTCAAGATCAGAGAGTCAGGAAGTGGTAGTAATGGATCAGAAGCTTAGTGTTGTGGGAAAGAGCATAGATTTTAGACTCCTACTCAGGTGGATATGATTTTGATACAGACAATTTGGTATTCCCTTTTTTCTCCATCTTCTCTATTGTTTTAATAATTTTTAGAGGCAATTCAATTTTTTTCAAAAACTTCCCTTTAAATTTTCCTTCCTTTTTCTGTAGGGCATCAATCATAGCATGTTCTTCTTAGTACTAATCACATAAACCAGGTATCCAAGTAAATCTCATTGTATGCAATTAAGTTGTAAGATTAGTAGTTGAATTGGCATTTGTGTAAATGCAGTTCTATTTTGATAAAACAAGGATAATGGAAGTTAAGATTTGTCAATTACTTTTGGAATGGAAAGAAGAAAGTTAATAATTTGAAGATACAAAGGAAATATTTTACAGCCTATAAGAAATACAGGGTTTTCTATATTCACATATTTACTTTAGTGCCCAAAAAGCAAAGAAATTGTCCATTGTCTCTTTGGACATAATCCGTATGTTTAGTTTGGGCTGTCTTTTATTCTTAATAATTTATGTTACTACTAAACATCATGTTTTACAGCGTAATAATCAGCTTATTTTTTCAGCTACATGAATTTTAGGGGACATAAAATTTAGACATTTTTTTCCTCCTAGTCCAGTGTAGGGCAGATGATACATACATGCAATATATATATTATATATATATACATATATATATGCGCATATATATTTATGTACAAAAATATACTCATATATTCATGCACACACATATTTACACATACAAACATATGAACATACATGCATATGTATACATCAAGAAAAGTACAGACAAGTGATAAATACAAAAATAGTAGAAAAGAAGAAAAAAAATCCAAAATACTATCAGACATGATATTTTTCTCTGAGCTGATTCTTTATGTGTTAGAAAAACCACAGGAGGGAAAATCTGGTATGGTTTTTCCCCATAGTCTTTATTTATTCACAGCTGTTCAGTAGTAGCAATAACAATTGTTGTCACTTTATTTCATCTCTATTTGGAAAAGGAAAAACAATTTTAAAATTCTGTTGAAAAGGTAGAACAAAGTTTACCAGGGTACATAAGAGTAGATGGAGAGATTCAATAACATTTTTTTAAAATGCAATATTTATGTCACAGTTTCTGCCAGCTTAAGAATAAACTAAATTTCATTAAAATGTGTTACGATGAGTATGTCCATATCCTCATTACTTGATTCATTTTAAGGATTAAAATATCACTATTTTAGTGCTTTCCTTTGTCTTTGCCAAGACTTCTGGTTCAACTGCTTAGTAATCTTCCTTAGTTTGAATGGGTACATAAGAGATTAGTGTTGGAGGTGGTCAATTACTAACATATAATCCAACGTACTTTGTCTTGATAAATTCATTATTAGTTTTTTTTTTTTACTTTGAAATGAGTAATTTGAACTTGTAGTCAAAACAGATTTTTAAGGAATTAAATATCTAAAAAGTCATTTAAAAATGAAAACCCAAATAAAACGTTATATCTTCCTGGTTATCTCTCAAGTTGGTAAATATATAACAGAAATGTAAAAAAAATATATATATAAAGTTATATTCTTTTGGGTTTCATTGGATTTTTATGTGTGTTTATACAATAATAGAAACAAATATCACAGTTTAATTTTAACCTAGTCATTAATACTAATAATCATTGCTGGCTAATCATAGAAAATATTTCCTTTAAAAGTATTGACATTTTAATCAAATGCTTATATGCGGGTGAAGAATTATCGAATGTAATTAATAATGAAAATCAAAATGTATAACATTACATATCATGATAGCCATTGAAATGTTTATCAATCTAGCAATTTTCTGTTTCTTGACATTTTAGACAAATGATTTCCAATATCACTGCATTGTCTCTTTCTAGAGAGAGAGGATAAACATACAAAAAAATTTTTAATTTAGTTTTCATTTAATCTCTTTGGGAGAAAAAAACACCAGTTAGAATTCTTTAGCTTCTGGATTTTATTTTGCCTTATTATACAAATGTTAGCCACATAAGCAGAAAACAATAGCTCTGAAACTATCCACTCTCTCCCATTCAACTCAAAACTCAAAAATCACTTTGGGAATGAGATGTTTTTTTTCCAAATTCTTTTGTATCCCGTATGACCCTCAGCGCTTAATAAAAACTAGATGAATGAACTTTCATGGTAATTTTCCTTGATTTCTGTCCCTTTCAACTTCAAAAGTTCCCCTCAAATTTTCTTGCATATAAGATTGCTAAGTTTACTAACACTTTCTTCTATTTCTATCTAAACGTAGACTCTTTCAGATCTGTCATCTCTGAAGTGCTAAAATGCCAGAATTCTATAATATAAGCATCCTATATGATTTGCTCATCTTAATGAAATTTCTGAAATTAAATAATCATTTCACAGTTTGTCCAACATTAAGTAACTTAGATGGAGAACATATTCCATTACTAGATGGCTTGGCTTTTGTATGGCTCAGAATTCACTTTGCTATTTTGTTTTGAGGATACCAGACTAATGTGTCTGCCAGAACATTCATTAAGCCTGGAAATAAATCTCAAGATGACTCATATCCAAATGTCCAGTTCAAGAAACCCATTATTTTTCTTCCTCTCTATTTAGGAACAGAGTTCCAAAGAGTCTTGTTAAGAATTGCATACATTGTTATTTCAATATTTTAAACATTAGGCTACAAGAAAGAAAGTAGACATAGATTAACATAACTGAACTAACAGAAGGAAGTAAGCCAATTGCAATACTAAAAAATATAAAAGAATCCATAAAATTTAATTGTTTTCTTAAAGTGTAATTTAATTGATTAAAAACATTGGACCATTGCTTAAACATAAAATGTCCACACAGTCTAGAGAACCTAGTAAATGATAAATTCAACAATTATACAATTAATTCGTATTTCATAAACAGGAAAATCAGGGGATTTAGGATATCAAATTAAGAAGGAATTACTAGGATTAACTACATTAACTAGCAAAGCCAAAAATTATGATTTTCTCCCTTCATTTTGTAACTTGACTTATACATTCAGTGATTACTTCAAGACATCCATGCATCATTACAAGAGAATGGGCTAAATACTCTAAGTTATCCAGTGTCTGCAAGGAGAGGTCTAGGTTATGACAACCTTCTTTCCTTTTGGCCTCAGACAGCCTCACATCATTGTCAACAGTACTCTAAGCCGCAACTACCAGTTCATGAGAGGTTGAACTCACAATCATTTTTAACCTAAATATCCACCCACATTGTTTTAATGGACGACCAAAAATTTTCTTTCAATATTATTCTAGAATTGGAGTCTTAATTTACTTTCTTGTTTAACAGTATCAGTGATATATCATCTAAGATTTTCAGTTTCAGTTTCCTCACCTCAGAAATTTTGGAATAAAAATAAGCCCTTGCAAAACAATCTGAGTACAGATTTTTTCTACATTGTCACTATACCTCTTCCCTTGACAGTCATCTTTCTGTGTTACCTCCACAACACTTCTTTTTTAAAAAATCAATTAACCCCTGTCAGTCTATCTAAAGAAGTCAGGTTAGTTTTCATTTATTTTCACACTGACTATTTTATTGTTTATATAATATGAATTGAATCATGTAATTTTATATAAAATAACACGTCACTGGAAGAAATAAGTTTGGGAATATGGCATGACACTCTTCAGTACATGTAAAACCCTCTAAAAGGAAGAGTTGAGCAGGCTTGGTTGGCATGCAGGAAGTTTAACATAGGGAACACATAAAAAAAAATGCAGGTGGGAAGATGGTGATATGGGACGATCCAAGAATCAGAACAAGAATGTGCCACCAGAACAACTACTAAACAAACAGAAGTGGTCTGACATCAACTGTTTTGAAACTCTGGGGTCTAGTAGAACACTATGCAACATCCAGGGAAGAGAAGGAAGAAGAAGGCAATAAGTACCTGTGAATTTCACTCTCTGTGCAGATGCTAGCATTTGCCATCCCCCAGACTCATGGGAGGCAGCAGTGAAGACCCAAACTCAGCCACTGGAGTAGCATGCTGGTGCCAGGGTAGCATATAAATACCAGATTCCCCAAGATCCAGGGGTGTGCAATCCAATCACTGAGAACTGCTTTTAATCAACTACTCCAGACTGATGGGACCTGGTTCTGAGGGCAGCTATCATTTCAACCAACCCTGTGCGAAAGTCACAGAGGGGTCTTAAAAATGATACCCTTCCTCAAAACTAAAGAAATAGATGAAGGCTGCTTTTATGAGACAAGTGTCAAATTAAGAAATGCAGTTTCAAAGAGCGGACACTCAAATTCCTGTGACCAGGAAACTCCCAAGGCACTAGCAAGAACATGCCTAGGACAAGACACAGGCTCAGAAAAGATCCTGTACTCTGCATTCACCTTGGACTTACCTTTGTGAAAGACAGCTGAACTCTGAAGGAGAGCACCAGCTACTGCAAATGCAATTTGGAAAGACTCTGAAAGGGTATTTTTTGCATAGGTTCTTTGGTTATATTAATACCTGGCAGCCAAGAAAGTCTCTGTAATATCATTAACTGGATACAAACTCAAGAAACAGACAGCTCAGGGATTAAATCCCAGATTAACCTTAAAAATATTAAGATATAGTGTGCAAGAAAATATTACAAGACAAACAAAGAAATAAAAAATGATGGTCCATCCAAAGGAAGAGGATAGAAATCCAGAAAACATTGATGAGGAAAATCAGACTAGGAAAATACTGGACAGAAAATTAAAAAAAAAAAAAAAAAGATCTTCATTAGCTCAAGAGCATGAAGAAAATACAGAGAAAGAATCAAAGGACATTGGGAAAACAATGAATGGACAATATGATAATCTCAGTAAAGAGATAGAAATTTTAAAAATGGGCAAACAGAATTACTGGAATTGAAAACAGCAATAACTAAAATGTCAGTTTCTAGGAGGATTTCAACAGTAGATTGGAGCTGGCAGAAGAAAAGATCAGTGAATTAAAAGACACAGCAATGAAATGAGTCAGGTTGAGGAGCAGTAAGAAAAATGAATTTTATAAAAGGTAAAAAGAAAAGAGCCTAAGAGACCCATGGAATACCATCAAACACACCAATATATGCATTAAGGGACTTCAGAGGGAGAAGAAGAGACAGGAACAGAAGGAGTAGTCAAAGGAATACTGAAGGAAAATTCCCAAATTTGGTTGAAGTTGTGAATATGCACATCCAAGAAGCCCAATGAATACCAAACATTTGAGAGAAATAATGTCCAGACACAGAGTTCCAACTGTCAAATGCAAAGAAAATGGAGAGAATTCTGAACACTGCAAGAGAAAACCAATTTTATGTACGAGGGAGTACCAATTAGATTTAATGTCAGTCTCTCCTCAGAAACCATGGAGGCAAAAGGACAGTGGTTTGAAACACTTAGAGCACCAAGAAAAAATAACTATCAGCCAAGATTTTTGTAGCCAGCAAGACTTTCTTTCAAAAATCAAGGAGAGATTAAGATATTCCCTGATAAATAGAGTGGAGAGAATTCATTACTGCTAAACCTACCTTACAAACAATGGTAAGGGGAGTTTTTTCAAACTGTAAGGATAGGATGCTAGACAGAATCACAAAAGCATAAAGAAATAAAGACCTCCAGTAAGGGTAATCATATGGGTACTTATAAATGCCAATAATATTATGTCATATTTTTTGGTATGTAACTCCACTTCTTACTGCTTATAGATGCTAAAATGCAAATGCATAAAATGTAAAATCTATGACTTTGGACAATGTACAAAGATAATTTATAGCAAATACAAAAAAGGTGGGGGAGGGACTATGAAGTATAGAAACAGTGTAAATATATGCTACTGAAGTTAAATTGCTGGTATCAAATAAAAATTGTTATATTTTTAGGATGTTAAATTTTAACCCCACAGAAACTAGGAAACAAACATATGCAAAATATATCTAGAAAAAAATGAGAAGGAACTCAATATGGTACAGTATAAAAAATAAATATGAAATTAGACATTAATGGAAAAATTGAGGGTCAAAAAAAGTATGAGACTTATAAAGTCTAAGTAGCAAAATGGGAGAAGAAAATCCTACATTATCAGTAGTTACTTTAAATGTAGCTGGATTAAACTCTCCAGTCAAAAGGCAGAAATTGACATTAAAAAATAACCTAACTATATGCTATTTACAAGAGACCCAATTTAATAAGATTGGAAATGAGTGGATGGAAAAAAATATATATATAGTGCAAGTAATAACCAAAACCAAAATTGCATAGCTGTACCAATAATAGATAAGGTAGACTTTAAATCAAAACAATTACGAGAGACAAAGAAGTTCAGTATACATTGATTAAAGAGTTAAATCAACAAGTGGACAGAGCAGTTATAAATATATATTGACATAACTGCAGAGTCCCAAAATAAATGATGCAAACTGACAGAGTTGAAGGTAGAAAGAGACAGTTCTAAATTAATAGTGGGAGAATTTAATGCACTGTTTTCAATCATGGATATGACATCTAGACAGAAAATCCATAAGGAAAAAGAAGACATGAATGATACTCTATACCAAGCAGACCTAACAGACGTATATAAAACACTTCACCCAACAGCAGCAGAATAGACGTTTTTTCTCTATTGCACATGGATCATTCTCCAGGTTAGACCATATGCTAGGTCACACAGCATGTCTCAATAAATTAAAAAACATTGAAAGAAAATATATCTCCTCTGATCACAATGGAATGAACTGGAAATCAATAATAGAAGAAGAAATGGAAAAATTCACAAATACGTGGAAATTACAGACTATACTCTTAAACAACAAATGGGTCAAAGAAGAATGCAGAAGGAAAATTAGCAAATATCTTGCGGTCAATGAAAATGAAAACAACATATCCAAACTTAAGAAATGCAACAAGATACATGAGAAGGAATTTCATAACTCTAGATGCTTATATTAGATTAAAAACATAATTCAAATCAGAGACTAACCTCAAATATAGAGAATCTAAAAAATAATAAAATAAAATAAAGAGAGCAAACAAAATCCAGAGGGAGCAGAAGGAAGGAAATAACAAAGACTAGAGTGGATATAAGTGATATAGAGAATAATAATTTTAAAAAAATAGAGATAATGGACAAAACCAACAGTTGATTTGTTGAAAAGATAGATAAAGTTGAGAAACCTTCACCTAGATTCACAAGAAAAAAGACAGAGGACACAAATAACAAAAATCAGAAATGAATAAGGGGACATTACTATCAACCTCACTGAAATTAAAAGAATTATTAAGTGGATACTATGAACAACTGTACATCAATAATTTAGATAACCTAGATGTAATGGACAAATTCCTGGAGACATACAAACTACCTACAATTACTCAGGAAGAAATAGAAAATCTCAGCAAAACAATAACTAGCATAGAAATTGGTTCAGTAATTAACACCCCATCCCCCCCACCCCCCAAAAAAGCCCAGGACAAGATGGTTACACAGTGGAATTTTACGAAACATTCTAAAAATTAACAACAAACTTGCTCAAACTCTTCCAAAGAACTGAAGAGGAGAAAACATTCCCTAATTAATTCTGCAAGTGCCACATCACCCTTATTTCAAAACCAGGTAAAGTTATCATGGAAAATGAAAATCATAGACAAATATCCTTTATGAACGTAGATACAAAAAATTTCAACAAAATACTAGCAAACCGAATTGAGCAATACATTGAAAGAATTTTACTCCATGATCGAGTGAGATTTAACACTAGTATGCAAGGATGGTTCAACATAAGAAAATAGTGTAATGTACCATATTAACAGAAGAAAGGAAGCAAAAACCCTCATAATCTTATCAATTGATACAGAGAAGGTATTTGACAAAATCCAGCACCCCTTCTTGATAAAAACACTTTAAAAACTAGGAATTGAAGGAAACTTCTTCAACATGATAAAAGAGTTATAAGTAAAACCCACAGCTAAGATCATACTTCACAGTGAAAGAGTGAAAAAGTTTCCTCTGTGTTCAGGATAAGACAAGGATGCCCATGGTCACCACTGTTATTCATCATTGTACTGGATGTTCTAGTCAGAGCAAGTAGGCAGGAAAAGAAATAAAAGTCATCCATATTGGAAAGGAAGAAGTAAAACTTCCCCTATTTGCGGATGACATAATCTTATACACAGTAAATCCTGAAATTCCACAACAAAGCTCCTAGATTTGATAAATAAATTAAGTAAAGTGGCAAAGTAAAAAATGAACACCTCAAATCAGTAACATTTCCATACATGAACAATGAGCAATCAGAAGAAGAAATCAACAAGAAAATTGTATTTACAATAGCAACTGAAAGAATCAAATATCTAGAAATAAATCTAACCAAGCATATAAAGTACACACACACACACACACACAAAATACAAAACATTGCAAAAAGTAATTAAAAAGACCTAAATAAAAGGAAGAATATCCTGTATTCATGGATTGGAAAACTAAATATAGTTAAGGTGTCAGTTCTACCAAAGTGACTTAAAGATTCAACACTATCCCAATAAAAATTCCTATAGCCTTCTTTGCATAAAGGGAAAAGCCATAAGTCAAATTTATTTGGAAAGGTAAGGGGCCCCAAATAAGCTCGAGCCTTACTGAAAAAGAATGAAGTTGGAGAATTCACACTTCTTGATCATAAATCTTATAAATCCACAGTAACCAAGACAGCATGTTCCTGGCACAAGGACAAGCATATAGATCGATGGAATAGAATTGAGGTTTCAGAAATTAACCTGCACATTTATAGCCAATTGATTTTTGTCAAGTGTGTCAAGTCCAGTAAATTGGGAAAGAATAGTCTCTTCAACAAATGGTGCTAGAAGAACTGGATATGCATATACAAAAGGATGAAGGTGGACCCTTGCCTCATACCATATACAAAAAACAACTCAAAATGGGTCAAAGACCTCACTATAAGAACCAAAACCATAAGCTTCCTAGAAATAAAAATATAGAAGCATCTTCAAGACATCATGTTAGATAATTGTTGCTTAGGCTTTACGGCCAAGGCACAAGCAATTAGAGAAAAAGTAGATAAAAGGGACCTCATCAAATTTTAAAATGTTTGCACCTCAAAAGACTTTATCATAAAAATAAAATGATAGACTATGCAATGGGAGAAAATATGTGGAAACCACGTATCTGATGAGGGTTTAATATCCGTAATACACTTTTTAAAATCTTACTACTCAAAAAAGGATAAAACAAACAATCCAATTTTAAAATGGGCAAAATACTTGAATAAACATTTCCCCAAAGAGTACATACAGGTGGGCCAAAAAAGAAAAAGAAAATATGCATAACATCATATTCATTAGGGAAATACAAATAAAAATCAAAATGAGATACCATTTCATGTTTGCTAGAATGGCTACTATTTAAAAAATGGAAAATTGCAAGTGTTGGAGATGTGGAGAAAGAGGAACACTCATTCGTTGATGATGGGAATGTAAATTGGTGCAGCTGCTGTGGAAGACAGATTGATGGTTTCTCAGAAGTTATATATAGAATTACCATATAAACTGGCAATCCCACTTTTATGGATTTACCCAGCATAATTGAAAGCATGGACTCAAGCATGTGTTTGCACAGCAGTGTTCATAGCAGCATTGTTCACAATTCCTAAAAGATAGAAGCCGCCCAAGTGTCCATCACCTGATGAGTGGGTAAACAAAATGGACTATGTGTACACAATGGGATGTTACTCAGCCATAAAAATGAATGAAATTATGTTCATGCAACAGTGTGAGTGAATCTCTAAGATACCAAGTTGAGTAAAATAATACAGTGCATAAGGGTAAATATTGTATGATCTCACTGATATGAAATAATTATCATAAGCTTACTCATAAAGCCAGAATCTGGAATACAGGTTACCAGAGGTGGGATGGATAGTAATAGGGAGTTAAAACTTAAAATGTACAAAGTTTGTATTTGGGATGGTGGGAAAATTTTGGTAATGGGTGGTGGTGATGGTAGCACAATGTAGTGAATGTAATTGGCAGTCCTGAATTATATATTTGAAAGTGGTTAAAAGGGAAAATTTTAAGTTGTATATGTATTGCTAGAATAAAAATGTAAAAAAAAAAATCAAGAGACTGTGCAATACCAGCAGTGAAGCCTGAAGTAAACCATGTGCTATTATACATAGTTAATAGTACAAATATAAAATTTTTCTCTCAATTACGACAAATGTACCACACTAATGCAAGGTGTTAATAATAAGGTATTTACAGGTCTTTTTGTATTTTATGCAGGACTTTCTGTAAACTTCTCTAATAAAAAGTAAATTAAAAATGCACAATTATTTATGGGATCTCAGATTCATTTCACCATCTTTTGAAGAGTGATTCTCATTTACAGTATGTTTGAGAACTACTATCGAAAACTAATATTCTGCCACTTTTAGAGCACTCAATAACATTTAATATAAGGACAAAAAAATGTCTTGCTGTGGACCAGCAATCTGAGGGTAATTCCAAGAGAATTCTGTTGCATCCTTTCCCGTCACTGTGTAGTGAGTTGCTGGATTACTGTTTCAAAATTAATTTTTGACTGCCTGATATTGGAACCTTTTTCCTACATGGGGAAAATATCCTGTAAACTTGATGGTTGTCAATGCCTATCTTGGGTCTTTTGAATGACCCCTTCCAAGAGTTTTTTTTAGCTACGTTATCAAAGTGAATTTTATTAAATTGATATTCACAAAAAATCTGTAAGTTGTTGAAATAAAATTGAAATGTAATCTTTCTGGAAGTTTCTGCAAGTAATTTTTCACTGAAATATTTTGTCATTAAATACCCTCAAAATTTGTGATTACTGTTCATAACTTCAATAGATCAATTGCTCTACTTTGTACTTATTTTTCCTTCTAGCTAAAATTAAGCAATCATGATAAGGTCTGTTAATTCTGAAGTTTTCAAAATCATCTTGACTAATGTACTTGCTATTCAAGAGAAACATGCATTTTTGACCCCTGGGGCTATCATTTTCAAATGTCAACTAAATGAATCACCTAAATTCTTCAGGTCAAAATGCAATCATATACATTGCTATTAATGAAAATATGGATGTGCTTTTTTTTTTTTTATATATACATGGACAGCCACTAGGAATCGAACCTGGGTCTCCGGCATCGCAGGCAAGAACTCTGCCACTGAGCCACCATGGCACTGCCCTGAATGTGTTTTTAATGGACATAATAACTAATCGATAAGTATTGTATATCTGATACATTTCTTTGAAAGTAGCATAAAACTCTTCTCTTACAGACTTAAATGGTAAAATAGCTTGTCTCACGTAATTGATCATCAAGAGGAAAAGCACATTTTAGTTTGGGTAGATTCAGCAGATCAGTGATACCTCAGTCACATTACCAAGGGAAAAGTTTCTTTATTTCTCTCAGTTCTGCCTTCCGTTGGTTCATCTCAAGACTGATTTTCCTCCTGGTGGAAAAAAATGGCTGAAGCATTTATAGTGTCTATATTCATAATCCATTCTATTCAAAAGGAAAAATAAAAGAGCTAGCTTTTATGCTTCTCTCAGAAATTTAAGTATCTAGTCCTTCTACAATCTTCCAGATAATCTCTCTTCAAATTCTAATGCTGAGATTTGGTCACATTCCCATTCATGAAGTAATTTATTTGCTTAAATAAATGCCTTATGCTGGCTTTATTATGACTGTGTTATTTGAATCAATATTACGGTAGTTGGAACCAGGTGAACCAAATTTGGTTAATACCATCAGGATTTATGCCTGGAGGATCTATCCAAACCATAAGGTACACAGAGAAGATTGCCTAGGATACTTATAGAATTCTTGCTATATGCCAATAAAGAGCATATGACATGTAAGAGAGACAAGATACAAAGAAACGTTTATAACAGAGCAGTATTTTCTAACGGTCTAATATAAAGACATAAAGTGACAAACTGTTCAAAACATAAAATTAATTTCATGCCATATAATATTCTAAATGCATCATATAAGAAATAGATTAAAAGGAATATTTCGATTTATTCATTATGTGTTTGGCTTCCAATATAGACTTAGCTCCTCTTTTTCTATCCTTGAGCACCTAACGCAGTGACTTATATACATGTTTATTAAGTGCTGCTAGGGAGAGTAAGCAAAAGATCAATATTGGCTCAATAACTCACGGTGTTTAGATAGATAAAAACTAAATTATAAACTTCTGCCTTTATAGTGAACTTTCTCTCTGCATTCAGCATGCAGACCCACTCAGTTCTGAAAGAAATGATATACTATTTAGTGTGATTTCTTTTAGGAGTTTCTCAGCATGGGGTACAATGAATGCTAATTCAGGTTTACAGTGGGTGGCATCCTCTGCCCATTTAAGAATATACGAAGGAACAATTGAAAGAAAGTCATCATTTCCATCATTAATTTGCTAATTCACACCCATGGAAATGACTTCTAAAGACTTTAAATGTCTATGTTTCAAAATTCATTCTTTTGGTTTTCTTTTGCCTCCTTTGACTGGGAAATATTTGTCAGTTGAACAAAGATGCATCATCTCCTTCACTGATGCTGCCAGGAGTTATTAATTAGGTTTCTGGGTTTGATGCTGCTCTTCCCTGGTCACCGTGATGTGTCATTGAAACAGACCCATTAAAATGAGTGATGTGTGTTGTAATTTCATTAGTGTCATCATCAATAATGTATTACACTTTCCTTTTAGTAGTCTCTTTGTGTTGAGTGTGGGTCAGGATGACTGTATGAATCACATTTATAAGTTCCAAATTGTTATAGATGAGAGAAGATAGGCATAAGGGTAGAATTAATGCTATTTTAAACATGGTAACAACTGAAATTATTCCAATTAAATAATATTTTAATTAGGCATGATGTCTCTACGGGCCTTATTGAGATACATGTTGAATGTATGCAAATAGGATGGTGATTTATTGAGTTGCAGCTATGCTAATATAGCCCATTCTTCCTGAACAGAAGGTCTGCTGATTGGACTGAAGCAGGTATATGTGAGAGCTAGAATGGTTCAGTAAGGACCATAAGTCCCTGTGTTTTAAAGAACAATCTTAACATGGAAACTCTCTTAGTGTATTTCCTCATCGTTCTTTCCATCCAATTTTCCTCCAAGAGATTTGCTTTCTGACTGGTTGTTGGATCAGATTCCTTGTCTAACCTCATCTGAAAAATCTGAATCCAATAATAGGGGAAAAGAGACAATTTGGGTATTCTGATATACTATATAATATATTCCATAATATGGAATCTTTTAACTCAATTTGATTAATGTTCAGTCTTAGTGATATTACATGAGAATAAAAAGAGCTTTTGGCTTAGAACAATTCTTTGAGAAGCGCTAATATAATTAAGTATTTTTAAAGGCAAGAAGCATTTGCATGTTGAAAATGGTATAAAAAGCAGTTTTGCTTGCCAGGGTAGATCTTGGGTAATTAAAGTTAATAGTTGAATATGTAAGAAAATTTTCAGACTCAAGAAATATATGGAAATATAATGTGAGAAAATGTAAAAACATGGGCTGAGTTTTGAGTTGGTCTTCCATTCAAATATGAAAAGTAGAATAATGATACTACTTTTTGGAAAGTGCCCCAAATATACTAATTTATTTTATAGAAGCAGAAATGTTTTTTAGTATACAAAAGAGAAAATGGAAAAAATGAGCTACTTCTGAAAGTCAGCAGGAAAAAATTACCTTTATCATGAAAATTTAAGGAAGATATTTTTGCTGTCTCTAATCTGTTCTAAGGTAATGCACTCTCCCAAGGTTAGCAATATACTTCCACTTTTATAATAAATATCTAAATATCGACAAACTTAACCTATGTCAGCAGCTACCCAAAATGGAGGTTTTTTCTTAAGTTATGATGAAAGAATCCTAATCACTTGCATCCACCTAAAAGCTCGGTATCTGTAGTTTTAGGCTGATTTGTATCCAATTTGGGGTTGTGTTTATCTTACATAATAGCTTGCCACAAGCCTACTACTCAAATCATGTAGCATGTGGAAAATGTGTTAAACTTATTGTAGAATTTCACAAACCAAAAAAAAAAAACAGATCCATTTCTATCCACATGGTTTGTTTAGAGTCATTATAAAAGCATATTACGGTATTGCTTGCTAGTTAGAAAAAGCAAGGGTTGACATACTCCAGATTTCATTGCAGTGGTTTTTAAGAAATATATATATTGCTTTCCAGTTAAAAACAAAAAACAAAACCAAGTAAACAACTCATTGTATTTCTTGTGCTTGAGACCTAAATACTCCTTTTAGTATATATTTTTTTATTCTTCCTCATTATCTCTCTTATAAATCTTTTGTACTGGTTATGGCTGAGATTTAACATAAATATACTTTAGATAGCTCATGCTGAAATGAATTGCCATTGAGGGATTAATCCTGTAACCTTTATGACCATGTTTTATTAATATCATCTTATCATTAAATAGAATATTAATAACATTTAACATTTAATAACCATAGAATGTGTGAATAGGAATGTATTTCAGACCAGTGGGTTTGGAAATGTAGAAAAGTCACCAAAACAGCCTGACATTCATTAAACAATTATACTAATTTCAGGTGCTGCCACTCATTTAAGGTGTTGGTCTTGATAATAGGATCATAATATTTTTATTCATCAGCTTGCTGAGCAAAATGTCTTTAAGAAATAGGAACATTTGATGTAGCTTTTGAAAATACCAGTTGTACTCTCAAGTTCCTGAAATACACTTGCCATGAGATGATTTATAATTAAACAAGAAACTGACAAAGTAGAGGAAGAGAATTCAAAACTATAAATATTATGAGATTATTTAATTGTTTTGATTATGCTAATTAAATTATTTTTATTGGTAAAGCAGAATAAATTTACAAAGGAGTACTTTTTAAATGACTAAATAAACTCTATTTTAAATTGGTTTTATCCCCAGAGTACCTGAAATACTTTTAACCATTTTTTCTCCTTCTTTTATATATGTTGCTATTTAAAGGTTCACCATGCATTTCAGGGTGTTTGATAAGTATCCTGACACTTTTCTTTAGATGGCATTTGAGAAAGCTTATGCTAACATTAAAAAAGAACAACTTTTCTATAAAGTCTGTCTTTTAAGAGAATACATGAGAATAATTCAGACAGTTTTATCCCCCCTTTGGAATTGTTTGTGTTTGGATCAAGAATCCTTCTGGATTTGGGCTCTTATTTCCCCCTTTTAATGCCATGCTAGTTTTATGAATGAAACTGATATCTAGTGAAATTTTCATAATGTGTCTTACGAAATGTCAAAACACCTTTAACTTTAAAATTTTGGAAGTTAAAAATATATGCATATGTGTTTTTATGTGTAGATATATATATATATATATATATATGAGCGTGTGTATACATATACACAGATGTAATTATATGATTACTTTAGCATCATTCAGTGAATTGTTCTGAAAATCTGTTTCATTTAAATAACTACTTTGGGAACTGCAGGAGGGAAATCCTTACATCAAAGAGTGTTCTATTTCTGGAATTAGAGCCAAATTTCTTTGAGAGTACAGGGTTCAACATTTCCTGGTGCTGGATAATGAGTCAATCATGTATTTATTGGAAATGTACTGTATTCCCAAAGTGGCATGTCTCCCCCGTGGAGCATAAACCTGGATCTCTGTTATGGAAAGGGCATAAATTGTGCATTTTCCAGGCCTGGTGACCACCACAGGGGCCAAGCCAGCAGGTTTGGAGCTGAGCCAGTTGGATTGGCCCCATAGCCAGAGGTAGTTTTGCCCAATCCTTGTGCTCCTAAGGGTTATGGAATCCCGTGGTCTATGTGAACTCAGAGCCAATGCATTGCTTCCAACCCACTTGCCACTCCACTTCGGGGATGGTTTTCTTTATCCCATATCTGGAAAATATATTTCTTAATATGAAGTTTAAACCCTAAATTAAGACTATTTGGAACCTAGGGAATATCTTTTTTACATAGCTCTATTTAATTCACATCATACCAATTTTCTTATAGATGCATGATCAAAAATACTAGATTATTGATTATAATTCCCATTTCAAATGATCTACTTTGTAAAACCATTAAAATCACTCCTGGATTCAAGAGTCTTCTGCCACCCACTATGTACTTTTCAAGTGAAATTTCTTTCCAAAGATACAAAATCTGTTGTTTTTAAATTAGTTAGGGCTTAACATGAACAGTAATCATCTGAATTCAAGTAATTTAAACCAACATTATTGATAGTCTACTGTGTTTCCAGCACTGAACTAAGCCTGATAACATAAACATGAATAGTAATCATCTGAATTCAAGTAATTTAAACCAACATTATTGATAGTCTACTGTGTTCCCAGCACTGAACTAAGCCCGATAACATAAACATTTAAATAAATTAAATCATTATGAGAAGAACTCCGATGTTCCCACTGCTGAATTGGACCTGATAAAGAAGTAGAATATTTCTCTACGCTGAAGCATAAAGCAAGAGATCATAATCTATCCTTGAAAATAAAAGGATCAGGGCAGCACGGCAAGGAAGAAAAGATACTGAAAAGATAGAAAGGTATTAGATAAGTGAGGAAAAGAGATGACCTACAGATTCTGGCTTGAAGTAAGTCAAGTTCAGGGCCCGTTAACCATTAATGGGAACAAACAGTAAAGAACTACTAGCAGGGTGGAAAGTTCAGGAGAGGCTGAGGTAGAGGAATATCGATGAGATGGGAAACAATGACCTAAAAGTTGATATAAACCTGAAGTTAGCCCTAAAGAAAATTGTAAATTAAAATTTGTGTTGTGTCCCTTTTCCCCCTTTCCCCCTTACATTCACACCATCCTCTCAAACTCCACTAGAGTATTTTAGGTCTTTTTCATCTTTCACCTGGACTCAGTGGTCTCCTCTTCCCAAGACTTTATATTATAACCGAAGTGATTATTCTGAAATAAAAACCTGATCACCTTGACCTCTTGCTTCAAACCTTTCTCTGGTTTCCTATTGTCCATTAAAAAAGATAGAATTTCCTTGACTTATTATACAGGGCCCTTCATGATATGCCCATGACTGACTCTCCCACCTCTTCTCCTATAATTGCCCATTCTGGCCCCACACTGTGATCAAGCAAAAATACTTGGATTAGTTCCACTGAAAACATTATTCTGTTTTATAAATTCATATCTTGCACTTGCTGTTACCCCTTATTAGATTGCTGTCTCCAGCTCTTATAGCTTCTCTTTCTTTCCCCAACCTTTGCAACTGGTAACCCTCGTCAACCTTCAAGCGGGAATTCAAATCTCCTTCTTAATGAAACTTTTCTGAACTTTCCTAGCAGCAATCCTTCATCTTTGTTATCACTGGACCTTTAACTTCTATTGATATTTAGCCAGCTGTATTTTAACTACTTATATATCTGCCTCTCAAATAAGACCATGGAATTTCATATAGTTTGAGTTGGGAAGATGTCCAATAATGCAAAAATCCATAGCATTCTGCCAACATGTCTCTTTCTACCTAACAGTGAATGGAAGGAACTGCTTTGAACTTACCCAAGGCAAAATTCCTTGGCAGTTTGATTAAGGGGCAGGGCAACATCTTATTACACACTCCAAACTCCAAGATGCAGTTCTTGCCCATTTCTCATGGTAGGCTATTTTAAAAAGAAACATTAGTATGCAACATGTCAAACACGCAATAGAGGAAACAATGGTATAATGAATCCCATTACCCAGTTTAAACAATTTTAAACTGATGGTCACTGTTAGTCTATCTATACTGTCCACAGCTCCACTTTCCTTTCTTCCCTCCAAATGGTTAGAAACAATTGTATACATAACACTTCATTAAAAAAATACTGCTGTAATTTATTTCTACAAGATAAGGACACAAAAACAGTGAGAATATCATTATCACACATAAGAATATTAACAATTCCCGAATATCCTTAATCAATTAGTATTCAATGTTACACTATTTCTCATTAAAAAATAGTTTTTTTGAATAAGAATCTAGTAAAGAATTTACAAATTATTGATATGTCTTTTAGTATAGAACAGTGATTCTCAAGTAGAACACCTTTCCCTGAAGAGACTTTTTGTCAATGTCTGTAGACATTTTTAGCTTTCACAACTTAAGGAGGGGTGCTACTGATGTTTAGTGAGTAGAGGCCAGGGATACTGCTAAGCACCCTAAAATGCTTAGGGCAACCCCTCACCTCCCGAAGTCAAGAAAAACCTGATCTAGACTTCCCTCCCTCACCTGTTTTTTCTTTCAATTTATTTGTTGAATATACTGGGTCATTTGTCAATACAGTTTTTCACAGTCTCTATTTTGTGATGACATACTATGATATTATTCAAAATATTTCTCTGTCTTTTATATTTATTAATAATTCAATCTGGAGGTTTCATCAGATTAAGGTTCATTATTTTAGCAAAACTATCTTTTTTTATTTCCTCGGTGGTGGTGTATACATCTATCAGGGAGCACATGTCTGATTATCTTCATCAATATGGGAAATGATTGATCAATGCATGTATCTATTAATGTTTCAAGTTGAAACATAATGATACTGTATTTTTAATCATTTCTTCTTTATTATAGCATTGTTTCTTGGAAATATTCATTACAATGTTTGATATGAACATAAAATTGTGTGTAACATATTTATACATTCCATATTTCTTTTCAGCAATATCCTGTACCACCTAGATGAGAAGACAAGGCCATTTTCGATACTCATGGAGGCTTGGGAGCACCACATCCTCCTTCCATCAAATGAGACCCTGCAGGAGGCCCTGTCCGAGGTGCTGAACAGCATTAATTCAGCTCAGGTTCACTTTAAAGCAGGACTTGATGTGTTCGAGAGTGTCTTGGTTGGAAAGAACTGAGAAAACTCACAGCATTTCAAAGTTTGTTTACAACTCCACAAGCAAAAGCTCTAATCTAACCAGAATTTCTGACATTGAAGACTTCCCCACCCCCACCCTGCTATGGCCTTTTCAGCAAGTCTAAAGCTATCATTACATTGTATTTTTAAATGTACATATAAAAAGAATATTTTGCACATTTAATATTTTTCTTACATATGCATTTCTGAAGACATAAAAGCAAGTTATGGAAATGATACTTAAAATTTACCTATTAAAGAGAAATCTGCTGTATTCATATGTATATACATACATGATATTTTGCGGGGAAAATATTCCAAGAAGTTTTGGACATTCTTGGTTCCTATGGACAAAACACATAGGAACACAGCTTATTCCCTATATTAGAGCTATTAACGACCCTAGTTTCTGTAATGGAAATGGAGAATTGATACGATTTCAGATAAATTTCACTATTAAGTGTTCAATATGAAGAATTCAGATCTTCTAACTGAGTGATTGATTGGCCAAAACCACTTTGAATGTTTCTACTCTATGAAATGAAGTGCCTGTTCTTAACACAACTAGATGTAGTAATACACTGGTTATGAAATTGTATTTTTTAAGAATTAATGAAAAAAAAAAAGCCATAAACATTCCAGGGGAAAAATCTCAAGGTAGCTGCACAGAGCAATTTAAATGCAAATTTTTCTCCTAACAACTTACAAAGTGACTAGCTTTGAAACCCCTAATTTGCCTCACTTGACTTTGTAAGAATTTCGAGAATGATATATGTCTTATGAGGAGAAAATATTTCTTATTTCTTTTTCTATTTCTGTTGGAATTGTGAAACAGACTAATTTAAAATGAAAGAAAACATCACACATTGCTTTCCACTTTTTTCCCCCTCATCTTTTCTGAAACCCATTGCTGTAAGGGTTTTTCCACAGAATACTATATAATTTCCATGGAGAAGGAAAAAGTGTCTCTTTGAAAACCTGAAAATATTTTAAAAAGCAACAAATTACTATTTCCACCACTGACAAAAAGGACTTGCTTTTAAAGAAATACTTGTTTTGATCAAGGGAAAGCACCTTAAACTCTGAAGAAACTTTTTATAGTTTTCCTTCTTTATTTTAAATGGTGACTACATAGAAAATGTAAAATATTCATGCTTTCAGTTTTATGCAGAACACAGTGTTTCTATAAGAGTGTGTCTTTCATGCACTTCAGATCTTCTCTCATGTGGAAAATGTTTTTCATGTTGATATTGTCATTGGATGGCCCTAGAATCCATTCTTAACCTAAACCCTAAAACTCTGCCTAGTAGGTGACTATTTAAACTTTTAGCTTACCTGTAAAAATGATTTGAAAATTGTTCTTCTGGTATTAGATAAGGCAATTCCCTTGAGGAAACCTTATCCTCAGAATATTTCATGTAAGTTTTCTTTGCCTAATGAAATACTCAAACACACTTCCGAAGCACACCGCCAGATTAACGTGGTAGAAAATCCCTATACACTGTCCTGACTTTTTATAGATGAGCATAAACCTAATCTTAGTTTAAAGGAAAGCTAAAGTTGAGGGGAGACAATTAATCAATATTGATTAATTGATTTATAAAGGTCAGCTGTTCCTTCCAGAAGCAATGTTTATATGCTCAAGGCAAAGTAGAGAATTGAGGCAATTAGCTGTATAATTCAAGCAGAAATCTATTTTCATCTGGGTTGCCTGGGTGCACATGTTTTTACATGAGAAATGAGACTACCATACAATTTTTAAAATCAATATCCTTGACTAAAATTATCTACCATGTTGAGAAATGTCTCTAACGAAGAACTAACACAATCAGGTTCTTTCATGCCTTAGCATTAATGATCTTTATAGTTCTGCAGAAATCAACAGCAGAAAATAGGTTGGAATACCAGCCCAGACACATGTGGTATCAAGTAATAGAATGCCTATACCGCAGGGTCTTAAATAGTTAATCATGGTTCAATATGTTCAATCCATTCTTCATTTGGAGTTAAATTTAACATTGACAAACAAAGAAAAACGACATCAGTTTGGTAGTTTAACATCTTGGAACAACATTCAAAATGAATTTACTCCTTTAGCCTGCAACAGCACTGACAGCTGAAAATATTTTTTCTTCTTTTTAATTTTTATTTAAAGATTGTATATCTAGGTAAATCGTATTGCATCAGTGAAAATCTCAATATCATTTTAAGCTACATGTTATTTGAAATCTGCAGTTAACTATGGACTAACATATTTTTATTAGTCTACTTAAGAGATTATGTGAGTGTTCTAGTTTGCTAGCTGCCGGAATGCATCACACCAGAAATGGATTGGCTTTTAATAAAAGGGAATTTATTTTGTCAGTTCTTCAGAGGAAAGGCAGCTAACTTTCCACTGAGGTTCTTTCTTACATGGAAGGCACAGGATGGTCTCTGCTGGTCTTCTCTCCAGGCCCCTGGGCTCCAACAACCTTCCCTGGGGTGAGTTCTCTCTCCATCTCCAAAGGCCTGGGCTGAGCTGCAAGTACTGAGATGAGGAATGCTGAGCTGCTTAACTGTGCTATGTTGCAATCTCTCATTTAAGCACCAGCCAATTAAGTCAAACGTCACACATTGCAGCAGACACGCCTCCTAGCCGACTGCAGATACAATTAGCAACAGATGAGGTTCATGTACCATTGGCTTATGTCCGCAGCAACAAGACTAGGTATGCTCACCTGGCCAAGTTGACAACTGAATCTAACTAACACAGTGAGGAAACCAAATTATAACTTTAAAAGATGTCCAACAATTCTAATATTGACTACAACAAACCTCTTAACGAGCAGTGATACTGCTATGCTATGATTACCTCAGGGCTCTTCCGAATTTTTATCATTTTAACTTCTTTCCCCCCTGATGGATCTACATAAATAAAATCCCAAACAAGTTAATAGGAAGTGGTTTCTGTGAATTGATAGTGGGTTTAAATTATTGCTGAGATGTCTGGATGCTGTGTTCTCCTCATAATCCTTCATACACAGAGTGGTGGCCAGGCATAATGATTCATGAACTGTTATTCTCCCAAGAAATCATGGCAAATGCGCACAGCTTAATTTTGGGCTCATGCAGGGTTTCCATGGAATGCTGCCATTTGCAGAAAACCATAGAGAAGCCCAAAGACATTCTAGTCTAAGCTCTAAGATCTTCCCTCCAGTTAGAAAGGCATCATTGCCCCCATCAGATACAGTAACTTAAACCGAGCTGATTAAGGAATGGGGACATAGTCCTATATTTTGCACATATTGCCAAAACACCAGTGAAAGGCATATCTCTCTGCTTTTCATGCAGTAAATCCTACTTTCTCTCTGAGGAGCTGGGGTTATCGATGAGCTTTACTACTATATTCCATATAACTAACCATTCTTTCAGGTGCTGTATGAGCTGGTAACACCACTTTGCATTCAGGGCTTGCTCATTCTCTGACTATACCTGACAAATAGCACTGTTGTGGGGAGTTCAGGGAAAGGACAGGGAGATGAACTACTTGAAGGAAAGTGGGGAGAGTCTTTACATGACACCAAAATTCAAGGAGAAGGAAATTGAGCAAAGTGAAGAGACAGGATAGTTCTCTATGAAATCAGCAACCTAAATCAGTCTTCTTCAAAATGTGGATTTGGGAGAGAGGCCTCAAAATCTTCATCTTTAGCAGGATACCCAAGTGATCATCAATGCACACCAAAATTAAAGTGTTTCCAATCTACAATAATGCTGGATCCAATGAAACTTTAGCTGGCAACATATCTAAATAAATTAAACAGACAAAAATACCAAGAGAAAACTCAAGTTTTGCTATTAACAGTACCATTTATTTAAAAAAGCCATTTTGTCCCTTCATTTTCTTAAATAAAAGTATAGCATAGAGTAGTCTTCTCCATTGGAAAAATAGGGGTTACAAAAATGAAATAAATAATAATTTGTTACCATCTGACTGAATATGAATCACTATCTTTGCCCCAAAAGAGAAACAAAAATATATGTGTGATAAACTGGTAGGCCTAGCCAAGTGTTCTCATGTGACATTCCATGGTATATGCAATTAATTACACCAAAAATTTAAGCTTTCTCTGAGGATAACACATTGTCATCTCATTGGCTTAATAGGCTACTTAAATGTGCCTCAACCACACATTCACTTAATAGGAAGAAAATATTTTAAACTGCCAATCCATGTGTTAAATGTGTTGAATGGGACCACATTCCAATAAATAGATAGCAACATAAATTTCATCATAGGACCATGGACAGAGCCCAGGGGACAAAACAAACAAACAGTAATCTATTTGAGAAAAGAAATATTCCACCCAGCTGCACTTGTGAATTTGTTTTTATTGCATGGGTTTAAACTGCTAGCTTAAAAAAACCTCATTAGAATCACTATTCTATAAAAGATTTTAAAAAGCTTCACAGAGTTCTAAGCACCAAATTAAGTGCAAATACTTTTCAGTAAAGCAGATGCATTTTATTCAATTCTGAATTTTAATTGACATGAATTTGTAAGAAGACTAGCAAAAGAGTTTTTCAAAATGTCGTCTTATTTTGGTCATCACCATGGCCCTCAGCTATTTATATGTTTTTCATACGTGTTAAAATGGGACATAGGCAAGCTTTTTTCCTGAAAAAGAATTTCATGGTCTCAATATAAATTTATCTTTTAATTAGACAGAGTTTTATTTTACTAACACTATTCCATTATTCTTTGAAGGTGTACATTGAAGTGCCTTTAACATACCTGGGACTGCCAAGAATCCTGAGACCTCACTTATTAAAATATGACCTATTTCTAAATACACTTATAATCCCATATTCAGATCATACCTGAATTTACAAAATAAAAAAATTAAATTAAAGCAGTCATAGGTAGCAATCAAAGAACTGTAGCAATATAGTTTTCTGTAACCAAAAAGTGATTTTTCATATTCTCAGTCAAAAAACAATCATTCAGACTGAAAGAATGCCTGGTTACTCTTAATTCTTATGCACGAGTCATTCAAGAATTAGCTGAGAAGCAGTGGATTCAATGCCTACATCTAGACAATGCTTTAATGAATGTAGACAGAGCCTAA
Organism: Tamandua tetradactyla; assembly: GCF_023851605.1. Lineage (NCBI taxonomy): Eukaryota > Metazoa > Chordata > Mammalia > Pilosa > Myrmecophagidae > Tamandua > Tamandua tetradactyla. The sequence goes on from NC_135331.1 coordinate 73,656,937, forward strand.
CATTATTCCATCTAATTCCTTTCATATCTTAAGCCAATAAGCACTGAGGTAACTCTGCTGAAAGGGAAACAGACTTTTATTTTCCAGGGACTAATTAATATGCACCTCCTCAGTCCCCAAAGGACCACACAGGTGCCCGTACTATGCCATATGTCATGTGCTATATTCCAATGAGCTCAAGAAATTAATATCCAATCATTATTATGAATCATTATGTTGCATTGAAGTTAATGTCGGTCTTTTGTTCTAATTAAATTACAAACTTGGCATCTTGATAGATGCTTGTCTATAGCAGTGGAGATAGAGTTCCTATTTTAATGAACTATATATATTTTTCAATCACAATGTGTAATTATTTAATTACTTAGCCTGTTCAGTAGATGTGACTCTCCAACTTCTTCAAAGAAGCAAAGCAGATGGCCACTATTTGCTGTGTGTTTTATATTTTGAATTTCTTGCCAATTTGAATCATGTTTTCAGTGTATGGGGAAGTGCTTTATTAATATTAATAATAATTATCTGTTTCTTTTATATTAAGTCACTGCAAATGGCCCACCTTACTCTAAAAGTCAGAATGAAATACTATTACTTTATAAAGGCAATTTTCATATATCTTTTTAATACAAAATTAAAACAAAAGCAAACAAAAGATTTCACAAGACCATTGCAAGTTGTCTGCAGGAAGCAAAATGCCCAGATGGTTAAGTGTAGCTCATATAATTATATTCCAAAGATGTTATAAATAATTCCATTCAGTGCCTGGGATAGTACTCTATTAGGTGATTTAAGTGTTTACATTTCACACAGAAAGGTTTAATGGCAAATATATCCCTCATTCTAAGCTACTACTTGCAAAATATGATTAGAATTGTATTCAGAAAAGAAAAAAACTTTCTATGACACTTTGGAGGCCTAATTTGTTTTTATAGACATCTAAAAAAAGCAGGTTTTAATAGAATATTTTAATATATGTTTTGAGTGTTAATATAAACTATGTGTTTATTCTAATTATGTCTGTATGTGTCAACATTTTGATACATAAAATTTTATAATAAGTAACATTTTTCAGTGATGTAATAATAGTAAAATATGGCTCCACAAGGAACAAAGGGGCTGAGCATTAAACGATTTATGAATTTATTTGGGGTAAAGCTCAGGGGACAATGTTTTCAAATAAATATTTTTTGACTGAAACTATCTCTCAAAGGGTGCCCCAATTATTTAATTTCATTGACCTTTTTTGCTGTTGAGCATTGCTCAAAATAAGTTAGCTGTGATTTGGAAATCTTTTCATTCAACAGAGATTTTCATTGTCATTGTATTTTTGTTATAATTGAATTTTAATGGCAAGGATTTAGAGGTATGTTTCTAGCCTTTCATTTCTGCAGAGAGTTGAAAGACCAATTTCTATAATTTGTGGGTGCCCATCAGATTTTAGTGCTTTCTATATTTAGGCCAAGTGTTATCTCAATTTATTGTATAACTTTGCATGTGGTACTTAAATAATTCAATATGCAGCTTACTTAGGAAAATATATTGTGATTTGGAGTGACAAATGATGAATTAGGATACTGTATCCCATAAGAATATGAGTGGATATTTTATATTTCAATTGTTTAAATATTGCACATAATTGAAAACATAATACTATGAAATGAAGGCATCTTAAAATATATATTAGATATTGATTCATAAATACAATGAGTATGCCCAGTGAAATGATTATGTTTTTAAAACGTTTAAAATATTAAACACAGGTGAAAATAATTACCATCTTGTGTATTTATTTATTCGTTATTGTGAAAAATAGCATATACAAAAACATAAATTTCAAAGCACACCAACACAATTAGTTATAGAACAGATTTCAGAGTTTGGTATGGGCTACAGTTCCACAATTTTAGGTTTTTCCTTCGGAATGCAAGACACTGGAGACCAAAAGAAATATCAATATAATGTCTCTGGAGTCATACTCATTTGTTAAACTGTATCTTCTCTTTTATAACTCCACTTTCTCCTTTGATCTTTTTTTAAAAAAATTATTTATTTTTAATTGACATTATATATTCATATACCATGTAATCATCCAAAGTGTACAATCAATGGTTCAAAATATCATCATATAGCTGTGGATTTATCATCACAATCAACTCATTTCTTTCAAAATATCATCATATAGCTGTGCATTTATTATCACAATCAACTTATTTTCTTATTTCTTATTTTTGTGAATAATAACATTTATATAAAAAAGCAATAAATTTCAAAGCGCATCGCAACAATTACAGAACAGATTTTAGAGTTTGGTAAGGGTTACAATTCTACAATTTTAAGCTTTTACTTCTAGCTGCTCCAAGACACTAAAGACTAAAAGAGATATCAATATAATGATTCAGCACTCATACTCATTTGTTAAACCCTACTTTCTCTGTACAACTACACCAACAACTTTGATCTTTCTCCAACTCTTTAGGGGTATTTGGGCTATGCATACTCTAATGTTTTCATGTTGAAAGGGGCTGTCGATAATATGGGATAGGGGGTTGGAACTATGATATTCTGGAGAGGCTGGGCCCTCTAGGTTTCAGGACTCACCTGGTCCCGGGACCCATCTGGAGGTTGTAGGTTTCTGGAAAGTTATTCTAGTGCATGGAACCTTTAGAGAATCTTATTTGATGCCATAGATATTCTTTAAGATTGGCGAGAATGATTTTGGTTGGGGTATGGAAAATTATGATAAGTAGCAATGCCTAACTGGAGCTTGCATGAAAGTGACCTCCAGAGTAGCCTCTCGACTCTATGTGAACTCTCTCAGCCACTGATACCTTATTTGTTAGACACTTCTTTTTCCCCTTTTGGTCAGGGTGGCATTGTCGATCCTATGGTACCAGGGCCACACTCATCCTTGGGAGTCATATCGCACACCACCAGGGAGACTTTCATCCCTGACTGTTATGTCCCATGTAGGGGGAAGGACAGTGATTTCATTTGCAGAGTTGAACTTAGTGAGAGAGAGACTACATCTGAGCAACAAAAAAGGTCCTTCAGAAGTAACTCTTAGGCATACCTATAGGTAGGCTAAGCTTCTCCACTACCTACATAAGCTTCACAGGAGTAAGCCTCAAGATCAAGGGCTTGGCCCATTGATTTGGGTGTCCCTAATGTTTGACACAGTATCAGGGGTTTCCCCGGCAGTAAAGTTTAATAGTTACATGATTTTTCTCCCATCTCTTATGGGAGTTTACCAATACTTTTTAGTTATCTGCTTACTATATTCTAGGACGTATCCAAGCATTACATTAAGCTTTATAGGATTGAAGTTCCTCATTCTTATTCTGGGTTTTCTGTGTTTGGATTATTTAAATGATCTATCCAGACCAGTTGGTTTAGATTATGTGCTACAGAAAATTTAGTTTCTGGATAAAATAAACCTTGCTTCCTTTAGTCTCAAAGAGTAGATGAGGTTCTAAAATATAGCTTTTGTCTTACTTATCCCTATATTCTGAATTACTTAATCCTGACCTAATCAGATTTATTCTTATCTCTAAATATCAGGTTATACATACATAAAATAACCTCTCAAAATCCAGAAATAACAATTATCACTCCAGACTAAATGTGACTGTTATAAGTGCTTAAGATCTGGGCCCTGTTTTCTTATAGGTATTTCCTAAATGAGACCATACAATAGTCGCTCTTTTGTTTCTGGATTATTTTGCTTCACCAAATGTCCCACAGGTTTATTCACAATGTTGCATGCCTTACAATTTTGTTCCTTCTTGTAGCAGCACAGTATTTGATCACATGTATACACCATTATTTGCCAATCTGCTTCTTAGTCATTGCATCCTTTAGCCATGTCCATTCATTGGGCATCATGTATAATGTCCAAAGTCAACAGACCATCAACACTCAATTTTAGATAATTTAATTTTTCCCAAGAGAAAGATAACCAGTAACCATACCCTCACCAAATAGAAAATCTAAACTTCCCCTTAACTCTTGTCCCTTCCCCCATTATTTTCCAGTGGTGTTGCTGAGGTACTGTCGATGTTTTTCCATTAAACATATTCCATAGCATGCAATAGTAGTCTTATCCCATACCCTGAACTTACACACTCTTTGTATAGGATTCATACATTTTCAGTAGTTCACGCAAGACCTTATTTATATTAGTAGTATTAATTAGTGGGACACATGGGTCTATACAATTCCTTTCAATCATGTTCACCTTCAATATGGTAATATTACTTATAGACCCACTAGTGAACCACCTTCACTTCTATCTATTCCCTTACATTTAAATTAAACCTCATTAGCTAACCACCCATCTCTAAGTCCCCTATATTCTGTATTATAAGCCTCTGAGTTTACCTTTACCATGATCATAAGTGGAATCATACAGTATCTCTTTTGTGTCTGGCTTATTTAACTCAGCATTATGTCCTCAAGATTCATCCATCTTCTTTTGTGCTTCAGGACATCATTTCAGCTGACTGCAGTAGAATAATCCTTCATATGTACACACCACACTTTGTTAATCCACTCGTCTTTTAATGGGCATTTGGATTATTTCCATCTTTTGGAGATTGTGAACAATGCTACTATGAACATGTGTGCAAATGTCGGTTGCTGTCACTGCTTTCAGCTCTTCTTGGTGTATACCAAGTAGTGGTATTGCCAGGTCATAGATAACTGGATATTTAGTTTTCTAAGGAACTGCCAAACTTTCTTCCATAGCAGCAGTACCATTATGCATTCCAACCAGCAGTGCATATTGTGTCCCAACTTCTCCTTGTACTCTCTGACATTTGTAGTTTCCTGTTTGTTGAATAGCAGCCATTCTTATAGGTGTGGGGAGGTATCTCATTGCAATCTTGGTCTGTGTTTGCCATATAGCTAATGAAAATGAACACCTCTTCATGTGCTTCTTAGCCATCTGTATTTGCCCTTCAGAAAATGTCTATTCATATCCTTAGCCCATTTCATAATTGGGTTGTTTGTTTCTTTGTTGTTGTATGATTTATTTATGTATACAGGATATCAAACCTTTGTCCATTTTGTGATTTCCAAATATCTTCTCCCATTGAGTTGGCTGCCTCTTCACCTTTTTTAACCAAATCTTTTGAGGTGCAAAAGCATTTGATTTTGAGGAGTTTCCATTTATCTATTCTTTTCTTTTGTTGCTTGTGCTTGGGTGTAAAGTTTAGGAAGCTATTTCCTATTACTAGGTCTTGAAAATGTTTCCTTACATTTTATTCCAGGAGCTTGATGACACTGGATCTTATATTTAAGTGTTTGATTCTTTGAGTTAATTTCTGTATAGGATGTAAGGCAAGGGTCCTCTTTCATTCTTTTGGCTATTGATATCCAGTTCTCTCATGCACATTTAATGAAAAGACTATTTTGCTTGAGTTCAGTAGATTTGGAGGCCTTGTTGAAGATCAGTTGCCCACAGATTTGGTCGTCTATTTATCAACTCAATTCCATTGGGTAATACTTCTATTTTTGTGCCAGTACCATGATGTTTTGAGGACTGTGCCTTTATAATAAGTTTTAAAATCAGGAAGTGTTAATCCTCTTCCCTCTTTCTTCTTTTGTAGGATGCTTTTAGCTATTTGAGGTCTCTTTCCTTCCAGATGAATTTGGCTAGCTAGCTTTTCCAGGTCCTCGGAGTAAGTTGCTGTAATTTAGATGGGTAAATTATTGAATCCGTAGATCAGTTTGGGTAGTATTGACATCTTAACTAATTTAACCTTCTTATCCACGACCAGGGAATGTCTTTCCACTTATTTAGATCTTTTTAAATTTCTTTGAGAAATGTTATATAGTTTTCTGTGTACATGACCTTTACATTCCTAGTTAAGTTCGTTCCTAGATACTTGATTCTTTTTGTTGCTATGTTGAGTGGGATTTTTTCATTAACTGACTCCTCAGTTAGGTCTTTGCTTGTGTATAGAAACATTGCTGGTTTTTGCACATTAATTTTATATCCTGCCACCTTGCTGAATTTATTTATTAGCTCAAATAACTTTGTTGTATATTTCTCAGGATTTTCCAAGTATGGTATCATGTTGTCTGCAAATAATGAAAGTTTTACTTCTTTCCAATTTAGATGCCTTTTATTTCTTTTTCCTGCCCTATTGCTCTAGTGAGAACTAGTATCATGTTGTTGAATAATAGTGATGACAGAGGACATTCTTGATTTATTCCTGATCTTAGGGGGAAAGCTTTCAGTCTCTCTCCATTGAGTACAATGCTGGCTATGGGTTTTTCAAACATGCCTCTTAACATATTGGGGAAGTTACCTTTGATTCCTACCTTTTGAAGTGTTTTTATTAGAAAAGGATGTCGAATTTTGTCAAATGCTTTTTCAGCATCAATCGAGATGATTATGTGATTTTTCCCTTTTGGTTTGTTAATGTGCTGCATTATATTAAATGATTTTCTTGTGTTGAACCATCCTTGCATTCCTGATATAAACCCTACCTGGTCGTGATGTATAATTCTTTTAATGTGTTGTTGGATTTGATTTGCTACTATTTTATTGAGAATTTTTGCATCTATGTCCACTAGGAAGAGTGACCTGTAGTTTTTCCTTTTTTATAGCACCTTTATCTTGTTTTGGTGTTAAAGTGATGTTAGCTTCATAAAATGGGTTAGATAGTATTCCTTTTTCCTCAGATTTTTGGAAAAGTTTGAGAAAGATTGTTAGTTTTTTTTTTTTAGTTGTTGTTGTTGTTGTTTTAATGATTGATTACATTCGCCTGTGTAGCTGGGGTTTTCTCTGTAGGAGGATTTTTGATGACTGATTGAATCTATTTATTTGTGCCTGGTTTATTGAAATCTTCTATTTCTGCTTGAGTCAGTGTAGCTTTCTCCTGTGTTTTCGTGAATTTGTCCTTTTCGTCTAATTTATCTAGTTTGTTGGTATATAGTTGTTCATAATATCCCCTTATGATTTTTAAAATTTCTTCAGGGTCTGTTGTAATGACCCCTCTCTCATTTTTGATTTTCCTCTTTTTCCCCTTATCAACTTTGCTAGTGGTTCATTGATTTTGTTGATTTTCTCAAATAACCAACTTTTGGTTTTATTGATTCTTTCTGGTGTTCTTAGTTCTCTCATTCATTAACTCTGATATAATATTTTTTTATTTCTCTTCTTCCATTAGCTTTGGGTTTAGTTTTCTGTTCTTTCTCAAGATTGTCCAGGTGAGCAGTTAAATCCTCAATTTTTACTCTTTTTTCTTTTCTTAATATATGCATTTAGGGCAATTTCCCTCTCAGCATGGCCTTTGCCACATCCCATAAGTTCTGATATTACTGATATCAGTACTGATATACCAATTCCTATAGCAATTTCTTTTTTAACCCTTTGGTTGGTTAAGAATGTATTATTTGGGCAGGCCTCGGTGGCTCATCAGGCAGAGTTCTTGCCTGCCATGCCAGAGACCTGGGTTCGATTCTTGGTGCCTTCCCATGCAAAAAAAAAAAAAAAAGTATTATTTAATCTTCATGCGAAAGTTCTCATTCTTTAGTGGCTATTGACTTCCAGTTTCATTCCATTGTGATCACAGAAAATACTTTGAATAATTTCAATGTTTTAAAATTTATAAAGACCTGTTTTGTGCCCCAGCATATGATCTATCTTGGTGAATGTTTTGGAGTGTAACAACCTACATATGCACATTAGGTGTAATTCATTTATCAGATTAAGTTCTCTATGTCCTTGTTGATCCTCTGTCTGGGTGTTCTATGAATAGAGAAAAGTGGTGTATTGAAGTATCCTACTATTCTTGTTGAAATGTTTATCACTCCCTTCAGTTTGCCAATGTACTTTGTCTTATGTACTTTGAGGCTCCTTGATTTGGAGTATTAACATTTATGGTTGTTATTTCTTCTTGATGAATTGTCCCTTTTATTAATACATAGTGTCTTTTCTCTCTCTCCCCCCACCTCTCTTTTTTCATGGGCAGGTTCCGGGAATTGAACCTGAGTCTCTGGCGTGGCAGGCAAGAATTCTGCCATGGATCCACTGTTGCACTGCCCTCTTATGATGTCTTGACATTTAAAGTCTATTTTGTCTGATATTAGTATAGCTACTCCTGCTTTCTTTTGGTTACATCTTGTGTGAGATATCTCTTTCCTTCCTTTCACTTTCAATCTATTTGTAAACTTGTGTTTAAGATGAGTCTCATGTAAGCAGCATATAGCTGGATTATATTTCTTAATCCATTCTGCCAATCTGTATCTTTTGATTGGTTAGTTTAGTCCATTAACATTCAAAGTTATTACTGTAAAGGCATTTGTTGAATCCACCATCTTATCCTTTGAATTTTACTTGTCAGATCCTTGTATTCTTGTCCCTTTTTCTCTTTTTATCCTTTAAGTGACCCTTGTACTCTTCAATTCTGTTCCCTCCTCCAGATCTCCCTCTCTTGTCTGTGTTTTTCAGCTGGCAGAATTCCCTTTAGTGTTTCTTGTAGAGCCAGGCTCTTGTTGACAAATTCTTTCAGCTTTCGTTTATGTGTGACAATTTTAATCTCTCCCCCAGTTTTGAAGGACAATTTGGCTGGGTACAGAAATCTTGGCTGGAAGTCTTTCTCTTTCAGGATCTTAAATATATCATACCACTGCCGTCTCACCTCCATAGTGCCAGTTGAGTAGTCCGAACTCAGTCTTATGTGGTTTCCCTTGTACATAGTGGATTGTTTTTCTCTTGCTGCTTTCAGGGTTTTCTGTTTCTCTTCAACTTTGACAAACTGATTAGTATATGTCTTGGGGAAGGCCTATTTGGATTTATTCTATTTGGTGTTCATTAGCCTTCTGTAATTTGCGTATGTATGTCCTTTATAGGATTGGGAAGTTTTCCCCCATTATATTTGCAACTAATCTTCCTAGCCCTTTTCTATTCTCCCTCAAGGACACCAATGATTCTTATGTTTGTGCACTTTGTTTAATTCATCATTTCCCTGAGATCCAATTCATTTTTTTCCTTCTTTTGTGCCATTTGCACTTTCTGTTTGAAATCAATTGTCCTGTCCTTTTCATTTGTTCTTTCTGCTGCCTCTTCAAATCTGCTGTTGTGTCTGTTGTATATTTTTTATTTGGCCTACAGCATCTTTAATCTCTGTTGTATCTGCTATTTTTCTATTTATTCTTTCAAATTCCTGTTTATGCTCTTCTAGTGTCTTCTTGGTCTCCTTTATATTATTAGCTATCTGATTTATTTTATTTATTAGAGTTGTATGGATATCTGATTAGTCCCAAATTTAGGCCACCTCCTGTTTTTTTGTTCGTTTATTTTTATTTATTTTTTGCATGGGCAGGCACCAGGAATTTTCTTTTAACTTTTTAAAAAAACTTTTTAATTGTATAAAATAGCATATATACAAAGCAAGGAAAAGCAAAGGCAATAATTTTCAGAACACTCTTCAACAAGTAGTTACACGACAGATTCCAGAGTTTGTCATGGACTACCATACCATCCTCTTAGATTTTTCCTTCTAGCTACTCCAAAACTCCATAATATAGGGTGCTAGAAGGAGTCCATATTTTTTATCATCACAATAGACTTTTTTTCTTTTTTGGTGAAAAATAACATATATACAAAAAAGCAATAAATTTCAAAGCATATCACAGTTAGCTGTAGAACAGATTTCAGAGTTTCGTATGGGTTACAATTCCACAATTTTAGGTTTTTACTTCTAGTGGATCCAAGACACTGTAAACTAAAAGAAATACCAATTTAATTATTCAGCAATTATATTCATTTGTTAAACCCTACCTTCTCTGTATAATTGCACCATCACCTTTGATCTTTCTATCCCACTCTTTAGAGGTATTTGGGCTATGGCTACTTTGACCTTTTCATGTTGGAAGGGGCTGCCAATAATATTGAGTAGGGAGATGGAACTAGCTGATATTCTGGAGAGGATGGGCCCTCTAGGTTTCAGGACTTATCTGATCCAGGGACCCATCAGGAGGTTATAGGTTTCTGGAAAGCTATCCTAGTGCATGGAATTTTTGTAGGATCTTACGTATTGCCTTAGGTGTTCTTTAAGATTGGCAGGAATGGTTTTAATTGGGGTTTGGCAAGTTATGATTGGTAGCAATGTTTAACTGAAGCTTGTGTAAGAGTGATCTCTGGAGTAACCTCTTGACTCTATTTGAACTTTCTCTGCCACTGATACTTTATTAGTTACACTTCTTTACCCTCTTTTGGTCAGGATGGACTTGTTGATCCCACAGTACCAAGGCCATATTCATCCTTGGGAGGCATTTCCCATACTGTTAGGGAGACTTTCACCCCTGGATGTCATATTCTTTGTAGGGAGCAGGGCAATGATTTCACTTACAGAGTTGGGCTTAGAGTGAGGCTACATCTGAATGACAAAAGAGGTCCTCCAGAAGTAACTCTTAGGCATATCTATAAGCAGGCTAATCTGTGCTATTCACAAGATTAAGCCTCAAGATCAAGATCAACCATCAAGAGTCTCTAATGTTTGACACAATATCAAGGGATTCCATGATGGTAAAATTTAATAGTTCCATATTTTTTCTCCCTTACCTCAGGGGACTTTGCCAATACTTTTTGGTTATCTGCTTAATATACTCTAGGATGTCTTCAGGCATTACTTTAAACTATACAGGATTAGAGGACCTATTTTTAATTCTGAGTTCCCTTTGTTTCAGTTGTTCAAATAAGCTATCCAGACAGGTTGAGTTTCCTCCTGTGTTTTAATTCGTCATTCGACTGAGCTGTATTTATCTACATCTTGATGTGCATAGTGCTCTTCTGTTGCCTTCAGGGCATGTAAATATCCTGATAGGGTTACTTTGAAAGTTGATTTCCTTCAGTAGTGCAAAGCTTTTTATTTGCAGGATGGATGTGGAGCAGGATGCGGAATATGGGTCCGGGTGCAACAGGTCAATGAAGGGTTTGCAGTGCAGGGATGGAAACAGCTTGTGAACCCTACATTGGTGCCTGTGGGGCACAGGGAGCAGGTGGCAGAGGTGCGATGTGGCAGCAGTGGGAGTGAGGTGCAGCTTAGGCAGTCTTTGGAGCTCAGGAGCTTGTACTGGGGGGTGGGGAGTGGGGTTAGAGCAAGTGTGTTCAAGTGTGTGGGGCAGAGGGTTGGGGTGCAGGAGTCAAGAGTTCAATTCACAGATGCGTGGGCATAAAGTGGGGTAGATGTGGCTCCGTGAGTGCACGGATCTAGGGGGCGGGGCCCTGGTGCAGCATGCCTAGGGCTCAGGGGCAGCTGGCTAGGAGCTGGGGGCAGATGCGGGCCAGATGCTCAGATCAGGGCTTGCCCAGAGCTAGGGTGCGTGGTGGGGGATTGCACCTTTGCATGTGTGGATCTGGGCGGGTGTGGGGGGGTTGGGAGTTGATACACACATGCAAAGATCTCAGGGGGTGCAGGGCAAGGTTGCACGACTGTATGGGCTGGGGGGCGAGTTTGGCCTGGGTATGAAGGTAAGAGCCAGCAGCCCGGATGTGCAGATGACCACCTGCAGGGGGCAGAGAGGGAGAAGTGGGGTAGAGAGGCTGTGCACCGGTGGGTGGGTCTTAGGAAGGGCGAGTGGGACTGCAGCTTTTGCGGGAGAAGTGGGTCTGGTTGGAGCAGGCATGTGTAGGGCAAGTTAGGACGCGGGGTAGGGCTGGGGGGATCAGGGCATGAGTGCTTGGAGCACCGTGGTGGGGGCAGGTGATGGAGTTCAGGTTCATGGAATGTAGTGGGAGTCACAGGGCAGGGACAATAGCTTACATCACTTGACTTACTTCCTTGTCTGTCTGTGCACTCCTGAGGGCTCTCAGCTTCCATTTCCAAAGGAGCATGTTAGGCTATTTGAACTAACTTGATGGTCCCTGGTTCTCTGCATCTCATGCCTTCATCTTTTGCAAGCATGGCCTCCCTGCATGGTGCAGAAGACGCTCCCAGGTCACTTACACCCTGGAATCACCATCCCAGTCACTTTCCTGTCCCTTCTCTAGCTGTTCCTTGGAGCAGGATTGAACTTGACCTATTCTATTCCACCATCTTTCTGGAGCTCTCCCCATCTTGTGTTTTTTAGACAGAATACATAGTGGTTTATATATAATCAAGATTAATACATTATTAATATATTAATAAATTCTCTTCATGTAAAGTGTTTCAGGAATATTCTTTAAGGTTTCATCATGCTTTTCCTTCTTGCCTTCTATTCTTTTCTCCAATATTCAGTTCTTATCTTGGGTCATATAGGTTTGCAGTTGGATCAAACATAAAGTAAAACCATTTGCATCAACTCCACTGGTAAAGAGTTTTGTACCCTCAAATTTGCTTTAGAAAAATGTTATCACTTGTTTGTCACACTGAAAAGAATCTCTGTTTGTGTGGTATAGCAAATTTTATTCATTTATTCATTCAGTAAACATTTGCTATGAGCCTACTCCAGGTCAGGCACTGTATTTGGAACTAGGGTTACAAAGATGATCATCATGGTTGTACTTTCTAGGATTTCACCGTCAAATGAAATATAACACTTTAGTTTAAGTAACAGCAATGCTAAATTCAAAGGCGCCCAAAGATATTAAAGGATGTTTTTCAGAGAAGACATAGCTCAAAGGTAATATATACTTAGGCCACAGACTTGTCTCCCTCCCTTTCTTAAAGTTCTATAAGACTAAAGATTGATCTTTCTTCAGTAGCCCAGCCATATAATAACTAACATTTATTGAGGAATTACCTTCGTGTAGGTTCTGGTTGTCAAGCATCACTTTGGTGATTGCTTTTAAACTTTAGAACAGCCTTTGAGATGATGTTATCATTTCCTTTCATTGGGTGGATGTGAAAACTGAGACTTAGGGTGGTTAATAGCTTGAAGTCGTTATTATATAGACTACTATTATATGTGGGTGTCTATATATTTAGATAGATTACATATATAGATTGATAGATTAAAGTGATAGATACATTTTTTTTTTTAATGTGGGCAGGCACCGGGAATAGAACCCGGGTCCTCAGGCATGGCAGGCAAGCATTCTTACCTGCTGAGCCACTGTGGCCCGCCCGATAGATATTTTTAAAAGCAAAAAAAATCCAGAATAATTATATACATTATTCCACCAATGAACTAAAATTAAAACAATGTAAAATTTTATTTTACTCATGTATCTATCTATCTATCATCTATCTATTTATCTATCTATATTCAAAGAATGACACTACAGACAGGAAAAATAAGGACCTAATTAATAGTAGTAGGGCAGAACAAGTGCCAAGAACAGGAGTACAGAGGACAACTTTAACTACAGTTTCCTATTTTGTTTATACATAAAAAGAAATTGAAGCAAATATGATAAAACAGTTGGGTGGTTGTATTAGTCAGGGTTCTCCAAAGAAGCAGAACCAACACACACCCAGGCACACAAGTGTGTGCACACACAAACACAAAGAGATTTATTATAGGAATTGACTGATGTGACTATGAGAATTGGCAAGTTTGAATTCTCAAGGGAAATCCACAAATTGGAAGCTCAGTAAAGGTGATGTTGAATTCCCAAGGAGAAGCCACAGGCTGTGAACTCTGATGAAGGTCACAATGAATTCTCCAAGAGATGATGGCTGGTTAAAGTAGAGATTTAAATTATACCTTCAGACTGCTGAAAGTTTCAGTTCTGGCTTTAGGGTCTCCAATTGATTGCATGAGGAGATTTTTCTCATTGATGAAGGCAATCTTCTTTGTTGATTGTAGATTCAATCATCCATAGATACAATCAACTGACTAATGATTTAGATCCATCTATGACATACCCTTACAGTAACAATCAGGCCAATACTTGCTTAAACTAAACAATGGGACAGCATAACCTAGCCATTGACGTCTTCTTAAACCACATTTAATCTCTAAATGAAGACAATAATATAGCTGTACTTTTGCCTAACATAATTTGACTGTCCTACATATAACCAGAAGAGCACTACCCCTATCTCTGGATAGGACACTAGTCATTGAGTGATAATCACACAAGTAATTATAAGTAATTACAATTACAAGTAGTTGATGTACTTTAATGTATGTAAATACCATTGCATAAGGTTAATATAACTTATATATTAAAAGACAAGGGAATATGATAGGGAATAAAGCAAAGTTATTATACACACACACAGGTGCACACACACAAGCATAGTCATAACAAAACAAGGAAGAAGTACTCATAACTCTCACAGTCCTCATTTATCAACTGGTCATGAGGATGTGGCTCATATGTATAACTATCTTTTTCCACTATCCATTCCATATTCTCTTTACCTTAAACAAGCACCTCAGCTTGTCATGTTTCTTTATTACCTGGTGGAGTGATCCAAACCTTCATTCCTGAAAATTTCGGCCATTAGTCATCCTGACTGAATTGGATTGTTGTAATTTTCCTTTGAGTTTAATCACAGGACATGGTAATACCAAGAGAAGCCTAGAGGATCTCTTACATTCCAGGCATAGTCATTGTTCTAGTTTGCTAGCTGCCAGAATGCAATATACCAAAAATGGAATGGTTTTTTAAAAGGGGAATTTAATGAGTTGCTAGTTTACGGTTCTAAGGCCGAGAAAATGCCCCAATTAAAACAAGTCTATACAAATATCCAATCAAAGGCATCCAGGGAAAAGATACCTTGGTTCAAGAAGGCTGATGAAGTTCAGGGTCTCTTTCTCAAGTGAGACGGCACATGGCGAACACAGTCAGGGCTTCTCTCTCCGCTGGAAGGGCACATGGCGAATATGACATCATCTGCTAGCTTTCTCTCCTGGCTTCCTATTTCGTGAAGCTCCCCGGGAGGCGTTTTCCTTCTTCATCCCCAAAGGTTGCAGGCGCATGGACTCTCCGCATCTCATGGCTTCATCGTTCTGCTCTCTCTGAATCTCTCTGAATCTCCAAACTATTTCCTCTTTTATAGTACTCCAATAAACCAATCAAGACCCACTCAAATGGGTGGAGACATGTCATCCCCTAATCCAGTTAAACAACCATTCTTGACTAAATCACATCACCTAGGGAGATGATCTCATTACAGTTTCAAATATACAGTATAGAATAAGGAGTATTCTACCTTTAAGAAATGGGATTTATATCAAAACATGGCTTTTCTTAGAGGGCATACTTCCTTTCAAACCAGCACAGTCATCTTTACCACCATAACGTAGTAGCAGTCCTTGATTATCAATGACCCCAACCAGTATGGTAACACCATTCTTTGATTGTTGATTCAGAGGCATGAGGAATCCCAAGTGTCTGGGTGGCAGTCTTCCAGTTGAGTGGAATCATTGTTGTACCTCTTTGAGGAAGCACTCCTGTTTTGGGGTATAAGCCCTCTAGACCTGCAGAGCACGAGACTGCAGAGACAGGAAGCAGAAACTTTTCTACTGGATCATAAGGGTAGTAGTTTGGGTGCCACTCCCATTTCCTGCCTTCATCCCTGGCTCCATTATTCCTGGCTATGACAGAAACAGACCATAGATTCAATCTGATTTAAAGCATATACAACCTCCTGAAGTATTTTTGCCTCATCCATTTGATTATTGCCATCCAGGTAATACTGCAAATTAATCTTCAAAAGGCCATTTCATCCTTCTATCAATCCAGTTGCTTCAGGATTAAGGAGATGATGGTAAAATCAGTGAATTCCATGACTATAGGCCTATGGTTACATTATGCTTGCTGTGAAATAAGGTCTTTCATCAGACATAGAGCTGTGTGGAATGCCATTATGATGGCTAGGTATTCTGTAAGTACATAGATGATAGATTAGACAAAAGCACTGAGTACTGGGAAGTCAAATCCATAGGCAGATTAAGTGCCTATTCCAGTAAGATGAAATGCTACCTCTTCCATGATGGAAGTGGTCCAATGCAATCCAGTAGCAGGCAGATCACCTCATGGAATGGTGCTATATCAAGGACTGCATGTTGGTCTCTTCTGCCTACAGGCTGGCACTCAGCAATAGCTGTAGCCATGTCGGCCTTGGTGAGTGGAAGTCTGTGTTGCTGAGCCCATGTATAACCTCCATTCCTACAACCATGGCTACTTTGTCCATGAGCACATTGGGCAATGACAAGAGTGGCTGGGAAAAGAGGCTGACAGAATGGGCATTCCACCAACTTGATTATTAAAATATTTCTCTGCTGAGGTTAACCTCCAGTGAACATTCACATTAGACGCAAATATCTTCATGTTCTTTGCCCATTCAGAAAGCTCTAGCTACATATCTCCCCCCCAGACACTCATTGCCAACTTTCCAATGATATTCTTTCTAAGTCCCTGACCACCTAACAAAACCATTGGCCACAGCCCATTAATAGGTATACAAATGCACCTCTAGCCATTTCTCCTTCCAAGCAAAACTAGCAACTAAAATGCACAAGTTCTGTCCACTGGGAGAATGTCCCTTTATCACTGCCAGGAGTGGGCCTATAGTACTGCTTTTGGGTGGTACCTGCATATCATGTGGAACCACTGTAAACAAGGCCCAGGTTTTCTCTTCCTCAGTGAATCAATCATAAGGAACCCACTAGGAGGCCTTATCTCCATGCAGTAAGAGAGAAGGTAATGTGGTAGGCATGCAGGCCATGGGTGTTTGTGCCACTTCCTCATTTAACTTGTGCCTTCAGGACCTGTTTGAACCCAATCCTGTATATAACACTCCATTTGATGGCAGAATATTGCTGGGCATGTCCAACTTTATAGCGTAGTATATCAAACAACACCAGTTCATAATGGGCAACTCAGGTATCGTGGTAACTTTTTGACCAATGAATAAGTGTTTGGTATTTACTAAGTAAGTCCCAGTAGCAGGCCAAGAGCTGTTTATTAAAAGGAGAGTAAGAATCTTCAGAAGATGGTTAGGCTTTGCTCCAAAATCTAAGGGTCTGTGCTGTGATTCTCCTATTGGAGCTGCCCAAGCCTTCAAATAGCATTTTTATTTTCCAATGATATTTTCAACACCATTGAATCTATTGGACCATACAGTGCATGAAGCAAAGCAGTTTGCATAGCAGTCCAGACATTTTGCTATCCTTGCTCTTGTTACATTCCCCACTCAAAACTAGACGGTTTTTGCTCACTCTGCAAATGGGCCAGAGTAGTACACACAAATGAAATATATGTTGCCTTCAAAACTCAAAGAAGCCAATAAGCTATGCCTATTTTTTGTTGTTGTTCATTTGTTTGTAGGACAGGCTGGATGCAACAGCTTATTCTTTGCCTTAGGAGAGCTACCCCAACATAACCTACACCACTGGAGGCCTTAAATTTCACTGAGGAGGGAGACCATGAATTTTTGCTGGATTTATCTCTCACCTTCTGACATAAATGCCCTACCGATAAATTTAGATTAGTTGCTACTTCATGTTCACTAGTTTCTATCAGCATAATGTGAACAATATAATGGGCCAGTGTAATGTTTTCTGGGAGAGAAATGTCCCTATGGACTGTAGGATGTATGGCTGGAGAGTTGATATCCCTCTGGGGTAGGATAGTGAAAGCATTTGCCAAGCCAACAGCTACATATCTGATACCAGGTTATGTGCTGATTTGCTCAAGCAATGATACCATACCTGGAACAGCAGCTGCAATTGGAGTCACTGCCTAGTTAAGTTTATGATAATTCACTGTTGTCCTCCAAGATCCATCTATTTTTTGCACAGCCTAAATAGGAGAGTTGAATGGGGATGGCCTTATGGTTACACTAATATCTGATCTTTTCAAGAGTTTAGTTTTGCTTTTGATTTACTATTTTGCTAGTAGATGCAGTTCTGATGACTTCCACTTGGTGTTTCTTAGTATTATAGCCCTCACTTTTCAGATCAGGGAAATGGTGTGAAGATTCTCCTAGTTGTTGAATAGGTCTATTCCAATTATGATTTCATAACTCGGGAAATAACCACCAATTGGTTTGGGGGACCCATCAGACCTACTACGAGATGGACTTCAGCTAAAACTCCATTGAACACCTGACCTCAATAAGACCCTACTCTTATTGGTGGACCACAGTGATATTTTGAGTCTCCTGGAATTGATGACAATTTAGAGCCAGTTTCCAGTAATCTATGGCATGTCTGGTCATTTCTTTTCCTCCATTGTGCAGGTACCTTGTTAAAAAGGCCATAAATTCCTCTGCAAAAAGCTTAGAGGAATATTAACAGTATAAATTTTTGGCTATAACAAGTCTTTCCCCAAAAGGGTCTGACCTTCCTTTCCTTCAAGGGGTTCTGACTTTGTAAATTATCTTAAGTAGGAATTGACTAAGAAACTGACTTTTGTTCTTGTGATTCAAGTTAGACTTTAGTTTCTTTTTCCTTGAACTCTTCTGTTATACAAACCAAATATATGTTCAGAAGACTTCCCATCTAGTTGACTTTTAGGGTACCTCATAATCAACTTGTCAACACCACAGTTTCCTGCAAGTCAAGCTATTGTAATTATTTTTTGACTCTGTTGTCCATTAGGGTAGCCATGCCCACCTTGTCTTTGAAAATTAAAAATCTCCATGTTGCTTCTCCCAACAGGGGGACCAAATAATCCCCTTGATATTTAAGGAACCAAGTTTAGTGGCCACACTTTTCACAGAAATATCTGAATACAAAAGAGTGATCACAGAACTCTTCAGGGATGATGGAGCAGCTCTCACAAAGTTATTCCTCCCAATCCTGGTGAAAGGTGTGTCCTCTGGTCATTCCTGGGGTAGGTGAACATATCTAATATGATAAATCCATGTTAACATCCCAATCTCCCAAGTCTTTCAGTATCTTCATCTCTATTATACCTGGGCTGTTCTCGCATTTCAGTTTCATTTAGTGTAGGCCACTCTTTGGTCCATGTTTCAGCCAACGAACGAGGCAAACTTAGTACCTACTAATACCTTGAACTGAGAGATTGAAACTGGAATCTCTGCTTATTAATATTCATAAATTCGTATTAATAAATTCAGCCTGATCTAATTTAATATCCATTTCCACACACATTCTTCTGATTTCTGTAATAAATTGGAAAAATTCTGCATTTATTTTTTAGCCTAGTGTACCTCCTCATGGGCCAAACTTTGTACCTCACCTTTTGGAGCCTGTTGAGAAAGAAAAGAGGGGTGGTAGGATGGATTTTGAGAAAAACCAGCAATGTCTTGAACGTCACTTCAGTCATTGGATTCCATTATAATTTCATCTGATGAAAAGGGTTACTCTCAGAGTGTGAGGACTGTTTCCTCAGGGGAGGCAATTACAGGTTTATCAGACAAAGCAAGTTGCCTTCTTCAGATGAAGGTTCAGATGGCTGATTCATTTCAAGTTTATCTGACAAATAAGATTCAACAGAATTTAGGGGTTTAATGGACTTACCATCATCATGTACAGTTCATATGTCTCCATTCTAATTTTCAGGATCCCATTCCTTCCCAATCAATGCCCTCTCTGTGGCAACAGACACCCTACAAGGTCAGGAATTCAGTTTGCATTGTAATTCACCTCCTCTCATGATAAGACTCTGCATTTGATTTTCCAAAATCTCAAGTCTGTGGCTATAGGAAACGAATGTTTTTAGGAAATACATAGAAACTTTCATGTCATCCATATGAAGATTGACCTGGGAATCTAAAGTCTTGAGCTCATCCTTTTATTTTTTTAGACAATTTTATCCAGCCTATTTAAGAACAACCAACCCACATCATTAAACTTTTTAACTTCACAAAAATCTACTAAGGTATCAAATACACTGTCACCCAGAGCCTTGCCTCTTATAAGTCTCTTATGATTCCTATTAAGTAGAAATATCTGGCAATATTTTGCATATCTCTATTTTGCCAATTCATGCAATGGACTATCAGTGCCTTTATATCAATATAAATAGAGTCATTGGTGCATTTAAGTCTAGTCAGATTAGAAAACTTATCCACCAAGCCCCAAAACAAGTCAGAAATCTTATCCTTAAGATTTTATTTCTGAAGAGTTAGAAAACTCTTGGTACCAAAATTATCCATGTTAACATTCTTCAGAAATACAGAACTGATGTGTGTGTAGAGAGAGAGATACAAACATATGTATATCTGTAAATATAAGAGGGATTTATTATAAGAATTGGTCATGTGACATGAGGATTGCCATGTCTGAATTCTCTAGCACAGGCTTCAAGTTGCAAACTGATGAAGGTGAGGTTGAAATCTCTAGGAGAAGAAGGTACTCTTCCAGGAGAAGAGGTAGGAATTCTTTCTGACTTCTGAAATTTCAGTTCTGGCTTTAGAAAAGAGTGATGAGACTCTTTTCACTACTGAATGCAATGTCCTTTGTTCATTGCAAATGCAATCAGCCATAAATACCATCAATCTGTAACATACTCCCATAGTAATAATCAGGCCAGCACTTGCTTGGCCAAACAACTGGACAGCACAACCTAGCCATTTGGAACATGAAATTAACCATCATGGTCATTGTCTTCTCATTGGCCAACTCTAAGAACATGTGGTAAAGCAACCTGGCAGTTACTAGGTAGTTCCTGTGTAGCTGTGTAGGAACTGCTTGGCTACTTGACAATTGTATGATACAATATTGTATTTACATAAAATTCTAGAAAAGATGAAACTATTTTGATAGACACCTGGGAAGAAAACTACAAGTTTGTTGTACATAAGGGTAAGGAATTTGTTAAAAATGGACAAAAAGGTAGTTTGGAGGTGATGGACATGTTTGATATCTTGATTTTTGGTGGTAGCTACATGACTTCATATTTTTGTCAAAACTCATCAAATTGTACAAAACTGGTGAATTTTATTTTATTATATGTGAAATATAATTCAATAAAACTAATTAATTAAACAAAGAAGAGTTCGAAAGAAAGAACATAAAAATGAAGAAGTGAAAACAAACAAAAGTAATGGAGGATAATTTTGTAGCATGAAAAGACAATTACTTTAAGTCTCTTTGATCCTTGGATCAAAGAGGCCAAATAAAACAGTTTACAAAAAAATGGCCACCAAGCTAATATCATTTCTCAAAAATACATTCCAAGTTTTAAGGAAAAATGATAATATCTTATAATTCTATCACCAAATAACTCCGTATAATGTTTCCCTATATCTATTGGTCTTACCTATTGCAGTAGGTTGAATGGTGGCCTCCCAAAGAGATACTACTCAGAACCTGTGAATGTCACCTTATTTTGAAAAAAGATCTTTGTAGATGTAATTAAGGATTGTCAAATTACATTACCCTGGATGAGGTTGGCCCCTGAATTCAATGACAAGTGTCCTCATTAGAAAAAAGAAGAGGAGAAGACACAAAAGAGGAGGCAATGTGAAGACAAAAGCAGAGATTGAAGAGATGTTTCTTTAAGCTGAGAAAAGCAAGTGATTGTCGGCAGTCACCAGAAAGTAGGAGAGAAGCAGGGAACAGATTGTCCCTGAAAGCCTTCAGAAGGAAGCAATAGTGCAAAACCTTAACTTCAGACTTCTAGCTGCTATAACTGTGAGAGAATGCATTTCTTAGGTTTCACAACAACCAGTTTGTGGTGATTTGTATGATAGCCCTAGGAAACTACTACACCTACAGTTTTAGCTTTCCATGATCTAGTCTTATTGGACATTTGTCATGATGCTAAACTTTCCCAACAACCTTCCTGGCACATGCTGGTCCCACTACTTGTGCCACTTTTGCCTTTTCTATTGCTAATTAGCTCCTATTCATTCTTCAGATTGCAGTTACATTTCCACATTTTCATGAAATTGTGTCAGGATATATCAAACACCCCTATTGTTTGTTCCCATAAAAATGTGCTTTTCTGTCATAGAATTTATTTCTGTTGTAATTTTGCATATTTTTTGTGGTTATTTTATTCACACTCTGGTGTGAGGTATCATGAGAGAAGTAGCACTGATATCTTCTTTTTTATCCCAAATGTTTCATATATCTGTCACTAAGTAAGCCTTTAATACAGATTTGCTCATTGAATAAATAAAAGAACAAATGAATAAAAGAATCTGTTTGGAACACCCTGGGTGTCTTACTCCTGTCTTGAGATGCGAAGAAAAAGAGTAATACCTCTATGGGCTTGAACATTGAAGAAGCTCAAGGAAAGTTCAATCCTTTGTTGTCAGTCAAGTATTATTCACGCTGAGCACTAAAGTTATGTCCCCCCTCATGGGAGAGGTGGTGACAGGTAAAGGGTAAGAGAGAGGAGGACCTTTTGAGTCTTTCTAATCATCTCTGGTGTGACCTCCCTCCTTAGAGAACCATACACCTTCCCTCAGACACCACTCCATTTTCTGCCTTCAGAAACATGTGGAAAACTCTTTTCCAGGAATGCCCTGCTTATATCCTCTTTCTTGCTAAGCAATTTGACTGCACCTAACTCACTTTTATGATTTTAATGTGGTCTTAAAATGGTGTGGAGAAGAATGTTGTATTTCATTGACTGTTTTCAATTGTGAGATTCATGAATTCTATAGTTATTTTCAAGTTGCTTTATAAAGAAAATATCAATTTCTACTGCAAGAGACAGTGAATAAGAATGCTTATTTTCCCTCAGATCCAGCAGTGAATGAGAAATTATAGAAAGGGAAAGATTTTATAGGAATATTAAAATGGACAAAAAATTGTAAGATTAGAAGAATACTGTTATTGCAAATAAGGGATTTTAAAGCAAAGATCACTTGTGCACAATTCTACGGTCACGTGATATGAAACAACATTGGAACTTGAAAGTAGGAAGGAACTATAGTCAAAACTATATATAATTTTTTCAATTTTTGTTAAGGCAAAGTAATATGAAGAAAATAGTCCTAAATCAATATACTTACTATTTTCCTGATTTCTCTAATATAAAATTATTTAGATTATTCAACATAAAACTGTCTGGAAGTATTTTGATCATAATCAAATGAAGCATTGTTTTAGTTTCCCAGCTGTTGAAATAAATACTATAGAATGGGTTGGCTTAAACAACAAAAATTTGTTGGCTCACTGAGGAGTCCATAATGGAGGTATTGGCAAAGCCATACATTTGCCCCAAAGGTTGGCATGCCAGGGATGGCTGCTGGCCACCCCTGGCTTTAATTTCAAATGCCAATACACAGGGCAGGATGTTCTCCTTTCTCTTCTGGGTTCCACTGACTTCCAGCTTCTGGCTACTTCCCAAGGCTTCTCTTTCTGTGCCCAATGTATTTTGCTTATGAGAACTTTGACCATACTGGGTTAAGGCCTACCATCATTCAATCTTGCACACTTTAATAACATCTTCAGAGGTCCTATTTTGAAAATTGGTTCATATCAACAAGTCTAGGGGTTTAAAGTGGATCTCTCATTGTAGGGGACATGACTCAATCCTTAACATGCATAAAACATATTGTCTCTAGTTGCTTAAAGTGTGCAAGTAAATTTATGTTATCCGTAAAACCATTGATACATTTGGAAAGGATAATTCTCACTTCCTTAGATTCCTTAGGGGATCTTCTGGTTAGGAAATCCTTGAGGCAATTTCATATGAAGACTTAATCTCTTTAGGCATTTCTGGTATGTGAAAGGGCATAACTACCATTTTTTTTTCTGGCTTTCTTAGGAATAAACTACAGAGAATAGATGATTATTTACCAGGAATAGCAAGTCTAAGTTAGCTCATAAGTACTGACTATCAAAGCATCTTATTTTAATTCTCTGCAAGATATTAAGCTCTCACTGATATTACTCTTGGAAATATGTGTATATGTGTGTGTGTGCCTATGTCTGTGAGTATAAAGTGTTTCACAACTCTCACTGTGGATCTTACAATGATGCATGAGAGCTTATTTGATTTGCTGCTATATCTTCAGGCTCTAGAATTCAACTTGATAAATAGTCAGTGTGCAATAAACATCTGTTGAATGGAAAATGATTAAATCACTAGGTTTCTAGTTTCTCTAGGAAATAATTAAAAATAACAAAATATAAAAATCTGTCCCTACAATCATTTAGTTAATGTAATATGTGAATTGTTGATTCAACTAAACAATGGTTTAGTTACCATGGTACCTGAAAAATGGTTTCTAACTTTGGTCATGTTGGTCAAAAATGATATGAGGGCTAGTAAGTTGGATAATAACCTAAATGTAAAAAAGAAAGAATAAAAAGTTAAACTAATGGGTCAGAAATTCATCTGTACAAGTTAAAGATAACAGAGTCTCTAGCTTAGCATTAGTAGATCTGAAAAATAAAAGGCCTAGTGGTGTTAGTTGATTTAATTTCTGTAACAGCAAAGGTGATACAGCTGTCAGAAAGTGTTAATTTAACCCTACACTATATTCATGGAAGTATAAGACAGAGTGAGGGAAGCAATAGCCCACCTATTTTCAAAACAGAGCACATAGAATGCTTTATTCAGTACTGTGCACCAATTTAAAAGAACACTAAAAGCCCGATTCTATCAGAACATGACTAGAACATTGAGAGGGGAAGAGAACATGTTGGTTTTTAACTAAATGTAGAGATCTGCAAGTGTATTACATTATCTCCAATCCATTTTGCATCCCCAAAAGTGAAAGGAAAGAGATTTATAAAAATAATAAGTGAGGAAAACAAAGAAAGAAAGAAACAAAACCCTAGGCTGACAGAGGAGCCCTTCATGGACCAAAAATCACAAGAATTTCCTGACATGCAAAATATAGAAAGAAGATATCACAAAGGTGTGTGCTTTATATAGTGGGTGCCCCACTGAAGATAACTAGAACAGAAGAGGCAGGAGCAACTAAGAAAGTACAAACTGGGGACCAGTAACAATAGCATCCCAGTGGGTGGGTATCTGTATATGTTACTACAGCCCCCCACTGGGGTATCTGCCCCCGTAAGCAGCTGGTGGAGAAATATGGCTCAGAGAGACAGCGACCTGCTCTGTGGGATGGGTTGTACCAGGGAAGCACAGAGAGTCCCCGTGCTCGGCTGATCCAGGTCAGCCCCACATCACGGACTTTGTCATTCTCACATGCTTACCTTCTCACCTGCCACTCCAGTCTGCACAAACTAGAAGCAGGAGAATCTAAAAGATAATATCAACTTCTGAAAGTAATCAGATTAGGGTGCAGTGTTAAATATATTTACCATTGTGAGAGAAATATAAGGATTTGCAGTCATAAAAATAAACTAAGATGGGTGCTTCCACTAGAAATATGATAGTGGTGAATATCCACATTTTCTTTAAAAAAAAAGATAAAATAGAGAACATACAGAAATTACATGTTTAGTGAAATTTAGTGTGGGGAGAAGTGCGTCTTCCAAAATGATATCTTGAGACCTCCCCTCCCCTTACCTTTGAATGTCTCCTTATTTGGAATTAGAGTCTTTGCAGCAGTCATTGAGGTAAGATGAGGACATACAGAATTACAGTGGTTCTTAAATCCAAAAACTGGTATCCCCATAAAGAGAGGGATATTTGGAAATACAGAGAGAAGACCCGGGGATGACGACCACGTGAAGATGGAGGCAGAGATTGGTGTTGTACTATCACAGGCTAAGGAAACCCAAGGACTGATGACAATTTCCAGCAGCTAGAAAAGGCAAGGAATAATTTTTCCCTAGAGCATTCAGAGGGAACACGGCCCTGCCACTTTTTGATTTCAGATTTCTCGCCTCCAAAATTGAGAGAGAGTAAAATTTTTTAACCTCCCGGTTTGTGATGATTTGTTACAGCAGTGCTAAGAAACCAATACCTTGGAAGCAAAGACAACTCCAAATTGCACTTGTGTTCGAGTCAGAGGCTGAAAGGAAGTCACACGGGAAGTTGTGATCATACTCTAGTAAGGAGGGAAAATCTAGAGGGGCTAATCCATGAAATATGTCAGAAATGTCTGGAAAATATTCAGAGTTAGGAAAGCCCATCCTGAAAGGTAAGTGCTGTGAATTCGGCTGAGATAGAACAGAGTTTAAACTCTGGGGGAAAAAGAGAGTAGGCATGGAGATTGTGTAGGAGATAGGTCCGAGGAAAGAATCGTCAAGATATGACAAGATCTGGGTCACTTGTCATATGGAAGACTTTGAAACAGCTTGTGAGAAAATGAAGGTACAGGACTGGAGGTAGAAATCTTGCCAAACCAAGACAGCTTCTGAAAATCAGAGGGTTTACATACAGTGGTGTCATATTATCAGGAGGAAAGCATCCACTGATGTAGAAGAAAAGGGAGTCTTTGAGTTTGAAATCTGAATAACCACCCTGGTTCATTCCTGCTTCCCTCCAGAAATCTTCTTCAAAGGGTTTAGGAAAATCCAATTCATATATTTATGAGACACCAAAAGGAATATTCATACAAAGACACTATAAATTTATACTAAAACGTTCCTGCAAAATATGAAAATTCATTAAAAGACACCATTGTTTGCATCTATTAATCTATAGAACTATCCTAGCCCTGACGCAATGAAAGGGGAAAGAGGATAGAAAGCAAAGAGGAAAAAGGGAAATACCATGTAATTCCCCGTCCCTGCCTTTTCTAATCCGTGCTATTGGAATCAAAAGTCTATGTGTTGGGGAGAGGAGAAAAGCTTTGAATGAAATATAAGCTCAAAAATTTAAAAGTTTGGAATGAATTTCAGTTGAACTCAGATTGTTTTTCATAAGTGTTAAAATAAGGATATGAAATCAAACTGAGATATCTTTTAAGAAGTCCCTTATCCAGCTATTGATGGGGATTTGATAGAACACAGTGGTAAGCAGTAATTAGGAAAATCAAAGTATTTACTCAAACCATTGCATGACCTCATTTGATTCTCATGGCATGCATATAGATATTAATATTACTCCCCATTTTCCAGGCATGAAGCATTGGGCTCAAGAAAGTTATGTCTGATCATAAATGAAAATCTAATACACAAACTGAGACCTTCCAAGTTCAAATGTCATGTTATTTTAACTGGCCCATTTCTTGAAAAGTGTTTAAAAAGAGCATGGTGCCTGGTCTTTACCTTATCTTCACATTTAAACATCCTCTTCTTAATTCAATGTTGATCTTAAACAGAACTGATCTGTTCCTCTACTACAGTCTCACAGAATTTTATTAAGACTTTTGTTCTAGCCTTGGGTTGTTGCATGTGTGCCTGCTCAGTTCTTACTAGATAGTTTCTTGAGAATACTCAGTCTATCTCTTCTTTTTTTTGCTCATATTACTTAGCACAGTATTTTGTGCTAAGTCATAAGAAACTCTTTAGACAGTGTTCATGTGCTTAAATAAGTTATATACAGCATTTTAATTATTTTGAAGAATGGAGCTTTTGAATGCCTGATCCTGGTTCAGACCTACAGTCTTATGCACAAATGCTCAATGATTTATTTATTTGAAAGGATGAATGATGATTAAGTCTTAAGGATTATGGATAGAGACACTAATGTAAATATTAATGTAAAAAAGGATGACATAATCTGTGCAGACCCATAGACAAACTTGTGAATGCCTTCCTCATTAATTAGAAATAATAATAATTAGAAATTATCTTAAAACGAATTCATATGACAGGTCAAATACTTATGAAATCCTGTTTCCCATTGTGAGTTTTCTGTTGCCGTCTAACAAATTGCCATAAACTAAGCAACTTAAAACAATAGCCATTTATTATCTTACAGTTTCTGTGGATCAGAGCCCAGCCTGGCTTAGCTGGGTCCACAGCTCAGGGACTCACAAAGCTTGCAATCAAGGTATCAGTTGAGCTTCAGTCTCATTTGAGACTCTTTTGAGCTCACATGGTCATTGGCAGAATTCACTTTCTTGCAGCCAAGTAACTCCTTGTGGCATGCTTCATCAGCTCAGCAGGAGAATGTCTCTGAGCTCCAAGAATGCCTAAACCTTTTTTTACAGGGTTCACCTTATTATGTAAAACCCACCCAAGATGAACACCCTTTTGATTAACTCAAAGTAAAACTGATCAAAGCCTAATTTCATTTGCAAAACATTTTCCCCTTTTCCGTGGAATGTCACCCAATGCCATCCATCAAGTTCACAGAGCCCACCTGCATTCAACGTTCAACAGGAAGGATATGTACGCAAAGAGTAAGAACCTTGGGGTCCACCTTAAAATCCTCCTTAATACACCCAGTTAATACCTGTAGATTGCCTTTGATACATCCTCTACATTTTTCTTACTTTTAGTATTTGAAAGCTTACTGATATTAAAATTTTAGAAAGCCTGACTGCTTTAAAAAAGAAATGGCTCTCTGTATTCAGAGGTCCTTAGAAGTGTCCAGAATCCAAGTTGGAATATCAGAATATCAGAAATAAAATAAAATCTGAGAAAAGATTGAAATATAAAACTTTATTTCTTACTATTCATCAGAGCAAAGGGTGTTTCTGTGATCTATATAAAGTGGGGTCAAGATGAGCTCGTTTGCAAAATGCATCACAGTGCTCTTTCTTGTGAAACCTCCGAATGTCATAAGATAACATCTTTTCTCAAGTCACTCTGAATCTCATTTCCTCTGTATTTTAAAAATTCCCTTAGGATATATATCACAGAATAAGTGTAGTATATCCTGTCAAATTAATTCACCCCCTTTAAAATGTAAAGATATAGTTAAGACATTTAAAAACATATATTCTCTTATTCTTTACAACATTGGATGAAAAGAAATTCCATATGTTTCAGTTTGTAAGCTGCCAGAATGCAATCTACCAGAAATGGAACAGCTTTTAAAAAGGTAGATTTAATAAGTTGCAAGTTTATAGTTCTAAGGCCATGAAAATGTCCAAATTAAGCCAAAGCTACAAAAATATCCAAACTAAGGCATCCAGGGAAAGATACATTGGCTCAAGAAGGCTGATGACATTCAGGGTTTCTCTCTTAACTGGAAAGACACATGGTGACACTTGTTAGCTTTCTCTCCAGGCTTCTTCAGTGGCTTCCCCAGGGGTGTTTTCTTTATGCATCTCAAAGTATCTGGCTGTGTGGGCTCTGTTGACTCTGAACTTTTTCCAAAATGGTTCCCATGGAAGCCACCTAATCAAAAGCTACTACCTATAATTGGAAGGGTCATAGCTCCATGGAAACAGTAAAAAATGATCACACCTAACAGTATTGAATAAGGATTAAAGGACATGGCTTTTCTGGGTTACATTATAGCTTCAAACCTGTGCACCATACTATATAGATTTATACGTCATACTGAACATTGCTCACATTTTTGTAAAATCAAAAAAAAATTAAAAAGAAGATGTAACAGATACTTAGATTGCTGAGCATGTGACTCAAACTATTGACAGGATTTTACTTTGCTACAGACAGTGACATAAACAGAACATCATGCTTTCTATTATAAAAGTTTATAAGGACTTACAGTTATTTTAATTTCCAAAGAAAGCAAAACATTTTCCACCCTAGATCTCTGTTTCCAACATACTGTGAACATACATTCCCAGTTTCAGAGTGAAATAATCATTTCAGTAATCTCACAATTCATTCTTTTAAAATGCTCATATGGACGATTCCTGGTGCCTGCCCATGCAAAAAAAAAAAAAAAAAGGCTTATATGGAAAACTATGCAAAACAGATTGGAAAAATCTGTTGGAAAAACTCTAACCTGAAATACTGAGTTAGTTTTATTATATTCATCAGAGCTTTCCTAGGTTGCTATGTCCTTTCTATCACCTTCTCCTCCATTCCAGAGACACGTCACATATGAGAGCTCATCCAGATGAAATGAAATAATTTAGATGTTAGTTGGCATCGCCAACTACAGTTAAATTCCCATTAGTTCATTGCTGATTAAGAACCTGTAGAGCACTTTCAAGAAATGTGAGTGAGAAGATCAGTAAGAGAGACCTATAATTAAATGGATTTGAAATTGCAGGTTACATGTAGGTTTCTGGTATGGCTGCTTTAAATAAAAGGAAAGGAAAAGATATGAAAGCAAGTAAAGAGAAGGGAAAAGGAGGGGGAAAGGAATGGAAAAGAAAGGGAAGGGAAGGGAAGGGAAGGGAAGGAAAAGAAAGGAAAGGAATATGAAATACATGAAAGAAAGAATATTAAATACATGAAAAAAATAAAATGAATTGATCATATCCAGTCATTTTTTTTCTCTCAGGGTTAGTTTACTAGGAATAATATTTACAGTGTTACACTAGGACTATATCCTTGGAGAATGTTCTCAGTCTTTTCTCCAGACCACAGTCACTTGTATATTATATAAATCTTCATAGACAGTAATAGTAAAGAACCCAAGTAATCTATCATATTTGATCAAGCCAAGCATAAATCATTTATTCATGATTTACCATTTCTAACTTGATTCATTGATTCATCTCCAGACAAGACAAGGTCAGTACCAAAAAAAATAAATGATTAAGCTTCTTGCCCTTAGGAGAGAACAGCTTAACCAACAAATTCATCTTCACATCTGACCTCATGAATCTTGACACTAAGAATATTGTAAGACTAGAAGCAACTTTTATAGATGGCCCTTCAATTGGAAACGTCTGAAAATAGAGTGTGAGCCTCAAGGATCAGAGAACTATATGAGAGTCACAGTAATCCTGGACTTATCGGAGGGGCAACCTGGTTCATTTGACGTGCAATTGCCCCTACTGGTCAGTATTTATTTTCAATATTTCCCCCCTTTAAATCATAGCTTCTATAGTTTTCCTTCTCCCCTATTCCTCTACCCTATAGCACCCTATTTTTTAACATAGACTTTCATCTCATCCATGTAAGGATGGTTAACTATGAATTAAGCAGGCTGGGGGTGACGAAATGCCAGTATCTATTGAATTGCCCAGTTTGATGCCATGACTAAGCTAAGAGAAGCAGGTTTCTAACCCTGCTGCCCAAGTGAGGGCACTGCTTGCCTTTTCTGTTCCTCCTCTGATTCCCCACCCTTCTACACATATTTCAGTTTAGACAGATATAAACGTAGCTAACCTATATAGCTCAGTCATATGGTATACATGCTGTATTAGCTGTAAAAAATAATCCTAGAAACAAACCAATAGTGATGTTTTCTGTTTAAAGTGTTTTAAAAGTTATACTGAAGTTTCATGGAATTCTAGAGAATTTTCAAATTTCGTAGCATAAGAATAAAAGACGATACTTTTACAACCCAGTTTCAATTTAGCTGGCTTCAATTCTCCTCTCACCTCTAGTACTCTACTTTCTAACCACATGTATTTTTTTTTTTAATCATTGACTCTAAGTGTCTTATTTTTTCAGTGTGGTTGCAAAGACTAGTTTCTCTGCCTGAAACGACTTTCCTCCCCTTTGCATGTGATAAAACTGTTATTCATCTTTCAAGACCAGTCCATTGAAGTCTTTCCTGACCTCTTTTTTCTCCAAAGGAGTAATATCTCCCTTCCTTACTTCCATCCCATTGTATACATGTCCCTATTACAACACCTAAGTAATTCTTTGGTTCTATCACTACTGGACTGTAATTCCCATGAGGGCATGGATCATTTCTAACTCACCTTTTAAATTTGGTACACCTAGATCTGTGCCTGACACCCAGTAACATTCAGAGCATAAAGAATGAATGAATGAATAAGCTATTAACTTAAGCCATGCAGAGAAGTATGAGACCCGTCATTTTTCAACTCTCCTTAGTCCTGGAAATAATTGCCTCTTCTCTCACACAGACCCTTCTTCCCACTCTGTTCAATTTTGCCAGTGTGGTGGTATTTCAGCTGTGCAAACCTGCTACTTAGGTCCGGCCCGCCTTGCTGTCCACTACGAGAGATGTGATGTTCTAACTCCATGTTTCCCAAACATACCTTGTATAAAGCTTAACTGAAATGTTTATTAAAACTACATGTTGTTGAGTCCAACCTCAGACATACTGAACATAAAACTCTAAAGAATGGGCTCAGGAGTCTATCTGTTAAAACCTGTTCCTCCGATGATTCTGAGAAAGGTAAGAGTAACACAAAGAGAGAGAGTAACATGTGGTTGTTCCACCTGGTTTTGGGACAACTGCTTCTTAATAGTGGCCATTTGATTTACTTGGCTTTGGACTTCATTTAAAAATGATGGGCAGACCCAGAAAGAAACCTCTCATTTGGATTACTCTCTTGAAGCTGGTTCTCAGTCATGTAGGACAATTGGAAATGCCCTGGTGGACTCAGTGCACCTCTGTACTACTTTCCCCATCTACAAGCCACTGCATAAGTTTCTACCTCCTGATTTATTTACAGATGTTCTGTTTCACAGCTGTTTTTGCAGTGGTGGATGCTAAATCCTAGAACAGCCCTAGGTATTGGCAGTCTGCAAACTGACACTGATGAGATGTGACAGCTCATGCTTTGCGGGTTTATCCTTTATCAGACTAGACCCAAAGGATGTATGGATTCCCTGTAGAGAGTACAGATTGGGTGTCATCCAGGGTTAAAAATGAAAAGGAAGACTAAGTACTTATCAAAGAAGCCTGGCATAGAGTAAGCACTCAATAAATATTAGCAATTAAGGTTATTTTTACTGCTGGATTAGTTATATATATTCTTCCTTTGGTCACAATACAATAAACCTCTACTATCTAGATTATTAAACCTATTATATGGAAATGTGAAAATATTCTAATTATCAAAAGCAGTCAGGCCATTTAAGTTAGCTTTAATTGGTTATAAGCTCATGGCTGTACAAGATATTTTACATTGAATGCCAAAGCTCAAGATGTTTATTTCAAAACGTTGGCATTTCAGTGACCACATAAGCTTCAATGATCCAATAGACATAGTAATGCTTTAAGAGCAATTTAAGGAAAACTAAGTATTACTAAGTGTATTAGTTAGCTGCCACTGGGTAACAAACTACCCCCAAACTTGACTTTAAACATCAATCATTTATTGTTTCATGAATCTGCGGGCTGGATGAGCTGATATGGATTGACTGTGACTGATCTCAGCTGGGCTTACTCTTGTGTCTGTGTTTAACTGCAGAGTTCCTGTAGAAGAGCCAAGTTGATCTGCAATTCCCTCAGTTGGGATGGCTCATTTATTCACAAGGTGGTTGCAGGGTTCCAAGAAAAAGCAAAAGCATGCAAGACCTTTATGATACAATGTCATTTTTGCAATATTTAATGGGTCAAAGCAAAATAAGAGTTCAGCCCAGGTCCAAGGGGTGAGAAACAGACTCCACATTTTTATTAGAGTTGTTGCGTAGCCTTACTGCAAAGGACACGGGAAGACTATTATTTGAGATCATCAATGCAGTCAATCTGGCACATTAATCATTGTGGCAACAATGGGGTTTTCTCTATATTAAAAAATAAAATTAAATTAAAAAGCCAGAGTCTGAACTAAGGCCAAAACAATTTTCTCTGACTCCATTATCACCCAGATGGTCATAAGAAGGCCATAAAAAACTTTCAGACAGTTATTTGCTCATCTTTAAAACAGAGGTAACAAAAATAGCACATTGTTATTATGGCTGTTATACAAGATGTAACATCAGTAAGTACCTAGCATTGTGCCTGGTAAAAGGTAAATACAGAGATATTTATGAGGGTTGATCTAAATAAAAACAATGCGTTCTTGTTTTCATTTTATTTCATCATAATATTTATTAACTAGTCTCAAAACTTTTTGTTTAATTCCTTCCATGTATCATCGTAATATGGGATTTCATTATGTTAAATGTATTTGAAATCTTCTTTAATAACATTAGTCCTTCTGAAGTAAAATTTTTCCAACCAGTTTTTTATTTCAACATAATGGATGAGTAAGTCTCTGTGGTAGGTTGTTTGCCTGGTGTGGGGCTGTTGGTGGGCCCACGTCCTGGTGGGTGTGAACTATAAATAGCATCTCTTGAAGATATTACTTCAGTTAAGGTGTGGCTCAGTGAATCAGGCTGGGCTTTAATTTGGATTACTATAAGTGAAGTATAATTCAGTCAGAGAGAGAAAAAAGGCAGGGAAAGAAGCTGGAAGTCAACAGAATCCAAAAGGGAAAGGAGAAGACGTTGTTATTTGCCATGTGACAAGAAAGCCAAGGACCAAGATGGCTCATAGCCAGCACCGGAACGCTGTAGTCTTCAGGGAGAAAGTATTGCCTTGCCGACGCCTGGAATTTGGACTTCTCCTAGCTTTAAAACCATGAGTTAATAAACTCCAGTTACTAAGCCAACCCATTGTACAGTATTATCAGCCTTGGAACTAATCTTTGTCATTTTATCAATGAGGCATGTGTTTGTAAACAAAAGGAACCAACTCTGATCAATTTAAAAACAAAAATTCATTCAGGAATATCAAAGAACTCACAGAATTGGCAAAATGTGAGTTAACCCAGAATTAGAAAATAAAGGCAAAAGGTACAGTAAAATCCCATCCAAAAAAGTCTCCAATAACAGTGGACAGACTCATTGGCTGCTGACTACACTATGGTAGCTCACGAATAGATTTAACTCTCCTCTGAGCCTCATATAATTCCCTCAAGATTCAAAATCCTAGGCTAGAGCAGCAGATTGACTAAGCCTAGATCACATAGTCCCAGCACAACTACCAGAATGCTAGAAGGACTGTCTTTCCCTTCTGTTTCCATTGTGGAAAAAAGGGACCTGCTGTTAAAGTTCTTGGGACTTCAGTTAAATAAGGAGTATGTTTGAATGCTGGGAGACTAAAGTAAATGCCCCCCCCCCCCATGATCTACTCCTTTAGTTGTTGTGGTGGTTTGAAGCTGTATGTATGCCAGAAAAGCATGTTCTAACATTTAATCCATTCCTGCGGGAGTGAACCCATTGTAAGTAGGAACTCTTCATGAGGTTACTTCCATTAAGGTATGGCCCAGCCCAGTAAGGATGATTCTTAATCCTATTACTGGAATCCTTTATAATCAGGATGAAATTCAGATACAAAGAGAGAAAATCACAGAGGAAGGAGTCAGAAGCCGAACATCAATAGAACCCAGAAGAGAAGGAAGACATTGCCATATACATTGCCATTAGACAAGCTAAGGAGCACAGATAACCAGCCGCCAGCCCCAGGATGCCACAGTCTTCAGGAAAAAGCATCACCTTAATGATGCTTTGAATTAGACTTTTTCCCAGCCTCAAACTGTGAGCAAATAAATTCCCATCGTTGAGCCCAACCCATTTTATGGTATTTGCTTGAGCAGCCCAGGAATTTAAAACAGTTGTCCAATATCCACAATACCCTTCTTTTCACACTTATTATTTCAGAAAAGTAGTCTGTAGCATTCTGGTGAAGACTTGCAGCAATCCATAGGGCTCCTTGTGCTGTATCTCTGCCTGCATCACGTGACAATGTTCTGGGCTCTTCCACTGTTTTTCTCTGATTGCTGGCTTCTCTTTGTAAAGCTTCCAGCAATAACGAATTAAACTCACCCTAATTCATTTGCCACACCTAAATGGGATCTTCAAAGACTCTGTTCAAAATGAGTTCACACCCTGACTCACTTTGTGCTATTCAAAAATGCAATGGGTTCACACACATAGGACGGTGGATTGAGACTAAGAGCATGTCTTTTGTCAGGGCACGTGATGCAATCTACCACAGGCACAAGACCGCTAGAACCTTATTCACACTACTTTGATGAATTACTCTTTTGTTCTCTTAACAGTCTGTCAGCGTCTCAAAGAACTCAGTGTGTTTATAGTTGTTAGTGAATGATATTTGGGGGGAATTATAGGTATATATACAGTCATAAGAAATAATACAAAAGATTCCATCTACTCTTTGCCCAGTTTCCCAAAAGTAACATCTTCCAAAACTCTAGAACTGTATCACAACCAGGATATTGTCAAGGTATAGACCATTTCCACAATCACAAAGATGCCCCATGTTATTTGCCCACTTCCTTCCTGTCCTCACCTCCATTTCTTTCCTGCCCTCACCCCATTTTTAAGCCTTGTTGACCACAAATCTGTTTTACGTTTCTATAATTTTGTCATTTTTAAGAATGTTGTATAAATGGAATCCTATAGTATGCAATTTTTTGGAATTATGGATTTTTTTTCCGCTTGGCATAATTCTGTATTTCATGGCTGAACCACAATTTGTTTAACCATTCACTGATTTAGAAAAATTGAAATTGGGCTATTACAAATAAAACTGCGGGAAACATTTCTGTATAGATATTTATGTGAGCATGAGTTTTTATATCTCTAGGGTAATATACAAAGGAATAAAATTGCTGGGTTGTACGGCATTTGAATTTTCAGTTTGTTAAGAAACTTCCAAGTTGTTTTTCAGGGTGGTTGTAACATTTCACATTCCACCAAGCAATGTGCAACCCAGCTTCTCAGCATCCTTTCCAGAATTTGGCGTTATTAATATTTTTTATTTTAGTCATTCTGTTGTGATATCTCTGTTGTTTTAATGTACATTTCCTGAATGGTTAATGGTCTTGAATATACTTTCATATGCTTATATATCATTTGTTTTAATTTTATAGGTTTGCATAACCGAGTACCACAAACTGAGGGGCTTAAAACAAAAGAAATTTGTTATCTCACAGTTCTGAAGTCTGGAAGTTCAAAATTAAGGTATCAGCAGTGCCATGCTCCCTCTGAATTCTGTGATGGAGAATTCTCCTTTGCCTCTTTCTAGCATTTGCTGGTTTGTAGCAATTTTGGATCGTTTTTTTGGAAAACTTTAATCTTGATCTCAATCATTGTTAGTTAAAAAAGCTTGCAGAAAAACAAGTGGCTAAAAATCATAATGATGGCAACAGTCTAGTATCTTTAAATGATATTTTCTTCTTTGACTCTGACAGTCCTTTGCAAACCATAACTGAAACCTCATTTAGAGTTTCTATGGGAAGCAGATAACATACTGCCCTAGACTGCAGGACACCAAGAGAAAGACGTTCAGACCCCAAGGCTGATTATTTAAGATCACAAAGTTCTGCACCTAAGAAGTAACCTTGAGAAAAGCAAGACATGAACAAAGAATCAAGAAAATATGAATGTTTATATGACTGTGACTTCGTTTAATTTTAACCAGAAATACCTTTCTCTACCTATAAAAACCCTAACTCACATCCTCGCTTTGAACTGGTTTGGGAAGTGCACTTGAAATAAATCACTTCCCACTGGTGAGTTTGTTGCAAAACAGACATGTTCTTCATCTGGAGCACTGGATAAGGCCAGCCCTTCTACTGAAAAAAGCCATGCTTGCAGTATTATCATCACGCGGCATTCTCCTGTGTCTGCCTGTAACTGTGTCCAAATTTTCTCTTCTTATAAGACACCAGTCTTATTGGATTAGAGCCCACCTAAATCAGTTTGGTTTTAGCTAAATCAATTGTATCTTCAAAGATCCTAGCTCCAAATACAGTCCTTACAGTGTACTGGGAATTTGGACTTGCACGTATCTTTTAAGGGGAATCAATTTAACCCCTAAAACCATCTGCATATCCTCTTTGGTGAAATGTCTCTTCATGTCTTTTTCCTACTTTCTGATTAGGTTGTTTATTTATTTATTTTTACTGTTGAGTTGTGACAGTTCTTTGTGTATTTTATACTAGTCCTTTGTTGGATATGTTGTTTGCAAACATATTCTTTCAGTCTATAATTTGTCTTTTCATCCATTTAAGTGTATCTTTCATGGAGCTAAGATTTTAATTTTTTTAAACTCTAGATTATCATTTTTTTTTTCTTTTTTGGATCGAGAACCCTTTTCCTATGCCTAAACCCCAAAGATTTTCTGCTTTATTCATTTTATTTGTCTGTGGACGTCCCATTGGTCCAGCACCGTTTGTTGAGACAGCTCTCTTTCCTCCACTGAATTGCTTTTGGACTTTTGCTAAAAATCAGTAGGGTGTATTTGTGTGGGTGTGTTTGGGTACAATATGCTGTTGCACTCATCTTCTTGTCTATCCCTCCATCAAAAACACAGTTTTATTTACTGTAGTTACATAAGTAGTCTTGAAATCAGTTATATAATTCCTCCCACTTTAT
The DNA here is from genome assembly GCF_023851605.1 of Tamandua tetradactyla. Taxonomy (NCBI): domain Eukaryota; kingdom Metazoa; phylum Chordata; class Mammalia; order Pilosa; family Myrmecophagidae; genus Tamandua; species Tamandua tetradactyla. The sequence continues at coordinate 73,694,809 of NC_135331.1, forward strand.
TCTTCTTTTTCAAAATTATTTTACCTATTTTAGTTCCTCTATGAATTCACATACATTTTTAATAACCAGGTTTATATCTATAATTATATCCAGCTAACCTTTTGATAGGAATTACACTAAACCCGGATATCAATTTGGGAAGAATTGACATCTTTATAGTGTTGAGTCTTCCAATTGATGAACGTAATATGTCTCTCCATTCATTTAGTTCCAATTTCTTTCATTAGTTTGTTATGTTTTCCAGTATGCAAATCCTGCTCATGTTTTGTTAGACTTCTACCTAAGTATTTAATTTTTCTTAGTAATTATAAATGGTGCTATAGTTTTAATATTATGGTTTATCCATTCATTGCTAGTATGTACGAAATGTAATTGATTCTTGTATATTTATTTTGTGTTTTGCAAACTTTATCAACTCAATTATTATTTTGAATAGTTTTTTTAGATCCCTTGGAATTTTCTACATAGGCAACCATATCATCTGAAAATAAGACCAGTTTTATGTCTTCCTGCCACCAGGAACAGGAGTCTTAGGGTCCCAACCACTCCATGATTCACAGGTATCAGGGTCACCAGCAAAAAGCTGACTTACCCAAGCATTGCGTGGACAAGCATTTACTCACATGGCGAAAAGACAGAGCAAAGTCAGCCTCCTAATGGTATTTGTCCCCCCCCCCCTCCCCACCAGCAGGTCTCATCAGGAAGATATTTTACAGTGCTATGTGGTAGTGGATGGTCTATGTTCCTTCCCCACCGGGGCCTGGTATACCCAGCAGGATGGTGCATTAAAAGCAATATTTTACCCAGACTGTGTTGAGTGAATATGTCTGTTCAGGGCAAATGGAAGGAATGCACCAGCATGCAACCCACTATCTGCTAGGGAATGTGTCTTACCTCAATGCACTCCTGAGAAAGGTGTCATTTACCAACCAAACCAAAGAGCCATCCCTGTCCCAAGCACAAAGTATATTTGTGGGTCACAGGGAAAGGCAGCTGGCTGTGCTCAGCCACCCCTTGCCACAGTAAAAGTCTGATTCCTTACTAGGCCTCCTCTGACATTACCCCAACAGAGAAGGGAAGGGAAGGAGCTCTCACTATTAGGTGGGGAGTGTATTAGTTTGTTAATGCTAACCAGAAATGGGTTGGGTTTCATAAAGGAAATTTATTAAGTTACAAGTTTAAAGTTCTAAGGCCATAAAAATGTCCAAATTACGGCATCCAGGAAAAGATAATTTGATGCAAAAGAGGCCAATATGGTAAAACACATGGTTGGCATCTGCTGGTCCTTTGGCTTCTTGTGTCAAACAGCTTCCCTGCGGGCATTTTCTTTTTGCATCTCCAAACATCTGGGTTGTGTGTCAGCTTTGAGGCTTTGTCCAAAATGGTTCCCTCTCAAAGAATTCCAGCAAGCAATCCCACCTTAAATGGGTGGAGAGACATCTCCTTGAAAACCATCTAATCAAAAGTTACCACCCACAATTGGGTGGGTCACATCTCCATGGAAACAACTTATGAAAATGATTCCACTCAACAATATTGAATCAAGATTAAAGAACATGCATTTTCTGGAGTACACAATAGTTTCAAACCAACACAGGGGTAGAAGTCCCAACTCCCCACTTTTTCTCTTCTGATAACCAGGGGTAGGGGAAAGGTTCATTACCACCAGGTGGGAATGACAAGCTCTGACTCCTGTGCTGGTTTGAATCTATTATGTACTCCAAAAAGCCATGACTTAATCCTGATTCAATCTTGTGGGGAAAGTCATTTATTTTAATCCTGATTCAATACTGTGGGTTGGAAACTTCTGATTAGATTACCACCACAGGTATGTGACACACCCAATTGTGGATGTGACCCTTTGGTTAGATGGATATGTGACTCCACCCATTCCAGGTGGGGCTTGATGAGTTTACTGGAATCCTTTAAAAGAAGAAACATTTTTGAGAGAGCCAGAAATGACAGAGCAGACAGAGCAGAGCTGACAGGCAGAGAACAGATATACAAATATTTGGAGATGCTTGGAGTCCAGAAGATGTCACCATGAGATGTTAAGCAAGCCAGGACCTGGAGAGAACCAAGGGAAATAAGAGATGAAAGCCAGCCCCAGAAAAGCAAAGTGAGGAACCCCTGCAGGAGCAGAAGCTGAAAGTAATGGAGCCCAGGAGGAGCAAGGAACCAACAGATGCCAGCCACATGACTTTCCAGCTGACAGAGCTCCAGACCCATCAGCCTTTCTTGTGTTAAAGCACCTTTCTCTGGATGCTTTAGTCTGGATATTTCATGGCCTTAGAACTGTTAACTTGCAACTTATTAAATTCCGCTTTTTAAAAGTTCTTTCAGTTCTGGTATGTTGCATCCTCGCAGATTATAAACTAAAACAACTCCCTACTATGACTTGTCTGATACCACCCCGGTGGAAATGTTGGTGTGTCTTCATATATTCTGAAAACAATGAAAGCTAGGCTTTTCACTCAGCTTTTGTTGATATGATGAGGATGGGCTATGGTATTTTCTCAACTGTTTGACTGAGGTAGAGGGGTTATTGTCCAAAATATAATGTCTTTCTAGACTTCCCCTTTCTTGGTACTTTGGCTAAAGAGAGCAGGATTTGTGGAACTTTTTATTTCTGTTCCTATTGGTGTTTCTGGTTTGCTGACTTCTTTAACTATAAGTCTGGGATATTTGAGGCAAAAAGACAACCCAGAAAACTTGCCATAGTGCCATGCCTTGGGTCCTTACTTCTAGTTCTGACTTCTCTCCACTTTTCAGGTTTTTCTTAGGTTTTTTTATTATAATGTTCAAGATTTTCAATTATACACAGCTGGAAAAATAGTAGTTTCATTTTCCTGGAAAAAAAATTAGTATTTCTTTAAGGAATAAATTCCTCTTCCACACCAAATATCTACTTTTTATAAAGGTTAAGCTTTTAACCTCTTTTCCTTAAGAAGGGACACATAGTATTAATGTACTTTTAAAGTCTTTCTTTGCCCTTTCTATGACTTCTGGCAGTAGTTTTAGAGGAAAATCCTATACTTACGATTACTGCTTCTATTTAGTAACATTTCTAAAAATGCATATAACCATTATGTTTCGTTTGAGACAGATGTTTAGTTTTCTTATTTTTTAAAAGCAAATCCAAGCTCATTAGATCTCAAGACCTTACTGTTTCTTTTTAATGCAAATATTAAAATACAATTTTGCAATATGTTGAAGCTTATGTTCTTTATAGAATCACTCCAAAATCATTATTCCAAATATCAACATTAACAATGATATAAAATTGAAAATGCTTATCTTGTGTTCTGGTTTGAAACTGTCATGTACCCCAGAAAAGCCATGTTATTCCATTCTCATTCAGTATTGCTGGATGGAGTTTTCATGGAGATGTGATTCACCTAATTGTGGGTGGTAACCTTTTGATTTGATAGATTTCACAGAGATATGTCTCCACCCATTCAAAGTGAGGTTGCTTAGTGGAACCTTTTAAGAGGAAACCATTTTCTTAAAAGCTATAGTGCCAACAGACCACACAGCCAGCCACTTTTGGAGATGCAGAAGGAAAACACCCCAAGGGAAGCCTTATGAAATGAGAAAAGAAAGCTAACAGATGTGGCCATGTGGCTTTCCAGCTGACAGAGGTGTTCTGGACTCATTGTCCTTTCTTGAACCAAGCTATCTTTCTCTGGATGCCTTAGCTTGTACATTTTCATGCCTTAGAATGTAAACTTGCAACTTAATAAATTCCCTTTTCTGAAGCCATTCCATTTCTGGTATACTGCATTCTGGTGGCTTTAACAAACTAAGACACTATGCCATATAGTAACGTAAATTGACCAAGGAGACACTTTTGTCCGAACATCCCAATGACTATTTCAAATTCCAAGTGAACAATTACTTAATCATTTACTGGTATTAACACAATGACTTATAATCTGAGCTTGCAGTATTTGTAAAAAGATGGGGGAAAAAATGAACAAGCTAATAAATCATCACTGAGTGTTTTATTAAGTGGCATATCGCTACCTGGTGACAGCATCGGTTTTACAAATTACTTGATCTTGTCTAAATCAAGTCACATTTTCAGGAAGTGGCAGCTCAATACTCATTTAAATTTTATTAAAGTGTTTCTCCTCTCTTTAGAGCAGCAGTTGTATGATGCTAGTGCATGGGCTTTAGAGTTGGACAGGGCTTTAGAGTTTAACAGGTCAGTGTTCAAATACACTTCCTCTCACTAACACGAGACTGTATGCCTTACCTAGGGAATGATGGACAGTAGTATCAGTGTCGTTAAATGCGTAAGACGTAAATTACCAGGTGCATAATAAGAATTGATAAATGTTTACTGTATACTTTAGTGGCATTGAAAGAATAATTTATCGAATGCCTATTTTGTTCTGTTTAGATAGGGATAAGTGGCAGACAGGTTCCAAAAGATACAATCTTTGATGACCTTAAGAAATTTTCTATCCAATAGGAAAATTATAAAGTGTATAACAAGCTATAGTACATACTAGTAAATAAATAACAAGTAAATAGTAAAGTACCATAAAATAACATGCTTTAAAATTGAACAGAAAAGAAACGTATTTCCTGCTATTAAGGTTAAAGAGACTTCAGGAAGGAAGTGACATTTAAGCTAAATTTGTAAGGCTAAAATTTCAAAATATAAAGATGAAGAAGCCATTTCCATTTGAGAAAATAGAATGAGAAGTTACATTTGCAAATGTTTGCAGGGTATGTTCAGCAAACAAAGTCTTTTCTGACTTGACTAGAACAAAATAACGTGGATTGGCATGCTAATCTATGAAATGGGACCATGTTATTTTACCCTTTGTTTGATAGAGGGAATGCTTTTGAGATCATAAAGCTGGACAGTATCATAATGATTTATTATGTTTCATCTATATTGGTGCATATTACATATTAAAAAGGTCAGAAAATGGAGGCATGGAGATAAGTTAAAGCAAAACTTTTCAACACAGATACATATATAATGTGTTTGGTAACCTCTACAGAGGACTTGTAGTAAAAAAGAGTCAAAATTAATCATAGTAAAATCACTAATTTATAAAAATAGAGCAAAACTATCTGTAGACATATCTGAAATTTGTATTTTTAGCATTAAGCTATTTCTTCATCTCTCTGCATTCCCAAATGCTGTTAAAGATCACATTTAAAAAATAATCATACTATTGTAATATTGTAAGTTTTTTTAGTGTACTTTTAAAGACTGAAAAAACTCCTGTAGCTTCTGTCACCAACTATAAATGACTACAGTAATTTCATCATCAGCTGCAATCCAATTCAATTCTGAGTCTCACCACTTGGAGTTAGACCAGACTGCAGATTAAGGGAATCCTCTACACGATTGCCCTTCAGACACCAGCTTCAAGTTTGTGTACCCAAGCTGCCCGCACTTCTGACCAAATGACAACAAATTCGGGGTTCTCACCACCTCCTAAATAATTTGCTAGATACTCATGGAAGGTGTTATACTATATAATGGTTTTATAGGAAAAGGATGCTAAAGAAGAGATACACAGGACAAGATCTAGAAGGCCTCAAACACAGGTTTCCATGCCCTATCCGTGTAAAAGTGGAAATGAAGCACCCCCCTGGCACAGTGTCATATATTATCTCTCTCTCTTCTCTCTCTCTGTCTATCTATCTATCTTAATCTTTATCTATCTAAATCTTTATCTGTCCATCTATACATTTTTCTCTCTATATCTCTATCTATCTATCTATCTATCTATCTATCTATCTATCTATCTATCTATCTAATCAATCATCAATTGTGAAAACTCAGTGTCCTGAATTTATATTAGGGTTTTAGTGCATAGACATGACTGAAGAAATTGAAGCAGGATTAGATTTAGGGTGATGTCCGTCCAATAAGCAAAGGGTAAATTCTGGAAATCAGTCAAGCTGCAAGGAAAAAGATACCTTTGGGGAAAACAGCATATAAACAACCCCTGCTGGCAGTAAATAGCACCTGATGCCTGAAGGAGTTACCTAGGATCAAGTTTCAGCAAGGAGAAAGAGGGGAAAAGCAACAAAAGAGTAAAAAATTACAAAGATACAGGAAAACAAACTCTTCTCACAGTATTGCACTCCTCTTGACTCTTTCCTCATGTGATGACATCCACATATTCTTCTCATGCATGTACTAAATACATTTTCTATCTGCTTGCTTCATCTAGGCTGTGCCCTTGAATTCTTTCTCGCAGCATAGCCCCAAATAGAGCAACAGAATGAATACCCATGTGATGGACATGATCACCAGCCCCTGGCCACTTCCAGTGGTCAGGGTGGTTGGGCAGACATGAAGGGGCTCGAAGCCTCAACCCTGTAATTGCATGTTTGATCTTTGTGGTGCAGCCCTGCTCTGTCATCTCTCAGCATATGAACAATCAAGTGTGGTCCAGCACCCTTGCCATGCAAAAAAAAAGGACAGTTTTATCACAGGAAACTCCAAAGATTTAGTGGTTACCCCCAGGAGCCAGGACAAAGGCCTGGCATCTTTAGAAGGCCAAATTCAGTACTGTACATCAAACTCTCACTTGTTAATTAATTCACTCATTTGTTCAACATACAATTATTCATTTCCATGTTCTAGATATTTTATTTGGTGCTAGGAAGACAAAGATGAATAAAGCATAGATCTTACCCCCTATATTACAGTATAGCAGTACATATATAATCAAAATATAAATTGCAAAACAGCGTGAGGAGGTTAATCAAAATATAAATTATAAAACTGTGAGGGGGTGAATGAATTCTTATAGATTGCTTGATGATTCTATACTGTTTCTCTTTCACTGTAAAATAATAAGAGCATAAATAATTTATGACTATTAACTCTTGTTCTTTGGTGATTGTTTTAATGTGGGATCTAAGTTTTTCGTGTTTAGATTCTTCAATGTAAATGCCAACTGATTTCTAATAAAATAGGAAAATAAATAAAGAGCAGAGTTTGCATTTTATTTTAAGAAGCAAGGAATATCTTGAAAAATTCAAGATGTATGGTTGTACAATAATTGAAACTTAAACTAAGAGGTTTTGAAGGAAAGTCAAAGCTCAGAGGGTTGAGGAGACCTGGTTCTGAATCATAGTACAATGCCCATTCTTTCATTAGTACTTTAAGCAAATGTTTTTTCAGTACCTAACCATATTAAATTTACTTTGAATATGGCAGTATATAATACAGTTCTGGATGTCATTCATTTAAAGTGCCTCTGTTCACATATGATGTTCTCTAGCCATACTGTGGTAGTGATAACTGTTAACTGTCAAGATTCCTGTCCCCTGATGGGCATACCTTATAAAATAGCCTCCTCTTGATTTCCTGGTGAACAGTGAATCTAACTGGATATCACTCCCGTGATTAACTTACTAATCAGTTGACTCTGGGTTAATCCAAAGGAAGATTGTCCTAGTTGGATCTGACCTAATCAGACTGTTACTGGAGCCTGCTACAGGCTAAGAATCTTCCTACAGGAAAGAATTCAAGGACGAGAAAGTAAGTCGCAGTAAGCAGTGAAGTTTATTGAAAGATTAGCATATGCTAAAGAAATTAGTGCAGATGTGCCCAAGAGAGAGACATGCCCCAAGTGGTGTGGGTTTAGTTTGTTTTATAGGGAGGTTTTGCTAGCAGTTATTTTCCATTTCAACCTTTGAAGGCCAGTTGTCTTCTTTGTTTCAGGAAGAGATAACTCTGGGGGTTTGTGGTCTCCTATAACATACCATCAGTTTGCTTTGGGCACACTGTTTAACAATCTTTATGATCCCAGTCTTTCTGTTATTAACTAAGAGCTCATTCTGGGTCCAACATTGTATAAGCAATATGGTTTTGGAGGGTTTGGGGGCTTTAAGGGAAATTCTTGTTCCAGGAATTTTGGAATTCTTTTGGAGCTGGGTAGGAAACCAGGGCCCACAGCCTTAATGCCTTATTCTATCCTGCCTCAAGATGAGCTCTTTAAAAGAAAGTGAAGGATCAGAGAGATGTTCTTTTGGTATCAAAGATGAAACAAACTGCTCTGTTTTGAGAAGGGCCATGTAGTAAGGACATCAGGGCAGGCTCTTGGTACTAAAAGTTGTTTCTGGCCAATAGTTAGCAAGAACACAGGACCTCAGCCAGCCAACCACAGGAAATGAATTTTGCCAATGACTAGAGAGATTGGGGGAGGGCACTGAGCTGGCCACTTAATTTCAGCATGGTGAGACTCTAAGCAGATGACCCAAGTAATCCTTACACGGACTCTTGACTCACAGATGCTATGAGATAATAAATTTGCATTATTTTAAGCCCTACATGTGTGGCAATTTGTTACAGAGCAAAAGAAAGTCAGTATACACACTCAACAGCCTATATGTGGGAACAGAGGTAGGACTTCTTTATTCATAATTTTTCCTATGGTTTGCAGACTGGGTGTCATACAGAACAGAGGTTCAAGGGACTTGAAGTCAAAATAGTGGGGCAGTAAAGAAGGAAATAAAAGGAGGTTTATATTAAGGGAAAATGAAAGTTGAGAAAGAAATAATAACAGTTAGAGTTAAGAAAAGGTGTAATAAGAATAAAGGGTGAAAGGTTGGAGGTTTGGTTTGGGGTAGGAGGTTTGTTTCTGGAGTGCATGAATACGGTGTGAAATGGTTTTGCATGCCACTATCTTTGGGTTGATAATAGCAGTGAATTGCTAAATTGAAGTGGAAATGAAGGTCATAGGATAGAACTGTCAAGTACTTGAGTCTTGCAATCATTCATGATGATGGTAGAAGTGAGGAGGAAATAAGATGTAATTCATGTGCAAAGTCTTTAACAGAGGTAAAGGAGAAAGAATAAGAGGTTAGTTCAGGTCATCATGGGAGAGGGAGTAAATGATAGCTGTTAAAATACTAGACCCTGTATTAAAATACATTTGACCCTGAAGAGACAAAAGTAAATACATCCCTATTTTGCCCACTTGCACCTATATAGAATCAGTTTCATGGATAATCAAGAAGTAATAGAAATGTCCCCAGAGGGTCTCACTTTCATCCCATCTGAATTTCCTGCTCAATGCAGATGACTTTTGTCTTTATGCTAACATCCATGGTTCATTTACTTTGTTGTATCTCTGTCTTGTTTCCTGGAAAACCTATCATCACACATCATCAAAATATTTAAATATTGGAGAATGATTTTTTTAAGTCAGATGTTTAAAATATACAATAAATTTCCATTCTCTACTCTGAAAAAAACCATAGGGAGCCCCTCATTTTAAAGATCCTTATAGGCTTAAAAACAATGCCTTAAAGTATCTACACTTTTAAATGCTATTTCAGGTTGGTTCCTGAGCTACAGGGTCTCTCATTGCTCAAAACAGAAAGACCACTTCCCTCAAATATATCCTTTAATATTAGGCTGGTAACTATTATTTGGTCCTGGATAGCTCAACAGCTTATTCTTCTAAATAGGATCTTATATGCAGTATCCTCTCAATCTTTACAACAACCCTAAGAATCAGAGGTGCATTGCATTCAATATGGATTTGGTACAGTTTCAAGAAACTTTTGTGAGTGCATCTCTGTGTGTGTGTGTGTCTGTATGTGAGTATAAATCCATACATTTATGCTATTGCTTGTACTGGGTCATAAATATATTTCTTATACTCAATACCATGAGACGTTTAATATTAAAAGCTCTCTCATATTGCAAAGGAAAGTAGATTTCTTCAACTGAAGGAATTTCATTATCAGGATATATAACAGGGCCTTAAATTGGAAAGTTTCAACTAAAGCATCAATCTATAACAAATGCTTTGTTCCAAAGAAGGTACTCATCACAAGCAAAGTTTTGAGATGGATAACCAGAAATTGGCTATATAACTTTGAAACTTCTTGCTATTAGCAGCAATACAGACGTGTCAAAGGAGTAGAGAGTGTTTTTGAAAAAACCACTAGAATTCCAGAACTCTCCGCCCGTTCCCCCTACTTTCTCATATCCTGCTCACAGACACACATGATATAACCTTTTGTGATACCTTCTATGATAGCAAGTAGAGGGCTACTTCTTAATACAACTAGTAAAATCATTTGTCATTGATGCTCCTACCTTGGAAGGATCTGAAATGAAGACCTACAAGCTAAGAGAAGGGGAACAAAGATAAGTAGATGTTTTAGTTTGCTAAGTCTACTGGAATGCAATATACCAGAAATGAGTTGGCTTTTATAAAAGGGATTTATTAAGTTACAAGTTTACAGTACCAAGACCATAAAAACGTCCAAACTAAGGCATCTGACCTTGATGCAAGAAAAGCTGATAGCATCCAGAACACCTCTGTCAGCTGGGAAAGCACTTGGCTGGTATGTGCTGGTCCTGTGACTCCTGGTTTCAAAGAACTTCCCCCAAGGCATTTTCTTTCTTCTTGTCCAAACATCTCTGTCTGTGTTGGCTCTGAGCTTTTTCCAAAATGGCTCCTTCTTAAAGGACACCAGTAAACAAATAAAGACCTGCCTTGAGTAAGCAGAGACACATCTCCATGGAAATGATCTAATCAAAAGCCCTTCCTACATTTAGGTGGGTCACATCTCCATGGAAGCAATGTAATCAAAAAGATCCCGCCCAATCAATAGGTCTGTCCCCACAAGATTGGACCAGGATAAAGAACATGCATTTTCTGGGATACACAACAGCTTCAAACCAGCACAGCAGGTAAAGAGAGAAAAACCACAACCTCCTTTCCACTGCAAGTCGACAGTCAGGTCCCAACTGGGGTTAATTTGGGGAAAAGAAGATTTAACCTCTAATTATACATACAAGTTAACTTTTCCATTTTTTCCACCATTTAGTTGAAACCGTGCTTGCAAGTTAAAGAGATTGTTAAGACTTTCTCTTACAGAAAAGTCACTGGACTGCCTGAATTTGCATGTATGCAGAAAGGAATGATTATTCCCACCAAGCAGTTATAAAAAAAAACATGGGACACAAAAGATAACATGGATTTGTGATTCACTTTCTTTAAATCCTGCTTAAATTACAGATACATGAGAAAATAAGGAAGACCAGGAGACCGTCTCTGCAACATATAAAGATTTCACTGAAAATCGAGCTGTATCCAGGAAATATAACAGCTGAGTTTCAACATCTCACATCACCACAAGGATGTACCCACTTGTTCCCCAGTCTTGCTGGGATGATGGTGCTTCTGTGGTATTCTCCATCTAATCTATTTCTAGCTGTGCCCTTGGTTTATTCATGGAATCTTCATCACCTCCAGGCTTCTGTGTCCTCCTTTTCTGTGTGCACTTTTGGTTCTGCACTCTGTACTGTCAGGTGACCTCTCTCAAATCCTTCACAAGAGATTTGATGGATAACCCAGTCACTATTCGGTATAGCACCCTCTCATGAGAGGAGCTTTCAGGTCAGGTCATTTCATGAGTTATTGCTTAACCCAGAGGTTCTTAAACTTTTTCTTTTCAGGACTGTTTACATTTTTAAAAATGACTGTGGTTCCATTTTTCCAAAATGATTGTGGGTTATATCTACTGATATTTATTATTGTATTAGACATTAAAACTATGGCATTTTAAAAATATTCATTAATTTAAAAATAACATCACAAAGCCATTACATGTTAACATGACTAATATATTTTTATGAAAAATCACTATAATTTCCAAACCAAAGTGTCAAGTGAGAATGGCATTGTTTTACATTTTTGGAAATTTCGTGCCTGGATTCCCATATCCGTTTCTGTATTCAATCTATTCTGCTATTTTGATGGATGCATATGAAGAAACTGTAGCTTCAAATATATATAATTTTGGAAGAGTAAGAACTTAATGGACCCCTTGAAATAGTCTCAGGTAATCCTGGGTTCTTGGATCATGCTTTGATCCAATCAGCTGTAGAAGACTATCAGTATTATTGTTTCAAAAGCATGGCAATTTAACTAAAAGGATGTTCCTCTAGCTTTGTGGGCTTGGCAGGCTCATAGAACACAGTAAAATTGTATTCTTGATAACTGGATCTTAAAGACCCCAAAGCAACCAGTTGTTTTATGCATATATAATTATATACACATATATATACAACATAGGCATATAGGTATATATACATAAAACTGAATTTTTGAAACCCCAAATCATATGATATTATCATATTAACTATATATAATGTATAAATTATATATAATTATAATATAGACATGCATATTTATAAAATACATTGATATGATATAGTTTTATTATGTAGATGCAACATTCTGCTCTGCATGGGATTGTCAGAATAGCAAACAGAAACAATTTTGGAAAGCTAAAGTTTAGAGTTTGACTGAAGATATGTAATAGATAGTGGACACTGTCCTTTATAGTCAAGAATTCAAGTTCATTTCCCAAAATGTCATTTTAAGACCTGTTCTCAATTTCTTCATCCAAAAAAAGAAATTGATAGGAATGGAGTCCACAGTCTCTAGGGCTCCATCTGTTTCAATATTTAATCGTGCTCATAGATCAAGTAAATGAAGCTTCTACCTCAGAATTATCAGTCTGGTTTTAGGTTAATTTAACAGTCCTAAATCTTTTTCTCAGATTTCTATTCTAGTGATAATGTATGATAATGGATTAATCCAGTGAAGCTCCTTCTGTTAAGGTTTACATAATACATATGTGCTTGGTTAAAATGTTGACATTTGTATTTGTTTACTAAAGCTGCTAGAATGCAACATACCAGAAATGGAGCAGCTTTTATAAAGGGAATTGGTTACATTACAAGTTTACAGTTCTAAAGTCATGAAATGTCCAATATAAGGCACCGACAAGAGGCTACCTTCACTCACGAAAAGCTGATGCCATCTGGAACATCTCTGCCACCTGGGAAGGCTTAGTCCTTGTTCCTAGTTCCACTGCTTCCAGCGTCTGACGCCAGTGGTTTCCTCTCTAAGCATCGGCAGGCCTTCACTTATTTCCTCCACATTATAACTCTGGGTCTGGCTCGCTTAGCACCTCGTAGAAAGGCCTATGGCCACACCTGCTGGGGGCTCTGCTGTGTCTAGGCATCTGCTCTCTCTGTCAGCACCTTCAAGAATCTCCAAACATCTGTGATTCTGTCAGCTCTGAAGCAACTATTCTCCAAGCATCTGTATCTGAGGTTTCTTCAAAGTGTTTCCCCTTTTAAAGGACTCCACTAAATGAATCAAGACCCACCTTGAATGGGCAGAGTCACATATCCATCCAACTAAAAGGGCCACCATTGGGTGTTGCCACATCTTCGTGGAGATAAGCTCATTAAAAGTTCATGCCCACAGCTGGAAGCATCACATCCTTGTGGAGATAATCTAATCAAACTGAATCAGGATTAAAGGGCGTGGCTTTTTGGGGGTACACAACATTTTCAAATGGGTGTGATGTGTCCAGAGGAACTAATAATGTTTTGAGGCTAAAGTGTTTTATGATTCCTAACCTCTGTGTTCCTTCCTGGTCCGACCAGGTCCCATAACAGAGTAGGCATGGCTTTTGCTTGTCTGATGGGCAGGTAATCCCAGTGTGAAAGTGAAGATAACTCACCAGTGAGATGTGTTACCTACCTACAGTCAAGCATCTAATTTTCAAGCAATGATTTCTGGTTCTGTGAAATGCTTTTCTTGTGAGCTGTCTGTATTTGACAGTTTTGCTTCCTTTGCTCTATGAAACTATTCAAGTACTCTTTTCTTCTCTGTCTTTAGCAAGTGACCCAGGTGAAAGAACTGCCATTCCATGCTGAAAGTTTGAGGCATTAAAGTCTGGCCCAACCTGGCCTCTGGGATTTTGCAGGTAACTGTGGTATTAATTGCCACTGCCCACCTTTCTTTCAGAACCTCACAGCTATTAAGGAAATGGTTTGGGGGAAAGTGCTGACATTTTGGATATAACCAATTTAAAAAATCATAAAATTGAGAACATAAAAATAAGTCCCAGAACAATTTTTTTTTTGGTAGAGTAGAGCCAGATACCAAGTGAGGAGTTTGGGTTTGGTGCTTTTTACGTGCCTCAGAGGCTCCAATACTGCCGATAGAAAACCAGATGCTTTATAAAGAAATGGAAAAAAAAAAAAACGTAGGAGGTGTGATATATATAAATCAGTGCTTGAAAAATAAATTAAGAATATATTGCAGAATGGTACACTTGACAAAGAGAGCAAAACATAGGAACAAACACCAAACTTGCTCTAAATTATTATACAGATGATGATTTAATCAGGTCAAGGGCATTTTGGCTTATTTCCAAACTGAAATTTTTTTCTTACATGATTAAACTTCATAACTGCTTTTCAGTTTAATAAATTTGCAAAAAAAGCACTTCACATTGCCTTCATTATTTTATTTTCTTGATTCTCGAAAATTAGAGGCAATGGCATCATTTTTACTAAACAAATGTGTTTTACTTTTCTACTAAGCAGATTTCTCTTGCACATTCTGAACTGTGTTTTGTGGAAAATTTCTGTTGCTATCCATGAAAGTTCCATGATAAGCATACACAAAATAGGTCAGCATGGATAATAACCCATTCAAGATGTGGCTCAGACAATCGTCCTCTTTGGGAGCATTTCAAAAATGGATTTTGGCCCCGCAGCAGCCGAGCCGCCCGACCTCCCTACCCCCTCTCTCTCCCCGCCGGACCGCCGCGCGGCGCACGCGCCCCGCAGCAGCCGAGCCGCCCGACCTCCCTACCCCCTCTCTCTCCCCGCCGGACCGCCGCGCGGCGCACGCGCCCCGCAGCAGCCGAGCCGCCCGACCTCCCTACCCCCTCTCACTCCCCCCCGGACCGCCGCGCGGCGCACGCGCCCCGCAGCAGCCGAGCCGCCCGACCTCCCTACCCCCTCGCTCTCCCCGCCGGACCGCCGCGCGGCGCACGCGCCCCGCAGCAGCCGAGCCGCCCGACCTCCCACCCCCCTCTCTCTCCCCGCCGGACCGCCGCGCGGCGCACGCGCCCCGCAGCAGCCGAGCCGCCCGACCTCCCTACCCCCTCTCTCTCCCCGCCGGACCGCCGCGCGGCGCACGCGCCCCGCAGCAGCCGAGCCGCCCGACCTCCCTACCCCCCCTCCTCCCCCTCCTGCTCCGGCTGCTCTCCAACCAACACGGTGCCCTCTTCACCCGCCTTCACCGTGCTCCTCCGCCACCAGCCTCGACAGCCTTGCCGCCCTCACCTTTCTTCCTCCAGAACAACTACTGGGGGAGTGGAGATAATACAGAGCAGCTCCCGGAGCCACGAGGGAAATCAAAGGGACAGCGTACCCCATCCTGGAACGGCTGACTATCTGGGAGAACCAGCTCCGGTGAGATCACCAAGGGGCACGGGCTTTCCTGGGTGGGACAGCAAGCGACCGGAGTCCCTCCCTTCCACCTTCCCAGGCCAGCTGGTAGAATTGGACAGGCGGTCCCCTTAGGCCGCGGCGGCTGGTGCCCCCACCACACGAGGCCCCCCGGAACAACTGAGATAGTTGGGTCGGAAATCCCCAGACTGCGGAGAACAGTGACCGGGGGATCCCTTCCAAACACGTGACTCCCCCGTCGGCTGGGAGCAGTGCACTCTCCCGGGCTGCGACAGCTGGCGCCCTCCCGCCACGCTTGGTGCCCCGGGCCGACTAGCTAGTTTGGCCGGACGCTCTCCTGTGCTGCGACAGCCGGCGACCCTCCCCGCGTTTGGAACCCCGGGCCGGCTGGCATTCTTCCGGGACGCTTCGGTTGCCGGGCCTCCCCTACGGCGAGAGTTTTCCAGAGTTGAGGGACCCACAGCAACTTTCGCTGGTGGAGCCCACAGACAGGCGTGTGCCACGTGTGCCACCTACTGGGCAGGATAGGAAGAACAGAACCCAGAGACTGCGCAGAAAAATCTTTCAACCTGTGGGATCGAACACCCGGGGAAATCTGACTAAATGCCCAGACGCCAGCAGAAGATAACGGATCACGCTCAGAAAATTGAACATATGGCCCAGTCAAACGAAGAAACCAATAGTTCAAATGAGATACAGGAGCTGAAACAACTAATGCTGAATATACGAACAGAAATGGAAAACCTCTTCAAAAACGAAATTGATAAATTGAGGGAGGACATGAAGAAGACATGTGCTGAACATAAAGAAGAAATAGAAAAACTGAAAAAACAAATCACAGAACTTATGGAAGTGAAAGATAAAGTAGAAAAGATGGAAAAAACAATGGATACCTACAATGACAGATTTAAAGAAACAGAAGATAGAATTAGTGATTTGGAGGATGAAACATCTGAACTCCAAAAAGAAACAGAAACTATCCGGAAAAGAATGGAAAAATTTGAACAAGGTATCAGGGAACTCAAGGACAATGTGAACCGTACAAATATACGTGTAGTGGGTATCCCAGAAGGAGAAGAGAAGGGAAAAGGAGGAGAAAAACTAATGGAAGAAATTATCACTGAAAATTTCCCAACTCTTATGAAAGACCTAAAATTACAGATCCAAGAAGTGCAGCGCACCCCAAAGAGATTAGACACAAATAGGCGTTCCCCAAGACACTTACTAGTTAGAATGTCAGAGGTCAAAGAGAAAGAGAGGATCTTGAAGGCAGCGAGAGAAAAACAATCCGTCACATACAAGGGAAACCCAATAAGACTATGTGTAGATTTCTCAGCAGAAACCATGGAAGCTAGAAGACAGTGGGATGATATATTTAAGTTACTAAAAGAGAAAAACTGCCAGCCAAGACTCCTATATCCAGCAAAATTGTCCTTCAAAAATGAGGGAGAATTTAAAACATTCTCAGACAAAAAGTCACTAAGAGAATTTGTGACCAAGAGACCAGCTTTGCAAGAAATACTAAAGGAAGCACTAGAGTCAGATACAAAAAGACAGAAGAGAGAGACATGGAGAAAAGTGTAGAAAGAAGGAAAGACAGATATGATATATATAATACAAAAGGCAAAATGGTAGAGGAAAATATTATCCAAACAGTAATAACTCTAAATGTCAATGGACTGAATTCCCCAATTAAAAGACATAGACTGGCAGAATGGATTAAAAAACAGGATCCTTCTATATGCTGTCTACAGGAAACACATCTTAGACCCAAAGATAAATATAGGTTGAAAGTGAAAGGTTGGGAAAAGATATTTCATGCAAACAACAACCAGAAAAGAGCAGGAGTGGCTATACTAATATCCAACAAATTAGACTTCAAATGTAAAACAGTTAAAAGAGACAAAGAAGGACACTATATACTAATAAAAGGAACAATTAAACAAGAAGACATAACAATCATAAATATTTACGCACCAAACCAGAATGCCCCAAAATACGTGAGGAATACACTACAAACACTGAAAAGGGAAATAGACACATATACCATAATAGTTGGAGACTTCAATTCACCACTCTCATCAATGGACAGAACATCTACACAGAGGATCAATAAAGAAATAGAGAACCTGAATATTACTATAAATGAACTTGACTTAACAGACATTTATAGGACATTACATCCCACAACAGCAGGATACACCTTTTTTTTCAAGTGCTCATGGATCATTCTCAAAGATAGACCATATGCTGGGTCACAAAGCAAGTCTTAACAAATTTAAAAATATTGAAATCATACACAACACTTTCTCGGATCATAAAGGAATGAAGTTGGAAATCAATAATAGGCGGAGTGCCAGAAAATTCATAAATACATGGAGGCTCAACAACACACTCTTAAACAACAAGTGGGTCAAAGAAGAAATTGCAAGAGAAATTAGTAAATACCTAGAGGCAAATGAAAATGAAGACACAACATATCAAAACTTATGGGATGCAGCAAAGGCAGTGCTAAGAGGGAAATTTATTGCCCTAAATGCCTTTATCAGAAAAGAAGAAAAGGCAAAAATGCAGGAATTAACTGTCCACTTGGAAGAACTGGAGAAAGAACAGCAAACTAATCCCAAAGCAAGCAAAAGGAAAGAAATAACAAAGATTAGAGCAGAAATAAATGAAATTGAAAACATGAAAACAATAGAGAAAATCAATAAGACCAGAAGTTGGTTCTATGAGAAAATCAACAAGATTGATGGGCCCTTAGCAAGATTGACAAAAAGAAGAAGAGAGAGGATGCAAATAAATAAGATTAGAAATGAAAGAGGAGACATAACTACTGACCTCACAGAAATAAAGGAGGTAATAACAGGATACTATGAACAACTTTACGCTAATAAATACAACAATTTAGAAGAAATGGACAGGTTCCTGGAAAGACATGAACAACCAACTTTGACTCAAGAAGAAATAGACGACCTCAACAAACCAATCACAAGTAAAGAGATTGAATTAGTTATTCAAAAGCTCCCTAAAAAGAAAAGTCCAGGACCAGACGGCTTCACATGTGAATTCTATCAAACATTCCAGAAAGAATTAGTACCTACTCTCCTCAAACTCTTCAACATAATCGAAGTGGAGGGAAAACTACCTAATTCATTCTATGAAGCCAACATCACCCTCATACCAAAACCAGGCAAAGATATTACAAAAAAAGAAAACTACAGACCAATCTCTCTAATGAATACAGATGCAAAAATCCTCAATAAAATTCTAGCAAATCGTATCCAGCAACACATTAAAAGAATTATACATCATGACCAAGTAGGATTCATCCCAGGTATGCAAGGATGGTTCAACATAAGAAAATCAATTAATGTAATACACCATATCAACAAATCAAAGCAGAAAAATCACATGATCATCTCAATTGATGCAGAGAAGGCATTTGACAAGATTCAACATCCTTTCCTGCTGAAAACACTTCAAAAGATAGGAATACAAGGGAACTTCCTTAAAATGATAGAGGGAATATATGAAAAACCCACAGCTAATATCATCCTCAATGGGGAAAAATTGAAAACTTTCCCCCTAAGATCAGGAACAAGACAAGGATGTCCACTATCACCACTATTATTCAACATTGTGTTGGAAGTTCTAGCCAGAGCAATTAGGCAAGAAAAAGAAATACAAGGCATCAAAATTGGAAAGGAAGAAGTAAAACTATCACTGTTTGCAGACGATATGATACTATATGTAGAAAACCCAGAAAAATCCACAACAAAATTACTAGAGCTAATAAATGAGTACAGCAAAGTAGCAGGCTACAAGATCAACATTCAAAAATCTGTAGCTTTTCTATACACTAGTAATGAACAAGCTGAGGTAGAAATCAAGAAACGAATCCCATTTACAATCGCAACTAAAAGAATAAAATACCTAGGAATAAATTTAACCAAAGAGACAAAAAACCTATATAAAGAAAACTACAAAAAACTGTTAAAAGAAATCACAGAAGACCTAAATAGATGGAAGGGCGTACCGTGTTCATGGATTGGAAGACTAAATATAGTTAAGATGTCAATCCTACCTAAATTGATTTACAGATTCAATGCAATACCAATCAAAATCCCAACAACATATTTTTCAGAAATAGAAAAACCAATAAGCAAATTTATCTGGAAGGGCAGGGTACCCCGAATTGCTAAAAACATCTTGAGGAAAAAAAACGAAGCTGGAGGTCTCGCGATGCCTGACTTTAAGGCATATTATGAAGCCACAGTGGTCAAAACAGCATGGTATTGGCATAAAGATAGATATATCGACCAATGGAATCGAATAGAGTGCTCAGATATAGACCCTCTCATCTATGGACATTTGATCTTTGATAAGGCAGTCAAGCCAACTCACCTGGGACAGAACAGTCTCTTCAATAAATGGTGCCTAGAGAACTGGATATCCATATGCAAAAGAATGAAAGAAGACCCATCTCTCACACCCTATACAAAAGTTAACTCAAAATGGATCAAAGATCTAAACATTAGGTCTAAGACCATAAAACAGTTAGAGGAAAATGTTGGGAGATATCTTATGGATCTTACAACTGGAGGTGGTTTTATGGACCTTAAACCTAAAGCAAGAACACTGAAGAAGGAAATAAATAAATGGGAGCTTCTCAAAATTAAACACTTTTGTGCATCAGAGAACTTCATCAAGAAAGTAGAAAGACAGCCTACACAATGGGAGACAATATTTGGAAATGACATATCAGATAAGGGTCTAGTATCCAGAATTTATAAAGAGATTATTCAACTCAACAACAAAAAGACAGCCAACCCAATTACAAAATGGGAAAAAGACTTAAACAGACACCTACCAGAAGAAGAAATACGGATGGCCAAGAGGCACATGAAGAGATGCTCAATGTCCCTGGCCATTAGAGAAATGCAAATCAAAACCACAATGAGATATCATCTCACACCCACCAGAATGGCCATTATCAACAAAACAGAAAATGACAAGTGCTGGAGAGGATGCGGAGAAAGAGGCACACTTATTCACTGTTGGTGGGAATGTCAAAGGGTGCAACCACTGTGGAAGGCAGTTTGGCGGTTCCTCAAAAAGCTGAATATAGAATTGCCATACGACCCAGCAATACCATTGCTAGGTATCTACTCAAAGGACTTAAGGGCAAAGACACAAACGGACATTTGCACACCAATGTTTATAGCAGCGTTATTTACAATTGCAAAGAGATGGAAACAGCCAAAATCTCCATCAACAGAAGAGTGGCTAAACAAACTGTGGTACATACATACGATGGAATATTATGCAGCTTTAAGACAAGATAAACTTGTGAACCATGTAATAACATGGATGGACCTAGAGAATATTATGCTGAGTGAATCCAGCCAAAAACTAAAGGACAAATACTGTATGGTCCCACTGTTGTGAACGGACATTCGAGAATAAACCTGAAATATGTCATTGGTAACAGAGTTCAGCAGGAGTTAGAAACAGGGTAAGACAATGGGTAATTGAAGCTGAAGGGATACAGATTGTGCAACAGGACTAGATATAAAAACTCAAAAATGGACAGCACAATAATACCTAATTGTAAAGTAATCATGTTAAAATACTGAATGAAGCTGCATCTGAGCTATAGGGTTTTTTTTTTGTTTTTGTTTGCTTGTTGGTTTGTTTGTTGTTGTTGTTTTTTACTATTACTACTACTTTTATTTCTTTTCTTTATATTGACATTTTATATCTTTTTCTGTTGTGTTGCTAGTTCCTCTAAACTGATAAAATGGATTTTGAAAGGTCTAGAGGTTTTGTTTGGCAAAGAATTGAGCAAGAAATCTCTTGGGTTCCCTTTCAGGAGTTTTCCTGAAGGAAGTCTGTTTTTATTCTTTGGTGTGTGTGTGACATTTAGAAGTGAAAGTCAAACACTGAACCTCAGTAAGGTCCAAATTCTATTTTTTATGGATTATTTCACATTCAGAATGTCTGAAGAATAAATGGATATAATGTATATTTTAGAAAAAGATCAATGTTGGGAGGATAAGTTCCTTTATATAATAAAAGTCCTCTTTTGGTAACATGATTTCTAAAGTTCTAATTAATGATAAATTAAAATAATAGATACCATTTATTGAATTCTCCCTTTGCTACCAAAAGTCCATTAATCCTCAGACCAGAGCAACACTGAGTTCTCATTCTAACAGCTCTGAATAAGAGAGGTTAAGTAATTTACAAGAATGCTCTTAACTCTCCTGTGGAATCAGATGAAATTGCTGTTTTATAGGTAAAAAATGACCAACCATTACAATAACATGTGGTTCAATCTAAAGGATAAAATGGGGCTATCAACAATAAATGCATTTATGGATTTTACCAATACTTATCGTTTCTTAGTCTAAATGTATTATTATTTAACTGTCTCACTAAAAGCCATATATCATATCAAGAATGATTTTAATGATCTTGATAGAGAGGTAAAAATTTCCCTGTATTCCTTGTATAATTCCCTGTATTATTATTTCTTTAATAATTTAAAAACTACTTAGATGTTACCACCTGTTAACTTAGACAATACTAACTTATGTAAGATTTTATTATCTAAATAAATTATGATGTACTGAACAGATGTATAAATAGAGACAAGATAAATTTTTGTTTATTTTTCCTAATGGGAATTAATCAGTACAAAACTTTTGCCTACGTTTATTTGTGGTCATTCTTACACAATTATGTTAAAGACTTTCTGAGTTATAGGTAGATACAAATACTGCACATTTGTATCTAACAAATATTTATACAGTACCTCAGATGAAAAATACATCTCTATATGTATGGGGCTTTATATTTGACCTACAATGTAAACTTGAATTTAGACACCCAAGAAAAATTCTTGGAAAATCCAGCTACTGTCATTGGAGAAACAAAGCAAATTGAAACATGCTTCCCACCCTCGGGGAGATAAATAGAAACTTCATGGTAGAGATTTACTTTAGTTCATTTTCCAAAAACAGAAAAACTTGATCATTTACAACAGTATAGAGCATGGAATGAAATGCCTTTTTGAGACACAGAGCTTTTTGCCTCTAGAATTCTTCATTCTTTCATTCATCATGTTCTTTCAACAAACATTCAAATGAATAGCTGTAATTTGTTAGAGCATTGCCTTAAATGACAGTGAAACAAAGAAAAACACACACTGAGGTGTGATATTTGCCCAGATGGTGTTCACAGTCTGGAAAAGGCAGCATAACACTGTGGAAAGAGCATAGATTTGGAATGACATAGATTTGAGTTTGAATCTTGGTTCCCCCACAAATTATGGACACTAGGAAACTTACTTCATAAGATTTTGTATCCTTTGCAGTAAAATGGGATATGGTTGAAGGGGAAGACGGTGGAAGAGGATAGGTTGAGTTCACCCCTGCTCCAAGGGTCAGCTAGAGAACGGACAGAAAAAAGACCGGGAAAGCTATTCCAGGGTGTAACTGACCTGGGAGAGTTTTCTACACCGCATAGGGAGGCCTTGGCTGAAAAAGCAGAAGAATTGAGATGCAGAGAACTGGAGGCCATCCAGCTAGTGCAAACAGCCTAACATGCCCCTCTCCAAATGGAGGCCTGGAGCCTGCAGGAGTGCACAGACAAGGAGAGGGCACTGGGAAATAAGCCGAGCTGTGTTCCTCGAATGCGCTACCCTCACTAGTGTAGCCTCATGACCCAGAACTCAAGCCACACCCCACACACCTGAACCCAATCACCCCCCCACTGCGCTCCAAGCACCCGTGCCCGACTCCCCTCCCTGTGCCTCCCTGCCCCACACAAGCATGCAAGCCTGTCCCAGCCGAACCTACCTCTCCCTTCCTGTGCAGTCTGGCCCCGCCCCCCTGAGATCCCTGCATGCATGCCAAGCACCTGAACCCCACCTTCCCCTCCTTGCTTTCTGCAGGCGGTGACCTGTGCATCCGGGCTGCAAGTGCTCACCTTCAAACCCAGGTCACACCCACCCCGGCCCATACAGTCATGCAACCCCACCCCCAGCTCTGCGCATGCACACATAAGCAGTCGGGCCCCCCAAGACCCATGCACACTCACATGCCCACTCACAACACATACCCTCAGCTCTGAGCAAGCTCTGATCAGTGCATCCGGGGCCACACCCGCCCCCAGGCTACACAGTCGCAACCTTAGCCCACTGTCCCTGAGCTCTGTGAACATGCACACTATGGCCTTGCCCCCAGCCCCATGCATGTGTACAGCCACATCCTCTCCGCCAGGCACCCATGTATCCATGCATTGACCTCTTGACCCCCACACTTCACCCACCCTGACTGTACACACTTGCCCCATCCCCCCAGCACAAATGCTCTTCTCCCAGACCAGACAGGTGCTCTTGTGTGCATCTGTGCCACACAGTCCCCATGCACCCCTGCCCCAGCCACCACACCCCCACCACCACGGTCCTCTCTCAGCCCTACTGGCACCCAGGTGCTCGGGCTCTGCCCACCTAATATTACCCACCACTGACACATGTTCCACAAACTCCACGACCTGTGCCTGCCTCTACACACTTGTGCATTTGCATCCTGGCCCCCCTGGACCCCTCCCTTGTGCAAGGACACACCTGTCTCCTGCCTGATCTGTGCCCCAACTTCTGTGCCCTATACCCCACACCCTGACACCCATGACCCACATGCCCCACATGCCCACCCACATCTTGCCCACATACCAGCCCCCGGGCATCTGCTTAGCGCCCCCATCCACCTCTCGCCAAACTCTACCTCTGTGTCCCCTACACAGCACCCTGCTCCCATGCTCCAAGGCCTGCCTGAGCTGTACCTCACCACCCCCGGCCTCCACACCACACCTCCACAGCTCCTCAACCTGCACTCCATGCTCACAGGCACCAGCAAAGCATCTGAATCTGCGCATGTACCTACACCATAAGCTGTCACTGCACTGCTGTGCCCCTCCCCACACCCTGCATTCTGCTCCACACCCATCTCGAAAATGCAAAGCTGTAGTCTGCTGAAGGAAGTCAACTTCCAAAGTAACCCTATTAAGATATCTACATGCCTCAAAGACAGCAGAAGATTGCTAAGCATATCAAGATGCAGACAGATATTGCCCAGCCTAACGACCAAATTAAAACACTGGAGGAGACACAGACTTTGGAACATTTAACCAAAGATGTTCATATAACTCTACCAAATAAAATCAGTGGGATGGCTAATGGCATAAAGAAGATCAAGAAGACACTAGAAGAGCATAAAAAGAAATTTTAAAGAATAAATAGAAAAGCAGATATTATAGTAAAATGGAAATAAAACATACCTTATAGGGTTGTGTGAAGCTCTGATCTGGTAATTATATCTATTGTGTCTTGGATACATACTATTTGCCAAGCACTAGTTGAATCTGTTTTTAGGTACTAGCTCATTATTTCATGCCTTTAATAACTGTGTTTATGGATATGAATTTGGTGAAAAGAAAGTAGCACAGATAGACAGGAAAGCACAGGTTGCCAGTACTTCAGTGAAGATGACCTCTAATTTTCCTTATGACCTTTAGGTTCATGGACTGCTCAAGCAGTCTAGGAAATGGGTCCAGTTAAACAATGGGAATTTATTTACTCATGGTTTGAGACTGGGAAAACATCCAAATCAAAGCGTCATCACGGTGATGCTCTCTTCCTGCAGATGGTGACATTCCGGGACTGTCTCCTGGTGACCCCTGGCCCTTAGCCCAGGATCTGCTCCCTCCTCCATTTTGAGAGCAAGTCACATAGTGACCCACATGACCCAGGGAGCCATTAAGGGTCAGAGATGTAACTCCCCCAGCCTAATAACCAAATCTCGGGAGAGTCTGCTGAAACTCCACTGTAATCACATCCCACAGAAACTGTTGAACATTATAATTCAGTCCTTGGCACTTCTCTCTCTCTCACTCTTTTTGTCTCTTGGCTTTCCATGGAGTGCAGACTTTCATTTCTCAACTAGCTACCATTGGCGAAGACCTTCCCCTGTCTGTAAGCCCCTAATTAAACTCATTCGTAATCTTCTATCTAGAGCATTCTTTGGTCTCTCTTTGTCTGAATTTCATTCTATTAAAGGACTCCAGTAATAAGATTAAGACCCATCCTGATTTGTCTAGGCCACACTTTAACTGAAGTAACCTCATCAAAATTTCCTATTTACAATGGGTTCACACCACAGAAATGGATTAAATTTAAGAACATGTGTTTTTTAAGGGGGTGTATACAGCTTCACACTACTACACTCCAGCCTCTGGGCTCCAAAAAGACATGTTCTTTCTAAAAGGAAAATATGTTCATTCCATCATAATATCTCCCAAACCTCAAGCCCTTTCAAAAATGATGTCTCATCAAAATCAATTGTGCGATGCATAGGATAAACATTTCCATTCTAATAAGGATAAATTGGAAGAGAAACAGGAGTCATGGGCGCAAAACAATTCTGAGACCCAGCAGGGCATACCTCATTAGATTTCAAAGTCTGAGAGTCATCTGTGGAATGACCTTTGGTCCTCCAGTCCTGATGTAGCGGCAGCCTCACCTCTTCTAAATGCTTTCCCAGCAGCCGTGCTCCCCTGAACACTGGCGTGAAGGTGCCATCCACTTCAAGCACAGAGATGACAGTCAGGCTCTCTGAGTGAGTGGTGGGACCCAGGTTCTCTCTTCTCAGAGCACTAGTATGGTGGCCAGTCTCTCAGTGAATATCTCACCGTCTCTGAGCATTGGGCTGACATTGAGTCCTGTCAGCACTCATCCTGATCAACAGGGGAGAAGGCTTACCTTCTCTAAGCCCTGGGGAAGACTCATACTTTCCATACACATGGGTGAGCCTGCCTTCTTGGCCGGAGAAGATATCTTTGATCCATACTTTGGCTCTCATGTTTCTGCCTTTGAAGCTATTCTTCCTTCAATTTATTCCTTCACTGTCCCTTTTGGTCCAGTTGGCAGTGGTTACATTCATACAAATCTCACAAAGAATAACATGTCAATTTTCCATGCAGTTCACAGGAGTCCAATATATCAGGCAGGAAAACTTTCTATAGATACTTCCTGGATAATGGTATTGCAAATTCTGACTTCTATGGAAATTACTGACTGGTTAAATTCTCATATAGAGCCCTGTTATTGATAGGCTCAGAATTTTCCAAACCATTTATTTCTGGTTTCATCTCACCCAAGAGTTCAGTTCTCAACTTATCCTTTTCCATTCACATTTCACTATAAGCAAGCTATACTTTCCACATTTAGCTTGAAATATTCCTGAGCTAAATGTCCAAGTTCATTGCTTTCAAGTTCCACCTTCCATCCAACATCAGAACTCAATTTTGCCCTGTTCTCTGACATTTTTAACAAGGATTGCTTTTCCTCCAGTTTCTAATAACACATTAATCATTTCCATCTGAGACCTTAATGAAAATACCTTTACCATCCATATTTCTATCAACAATATCTTCAAAGCAATCTAGGCCTTTTCTATCAAGCACTTCACAATTATTCCAGCCTCTACCTATTATCCAAGCCCAAAGCTGTTTCCTGCCTTTTGGTATTTGAATAGCATCTCTCAGTACGAAAAATCTGTTTTAGTTTCCTGGGCTGCTCAAGAAAATACTATGAAAAGGGCCCTGTTAAAAAATGGGAGTTTACTTGCTCATGATCTGAGGCTGAAAAACACCCAAATAAGACGTCAGTGCGGTAGTGCTTTCTTCCTGAAGGCAGTGATGTCCTGGAACTGCTGCTGGTGACCCTTGATCCTTGGCTTGTCACATGGCAAGACACATGGTGCCATCTCCTACTCTCTTCCTTCTCTTCTGGGTAATGTTGATGTTAAGGTTCTTGTGGTTTCTTCTCTCTCTGTCTATAACCTCAGAAATGGATTACATTTAGGAACTTCTTCCTGGGGTACATATGACTTCAAACCACCATAGCCTTCAATACTCCATAAAATTTTAATTTGTAATTCAGAATTGTTGTCAGTGACTGTATTAATCTCACCAGAGAAAGAATTTATATCCATGAAATGTCAGAGTAAAGAAATAGGTATTAACTATATTTGGACTAAAATACATGAAATAAAAAGATGTCATCAAATAAAATTTATCTGATTAACAACACATAGAGGATATGCCCCTATGAACATGAAAGGGAAAGATAAAAAGTGGCAAAGTCGATTTTATTATATCATTCAAAATACTCTTTCAATGATTATATACATACATATTTATTTACATACATACACACATAATTGATATATATAAGAAAGAAGGGAGTAGGGAGAGAAATAGAAAAGCTAAAACAAAGAGAGAGCTTACAAGTAGCCACAATGCTAGTTACTTTTTTAATACCTGTGTATAGCCTCCCAATAAAATATTTTCTGACCATTGAAATAAGATGTGTGTTTTTTTATTGGAGGAAGCAAATTAAGTAAACTCAGCTTCCAAAACTACCAATAGCTCAAAAAACAACAGTAGTTAAGCACTTACTATATGCTAGGTAACGTTCTTTGCTTTAGGTGTATATCTTCTTAATCAACATGCGTGCATTAGGTCGATCATAGTGACAATTATGTGAGATAAGTGCATTTAAAACCCCATTACAGAGATTAGAAAATGAAGCTCACAAAGGTTAACACCATAGAACTAGGATATAGTTTAAGTAGGATAAAATAACTAAATGCAGAATCCATCTTAAAAATGAGCGTGCTTTCTGCTTAGAATAGTTGCTTTGGGGCATTTTGAAAAGCTTAGTATCAATCTTCCAACTTCAGATAATGAAAATAAAATTTAATCCTGAAGTTGTAAATATGGCTGGCTGAATAGTTATGCTGCCTTAAAGAGTGCTCATGAAAGGCTCAAAACATTTTTCAAATCCCTATTCCATTTGAAATTAGAACATTGGGTCATTTATTAAAGACCTAAACTTCATATATGAATCCATAGCCCAAAGTGAGCAATGCTGCCTCCATGCCACAGCAATTCTTTGTTTTTCTTCACTATAACGGTTGAGGTTATAAAATAGCTTTGTATGAATCCTTTATGATGACTTCTTAATTAAACTGAAATCTGGGAAATGTTAGAGATAATGAAACTTCATTATATATTTTCAAAGGTCAAAAGTGCATACTTCAAAGAAAAATGCTTTCCATAAAACAATCAAAACTTTTCCAGCAAGTTAAAAGCACATTGATAAAAACAGAAATTTTACTACCTGCCATCTTGCTTAACAACCAAACTCTTTCTTCAAATTAAATATTGTATATGATTGGACAATTCTTAAGGCAGAAGCAGGTAGCAAGCATTAGATGAAGCGCCAATCAGCAATCACCATATTTAATCCCCCTCAATCCCAAATGCCTTGCAATTGCAGTAATGTATGTACATATATATAGTTATATGTATGTGTGCTTGTCTGTATCTATCTATCTATCTATATCTACCTATTTATCATCTATCTATGCAGTGTGTGTATGTGTCCATAAAACACCTTAGAAATAAGAAAATCTCCCATTTTTGAGAAATTGCTGGAGCTATAACGACATGGAAATGGTTCAAAAGATAAGTAAAGCAAAACCAATAATGGAAATACAAACAAGAGGATATCATTACTAAAGAATTAATACATATTTAAACAGAGTAACTACAGCAATTCCAGACAAATGATCTCTAAGAGCTAAGAAAGGAGATGGCCTGGACCAAATGGTCAGGACAATTAATGGACTAAAAGATAAATATATCGACGCTGGTTGAGCCCTCCCATTCTCTTCCCTTCTCCTTACAAATTGCAAAGAGCTGAAAGAGAGATGGAACATGAGTTGGAAAAACGCTAACTCATAGTACTCCCAGACTAGCAGCAATATTACAGATACAGGGTTTCCACTGTCCTTAGTAACTCAAAACAGCAAATAAGGACAAGGATCCATAATGTTACAAAAAAAAATCACTCACACCAGTTTCATGTTTCTATACTCTATAAATATTGGGGGACTGACCTGGGATACCAATTTGTGCTGTGAAATAACACTGCTAATTCTCTCTACTTGTCTCAACTGCAAGCATGACCAGAAAATGCGCAAACACCAAATATTTCAGGAAAACTAAAACCACAAAGAGAATAAACCCTTAAAATTGTGACCAGGACCCCACTCTTTAGAGGATGCTGCCATTAGGGTATCTCACCTAACCTGCTGAACATTACAAATCAGGAAATGGAAGCTTCTACAAATCTTTTGTCCTATGTCCTCAAAACATAAGGTGACTGTGTCTGCATGCCCAAATGCAGGGCTATTCAGTGGGTTTTGCTGCCAGGACAGTGATCAAAACATTTTTGAAGTATGGGGAGTATTTGAGCTATAGGACCACTTACATATTAGAAATGAATAAAAAAATAGCTATGTCAATTCTTTCTCTCTAAGGTCATGAATGTAATAGAATCTTGCATAATGAAGTATGTGACCAAGTATCCTTTTTCTTGTTTGTCTTTGTGTTGCAATTTGTGATCCTGGAGGTACTTAGAAATTTTAGGGTGTTTTAGTTTCCCAAGCTGTCCAAAGCAGATGCTGTGAAGTGGGAATTTATTAGCTTCCAGTTTTGAGACCAAGAAAAACGTACAAATCAAGGCGTCAATAAAGCAACCCTCTCTTCCTTAATACCAATTGCTCCTCTGCTACATCACAAGGCACAGGGCGGCATCTGATGTTCTCACCCTTCTCTTCCAGGTTTCATGGCCTTCAGCCTCCTGGTTCCCTGGCTCTCGCTCCCTCTCTGTATTCATCATGTTGATAAAGGACTTCAGTAAGAGGACCAAGACCCAGTCTGAATGAGGTGGGTCACAGCTTAATCAAAGTAGTCTTGTCAAAAGGTCCTACTTACAATGGGGGTGAACACACCTGTTCACCAGTCCACTGGACACCAATCCAGTCCACAAGAATCCTTTTCTGGGGCCACATACAGCTTGAAAACAGCATGCAGGAGATGTTCCATATATTCAGATGAGAACTTTTTTTTTTGATATGAACAATTTATATTGCCTTTAAATGTGTGTATATTTTAAACTAGTTTTATGTGTGTCAGTTCAACAAAATTCTTTACATTGACAACTTGCTAGACATTGAATGTGAAAATTGCACATAACTTTACTTTTATAAAAATAGTTGACTAATCTATAATTGCATTTTCAATAAAAATAAAATACCTGAGGTATTTAAATAATTTTGATTTTTAAATCCAAATATTTGCAAGTGATAATTCATTCTTGCTTTTTGATTTAAAGAATAGTTTTTTATTTTTCAGAGAGAAAGTGATTCTTTGGGGAAACATATGGGTAAATAATTTTGACTTTCAATGTTTATATTTTAATTTATATTTTTCATGGACACTAGTTTTTATACATAAAAATATGACAACATTTTAACTTTTAATCATTTAGATCAGGGGTCCCAAAACTTTTTTTCTAAAGGACAAAATAATACTTTTGCCTTTATGAGTTAAATATGGTGCTTGTTGAGACTTCCTGGAAGATGGCGGCTTAGTAAGACGTGCGGATCTTAGTTTCTTCTCCAGGACACCTACTAGGGGAGTAGAAACGATACAGAAAGCGCCCAAAGCCACAACAGAGATAAAAAAGACAGCGTACCCCATCCTGGAACGGCTGGCTGGCTGAGAGAAGCAGCTCGGGTGAGATCGCCGAGGCGCGCGGGCCTTACCGGGCGGGGTGGCAAGCGGCCGGAGTTACTCCCTTCTCCCTTCCCGGGCCGGCTGGGAGAATTGGAGAGGCGGTCCCCTGAAACAAAGACGGCTGGCACCCACACCACGCGCAGCCCCCGGACCAACTGAGAGAATTGGATCGGAAACCCCCAGGCCGCGGAGAACGGTGACGGGTGGGGGAGGCCCCTTCCAAACCCGTGACTCCCGGGGAACGTGCACTCTCTCGGGCGGGCCGCTGCCTCTGGCGCCCTCCCGCCACGCTTGTTGCCCAGGGCCGACTAGGAAATTCGGACGGGCTCTTTCCCTGGCTGCGGCGACCAGCAACCCTCCCTGCGTTCGGACCGAGGGCCGGCTCAAGCCACTTCGGCTAGCGAACCCCCAGGACGGCGAGAGTTTTCCAAAGTTTAAGGTCCCACAGCACCTTTTACTGGTGGGACCCGCAGACAAACGTGTGCCACGAGCGCCACCTACTGGGCAGGATAAGAAAAACAGAACCCAGAGATTTCACAGAAAAATATTACAACCTTGCTGGGTCCAACACCAAGAGAAATCTGAATAAATGCCCAGATGCCAGCAGCAGAAGATAACTGTCCACGCTCAAAAGATTGAGAATATGGCTCAGTCAAAGGAACAAACCAATAGCTCAAATGAGACACAAGAGCTGAGACAACTAATGCTGAATATACGAACAGAAATGGAAAACCTCTTCAAAAATGAAATCGATAAATTGAGGGAGGACATGAAGAGGACATGGGCTGAACATAAAGAAGAAATAGAAAAACTGAAAAAACAAATCGCAGAACTTATGGAAGTGAAGGATAAAGTAGCAAACATAGAAAAAATAATGGATAGTTACAATGATAGATTTAAAGAGACAGAAGATAGAATTAGTGATTTGGAGGATGGAACATCTGAATTCCAAAAAGAAACAGAAACTATAGGGAAAAGAATGGAGAAATTTGAACAGGGTATCAGGGAACTCAAGGACAATATGAACCGCACAAATATACGTGTTGTGGGTGTCCCAGAAGGAGGAGAGAAGGGAAAAGGAGGAGAAAAACTAATGGAAGAAATTTTCACTGAAAATTTCCCAACTCTTATGAAAGACCTAAAATTACAGATCCAAGAAGTGCAGCGCACCCCAAAGAGATTAGACCCAAATAGGCGTTCTCCAAGACACTTACTAGTTAGAATGTCAGAGGTCAAAGAGAAAGAGAAGATCTTGAAAGCAGCAAGAGAAAAACAATCCATTACATACAAGGGAAACCCAATAAGACTTTGTGTAGATTTCTCAGCAGAAACCATGGAAGCTAGAAGACAGTGGGATGATATATTTAAAATACTAAAAGAGAAAAACTGCCAACCAAGACTCCTATATCCAGCAAAATTATCCTTCAAAAATGAGGGAGAAATTAAAACATTCTCAGACAAAAAGTCACTGAAAGAATTTGTGACCAAGAGACCAGCTCTGCAAGAAATACTAAAGGGAGCACTAGAGTCAGATACAAAAAGACAGAAGAGAGAGATATGGAAAAGAGTGTAGAAAGAAGGAAAATCAGATATGATATATATAATACAAAAGGCAAAATGTTAGAGGAAAATATTATCCAAACAGTAATAACACTAAATGTCAATGGACTGAATTCCCCAATCAAAAGACATAGATTGGCAGAATGGATTAAAAAACACGATCCTTCTATATGCTGTCTACAGGAAACACATCTTAGACCCAAAGATAAACATAGGTTGAAAGTGAAAGGTTGGGAAAAGATATTTCATGCAAATAACAACCAGAAAAGAGCAGGAGTGGCTATACTAATATCCAACAAATTAGACTTCAAATGTAAAACAGTTAAAAGAGACAAAGAAGGACACTATATACTAATAAAAGGAACAATTAAACAAGAAGACATAACAATCATAAATATTTACGCACCGAATCAGAATGCCCCAAAATACGTGAGGAATATACTGCAAACACTGAAAAGGGAAATAGACTCATATACCATAATAGTTGGAGACTTCAACTCACCACTCTCATCAAGGGACAGAACATCTAGACAGAGGATCAACAAAGAAATAGAGAATCTGAATATTACTATAAATGAACTAGACTTAATAGACATTTATAGGACATTACATCCCACAACAGCAGGATACACCTTTTTCTCAAGTGCTCATGGATCATTCTCAAAGATAGACCATATGCTGGGTCACAAAGCAAGTCTTAACAAATTTAAAAAGATTGAAATCTTACACAACACTTTCTCGGACCATAAAGGAATGATGTTGGAAATCAATAATAGGCAGAGTGCCAGAAAATTCACAAATACGTGGAGGCTCAACAACACACTCCTAAACAACGACTGGGTCAAAGAAGAAATTGCAAGAGAAATTAGCAAATACCTCGAGGCGAATGAAAATGAAAACACAACATATCAAAACTTATGGGACGCAGCAAAGGCAGTGCTAAGAGGGAAATTTATTGCTCTAAATGCCTATATCAGAAAAGAAGAAAAGGCAAAAATGCAGGAATTAACTATCCATTTGGAAGAACTGGAGAAAGAACAGCAAGCTAACCCCAAAGCAAGCAAAAGGAAAGAAATAACAAAGATTAGAGCACAAATAAATGAAATTGAAAACATGAAAACAATAGAGAAAATCAATAAGGCCAGAAGTTGGTTCTATGAGAAAATCAATAAGATTGATGGGCCCTTAGCAAGATTGACAAAAAGAAGAAGAGAGAGGATGCAAATAAATAAGATCAGAAATGGAAGAGGAGACATAACTACTGACCTCACAGAAATAAAGGAGGTAATAACAGGATACTATGAACAACTTTACGCTAATAAATACAACAATTTAGAGGAAATGGACGGGTTCCTGGAAAGACATGAACAACCAACTTTGACTCAAGAAGACATAGATGACCTCAACAAACCAATCACAAGTAAAGAAATTGAATTAGTCATTCAAAAGCTTCCTAAAAAGAAAAGTCCAGGTCCAGATGGCTTCACATGTGAATTCTACCAAACGTTCCAGAAAGAATTAGTACCAATTCTTTTCAAACTCTTCAAAAAAATCGAAGTGGAGGGAAAACTACCTAATTCATTCTATGAAGCCAACATCACCCTCATACCAAAACCAGGCAAAGATATTACAAAAAAAGAAAACTACAGACCAATCTCTCTAATGAATACAGATGCAAAAATCCTCAATAAAATTCTAGCAAATTGTATCCAACAACACATTAAAAGAATTATACATCATGACCAAGTAGGATTCATCCCAGGTATGCAAGGATGGTTCAACATAAGAAAATCAATTAATGTAATACACCATATCAACAAATCAAAGCAGAAAAATCACATGATCATCTCAATTGATGCAGAGAAGGCATTCGACAAGATTCAACATCCTTTCCTGTTGAAAACACTTCAAAAGATAGGAATACAAGGGAACTTCCTTAAAATGATAGAGGGAATATATGAAAAACCCACAGCTAATATCATCCTCAATGGGGAAAAATTGAAAACTTTCCCCCTAAGATCAGGAACAAGACAAGGATGTCCACTATCACCACTATTATTCAACATTGTGTTGGAAGTTCTAGCCAGAGCAATTAGACAAGAAAAAGAAATACAAGGCATCAAAATTGGAAAGGAAGAAGTAAAACTATCACTGTTTGCAGACGATATGATACTATACGTCGAAAACCCGGAAAAATCCACAACAAAACTACTAGAGCTAATAAATGAGTACAGCAAAGTAGCAGGTTACAAGATCAACATTCAAAAATCTGTAGCATTTCTATACACTAGTAAGGAACAAGCTGAGGGGGAAATCAAGAAACGAATCCCATTTACAATTGCAACTAAAAGAATAAAATACCTAGGAATAAATTTAACTAAAGAGACAAAAAACCTATATAAAGAAAACTACAAAAAACTGCTAAAAGAAATCACAGAAGACCTAAATAGATGGAAGGGCATACCGTGTTCATGGATTGGAAGACTAAATATAGTTAAGATGTCAATCCTACCTAAACTGATTTACAGATTCAATGCAATACCAATCAAAATCCCAACAACTTATTTTTCAGAAATAGAAAAACCAATAAGCAAATTTATCTGGAAGGGCAGGGTGCCCCGAATTGCTAAAAACATCTTGAGGAAAAAAAACGAAGCTGGAGGTCTCGCGCTGCCTGACTTTAAGGCATATTATGAAGCCACAGTGGTCAAAACAGCATGGTATTGGCATAAAGATAGATATATCGACCAATGGAATCGAATAGAGTGCTCAGATATAGACCCTCTCATCTATGGACATTTGATCTTTGATAAGGCAGTCAAGCCAACTCACCTGGGACAGAGCAGTCTCTTCAATAAATGGTGCCTAGAGAACTGGATATCCATATGCAAAAGAATGAAAGAAGACCCATATCTCACACCCTATACAAAAGTTAACTCAAAATGGATCAAAGATCTAAACATTAGGTCTAAGACCATAAAACAGTTAGAGGAAAATGTTGGGAGATATCTTATGGATCTTACAACTGGAGGCGGTTTTATGGACCTTAAACCTAAAGCAAGAGCACTGAAGAAGGAAATAAATAAATGGGAACTCCTCAAAATTAAACACTTTTGTGCATCAAAGAACTTCATCAAGAAAGTAGAAAGACAGCCTTCACAATGGGAGACAATATTTGGAAGTGATATATCAGATAAAGGTCTAGTATCCAGAATTTATAAAGAGATTGTTCATCTCAACAACAAAAAGACAGCCAACCCAATTACAAAATGGGAAAAAGACTTGAACAGACACCTCTCAGAAGAGGAAATACGGATGGCCAAGAGGCACATGAAGAGATGCTCAATGTCCCTGGCCATTAGAGAAATGCAAATTAAAACCACAATGAGATATCATCTCACACCCACCAGAATGGCCATTATCAACAAAACAGAAAATGACAAGTGCTGGAAAGGATGCGGAGAAAGAGGCACACTTATCCACTGTTGGTGGGAATGTCAAAGGGTGCAACCACTGTGGAAGGCAGTTTGGCGGTTCCTCAAAAAGCTGAATATAGAATTGCCATACGACCCAGCAATACCATTGCTAGGTATCTACTCAAAGGACTTAAGGGCAAAGACACAAACGGACATTTGCACACCAATGTTTATAGCAGCATTATTTACAATTGCAAAGAGATGGAAACAGCCAAAATCTCCATCAACAGAAGAGTGGCTAAACAAACTGTGGTATATACATACGATGGAATATTATGCAGCTTTAAGACAAGATAAACTTATGAACCATGTAATAACATGGATGGACCTAGAGAATATTATGCTGAGTGAATCCAGCCAAAAACTAAAGGACAAATACTGTATGGTCCCAGTGATGTGAACGGACATTCGAGAATAAACTTGAAATATGTCATTGGTAACAGAGTTCAGCAGGAGTTAGAAACAGGGTAAGACAATGGGTAATTGAAGCTGAAGGGATACAGACTGTGCAACAGGACTAGATACAAAAACTCAAAAATGGACAGCACAATAATACCTAATTGTAAAGTAATCATGTTAAAACACTGAATGAAGCTGCATCTGAGCTATAGGTTTTTGTTTTGTTTTGTGTTGTTTTGTTTTGATTTTACTATTATTACTTTTATTTTTTTCTCTATATTAACATTCTATATCTTTTTCGGTTATGTTGCTAGTTCTTCTAAACCAATGCAAATGTACTAAGAAATGATGATCATGCAGCTATGTGATGATGTTAAGAATTAATGATTGCATGTGTAGAATGGTATGATCTCTAAATGTTGGGTTAATTTCTTTTTTTCCGTTAATTAAAAAAAAAAAAAAAAGAGAAGGGATAATTGGAGATGAAGGGATACAGACTGTACAACGGGACTGGATATAAAAACTCAGAAATGGACAGCACAATACTACCCAATTGTAATGCAATTATGTTAAAACACTGAATGAAGCTGCATGTGAGGTATAGGTTTTTTGTTTTTGTTTTTTTTGTTTTTTTTTCTTTCTATTATTGTTTTAATTCTTATTCTGTTGTCTTTTTATTTCTTTTTCTAAATCGATGCAAATGTACTAAGAAATGATGAATATGCAACTATGTGATGTTATTAAGAATTACTGATTGTACATGTAGATTGGAATGATTTCTAATTGTTTTGTTAATTCTTTTTTTAATTAATAAAAAAAAAATATGGTGCTTGTTGAATAACCTGTGTCTCTCATACCCTTTAAAAATGCTAAAAACCATTCTTAGGACATGGACAATACAAAAGCAGGTCACAGGCCAGATATGACCAAGTGACCAAAGTTTGCTGACTCTTGCTTAGAGGATGAAAGTTATGTGAACATAATATTCTGATTATAAAGCAAAATTAGTGGTTCTGTTGAATATAAGCAAGAGGTTTTATGGAAAAATGCATAACAAAGTCATCATTTATGTATGTCTATATTGATTACAAATCTAAATCTTGCTGGCCCTTAAACAGTTCCTTAGACATGCACATACTTGGTAATAATTAAATGTATAATAGCCTTTGATATTCCATCAACTCTTAGTTATACAAAAACCTAGGGTTAGACACATTTTTCAAGAACATCTTAAGGAAGGTGTATTTGGTGCCTTAATTTACCAAGGCTGCTGTAACAATACCAAAGTCTGGTGGGCTTAAACAGCAGGAATTTATTGTCACAGTTTTGAAGACTAAAAGTCCAAAATGATGGTGTCCTCAGGGTCAAGATTTCCCTGAAATCTGACACATTCTAGTGGTGACTTGCCGCTTCACTCAATCTTTACCTTCATTGCATTGCATTTCCTTCTGTCTCCATCTGTATCCAAATTTCTTTGCTTATAAGGAGTCCAGCCATATTTTATCATGCCCAACCTAGTTCAGTGTAGGTTCATTTTAACTAATAGGATCTCTGAAGAGGTTAATTACACATTAGTTCACTCACAGGACCTAGGTTTAGGATGTGAACATGTCTTTGTGAAATTTTACAGTTTGATAGACTGATACACACATGTCATGTGGACCTCCACGTGTACTTTTGTCCTGGGTGTGATAAGCTTTAAGGGAAGACCTGAGGACAGGTCCTGAAGAATTAGTTCAGGAGAAGACAGATTCTGTAGGGCAAACAAAGAAACATGAATCATGAAAGGAATACAGATAATATGCTCAAAGGAATTTGTAATTATTATCATATCCATAAAATGGGAATAGGTTGCTATGGAAATATTTAGTCTTGGAAATTACAACTGTGATCATCTAGGTTCAAAAAATATCAAATGGGTCATAGTATTAAGGCTCTTCAGAACCCGTTTTCACTGAAATAATGTAGGACTTCTCTTTGCAGTTCTCTAAAGCCATTTATTTAGTTCTGTTTGTATCAGGACT
Organism: Tamandua tetradactyla; assembly: GCF_023851605.1. Taxonomy (NCBI): domain Eukaryota; kingdom Metazoa; phylum Chordata; class Mammalia; order Pilosa; family Myrmecophagidae; genus Tamandua; species Tamandua tetradactyla. The sequence continues at coordinate 73,733,271 of NC_135331.1, forward strand.
CATGATGCTGCATCATCCATGGTGCTGCCCACTTATACTAGCTTCCAGTGACTCAGCAGTGGTAATTGTGTTTAATTATGATGAACACAAATGCAAGTCTTGCCCACAGAATATATGTAAATGTGAATGCTAACTCATTACCTGGCCTTATTAAATTTGTTGTTTGGAATTTCATAGTGAAAGCATAGAATAGCTCGTCTTTCAACCAGGTTTTCCCTTGAACACTTAGCACTGTAGTCATTGCATTCCTAGAGTGTAATTTCTTTCCTTCCACATATTGCTACTAGCAAGGACATAGGCAAGGGCTTTGTGGATGGTGGAAGAAGAAAGATAACATTTGTACGTGAAATATCTGTTCCTCTTCTGTCAAGGCTTCAGTATGATCTGTGAGAGGACCCTCCCCATAGCAACATTGGTTAGAGGTAGCAGAAACTATGCATGAGAAGGGACTATTTTAGTTTGCTGATGCTGCTGGAAAACAATACACCAGAAATGAACTGGCTTTTATAAAGGGGATTTATTTACAAGTTACAAGTTTACAGTTCTTTGGAGGAAAGGAAGCTTTTCTTCTGGCTTTCTCTGTCACATGGGAAGGACACGGTGATCTCTGTTGACCTTCTTTTTGGCTTCTGGTATCAAAAAGCTTTCCCTGGGGCAATTCCTTTCTCCATCTCCAAGTGTCTGGGTCTGAGCTGCTCTGAGATCTGATCTGAGCTGCACTGAGCTGTTCTCTGACCTGTCTCTGACAAGGTTAAGGTGGCGACATTGTGCGCCAGTGGCAGGAGTGCCAGGATAAATGACACCTGTGACCACCTTTGCCAACTTCAGATCATGCATCGATGGGAGGCCACAGATCTGGCTTAATCCCAAACCACGTTTCTGTTAACCCTAAGGATTAGCAAAGAGTCATTGGTAGTACAAAGTTCTGAATTTGTCCCAAGTTCAATATGAGTGAAAATCCCATGAAATCAACATCGCAGCATCATTCTGGCGGGCCAATTTCATGCAAAACTGAGAAATACTTCCTGTTCCAGCCATGAAAGAAATCACCATACCAGGACATCCTTCTGGAGCAGAATCCCAGCCCCAGAGCTCCAGGATGACTTCATTGTCTCAGTTTGCCAAGCTGCTATGACAAACACCATAAATGTGCAGGTGTAACCACAGCAATTATTGGCTCATAGTTTGGAAGGCTATAGAAGTCCAGAATCAAGGCATTGGCAAGGCCATGCTTCCTCTCCAAAGTCTGTAACATTCTGGAGCTGGCTTGCCACAAGCTTTGGGGTTCCTTGGCTTGCATCTCTGTGTCCCGCCACATGGAGATCTTTCTCTCCTTCTGTCTGCTCTTCCAGTTCCTGCAGATTTCTGGCTTCTGGTGCCTTCCCTGGTCTTTTGTAACATTTGGCTGGCCGTTTCTTCTCTTTATAAAGCCTCCAGTAACATGGATTAAGAACCAGTTTGATTCCGTTGGTGTACCTTAAGAAGTAATAACATCTTCAAAAGGTGCTATTTAGAAATATGTTCAGATCCACTAGAACATGAATTAGGATTCTGAACGGAGTACATGAATCCGTTCATGTACTGAGGGAGTACATGATTCAATCTACTACACCTACACATGCATTAGAGAGTTGAAGAGCATCCCAAAGGGTAGAAAACCGGGACTAGGTCCCATGAAAATCCTGGCCCGTGTTTGGGTACTCCACCTAGACAGTGTGGCAAGTCCCCATCAGTCCTAGCAACTAGAGGGGGCCTTAGAAAATTCTGAGGTGGGCACACATGGCTCTTGGGACCTATGTGGGACATTTCCATGCTCAGGGAACATAGAAAATTTCAGGTAAGGCACTCCAAAGTGTGAGGCCCTCTTAGGTACGGGGCCAGGGTCAAGTTATTTGGATATAAAGGGGCTATTGCTTTTAGAGAAGTTTTAAACACTTTCTAATTCTTTACACAAACCTTGATCTTGGCATTTAAAGCTCTGAACTCATCATTTATCTTCTCCTTTTTCTCCAAATTCCCCCAAAGAAACCAACCGTCTATGCTTTGGTATCAATACTTATATCAGTCAGGGAAACAGTTACTGTGAGTTTTATCAGCATAAAAGATTTAGTAGAAAATTAAACTCTATAAATGTAGGAGGAGGTGGGAGATTAGAAAACAGAGAGAAACAGTCACTGATTCATTCTCCTGAAGCACTGGCAAAGGTAGATATCTCAGTACTTGCAGGAATAACTGATAAGCCAAGTACAAACAGCTATCAGCATGGAACCACGAAGGCAGAGGATGGAAGAGGTCTGTGAGAACTTATCTCTAGGTAGCCACCACCTCTGCAGTCTGCACCCAAGAAACTGGTGGTATGTTGAGGACTCATATGGGTGGGAAGGCCAGGGCTAGTGAAGACTAGTTGCACACAGTGAAGAAGAGTAAGCACTCGCTGGTGTTGGCCAAGTACTTCTGAGGTTGTGCAATATTGTATCTGACCACAACGATCTTCTGAGAGTAATGGTCCTGCTTCACCTTTGCCTTCCAAACATCATAAAGTTTCCTCTTTTGGTTAATTCTTATCCAGAACTACAAAGGATGAGTATGCTGGGAAATGTAGTGCTTGGCTTAACCAAATAAAAAAACAACAATAACAAAAAAACGTATATTTGATTCAGGCCTAAAACAATGCATTTATGATATCTTCCCCTCTTTCCTTTAGATGTTCTTTTGTTTTTGGCTCATTGTAGAGAGAGACGTCTGACACATTTTAGCTCCTTTTTTATGACTGTGTAAGAAAAGAGAGAGTTGATATCCTTCAGAAACCTCAGGAAAGTTTCCACCTGTTATGGGTTCTGACTGGTTTACAACTTTATTTTTGCACCACTTGTTGTGTCCACTGAGATGAAATATTCTCTTGGCTTAGGGAAATCAGTATCCCAGTCTGAAGCTGGAGATGAGGTCAATTTTATCCAAAGATCAATTCTGCCAGTACATTTGTGCAAACAGTTCCATATCATCTATGAATGGTGCTTTGGCCAAACTGGCTGATAATGACACTTGTTTCACTAAAGTAGCAGAAGAAAAATTCCCAGCACAAGAGAGAAATATGAGTTTACACATTCAAAAATGAATTTATAACCAACAAGATCAATGTAAAGTATATATGAATATAACTTGATGAGATTTTTGGACTCAAAAAAGAAATAAGACATTTAAAAAGTCAACAGAAGAAAAACAATTTGCTTAGACAGGAAAGAGAATCAGATTGTTATCAGAAGTCCAAACAACTCTACTGTATATTAGTAAAAAATAAAAGAATCTTTAATGTTTTGAGAATTTTAGACATACCCCAAACTAAAATTCAAATATACAGGCAAGGTTATAATACATTTGGTCATGAAAGGACTGAGAAAATCATCATCCATCATTCCACTCAGAAATAATTACTCCAAGATGTATTCCAGCTAAATGAAATGGATTCAAAAAATAAAAATGTGGGACAAATGAAATAATGCTGAGAAAAGAAATAAGTTAAAGTACTTCATTACTTATAAAATGTAAAGAATAACTTTGATAAAAATCCAGACTAAAAATATCAGAACCTCATTGTCTTCCCCATTTCATGGAACATGATATCCTGGGGTGAAAGTCTTCCTGGTGCTGTGGGAGATGACTCCCAGGGATGAACCATAGGATCAACAATGCCATTCTGACCAAAAAGGGGGAAAGAAGTGTAATAAACAAGGTATCAGTTGCTGAGAGATTTCAAACAGAGTTGAGAAGCTACTCTGGAGGCTACTCTTACACAAGCTTCAGTTAGACATTGCTACTTATCATAACTTTCCAAACCACAACCAAAACCATTCCTGCCAATCCTAGAGAACAGAACATAAAAAAGTTGAAAGGGCAGAGCCCAAATACCCCTAAAGAGTGGGAGAAAGATCAAAGTTGATGCTGGAGTTATACAGAGAAAGTAGAGTTATACATAGCAAATGAGTGTGATTGCTGTTTCATTATGTTGATAGCTCTTTCAGTCTCCAGTGCCTTGGAGCAACCAGAAGTAAAAACCTCAACTGTGGAATTGTAACCCATGCTAAACTCTGAAATCTGTTCTACAACTATTTGTTGTGATGTGCTTTGAAATTAATTGCTTTTTGCATGTATGTTATTTTTCACAAAAAAGGAAAAATAAAGTTGATTGTGCTGATAAATGCACAGCTATATGATGATCTTGTGAATCATTAATTATACACTTTGGATGACTACATGGTATGTGAATATATAATCTATACCAACAAAAATAAATAATTAAAAAATCAGGACCTATGTTAAGTGAGGTGAGAGAACAGATGGAATACTGAGATCGTACTATTAGATTCCAAGCTGTTGTGCTACTTCCAGTTTGACTTCATAAAACAGAATAGCAGAGACATTATCTAGAGGAGGCATTGACTTTTTTTTCAGCTCTAACTCCTAGAAATTCAGTCTTTCCCCTGACAAAGGAACTGCAAAAATGGAATTCCCTTATTTAACTGTACCAGATAGGGGTTATCTGCTTGCTATTTAAAAGAGTATATCAACTCGGGAGCTGTTGATTGGTTATGTACACATGTGAACTCCATAGTTTAATAGTAAGGTTTTATTATTTCTTAATTCAGTAGTATTTAGTTAGCATATTATGAGTTGTTAATGTGTTCCTTTCAATTTCCTGTAGTTGTGTCTTGTTAAGTTTTAGGGTAGTATTAGCTATGATATTTCTATTTCTATAAAAATATCCTCCATTTTCTCTTTACTACTATCTAATAGGAAAAGTTTACAATCAAGTGGAAAAATACGGTAAGTGCAAGATGAATGGGAAATTTTTAAAAAGTAGAAAAGCCAGGCACGAATCCCACTAAGGGAGTGTCACAGAGTATGTTACAGAGATGAGCAGTAGGAAATTGTAGCTACAGCTTTCCTTTGATTCTCAGCTTAACACTCATGATGTATTAGACTCAGCAAGTGATAGTAGGAATGATATCAAATAAATATTATTCACTTCATTTCCTGTCCTCTGTGGATTCTTAAACAGGGTACTTGTGTGCACCTAAAATGGACAACACTAACATATTCCTGTATTAGTATGTTTCACAGCTCCCATATTTTTGTCTTCATTAGGTTTAAATAACTGTCTAGTTGTCTCAAACAAGGCATTTGCAATGATATGTTCTAGATTAAATATAAGCAGGGATAGTATTCTATATCTATTTTAAGAACGTGAATTTAATCTTTGTAGTTAGTGTCCCCTATAGCATATTCCATAAAACTAGACAAGCAAACATCTGCAGAGAGACAGAGAGAGAGAAAGAGAGAAGAAATAATTCTTCTGTACCAATTTCTTCTATAAAAATCTTTTCCCATGGAGGCAGAAAGAACAATTAATATTTAGAGTTAGAAATCTTTCTATAAATATTTAGAGTTAGATCTGTATCTTGGGGAATCATATGTAGGCAATGTTTTCATTCTATTGAAAAATTACTATAGCTTTAAATCTTTTTAATGAGATATTTTTTGAAGTGTGGAATTATTCATATCTGATTCACTCACACTGAGTAAAGCACATTCTGTCTGTTCTTTACCTTATTATGGTAAAGTACCTAAGTATGACTTTTTCAATTTTGTATACACAAATACAGACAGCACCACAATCCCCACCCTGCATTGCATTTTTAAATACTAAGATTATGTTAAAAGCCATTAATACATGTTACGCTTAGATAAGGCCATATAAAAAGAAAATTGCATTCATACAGTCATGATATATTCTACAAGAGATAGCTGTTTCAGTTTTCTATGTCTGTATAAGCATAACAAGACAACTCAGAACTAGGTGGCCTAAAGCAAAAATAATTTATTTCGCGTACGTTTGTGAGTTGGATGGTTGCTTAGCAAGGTGGTTCTTCTGATGGTTTCACCTCAGTCCTTCTTCACCTGTAGTCATCTGGAGGCTTGGTCAGGGCTGGAGGATTTAAACTGGCTTCACTGACCTTCTTGGGGTCTTCCTCCTTGCTGTTGGTTGACTCTCTGTCTCTCCCTCTCTTTTTCCTCATGGTCTCTCATTATCCATGAATCTAGTTCATCCATTGTGAAGGAAACATCCTAAAAGGGCAAAAAAGGAAGCTGCAGCATCTTCTGATACCTAGGATTTAGGTTTCATGCCGTGTATCACAGTCTATTTGTCAGAACAAGATGAAAGTTCAATCCAAATTCAGGGAGGGGAAAACAGACTCCTTATCTTGACAGAAGAAGCTACAAAATATTGTGACAGCATGTTGCAATCTATGGTCAATCTCTCTCATTCATTTCATCTGTCCTCTTCTTCAGTGTCATTTACATATTAATACAAAGGAAGCTGACTTTAGTCTAATGCAGAGTCAGCAAACTTTTTGCATAGAAAGATCAGATGGTAAATAGTTTAGTCTTTAGACATCTTAAGTTCTCTGCGGCAACTATTCAGTTCTGCCACTGCAGCAGGAACATGGCAGTAGTCCATTCATTAAAATAATTGGATGGCTCTGTAACAATAAAACTTTATTATAAAAACAGTGGGTGTATTTGGCCTGTGAATGGTTTGGTGAACTCTGGTTTCTGGTGTAATACTGATGAATTGCTCATTTTATCCTCTTTCTCTGCTTCTGTTTTTCTTTCTATTTTACTTCTTGGTTGCCTGTGAATTCTAGGCAATAGCCACTCTCTTGAAAATAAAGTGAATCAAAGCTTTGAACCTTACCTTACTGGACATTAAAGTTGAGGCCTTGGTAGCTGGTAGTATCCAATCTGATCAAATTATTCCTAAAAGAAGTTCATAAATGTTTAGTAGGATATTCTGCCCTTCTATCTAATAGACAATTTCAATGGAATTCTTGGATGCAGTCTTTTTTGTTTGTTTATTTGTTTTTATTTTTGTATGCTGTATGGTATGGGTCACATTTCATTCTTTTTCCATGTGAGTATCCCATTATTGCAGCACCAGCTGTTGAATTTTGTTGTTTGTTTTGTTTGTTTGTTTGTTTTTGGGAAGTGCATGGGCTGGGAATCGAACCCAGGTCTCCCACATGGCAGGCGAGAAGTCTACCACTGAACTACCCTTGCACCCCTGGATACATTCTTTTAAAGCAATATTTCTCAAGCTATTTAAATTTTAGCAGTAACACCAATTTTTTTCCCATAACAAAATTTTAACTGGAACTTCAACACATTTAAAGAAAGCTGGAATGGTTGAAGCAGGTGTGGGAGACCTGGAGCTTTACACATCAACTTTCTCTACTTGTGTTTCCTCTTCTTTTAAGGAAAGAAGGATTTCCTTTTTAAGGAAATTTTAAGGATTCATCACTGAATCCCAGAAATTTATAGATTAGAGTTCACAAACTGCTGCTGTAAAAGGAGAATTACTGTGGAGATTTCAGGTAATGGGGAAAGGATTTAGGGAGAATAGGTCCAATTTCAGGTCTCCAGATCTCATCAGACGCACAGTTACCAACTCAGGCATGAAAGATGAGAAAATTTGATCAAGTGTTTTACCAACTGTGGTAGTTGGTTTCAGATGTCAACTTGGCCAGGTGAAGGTGCCTAGTTCTGTTGCTGTGGATGTGAACCAATGGCATGTGAACTTTATCTGTTGCTGATTACATCTGCAGTCAGCTGGGAGGCGTGCCTGCTGCAATGAATGATGTTTGATTTAATTGGCTGGTGCTTAAATGAAAGAGCTCAACGTAGCACAGCCCGAGTAGCTCAGCATACCTCATTTCAGCACTTGCAGCTTAGCCCAGGCCTTTGGAGATGCAGGAAAGAAACACCCCAGGGAAAGTTGTTGGAACCCAGAGGCCTGGAAAGAAGGCCTGCAGAGATTGTCCTGTGCCTTCCCATGTAAGAAAGAACCTCAGTTCAAAGTTAGCTGCCTTTCCTCTGAAGAACTATACAATTTTAACTAAATAAATCCCCTTTTATTAAAAGTCAATCCATCTCTGGTGTGTTACATTCTGGCAGCTAGCAAACTAGAACACCAACCATCTAAAAGTATATCAGCTTCAAATGAGAAGAGTGAAGAACTAATAAGGCTCTTCCATAATTATCTAGCTGTCATGTATAATCATCCTTTTCTCTAATGGGAGATGCTAATTTCAGTAATGGCTGCCCATGTATATGCCATGAATTAGAATTGGGAAGGTTCTCCAGCAGTGGGCATGTTCTTGGCAGCAGCTGCTCAGCAATGTGCATGCTTGAAATCCTAGTCCATTGTTCCAACTTCTGGCAGTATAGTCTCTTGGAATGTGCTCATTCACTAAGCATTCTCTTTGAATGCTATTTTTAATCTATGCCAGATAGAGGCATGACCCATGCATTTAGAGTAAAAAAAAATCTATCCTAATTAATTACATTAGAACAAATTTGTCTAGATCAGCTATCACTTATTACATATTATGTGTTGTTCATATTTATCAACAAATAAAGAGATTGTTCATTAAATATAATGTTTTTCATCATAGCATTTCTCTGTTGCTTTTGTTTGTCCTAAGGGAGAAGAAATGAAAACAATTTCAAAGCAGCCCAATATTAATATATATATAGTATATTTTCTTTTAGATTGAATCATGTCTCTACTTCACTGAGTTTTCGTCTTCATTTAGCTTACTTACTCCCTGATTACCAACCATTGGCCATGATTTTTTGTCCCATAGTCATTTAGCCTATTTCCATCCTACCCTTCTGCCTTTCTTCTTCTTCTCTGTTTTTGTTTTGCTCATTTGTTTAACAGTTCTTTGTTCAGAAGGAGATTAATAAACAATGGAAAAAGCTGTTAATGTGAGGTGTGTTAGGCATGGGCAATACATGAAGACATACAGACACCTGCAAAAGTACTTGCAAGGCATAAAATTAACTTAAGTCAACTATTTTAAAGAGGATAATTGGGAAAGAGGGCAAATGAGTTGGGGGGTCATAGATAAATGCGATTCACAGTTAAATGAAAAAAAGTTAAATGCACCAACAACTGGATTTTGTTAATATCATCCTATGGATGTCTACTAAAATGCAGACATATTTATTTTGGAATTAAGAATTCATGTAAATTTCACTCAGTTATAATAGTCTGATTTTTCTGTTTCTTGAGTGGGCTCATTTTTAAGAAGGAAATTAGAAAAATCTCACGAAATCTTGCATTAGCTGCTTGCTAATTGCCCACATGAGAGAGTCATTCCTGGCTCTTCACAATACCCTTAGGTCTCAAAGCCCCGTGTGAGATGCAATTGGAATAACAAACCACCCATATCTTTAATCACTTCCCCCATATTTCATCCTCTCTGTTCTAAAGGGCACCCTTTAGCTCCCAATGAAGCAAACACTTGTATTGGTTTAAGATTTTTATATTTTAAATATAAATATGAATATATTTAAAATATGATATACATTTTTTTCCTCCAGATCCAGTGGACCATTTATTTTATTTATTTATTTTAATTGAGCAGTTGTAGGCTTACAGAAAAGTCATACAGATACTATGGCATTCCCATGTATGTAATTATGCTATTAACTACAACCCATATTCTTTATTAGGGTTCTCCCCCTGTGTTGTACAGTTCTGTAGTTTTTTTTTTTTTTTAATTTGTTCTGGTAACATAGATACAACCTAGTCCTAGTATTGAAAAACTGCAATCTTCCTTTTCCCTGTTTCAGTTAATAAAATGTCTTGATGCAGGCATTGGAAAGAACAAAGAAACCTCTTGTACCTCAACTATCCTAAGAAGCATCCCTCTCCCCCACTTCCTTCTGAACCAGGATAATATGATTGAGAAAAATCAACGTATGAATCTGTGGAAAGCCAGGACGTTGGACCACTGCGAAACAGGTCTTTCTTTTATTGATTATCGTGGTATAGCATTATTATTAGAGATTGAGATCTTAGAGTTCATATTGTCAAACACTCTAATATCTTCTTAAAATTCCCTGATATCCTTTTCCTGACAGCCGTATTGCAAATGAGACTTTCTACTCTGCCCCGGCCCTCTGTCAAAATGAGGGCTTATACATGGTTATAAGCGCTCAGTTTAATTTTGGAAGGAGAGAACACAATTCCATGTTGTGGTAGGTATAATTTGGCCTCTTTTGTTCTTACATTTTCAATCATAATGAAAATACTTACAATAAAATTCTTCTAAAATCTTAATAGACCGCGTATGTCATTAGCATGATTGTCATTCATAAATTTTATAGCATTCTCTATTTTATAATGCTAAATGAAATGGAAATATTGTGTTTGCATTGTTAAATGCAACAAAATATTTCTAAATAGTATTAAATCCATTTTGCCTACTTGTCTTCAGTACATGATATGGATTATTTATTCTTTAAACTTAGGAATTGCATATTCTTTGGAACATAGAATAAACAAATTGAGTTGAAATTGACTCCCCTCCACTCTCCTAGAAATAACTGCTGTAAAGAAGACTATCATCAAAACTAATTTGCAGTAATGTGGCTCTTCGATGTTATAAATACATAAAATGCATTAAAGAAAGCTAATTGAATTTTAGAAGACTGCTTGCAATGCTCAGATCAGGTAGCATTCATATCAAATAACAGGAGCATTCTGAGCTAGAAAAGGAATCACGATGAGACAGAGAATGAAGTCCTTACAGATTTAAAGGGCACATATTCTTATAAAGAAGAAAGAAGAAGATTTTCAAACACAGTTAATTAGAATACATATGCACCTTCTTCAAGGAGTACTAAAAGCTTTCAAAATCAAGATATTCATTTCTGTAACTCTAGAAAGTAGGAGTGCCAGAAATTAGTGTTTCATAGGGATCATCATAGTCTGGGTGTTACTGGAGACTTATGCCCTGGAGCCTGTACTTCTTTTATCTTCTTAAACTCCCCTTAAAGGAAAAATTCCACAAAATCTTGCATTAACTGCTTGCTAATTGCCCACAAGATAGAGTCATTCCTGGCTCTTCACAATACCCTTAGGTCCCAAAGGTCTTCTTAAACTTCCCTTTGCAGAAGTATGGAAAACCTGATATCATGAACTCTTCCATATAAAATAATCAACAAGGCTGGATTAAAAATACATAACTCTTACTAAATCACCTGAAATGAATCCTTTGTAGCTGTGAAGTGAAGAGGAAGTGGAACTCTACATAAGTAAGATGCTTGCTTGACTTTGAGTCTCTACTGAAATTTAGTGACTGAAATTCTGCTTTAATGTACGTGCAGGGGTGTGGGGAGCAAGAGAAAAAACATATAAAGATACATACATATTGTATATGTATAAGTATAAAGATACATATTGACATGAGATCCCGTTTCAAAGCTGTGGCCCTAAAGGGATATAACTTCGATAAAATGATGAACTAGAGAGGAAGCTGCTCTGAAGAAGGGGACAGTAAGGAAACTGGAGAGAAATACATATGTTTGCCACATAGCTTCTAAACTAGAGTAACAAATAAAATCACAATCCAAAAGAAAGTAGTAACGAACAAAGAAATATTACAGAATATAGAAATATATGGAAATATAGAAAGCAAAAACTTCCTGATAGAAATATATCCATTCATGTCAAGAATCACAATAAACATTAACAGATGAAAATTGTCAGTTGAAATGAAAACTGACAGAAACGATCTTCATGATACCTACATGTCATTTACAAGTGATAACCCTAAAACATAAGGGAAAAAATGAATAAAAGACAGTTAATGGAGACATATACAAGATAAAAATAACAAAACCTTATCTTGCTGGAAATGGATAATATTGTACATGAATGCCATCAGGTAAAAACATTATTATAAATGAAGAGGGTAATTATATATGATAAAAACTTGCACTAGGAAGGTATAACAATCTAAACTTACATTAACTTAATGTAACCTGAGAAAATAGTAAGAAAAATTTAACAAAACTATCAGGAAAAAAATTGAGAAATCTATTTTCAAATTAACAGGTTTGACAATGGGTATATGTATATATATATATACACACACATATTATATGCTATAATATATAATATATAATTTATATATTATACATAATGCATTTGTATAATTATAAAATACCTACATAATTATACAAGGACTTGTATAATGTACTCACACAAGTATAATGTATTTGCATAATTATGTATTATGTTTAAATTATGTATAAAATAAAATTAACTTGGGAAAAAACAAAACATTTATATTATTTTTGGGTCAAAGGAGAAATCATAGTATAAATTAGAAAAGTATTAGAATTTGTCCTAAAGAAATTGCTATTCTGAAAAATACCTGGTTCATGCCTCCAGCTATTGTTACTTCCAGCTACATTTCATAAAATAGTTGTGCAGTTCTTGCAGGCTTCAGTAATGTCTACTCCCCAAATCCCTACCTCTGATTTTTATCACTTTTTCAAAAGCACTTTGAATAACATATACAAAATTATATATATATATACACACAATGTATCACATATATTTTATATTTTCTTTATAGTCTTAAGACAAATAAAAATTTAACAAATATCTGCTAATAGGTAACATTAGATAAGCATGTAGATAATGCCTTAGAGCTATTTACTCACCTCTGTCCTTAGTGTGCTGCTTTGAGCCTGTCATGGAACCCAGAAAAGCCACCTTCTTTAATCCTCATTCAATATTGCTAGAAGCAATCTTTTATTGTTTTCATGGAGATGTGGCCCACCCAATTGTGGGTGGTAACTTTTGATTAGATGGTTTCCATTCATTAGGGTGGGGCTGCTTACTAGAACCCTTTAAAAGGGACCATTTTGGAAAAAGCACAAAAGATACAGAGCCCACACAGCCAGAGGCCTTTAGAGCAGAAGGAAAATGCCCCCAGGAAGCCTTATGAAATGAGGAGAGAAACCTAGCAGATGTCACCATGTGCCTCCCAGCTAAGAGAGAAAACTTGAACTTCATAGCTATTCTTTGGAGTTAAGGTATCTTTCCCTGAATGCCTTAATTTGGACATTTTCATGGCCTTAGAACTATAAACTTGCAACTTACTAAATTCCCTTTATAAAAGCCCTTCCAATTCAGATATATTGCATTCCAAAAGCTTACAAACTAACACAGATTTGGTGTCAAAGAAATGGGGTGCTGCTACTGTTTGTAAACACCAAATATGTTGGAACAGCTTTTTAAATGTGTAAGGGGAAGATTCTTATAGAGTTGTGAGAAGCTTGACAGAAAAGGCCTAGAATGCTGTGAAGAGACTGTTGGTAGAATTCTGTACTGTACAGATACCTCTGATGAAGCTTTAAACAGAAATGATGAATGTGTCATTCCGAACTGGAAGGAAGGCATTCTTTGTAGATGGAAGAAAATTTGAGAGCAATGAACATGGATATTTAGCAGAAGAAATTTCCAAGCTAAATGTGGAAAATACAGTCTGGCTGCCCCTTGAACCTTATAGTAAAATGTGAGAAAAAAAGAGATAAGTTGAGAACTGAAGTTTGGGGTACAAAGAAAACAGAAATTGGTGTTATAGAAAGCTCTGGGCTTCCAAAAAAAGTGAGACCCTAGTGAATTGGGCCACATGTGAGGATTTATCCAAGCAAGGAAGTAGTCAGCCATTACAGGACAAGTGAGGATTGGAGGAGTTATCCAGAAGGATTTGTAGAAAGTCTTTTTGTCTGATGGGCATGGTCCCAGCGTATTGCATAGAAAGCCAACAAGATGTTGTGGGAGGTGGGCCACGGTGGCTCAGCAGGCAAGAATGCTCGCCTGCCATGCCAGAGGACCTGGGTTTGATTCCCGGTGTCTGCCCGTGTAAAAAAATATATATATAGTTGTGGAATCTGTATAAACTGAATCACTGCCAGTCTGGACTAAAAGGGACAGAAAAGAGACACACTAGAAGAAAAATAACTTTAGAACTATGGAAGCTAAGGTCCAAAGTGAAGAAAATTTGGGCTAGGAAAGCAAAACCATCTAAGCCCTTGGAGAGGGTGGGTTCACCCCAAAGGCAGAGGGTAAGCATTCCACCTTGCTTTTATGAAAGAGTTGCACTACAGGCCCTGGAGAGGGTGGAGCACGCTTCTTGGGGATTAGGGAGAGCCTGGCTGCCACCACATTGTTCTGGAGGGGTTGAGCATGTGTCCTGGAGATTGCAGAGAGCCTGGGTACAACCCCAATGTTTGGAGAGGATGGAGCTAAGAAAAGAGTTGTTCCCCCAATGTCCCCCAAGGTTGCTTTTGAAGAGAACCAGGCTGCTACATAGGCCCTTGGAAAGTGTGGGACTGCTTACACAGTAGGGGGCATGATCTAGTTTCTTTCCAGGGCGTTTGGCTGACTTTGGTCTACACAGTACCCTGGAAGAGAAAGTGAGCAGGAAAATACTATTTATATATTTGAAGTCTAAATTTAGAAAAATGTTTAACTTTACTGATATTGAGAATAAGGATTGCCAACAACACACTCACACAAATCATATGCCACATGGGCATACGTGAAGGTGCTCCAAGGAAAAGGCCTTTAACAGGCACAGAGCTAACTGTGGTACTTCACGCATTGATCACCCTCAGCAAACCATCAAAATGGCCCATTTACAGGGATTATGCCAGTTTACTTGGATTTATAGATTATATAATTTTAACTAAAATCAGTTAAATATTTATCTGTCGCTCACTGCATTTCAGAGTGAGCCCATCTTGAATATGTGGTGGAAATATATGGCTTAACTTAGTACATAACTTCAAAAAATGGTAGCTTAATCTACTAGGGAAAATAATGAAACAGTAAATATTGTGATTATATTTATGATAAATGTGAATATATGTTTAGACTGTGTAACCCCTGCTTTGATAAAATGTGTGCTATTATTCATAAAGCTCAAAATGAGTGAAGCCTGTGCCAGCTCCTGGAAGGTGTCAGTAGTCATTATCATTAAGCCTTAATCGAAAAGTTTTACAAGTGTCTTGGATATCTGGAAAAGAAAGCTCTCACCATGCCACATTTCCTTCTGCTGCAGTCTCCTTTTCTCTGCGGTGGGGTTCTCCCTTGGTTGGCAGCCTTTCGTACCTGCCATAGTGCAGACTAACAAAATCACGTTAGCCGCACAAAAAATCCATATGGCTAAAATAGGGAGAGGCTTACACCTGATAAAGAGAAATTTAATATTACAGCAGGAGTTCCCAGGTGAACCCCCTAGCAGATGGAAGAGAATGTCAGATGATCCCCTGGCCCAAATTAGTTTAGGACTTTGTGTGGCATACTCATCAAATATTATATTTGATTTTTCAGCTTCCATAATAAACTTAACTCAGTAATTGCCTCATATGTGTCCCCACCCACCAATAAGTGCAGAGATCCATATGCATCCTGTCAATATCTGCATCATTGGACTAATGTGGATACGTAGTATGTACTTCATAAAGTCTTTGTTGAAGGAATAAATTAATTACTTAATATTGCTTTCCAGCCTCTAGTAATGCTTTCAATGTCTATTCTCCTCTAGAATTTTGGTACCTAGTGTTTACTATAATAATCCAGATATTTATATAGTATAGAGATAATATATTTGAACTTGAAATTGTAGGAACTCAAATAATGTTTTATTTGGTTTTCTTCACATAAACTATTGAGTAATAATTTTTTCCTTAGACACTCATGTACTTTTATTAAACATTAATTATTCTATTTTTACTATCACATAATTTCATCCATTATTCTAACATATGCAAATTAATTTAGAACTCAGTACTATCTTCCAAAATTTAAGCTATCTTTCTTAGCTTGTGATACCTGAAAATATGTGCAAGTGAAAAACACATGTTGAATAGATCATAACTGAGGGCAGATTCTTTAGTGTGCCATAGAAGTCACTTTCCAGTTAGCCATCTGTCCATTATTTAGAGCTATTTGAATGGAGGCAAATTAACCTGCTCATTCCATACACATTTACCCATACTATTCATAAGCATGTTGGAAGATAAATTAATTTCATTCTAGATTTCAGATGCAGAATCTTAAAGACTATTTACTGAGTTAAACAGGGGAGTGGACCCTGATTAGAGTGTTGAAAACTTTTAAATAAATAAAACAAAAAACTACTGATGTTAATGGTGTAGAGAACACCATCTTATTGAAAAATAGCAAATCAGTAACTATGATACAAGATAGCATATATTGTTAAAGCATTAACCCTCTTATACTTAAAATCTGTGTAGTTTAAGAAATATTTCTTCACTTATATCTACATAGCACCTCATATATACATATTTTATCCAATAAACATGTTTTCCATATATTCTCATCTGTGTAAAAGAACTTGTCTAGTCTTGGTACATTTTATCATACTGCCATATTAAGAAAAAACAAGAACAAAACAATAACTTTATCCATTAGATAGCGCCACTGACTGAAATATGTGTTTTTAATGCCTTTCCATTTTTATATCTTCCAGTGTACATAGTAAAAATTGCATTTTTTTCCATTTCCCAATTCATTGACCTTTTATTCTCTTTTAGAATCTTATACTTTGAAATCCTCAAAACTCTTTTTAGAAGTCTGTCTTTTTACAGTCTAGAATATATGATGAACTGTTTCCAGAAGTCCCTTATGCTGGTTTGAAGCTGTTCTATACCTCAGAAAAGCCATGTTCTTTTTGTCTAGTCTCATGGGGACGAACCTATTGTTGGGTAGAACCTTTTGATTTTATTTTTCCATGGAGATGTGACCCTCTCCATTCAAGGAAGTTCTTAATCCACTTGCTGGAGTCCTTTAAGGGAGAGAAATTTTGGAGAGAGCTCAGAGCAGAGAGAAGCTAAGAGAAAAAGAAACCACCCCAGGAGAACATATAAGGAACCACAGGAGCTGAGAGAGATGTTTAAAATCAATCCAAGAGAGAAGGACCAGAAGACTTCAGCAACTAAGTACCTTCCCATGTGACAGAGGAATCCTGGACACCACCAGCCTTACTTCAGTGACGCATCCTCTTATTGATGCCTTAGTTTGGACATTGTTATGGTCTTAAAATTGTAAATTTGTAAATGAATAAATCCCCTTTGAAAAAGCCAACCCATTTCTAGTATATTGCATTCCGGCAGTTTTGGCAAACTGAAACAAACCCTAAAACCAGTGCGCTATAGTTCACTGGGCAAGTACACTTAGTCATTTTTACATTAACATTAGCATTAAATGATCCTTCAGATCATTCCAGCAACCAAAAAAACAGAATACCAAGCATATCAGTCTATGCCAGTGAGGAAGATAGTGGTAGCTGAATGTTCTGTTTGTGAAGCAGATGCTTTAGATATTCATCAAATTGCTCTTTCCTTCTTCTCCCAATTCATGTTTTAGTCCATGATGCTATTTTTGTTTCAGTTCAAGTACATCAATCATAAAATCTCTTCTGCATCGGATAAATTGTTATGTGGTAAATAGATAATGATTATGTAAATATTCTATCTTTGGCATATTTTTTGGTCTCATTTAAGTAGAATAGACCCTTTTCAAGTTCAGGGTTTCTTAGGGTTGAAATATCTTTACTCCTTAGCTCATTCGGTAGTATGTGGGTATTTTTTTGGTGTTCTAAATATTGGGAAAATGCCAGAAACGGTAAGGATGCATAGTGACTAAATCAAATAATAAAATAAATAAACAAATAAGGATTGCAGTGATGAAGGGGGAAATCATAATCAAGATAGATTTAATGAGATAAGTGGTAATTCTCTTACAGAAAAGAATGAATTTTCATTTCCAACAAGTGAAGAGTATATGCCTACTGAGAACATAAATAAGAAAAATCAAATACCCAAAATTGAGTGTGAGGAACACTTGTTCTTATCAGATAATGAACTGCATCTTGGTGATGAGAATAACAATGAGTCTATTACTGATGCAGAGATAACAGCAAAAGCAGAGTTGAAAATGGGGCCATTAAATAACTTCCACGTGAAAGAAAGAATCCATAAATTCTTCAAGATAATAAAAGGAAAATCTAAGGAAAAGAATGAACAGACTCAATAACAATGTCTTGAGAGAAAGACTGATATTTTAAAAGTTTTATTATTGGTATAGACATAGGACTGCTATGATTCAAGAATTTCTTTCTAATTTTAGTTCAAATCTGTGTGACTAATCTCAAACATACAATAAAGTAGTAAATCATGAGAGTTTCAAAAATGCTGTTAAATGAACCAACTGCTAATATTTTATTCTTCATTGCATCTACTAATCTTGTTGAAAAATTTGTTCAATATATGTCTAATTTACCTGAACTGAGAATTCTCAAATCTAAGAACTTGCTCTGTTAACATACTTTAAAAGTGAATGTATGCTATTTAAATAAAAGCACAAATTCAGAAAATATGCTCTGCACATAGATATGAATATAAAAAATATGAAATATGTGTGATTGCATGTGGAGAGTGATAAGACAGACTAATTTTCCTTCTTTCCTTGAGGAATACAGGAGAAAAAATCTCTATTAACAGGTAATGAAATCACAATTATTGTTTGACTGTGTGTGAAAGACAGTTGGTGAGAAAAATCCTGAGAAAGTAGATCAGGCATGTTCCTAAACTTTAAGAAACTGGAAGTCAAAATGTTCAGAAGAAAGGTAGCTAAGATTTCAAGGCTGGTGCTAGGTTCAGAATATTGAGAAGTATGGAGATCAAAACCAGTCTTACAAGGTCCAACTGTGATACCATATGGGGCAGCTTCCAGTCCCTGGTGAACTGTCAGTGTTTTGTTTACCCTCAAGTAAAAGTAGAAAGACCATCCCCCAAGCTTTCAAGAAGAGTTCTCCAACTCTTTTGTTTG
This sequence comes from Tamandua tetradactyla, assembly GCF_023851605.1. Classification (NCBI taxonomy): domain Eukaryota; kingdom Metazoa; phylum Chordata; class Mammalia; order Pilosa; family Myrmecophagidae; genus Tamandua; species Tamandua tetradactyla. The sequence goes on from NC_135331.1 coordinate 73,752,052, forward strand.
GTGTGGTATTGGTGTGGCCCAGACAAGTGGCTTGTTCTCTTATTCAAAGCAAAGTCCAAAAGCAAAGCATAAACTTCCCAGTTGACTCAGAGCTCCAAGTCAGACCTGTCATTTAAGGAGAAAGTGGTACTGGGGAAAATAAACCAACAAATAAACAAACTTATCCTCACAGCTACCAAAATTTATCAGCCCGGACTTTTCTTTTTAAAAAGCAAATGCGGGCAGGTCAGAGTGACTCAGCAGGCAGAATTCTCACTTACCATGCTGGAGACCAGGGTTCAATTCCCAGTACTTGCCCACGCAAAAAAAAAAAAAAAAAAACAAAGGCGGGCCTATTCAGATTGTTGCAGTTAAGTGAGGAAAAGAAACATAAACATGAGAATCCTGAGACAGGCTCTTTTCAGTCTGGAGCTCTCCATATTCACAGTATTTGGAAGAGGTTTTAAAGTTGAGATTATAAAAATAAAAGCAAGTTTTAGAAAAAAAGATTGAAACTACATTGTATAACATTTAACTTCCACATAAAAAATACAGGGCTAGTCATTGATCCTATTTCAATTTTTCTTCATTCAGGAAACCAGTGTCAGTTCTGGTACGATATGGATTCACCTTTTTATGGTTCTGAATAATCTACTCTGTGAGTTGCCTTGTTTCAAGACTCCTAGTGTTTTGTTTTTTGTTTTTTTTTTTAATTTGCAGACTGTTCTCCTTAAATAATATAATTACTTGAAGTTTGCTTTACTTACTTTGACGTAGAAGTGATTGATTTCCACAAAGGTTAGCCTCTTCCAATGATACGAATTTCTGATTGAGTATCTAAGTTTAATTGTATCAATCTGGCTCTATCTATCTACTGTGAAGGGACTTGCTGAGACGGGAGAGCCCTTTGACCCACGTCTCAGGTTTAGATGTCAAATGTAGGCATTTGATCTGATTTTTAAAATAAACTTTCTAATTATATGGTGGATAATAAAATACCAGTGCACTTAGCCCTATTTATGTATAGCAAATGCATGATTATATTAAATGTAAATATTTAAAATATTACACGATTTTGTAATGTCTCTGTTTTACCATTTCTTTTTCTTTTTAATTTTTAAAGTACCAAAAAGTTCTAGGAATTGAACACGCCCATGTTTTCTCAACTGCTGTTTGTATTTCTACATTTGTGCTTTCTGTCCTAATTTGTAGGTTCTGCGATTCTGCAATCAAGGGGAAAGTTATATTCCAACATTTAAGTGGTAAATGCAACCTACTGTTTGGATTTGAGATGACAAACTTTGCCATTGAGCAGTGCTACTCTACTCCCTATAATGACTTAAACCATCTCATTTCTGCAGCAACTGAAGCATTTTCCGGCTCGCTCACTATATACCCACATTTTGTGGGTATCAAAAGGAGAATTTTCACACCCTTTTTTGCTTCTCATTTGTCAAGAAAACTTATCTGTATATTGAGAAACAGAAGATAAATATTAGAAAGAAATTAATAATTTCCTAAAGTAAAGATATTTTAATTGTTCAGCTACTTATTCTGCATAGAAAATTCAGAAAATAAAATTTAGCAAAGAGAAAACTCACATGAAAGCCTGCAATTCTAATCCAACATCATTGGGTTCATTCTGGTCATCTCTGTTTCGTGTTGCACCTTTCTTTACTGACAGTGGGCAACCTGGCTTCCACTGTCCTCAGTATATTTCCTTCGCTTGCTCAGTCCCCCAGTAGGTACCAAAATTCTTGACCAGAAAGTCTCCTCTGCGGCCTTTCCAGGCCAAGTTCTTTCTAGCCCCCAGCCTATTTCAAGAGAGCAGCAGAATTCTGTGTGTGTTTTATTTTTATAATTGACCTTGTGGACTCTTGCCATATTCCCCGAATTCTGCCGTAACGGAGGATACTTGAATGTTGCCTGTTCATCAAAGAAAACTGAATGGGTATAAATTTCTGAGTTACTCTTTATTCTTTTAGAGAATCGTTCAATAATTGTATCTTCCTTACTTTTTTCCGTTTCTCCATGGATTACGTGTAGGATTTCATGTCTTATATTTGGTTATTAAGTTTCGAATTTACCTGGAAGAGAGCACATCATTTCGTACAACAAATTTGTTTTTCTTTCAGAAAAATTTTCCTCAATTAGATCTTCAAATATATTTTATTGTTTTATTTTTCTATTTTCTTCTTTAGAATCACATTTGGGTATGTGCTAGACTCACTTTGCCAATCTGTCATATTGAGCAATATCACCCAGTGTTTTTGTATTGTCTATGCGTTTTTGTATCTATGCTGTCTTTTACTATTTTGGCTATCTCCCAGGCTGATAGCTTCTTTGTCATTTGTATTCATTTGTGTAGTTGTTGTTGGTTCTAATATGGTTTACCCATTGCTTTTCTGAACTTCACTATTAGCTCATTTATTTCTTCATTTTTTTTGTCTGTCTTTTATGTCTCATTTAAGCATTATAATTTTACCTATTTTTTCAATCATTGCCGTCATAGAGAATCATTTGTACTTCTTTCCTGCTTCCTGTAGTAATTAAAATTCACATCTATTGAACTTTCAAGATGACCAGGAGCCATGAAATTACTTTGCTTTTATTATTTTTTTATTACTCACAATTAGTATTGTTAATGTATTATTTATAAGCCGAAGGACTCGAGGAACAGAAATTGTCCCTATCTTGGTTGGTGCTGGGACCCTTTCTACCTGGATCAGGAACTTGCTTAAGAACATTACGGAAAGAAGTGAGAAAAGCGAGTTCGTGTACATCAGAGATTTGATTCAGCATTTTGATTTCAACATTGCCTTATCAAATTTCTGTATCATTTGCCCTTGGGGCAAATCTCTCCATTTTCACATTTAGCACACGAAGGTGAAAAAATATAGGGTCTCTATATTTCAGTTTGGTAACTGCTACTTCCCTTCCCTTCTTCATCCCATCCTCACTGTTTCCATGTACTAATGCATAAGTAATAAAAATGATATGTCAGCTTGGTTCCTCATTTGGCTCACCTTCCCTGATGGTTTATTGTAGTACTAGGTCTTTCTTTATCGCTGGTTGGAAGGCAGACAGGCTGGCATAAGCCAGAACAGCCAGCTGAGGCCAAGATTTGAAAGACATGTATTGCTGATCATGTTGAAACAAACGGGAAGTAGTCTGAATTGCTGACCCCATGTAGCCATAAGGTCTGCCCTGGACTACTAATGCTCAGGTGAGAAAGAAACATTAATCTTGTCTAAGATACTGATTTTTTTGGCCTTAGTATAATAACTGAAGTTGTATCCTAATTGATATAATGGATAAATATTCTTATTGGTAAATCTTTTCACATACCCGTCATTATTTTCTTAGGTAAATTAATAATGATTGAATTGCTGATGCAGACTATAAACCTTTCTGTGGTTCAGTGGCAGTGAATTAGTTCAATTTAGATTTCCACAAGGAACTACTACAGGGTGTTACTAACTGTTCCGAATAAATCAAAGTTCAGAAAGAAACACAAGTGAAATTGTGGATCTTTGGGATATTTGATGGAGTATTCAGTGATGCCGAAAAACCAAAGGCACTCAAACTATGTGCCAAGTTCTAGAAGATATTAAAAGCTACTAGGAAAATACAAAACAAAAACAGTGTTCCATTAAAGCTACCATGGGTTTGCCAAGAACAATTTCTATACGGCTAACAATTTATGTACAAAACTCTTTGACTTCTCAAATAAATTATAAATATCTTGGAGATTTATTGTTGAGATTGAAGCTTTTAAAGTTTCTAAACACTAATTTACATTGAGTTTTGAAAGAGAAATAAGTTAGATATTTCTACCAAATATTATAAGGTCAGTCATGTAACTAGATTTAGTCAAATAAGTTATCATTTCATGTAGTATATCATTCTGTACAAAATGTGCTGAATAATAGTTTTGGGTTTAATTTGAAAAAAAATTTCCAGTAGTAAAATAACAGATGTAATTTGTTTTGATTAATTAAGATATCAATAACTTAAATGAAAATAGAGAAATCATATTTATCAAATTCATAGTTAAAACGCAAATAAAAATAAAAACAAACCAAGCCAAAACAAAATCTTGAGCATTAATTAATTAATGTAAGTGACAGAGACAAAAACCAAAGACTCTTGAGAGGTCAAAAACATTATATTAAAAAGAACAGAAAGAAATATATTCAATGGCAAAATAGTATATATTTTAACAACTTACATAGCGATTACTCAATAAGATGTTTAACTTGAATCAACAGATGTTTCATAGACTAAAGTCTGTGAAGAGTCCCCCAAATTACACCCAGTTGCAATAATTCGCCATATACAAGACTCAGTATAAAGTTGCAATCATGGCTAAGATTTATTAGGTCAAAGGGATATAAAGCAAAATCAGCAAAGGGAAAAAGGCGCATGGGGTGAATTCTGGACAAAACCAGTCTCAAGCATCCAAGACTCCTTTCCCAGTGAAGTCACAAAGAGCTTGTTTGATTTCCCCAGAAATGAATTGTGCCAACACATGCTAAATTTTGTCCACCAGGGAAGCTCAATTGAGACTCAATTTCAAGGTTTTTATTAAAGATTGGTCACATAGGCACCTTCAATGTATAAAAATTCCAGATTCCCAGAAGAAAAGCAGAAGATCAGCATAAATCATGTTTTTCCACAAACAATTTAGGCCCAGTGAGATGCTCTTATCAGTTCGTGTAATGACGGAACTCTCCTGAAATCCAAGTTCTTAGATGCCAACGAAGGTCAGCCATGAAATTAGATTCTTCTAGGGGTAGCAGTCTCAAGCCTTCTGTATTAACTCTTTTCTGCACAGAGAGTGATAGATGATCATGTATTTGTCTTTCTTTATTACAATGATGATCTTATATTTCAATTACATATATTACCTCTCTTACTTGACTACAATTTTTTTGAGTACCTCTTTGAATCCAAAACAACATTTATCATAGTGACTTATATTTGGTAAGAGTCCAATAAGATTTTTTTGAGTAAATGAATGGATAAATAAATGAGAAAATGAATTTGATAATTGTTAGTGCTAAAATAGATTTGTATTTTGGGGGTTTAAAGGAAAGAGCTGTTTTTAAAGAGGAATTAGACATGTTCAGGTTGGATCTCTTCAAAATGTAAACTAGTTTCAAAGGGTAAAATCTATCACTTAATATAAAATGAGTCTTTCTAATGGTGAGATCTGTCTGCAAACCAAAGCCTGTTCCTCGGATATCATGGGCTCAAACAACGCATATGAGTATTGAAATGGATGTTCTAGTTCATGTATTGGTTGTTGATTGTTAGGTTGGAGAAATTGGCCTTAAGGTCAATTTTGATGCCAAAAGCCTATGGTATCATGAATATGCCCTTCACTGTGGATCTTTGCTGTGCTCTTATTTTATGAGCAATGCAGACGAGTTTGAGGACAGCACAAAATAAAGTCCCAACGCAATACATATTTGCAAGTTAAAAGCAAGTACAGGGCTCCTGGTAGAGACTTTCCTACCACACAGAGCACAAAAAGCAATTTTGAAAAATATGTTATTTTGAAATGAACAATTGATGAACTAGTTTATTCATCAAAATTCAAGATAAATAATAAGGGGATGGTAGAAATCAGTGCAAGGGGCAAATTCTTGAAGACTGCATTGGCCATCTATTACTGCATAATGTTACCCATAAATTTAGTATATTAATACCATGAACATTTATGTTTTGATAGTTTCTATAGCTCAAGAAGTGGAAATGGGTCAGCTAGGGGGTTCTTAGCTAGAATTCTCTCATGAGGGCTCAGTTAAGGTAACTGGATTGCTGCTGCAGTCATCTGGAGACATGATGGAGGCTGGAGTAGTTTCCAGGATGGCTCACCACATGCCTGTTAGAGTGAAGCCTCATGTCATAACTCCCTGCTGCAGAAGGCCTCATTTCTTTACTATGTCCATCTCTCCATAGAGCTGATTGAGCAGCCTTACTTATGGCAGTTGGCTTCTCCTAAAAGAATAATCTAGAATGAGGAGGAAGCCATGATCCTTTTTATGATGCAGTTTCAGAAGTGACACACAGGCACTTCAGCCATGTTAGATTTGTTAGAATCCAGCAAAATCTAGGTGCAGCCCATTTGTAAGGGGAAGAGATTAATCTCCTCCTGTGGAAGAGAGGAATTAAAAAAAAAATAGTGGACAGTTTAGAACCATCACAAAGATATTCTACTGGGATAAGTTGTGGCAATATTTCTATTTATAATTTTCATGGTAGTGCCACTGTCCAATAGTAGAAATGTAGTCTCTAATTTTAGGAGTTCACTAGTTTTGACATGAAACAATTTTTGATAACTTTAAAAGTTAGGATATTCATGTCTTTTTAAAGTCTTAAAATACTTATTATTCTGATATTTTCTGAATCAAAGTCACATAAAATGTAAAAATAAAAATGTACCCACTAGCAGAGGGGAAATGTATAGCAACACTTATTTTGACGCAAAATATAATATCCCTCTCAGAGACCTATGGAATGCCAATCTGAAGAGAAGATGGATCAATTTACTAAATCATCCAATATCTGACTCAAAGGTAAGAACACATTGTGGGGGAACAAAATTGTCTCACTAAGAACCCTGAAAATTAGTCCCATGGAGAGAAGAGAGTCTAAACTAGTGATTCTAACAGTTTGTTGGGCAAGGTTTGTTTCTGCCTCGTGAGTCTGAGGCTGGAAGTCCTGTGAAGCTTAGCCTATCCAGCTCACTGTTCTGCTTTGGAGAATAGGGAGAAGTAGATTATAAACTAAAGGAATTGTGATATATTAATCCCAAACTTGGGGAACCCTGGGTCTAGGCAGGACACAGATAATCAGGAATTCCACCACAGAGTCTAAAAATGCCCAGGGCAGTAAACAGTTCAAAGCATGCAGACACAGAAACATCAGAAACAGCCTAAGTAGCAGGCTTTCTGCCTCGCTTTTGGAAGTAGGACTATCCCTCTCTTCCAGATTGGTAAAGCCACAGATTTTTCTAAAAAATTGCAGAATATGAGAATCAAGACAAAGATAAAGGACTTCCTGCAACTAATGTTAATGGATTCTTATGCATTAGAAATGTAAAAGATCCATGAGCAGATTTGTAGTCTGAGACAATGAAGTATAGGGTTATATTATTACATTGTAACAGTTCGTCAGGTAATGTGATGAGGTAACATCATAACATGAACACTGTATTAGGAGGTCTTCAAAAATGGTTTTCAAGCTATAAACAAAAATCTACCAAATATATGGAGGAAACAGGTTTTTGGTGAATTTAGCTGACTTTATTCTCTTGTGTTAATCGTGTGTTACCCTTGAGTATATTTGAGGTAAGAAAGAGATTAAGATTCTGTTTTCTTCTTTATACAAACTTAAAGGTCTGCATGAGGCCTGTCATGAAGAACTCAAGGAAGATAATTAGTTATAATTTACCATTCAAGTGTAAGGAAAAGAGGAAAACGTACAATTAAGAAAACCACTTGAATTAACTATGGAGCCTATTCCTAATGACTATATAACTGGTTTAACCTCTGGATTTCCTTCTTGTTTTTCCAGCTTATTGCAGGAGTGTGCAACATTAGGGAAACCTGCACATGAATGAAATTGCTGAATCAGTTATGCTATTTTAACAGCACATCCAGTGATCTGAATAACTGACAATATACTTTAATTCTTAAGTAAAACCATAAATATTCATAATAGACTAAGTCTTTGCACAAAAAATAAATTGGAGGATTTGGTCATGTTCTGATATTTCAGGCCAGAAAATTAAACAAAGATAGAATTTTGGTTTGATAAATTCAGATAATATAGATCAAGGGAAATGTTTTCTCTTGAATTATTTTGATATTTTCTTTCATCCTTTATTTCAGTTTCAGTTCAATTCAATAAACATCAGTGTCTTGTACGAAGCATTTCAGTAGACACTGTAGGGGATGTAGAGAGGAATGACTTAATTTTCACCAGGAAGAGATGGAAACTGGGAGCGAGTAGAAATGGTTACCCTTTGTTGAGAACACACTATATACAGCTGTACTAACCACTCAGCACACATTTTGTCTTCTTAAGCCAGCAGCTTCCACTCTTCCTAAAAGTCATTATTAGTTAAGTATTATTTTTTTCCCATTATCATGAGCAAAACCCTTAGAACTTGAGAATTTATGTAACTGAACTAAGAAAGCTACATGCCCAATAAGTGGCTAAGGCTGGATTCAAATTCAAATCACTCAGATTCCAGAATTGACAGTGGACAGTTAATATCATAATGACAGACAAGCCAACTGTATGTGGCTACATCTTTAGGGTAAACATTCTTTTAATATTTAGATATTTAATTAAAATTCATTATCCCAGCTCTCCTAATTTATGAAACTTGTGAACTATGTGGGCAATATGCAAATACATTTTTGATGTGTTGTTACTATTGTTTATATTTCGGTGAAATGCTTCTGATACACGTAATGTACAATCCTGGGGTTCTGTGTAATTCCCTGATCATGACATTCATTTTGTCTACACTCCCATTTTATTTCCATACCATATAGATACTGGGCACTGAAACAAACAAACAAAAATCAACCATTTTTAGCTAAGTAAATTTGGGAAGTTAAAAGTGAGGTTCATGGGCCAAATGACAACCCTGGGATGAACCATCTGAATTATTTATAAAAATGTTTTACCCAATAAATGATTACAAACAAAAGAGTAAATGAAAGGGATCAAGCCACATCTCTGCCTCTGCCATTGTGTAACTAACTGCCTCCAGCTGTTGTGCCAGCAATTTTAGATCAATAGTTGTGGTCATCGATGCAGAACACAAATAATTATTTAATTTTTATTTCCTTGAGTTTAATTCCAATTGAATTTTGTCATAAAGCCAAGAACATTATGAAGAATCACTGCTATAAAAGAAAAGAGTATAACTAAGGTAGTCTTCTGATTTAGATTCATAATGGTCTTATGCCACCTGTGGATAACTCACCTCACCATGGTTACCAGGGAATTTATTCATGCAACCCCGCATACATAGGGACACTTCTCCTTATAGTCTGGGACAGACTCAGAGACTTGGATGTTCCTGACAGGTACAATCCTTTTTGGTGCTCCAAAAAGCTCAGAACACATTTAAGCATATTTTCTTTGTATGTGTGTATCTTTATTACATAACATAAAATACATCGCCCACAACATGACTCCATACAAAATCAACTGTCCTGAAATACAAAACAGTTATATAGGTTCAATGATTTTATTCTCAAAAAGTTCAGCAAAGAAAAAGTAGCACCAACACAGCAACTATATACAATACAAGCAAGAAACTAACTTGAACCGATGTGGACTGTAAAATATTAGTATTATATATTTATTCGGTATAAGGTAGTCTAAATGATATTTTTGATGATTTCGGTCTTCCTTTTGCATTTTCTGCATGGTATAGGGGGACCTTTAAGTGTTCATCAAAGTCCAATATCCATGTTTCCATAGTTGCCACATTATGTCCAGGTATATGTTTGCTCCTGGAACACATTCTATGCTCTCATGTGAAGTTAGGTGTGGTTGTGTGACTAAACTCTCACCAGCAGAATGCGAGTGAAAGTCATGTGCCTCTGGGATTTTGGATGTGGGATTCATCTCGCATATGTTCAATTTCCCCTTCCTGTTGGCAGTAACATGGATGAGGCAGTGTCTCTGCTTCTACCATGAGAAGATACCGATATTGTAGGAGCGAATGAAGCATCAGAAGGGTAGAAGTCTGGCTTTCCGACGTAGCAGAGCTGGGAGCTGGACCTTCAGTTTAAGGCTACTATAGAAAAGAGAGGGAAAAACATTGGCCTTTCTTGTAGCTACGTATTTGGGGTCACTATTGCAGCAGCTTCTCTCCCACCATAACTAACGCACATGGGAAAGTTCTTTCTTTAACTTCTAATTTTCTAAAGGACAAAATAAGGATATTGAGCTAGATGTTCTTTAAAGTGTCATCCAATCTTAATAATCCATGATATAGATTATTTTATTCTATTATATTTTATTCTATGATCTTTTCTTAAGAAGCTGGAAAAATAAGACCTGGAAGAGGTAATCAATGAAGTAATTGCTGTACAAACATATTATAAAGCAATGATCAAAGTTTTAAAATCAAATACAGATAAATATTCATGTGGTTTTGATAGAACCTGATTCATTTGCATTCCTTCAGCTGAACAGAGAAAATCCTGCAGAGGTTCCACAGGGGGACAAGTTTTAATTATTTATAATCACACCCTTCTCCTTAGTGCCTTAAGAAACTGAGCATTGTGATGCTGTGGGGGGGGGGGAATGAGACAGAAAAAATGATGGAGAATATATGAAATAATTCAAGAATGAGAAGCTCTGGGACTGTTCTGAAGGCAAAAGTAGGATCAGAAGTAACATGACTTGTGCTTTCGGGGAAGACAACTCATAGTTGAGCATCAACAAAGACACTTATTGTAATTATGTGACCTTGAGTAAGTTACACAACTTTTACAAATCTCAATTTCCTCATATGTAAAATCGGTATGAAGATGGGCTTCACCTCAGAGTACTGTTGTCAGGATTAAATGAGAAAATGTATGTAAAGTACTGAAGTTGACAAGCTCTAGTAAGTACCTAATAAATGCTAACTATTGTTGTTATAATAGGTGTTTATTATTATTATTGAAGTTGTCAAGGAACTTACATGTCTTGATAATGGAAAACCAGGTGATTTGTTACCCTGACAGCTTGTGGGGAGAGGTTCAGTTCTGCCTCATGGTGAAGATAAGCCTGGAAGTCCAAGTAAATGCAAATACCAAGTAAAAAGAAAAAGATGGTCTCTGTCTTCAAGGGATTTGAAATTAGCTTGATGAAATGAGAGTCAAATATGAAAACTCATTTCGTGATTAAGTGACAGAACAGAAATTGGTACTTCCTAGAGATGCAGTAGTCAAAAGGAGAAGGCAGTGTGAACTGTAATGGCTTTGGTGGAAAAAATTATGTTGAAAGTCTGAGATAAGGATAATAAAGGTTTGAGGCTTACTATGTGTTATCCATTATACCGAGAGCTTTATGGACTTTGCTCACTTAATCCTCACAAGAATATTAAAAGAGTACTTTTACCATCTCTGTTTAACAGATGAGTCAACTGGAGCACAGAGAACTCAAAAAACTTGCCCAAAGGTTCAGGTGGTATGAGATGGAAGCTGAATGGGAACTGGCAAAGTTGAATGGAACCTAGCTCTCTGAAAATCAGTTCTTAGAAAAGATTGACAAATGAATGAAAAGAGTATGCCACTCCAAATTGTGAAGAAAATCAACAAATTCAAGAAAGAAGAGTTTGAGTATAACCTACATCTCAATCAGAGAGGAAACAGCAGCGACTAAAAATTGTGGGTACTGACTTGTTAAATCCTGTGAATTTACATACAGAAAATTCTATTTTAATATGAAGGAATGTCATTTTCATAGAAGCCTTGAAATTATATTTTAATCATTAGCCAGTTTTTTTTTAATTAAAATCATATCCATGTAAATCTAATCCCTGGTAGACCTGACATTAAGCAAATGTAGTTTTCTCCTTAGAGTTTCTGTGTAAAGAATGGAGCCTGGAGACAGATCAGTAAGTTTACCATGCTTTAATAGAACTGACATTAAAACATTTCCCACTTTTTAGCCAGTAGCCCATTTAAAAAGATGTTTCTACATGAATACCATATATTGAAAAATATAAGAATTTTTTTTGGAGAAGAATTGATAAGCTCAAAAAATATTACACAAGTTTGACATGAAGTATCTCTTGTATAATGAAATCCTAGCAAAATTAACTGAAGTTAATTTTAAAAATCAAACATACAAGAGAAGGGAAATAGCACCAGTGTCAGTTTTGGCAATAGTTTTACAGTTAAAAATTTAAGCAGTGAGTCTTGGCATCCAAAAAAGAGTTTGAACATCAACACAGTTCTTAAAAGAGCTGACCAAATGACAATTGAGTTGTAGGAATTCTGCTGACTTTCCATGTAAGAAATATCTTCAACTGAGAGAAGTGCATATTCTTTTACGTCCTTCATGTGTTACCTTAATAATTTAAAAATCATATTCCATTTAAAAATTTTCTCAAATAATGAGTCTGTTGATTGAAAAAATGTGAATTGGTATTTGGTAACAAGGTTTAAAATGTAGTTGTTTTAAAAGTAATTATGGTTCTATCAGTATGGGGTAAGTCTTCTTTCATTTGATAAAGATAACCCAGCATGCCCAATCATATTTTCAAAGTAGAAATGATTATATATCAGCACACCTCTGTTAAATTAAAACAACAACAAAAAAATTGAATATGCCAAAATTAACCATGTTCATATTCCTACTTGGATGAGTTTTCATAAATATCAAACTGAGATATTTTCACCAGCATTCATCAGTTACTCATAATTTAAATGAATGGAATATCTCTAGTCCATCTTTGCTCTTGCTATTGTGTTTAAATTGTCATGTCAGCCTAGTTATGATCCTTCCACTATTTAACATTAAACCTGTATTTTCAAAAGAGATGGAGTAATTCATTCAAAACTTGTGTTAGGCTCTAGGCCAAGAGCTGAACAAGGCTGCTATGATCCCTGCTCATATGAAGCTTACAATCTACTGCACACATGTATTCTAATAGTTACTTTATAGATCAATAATTTAAAAAGACTCATAATAATAAGATGGTAAACTTTGAATGGCTTAAGTAGAAATTTTCCTGAGTCAATTATATATCTATACTTCCAAAGGTATAATAGAAAATCATTATTAGGGAATTTTCATTTCCTTTTAATTTTTCTTTTAACTTTTGGATCAAAGAATTGGAGTTTTAAACTTCCCCACTCTGATTTCATTTCATGGGAGTTACCTGAATACAAAGGTGCTTAGAGAAAACAGAGATGTTTAGAGGGATCTGCATTTGAGTTCAGTCCAGAATTCTTTAGACTTATTGAAATTTATGAAATGCACATATAAATGCTGAATTCTCATAACCAAGAATAAGTGCTCAGAAAAGTCTTTAGCACTTGCAAAACATGTCAATCATGTACTTTACTACTTATAAATGTTTCTATTCATGTTATTCCAAACAATGGAGAACCACAAACTAAACTTAAGCTGTGAGTAAAACTTTCAGTAATTCTAGTTGTTATATTCCGAAATGTATGCCATTCTTTAAAATAGCCATTTTTAAAAACAACAACAACAAAAAAATTTGTTGAATCCAGATGTTTGGTATTTCAAAAATAACTTCTATTTTTTCTTTCCAGATACACAATTTAAGAAAATTTACTTTACTGATCAAAAAAAATTGATTGATTTGTTCTTTGCACAAAAGAGGCAGTTGTTAGTGTTTATCAAGACACAAAGAATGCAGAAGAGGCTTTCGGGGTGAGAAGAGGATGTGTGTACCTTAGGTTCCTCTTTATTATTTATACAACTTTCGGCAAAATCTCCAAACAGAATTCTTTCTGCTTTCTTTGTTCCATTCTAATCACTATTTCACATTTTCTTGTTGCCCTGACTTTCTATCATTCCGTTATTCATTTAGCCATCCTGAAATGTAACGACTTTTATCATTCTCCAATTAAGTTATGTGAGGGGAGACTCTAACTCAATTAGCATACATCATGCTGAGAGCACTTTATATATTTCAAACACTGCTAACACATTCCTGTTTCATGTTGGTTAATAGCAAAGCAGTTAGCAATTCTTAAGGATTATTCTCCTGAGGTCTCCCTTTTTCTTTTTTATATCGAAGATGCTACCATTTTTTTTACTCACCTAATCAAATCTATGAAACTACAGTATATTTACTTCTTAAAGACTGATATTCTATAAAGAAATAGAAAATTTATTAGTATTTGGCCTTTCTAGATTTGCAGGAAATATACAGACTGTTGAAGAATTTATTAACTTTTTCTCTTGGCCTTATAACAAAAATCTTGAAAATTACTAGGATGAGGAAAGGTTCACCATATATAAGTAAAAATGCTGAATTTTAAATATCCTCATACACAATATTAGAAATCAAACAGGTGACTCATATTTAAAAAAATAGGTTACAAAATAGAGGGACTGAAAAGTTTGATTTCTAGTTGGATTGGATTCTCAATTGTGAAATGATAACAGTGGAAAATCATCTTTGTCAAAGGGTTTATGTTCTACAGTCACAAAAGCCTATTAATGTACTTAGGTTTTAGTAAGACATGTTCTAATAAGTCATAACAGTTCCTAATTGTAAAGACTCCAAAACAATTTCAATCTACAACTTAAAACTTATGTGCCAAAATAAACTAATTGAATAATCTAAATGCGTCATTCATAGTGTAAAAGAGTCTTAGAAACAATATTTATGAAAAGCAGAGAACTATTCTTAGGTTTAGAATGATCATCCCTAACTTGTTTGTCTTGGTAAGGCACTTTCCTGTAAGGGGATTTTAGCATTGCTATGCTATGCGACTGCAGGAGGCACCATTTAGGGGCCCGTTCAAAGTACCAAGTGGAAACCTTCTGGGCTTGACCATTATGACCTGCAATTTCCATACCTGGCCACCTTCTGGTGTTTATAAGACTGATGGACCCCGGATCTGCTGTTCCTGAGTATGACTGTAGCTGTATATTACTGTTCTAGTTTGCTAGCTGCTAGAATGCAATATACCAGAAATGGAAAGGTTTTTTAAAAAGGGGAAATTAACATGTTGCTAGTTTACAGTTCTAAGGCTGACAAAATGTCCCAATTCAAGCAAGTCTATAAAAATGTCCAAATTAAGGCAGCAACACGAGGTTACCTTCACTCAAGAAAGGCCAATGAAGTTCAAGGTTTCTCTCTCACCTGGAAAGGCACATGGCTATCCTGGTGATGTGTGCTAGTTTTCTCTCCTGGCTTCTTGTTTCGTGAAGCTCCCCCAGTGGCATTTTCCTTCTTCATCTCAAAAGATCTCTGACTGTGTGGGCTTTCAGCCTTGTGGATCTCTCTCTTGGAATTTCTTGACTTTTCCAAAATGTTTCCTCTTTCAAAGGAGTCCAATAAACTAATCAAGACCTAATTGGAATGGGTGGAGTCACATCTCCCTCTATTCAAAAGTTCATACCCACAATTGGCTGAATCATATCTCCATGGAGATAACCTAATCAGGTTTCCATCCTACATTTCTGAGTGGGTAATAAGGGAAGGAGTTGCTCCCGCAAGATTGATTAGGATTAAAACATGGCTTTTCTGGGGCACATAATCCTTTCAAACCAGCACAATTGCAAAGACTCCCAGGGGCAGCTACGTAATTTGCAGGGCTCATTCCAAAATGAAAATGCTGGGCTTCTTATTAAAAAACAAATAGACAAGCAAATGAAAAACAGGAAAAACATGTTTCCCTTTCCTTCACAGTCTCTCTGTAAACCTATCACAATGTTTTTTAAAAAAATTCTATTTACTGCTTCACTCCCTAGGGCACAGAAGAACTCACATGATGAGTGCAGCCCTCACAGGTGCCCAAGGCCAAAACCTGCAAATATCATGCCCGACCTCACCTCTCTGTGTTTGTGGCCCAGGCCCTTGTCGACATCAGAGGGTAGCAGAAATAGAGAGAAGGGAATAGGGGCAAGATGGCCAAGAACCCATCCGGGGAAGGCAGCAAGACATGAGTCTGCATGTGAGGCTATGCTTTGTTGTATCATTCAGTTTCACTTATAAAACATAAATTAAGAGATAAAATTATTAATTAATTTACCTTCAAAACATTAAATCCCGAGAGTGTACCTGTCTGTGAAGGGCCCTGTGTATTGATTTCATACCCATCTGGTTGGCCCTGGTGGTTACACAATTTATTATCCAAACCAGAAAATTTTTTTCTAATGAAAAAGGGCCTGTTAATAGTCATGCTGGGACATGAAGCATTAGCCAGCCAGATTCTTATGGGAACAAATGTGATGAGTAGTCGTTCCATAGAAAAGACAGTTCAAATTGGCTTAAAGATGACAAATTCTTGCATTTCCATGAATGAAAGTCCGGGGCTAGGGTTGGCTTCAATATTGATCTTATCCAAAGATTCCTGCTCCATTTCTGCAGGGTTTTTGTTACTCTTCTCCCCTTCAAGTCCTTTTATCTTAAGGCAGGTAATTATGATAGTTACAGGAGC
Source organism: Tamandua tetradactyla (assembly GCF_023851605.1). Lineage (NCBI taxonomy): Eukaryota > Metazoa > Chordata > Mammalia > Pilosa > Myrmecophagidae > Tamandua > Tamandua tetradactyla. Next base: position 73,768,209 of record NC_135331.1, read on the forward strand.
TCCAGTTCTCAAAAATTTAAGAACAATACCTAAAAGAATAGTAAAGTTCTCTGACATCCCTACCACTTTCATTTCCAGAACAGAAATATTTCATTCTAGAAACCTCATTAGACTCCTCGTTGAGTTGCATTGACTTGAATGGAATCACATGTCCATTTCTGAACCAATTATTAGTGTCAAAGGAAACTGTGCTAATGATAAGCCAATCACCACTGGTTTTGGAGATGAGAGGGAGGCCAGTACAAGATCTTCGTGGAACACTGTGAATCTCTAAGGAAATCAGGTTTATGTTAAGGAAATCCCTATAAGCAGCAGGAGTATGGATGAGGAAGAGTCAACACGTAGATGACACAGGGATTCCCTGGGTGAGCAGAGACCATGAGTCCTGACCACACGCTCTGTCACTTTTGGGCACAGCCAAGCCAGATGGACACAGTTTTCGGACGCTTCTAGTCTTCATAACATGAACTCTCAGGTTTCCTATGCTTTGCTGCTGCTAAGATCACTTGCTACTCACTCCACAAACTAAAGGATCAGCCATAAAAAAATACTTGAAATTGTTCAAATGTGTGATGCTCTATTATTTTTGTGCTACATCTAAATCTCCCAACACCTACTGAACATTTAAAACCTATGTATTAAATTAATAGAGATTAAAGTATTCGAAATGGAAAGTAGCATTACATTTTGATAAACACTTATGAGGATAGAACCTTTTCAAACCTACATGTATCTAACAAAATAATTAAACTATATAAGGAAAAACTGATAAAATTATAGGGAGAATGGACAATTCTATTATAACAGTGCTGGTCAAATCTCTCCAAATCTAGTAATAGATGAAATGTATTTTCAATTAAAATTCCTCCCGAATATTTCTCTGTTTCTAAAATATATATGTCACAGCAGTGGGCCAAGAAAAGCCAGGACACTCTTGAAAAAAATAAAAACTAAAGTAAAACAACTCATTCCACTGGATTAAAGATTCACTTCCAAGTTATAGTAAAACAGTGATAGAAAAATTGACCAACATAACCTAATACAGTCAGATAGTTGGCTACAGCGGTACTGCAAATCCCTTGGGATAGCATGGATCTTTTTGAAAAATTATGCTGACATAATTAATTATCTAATAAGGGGCAAAAGAAATAAAATTAAATGCTTAGTTTACTCTGTACACAGACATCTATTCCAGATGGAGTAAGTGACAGCAAGGTAAAACTCTGAAATACTTAAACAAAAACAAAAGCAAAAAAAAATAGGAAAATATCTTTAAAACTTTAGGATGGATTCCCTAAACAATCTAGCAAAAGAATCCACCATAAAATGTTGACCGTTTTGTCTACTTAAAAATTAACAACCTCTGTTTAAAAAAGACACCGTAAAGAAAATGAAAACAGGATCCAAAAACTTGGAATATGTATTTTCAATAAGGAATTATTATCAAAATGCATAAAGGGCTCTTCCAAATAGGTATGAAAAAGATAATAATAAAATGGGGCAGGATGAAAGATTAATATAAGCCTTGCTACAAAGAAGGTATGGCGAATAAACATAGGAAAGGATGTTCAATCTCATCAGTAATCAGAACAATGAAAATTAAAATGAAACGAGGTATCATTTTTCACCCACAGACTGACAATACAAACTATTGAAGAGGATGTTGTGCAGGGGTAGCTGATAGAGCTTTTTTTTTTAAAGCAATTTATTGAGATATATCACATATCATACAATCCAACCAAAGTGTACAGTGTCTTAGTATAATCACAGATTTGTGCGTTCATCACCACAATCAATTTTAGGACATTTTTATTACTCCAAAAAGAGAACACAATACCCCTTAGTAGTCACCTTTCAATCCTTCTATCCTTCTCCAACCCTACGTAGCCACTAATCTAATTCTGTGATTTATTTAAATTTTACACAAATGGAATCATATCATATGTAGTACTCTGTCTGATTTCTTTCACATTGCATGATATATTTTAATTTTTTTAATTAGAGAAGTTGTAGATTTTACACAAAAGTCATATAAAATACAACATTTCCAAGTACCCCCTATTGTTGACACTTTGCATTAGTGTGATACCTTTGATATAACCAAGGAAACAATATTAAAATATTACTGTTAACTATAGCTCATAGTTTGCATCAGGTGTGTTCTTCCCTTATGCCACTCTATTTTTCTTTTTTTTCAGGGTGGGGGTAGAAGAAAATAATATATTCACGATCTTGCAAGAATGGACACACAACTAAAATACGGTTAGTGCGCCAAGCAATATATATGCCACCCTATTTTTAACACCTTGAAATAGATGCACATTTGTCATAATTCATGACAAATTTATTCAATTAAACCCAGTCCATCATCCATAACACTGTCCACTTTGTTATACAGTTTGTGTTTTATACTTTAGCTTTCCTACTACTAACACTTTAACCACTTCAAATACATAATTCAGTGCTATTGATTACACTCACATTAATGTACTACCATCGTTGTTATCCATTTCCAAACATTTATAATCAACCTAACTAGAAATTCTGCACAGAATAAGCAGCAGCTCCTCCTTCTCTACCTCCAGTCTATCTTTGGGAAAGTTTTAACTTTATGAGTTTGCTTATTATACTTAGTTCATATTAGTGAGATAGTACAGCATTTTTCCTTTTGTGTCTGACTTACTTCACTCAATCTATGTCCTCAGGATTTATCCATGTGTTGCATGCATTAATACTTCCTTGCTTTTAATAGCTGAATTAAACATACATTCCATTGTATGTATAAACCAAATTTTGTTGATCTAATTTTTGGTCACTGCACATTTGGCTTGCTTCCATGTTTTGGCAATTGTGAATAATGCTGCTGTGAACCTCAGTGTGTTAATGGCTATTCATATACCTGCTTTCAGTTTTTCTGGATTTCTTTATATATATACTCAATAGAGGGATTGTCAGAAGATATGGCAATTCTATACCTAACTTCTTGAGAAACCACACAAACTGTCTTCCATAGCATTTGGAAAATTGGACATTCTGATTAGCAATGAATGAATGTTCTTGTTTCTCTATATCCTCTCCAACACTTGTAGTTTTTTGCTTTTTAAAAATAATGGTCATTTTAGTAAGTGTGAAATGATTTCTCATTAATTTGATTTTTGCATTCCCACGTAGCTTCATAATAATACGTTAAAGTCAGAAAGTGTGAGTCGTCGAACTTCATTATTTTTCAAGATTTTTAGGCTATTTGGGGTTCCTTATCATTCCAAGTAAATTTTATAATAGGCTTTTCCATTTCTGCCAAGTATATAGAAACAGTACTGATTTTTCCATGTGGATCTTGTATCCTGCCAATTTGTTGAACTTATTTATTATATCTAGTAGTTTTGTTGTAGATTTTTTTGGATTTTTGATATATAGGGTCATGTCATCTGCAAATACTGAAAGTCTTATTTCTTTCTTTCCAATTCAGATGCCTCTTATTTCTTTTTCTCACCTAACTGCCTGGCTAGAACCTCCAGCACAATGTTGAATAAAAGCAGTGGCAGTTTACATTCCTCCCTTGTTCTGGATCCCAGAGAGAAAGCTTTCAGTCTGTCACTATGGTGTGCGATGCTAGCTGTGAGTTTTTCATATATGCCCTTCATCATGTTGAGGAAGTTTTCTTCTTCTCTTATTTGTCAAAGTGTTTTTATCAAGAAAGGATGCCGGATTTCATCAAATGTCTTTTCTGTGTCAATCGAGATGATCATGTTTTTCCCCCTTTGGTTTGTTCATGTGGTATATTACATTAATTGATTTTCTTATGGTGAACCACACTGTATATTGGGGATAAAACCCATTTGATCATGATGTAAAATTCTTTTAATGTGTGATTGGATTCAATTTGCAAGTATTTTACTGAGGATTTTTGCATCTATATTCATTAGAGCAATTGGTCTGTAATTTTTTTTTCTTGTAGTATCTTTATCTGGCTATGATATTAGGGTGATATTGGTTTCATAGAATAAGACAGTGTTCTCTCCTTTTCGATTTTATGGAAGACTTTGAGTAGAATTGCTATTACAGCATTTGGGAATGAGTGGTAGAATTCACCTGTGAATCCATCTGGTCCTGGGCATTTCTTTCTTGGGAAGTTTTTGATGACTGATTTAATCTCTTTATCTGTAATTGGTCTCTTGAGGTCTTCTATTTCTTCTACAGTCAGTGTAAGTTACTTTTATGTTTCTAGGTATTTGTCCCCTTCATTTAAGTTGTTTAATTTGTTGGCATGCACTTGTTCATTGTCTCCTTCTGTATTAGCTAAGGTTCTCTAGTGAAACAGAATCAGCAGGAGATATCCATAAATGTAAATTTTATAAAGGTGTCTCAAATAACGGTGGGAATGTACAGTCCAAGTTCTGTAGGACAGGCCACAAGCTGGCAGCTCTGAAGAAGCTCCTCAACAAATCTCAGGAAGAGGCTGGCTGGCTGAAGCAGGAAGAATGACTGTCTCTTCTGAATCCTCCTTAAAAGCCTTCTGGTGATTACATTAAGCATCACTCATTGCAGAAGATGCGTCCCTTATCTGATTATAAATGCAGTCAGCTGTGGATGCAGCCAACATGATCATGAATTAAGTCCATGAAATGTCCTTATAGCAACGGATAGGCCAGCACTTGCCCATCTAGACAACTGGGCACCACCACCTGGCCAAGTTGACACATGAACCTGACCATGACACCTTCTATGATTGTTTTTACTTCTTTGAGGTCAGTAGTAATGACTCCCCTTTCATTTCTTTGTTTACATTTTCTCTTCTTCTTCTTCATCAGTGCAGCTAAGAGTTTGTCAGTTTTTTTTTTTTTATGTTCTCATAGAATTAACCTTTGATTTCATTAATTCTCTGTATTGTTTTTTTATTTTCAATTTCATTTATTTCTGTTCTAATCTTTGTTATGTCTTTCCTTCTGCATGCTTTGGGATTAGTTTGTTTTTCTTTTTCTGTTTCCTCCAGGTGTTCAGTTAGGTCTTTGATTTTAGCTTTTTCTTCTTTTTTAATGCATGTGTTTAGCACTATAAATTTCCCTCTCAGGACTGCCTTCGCTGTATCTGATGAGTTTTGCTATGTTATGTTCTCATTTTCCTTTGTCTCAAGATGTCTACTGGTTTATCTTGCGATTTCTTCTTTAATGCTCTATTTAAGAGTACATTGTTTAAAATATATTACATGTATTTGTGGATTTTCTCCACCTATTATTGATTTCCAGCTTCATTCTGTTATGATCAGAGAGAGTGCTTTGTATAATTTCAATCCTTTTAAATGTATTGAGACCTGCTTTAGACCCCAACATGTGGCCCATTGTGGGGAGCACTTGAAAAGAATGTGCATCCTGCTCTTTGGGAGGAGGAGGGTGCAATGTTCTGTATGTCTGTTAAATTTAGTTCATTTATAATGTTCTCAAGTTCTCTGTTGTGTCTCATGTATTTTGGCACACCCTGGTTAGGGGCATAAAAATTTCTGATTATTTTTTCTTGTTTCCCCTTTCATATACAATATATATATATATATATATATATATATATATCATTCAGTGTTATTACTGTAAAGGTATTTCTTACTCCAACACTTTATCCTTTGAATTTTATGTGATATATCTTATTTTTGTCTCTCCTTTTAATCTTTTGCTTACTTTTACTGATAATCTTCATTTCTACACTCTACTCCAAGCTCTATCTCCTGTCTTTTCCTTTCAGCCTGCTGAATTCCTTTGATTTTTTCTTAAAGAGTAGATCTTTTATTGACAAACTCTCTCAATTTCTGTTTGTGAATATTTTAAATTCTTACTCATTTTTGAAGGACAGTTTTGCCAAATAAAGAATTCTTGGCTAGCAGCTTTTCTCTTCAGTATCTTTAATATATCATACTCTCCCTTTTTACTTCCATTGTTTCTGTTTGAGAAATTAGCACTTAGTCTTATTGAAGATCTCTTGTATGTGATGAATTGCTTTTCTCTTGCTGCTTTCAAATTTCTCTTTTTATCTTTGACATTTGACATTCTGACTAGTATGTGTTGGTGTATGTCTATTATGATTTATTCTGTTTGGGGTATGTTACATTTGTTTATATGCATATTTATGTCTTTCCTAAGAGTTGGGAAATTTTCATGCATTATTTCCTCAAATGTTCTTTCTTCCTCTTTTCCCATCTCTTTCCTTTCTGGGACACCCATGACATGTATATTTATGCATTTCATTTTTCCTTTAAATTCCCTAAGGATCTTCTCAAATTTCTTCCTTTCTTTTCTCTATCTGTTCTTTTGTCTATAAAATTTTGATGGTCCTATCTTCTAGTTCCCTGATTCTTTTTCTACTTGTTCACATCTGCTGTTGGATGCCTCTAGTTTATTTTTGATCTCTTCTATTGTGACTTTCATTCCCATAAGTTCTGTTATGTTCCTTTTCATACTTTCAATTATTTCTTTATGCTCACCCAGTATCTTCTTAATATCCTTTATCTCTTTAGTCACAATTTCTCTCATCTCTTTGATTTGATTAAGGAGATGTGTTTGAACATCTTTTATTCTCTTTTCCAATTCCTTTGTCTCTTCCAGTTTTAATTAGTTCCCTTGACTGAGCCATATGTTCCTATTTCTTAGTATGGCTTGCAATTTTTTTTTGCTGATGTCCAAGCATCTAATTGTCTTGATGAGTTGACTGTGAAGATCAGTTTCTCCTTTGCCTCTGGTTTCATTGTTAATCGCTTTGTGTTAAGGCTCTTTGACACTTGCTTCAACTTATTCCAGACCTTTAGAAATGCCAGTGTTTAACTGATCAAATTTATTCAGCTCTTCTTTATCTGATTCTTGCCTTGGGTATGCAGTACAAATTTTAGCATTGTACTATTTGTAAAATTATTTCACACAAGGAGAAAGTTCTCTTTCTTCTGTTCTTTCTCCAGGAATATTGATCTGTTCTGTTTGCTCTTGTTCTGCCTAGTCTATAGCTGTATTTTTTTTTCTCCCCTTGTATTGCCTCTGGCTGCTTTTGCCTGGAGGGTAAATTCTAAGAATAAGGTCACCCCCCAGAGAAGTCTTTCATAAATCATTATTTCCCAGCCAAACAGGACCAGGGACCCAGAAAGGGGGTGCAGACAAGTTTCAAAGAGCCTTGGGGAAACCATCAGGAAAAATATGAAAAACCTTTTTGATGGCTCCCTGAAGCTTAACTTTCCTTGCCTTCCCAGCTAATGGCACTCATCAGCAAACAGTTCCCCACAGCCCTTAGGAGTTCTTGCAGCTTTAAACCTCCACTTCCTTTACCACTGTCAGAGGCAGGTTTAAAACAATGGCCTGACCAGCCCCTGTCTTGGGTGGGTTGTACCAGTCATTCATAGCTGGGATCCAGCCATCCAAATTTGTCAACCAAATGCTGTGATAAGTACTCAGCTATGAACCCCCAATTCCATTCTTGGGAAGAAGAAGGGCTTCCACATCCCTCTCCATCTGTAGCAGCCAGCCACATTTCCCTACAAGTTGAACAGCTTGCCTCAGAGTGGGCAATAGAGGCCAGCAGCTGTTGTAGAGTGAGGTACTCGTAGTTTTTACAACAGTTTCTCAATCTCTTCACCCCACTCTTCCCTTGATGCTGTGCTGTGCTGACCTTTGGGCCCCAAGAACATCGTTTCAGACAGTTTCTGCCTGTCCACTAGCCATTTTTGAAGGATGAGTTCGTCCTGGGGCTTCCTATTTGGCCATCTTTTCCCCACAGCATATTTCATATAGTTTATATTGGAGTGAAAATTCATTTAGCTACATGTTAAAGACATTTGCTAGTGACAAAATATAATTATTTTATATTATTTTGTAAACTGGAACATTTAGAGTTCATGACAAACAGTTCCACACGTGTGAAAAAGGATCTGTATAAAAATGTTCTCCCTCATTTGAATGTCCGTGAAGACTGGAACATTTTTTGCCAACTCTATTTTGGTTTCTATTGAAAATGTGTCTGGTACCTGATAAGTGCTCAACAAATATTTGCTGAATGAAAGAATGAAGAAAATAACCCAAAGATCTCTTCTAAATAAACTAATTATATCAGAAGTATTGAAAATTAAGGTGTGGTATGTTTAGAAAATAGAATAAATATCAAAATAAATATTAATAAACGATAGCTAATTAGGATTGTGTTTTCAAAAATATAATTTGGGGTGAAAATAATTCCCAACAGATTACATCTAATATGTTTAATATTACTTTTATAAACTCAAAAGCAAGAATAAATAATTAATTTATCTCTAAAAAAGACAAATATACATGATAAAACTATTTCTAAACCTCAAAAGAATGGTAAATACAAAAATTGGGAGTTTGGTTAAACCTATGGAGGCAGCAAAGCAAAGTGATGGGAAGGAGCCCATGTGCTAATGTACTGATATTGGAAATGCCCTAGTTATTAAGTGAAGGAGTGTTCAAAGTAACTATTATTATTATTTATTTTATTTATAAGTGCTATATATTTCTTTGTATGCATTAAATATAACACTGAAATGATAAAATAAATGCAGTTTTTAAAGAAGCAAATGAAAAGAGCCCCTTTTAAGAATATATAGCTAATTCTGCACTTGGAACATTTATACTTAATCTATAAAATCTGTTTGAAGTTATGTAGTGAGTCAATTGTAGGTCTGGCACAGGGACAAAATTTCTCACTAGCTTACTTGTTCTATTTTCAAAAAGTACGCACTTTCCAACTTGCTAGTTTAATAATTAGAACATTGTAATATTTACTTATTTTTTTGAACTGGAATGAGAAATTTGAAGAGTTTAGAGCTCACAAATTTGGATTTGGTGGCTATTCAAAGTGAAACAAGTTAAAGTATACCTTTACTCTCTTTAAGATATATAGTACTTTAAGCAAATTAATTGTAAGACTGATAGTTAAAAAAATTACCTTTTTAATTGTTCAAACTTTTCATGGATTTAAAAAGTACTGATTTAACTCTAAATCATTGTTCTAATTGTAAATGAGTCTTACTTATTCATTTGAATCGCACCTGTGAATTTTATTTAGAAAAAAATATGTTTTTCTATGGAAACTTCAATGTGTGAAAATCCTAATTGTTTATAGAGTAATTCTGAGCTTTATTTTCCAATTCCAGTCAACATCTTTCTTTGTGGTTACATAAGGGGAGCTTTTATGTAGAACTCTTTTAAAAAATCAGTTTAGGAATTAAAAAAAGAATTTTTAGATGCTTGGTAAACAAACACAAAACTGTCCTTTATCCTAATTTCAACAATCCAGCCTACTAGGGATTCAATATGGTTTGTATTGATCAAATCCAAAAATAGCTATAAGAAGGACAAGTGAAAATATTCCAAATGAATACGAACAATAGTAGGAAGAGGATAATTAGGCTAATATGTTTAATCATCTGAGAAGAAAGCACATGAGTTGAAGAGTAAAATCTCTCTTATTCCCTGAAACATAAGCAGTCTCAGTGTTAAAGAACTATTGGAAGAAATGTTGGATAGGCTACCTCAGTGGAAAAGAAATCACTTGAACATAATGTGTAAAGCATTTAAAAGACAGGGCATTTAAGGATGTATATTTAGAGTATATTGATTACAGCCATAAATTTATATGCTTCCTGTGTAGATAAATTCTTTACCATGACCCATTCAAAATTACCATTTTAGATAGTATTACTCTATATACACTGCTAGCAAACTCAGGTGAAGCTGATTTATTCAAGAGAATTATTCATTCAATTTCTATCATTTAGTATTTATATTTCTTTTCCACTCATTTATTCATGTCATCTTTATTCATTTATACATTTATCAAATGTTCATTTTAATGAGCTTCATTATGACTACAGAAATTGTAGGCCAAGATTTGCAATAAATTTATTCTTTTAATAGGTTTATTCTTGAAAAATCCTCTGAGCAAATAAAGACTGCTTGACCAACTAGTTCCTATACCTTTTTACATTTTTTATAACATTTTGTCCATTCCTTTTCTTTGTCTGGATGCTTTCCTTAAAGCTCACTGAATTTCCTGGATTCATCCTTAGTGAGCTATTGATATTTTGACATGGTAAATATTTATTTATGCTATTAATATGTTATGTTACACTACAGATTTCATATAGTTATTATTAAGGAAGCTTTATCATTCAACAGTCAAGCAAACTTATTTCAAACTAGATGATGATTTGAGAGCTTTGCTTCATTTAAAATGATTCATACTTTTCTGACATTGTTCATAATCATTTATGTTTTTTTATATTTCATAAAATTGTGTTTGTTCCACTAAAATAAACTTGCCATTTACAAAAATAATAATAAATGTTATATTGCCAGTTAAACCGACATTATTATTATTATTTAAAATTGTTTAATGAAGGCTGCATACCTAGTTGGCTACTCCAGTAGAGCTGGACCAGACAGCTGCACTTCTCTGCAAGTGCCTATTTCCCACATATCCTGAGGGTGGGGTGGGGTGGGGCATGGGGCACAGACAGAGAGAGAGAGTGGATTTTTTAAACTGTACCTATTTTGAATTTTAAGGGCAGTTCCTTAATAATACCTCCTTTTTTTCCCCCTATGCCCTCATTCCCGTGTTTCCACTTTCTATCTCTGTTTCTGGCTATTTTCTTTACCTTATTTCAATTTGGTAGCCTTTCTGGCTCTTTTGTGGGCTACTGGTTTTGGCTTCTTACCTAGTTTTAGTTTTGCACCCTCCCTTAATTTCATTTTCTCTAAAAATCTGGGGTCAGAGTCCCTTACCTGGACAATTTTGGTTTTGTGGAATAATGGCTAAGCGGCTTAGTGTTAGGAAAAGTCTTCTTCCTATTTCCACCTGAATTACAGTCTTGGAAAAGAATATTACATCATACAACTATTGTATGAACTTATTTCTCAATTCACACTGGTAACAGCTGAGTGGCAGTAAATGAGTTAGCCAGCTTCCCTGCACTAGCTTGGATTTTGGACACCAGAAGTTCAAAAAAATCAGTATTTCCTTTAAGTTATGTGGTTTCCTGTTAAAGAGAGGGTTACAGGACCCATAAGTAACAAGTGAATGTCATTGTTTTTCCTTTCAGTTTCAGTTTCAGTTTCTATTTCAGGTCAGCATAGACATATGGATAAGTTCTACAATGCTAATAGAAATAGCAGTGTGAGAACCATAGGGAAAAGTGAGTGTTGATATTGTAGTTTGTGGATTAAGTGTTAACCACAAAATTTCCTTTCCCGCAAATTGATCTACAGAAATGTAAAATGAGTGAACATTTTTGAGGGGTGCACAAGAAGTACCTGGACTCTAAGGTTTAAGATTACAGAACTTTGAGAGAAAGGAGAGATTGGATTCTGCCTTACATGTACCATGGTGATTGTCCTGTCATCTTCAGAACAAATGTGCTTGGGTAGGTACAAGAGAGGACTTGGAAATACATCGCTTATTGTTTGTTTAATCCTTTACTTGAAGTTGTCAATATGTTTAATCATTTTCAATGGCAATATTTTGAGGTTGTGGTAACAAAAAAAGGTGCAGTTTTTGATAACAGGGCATGTTTTTATGTAAATAAATATTTTAATTGAATAACAAACACTTGCATTACTGAAAATTTAAATCTCTGTGATAACAGTAGTTGAACCATATAGAAAACTCTCATGGAGGTCTTCTATCCTAGATGCTGTGTACTGATGAGAACCTTGAGCAGAAACAGAGGGAGCTTGGAGAGATTTGAATCAGCCTCCTGAGAGACTGTTGCTAAATCAGTTTTGTTCACAGGAAATCGAACATTGCATATGAACTCACACACAGAAACATATATGCTTTTCTTTTCTCATCTTGGCCACAATCTCTTAAATAACTTTCTTCTACCCATCTCTCATTTACTATGGTTCATCTTTTCAATGTGTCCTTCTTCACTTTAAAAGGTTCCAGTGGTTCTCTTTAAATCCCCGCACAAATTCCGATGCACAGTCCTTAGCACGAGCGTTCCACATAGTACAGGGTCTGTCTGCAGATTCATCACCATCCAGAACATATATAATTCGCTTCAACAACTGAATTTGAAAGGATGGCATGCTTTCCCATGCCTCCATGCTTTATACCTGTTGGTCCTTTGCTTAGAAGTTCCCATTCTCCCTTGCCTGGTGTTCTAGTTTGCTAGCTGCCGGAATGCAACACACCAGAGATGGATTGGCTTTTAATAAAAGGGGATTCATTTTGTTGGTTCTTCAGAGGAAAGGCAGCTAACTTTCCACTGAGGTTCTTTCTTACGTGGAAGGCACAGGATGGTCTCTGCTGGTCTTCTCTCCAGGCCCCTGGGTTCCAACAACTTTCCCCGGGGTGATTTCTTTCTCCATCTCCAAGGGCCTGGGCTGAGCTGCAAGTGCTGAGATGAGGAATGCCAAGCTGCTAGGCTGTGCTATGTTGCGATCTCTCATTTAAGCACTAGCCAATTAAGCCAAACGTCACTCATTGCAGCAGACACGCCTCCTAGCCGACTGCAGATGTAATTGGCAACAGATGAGGTTCACGTACCGTTGGCTTATGTCCGCAGCAACAAGATTAGGTATGCTCACCTGGCCAAGTTGACAACTGAATCTAACTAACACACCTGGTGAACTCTCACTCACTCTTGGTATCAAATCACCTGTTACCTCTACTAGGGACTTTCCTTGTTAGAGTTAGTCCCCAGAGTTAGTTACTGCCTTTTGCTTCTTTAACATAATATATATTTTTTTAATCTTTGAAAATGTTATACAATGTGGTGAGAGTACACTACAGTTGTTAAGATCATGGCTGCCTGAGTTCATGACTCCATAATTCTCAGAGCAAGCCTTTGGTCAACATGTATGAGCTCTCTGTCCCTTAATTTTATCACCTGCAACAACAAAAAAAGGTAATCCTAGTAAATCAAAGGTGGTTGAATATTTCTTGTTTTAGCTCTGGCATATAAAGCACTTGGAAGTTATAACTTCCATCCCTACACTATGATAAAAGATCAACAAGCTGAAAATCAATTACTTTATTCAAACCTTTGAGAGATCTGAATTTGCAGGGCAAATGGCCACCCTGAAGTCCAGAAAGACAGGTTCAATTACAAAGATACAGTCAAGACCTTCTTACTTGGAGCAGTTGCCCATGGAGCTACAAACTTGCAGGAACACTTAAATGGCATTTTGATGAATTGCAAGAGGCTGAGAGTGCATTGGAGTGAGAGTGATGAGCTTCTGGGAGCAGCACTCTTAGGTGTACCTCACACTGTCATGGAATTCCTTAAACTCCAGGAACCCCACTGGGTTCTCACAGTGAAGGAAGGAGAAGGAACCCATCATGGTTCTGGAAAGGAGGGGAAGAGGAGTAATTGTGAAACAGGCCTAGAGACTTTTCAGGAAAGGGGAGGGGGCAGGGAGAGAGAGAGAGAGAGGGAAAAGATTTTCTAGATCTTTATCCTATTTTGGTAGATGGGCATTTCTCCAGCCCCCACTAGTCTTTCTGTCTCACCTAATGGGGGAAAACAGTCACCAATTTTTCAGGGAAATAAATTGGGAACACTAAAGTCAGGGAAGGGAGTGGGGCTAAGGTTTAAAAAAAGGAAATAGCTGCATCACTGGAGATAGACCTGTAAAGGTCACAGAACCCAGACACAAGTTCACAGAAATAATGATATTTAATCAGAATATGATAGACTGCTCCTCTTCCCCTACATGTTATTAATTCACCAGCAAATCTCCAATATAACAGTGGATAGCAGCTGAACAAGGTATAAGGACCAGATTCTTTAAGGGGAACAGTACTTAGTAAAGCCAAAGGAAAGGGAGAAGACAAAAAAGCAAGGGCACTAGAGGAATTTGGAGCCTCCGATATATAGCTATGGTAAACATTAAATACGGCTCAATCCATAGCAAGAGAAGCAAAATCTCATCCTAAGGCCTATTTACCTAAGTTCCTTTTATCTGATCTATCATGTCTGACTTTCACCCCAAAATTATAAGGCATGCCGAAAAACCAGAAAAGAAAGTTTGAATAGACAAAGCAAGCATCCAAACCAGACCAGATTCGGATATGAGAGAGATTTTGGAACTATCACACCAGGTATTTAAAATAATTGTAATTAATATGTTAAGAGCTTTAGAGGAAAAATAGACAATATTCAAGGACAGATGAGTAATTTAAGTAGAAATGGAAAATCTAAGAAAGGACCCAAAGAAAACTCTACTGTAATAGAAATAAAGAATGCCTGTTCTGGGCTCATTAGTAGACTTGGCTTATCTGAGGAAAGAATCAGTGAGCATGAAGATATGTCAAGTGAAACTTCCCTAACAAAAATGCAAAAAGAACAAAGAATTAAAAAAGAAAAAAATATCCAAAAGGTATGAGACAATATCAAAAGGTATTTGTGTAGCTTGAATACGAGAAGGAAAAGAAAAGGAAAACAAAACAAGAAATATTGGAAATAAAAATGGCTAGGAACATTGCAGAATTAATGATAGACTACAAACAATGGATCCAGGAAACTCAGAGAATACCCAGTTCAATGCATGGCAAAAAAGGATACCAAGCAAAACAAAACAACTCACAAAGACCTATCACAACAAACTGTAGAAAAACAAAGACAAAGAGAAAATCTTGATAGAAGTCAGAGGGAAAAAACACCTTACCTATATGGGAACAATTACAAAACTTAAAGCAGACTTCTCTTCAGAAATCACGCAAGTAAGAAGAGAATAGAGGAGGATATTTAAAGTGTAAGAAAAAGTCTACCAACTTAGAATTCTATATCCAGCAACATTATCCTATGAAAATGAAGGTGATAAAGACTCTCTCAGACAATAAAACAAACAATAAAAAAAAAAGAGACCTTCATCGCCAGTAAGCATGGTCTAAGGAAATATTTAAAGAATTTTTTAAACATAAAGAAAATGATACATATGAAAAACTTGCAGCTACATAAGAATAAAAGAACTCAGAGAAGGAATAAATGAAGGTAAAATAAAATCTTTAGTTTTCTTTAAACTTAATTTATATAAAATACAGTTGTTCATTTAAAGTAATAGTGGAAATGATGTATTAGGTGGTTATAGCATAAAGATCAGTGCAATGAATGATAGGCTGTCATAGGGACTGAGAGGGAGGGATTGGAAATACTCTGTGTTATGGTACCTGCATTTCATATAAAGTGATACAGTGTCTTTTAATGGTGAATTCATAATGAAAAATATAATTTGTAAACCTTGGGTTAACTAGTAAGTTTTGTGAAGAAAAACAATTTATATACTAAGAAAGGAGATAAAATGGACTCATAAAATAGTCAATTGAAATTAAGAAAGCATATCATGTTCTTGATATAATGTGAAAATAGAAACAACGAAGAAATTCAACACATAAAAATAGCTATAAACTTGGTAGATATTAATCCAAAAATTTCAACAATCATTTTTGTCTTGTTTTTAAATCTTCAGAGAAGTGGTAGGTTAAAGATAAAACATACATAAAATACAGAGATCCCATATACTGCTTTTGATGACAATGGTCTAAAGCCACAATTTAAAAGGTAGAGATTTTAGAAGGGGTACAAAAACAAGACCCAGCTATATGTTGTCTAAAAGAAAGCCACTTTACATATAAAGAAACAAACAGGCTAAAAGTAAAGAAATAGAAAAAAATATATACAATGTTGACCTGAACTGAAACAAAATTCAAATAACTATATTAAAGGAAATAAAGTAGAGAAAGAAAAGTTATTGGGCATAAAGAGAAAAATTACATAATGTAAGAGGATCAATTCTCCAAGTAGACATAACAGTCTTAAACATGTATGCACCTAACAAACGAGTATTAAAAATACTTGAGGAGGAATCTGATAGGACTGAAAAAAGAAATAGACAAGCTCTATTTAATATAGTTGGATATATTATAGTTGGCTACTTCAAAACGCCTCTGACAGTAGCTGGTAGATCAATTAGGAACAAAATCAGTAAGGCTATAGATGACCTGAACAACACTATGAACTTATATAATTGACATTTTTTTTTGCATTAATTCCAGATTCTCCCATATGAAATGCATTTATAAAATAAGGGGTCAGATGTACACATTTTGTTTACTATCACCAGATGGTGTCTTCTAGGACATTTTTAGAATATTCCATCAAACAACATCAGAATACACATTCCTCTCAACCTTACATAGGACATTCACCAAGACAGACCACATTCTGGGCCACACACACAAAAAAATCTTAACAAACTTACGGGAATAGACAAAATACGTAGCTCTTTTTCCATAAAGAAATTAAAATAGCAATCAATAACAGAAAGACTGCTGGATGTTTTCATTGTTTTTCTTTGTTGTTGTTTGTTTTTACTGTTCAAGCAAATGCTGTGCAATGGGCCAGCTTAAGAAATGATAAATTATTAGGCCATAATTTCAGTCCAAAAAAAGTTCCAAATAAAGGCATCATCAAGGCAATGCTTTCTTCCTAAAGACTGGTGTTCTGGGGCTGGTTGCCATGGATACTGGGTCCCAGGCCCCTTTATTACATGCTAATGCACATTTGTTGCCTCTCTCTTCTCTTCCAGGTACCAATGGCCTTCAGCTTCCTGCTTCTTGTGGTTTTCTCTCCCTGTTTTTCATTGTGCTTATAAAGAATCCAATAATAGGATTAAGACCCATCTTGGGCCACACCTTAATTGAAGTAACTTCACCAAAATCTATTACTTATAATGAGTTCACACCCATAGAAATTGATTAAGTTAAAGAATATGCTTTCCCAGGACACATGCAGCTCCAAACCATCATACCACACTCCACCCTCTGGTCCTCAAAAATACAGGCTCTCTCTAAAGAACCTGTGAAACTAGAGAATGAGTTTCCTGCTTCCAACATATAAGGGAGGAACAGGATTGGGCTAGACATTTTTGCCAATAAGGATAAATTAGAAGGAAAACACAGGTACAAAACAATTCTGAAACCAAACAGGGCCAACTCCACTAGATTTCAAAGTCTGAGAGTCATCTATAGATTGATGTTTTATCCTTTGAGACAGATGGAGTAGAAACCTTACCCCTTCCAAGAGCTTACACCATGGCCATGCTATCCCAAAACCCTACCCTCTCCAAGCATTGGGATGGAGGCCACTCTCTCCATGAATCCTGTGAGATATACCCCACTTTCTCCAAGGAGTGGAATGGCAGCCTGTTTCTCTGCAAATTCTAGGGCTTAGGCCTGCCTCTCTCTGATCAGTAGAGTGGTGGCTAAGCTGTTTGCAAACCCTGGGACTTAATCCCCACCATTGCCAAGCATTGGAGATTGTTCAGAATTCTCCTTGAACAGTGTGGGGCAGTAGGCCTGCCCCCCCCCACCAAGTGTAGGGGCAGACCCACCCTTTCAGCACACATGGGTAGGTCTGATCTCTTGGCCCAAGGAGATTTCTTTGTGCCAGACCTTGGATTCTATGAAAATTCTGCACTTCAAACCATTGTTCCTTCAGTTTATCCTTTTTCTGTCCCTTTCAGTCTCAACTGGAAGTTGTTTCGCTTATATGAATCCTGCAGAAAAACTTGTTGGCTTTGCATATAGTTTACTGGGTCCCAAACCATCAGAGAATAGGACTTTCCTTAGCACTTTCTTGGATAACTGCATTTCCAATACTGACTTCCACAGAAATTGGTGACTGGCTCCATGTCCAGTTAAACCCTCATATGGAGTCCTCTTCTCTGGTGAGTCACCTTCTGGAATCTCTGAGAGGTTCCTGATGGAGTTGCATAGTTTTCTCTGGGATACATATAGCTCCAAACCATCAAATTGTAAAATCTCCAAATATCTAGAAATTAAATGACACATCTTTAAATATCACATGAATAAAATAAGAAGTCTCAAGAGAAATTAAAAATTACTGAACTAAGTAAAAATGCAAATTAAACTTATCAAAATTAGTGGGAGGTAGCTAAAGCAAAGAGAGAAATTTATACATTAAATGCAATGTTAGAAAAGAAGAAAGATCAAAAAATTATTAATCTAAGATTTCCCTTTAGAAAACTAAGGAAATAAGAGGAATGTAAGCTTAAAACAAAGAGAAGTAAAGAATAATGAAAATTAGGGCAGAAATAAATGTAATTGAAAATAAGAAATCAATAGAGAAAGTCAAGGAAACCAAAGCTAGTTCCTTGGAAAGCTCAAGAAATTTGACAAATCTTTAGTGTGACTAACTAAGAAAGATACGGAATATCAGAAATGAAGGAGGGGCCATCAGCACTGATCATATAGACATTGATAAGATAATAGAAAAATAATATGAACAACTCCAAATCTGATAACCTAGATGAAATTCAGGACCAATTTCTTTATAGAAACAAAGTATTAAAACTCACAAGAAGAAATAGATGATAAATAAGGTTCAAATATCTGAAACTGATATAACTGTATATTGGAATCAAACCACTACAAGAATTGATAACTAATAGTGGGAACTGAATTTTTCCCTGTTGGAGTGATAGTTTACAAACAAACAAGGAGAGAAGGCTAAGAATGATCCATGTGATAATGAATTATGAGTAATGTTGACAACCTAGCGTAGCCTCATGCTAGCTTAATATACATACATATGTTTACATATAGATATATGCATAGGTATATGGTGTTTTGTATACACACACATGGTCCTTGGTCTGTTATCTGAGAGGGTCTTGAAGTAATGACACTACAGCAGCAAGGAATAAATCTTTGACCAGCTCTTGATTTTTAGGGCCATTCTTCACAAAAGGAACCAGAGTTCCTTGGCAAATAATTTATTCTAAGGCTGGGTCAGGTAATATGTAAAATGAGCCTGGAGAATTTTGTAGCGCCAGAAGGTAAAGAATTGCAAAAAAAAAAAAAAAAAAAAAAAAAATAGCAAAGCACAACATTGGGGTTATGTCACAAGAACAAAGGGCAGACTAAGAGAGCTCCAAAAGCCAAAGCTGGGTCAATCTGAGACAAAACAAAGAAGCACTGACTTATAACTCAAAGTGTAAAGCAAACATTCCCAAGTTCATGTCAGCATAAATAAATGAAGTGGAGAATAGACAAACCCAATGACTTATGTAGTGCTTTTCCCTCATGGAAATAGAGCATAACTCCTAACTCATTAACTGTGGACTGTGCATAGTGACATCTCTCCAAAGAGTACATTATGAAGAAGGGGAAAAAGAATAACTTTACAGTGGGAGAAACCTGATTGTATTAGTTAGGGTTCTCTAGAGAAACAGAATCAACAGGGAACACTTGCAAATATAAAATTTATGAAAGTGTCTCACGTGACCGTAGGAATGCAGAGTCCAAAATCCACAGGGCAGGCTGCGAAGCCGATGACTCCAATGGATGGCCTGGACGAACTCCACAGGAGAGGCTCACCAGCCAAAGCAGGAATGCAACCTGTCTCCTCTGAGTCCTCCTTAAAAGGCTCCCCATGATTGCATTTAGCATCACTAATTACAGAAGACACTCCCCTTTGGCTGATTACAAATGGAATCAGCTGTGGATGTAGCTGACGTGATCATGACCTAATCCTATGAAATGTCCTCATTGCAACAGACAGGCCGGCGCTTGCCCAATCAGATGAACAGGTACCACAACTTGGCCAAGTTGACACCTGTCCCTAACCATGACACTGACAAAACCCCACAGCCAGCTGATCAAGGTTAACCCCAACCACGGTAAGTCATTTTGATAGTATGGACTCTGGGTAGCATGTGATGAAAATGGCATTTACCTCTGTGATCTTTTTCTCAATAAAACATAACCCCAGTCAAATCATGAGAAAACACCAGACAAATTCTGATATTGAAACATACTACAAAATACTTAAACAGAACTCTTCAGAATTGTCAACGTCATCAGAAACAAAGAAAGTCTGATAAACTGCCAAAGCTACTACGGAGACATGATAACTAAATGTAATGGGATTTTGGAAGAGAAAAAGAACAGTAGGTAAAATCTAAGGAAATCTGAATAAAGTATGGACTTTGGTTAATAATAATATATTAATAATATTGTTTCATTAATTGTGACAAATTTACCATACTACTATATGACATTAGTAATAGGGAAAACAGGATGTGGGGTATATAGGAATTCTCTGTCCTATCTTCACAATTTTTCTGTAAATGTAAAATAAAAATTTTATTTTTTAAAAAAGTGGTTAAATATCAGCAATTTAATAACATTTGATCTAATTTTACACAAGATTGAAATGCAGATTAAATGAGGCTAATCTTTATAAAGCTCTTAGGAATATGACTTGCAGAAATTAAATGTAAATAAATGGTGTCTATCATCACTAATGGATCATGCATGTTTATTTTTTTTCATTTCTTCACTAGACTGACATCTTGTCTCTACCTAAAACTTATTACTTATTTTTGTAATCCAAAGATCAATTTTGTGAGCTCTGTATATGGTGAGCTTTGGAAATTAAAAATAAATGACTAGATTGGTTTATTCAATTTGTTTTATGGATGATATGGTCTGTATTTTATACTATTTTATTACAGAAGTAGACAAAGGAGCAAAAAATGTCTTCATGGAACCTATGGTTTATTTGGTGTGTCTTCTCATGTTTCTGTAATTTATCTTGCTACTGTCTATTTTTGAGCTGTTTTAATTATTTTTTTAGTTTTTTTCTCCCAAAATGGTACTAAGATCATAAACATAAATGGTTCAAATGCATAATAAATAGAATGGCACAAAAGTAATTAGGTGCTGTCCAGGAATTAAACACTTTCTCAATTTTACATGCAAACTATTTCCAGCAGAAGAGTTTAAAGGCTGAGCAATTCATAGTCTCACAGGTGTAGCTTTGAGTTCTAACCCGTACAAGCAGTGGACTCATAGTATATATTTTAGTTTGTAAAAGCTGTAAGAATGCAATATACCAGAAATGGAATGGCTTTTTAAAAGGAAATTTACTAAGTTGTAAGTTTACAGTTCTAAGACCATGATAATGTCCAAACTAAGGCATCAAGGGAAAGATACCCTGGCTCAAGAAGGCTGAAGATGTTCAGGGTTTCTCTCTCAGCTGGAAAGGCACATCTGTTAGCTTTCTCTCTCAGCTTCTTCAATGACTTCCCTAGGGGTGTTTTCTTTATGCATCTCCAAAGCTCTCTGGCTATGTGGGCTTTATTGGGTCTGTTGGCTCTTTCTAAAATGGTTCCCTCTTAAAAGGCTCAAGTAAGCAACCCTACCTTGAACGGGTGGAGACATATCTCCATGGACACCATCTAATCAAAAGTTACCACATGCAATTGAGTGGGTCACATCTGCATAGAAGCAATCAAAAAGATCCAACCCAGCAATATTGAATGAGGATTAAAGGACTTGGCTTATTTTGGGGTATATAACAGACTCAAACTGGCATAGCATGTTTTTTTTAAAAAAAAAAAACCATTCTGCTTCATATCATCCCACTTATGGATGAAGATAAACATTTGGTTGTGGATGAAGGACTTAAAGTAAGCAGTGTGTACACAATAAACAATCACTGGTATTTATACAGTAATGTCTGCAGTGGGGATTTCTTTGTATTAATTAATGTTAAACTCGGGTGTTGAAGAAAAAGTGTATCTGTTAATAGACAGAATGCTATTTAGAATATTGCATGGTATCTGACTCTGATATGTCAGATTCAACAAGTAACATCAAATTGTCTTCTCATTTTAAGTGAGATTTAATGGATTGTCAGTGGTCTTTCCTCCATCTCTTCATTTTAAATAGAACCAGTTTTATTTTTTACCTAGAAGAATTGTTTTGTCCCTTACTATATCCCCTTTTAGCTATATGTGATGTGCGGGTTTAAAATGAAGTTTTCTCAAAATCCCAATATATTTATTTATGGCTGTTTTTATTACCTTCAGTAATTTCTTTTTTCCATGATGTTTTATTCCTTTATCATTAATTTTCTTCCTTAGTGGGACCCTGTTTAGTGTCCCATTTTTCTTGTCAGTCTGTTTTCCTCTTTTTCTGCCTAAGACAATATACTTTAGAGTGACATTTTTATTGGCACTGTTAGTTGTGAAGTATATTTCCTACCTCATCATGATTTTCCTTACAAATTACTTCTCTTTTTATTTTTGTTTTCATAAACCGCATATTCTTTTTCCCCACAGGTTTAACGACTCTGTTAGACAGCCAAATTGATTTTCTGTCTCAACTGGTTTCAGTTTTGAAAGTATATAACTTTCAAATGAATTTACTTTCACTGAATCTCTTGATCATCATTTTATTTCTTTCTTATTCTAATTCTTGATTTAAACAAACAATGAAACAAGAGTGTTCCTTGAAATCTTTAGTATGCAGCTGGACTTTAACTCTCTTTCCTTTGTACAGAGAAAAGAGAAAAAACAAAATGGAGTTACTAGTCTAAGGGATTTTAATTGTAGCCGGGAAGTAATTTAGGAAATTATTCTTACGGTTATCTCAGTCAGATATCACAAACTGCCAAGGTATGCAAACCAAAAGCGATAACATTTTTAAGGATATCTGGACACTATGAACCAACTCAAGATAAAGAAATCAGTAGAATGTCTGACTTGAAGGACATTTGAAAAGCCCCAGATATCCACCAATCGTAATTCTTTACAAATAATTTATGTAATTGTCTTCTTTTTCTTTAAAACCCTTGCTTGAAAACCCCTAAATGGGACCAAGATTGAGTTGCTGTTTGAATCTGTGCTCCCTGAATTGTAATTCTACGACCCCAAATAAATGTTTTTGTTGCCTTGCAGCTCAGTCTGTAATTTCTTGGTTGACTACTTACTAAATTTTTAGGAAAATGGTCCTCGAAGTTATGCTCAAGGAGACTAGAATCACTTTTTAAAGAAAAATACAGAAAATACTTTATAATTTTATTTGTAGGAGGGTTCTAATATTAAGCTGGGGCTATTGACAGTAAGTTTCTATGCTCTCCAGAGGCAATTCTGGTTTCCTGCTTGAATCAGTAGAAAGAAATTTTCAGTTCCCATTAGCTCTGTTTCTCGGTTTAAAGATGATCATTTGTCAGATGCAATATGAATAATGAATTGAAGTCTGCCAAAAGCCTTTGGCTTCTTTGGATGAAGTTGAAATAAGACTTGAAATAATTACTGTTTTCATTGACACAGGAAATGAAGATTAAAGTGTCAAGACTTTGGTTTATCATACAGTACTAAGCAGCAGTTATTGGTAATCTTTGCTGTGAATTTTCCGATAGTTTAGGTAAAAAAAAACTCAACGAGAAACTCCTCCATCTCACTTGTAAGTGAAAAGGAAAGCGGGTACTCTTTCACAGGC
This sequence comes from Tamandua tetradactyla, assembly GCF_023851605.1. Lineage (NCBI taxonomy): Eukaryota > Metazoa > Chordata > Mammalia > Pilosa > Myrmecophagidae > Tamandua > Tamandua tetradactyla. The sequence goes on from NC_135331.1 coordinate 73,791,510, forward strand.
TGGAAACTTATTTATCATGTTGAAAGGACCAATTTAGCCTTGAAGATTGTTAATGTGTACTGCAAGATGAGTCACAATTTATAAGCATTCCTGGCAGAGGGTTGAAGGTTTTATAGCTTGGAGAACTGGGGGTGGTGGGGACTGTATTTTAATTTAAGTGGAAATAGCAAAGATTTAACATCATTTCTATTTCCTTGTCAGAAAGCAAAGTTTTACTTTCCTCCCCATGGACTACCGTGTGTGTGTGTGTGTGTGTGTGTGTCTAGCTTTGCTTGTGGACATCCCAAGTTCTGGAGGCCTCATGACTATCCCTGGGGTACATGACAGCCTGCGGAGCCCCCAGTGGACTGCTGTGTGATGTAGGCCTGGGCCCACCCTGATGTGGTGTTTCAGAAGGTCCTCTCCACTGCTGGTCTCTCAGGATTACCCAGACTCCCAGGAAAATAGGTCTGGTGTTCAGGGAAAAGTTTCTGAGAAAGGTTTGGATTTCTAAGTGAAGTATTTTCTTCCTGCTTTTTCTTTCTCTTATTTAGAACTTTTATAAAGGATTTAGCCTTTTTCTTAAAAGAGCCACCATTGATTGAGTCTTACCTGCTGTGTGTTACATACATTATTTCACATATTCCAGAAAAAGATACTGTTATGCTCATTTTGAGGCTTCCCAAGATGAAGCAATATACCCAAGATCACTGAGCTAGTGATCTGTGGAGATTACTGGGGAATCTAAGTATCTGACTCTAAATTTTGTATCCTTAACCTATTTTTCACATCATTATTAAAGTCTAAATTCAAAACAGAGGTCTGCACAAGAAACGCCTGGTCCTTAATCACTAGCATATAAAGCATACAGTTGGTTATTGTCTTTGCATGCCAAAAGATGCTCTGCTAAGACAAAGTGGAGGCCCTTTCCTCTTCCTGATTCTCTTTGTTGGAAGAAACTTCTGGTGGTTTTTAGCTGCATAACACAAGCAATCAACATGGTCACTGCCTCACACAGAGTTATTCAGAGAACTGAAATCTCCAGAAGCTCACACATCTCATGGCTGCCTTCAGAGGTTGTGTTGGGTCCTATCAAATATGCAGCTCTGGTGACTGTTGTTCTATAACGAATGATACCTGCATAGGAGAATTTCGTGTTTCATCTGGTATTCACCCTGAGGTCTGAAGAGTCTGAAGAGTCTGAAGAATCTGGTACAGACAGAATATAATCACTGTTTTAAATAAATCAATGCCAACTTTATTTCTTTCACCTTTATAAACCAGGATTGCTTGAGGCCCAAAGGACTACCCCGAATTATCACTAAAAATAAAATCCCAAATCATCCCCTTTGTTTAGATCTTACCTCAACCTTTGAGTCACACTTCTCATCTCTACCTTTACAGTTCAGCTCTCTTCCATCTGAAATATCAGTCTTCCCTTCTCTCCTCTTCTTCTCTCCCTGAGCAAATCCTACTCAGCTGCCTTGTAGCAACTATTGTATTTGCTAAAAGAGATGGATGATTTTCCTGAGGAGAGGAAAAAGAATGGGATAGTTGAAGCAAATAGAAAATACTGTGAGAGAGGGCAAGCTCATTGTTGGATATGATCATCTGTTCAAGTAAGAGTGTAAGGTTGTGTGTAGATGCTGAATAACTCGGGGTAGATATGTAGATGGGTAATATAGAAAAGCTAGTGTAAAAGAGTACTGTAAGTGTGTCACAGCACTCATCAAGAGGTTTAATGCTGGAATTAGGCAGTCTAGATTCAAAAACAACTCTGTGTTTTATAATTTTGTGACCTTGGATATGTCATTCAACATCCCTAAACCTTGGTTTTCTCATCAGTAAAATGAAGATGATACTAATACTTATTTGTCTTATGGGGTTTTCATGAACATTAAATGAGTTATCATAAAACAGGTAACAGTGTGAGTTCCCAGTGAACACTAGTTATTCAGAGTTAAAGATCTTTGTGAGAGTTGATGCATTGTATCTTGTTTATCTTTCTACCTGGCATATAGTAGGCACACAGTAGGCCTTCGGTGAATGCTTGCTTAATGAAGGAGTCATATATTTGGCTGAATGGATTAGACGGGAGAAGACAGGACAGAAGAAACCTAAAATTACCTAGTTGTGAAGGAAAAATTAAAAGTAAAAGTTATTTTTCCCAATATTTTCATTTCAGATAAGAAAATGGTAGTAGTTATTTTTTGCTGCTCCAAGCTACCTGCATGTTTTATGGGGATCCTTCTCTGGGTTTTGAGACTAACTTTTAAGCTGCTTCATTGGGCATTTAAGATACTTTTTAAAATGTAGTATTGTATTTGGGAGGTGGAGGAAATAGGCCTATTTCCTCTGATAGCTCAATTGCTGATATCTAGAAGGTAAGATTCTTTGATTATAAAAATGTGCTCTTACATAGGGTGTTTCTCAGTCAGTGCTGCCTCTAAGGGAAAATTAGATGTTTTAGTCCTTGTCTTGCTCACAAGAACTGTGAACATTAGCTTGCATTTAAAGTATTGCATTGATCTAACCAATAACTCTAGCGTTTTACTGCAGGGTATTCACATATAATTTCAGGTATGAATTACTGTTCTCTAATTATGACTCTAATTATCTGTTCAAACTCTGGGTCAGTTCATTAAATCTGTGCTACTCAGCCACTACTCTTTTATCTTCCTCAGTAAGTCCATTGTCACAACTTTTTTTTTTTTTTTTGCCAAATGCTCATCTTCACAGACTAAATTGAGGTTTGCCTACAGTCTTCAACTGGCTTTTACACATTTAGACATCCTTTAGCCTAAGTACATTTGCTGCATGTTGAGAAATCTTTAAAAACTTTAAGAAAATAATTGAAGCTATTATAAGCAATATTGAAGTGCATTTCCGCCCTATTGAAAAAATGTAAATCTTTACTTCAAGGCTTAAAAGCTTTCTCTTTTTTCCTAAGAGGGAAACTACATGACTTTGGATAGTCATCTGTGCTAAAGTAATCTTGAAAGTAAGAAATATCAGACTGAAAGATTTTGATGGTCTTGACATATATGTAAAATAAGGTATGAGCAGAGGTAGAGTCATGAATAATTTTTGAAAAAAATTAATTTCCAATTTTATCATTCCTGTGTAGTGTGTTGGACGATGGTGTCCCAATAGAGATGCATATGTCCTTAACACCAGAACCTGAGAATACGACCTTATTTTGAGAAAGGTCTTATTTTTAAAAAGACCCTTTTTCTAAATTAAGGATCTTGAAAATTAAGGATCTTGAAATGTGATCGTCTTGGAATACCCAGGGGGCCACAAATCCAATGGAAATGACTTTCTGGGAGACAGAAGTGAAGGCACAGGCACACAAAGGAGAAGCCTATGTGAAGATGAAGACAAATATTAGAGTGACTCATCTAAACAAGCCAAGGAATACCAACAGCCACCAGAAGCTGTGCAAGCCTTTGTAGGGCACGTGGCCTTGCCAACACCTTAATTTAGGACTTCTGACTTCCAGAGCTGAAAGAGGACAACCTTCTGTTATTTTAAGCCATCAGGTTTGTGATGACTTGTGATGGCAGCCATGGGATGCTGACACATTGGTTAGGTCCCCAGAAATGCAGACAGACCAATGAACCTACCAACCAAATATGTGGTCTTAATCCATTCCTGTGAGTGTGAACTTATCCTAAATAGGAATTTTAAAGGTGTTATTTTAGTTAATGTGTGGCCCACTTGAATGAGGTTGAGCATTAATCCTATTACTGGAGGCTTCGTGAAGACAAAGTCACCGAGAAGAGTGAGAACCCAGAAGTCAGCAGCACCCAGAAAAGAAAGGAGAAGACACTGCCATGTGCTGGAGAGGGTAAGGACCCAAGATCGCTGGTCAGCCAAAGCCCTACCCACCCCCAGTGGCAGCAAACATCCAAGACTGACACTTGAACCAATAAATTTCTATTGTTAAGCCAACCACTGTGTGGGATTTCTCTTAGAAATCAGAAAACTAAGACTGGGGCTTATTTTGTGATTGTTCGCTTAAAATGTAATTTTCAATATTTGAAAGTAAACAGTATTTACTTTTGGAGGAAAACTATTACACAAAATCTTTGAGGGTAAAAAGTAATTAATTTTAGTCTTTTGCATTTTATCATTCACATATATTATGTACTTTTTGTCTAAAAAAAAATCGGTAAAGGGCAGGCCATGGTTGCTCAGCAGGCAGAGTTCTTGCCTGCAGTGCTGGAGATGGGGGTTCGATTCTCGGTGCTTGCCCATGCAAAAAAAAAAAAAAATCAACAAATAAATTACTTCAAACGATTGTCTTAATAATTATTGTGGAATATACTTTTATCACTCCTTTTGTTCAATACTGCGTATCTACAAAAGATTTGTTGACAGGTCAAGTATTATGCTAGCAAATATTTGAAGACTGGATTTAGCAATATAGAGGACCCTGCTGACTTGACAAGATCAAGATTGGGCTAATGAAAGGGGCAAAATCAATACTGGAATGGACTTAACAGAGAAGGGGCTGGGAGGACCTGGAAAGAAAAATACTGATAATGCTTTCAAGGGACTTAATCATTAAGTGTAACAGAGAAATGAAGCAATGGTTGAAGGTGTGGCTGTGTCAAAATGGCTTGTTTAAATATAGGCAAATCAGTGGGATAATTTTTCCCAAGAATCATCCAGGGAGAGAGAGAAAAAAAGACAGAGAGAGAGAGAGAGATTGAATTTGATGATATAGGAATGAAATGGGCTTGGTATAATGATATCCTAGCTGAGAAGAAATGAACTTGAGTGTAAATAAGATGTTTCACATTAAATCAGACCATAATCAGCTCAAATCTAGTAACAGCCAAGAAAGTGAGTGGATAGATCCATAAGCTGATAGATACCTGGATGATATTGATAATTTCCAATAAAGTTGGAAGCAAGATTGTAAATCAAAAATAAGGATGGAGTAGAGGGATTTAGAGGACCAAGGAGAGGGCTAACTGAAATATTCTTCCAGCATTGTGCGAGAGTAAATGAACCAAGAAATGTGGTATGATTATTGTGCAGCATTAGCAGCAGACTTGAGGTTCCCAGCCATGAATTTGAAGCAGACCAGTCCGTGTGTTATTTCAGGCATGTGCAACTGTTTGGGTGTAGCTATCAGTCAAATAAAGAGAGCGGCTCCAATGCGGCATTCCAATTTTGCATTTAATTGCTATGTCTCTTCAGTCTCTTTTGTGAACTGACCTTCAGTTTGGGTTTTTTCTGATGTTTCCTCATGATTAGATTGGGGTTATATATTTTTGCCAAGAATATCACAAAAGTAACACTGTGCACAGTGCAGTTCATCTTCAGGGGTACATGATCTGAGCATATCCAGTAATTGATGATGGTAACTTTGATCTTGTCTTTCAGGTGATGTTTGCCAGTCTTCTGCGCTGTAACAATATTTCCATATTTGCAATTAATAAGTATCGTGTTTGGGGATATTTCAATACTATGCAAATATCCCACCTCTCTTCCTAATTTTGCCCACTAATTTTAGCATCATTCACTGACTGCCTGTGACAATAATTGCAGTATTTGCATAATGGTGATTTTCTATTTCCAACTTTCTACATTTACTAATCAGAACTCTACTGTAAGGAAGAGCTGCCCTTCTAAACATTCATTTATTTAATCATTTATTTATTTATATCAGAATGGGCTCATATATATGTATATCATTTTATAGATTATAGTAAAGTACTATATCTAAGGGTAATGAAACTATTCAGTAAGAATGAAAAAGAAACTGCATAACTGTGATGTCCAGTAGAAATATTTCTGCAATTTGAAAGAAAATGGCCACATTTACTTTCCTTAGCAGAGTTGAAACAAAAAAGGAGCAAAGAAGGTCCTGACAGAAATGTAACACATTTCTCAAATGCTACAAGTTCTATTAGCACCCAAAGCAGGAAAAATAAAAGTCAATATTACACTTTTCCAAAATGCATGTACTGGAATACTGCCAAGTAATTATGTGGCAAATTTTGACCTGACTCAAGATGGTAATCAACAAAGGGTTCAAAAGATCAGCAGTTCTGCCTCTAGAAATTCAGAGGCCTAATTAAACTTATTTATGTATTCCAAAAATCATTTTTTATTTTAAAGCACTAATAAGAACTGGCTTACTCATTTGATTTCCAAGACTTCCTAATTGTGACAGATGTTAACCTGCTGTAACCCAGGAAATACATAAAAACCTTCAATTGACCTGGATTATTTTCTGCACTAAGTGGTTTGAATGTCAAAATAACTCCATTTTGTATCAAATAATAAAAAGAACAAACTTTTAGAGTGAAATAGTATAAATTAAATATCTTACATGCACAGTCTATTGATTATAGACATTCAAATACAGATACAATTTTAAATTTAAAACAAATAAATAAAACAAACTGTTCACTTTGCTGCTCATTTACCCTGTGTCACATTGTGAATCAACTGAGCAATAAAAAGAACTGCTGGCATATTTTTGAAAAATCTTTAATAAATGGTAAAACCAAAAATGACGCTGGTAAACTGTGATTGAAGCAAAAAAAAAATTCAGCCAACAAAACACTACATTATGTAATATTTTTTTCTTTGGTCCTTTCCTGAAGAACACAGGGAAGAATGGAGTCACCAAAGTTTCAATTGAAGTTAGGAATAGGTAAGGTTTTTATCAAGTCTACCTAATTTAACATTTTCATTTAAAAATAAAAGAAATGGAAACCATGTCATTTGCATCTCCATACTTAACAGCACCTGCAATAAAAATTCTAAATTGTGCCATGTTTCCTATCACAAAATATCTTGTATAAATATATTTAAAAGGATTTAATATAAGAAAATAAAATTGATATTATGCGGACAAAATGCTGCAAAGTCAGATGGTAGTTAACTTATATATTTGAAAGTATTTTAAATATAAATAATATAGTCAATACTTATTTAGCACTTAGTATAGGAAATTAGTTCTGACAGATGAGTAAAACACATTGAGTTCAAGAAACAGTCCAAAGGAGAAAATAGACAAAGACATATTTATATTATGAGCCATGACTAAATAGGCCATAAATAAAGACACAAATAATGTACCAAAAGATTTCTGAACAAGAGGTAACTTAATGGAGATAGGCAGGAATGTAAATGAATATTTATCACAACTTTGCAGATATTGACTAGCCATACGTTTAATATGTGGTTGAATGAGTAGTATGCTGGAGTGAAACACACTATGGAACAAAAATGACGGGCTCAAATAAGAATGTCTGGTTTGTCAGAATAAATGTGAAGCTGTGTTTATGTTTTCAAAAAATGGAGATATCATCTGTGTTGGTTTGGAAGTGCTGTGTAACCCCAGAAAAGCCATGTCTTTTAAACCGGATTCAATGTTTTAGGGCAGTACCTTTGATTAGACTGTTTCCATGAAGATTGAACCACTCAATTGTGGGACTTACTTTTTGTTTTGATTACTTTCTTGGAGATGTTACACACCCAACTATGGGTGTGGCCTTTTAATTAGATGGATATGTGACTCTGCCCCTTTCAAGGTGGGTTTTTATTAGTTTACTGGCATTCTTTAAAAGGAGAAACATTTTGGAGTTGCTTCAGAGGCAATAGAGATGCAGACATTTGGAGATGCTTGGAGTGTCAACAGAGAGAGCAGATGCCTAGACACGGATGTTTGCAGGTGCAAAGCCCAGCAAACATTGCCATGTGCCTTCTCAAGAGATGCTAAGCAAGCCAGAACCCAGAGCTGTGTGCAGGAGCAGGTAAGTGAAGGCCCACAGACACTTAGAGAGGAAACTACTGACATCAGAAGCTAGAAGCAATGGAACCAGGAATAAGGACCTGCAGAGGCCAGCACATGCCTTTCCAGATCAGCCTTTCTTGAGTCAAGGTATCTTTCTTATGGTGCCTTAGTTTGGACATTTTTATGGTCTTAGAACTGTAAACTTGTAACTCAATAAATTGTCTTTATAAAAACCAACACATTTCTGGTTTACTGCATTTCTGATAGCATTAACAAGCTAAAACACTACCTCACTAGTATGATCATAAATCCACTGGACCCATTTAAACACACTGTGTCAATCTTTGTTTCATGCATTACTGACAAGACACAACGTAATCTTCTGCTCTAAAGGAAATACACAATGAGAGTTTAAAAAAAGAAAATAAAACATGGTCTTTCATGTAAATATGCTCTAAGAAACAGATCATTGACTACTGCAAAAGCTTTTCCAGCCTATCATATAAATTTACATTTAATGATTTTGTAAATTATAGGTCAATGGTCCAATAGACCAAAACATCTTATAGTTGTTATAGTATACCCTGCAAATGAATATTTAGAGATTTAAGAATTGCAGCTTATTGACTTGATTATTGATGCAAAGAAGCCATTATCGTTTATCAGGTAATTAAATATTCCATCATAAGAATTATGTTTATAGAATGCATTCATAATTTATGGACAGAATTAAATATAATGTTACCTTAAAAACTATTGGTGGCTTTTAATATTCTTTTCTGGACACCTCTCCTCTTCTTCCCCATTTTCCATATTTTTCTCATGTGTAAATATGCCTGACTCTAACAACATTACAGAGCTTTTCAAATTTTCATTCAAATTTCTAATAACTACATAAATGAATGCTCTTAGGAATTTTCATTACATTGTGACTTTGTCCATTACAAACCAGGCTGTGATTTTGGATGTATTCATCTAAAATGGACTAGCTTAAACTATTTCTTTTTAAGTTTTACTTTCAAAGCCATTCTTGTTTTAAAGTGAATAAAACATTTTATGCTTATCTTTTCCTGTGTTGGTTCTTGCTTATGACATCCATACCTTACACCTCATGCTACTTTGATGGCCTTTATTTTTCTTTTTTCTAATGATAGCTGCAATTATATCTGTCAAGCACATGCAATTCATTCACTTAGACAAAAGAGCAGGCATTTAAATAAAAATAATTTTTATTTACAAGAAAGCCTATACTAAAAGTTTACTTTATTTATTTATTTTATAATGACATTTTTGTCACTATTTTCTTTTTTTTTAAATTCACATTTAACTTCAGAAGTTAGTGTATACAAATTCTTAATCAGACCATGCTTAATGTATTTGATTTCCAGACAACTGCCACAAATTATTTCAGTTAAAAACTTTCAGCTTGCATATGTTATCTGGAAATTTTTTTAGAAATGTGTATTCAATATGTTGAGTTTTCTACACATTAAGTTATTATATTATAATTTTTTTCAAATTATTTCAAATAAATACATAGAAGGAAAGTTTTGGAATACATAAATCAAATACTTAAGGATACTTACTAAATACCTTCTTATGCTTTAAAGTCAATGCTCTTGCTGTTAGAAAATGGTGGAAAATTATGATTTCTACATATCCATCCAATATTTAACATTTGTGACCCATCCTTTAATTCATTTCCCTTTTTTTTCCACACTTGACCTATGAAATATTTCCTCCTAAAGTAGATATCTGAATGTTCTGTTGCCAATTTTTATTTTCAGGTAGCCCTCCAAAATTTATAGAAGTTCTGATCATATGAATTCCTTCAATGTCTGTTTTCCAACTTACCTTTTGTTTTAGGTTCCCAGGTGCTAAAACAAATACCATACAATGGGTTGGCACAACAACAGGAATTTATTGGCTCATGGTTTCAGAGGAAGGCTTTCCTCCTCCTCCTCCAGGGTTGGTATTTCATGACTGGCTGGCCTGCCATCTTTGAAGTTACCTGGCTTTTCCATCACACAGCAATATACATAGTGGCATCATCTCTATTCTCTTCTCAGTTCAGGCTTTCAGCCTGGGTTTCACCCAATGGCTTCTCTTTCTGCATCCATTTCCCTTTGTTTTTAAGGACTTCAGTCATGCTGGATAAAAGCTTCACCTCATTCGGTTTAGGGGCACCTAAAATAATAACATCTTCAAAGGTCCTATATACATGCTTTTGGTGGGGGACATGATCCAATTCCCATCACTCCACACTCTGAACCCTGAAAAGACATGTTGTTGTCTTTTCTTTCCCACATGCAAAATGCATTCATTCCATCAAAAAGTCCCAAAAACCTTAAGTCTTTTCAGTCACAATGCTAAGTACTAAGTCTCATCTAAATTGGTTATGTGTGGGGGCCATCCTGGGGCAAAATCCTCTCCAGTGGACCTGTGAAACTTAGAAAACAAGTTATCTGCTTCCAATATACAGTGGTGGGACAGAAACAAGACAAATATTCCCATCACAGAAGGAGAAATTGGCAGGAAAACAGGGGTCGCAGGCCCTAAATAAGTCTGAAACCCAAGCAGGGCAAGCACCATTAGGTTTCAAGGTCTAAGAGTCATCTATGGCTCAATTCTTTCTACTCCATCTCGATGGAGCATCAGCCCCACCTCTCCCACATGCTTATGCAGTGGCCATGCTCTCCCCAGAACACTGGATTGTAGGGCCCACCCTCTCTGAGCATTGAAATGGTGGCTAGGCTCCCCAGTAGCACTGGGACAGAGGCCCACCATCTTTGGTTATTAAGATGGTGGCACTCTCTCTGAACAACAGGTGTAAGGCCCACTCCTTTCAAGCCCTGGGGCAGATGGTCTGCTCCCTCCAGGCAGAACAGACCCATTCTATCCACACACCTTGGGGATGAGCTCACTTCCTTGGTCAGAGGTGATCTCTTCAGTGCAGACCTGGGCATCCATGGTTCTGCCCTTGAAGTCACCCTTCCTTCAATTTGTCCCTTCTCTGTCCCTTCCAGTCCAGGCTCAGTAGTTCTGTTCATGCACATTTTGCTCAGGCTTTGCATTCAATTCAATGGGATCCAAACCATCAAACAATAGAACTTTCCACACATCCTTCCTAGATAAGTACATTTCCATTCCTCATTTCCACTGAAATGGCTTCCACATGTTCAACTTCTTTAGCAAATGGTTGCTCATGTAAACCTAACATGGAGCCCTATCCTTCGGCAACTCACTTCCCGAAAGCTCAGGAAGGCCCCTTATAGAGCTCTTTTTGGTCCTAGTCTCAGAGCACAGTAACTGAATAGCTGAGAATTTTCAAAATCATGAATTGTTGTTTCTTTTGTGCCTGAGACTTTAGTTGTTGGCTTAACTTTTCCTCTTGCATTTTACTATAAACTACAAGGAGGAAGCAAGATGCATCTTCCAAACTTTGCTTGGAAATCTCCTAAGCTAAATATTTAAGTTCATCACATTCAAGTTCCTTCCATTCAACATCAGTATACAATTTTGCCAAGTTCTCTTCCTTGAATAATGAGGGTTACCTTTCCTATAGATTTCCATAACATGTTTATCATTCCTTCTAAGGCTTCATTGGAAGCACCTTCAACATATGTATATTTCTACTAACAGTCTCTTCAAAGCAATTCAAACTTTTCTATAAAGAACCTCATGATTCTTACAGCCTCTTACCATAACCTAATTCCAATGTTCTTTCCACATTTTTTTTTAGGTATTTGTCATAGTACCCCACTTTCCAGTATCAAAGACTATTTTATTTCCCTAGATGCTTAAAAAAATATTGTACAACGGATTAACATAATATTAGGAATTTATTGGCTCACAGCTCCTGTAGCCTTTCCTGCCTTATTTCTTTGTAGCTATATCCCAAACCTATGCAAAATCAGCAGGTCCCTGAAGTTACCATGCTTTCTCAGGACAACACCTGGAATAGTGTTTATTCAGTTTTTCAAGTGTACTATGAAGGGGAAATTCAAAAGGAATGAGAAACAATTTCTCTTCCCAAGAACTTTACTTATTTGATAGAGTTCTGTATTGTCATCATTTGAAAACTTCCTTTACATCTCAATTCAAATAAGCCCATATTCAGAATCCTACAATCCTTTGCTATACCTCCATCATAACTGAACACTCATTATGCTGTTATGTAGCAATCTTTTTATATGGTCATTTCCTCTACGTTTTGTGAGTTTTTGTTTGTTTTTTGATTTTCAAGGAAAGGAACTGTTTTATTTTCTTTTACATCTCTAGTCTGTTTCATTGCAGCAACTTTAATACATTTTAGTAAATTAGCCATAACTGAATGTTAAATTTAAAGTAAAAGCAGGTTTTAAAATGGTAAATGAATATGTTTATTTGTAAAATACTTTTTGCCACATTTTATATTCATTGAGAGATGCATATTAAGACTTTACTTAAATTATGCATATTAAAACTGTACTTAAATTATGTATTTGTCTGTTTTTTCCCTTTAGGTTCTGTTAATTTTTTGCATGCTAAAATTAGCTATGTTATTATTTTCATATAAATTTAGGCTTTTAAATATTCTTGGGAGATAGATCACTTTATTATTGTGAGATTCTCTCTTAAACTCTAGCAATAATTTCTGCCTTAAAGTTATTTTTTATCTGACATCACAATAGCTATAAGTTATGTTTTATAGTTAGATAGTAAATATTTTTCTTTTTATTTTACATTAAATATTTATGTTTCCTATTGCAAAGATTTTTCTCTTTTAAGCATGAAATATGTGTCTTTATTTTTGTATTGTCTCCCAATCTTTGTCTTTTACTTGCAGTGGTTAATCTGCTTACATTTAATTTTAGGTTTACATCTACCACATTGCTATTTGTTTTCTATTTGTCACAAAAGTTCAACATTTTTTTTCAGCTCCTGTTATTTCTTTATGGGTCAAAGTTTTATAATGATTTTTTCCCTTTCTATTTGTTACCTTTTTAATTAAACCATATTATGCTTTAATTTTAATGAAATTTCTAGATATCACACCGTGCTACAAAGGTTATTAAACTCTAATAAAATTGGTACTTTTTCCACCTCCTCAAGAATGTAAAAACCTTAGAACACTTGCAGTTACTCACACCAACCTTTATGTTAGTGTTGACGTGAATCTTATATAGAATTTAAAAACCCAGAACATCACTGATGTTGTTTTATATAGCTTATATTCATTTAAATCCACCTAGATATTTAACCTTTCATTTTTTTAATTCATTCTTACCTGAATGTTCATGTTTTTCATCTGGGATGAGTTTTTTCCAGCCTAAAGTATTTCCCGTAGTGTTTTCTTTCATTCTAATTTCCTGGGGACAACTTCTTTCCATTTTTGTTTGTCTAAAATGTTATCATTTAACCTACATATAGAAAAATATATAGAACTAACACACACAATATCAACACACATGCATATATAAAACTGGGTTTCCTAATACTTGCAAATTTGGTTAATTATACTTTCTGATTTGATTGGCATAAATGACAACTTTTATGGGTGGAATTATGAATTAATTAGCACTGCAACCTATACCAAATACTTTTATACTCAATTTATTTTTTAATTACTAAGGATAATTTATTAATTTATTATTGCTTTTCTCTAGCAATTTTTTTATCAATGAAAATAATTTATCTTCCACATTGAAAATTTTAACTAAATGTACAATATTATTCAAAATATTGCCACAGGATTCCCCTTTGAAGAAGTAATTTCCAAAACTTTATTTTATTTTAATTAGATGAATAAATGAACCATTATTGAATTAACTTGACTGGTTTTCTATTTGAAGTATTGGATTACACTGATGAAAAAATTGGTATCGTTTGATTGTTTGAAAGTCCTTTCTGCTAATGCAACCAAATCATAAACAGCTCTTGCTTCACTTTTCTATATGCAAGAAAGCTTGGAAGAGAAAATGATCAAGCATTCCATAAACCAAAACAATTAATCTAAATGAAAAGTCATGCTTCACAGAGAAAGGTATAAGTTAATTTTTTTCAGTTTCAGGTGTTAAATTGTCAACGTCAGGCACAGTCTTTTGGATAAAACAACTATTTTTTTTATGGACTATGCTGATGTTTTTTCAGTAAATTTGTGTTTTCTGGCCTTCATATGTTCATGTTGGAAAATGTTGACAACCAGTTTGTGTTCACATGGAAGCTGTTGACAACTAGTTTGTGTAAGTTATGTATTCATCATCAAATTTGCAAAACAAAACTCTAGTATTTTCTTTTCACTAAATATGCAGTTTCAATTTTTTGAACTTGTTGCTACTTAAGAATTTATTGCAAAAATTTTAAAATTGCATCACTAGACAATAAGTTATTAAATAATATTCAAAGATTTAGACCATACGACAATTGATAAACCACTGCAGCAAATGCATTAAGCCTAGTTTCACTAGCGTTTATTGCAGGAGAACTCATCCCAAATTCTTTTTACACATATTTCTTGTACATCTAACCTATAAATTCTCAAATTTTCACTGACCTTGACAAATGATAGCTTTGTGTACTTGGTAAACCAAATAAATGACTGTCACGGGTAGCAACATCCTTGATGGATTCATTTGCCCATACTCTCTTGTCAATGACAATAATGTATGCTTTTTTGAAAGCGGTTGTTACTTACTTTGTGTTTGGAAAGAGTGAGTAAAAGAGCGACAGGTTGTCACTGGTAGTCTTTCCAATTTAGCCAAATATTAAAGTCAGGAATCTGTATACTGCACATGTTTCTTAGACATTACTGGGTGAGACCATTAGGTGGAGCTAGTAGCATACATTGCCTACCGAACACATCCTGGTTTGTTTTAATGAAGCTGTTAATATGACGACTTCACTTAAAAAATCCAGAATAAATACTATACCACATGGGATGAGAGAACAGGCATAAACTGGGATTCTCCTCAGTAAATTGGGATATTTGTTCTTCCAAATTAATCATGACCCAATATTGAAAAGTGCCGCGTCCTCTTTTTCCTCCCCGGTTTGACACGGTTCCCTGGAAGGAAGGGCGGTGTCAAGGCCTTCAACGCCCCAAAAGAGGACGAGGCATAAAATGGTGTAATAGAAAAATACTGGGATTAACGACACTAATTGTGTGTTTCTTGTTGCTGGTTGTGCTCCAAGCATTATATCAAAACGAATCAGAAAGCAAAAGAATTGGAAAAAATGATACAAATTGTACAAATTGCAAAACCTTATTAATGACTGTTTGGAAAAAATTAGGTTGGGACGCCCCCGTTAAGCAAGTCATGCTGCAGATACAGCAGGCAGAAGTGCTTTTAGAACAAGTCACAGAAAAGTACCCCATAGAAAGTAAACACTTACAATTAAAAAACCCTGCATTGAGCTATCCTGGAAATTTACTCCCCCACCACGGCACCGGTCCATTGCTATAAAACAATAAAAAATCTAAGTAAACAATGTAACCTTTTAATCGAAACAAGCTAACCTTTAACCAGATTAAAATAGGTCTTGACATATTGCCTCACCTGTAGAATAATAGGAAAAGAAAGTCTAAACTCAGAAAACTGCAAACACAATGTCTGTAGTTTAAGCCAATATCTTGCTGCTATTAAAATCTTGTGTAAGTGTTCCTAAGAAAATCAAAACGTGTACTTTCGCTTTGCTTCCCTGAACCTGTAACTTTACCTAAAACATAAGCCATGACACAACCATGATTCTGTGATACCTGTTTCCTTGCCAAAAATAAAGGTATAAAATCAGTTAAGCAAAAATAAATCTAAGCAACTCTTCTCAGAAAAAAATTCTCTAAGCTGTCTCTTGGTGTTCTTCTCGCGCCGACGACCCTCCACACCTTCAAGCCCGTTCCCTCTGCTGCGGCTGGACCGCGGCAGAAAAGTGATGCCTTGAAAACTGTTTCAGTCATTTCATACAATGACAAGACATAGCAAATTGTATGACCATCACTAAGTTTGATTAGGATATGTTGCTACTGTAAAGAAGGAAGAATAATCTATTTTTAGAATTGTGCATTAAGATACATCTAGTATGCATAAAATGTTCTGGTTCTTGAGCCAGAAACGCTTTATTTATTTATTTATTTTAAGATTAACTTCCTTCTGGTAACCCTGAAATATTCTAATTTCATCTAGATATCCTCCCTGGATCTGCCTTCATCTCTCTTCCTAAATGGATTCTATGTTTAAACAAATAGACCTCTCTGTGTGAATGAATTGTATTCACTAAGGACAAAGGTTGAATGGTTTGACAAAGTAAGTTTCACAGGGATTGAGTTAACACTAAATCATGGATTTTACTTAGGGTTAAGGTAGGAAGAATTGCCACTTTGCTTCATGTTATACATACGATTTATTTTCTTCAATATTCATTTCAAAGAGAAAGATACTACTCTTAAGATATATATATATTTAATTTATTTTATTATAGAAGCTATAGATTTAAAGGAAAATCATGCACAAAATATAGACTCCCCATATGCCACCCTATTATTAATACCTTGCATTAGTGTGGTACATATATTACAGTTCCTGAAAGAATACATTATTAATTACATTCCAACATTGCAATAGGTCTCACAGTTTGTGTTGTACAGTCCTATGTTTTTTTTTAATTTTTAATTTTTGTTCTCATAGCATGAGCACAATTTAAAATTTCCCTTAACCCATTCAGATATATAATTCAGCATTGTTAATTCCACCCACTCATGCATATTTACAAATACCTGAGTGTGTTTGTGCATGTGTGTGTTTCTAACAAAGATAGAGTGTCATATTTTTCTCTCACTTGTGCAGAGAGATTGATCATTATAACATATTTACAAACAAAATAATTTCTAAAAGGAAAACTACTTTCTCATGAGAAAAGAATATGGTGTTATCAGATTTAATAAAATTATAGAATGATTATATTTTTCAGACATTTTCAAAAACTTCAAATTTTAGGCCTGGCACGTGTTACCTAAAAATAAATCTCTTTTACAACATCATATAACAGGTGTATTACATTAAATCAATGCCATTGGTTTAAAAACTATCATCTTTTGCAGAGAAATAGAAAATATTGAAAGGAAAGATAAGTCACAGAATGTTTCATCTCCAGGAAAAAGAGTAAAATTGTGATAGCTACACATGGGTGATGCCCTGTATTATCTTAGCATCCCTTTCATGTGCTTAGATTCTAGGAACAATACTAAATGCTTTACATGGCTCTTACTAGCTGCTTATGGTTAGGTAATAGAAAAGAGGGATAAACTCAGGAAAGCATTATCCAGTTTTCAAGCAGAATTTAAACAGTAAATATAAGTACCAGAACTTGATAGATGGAAAAGTGAAACTTTTTCTCATCTCCTGCCTCGTAGGCCAATACAATTATGGAATGATTTAGAGATAAAAAGTAAATCTAGGGTAAGGTTGAGACCCTTGTTATTATTTTAAAAGCATGAAAAAAGTCCCTGGAAGGATAAAAGAACATTTTGTTGGATATAAGAGCTTCTGGGAAACTCATGGGTATTAACCCAATTACCTTAAACTCAAAATATAAGTAAATAAGACTAGATTAAAAAAAAGAAAATCTCAAAAATATTGTGGATGTGACTTTGACATATAAAGTGAATTTTAAGCATATACATAGGAAACTCTCAAAATGTTTGAAAGAACTATGTTAGCACAAGTTCCACAAGGTTAGTAATACAAGGTACTGAAGTTCTTCAAAACCTCAAATGACCTGTGAGCCCTCAAATTCCTCTGTATAAGAATAAGACTGAGAAAACTATTCTGTTGCCAACAAGAGTCATTTATTCAGAAGTTGTCAAAGACAGTAACTGCAAAGAAAGAGCATATCAGGAGTTGGAGGTGAAGTCCTAGAGAACAATTCCCTAAGGAGCTACCTACATGGAACAGAAAGGCATCTTACTCAAGGAACATTCAACACAGGGTGGGGGGACTGGTTATATCTGTACAGCAGAATCCCAGAATTACTTTTGACTAGTGACTGTTGTGCACCTTTCTTAGCTTCACTTTCCAAATGGGAAGGTGCATTGCAGTTATCCTTCTCTTCCCTGCCATTGAATGCAGTGTGTGTGTGTATAGGAGAGTGGGGAACTGAGTGTGGGTCAAGTTGCTGTATCATGAGAGCACAGGCTCAGACACAACAGAGAATCTCAACAAGCAGCCATTTACTACTTACAAAGCTGATGTCATCCATGATTGAATGAGACTGCTGGAGGTCTGGAGATAGGGTAAATATGTTTTGCATGTAAAAGGGATGAGAATAATTGTGCTAGAGGGTGGATATGGTGAAATGCCTAACTGCTTCCAATTCTTTACCCTTTCCTGGTTCCATGAACTCTGTCATGTAACTTGGCTATGGTTTTCAGTGAAATTTATGCTTGGCTGTGTAATCGTTTTGGCCACTAGAGTGGTAGCAAATATGACAGAAGCAGAAACTTTTCAGCAATTGCACATGTTCCTATTCTTTCACATTTGCATTCACTGTGAGAAGATTCCTGAGCTAGCCTGCCAAGGGATGTAATAAGCACGTGGAGCAAAGCCTAGTCATCTGAGATGATGGGTAGCGGATCACAGGCACTTGAGTCCTCAGCCATCTGGCTCTCAGACATACAAGGAAGCCCATCTGAGACTAGAAGAACCACTTAGCCTGAATCTCTGAACTTAAACTCATGAGCTCAATAAACTATTATTATAGGTTGCAAAGATTTTGTAGTTGTTTAACCACACGGTATTATTTTGGCAATAGATCATTGATACCTGAGTAAATAAAATTGGATAGAGCTTTTCATATCAGGAAGCAAGCACAAGATTCTCCAAATCTTTCTAACCAGTGGGAGGCAAAACTAGGAATAAAATCAACATGTTCTTACCCACAGAATAGCACTTTTATCACTACACATAAAAGCAATCTCCTGAAGTATTTTCTGTTTCTGAAATGTTATTAAAATGAAAACTTTTTAGATAGTCTACAGATATTTTTTAAGGTACTTAAAATCATAGCTTTCATTTTCCTTTTCAATGCGATTCCCCTTTTAGTTCATTCAATTTTCACATTCTTTTTTACTTTCTTATTTCATCTTCCAGCATCAAATAAGAAAAATGCTTTGGGAAAATGTCAATAGAATTCTCATCTGATATTTTCCTTTTTAGAAATGATGCACATTGATTTTATGTTTAAAGATTGTAAAAAAAAAAAAGATATTTGTACTTACTATAAATTTAGTGCCACATTTTATATATAAAAAGGGACAATATTTTTAAATTCTCAGGGTGCCTCCCTTTATAGAGAATATCGACTTTATTCGAGAAACTTGAGGTGTTGGAAAGGCATTGTCACTAATTTTGAGTAACATGACTGTACTGTTGTTTAAAGGCAGAACAGCAGTTAATGTCTCACTATAGAGAACGTCAATAATCAAAATCAGTAATTAATGTCTTTTGTGCCATATATATGAGACACTTAATAGTAGTGATTCTTCAGGTTGGCTGTGCATTATAATTGTCTGGGGAACCTAAAATACTGCAAGAGATTATGATGTAATTGGCTTCAAGTGGGGCTTAACAAGAATATTTTAAAAAAGCTTTCCCAGTGAACCTAACATGCAGCCAATGGTGGAGAACAACTATTTCACATTTTGCTAGTGTCCATAATTACATGAAAATTCTTTTATACTTCATAGTGGAATTTGAATTTGAATATTTTGACATGTCATTGCAGTTAGTGCTTTTGTTCACCTCTGTCTCCTTGGCATATATAATATTACCTCATACATATGATTGCCCAATTAATATTTATTCAGTAAACAAACCAGGAATAAATGAATGAAAGTAACACCCTTCTACTCAAACTATAGCTGTCTTAATATTTCTAGTAAATGACAGTTTCTCATAAAACATTAACAGAACCATGTTCTGCGAGTTTGTGAATTATGTTTTGTGTAGTCTTCCTTCACTTTAACTCAATGATTCTGAAACTTTGGTACATGTCAGAATCACTTGTATGGCTGTTAAAGCAGATTGCTGGGCTCCAATCCCAGAGTTTCTGATTCTCAAAGTCTGTGTTCAAGCTCAAGAAGTTGCATTTCTAACAAGTTTTTCAGTGATGGTGATGCTGCTTTCAGAACTACTGCTGAGACACATATAATGTCTGCCCTGACTCAATGGCCTTCACTAACTTAAATATGTATTTTTAGTAATAGCTGTTTTTGCTATCTATCACATGTTGGCATACTGTCTAAGTGTGTCTGCAGCTATACAATAATTTACAAATCAAAAGTTGATATTCTAATCAAATTTCCTCTGTAGGCTTGGGAGTGTTGGGAGACAATTCTTCATGGATCTCATATTTCTATGCAACTTCTTTGTAAAGAACTTCATTTCATTTTATAGTATAGTTTATTTTATTTAATTTTTGCTATACTGGACTATCTCTTTGTTCTAGTTTGCTAGCTGCCAGAATGCAATATAACCAGAAACGGAATGGCTTTTAAAGGGGGAATTTAATGAGTTGCTAGTTTACAGTTCTAAGGCTGAGAAAATGTCCCAATTAAAATAATTCTATAGAAATGTCCAATCTAAGGCACCCAAAGAAAGATACCTTGATTCAAGAAGACTGATGAAGTTCAGGATTTCTTTCAATTGAGAAGGCACATGGTGAACACAGTCAGGGCTTCTCTCTTGGCTGGAAGGGCACGTGGTGAACACGACGTCGTCTGCTAGCTTTCTCTACTGGCTTCTGGTTTCATGAAGCTCCCCAGGAGGCATTTTCCTTCTTCATCGCCAACGATCACTAGCTGGTGGACTCTCTGCTTTTTGTTGCTGCTCTCTCTGAGTCTCCCATTCTCCAAAATGCTTCCTCTTTTATAGGACTCCAGTAAACCAGTCAAGACCCACTCAAATGGGTGGAGACATGTTGTCACCTAATCCAGTTTAACAACCACTCTTGACTAAATCACATCATCCAGGGAGATGATCTGATTACAGTTTCAAACATACAGTATTGAATAGGGATTATTCTACCTTTATGAAATGGGATTTTGATTAAAATGTGGCTTTTCTAGCGGGTATATATTCTTTCAAACCAGCACACTCTTCAAGGCTGTTTGCATAGCAAATATACAGGGTTCTCTTCCAGGGCAGATTTAATTACTGTCCAGAATAATAAAAATAATATCTTCCTCTGAGGCCAATGTTGGGCAAGTTGCTAGCGGCTCTTTTGCAGGAGATTGGGGTTTTCTAACCTCAGTGTTTCCCTGCTTTTTTGTGTGCCAGTGTGTGTGCCCACACCACCACCACGTCGCCTATGCGATTTGGAGCGTGGGGTACGGTGGTGATACTTGCTACCCTGCCCCTGCTGGGAGTAATACACTGTACTTGCTTCTGACCCGGAGCTTATATTTTCTGCCAATATCCATTAAACTGTTAATTTGCAAGTACGGTAAAACCTCCAATCAGTCACATTCTTGACAGTCGATATGAAATATTAAGTGGGTTTCAGGACTTTACTTCTTTCCAGCATGGAGCACATATGGGTGTCCTGACGTGTCGTTGAGGGAGATCTGCCGCATTTTTAATTGGAAGCACTGAGTAGTTTACTCTCTTTAGGAATATTTGGTTTTCAGTATTAGTGGGATTCTTAGAAATCATAGATCCTAAAAGAGAGAGAGAGAGAGAGAGAAAGAGAGAGAGAGAGAGAGAGAGAGAGAGAGAGAGAGAGAGAGAGAGAGAGAGAAATGTACACGTTTGGTCCCAATTGGGCCAGAAGAAATTTATGTCTGACTTCTCTTGTGGCTAGTCATTCATTCACTTCAGATCTCATTCTAAAAACACAAAACAGCAACAGAAATAGATAAAAACGGTTTAAGAATATCACTGAGCAGAATGGCCTACTCAGGAGAGCTTATGACTGGCCTTTGAGATAATCTCAGCATAGGGCACATGGATGATTATCTATAAAGCTTTAGAGGGAGGACTGATGTTATTTCTTTTTGAAACAAAGACACCATTTAAGATTAAAAAAAACAAGAAGTCTCTCTTTTTTTCTTTTTTTCTTTATTCTTATTCTCCTGGTATATATATTCCTAATGACAAAGGAGAAAAACCTCCTTACTATTTTTTTCTTATAATTCAGTCTTAGTTTTCTTCTCATTAGTCATTCATAACAACCAACTTGATCCACAGGAAATGTTGTAGCTGAAAACAAAAATGGTTAGACACATTTTCTTCATTATTTCTTTACTGATCCTATCCCTTTCCTATTATGAATGCTCACCAGATAAGCAAATTGTTAGCTCATGTTTAAGCTTGTGTTCTCTTGCTATTAAAGAAAATTTGACTTCGCTAATATCGTTTTTTCAATGACACTAATTTTTTTTTCATACCAAAGTAAAAACTTTTAACTCTAGGAGTTCTGACTGTAAAGAGAGTGCTTTGCCATTTATAAAAAATGAAAAAGCTTTAGAAATTTGAATTTATAGCAGACATTTATTTTCCTTAGAAACGAGCTTTTGAGAAGAAAGCCTTCTCTTTTACTAACAGCTGTTGATGCTCTGATAGCCAAAAGGAAATATATATAAATATATATATATATTACATTATGTATAATTTATTCAACAATAGATATCTGTGCTACCTAGACTAACTTAAAATTTTGAAGTACTTAACTATTTTCAGTTTTACTTGATATTTTACCTATGTAGCTTATAATTGAAATATTCTTCCTTTTTTTCACACTTAGCATTATCTTATTTGTCTAAGAGTTAAAGGGAAACCAGACTTCCTCTTCCTCATTCATATATATATGTCTAAACAGTAATTAAGTTTATGATATAATTGTGCTACAAAATTTTGCACATATTTGCTTAGTGGTTATTAGGCAGAAAGATAATCAAAATATTTTTAGCACACGTTCTTATTTTCAAAGTTGGGACTTAAACAAATATTATATGATCAAACAGGAACTCTTCTTGAATCTTATACCCTAAATGCTTTCTCTTTCAAAACCAATTTCTCTTTTACCTTAAACTCTACTAATCCTTTCTCTTTTTTCTTAGCACATTATTTCCCTAAACTCTTTATTCAGGCTCTTAAAGTTCTATAGGCTTATGTCTAAGAATTATTTTTGAGAATTGCTTTCCTTCATTTTGAGGAAAGAGAACAGAGAAAATAGGCTTCCAGTAATACTGAATGATTTGGAAAAAAATATTACACTTGATTCATTGCCATTAAAGCTGTGATGGGGACCACTACAACATGTATACACATATGGTCATGTAAATTTGCATCCTTAATGATTCTGTTGCTACAGGTTGATGAATATAGCACAGTACAATGTTTATTTGCTTTATAACAAAATTAGAGCCAGGCAAGGAAAAGAACCTCTAGGACAATAATTGTTTCACAATAGGGGGCATCTACATCTCAAATTGCACTGATTCTGGCCTCTAAATCATCAGAGGAGGGTCCTTCCAGCCAAAAAGCTGGGAAAGCAAGACCTATTTATAAATTTGAAGAATACAGTACATTTGGAGTATTGTATAATTCACCAAATCTTCGACAAAAAACCAAGAGACACAGAACCGGGATTGGTGTAGTTAAGATAAATATAGAATACAATTTATGAACCTGGGACTGTGCTAGAAATTCAAGGTGCTGCTATTACTGCAAGTAGATATTAGTGTTTTTAATATTTCTCTAGAATAAAGTGGCATAATAAGAAAAATATATAAAAATAAAAGAGAGGTAGTTTTTCTTATTAATGATTAGAGTCCAGTTATGGGCTTTTGGTTAGATATTGCATTTTATCTTCACTCCCAAAATCTGTAAGACAGAGGTGGTTGCTCTAATTGTATGAAGGAGAAAATTTAAGTTCTAAGAAGTTGAGAAATTTGCTCAAATTCTCATCTGTTGTGCAGGCAGTCTGGAAATCAGATTGGTTTTCCTGTCATGCAAATATTTTTTTTAATGATTGGACTATTTAGCTATCTTGCTGGGTATATAGGATTTTCATATTTATCCCAATATTCAAAAAATCTCTCAAAAACAGTCAACAAATAAATATATAAGAGATTTGGCTTCATTTTGAGGTTTTGTAGTTATTTGCTGCTACTCAGGGAAATGTGGCTGTCCCAAAATCAAGGCAAGGAGTGCTACTGGTTAACATGCGAGTGGATTTGTAAATGTCATCAGGAATATAGAATTGGCTAAGTTTATTCTCAAGACATCACACCCCGGTATCCAGGAACCTTGCTACTACTCTTCTACCTCACATCACTCTTTTATTTTCCACATAGTTCTTTTCACTATGTGAAATTAATGTACATTTTGAATTATATTTTATTCTGTCTTCTCCCATTGCATGCAAATGCTGTGAAGCAGGGTCTTTGTCAGTATTTACCTCCACCAAATCCTCAGAGCTTAGGAGAGAGATGGAAACATAGTAGGCATGCCATAAATATTTGTGTAACAAATGGAGGAAAGAAAGAATGAGTGAAAATAAGAAATTTTTCTTGGGGGAGCCATAAATAATTATGAAGATAGAAATCAAGAATATTAATGAATAATTTCCAAGGACCTATTTGCTATATGATCACTTTTTCTTACAGTCTAAAAAACTCTCCAATTTTAGTATTATAAACTTCAGTTGGAAACACTACTTAAAAAAAAAAGGCAAGAGATGATGTTAAACAATTACTAATGGTCACTTATTTAGAGAAGGTGGGAAAATAATACAAGTAGCAAGCCAGTGAAAATTTTTTCTCAATGTATGAAAAGAAATCAGATATTGCCAATAGAGTGGCAAAGAAAAGAGAACTCTATCAGAGAATTTCTCTCTTCACCACTGAAACTCTATGGCAGATGATGATATTTCTATCAAGAATAAATCTGGATCTTCTGAATATATAATATTCCTTATTTTACATAATATTAAAATGCATGGAACTTCTGCCAGGCTTGTAAGATGGGATGAAATAAGGAATTCGGTGATTTCCCTTAAAGAGACAACAGACTCATGATGGCTAACCAGGTGATGGATCATATTCTTGGAAAGTGCAACTAAAATGTGAGAGAGATTGCCCTAGGATTGTGAACCAAAAACTTATTAACCTTTTACCCAGTTGGGCTGATAAACATGGGGATAATACCGGAGCTCAAAAAAACTAGTCTGTCACTATCGGTTTTGAGGTTTAAGAAGGAAACTGAAGGGCATGGACTCCAGGTGGTGTTTTCATCTTTTTTTCCCACTTGAAGGTCATACCTTTGGAAGGGAAACAAGGATATAAGAAATGAACAGCTGGTAGCATAAATGACATAACAGAAGAGGATTTGGTTTTTGGACCACAATTATGCAAAAGGAACTAAGAAATCATGCAGAGACAGAGGACCTCTCAGGGATCCAGAGGGAAGACATTTGTCAACACATCCACTGACATAATCAAGATTCTTAACTGTCAGGAGGGAAGCAAATGTCAAGAGGAAATGGCAATAAGAAAAGATATGATGGGCCTCAAGTATAATGCAGAGAAGGAGAACAGTGGTGCCGATACCTATTATTTCTAAGTAAAAGCCAGTAAGTGTTTTTGGAATGCAATTTATGGCATATCATCTTGATATTTCTAAAAGGAGGGAAAAGATCAATTCTAGAAACCCTTAGACTAGTATTTCCCAACTGTCAGTATGTTGCATACTTCTGTCAGTATTTCTTCATTATTATCAGTATTGGTTTTAAAAAGAATGTTTAGGGTGGGCCACAGTGGCTCAGTAAGCAGTGTTCTCCAGACCTGGGTTCGATTCCTGGCGCCTGCCCATGTGAAAAAAAAAAAAGAATGTTTACATTACACCATAAATGGAAACTGTGTCACACTACAAATAGAAGGGAAATATTACAATGAATAGAATTAATACAAAACCATGTTTAAAAATTCTGTCTAGAGGAGCCTGCCTGGCAAAGCTCTGAGTTTGAAATCTTCTCTTTTTGCTAGATCAGGATATTTTCAAATGTTATTTAAAAGGGTGTTAAATACATATTAATACCAAACTGAAGCATCCTCCTTGATGGAATGTAATTTTATAATTGAAAAGGAAATGATTCAATGTGATTTAATTAATATCATATAATTATTCAGTTAAAAATCACTTAAGTCAGTATACTACATAAAATTATTTGAAGTTTAGCAAAAGTCAATTTGAACCACCAAAGTTATTATCCTTAACTTTGGGCAAGTATGCCCTGGAAACTGCCATATCACCTGGGGCATTTCAAAAGGATGCTAGTGCTTAGCTCTCAGTCACAGAGATGCAGGTGCCACTGCTCTGCGTGGGGCCTGGGCACAGGTTGTAGTTCAAAGATCCCAGGTGATTCTCATCTACAGTTAGGATGGAAACCCTACTTCAGAGCAGCAGACTCAATGGAGAAGAACCTTTAGCTAATGGTATGGGGGCCACTTAAAAAGTGAATTATTGAACACCAAGATCTAACCTCACTTTATTTTCTGGTACACTTTTAGAGTAATTAACAGAACGAGTTCATAGATGTATTGAATTCTGATGTCAGCAAGGCATTGGACATTATAATGACTATATTGTGGAGATATTTTAAAAATTGAGTTACATAATAAAATCAGTTTGATTTGTATCTGGTTAAACTAATATCCAAAGTATATCTGAAGGTTGCTTATTGTGGTCTTGTTGTGGGGTTCTATATGAAGATCTTAATCAATGATGTGACTAGGAGACTGATGTGTAAAAACTATAGTGATATGATATTAGGAGCAACATATAATAGTATGGCAAAAGTTTGCTATTAAAATGACCACATACTGGATGATGCTAATGTTTCATGTGGGGGGAAGCTGACTTCTGAATTGTGGGTTAAAAATTTGGCTGTGAAAGTGCAGGATCAAGGTCTTAAGGCTTCGGAATTTATATGTCAAAACATGAACTAATGTAATAGATCACAAATTCAATGTGAATCATTAGAATACTGTGACCATTAAAAAAAACAAAACAAAACAAAACAAAATAAAACAATTCCCCCTAAACAAAAGCTCAGCAGTATTAATGAAAATGGTGTCACCAGATCATAATATGTAATACTCTACTCAGGTTATACTGACCTTGGAATACTATGTTCTCTTCTGGATGCCAATTTAAGATAAGGTTAAATAGGAGTTTATCTAAAGAAGGAGTTTGAAGTGTTGTGATATTAAAAAATAATTCACTGGGTGGGCCACGGTGGCTCAGTAGGCAAAGTTCTTGCCTGCTATGTCAGAGATCCAGGTTCAATTCCCGGTACCTGCCCATGCAAAAAATAAATAAATAAATAAATAAATAATAATCCACTGAGCTGGACAATTTTAGCTTGGAAAATAAATGTGTTTGTGTGGTCCATGACAGTTGCCCATGATCATTGTCTTTAAATATTTTATTTAAGTGCTCTCATGTCAAAGATGATTTTTTAGAGATTTTTATGTGTGTGCAGTGAACAAAATAATTTGCAAAAACTTGTGGTCAAGCTCAAGTCTCAAATTGTTCAGATGTGATGGCATGTCCTGAGGAAAGGATCTCTCTTACAACTGGAAGCTGTCATCCACAGGCAGAGTCACCATGAGACAAAGTTTGGACAATATTTCCTGTTAACATTCTTATAGATCTTTTATTCAACACAAGGTTCATAGGGCAGGCAATTTGTTTAAGATGATGAAACTAGTTAACATAAAGAAATGAGATTAAAAGTAGGGCCTTCTGATCTTCCTCCAATATGGATGGATGATTTTTCTTGGAAAAATTTAGTTATGTTTACCAATTTAAATATTCATTCATCAACATTTTCCTTCTATCTCAAATGGCCAAAGAGAGTATGAAAAATGTGGAGGTGTGTTTTCTGGCTTGCATTAAGAATTTAATACATATTGTCAGTTTTCAAATAAAAACTAATTCAACCTTAACTACTGAATTTCAACTGGGAATCATGTATGCCTTGTATATATAGGGTAACAGTACATCTTATACCGTCATACAACATTCTATTTGATAGCTGGTGGGAGTATCTTACATTGTTATAATATATTAGACTGTCACAAAGCCAACTCAGGAAATCATGGCCTTAAACAAGTCATTTTTTTTCTTTGAATGAGTGAAATAATAAGATTGTCGCACACAGCTCCTTAAAGCTTTCTATTAATTCATTTATTTTTAAACATTTTTACTGTGAAATATATATTAAAAGGCAATAAATTTCAAAGTATATCTTAATAAGTAGTTTTAGAGCAAATTTCAAAGGATGGTATGGGTTACAGTTCCACAATTTCAGGTATTTCTTTCTAGCTGCTCTAAGACACTGGAGACAAAAAAAGAAATATCAATATAATGATCCAGCAGTCATACTCATTTGTTATATCCTATCTTCTGTTACAACTCCTCCTTCCCCTTTGATCCTTCTCCCAATCTTTAGGAATATTTGCACAATGACCATTCTAACTCTTCATGTTGGAAGAGGGTGTTGATATTATGGGGTGGGGTATGCAACTGGCTGATGCTCTTGGAGAGACTGGTACCTCTGGGTTTCGGAGCATATCTGGCCTAGGAACCATCTGGAGGTTTTAGGTTTCTGAAAAATAAACTTAGTGAGTGAAACTTTTATAGACTCTCAGATAGAACCCTAGGTATTCTTTAGTGTTTACAGGAATACTGTTGGTTGGGGCTTGGCATTCCATGGGAATTAGCAATATCTAGCTGAAACCTGCGTAAGAGTAACATCCAAAGAGCCTCTTGAGTCTATTTGAAATCTCTTAGCCGTGATAGTTTATACTGTTGCATTTCTTTTCCTACTTTTGGTCAAGTAAGCGTTGATTATCCCGTGGTGGCACTTCCATTTATTTTTGAAGTCTGGAAGAGTAATAAGCTTTGGGGTTTCCCTTAAAAAATTCTTCACATTGTAGATAACTATGTGTAAATGTTGGTTTAGTAAACTAAAGTGTTAGATGTTTTTTCCATGGCTCAGGACCTCCTGACTATAATCAAAGTGAATGAGTGAAAGATCTATACCCCATATCATATTTTAAGTCATCCTGCTCTCATAAAATGCCTGAGATATGATTATAAAATTAACCATAATCTTTACAGAGGTGTCAGTTGCACATATTTAATTTTGCATGTTTTTAAAGGTTAATAAATCAGTTGAACAGAAATATATGCCAAAGCCATAACAAATTTTACAATCACTTAAGGTGTTTTTTCTTTTACTTTAAACAAAGCCTCATTTAGCCAAAGTTTCTGCTTAACAGCATATTAATATTTAAATACTAAAATTATTTGTACCTCTCAGTTGATGTTCCTTATATCTTAGTTAAATAAGTGAATGTAAAAGCATGAACACTGAAATGAGATACTTTTCCTATATTCATAAAAAATAAAAGTCATTTTGGAAATTTGAATTTTGAACTTTAGTGATTTTAGGTCACTTTGCAGGGCCTACATTCCTTCGATTTTTGCTTGGTTTAACTGAATGTTCAGGTTATAATGATCATTTAAGGAAAAAAAACGTCAAAAGAGTGGAGTTGAGAGGATGGGTGGCCTCTGGAGTTCACATGGATATGATTTGGACTCGTGGCTCTCCACCTTCCTAGCAGTGTGATCAGACATGCTACATTTTTGTTCATATTTTCTCATCTGTGAAATTGGAATAATAATAATAGTAATGGCACATATGCATTAATAATAATAGCACATATAATAGCATATATGCACATGTATATGTATATATGTATATAATAATATACATACACAAGGGTACATATAACATATAACAATAGTAATGCCATTGTTTTTACAAGAGCCCTGGAACATGGAAAATGTTCAGAAAACCTTAGGTTGGTACTGCTGATGCGTTGCCATTAGTGTTATCTCTCCTTCTTTTAACTCGCTCCTTATTTAAAAATGTGTGGAGGATGCCTCCTAGCTAAAGGGACTATAAAATGGAATCTGTCTTGGGCTTCACCCTCTCCCACCTCACAGGCACATGGTTATGTTCATCATCATAGGGAGGTATTCCTAGAATGATAGTCTTAGATGGGACTTTTTGTAAAAAAAAGAAAAAAAGCAACAATTACCATTAGGTAAAAGTTCCTTCATTTGATAATACAGCCTGATCACTGTGGCCGTGCTTCCCTAAGGCCATACTCGAAAATATTACTTATCACGTGGAAACTCTGGAAAAAAAACAAAGTACAACCAAATAAAATCCCACAAAGTTTCATTGCAGATTTAGGCAACAATGTATATGAAAATATCCTTGGAAATATTGCAGGGTAGTGAGTTTTGTTATATTTAAGGGTATCCGGAGCTCCCTGTCTGTAGAAAACAATACCTTGATCTCTTTTCTGCAGTCTTGGTGGAACTGTGAATGCAAGGAGCCCTCACATAGAGAAGAAATGGACATGCCATCCAAACTAGCCAACTGAAGTCTATCTTTTATGGGCTTGAATCTAAATCTGTGTGTCGCAAGGGCTGTGGCAAGCAACTAAGTGGCAACTGGAGCATGTGTGTTTCATGGTGGTTCTCCAGACAGGGTTTTTGATTACTTCCTACTGTCTAGACCCTATAGCGCCTATATTTTCAAACCTGATTCTCTGTCTTTCTTATCAACTCTGTGAGTTACTAGAGATATTTCAATATTTCTGGATGTATTACAATTATATGTTTCTTCTGCTTTATTTAGACAAAGTCTGTTTTTCTTGCTTACAGTCAAGCTAAACTAATTGATCAGCATACACAAAATAAACAAACAACAAAATCAAATACATGCTAAAACTGCCAACCAGCCAAGAAGCAAATATATATTTATGCATGCTTGTTTAGCTATGTTTTACCTGATATTTCTCAATCTGCTGTTTTTTGGGTCCCCTACTCAGATCATCCATTAGCTCCAATGAATGTGCTTTTAGCAACATGTTATGATGCATTAATTGCAAACATGAGGAATGTGTTAAGCCTGGAGATATGTGTTAGCTAAACCATAGTTCATTAAAACTTACCTTCTATTCATCTCCTACATTCTTTTGCATCACATTTCTCAACTACTGAAAACCTACACCATACAAGAAACACATTTTAATTTGTATCATCTGGGCTTTGCACAGGAATGTAAAGAAATAACATCTTTCATTAGGTTGAAAATGAAATCAACACCTTAACTGGTTTGCAAGATTTTTCTCTTTTACTCTGCTTTCATCCGTATTGGCTTAAGGCAATTAATCAATAAGGTAGGGCACAGAGTGAAAACATATGGTCTTTGATATTTAATAAAAGGATTAGTGGAGTCCCTTGCTTAAGCATAAAATTAATAAGCATCAGGTCCTTTACTTAATGAGGAATTTCCCTTTTAAAACCTGAATGAATTATCGAAAAGACCATGGCATAAATTCAAAGGCATTTTCTGACCTTCTTGTATTCTGGCCAGCATGAATTTTTAACAAGACGATGTATATCTGGAAGGTCTATTAAAAAAAGTCCATATGAAAGCTGTGCTGAAAAAAAAACAAGCCAAACTAGTGAATTGAATAACGTATCTAAGAAAGCAAGAGAATATTTAATATGTGGGAGACTGAAGTCCTGAAAAAAGTATTCAAGGTCTTATGTTTTACTGTAAACTATTAGTAGTGGTTGGCAAACACTTACATTTTTATAAATGATTTTAGCTTATATATTAAAAAATGATCAAAACTATAAAAAAATACAAATAAAGCTATTACACATTTTAAGAGTAAACATCATAGATAATAGTAAAGATTTCTTTTGTTCTTCTCCCGGTATTAGTGCTTTATAA
The DNA here is from genome assembly GCF_023851605.1 of Tamandua tetradactyla. NCBI lineage: Eukaryota > Metazoa > Chordata > Mammalia > Pilosa > Myrmecophagidae > Tamandua > Tamandua tetradactyla. Next base: position 73,823,113 of record NC_135331.1, read on the forward strand.
AATTTACCCTGTGAAATATACTTTTCAATTTTAAAAGTCTAAAGAAAATGTCTATATTACAGTAGGTTAAACACATCACATTTTCATATTAAAATATAATGCAATGAAAAATGTCAAAAGGCTTGACATGGTCTTCTAACATTTAATCCAAACCCATCAGATTATACCACAGTAGAGGGGTTAATAGACCTTTCATTAACCCTGGGAAAAAAGTGACCAACAGACAGCTTCATTGTACATTCTGGAGATTTTCATTAAGAAAACATTCTTAGAATCTGTCAAGCAGCTGTATGATTGCGTGAGGGCTATTTGCCACAAAAAATCTTCAAACATTTTTAGTAGACAGTAGGGAGTCTTCATATAGATTTTATCTATAAAATTTACTTTTTCTCATTATGTTTTTGGGGTTAAATGACAGTGACAGTTGATGAAGTTTTTGTAGATGATGATGTTTTTTTATTGTCTTTAATTTGTGAAATTAAAATTTGGTAACCCCAATATTTTAAAAATTAATTGTGAAATCCAAAAAACTTGAAACCGTGGATTAAAGCTTTGTCCCATAGAATTCAGAAGCTATATAATTTTAGAATTTTAAAGTGTAAACATAGATTATATTTCAAATAAGATACAATTTAAAATACTTAAAATTAAACATTAAAGTATATCTCTCCATCTCATCACAGATTTTAACTACTTTAGGCAAATAAAATTCATTAATTTGAGAGATCTCTAATAAACCAAATTTACAATGACCCATTTTACTGATTTCAACAAGGAAAGAAATACATCCCATTTCTTAACCGTTGATTCTTACGTCATTCGTTTCTAAACACTGCCTGTAACAATGCCTTTGTCCATTTTCTTTCACCCTATGAAAGAAAAAGAGATATTGTGGAAGAAAAAAAAATTTAAAACCTACGTATTTTTACAAACTAGACTGTTACAGTGCATATTTGAAGTGGTCAAAGAAAAAAGTCAATGCTATTGAATGGAAAGCTTTTAGGAACAGGAGTCAATCTTTGCAGAAACACTTAGCATCATCCACCCCCTTTCATCAGGTACTGCAGCATTCCATGTGGGTCTCCACTGCACTCTTAGGAGTGGGGCATGTTACGTAGATGTTAAGTAGAAGAACGCAACAGTTGATTGAAGAGATGCTATTATATTAAGGAATCACCTAATCATTGTTTCTTAAAGTTAGGTGTAAGTATGGATCTATTTGAAAGGAACTTCTTAAGGTTCCCTTAAGAAGTTTCACTTAAAAACATTATCTTAAAGTTATTATAAGCTGCTCCTATAGCTTTAAATATTGGAAAAACAAAACACAATTACAAAAAAATATAAAAATAGCCAATATTCAAAATTGAATTAAAATTAATGATACTAATCTATGGGGATAGATGATGTGTTTTACTGAAACAAAATATCTGGGATATTTTATATTAACACTCTAAATGGGATGCTGTCTACTCTGATCCAGGATTTCTGAGAGTGCAGGGCCTGAGTTATATTTTATAATACTGTAACTCAATTTCTCATTCCCCATCATTACAACTACTGAATGATTTCATAACTACTGAAAACCTGTGTTACATGAAATCTTAACCTCATTTTCCCCTTTCTTGGCATAAATACATCTTTTATTGAAGATGCCAACCTCAATTTTTTTCCCTATATGCCTTCAACAGTTACAGAGAGCTGCACATGGTACAAATAAGATCTTAAACAAATAAATCCAAAATGGTCATTTATATCCTGTGGCCAAACATGGCTCTCTGTTTTCATGATTATGAAGAAATACCCATTTAAACCTGAATATATTAGATTAATATATGAATGAAAGAAAATAATTATGAAATACAGCCCTAGAGAAACATCTGCACATCCAATTTGAAAAACAGAACTTTTTAATTCATTTTTGCTTTTTTACACCACTATACCTGTATATCATGCATATCTGTTTTTACACTATCACTATCATGCCTACTTTACACAGATATCTCTGTGCTGAAAATTTTCTGATTTTTTTTTAAGTGGAGAAACATGGCAAAAAATGACTTGATAAGTCAAAAAATGAAAGCCTTGGCTGCAGGTTTGGGGAACTACCTAGAAAAGGTCAGCATAAATGACAGAGTATGACAGAAACATTTGAACTTTTTGAAATCTTTATATCATATAGCAATATCTATGAATATGAAATCAAACTCAGGCCACCCTCATACACACATGTACACACATACACAGATACATAATCATGAACATACGCACACATATAAAGTGTGTGTTTATATTTAATTATTTTTAACACTTATGCTTGCCTGTCACGATAGGCAATGATTGTTTAAAATAAAAGGGATCTAAAAACTCATTTCGGAGAACAACGAATTTGTAGTGGACAGACTCAGTACAATTTCTGTGGCCAATTTTGGAAAGTAAAATATATTATGTGAATATGAAAAATAAAGCAACAATAAAATTGAAAACAAAACAAATAACAGCTAAAGCCATTGGGGTACATAAGCACATAAACACATAAAAAGTCATGTCCTAATCACAATTAATTCATGCCCACATAAGATAGAGTTACTATACAAAAAGAATTATATGACACAGAATGGAAAATTTTCTAAGAAAAATAAGATATATATCTGCCATCTGTAAAGGCTGCTGCTTTTTCAACTATGAGAGTTACCTAGTTGCAAGCACAAATCAGAGATATAAGGGATAAAAAAGAAAGACCTCTTTTTCTTATTCCTTCCAATCTCATTCAGCCCACTAAATGCAGTCACTGTTCATGGCGTGAAGATTCTAGTATATTTTGGCATTCAGTTATGTGTGTGATAATGCCTCATATTTATTTTAGTTTTCAAAACTTCTCAGCTTTTTGCATATATGATCTGACTGATAACTTTCAGAAACAGCTGAATTTATGAAATATCTCTGGGTAGAATGAACTATAAAATGGATCATCTTGACATCTGGGTGACTATTCACATATTCAGGATTTCTTTTTAATTTCAATTTTTATTTGAGGTTTTTTTTATTGATTTAAGGTGTTATTTATAGGTTCTGAATATATCTTTTCAGATATTGTGGAATATATTTTCAAGTGGATCATTTGTCATTTAAACACATTTATGCTGTCTTTTAGCATACAAAATTAATTTGTTTAATACTTAAGCTATCAAATTTTCCTTATGTATTTTAGGTTTCATATCATCATTGGAAAACTTTCCTAGCCTCAATAGTTGTAAAAAGGAAAATGTAATTTTTAAATTTAATCACTTAATATTTTATTTAATATGTTTAGATAGTCCATTGATTAGGACATGCTTGTGTTCATTGCCGGTGGGATTCTCTGAAATCTTTGGGATGATTTATGTTTGCTGGTTCTAGGTGGCTGAGAGCACCAACATTGCAGGAACGTTTTAGATTATATTCTCAGTTGAAGGGTTTTCAGAAGACAGGAGAGGTATGGATTTAAATCACAGACTTTAGAAGGGCAGACAGGGTCAAAAAATCATGAGAAATCAGGTAAAACCTGATCGGTAAAACCACTTTGGGAAATATTCACTTATTGTGCTCTTTCACTATGGGTTCAGCTTCCAGAAGCTTAGTTTATTTCTTTCTTTGTTTTGAGATCTCTGTTTTAGATTCCCCAACTTATGTGGAGCCCATGAAAATGTTAAAGCTTAAAGCCTATGTGGCTAGTGACTTCCGGTTGACCTTAGGACTACTAGCAGATTCAAGACTGCAAACCTTTCTAGATTTTGTGGTCCTTTGCCTGTATTGCACCACCTGAAAAAACAAAGACACAGAGTGCAAAATGGCAATTGTTACAATCCGTAGGGATATTGTAGTTTTTAGAGACTTATAAGAAGGTACAGCCCACAGAAAATGTGAATACACTACCTGGTCTTAACTACTTCTCCCTAAATTTTTCAGAAAATCATCTTATCTTAAAAAAAAAAAAAAAAAAAGGAAAATCACTTCCTTTGAGTTTGAAAATACACCCTTCTAGAAACAATCCAGGAAGCCACACATGATAACTAATATCTTCCTTCCATGTCATTTACAATTTGTTCATGGTCATAGTGTACCTTTCCTAGGGATGGACTCTGGGAAAAGGGAAAGAAGAAGATATGGGAAATAGAACATAGAATATTTGTGCCTTTCCATTTGTATAATTTTTGGTGAAGTGTGATTATAATTTTATATGATCATATTTAGGATACTTTCATGTACACAGTAAATGTAAGAGACATATATACATAATTTAATAAATTTTCAGATCAAAGGACATAAGATGAGTGCTACATGGATCATAAAGTGAAATCAGGTCAGAGCTAAATTTTGACTTAGAGAGAGGTTAGGGAAATCAAAAGTAATGATTTGCAAATATATTTCAAGGAGCTCCTTGAAAGAGAAGTCACCATACGCAGATTGACTTCCTGTCTGCTTTCCTTATCTTTGATATCTGCTACTGCACCAGGGGCTTGCAATTTATTAAAATGTATCAAAATAATGAGTTAGGTCAATTTACATACACACATTTATATTTACATTAATATTGAAAAATATAGGTTAAAGTTTTTCTAGAAAGCATAGGAAAGACATAAAAGAAAGCCTGGTCTTGAAATATGGATGGTTGGAGAGAAATATTATTTTTTAAATTATTACTCTTTTGTTTTACAAACAGTTTGAAAATTCATAATATAGTAAACTAATGCCTTATCCCATTTCTAGTAAAGTAGATAAGTAAGTAAGCCCTATGAGTTTTAGTTTTCTATTACAATTTCATTGCTTCTAAAAAGACCTGCATATCTCCCATTGTCTTCATATAAGTTGTCAAATCATCAAAATAACTTAAAATGTCTTCTATGACCTGATCCTTAGTTCTGTAGTATCATCTTCCTCCAGTTCTCATTATACCCCAGCAATACTGAACTGTTTTCTGTTGCTTTTCTTTTTAATTCATTGAACATGACACACTTTCTCTTTTGAGTTTCTGTACATGTTATTTTCACCTCTAGTGATGATTTACTCGTCACTTTTTCCCTCACTAACTATTGTTCATCTGTCTCTTATGAGTTTAAAAGACATGTGCTTTAGGAAGCCTTCACAGATTCCTCAAGTATCGATTATGATGTGCTCTCCAATGAGCTATCATAGCAACCAGAAATTCTCCTGGCTTCATATTTATTATCAAAAGTCTCATTTATTATATTTTATTCTAATAACCTTTTTTTACTAGTCTATATTCTCTCCCTACTACTATGATAGCTACCACTCATTGCATAATTGTGATAAGTGCTCCACATATTTACTTCATTTCATGGAATTTGACGCACATTTATTTTTTATAAATCAACTACCAAATGTGATTGGAAGGCATCACTGATTATACATTATATTCTCATTTCAAAGATTTTAAAATGTGAAAAAAATAGACCTCCTTGGAATTAATGGAATATGCTGCCACACATAATTTTCATAGCAACCATATGTGGATGATGTTGTTAAACCTACTTTATGAGAGAGAAAGAAAATCTTAAAGAGATTAAATATGTTTTCTCAAGATAAGTGGTAGGGTAAGAACTTAAACATAGGTTAAGTATGATGCATTCTCTTATCAACTTTACTTATACTGTAAGATCAGTGAGAACAACAGTCAAATCAAACATTTTCAATGCTGAAACTCTAATGTCAAGAACAAAATAACTTAAAAATTTTGGATGAATTAAACAATGAACACATTTAAAAAGTAATTTATTGGGTGCATGGGTGGTTCCGTGGTAGAATGCTCACCTTGCATGCAGGAGACCTGGGTTCAATTCCCGGACCATGCACCCCCGCCTCCAAAAAAAAAGTTATTTATTAATTGTAGCACAGCTAAGACAAGAATCAGTTATTCTTAGAATCTACTGTCCTTACCCATATTCTGTGATGTTCAAAGGCACCAATTTGAATTTCTGAGAATTAAGTAAGTTCCTGTACTCAACCATTTTATAACATTGCTGAGGAACTAAGATTAAAACCATGGCAAACCAAGAATTGGTAAAATAAAAAGAGGCCACCTTAGGTTAAGCATTAAATTAAACTGGTCCAATCTGGGAAAGGAATAAGAAGAATTTAGGAATTGAGGGGCACCTAGTAGGAAGCAGAATTTTAATAGGAGAGGTGTCTCAGATTTGGGAGAACAGAGAGAGTAGAGATCCAGAGGCATAGAAACATGAAAAAGAATCATTCATTCACTTGGAATGAAGATTGCAATTGGGAAGCCTTAGAGTAAGAATGTCTACATGGGAAAAAGTCATAATCCAAATAGGTTGTAGGACAGAAACATCAGTCATATATGATAAGTCAGGACAGAATTGTAAGAAATCCTTGAAGGTTTAAAGAACAAATTCAGAAGATTAATTTGATAAGCATTCCCATCATAGGTCAGAGAAGTGCAGATCCTGAGATCAGATCAATTTTATGGTTCTTGTAGAATCGAGGTGCAAACAGTTGAAAATGACAAGGATATGTATCATGGCAATGGTTTTAGGGATACATTCAGAGGCCATTAAACTACCCACCTCCCACTCCCCACACACACACTCCAAATCTCCGGGACTGATGAATAGGGTAGAGAAAAGGAGAAATGAGTTAAAGATGACCTCTGTATATGAAAAGAAATGGTTAGTTCCCATAAACAGAAAGGTTGGGGAAAAAGAAAAGTTAAGTCAATCTTCACAGTTGTGGTTGAGTTTACGTGAGTAATAAATTTAAAATTCCAAGGTTCCAAAAGATAGATCTATCTACCATCAATGGTCATCTATCTAATCTATCTGAAGTGTTAATTATTATTCACAATGTAAAAATCAAGACTTCTTTTTTTAGCTTCTCACACCCAAGCATGTTGATACCATCAGAATTATAATTGTTCATTTATTATATGAATAAATTAATGTATTCCATGCCTATTAGAATACTGTAATTTATTTATGATAATGGGGTCAAAATCAATTCATAAATAGAGATGCATATATGGATGTTTGCTAATAATGTTTGCGACCGTTGTCTCAAAACTCATTTGATAATTTTGATGTCAATGACATGATGGCTTATGTGCAAATAAGTCAATTTTGTCTTGTTCAAATTTGAAACAAATAATGATGACATGATTTATAGTAATATCTTCCCAATAAATATATTTTTGGGTTACACCTCTATTCCTCCTTTTCTATATTGTATAATTGTCTTAACCAATGAACATATTTAATAAATTGAATGAGAAATAAGATGGCATGAATCCTAAATAGCAATTTTTTTATCATTTAATTCTCAAAGACTGGAGTTCCTTGCTGGGCCTTGTTTAACTATGATAAGGCAGGTAAGATAATGGGTAATTGGAGCTGAAGGGATACAGACTGTGCAACAGGACTAGATACAAAAACTCAAAAATGGACAGCACAATAATACCTAATTGTAAAGTAATCATGTTAAAACACTGAATGAAGCTGCATCTGAGCTATAGGTTTTTTTTTTTTGTCTGTCTGTTTGTTTGTTTGTCTTTTTTTTTGCTTTTTCTTTTTCTTTTTTTTTACTATTATTATTATTTTTATTTTTTCTCTATATTAACATTCTATATCTTTTTCTGTTGTTTTGCTAGTTCTTTGCCTAAATCGATGCAAATGTACTAAGAAATGATGATCATGCATCTATGTGATGATTTTAAGAATTACTGATTGCATATGTAGAATGGAATGATTTCTAAATGTTGGGTTAATTTCTTTTTTTTTCTTTAATTAATAAAAAAAGATGCAATGGAGAGGCTAAAAAATGTTATTTGTCAAAATAAAACAAATTTGCAAAAAGAAATAAAAGAAAAAATGTCAAAAAAAATCTTTAAATCATAGGCAATAGTGAATAGTGGAGTTTTTGTGCTTTGATCAGTTATAACAAATGCAACACACTAATGCAAGTTGTTAATGGTATATGGGAATCCTGTATTTTATGCATGATTGCTCTGTATACCCAGAACTGCTCTAGTACAAATATATTTATTTTTAAAATAAACTTCTGGCTAACTTAAGTCAATACAAAACAAATATATCTGCTACACAAATAAAATACAAATGAAAACAGAAAAGAGCCAATTTGTGACTATTGCCATTATTGATAAAACTAAAATTAACATTTAAAAATAACTTTTAGGAGCTTACTTGTGATATTGTAGGCATAAAATAATTATGTATATTTAAAGTACCAAATTGTTGCTTTGAAATATGAAGATGAATGAAAATTATCACTATAAATAAGATAATGAACATATCTATTACACCAAATATTTCTTCATTCCCCTTTATAATCTCTTTCTCTCACTCTTTCCAATACCCTGATTCCCAGCTAACAATGATCTGTTTTCTGTTACTGCAGATTAGGTTACATTCTCTAGAATTTTATATCGAAGGAATCACACAGTATATGTTCTTTTACCCCTGGTTTCTTTCACTCAGCATTATTATCCTCAGATTATTCCAGTTTATAGTGCAGGGATCATGCATTTTTGTAAAGGGCCACATAATATATATTTTAACCTGGTATACCATATAAGAGCTCTGCAGCAAATTCTTTGCTTTTATTTTACAACCCTTCAATGTATGAAAAAAATCCTTAGCTGATTTATTATACACATATAGGCCATGGGCCAGATTTAGCTCAAGGCCACAGTTTGTTAATCTCTGTTGTAGAATTTTCCTTTTATTACTAAGCAGTGTTCCTTTTTTTTGGATAAAACACACTTCATTTATCCATTTAATTATTGATGGGCATTTGATTTGGTTCCAGCTTTTGGCTATTATAAACAAAGCAGCTAATATTCATTCTACAAGCTTCATATGGAAATTTATTTCCTTTTCCCCTTGATAAATACTTAATAGTAGAACATCTGGGACACATAGCAGGTCTATGTTTAAACTCCAGAATCTTCCAAATTGCTTTCCAAAGGGTTGTGCCATTTCTCATTTGCACCAGCAGTGTAGGACAATTCCAGTAGCTCTACATCCTAGTCAACAATTGATATGCATTTTCAAATCTTCTGCCTGCTTTAAAAAAATGGATTTATTGTTTTCTTGTTTATTGAGAATTCTTTATATATTCCAGCTACAATCCCTTTATCATATATGTGATTTGTCAGTATTTTCTTCCAGTCTGTGGTTTGTCTTTTCATTCTCTTAACAGTGTATTTTGAATAAGAAAAGGTCCTAATTCTGAGAACACACAATTAACATTTTTCTTTTATACATACTACTTTTGGTGTCTTTTCTAAAAAACACTTTCCCAACCAAGTCACAAAGATTTCTCTCTTATATTTTCTTCCAGAAGTTGTATATTTAGGCTTTGCATTAAGCCTATGATTCAGAGTTAGTCATTTGGTATATAGTACTGCTATAGGTTTCCTGTAGTACAAGCCAGTTGGTAATAAATTTTGTAGCTTTTGTGTGACTGAACATACCTGTGTTTTGCCATTATTTTTAAAAGATTTTTTTCAATGAGTATAGAATTTTAACTGGACTGATTTTTAGAACTCTGAAATCATTCCACTGCCTTCTGATTTACATTGTTTCCAAAAAGCACTTTGCTGTCATTCTTATTTGACTTTCTTTGCATATGTCTTTTCATCCTCTGAATGCTTTTAAAATTTTCCTGTTTATCAGTGATTTTAAGCAATTTGATTACCATGTGCCTTAATATAGCTTTTTCACATTTCTTGGGTTTTGAGTTTATTGTATTTCTTGTATCTCTGTGCTAACAATTTTCACCAAATTTGAAAAAAGCTCAGCTCTATTTTTCAAATATATTTCTGTTTCTTCCCCTTGCCTTTCCTCAGGGTACTCCAGTGTTATGGTACATTTGCACACTCAAAGTTTGTCCACAGTTAATTGATGCTATGTTTATTTTTATTTTATTTTATTTTTATTTTTTGGAGGAAGTACATGGACTGGGAAACAAATGTCTATTTTTTTTTTCTCTTTGCTTGATTTTGGACAAGGTCTTCTGCTTATTCTTTGAGTTTATTAATTTTTTCTTCTACAGTGTCTGATCTACTTTTTATTGTATTTGGCTTTTTTCTTTTTTTTTTTTTTTTGCTTGGGAGACTGTTGTCTTTAGCTCTAGAAGCTTAATGGCATATATATATTTAAATATTTAATGTTTCCACTGACAATACTCAATTATTCATAGCTGCTTGAATACATGACACAGAGTTATAATGAATGTTTTAATATTCTGGTCTACAGCTTTTATCTATGTCATTTCTGGGTCATTTTTGAGTAACTAACTTTTTTTCATTATTATGTGTCCTATTATCTTGCTTCCTGGTATGGCTGATAATTTTTGATTGGATACTAAACACTGTGTTTTTTACCTTCTTGGATGCTGAATATTTTTACTCCTAAAAAATATCCTTGAGGTCTGTCCTGAGACATTTTTAAATTACTTGGCAATATGCTGATTCTTCAAGTTCTGCTCTTAAACTTCTTAGAGAGATCAGAGAAGCATTTAGACTCGGGATCTTTTCATGTCACCAAATGATGCAAAACCCTTTTTTAATACTCTAAGCATGAGTTATGAGGTTTTTACACTCTCATTGTTGAGAACAGGAACACATTCACTGTATAGTTTCCAGTTGAACATTCAAGAGGGCTCTCTACAGATCTCCAGAGCTCTTTGTCATACATGTGTCTCATATTCTACACTCTGTCCTGAGAACTCTAGCTTCTTAGCCTCCCTAGGACCCAAACTCTGTCTTCTCAACATACAGAGAATGTTTTGCTGTGCCTTTGTTTCCATCACTGTGACAACCTGGAAATTCTCTCCAGGTACTAAGATGTAGCAATCATAGGACTTACCTCACTTGTTTTTCCATTTCTCTGAGAAGACTGCCCTTAGTTGCCTAATGTACAATATCTTGAAAAATGTTCTTTCAAATATTTGACCAACTTTTTATCTTTTCAAGCAGGAGAATAATTCTAGTGCCTCTTTCTCCATAGTGGCTGAATGCGAAAGTCCCCATTTTCAAAAATTTTACTGAAGTTAGGGTGTTACTTCTGCAGGCAGTGTGGTAAGCTGTTCAACAATTCCTCTTGATCTTGTGAAATGAAAGGTGAAGCATCAGTTGTCAAAACAGCAAAAAAGCAGCTGTACAATGTCAACTGCAGAAAGGAGAAGCAAATATATTTACCAAACAATGGAGAGAAAACATGGAAAATATTAAATCAAGCTTGGAAGCAGCTAGCTTTTGGAGAGTATAATACATTTAAGATCTTGGCTGTAATACGTTTGAAAAAACTTACTATGATCCCTTTTTATGCAACCTTTAATTTTGTTTTTGGACCAAGGCGGATATATAAATAGATAAACTCTATTTCATCTATTAAAAAATTATCTCTTTATTTCTATACTCTAAAATTCCTCTTTGAACTAGAGCAAGTAAATCACATCTAAAGAAACCAATAATTTCCTCATATATGATAAGTAATTACTTTATAAAGTATGACAGCACAAGTATTTTGATTTTATCAGTTTTCAGATTTTGTTGTGAATTTAAAAAATTGATTTAATCCCCAGTTTAACATGCATTAAAGCAATAGGAATGATACAAAATGCAAAACATTAAAATCAAGACAGAAGATAAAAAGTACAAGATAGTAAAGTTAATTTTGCGGGAAAATTAGTACAAAGTAATACACGGTGTGAAATAACTAAAGATTTGCACCAAAATCATGTTTGAGTTTTTTAAACACCAAGAGAAGTGTGAGTCATTATAAGATATACAGAGTTCCTGGAATGAAAGTGCATCATTCTCAATAACTGACTTATTAGAGCAGTGCGTACTATAAGTTCTAAGGAGGGCAGTAGTCATCAGCTATAGAGTTTTCACATTTTCTATACTTACCATGGAATAAATCATGATTTTAAAATTTTGAAAATTAACAAGAAAAGCTATAGTAGTTCTAAACAAGAAGAAAAAATTTATTACAACCCATAAAGCTCTGAAAGCATCCCATCAATATTGAAGAATTGCCCTGAGGGAGAAGGTGAACAGATTACAGAAAAGAAAATGGTACAGCGATGAAATTTGAGAAGGCAAAAATCATGCATAAAAGGAACTAATAAGAGTAAATTTTTAAAAGTTTGCATATCCTTATTTCCAACTCCTTTATTAATAATACTTTTTTTTCATAAGTTGTAACTAGCAAATAGAAAAGAAACAAAAGACAAATGAGGTATGTGATGGTTGGGTTCTGGTGTCAACTTGCCCAAATGATGTGCTCAGTGGTCTCAACAGGCAAGCACTGGCTTGGCCATTGCTGCAAAGATAAGTCATGGCTAGTTGATAAACCAGAAGGCTAGTGTATTAAATTAGCAGTGTATTAAATTGATTGCAGCTGTGGCTGATTACATCTGTGACCAGCTGTTCTAGTTTGCTAGCTGCCAGAATGCAACACACCAGAGACGGATTGGCTTTTAATAAAAGGGGATTTATTTTGTTAGTTCTTCAGAGGAAAGGCAGCTAACTTTCATCTGAGGTTCTTTCTTACATGGGAAGGCTCAGGGTTATCTCTGCTGGCCTTCTCTCCAGGTCTCTGGGTTCCAACAACTTTCTCGGAGGTGATTCCCTTCTGCATCTCCAAAGGCCAGGGCTGAGCTGCAAGTGCTGAGATGAGGTATGCCAAGCTGCTTAGGCTATGCTATGTTATGCTCTCTCATTTAAGCATGAGCCAATTAAGTCAAACGTCATTCATTGCAGCAGCATGCCTTCTAACTGACTGCAGATGTAATCAGCAACAGATGAGGTTCACATACCATTGGCTTATGTCCACAGCAACAGAACTACGCACCTTCACCTGGCCAGGTTGACAACTGAATCTAACTACCACAACAACTAAAGGTGGGTCTTCCACAAGCGACATAATCTAATTAGTTGAGGACTTTTAAGGACAAAGAGAGACTTTTTCACTTCTCTATTCAGTCAGCGAGCCTCTCCTGTGGAGTTTGAACAGATCCTTCATTGGATCTGCCAGCTTCACAGCCTGGATGCTTCCATTCCCACAGTTGTGTAAGACACCTTTATAAACCTTGCTTACAGATCTCTCCTGTTGATTCTGTTTCTAGAGAACCCTAACACAAGGTATCACCATAAGAAGAAAGACTATAATATGGGGAAGATTTTGCACATTAAACATAGCTTTGAGCTTCACAAAATGTAGCTTAGCCCCACCTAGTAGTCGAGTAGAGGTCAAGTTAGTGAGGTTTTGTGAGGAGGATGGTCTGATGGCTATTCTTATTTCATATCATGGTTTATATGAATAGATGTATGAAACACAGTAGAGCAGCTTTTAACATGCCAACACAAGAAAATTGTTTCTTTAAGCCTTTACGTGCACTGCATGAATGAGATAAGGTTTCCATATCCACACAGGAGATGTGCTAATGGTACATTATATGGTGCTGCCATTACACAGCTCTTAATAGCATCACTGCCATTTATCTGGTCCTACAGGCACCTGAATGTACTCTGCTCTTGTTACTGTGACACATGTCTTCCCTAGCTTCCGCTTACAATGAGAAATACTTCATTTAGCCAAATACAGTGAATTTTAAAAAATAAGTTTCTGGTTTGGTCAAAGTCTGTCATATAGTAATAACTCAGTTGAATCCCTGGGCATTGCAAACACACACTCGTAACATCACACATATCAAACAAACAAGTAAACAAAAAGCCAGAGTCAATTGACAAGTGGAGGTTAAATCTTTGCAATACACAGCAATGCATGTCCCATGTTTGGTATCTTAACTTTTCAAAAACTTTCTGGAATCTCACCAAGTCTGTCTCATCAGAATTCATTTCCCCTGCCAAAACATTCCATAAGTGTGGAGGAGATAAAGCTGCAACACAGAAACATATGGGCACAAGATAAAAGGAGATCAGTGAGCAGGAAAATATGTTTCTTAAAATCTGTGCTGCAGTCATTTTTCTTCTCAGTTTTGTTGTTTGTTTTGCCATTGAATGCCCATAGCCAACATTAAGAATTTTTCTACACAGCAGCAAAAGAATGAATCAAATCATACCAAAAAGACTCAATTCAGTTAATAACTTAAAAACAAGTGGACATCAAGGTGTCCTGTATTTTGTAAATAATTTGGTTGATTTGTTTAGGTGTTATATAGGAACACTCTGAATGAATTAGTAGCAAAGGTAGATTTTTTCATTTATAATTTGCTTTGCCTGCAGTCATAAGTACTTTAAATATTCATGTTTCACTCTGCTTTATATAGCATTTAATGTCATGAATTCCTTATCTTCTCCAAAATATTATGTCTGAAACCTGGGTAAGTTTCCATTCAAAGGAAAATGCTGCCTGAGAAATGGACTGGTGGTCTAAGGTAAACTCCCATGAATGAATGAGATGGCTGATAGCGATTTATCTAAACACAGTTGTCCTAAATCTGTTTATTTTCTTTGTTGTACATAATGTTAAAGACATTGAATTCAAATGTTTAAATATTTGATATTTCCCAAGAATGAATGTTCAATTCTGTTGAATATACTCTTTTATGATGTTACAAATAGTTGGACAAAGTCTCCAATTATTGGTTGATTTGTGCTTGAGGTAGTACTCATTTGTCACAAATCAGATTTTCCGGGAAAAACTGTAAATACAAATATTCGAAATGTATTTAAACTATTTTATTAAATAGTACCAATACACTCTGAAATATTCTAGATATCTAACTAGCAATAAAATGAAAAATTTAACTAAACATCTGCAGAAATAATCAAGAGCTTTAACAGGAACATGCACATTGGAATTCCAAACCTAAGTACATAATGTTCACCCTAGGAGTGCTTGTCAAACCTGCAAGAGAAAACTGTAAAGACCATAGCTGACACCTCCTATGTGAATGGAGTGGTCAGTCACGACCTTAAAATAGACTGACCTTGAGGGTGATTTTAACTCTCAGGAATTATAGCTAATGCTTGAGTGATCAGAGGGGAAAAAAATAAGGTAGTCACTCAAGAAAGGGGAAAAACTAGAAACTAAGGTAATTCTACTTAGAATTTAGTTTTTCATTTCAAATCCTAAGGTTCAACTAGCAACTTGAAAGTTCAGAATGACTTGTCTTATGCCACGTAAGGTGCAAACTCTAAACAAGCGTCTGTTAAATGAGTGGATTGTTTAATAAATACTCTTAAGGCTAGGTGATCAACAAACCAATTGAAAAATAAAATGTCTAATGGATCTTTAGGATTAGAATGTTTAAATCCAACTGTTAATAGTAGTTACCTATAAATCAATAAATATTTATTAAGACCCTGGTTTGTGCTGAGATACCTTGATAAAGACGTAAAGTAAAACAGAAAATGATTCTCCTCTATTTCCATCTCACACTAAAATGGAAATATATACGAAGATATAAGAAAGGGATAAGAACTAAACAGAGAATTAAACCAAAATGATGCATTGAAAAATAGGATGACTTCTTTGAAGTGATGACATTTAAGTTAGAATCTGAATGATAAGGAGAAAATAGTCATGCAAGCACTTGGGAGTTATCGTGATGGGCAGAATGAAAATTTAGTGAAAAAGCCATTAAACTAGAGTGAGTGCCATAGTGAATAGAAATTAAGCTGATGTATTAAGAGGTAGGGAGGGGACGGGCCACAGTGGCTCAGCAGGCAGAGCCTTCACCTGCAAGGCCTGAGACCTGGGTTCGATTCCTGAAAGAGGTAGGAAGGATAATTTGTGATAAGACTAGAGAGGGAGGCAGTTTCTTAATTATTCAGGGCTTTTAAAGAAAGAGGGTAGGATGACGATTTTTTCCAGCAATAGAAGAGTTTAAAAAGAATATCATTGCCTGATTTATGCTTTAAAATAACGACTCTGGCTACTGAGAGGAGAATGGATTCCTGGACTATGTATATAAGAATGGAAGCATGGAGAGAGGGAGGAAAATATTGAGTAGTTCAGATGTATGATGATAAGAGTATTTATTCTGGAGGAGAGAAGTGATTAAATTTGAGGGAATTTGAGATTTAAGGATGGACTGGATGTGGTATAGCTGAGGGAAAGAAAAGAATCAAGAATAACTCTAAACCTTGAACAACTAATGTTTTACGTAATAGCATTGTCATTAATTCAGATAAGAAGATGAAGGAGTAGAGGTTGGGAGAGGGGGATCAACAGTTTTGCTTTGTTTTCATTAAGTTTGAGAAACCTATTACATACTTAAGCAAAGATCTGAAATATATTATACATTATATTACAGAATCTGGAGTTCTATTCAAGTTTGGATTGATTGATTATTGAGATAATATAGAGGGAAACAACAGTATTTGCCATTGTTTAGGTGAATTGTTTAGAGAATTATCTAATTTAGACATGCCAAGTAGATTTGGTCTAGTAAGAATATTTTATAATTTAAAAACTGTGCTTTAAAAAAAATCTCATATATGTTTAAATTGTTTGGATAGCAAAAATTAAATAATGTTATGGTCACTTTTACCATATTGATGAATCTTTCAGATAAATTATGGAGTAGTAATTTATTTTCCATTGAAAAAAATTCCAAATCATTTTTAAATAAAATCTTGGACTATATCCATATTTCTCTTTTATGACGGGAATTGCCACATCATCCAAGTATTCAATGTACATTTTCACAGAGTCAAGTAGTTTCTATAATTTGGAAACCACTCTGCTGTCCAAAGCATTTTTTTTTCATTTTGTATTATGGAATGATATAAATTGGAAATCAAATACATTATTTGAAATGATGAACTCAATAAATGAACAAGCAATACCTGAGCATATATTACATTCCAAGTTTGGTCATTTTGAGCCCTATTACTGAATGCATTGGCTATTGTACAATTTGTAATGAAATGGATAGATGAGAAGGATAAGCATAAACTACTGGCGATATACACTAAACAAAATTAGAACATCATTGCCTCTTCCGTAGGATTTGGATTGCTAAGGATACGATTACATCATTTAAACTCGTTTTATAGTGTGTGGCGTCCCTTTCTATATCATCCTTGGCACATAGTTTTCCAGCCACTGAGTATCTGCAATTGACAGAAAGCTCACTCCTGGTTGAATACTCCATCCTATTGTTTAGTAACTGAACATAACGCGTGTCAATTTTTATTCCCATTTTATTAATTTTATTGTCAACTATTTTAATTTGGTTCAGCTCTTCTTGATTTAATTTCACATACGTTAGAATTATCTTGTTCTGAGAATATTAAAATGCCAGCTTTTGATTTTTATTCTATAGAAATAGTAGCCACCTTTCCTGGTTCAGTCGCAAGTACACATGTATTTTTTTTTTTTTTTTTTTTTAAAGGAAAGACAGAGAGAAGGAAGGAAGGAAGGAAGAAAGGGAAACATCTTTAAACATTTTCTTGTTTTATTGTATTTTGTTTTTCCGTTTTTTGTTACATGGGCTGGGGCCGGGAATCGAACCGAGGTCCTCCGGCATAGCAGGCAAGCACTTTGCCCGCTGAGCCACCGCGGCCCGCC
Organism: Tamandua tetradactyla; assembly: GCF_023851605.1. Lineage (NCBI taxonomy): Eukaryota > Metazoa > Chordata > Mammalia > Pilosa > Myrmecophagidae > Tamandua > Tamandua tetradactyla. The sequence continues at coordinate 73,840,692 of NC_135331.1, forward strand.
CTACACATGTATTTTTTTCACAAGTACGTATCTATTTAAAATGTATTTGTATCTCTATTTGTGTATCTGTTCTGAAATAAGGTGGACTATCTGACTGATGATTTTCAAATAAATTTTTTAAGTAATGTTTAATTTTATAGAAGCCTAGAATTGGTTTAAACCCATAAATTTACTTTAAAAAAATGTTTATTATTCGCTTCCTGATGCCTGCCTATGCAAAAACAAACAAACAAACAAAAAAACCCACACATTTATTGCATTAGATTCTGGCATTTACATTTTGCAAATATTGAGATCAAGCTTTTTTTTTTTAATGAGGAAGCTGCTGTACTTCCTGATTTATTGACTACATCATTAAAAAAATAGATGAGCTTCCATGTGGAACAGATTTCTATTCTTAATTTTATATTTTTGAGAATTAGACCAGATTTTTAACCTCCCAAGGGTTTATGCAATCTTATGTCAATAGCCATAAAGGAAACAGCTCTTGCAACTGTACAGAAATGGGTTTATTTACTTATTTAGCATTCAGTGACTAGGGGCCTATTGTACGCCAAAAAGCTATAACATTTTTGCAGGGAATTTAGTGTTTCTTCCTGCTGACTACTGTAATTGATGTGATAAAATTAGCTTGAGCTTCAGCTTAAGTACTCAGAGGGAATACTTCCATAGAGTTACATTGAATGACATTTGAGCCCAGCATATTTATTTCCATGGTAATATGAAGATACATTTATATTCTGGCCCATATGAGTTTGCCAAGATGTGAGAGGCAGAGTATTTTGCTGTATAACCATCTGTCAACCCATCAAGTGGCTCAGAGGAGAAACAAATTTGTATGACCCAGATTTTCCAACCGATTTTCTACTACATACACTTGACACATCTTTGGAAGAGGGCAGGAAGGAGAGATTAATGATATAATGTAATATTTTGAATTGAGGGCATCATAATTTATTATCTGTACTGTGACCTCAGTATTAAAGTTAGGAGATTCATGGTGTAGAAATGCTAACATGGACACATTATTTCAAGGAACGTACTGGGTATTTTAGTGGTCTCACATGAGATTTTACTGAGAAGAATTTTTTAAAAGTTAGTAATGTTTTAATACATTTTTTGCACTGCATATGTTTTTTGTCAGAAAAAAATCCATATGTCTATCTGATCTAGGAAGTTTAAAAAATATTTCTTATTGTTTTTCCATCATTCTTTTCACTATCTTATATTGTCCAAATTATTTACATTAATCAGAGTAATATTCTCTAAGCGTATTTGTGTCATTATGGTGTATGCGTGGGAAACAAACAAAAAAAATGTTTCATATATTCTTCCAAAAGCCAAATAAAATCTGAGAGAAACAGACAGTTTGTCATAGTAATAAGGAAAATTTTATAACAATGAGTAGAAAGACACTATCAAAACATTCTCAGGATGAAAAATAACTAAAAAATTTTAAAAATCAATTGCAAGTTCAAACTCTTCTGCTAACACCATATTAAGATTGCAGGCATCCTCAGCAGGGAAATGCATTGCTGTTATCCAAGCTTTCTTTGTTTTGTTGAAAAGCCTTTTAGCGCCCATCAGCCATGGCCCAGAATCCCATATTCTCCCAGGATTATTGGTCTCTTTAGCACTTATCTAATTTCTCTGACTGTTGTAATATATCTATATATAAGGATATAGATATACTTAAGCAAATTTTATTAAACAGTATACCGTTCTTTTTTCTAGTCTGGGTGCTGTCCTTGGTAAATGAATACTTTGCATTAATGTGGTAACTTTGTTATGATTGATGGAACAATGGTATTATACTATTAATTATAGTCCATATTTAATTATGGTTCATTGTGTTGTTCAGTCCTATATTGTAGGGTTTTTTGTAAATTATTCTATAACATTTATACCACCTAAAATTTCCCCCTTTAACAGCATTCACATATATAATTCAGTGGTGTTAATTAATTCACAATTCCATTCCACCATCAGTAACATTCATTACTAAAACTTTTCCTTCAGTCCAAACAGGAACTCTGTACCAGTTAAGCATTAACTCCCATTTCCTGTCCCCACTCCAGCCCGTGGTATACTGTATTCTAGTTTCTGACTCTATGAATTTGCCTATTTTAATTATTTCATTGCAACGAGATCATACAGTATTTTTCCTTTTGTGTCTGATATTTCACTCAACATGACATCTTAGGGGTTCATCCGTGTTGTCACAAATATCACAACTTCATTACTTTTCATGGTGTATTTATACCACATTTTGTTTATCCATTTATCTGCTGATGGACACCTCAGTTGCTTCTACCATTTGGCAATTGTGAATGATGGCACTATGAACATTGGTGGACAAATATCTGTTCAAATTCTTGCTTTCAATTCTTTGGAGAACGTACCTAGAAATGGGATTCTAGGTGAAATGATGGGTAATTTTATGCTTAATTTTCTGAAGAACCACCAGTTTTCCACAGTGGTTGTACCATTTTATATTCCTACTAAGAATGAGCGAGCATTCCCATTTCCGTACAACCTCTTCGACATTTCTTTTCTCTTTTTTTTGACATAGCCATTCTGGTGGATGTGAAATGCTATCTCACTGTGGTTTTAATTTAAATTTCCCTAATGGCCAATGATGTTGAGCGTCATTTCATGTGCTTTTTGACCATTTGTATATCTTCATTGGGGAAATGTCTATTCAAGGCTTTTGCCTATTTTTCAATTGGGTTGTTTGTCTATTGTTAAATTGTAGGAATTCTTTATATGTATTTTGGATATTAAGCCCTTAGCAGATATTTTGTTTTCAGTATTTCACTCATTCTACAAGTTGTATTTTAACTTTTATGATGAAGTCCTTTGATGCACAAATTTTTTTCATTTTGATAACGACCTATTTATCATTTTTTTTTCTTGTTGCTTGTACTTTCAGTGTAAAACTGGGACATATTGCCTAACACAGGGTCCTGATGATGCTTTCCTGTATTTCCTTCTAGGAGTTTTTTAGTTTAGGTACTTATATTTAGTATTTGATACATTTTGAGTAATGTGTGTGAGGTTGGGATCCACCTCATTCTTTTGAACATAGATATCTACTTTTCTAAGCAACATTTGTTGAAGAAATTATTCTGACCTCATTGAGTTGACTTATTACTCTTGTCAGAAATCAATTGGACATAAATATGAAGATCTACTTCTGAACTATTAATTTAATTCCATTGGTCTGTATGTTCGACTTTGTGCCAGTACCATGCTGTTTGTTTTTCAGTGCATGGTCTGGGAATCGAACCTGGATCTCCCACATGGAAGATGAACATTCTACCACTGAACTACTCATGCACCCCGTGCTGTTTTGACTATATTAACATTGAATTGAGTTTTAAAAATAGGGAAGTCCTCCAACTTCTTTCTTGTTTTTTGAGATGGTTTTGGCAATTTGGGACTTTTGTTAATGGTTTGTTGCTTCTTTCCATTGTAGCCAGAATAAATACATTGTATGTTTTCAGTATTTTTTTAACTTATTAGACTTATTTTATGACCTAACATATGGTCTATTCTGAAGAATGATCCATATGCCCTAGAGAAGAATATATTTGTTCTACTGCTATTGGGTGATGCTTTCTATAAATGTCTTGTTTAGTTTTCTAGGCTGCTCAAAAACACAAAAAAAAAAAAAAAAGAAAAGAAAAAAAAACAAAAACTAAATCACAGAATGGGTTGGCTTAACACAATGAGAATTTATCAGCTTATGGTTTTGAAGCTAAAAGAATCCACATCAAGGGATTATAAGACAATGCTTTCTTCCCAAAGACCAAAATTCTCAGGCTGGCTGCCAGATACCCTTAGCTCCTCTGCTATATGACAAAGCATATGGCAGAATCTCTTTGCCTTTCACTATTTTTTTCTGGGTTTCATTGATTTTAGCTTCTTATATCCTCTCTCTCTTTGTGTGTCTGAATTTCGTTCCACTTATAAAGGACTCCAATAATAGGATTAAAACCCATCCTGACTGAGGTGGATCAGACCTTAATAGAACTAGTCTCACCATCTCACCAATGAATTCACACCCACAGGAATGGATCAAATGGATTAAATTTAAGAGCGTGTTTTTTTAGGAGGTACATACAGCTTCAAATTACCACATGCCTGATTTATAGTATCCTTGCAGTCTTCTATTTTCTTGAGCTTCTGTAATGTGTTCCAACCATTATTAAAAGTAAAGTATTGAAATCTCCTATTAATATGTGACATTTATTTCTTCCATCAAATCTGTCAATATTGGTTTCATATATTTTGGGGTTCTGCCATTAGGTGCATATGTATTTATAGTCATTACATATTCTGTTGAGTTGATCCCTTTCTCAGTATATTTTGGTCTTCTTTGTCCCTTGTTAACAGTTTTTACTCAAAGTCTATTTGATGTTATGTTTGTACAGTATCATTACTATATGTGGGAGTTTTTTCTTTCATCCTTATATTTCCAACTTACTCTTGTCTTTGAATTTAAGGTGATTCCCTCATAAGAGCATATGACTGAGTTCATTTCGATTTTTGTCCATTCTGGCAATCTCTGCCTTTTGACTGGAGAGTTTAATCCATTTACATTTAAAGTCATTACTGATATTGCAGGGCCATTTTTATATTTTATCTCTGTAAGTCTCGTACCATTTTTGTTCCTCAATTCTTTTAATACCTACTATAATATTTATTTTATTTTTCGTGTCATAATATTTTGAGTCCCTTCCAATTCTACTTGGATATATATATTTATATGTGATTGTATTGCCATGGAGCTTAAATTTAACATCCTAACTCTATAATAGTCATGTTTGATTTGATAACATAACTTCAATAGTATAGCTAGCACTATTCCACTTTGATCCCCTATATTTATGTTATACTTGTTATAAATTACATCTTTATGTATTGTAAATCCACAACCATAGATTTATTGCTACTTTTCATGCATTTGCATTTGAGAAACTTTATTAGAGGTCTTTATTTCTTTTCTTCACTTTGATACACTGTTCAATGTCCTTTTTCTCTCAGTCTGAAGAACTCCATCTATCATTTCTTGTAGGGCAGGTCTAGTGGTTTGTTTATCTGGCATTTTCTTAATCTCCTCTTCATTTTTGAAATACTCTTGGTTGGCAGTTGTTTTCTTTCAGAATGTTAAATATTTTTCCTTTCTTGCCTCCTTGGTTTCTGATGAGTTTATGACACTTCATCTTACTTGGACTACATAACAAGTTGCTTTTCCCTTGTAGCTTTCAGAATTCTCTCCTTGTCTTTGGCATTTGACAGTTTGATTACTATGTGTCTGGACAGGATTCTCTTTGACTTTGCCTGTTTAGTGGCCATTGGGCTTCTTGAATTGTTACGGTCATGTCTTTCATTAAATTTGGGAGGTTTTCTGCCATTATTACATGAGATATTCCTTCTGCCCCTTTCTCTTTTTGTTCTCATTCTGGGACTCCTGTAATGTATATGCTTAATGGTGTCTCACCAGTATCTTAGGCTCTGCTTACTTTTTATATGATTTATTCTTTCTTCTTTTCAGCCTAAATCATTTCATTTTTCTTTCATTGAGTTCACTGAATCTTTTTTGTGGCAATTTAATTTGGTATTGAAACTCTCTAGGAAATGTTTCACTTCAGTTATTGTGGTCTTCAACTTCATTATTCTTGTTTGGCTCTTTTTAAAGATTTGTATTACTTTATTGAGATTCTCACACTGTTCATTCATCATTCACCTGATAGCTTTTAATTCTTTCTCTGTGTTTCTTTAACTCCTTGATCATATTTAAGACCATTTTTAGAGTCATTTTCAGGTATGCCCAAATTCTGATCTGCTTCATTGATGTTTTCTGAATTTTTATCTTGTTACTTGGGCAGGCAATCATTTTCTGTTTCTTTGACTTGTAATGTTTTGTTGAGTACTGTAAATTTCAATGTTTTTTAAGTGCTTAGTCTGGGATTTAGTTCCTGAGTTGTCTGTTCCGTAAGTATATCCAGATAGTGATATGATAGATATTTCCTTGAATGCCAATAGCTAACAACAACAAAGAAACGAATGCAAAAAAAAAAATACCTTTTGCATTCTTTGAAAATTGGCTTTACATGGACTGATACCCTCTTTTAGAGTTTACTTCTTTTGTTAGGAGGATCAGTCTGTGACTTGTCATGGACTTGTGCTCACTTATATTATATAAATTTTCCAATTTACAGGAATCTGAATGCCCCCTCTAATCCCTAAGAAACAGAATTCCCCATTCCACTCCTGAGCAAGTTATTGTATGTCTTAAAACCAGACATCCTTAACCCCAAGCTACTTTGCCTTAATTGTTTCTCATACTGCATTAGATCTCTGCAAGCTGCTTCTGGCTGTAGTGGAAGTTCTGGAAGAGTAAGCTAGAGACCAGTGTCCTGGTTCAGTCTTCCAGGCTGCCACCTGATAGACTGGCACTGCCATAGAGTCACCTTAGCATGTGCATTGTGGTTCCTCTGCTTCCTCCAGAACAGCCAGGGACTCAAGATGGGATTGCAGCCTGACTCTACACCATGCTGGGACAGAGCAGGGCGAAAAGCCATTAAGGATTCCACAGGCTTCTTCTAGATTTTTAAAAGCTGGGCTTTCTTGATTCAGCATTTGCTCAGTTATTGCAACTTTTTAACTATATTCCAGAGTTTTGAGGAAGACAGCTCTGCCAGTTTTTGCTAGTTCAAAGATACTGTGGGGAAATGGCACCTTGGAGCATCTTGCGCTGCCATTTTGATTGACTGGCAGCCTACCGTCTCTGGCCCTTCACTCAAAGAACTCAAGAAACATACCTATAGTGAAACAAGTTGAGTTTATTACTTATTGCACCAGACAAACTTTGATGTTAAAAAAAAAAAGATTATACATAACAAAAAACTATCTCCCCTCCCATAAAAAACTGTGTTTCCATACTTTGGTACTTTGAAATGGATCAGTTAACAAAATAACTAAGCATGTATTTATTACAGTCGATGTTCCATGTTCTGAGTTAGGTCCTGGCTATCTATGTATGTATGAATGGATCTACCTATGCTTCTGTGTGTCTTATGCAACAATGATCTCATCCTCTGATTTCACATGTATCCTAGCTGTGTGTATTGAGTCATTTTGACCTACATAAAATTTGAGTTCTTGATTAAAACACCTGTCAAATATTCCATATTTGATGACCATTAACTTTTAAACTTCATTTGAAACGTAAATAAAATGAATGATTTTGCGTGCTTACCTATGCCTTTCCAACCCTGGAGCTCTGCAGTCAGGCTGATTATCAGTGTGAAATTCATCGGAGGGTCCAGACCATTAAACATGAAGTAAATTTCTGAAAATCAGTATTTGCCTGACAATCTCAGTAACACAAACTATTTTAACAACACAAGTAAGAGGGAGATGTTGTGACCCTTCTCATCTAACATATCAGGAAATTTGGTGTAGGTGAGATTAATGAATTTCCATGGGTTTGACAGCAAGTTATTGATTCAGTTTTGCTTTTGGCATGTGAAATCCAGGCTGTTATGGCAGAGTGAGGAAATCTTGAAATCTGTTTGGTCCCTTTTGTCTAAGTTCCATCACCATCGTCTTCCTTCTGTTTAAATGTTTATTCTCGCTATAAGAGTTTCTTCCCCCAAGGAATACAAAGAGTATCAGATATGGCTGTACAATTATATAAATAATTTTAAACAGTGTAGTCTTAGTTGATGCCCTTCACTCAAAGAACTCAAGAAACATACCTATAGTGGAACAAGTTGAGTTTATTACTTACTGCACAAGACAAACATTGATATAAAAGAGAAAAAGATTATACGTAACATAGAAAACTACCTCCTGCTCCCCCAAAAAACCATGTTTCCATACTTTGGTACTTTGAAATGGATCAGTTAACAAAATAACTAAGGACGTATTTATTACAGTCAATGTTCCATGTACTGAGTTAGGTCCTGGCTATCTATCTATGTATGAATGGGTCTACCTATGCTTCTGTGTGTCTTTCTGTTTATCTATAATCAGTTTGGCTTAAAGTATGAGGGAATTCCTGATAGCTTTTAAATACAAAATTTGACTTGATTATTCCCATGATTATAAAAGTTTTATGTATCTCCTGCCACTGCTCTGTGTCATAAAAACCTCTGATCTTTTAACTGGGGAAAGTATTGCTTTGCCTCACTCCCTTTCACGTCAGCAATTGTTCTCTTATCATGAAATAGAAATCTAATAAAAGATCCTAATTTTAAATGCCAATGGATTTAGAATATCTATTAGGAAGTTTAATTAGCAAAAAACTAAACAACCTGATGAAATGAATGAAAACTACAGTAGCTATCAGCTACTTAGATACTTGACGCAGATTAATGTGGACATTCCAACTCACCTCTGAAATTACGGTTAATTAAAGATAAGCTGGGGGCATATTTCTTTATTATCATACTGTAAATCATTCATGAGGGTAACTTTCACTATTTCTATGCATTGTCCATACCTCCTGGTTCACCTTGCTAGAGTAATCTGAAATTTCTAAAATGTTAAATTATACTTCTAGATTGAGAGCTCAATTTTTAATTATTTGGATATGGTCATTAACAAGTCTTACAAAAATAAGTTCATTTTCAATGATTCTAAAAAATGAACTTAACTAGGAAATTTCTAGAAAAAGATATTTCTTTTTCTAGAGAAATGACACCTAATGTTTCTGAAATCCTGACTGAAATGAACAAAGGAATATAAAAGTGGAGGGAAACTTGCATAAGCCAGTATATTATCTGTAAAAAGCAGTCTTTGATAATTCCTTCCAAATATACTGCAGATAAGATCAGATTGAAAGGAAGAGCAAACATCCACTCATAGCTGGTCTTCCTGAGAAATTGGTGCCACCCCCAGTATATAAACCGAGCTGGACTCTGGCCAAGGTGTTCTATACCTCATATTTTCTTTTTGTCGGGGGTATGTGAAGGTGTTGACATTAATGACAACTAAAAGGCTAAAAGACAAATAAAGGTTGCTTTCCTTGAAACAGTACACTAGCCTTTATAAACAGCCAAATTAGTCTTTTCACAAGCAAGCTTGAACATCTCTAGTGGAAAGCATCCCTGATACAAAGATTTTACCTTAAAGACTCTGTACCATTTGAAGTTGGAAGTGTGCCATAAAGGACATCACATGGATGCTGGATGAAAGAGAAAAAAAATCTTTAAAATATTATAAAAGTTGTCCCTGGCACACTGGCTTCTCTAGATCTGGAGGGGAGTTTATAATAGAGACCTACTATTTCTAAGACTGATACAGCCCATACCCTCAGTCTCCCTGGTCCCTGGAATATTAACTTTGTAATATATTCTTACGTTAACTAAAATCAACTAATCACATAGGTCAAGGAAGCAAGCTCTACAAATGGGAGAAATGTCTGATTGGTACAGTGAGGGAGACAGGCTTAATATGTCCACATTGATTTTTGAGCTATATAAACAGAGAACAGAGAATTTTTTTATTACCCTTGGAATACAACCAAATTTTGATGACATTTCTCTCACACATTCAAACGCTTAATACATTTAAATAGCCAACCCTACAAATCACCCATTTTGGCCAAAATGCAGTGGAACTGGAAATTAATACCAAAAAGCTATGAAACATTGCAACATAAAAATTCACTCTTTAACTTTCTTGGAAGTGATGTTTATGTAATTAAATTCAATGAAAGCACTACATAATAATGTATTAGATTAGCAAAATCTATAATCACAATAAGCAGTAAATTCTAAATACTTTACTTGTTAAGAAAGGTAGAAATGAAATAAGTAGCCAATTCAAAACACTTGAAAAATAAAACAAATGGAGAATTTGGAGAATGAATTAATAACTATGGCTAAAATGTGAAGGATAGAATTAATAAATAAATCCAGTAGCTGGATGGACTAGAAAGAGTAGAATTTGAAGATACATCGACTCGGTTTGAAATGGCCAATATACAGCAAGCAAAGAAGCAAAACTCTGTCAAGGTTAATCAGTGAAAAATAAAAAACACAACATTGGAAATGATAGAAAGCTTAGAACTTCAAATAAAGAAACAATGAAATGTCTTTCAAAAATATAATTTCCACTTTTGGCATGATGGGAGATTGAATACTCTCAAACGTCCTTTGTTAAAATGCATCTTGGTCATAGATAAATGACAAGAAATATATATTTTGATACTTTTCTAGATTTTCTAGAAAGTTATGGAATCCACCCAAAAAGAATACACAACTGAAAAAGAAGCAAGAATTATTGAAGGTTAAGCCAACTTGAAAAGTGGGTTTGTCTGTGGGCAAATGCCTATATTAGAACCAAAATGGAATTCTATGTTTTGTGTTCCTAGGAAAGAGCAGAGATTGAATCTGAGAATCTTTTAAACTTGGATTTATTGAAAATGCAAAGCAGTCTATAGTAGTTTATGGGTTAGGAAACAAACACATAAAATCCTTGCTGGAAGATAAAAGGAAGGATTTAGATGCTCAGTGTACCACAAAATATAGCTCATAATCTTAAAAAAATGTCATACACCCACAAACAAGCCACTCTAAATGACTACGAAGTGACAGTGAAGTTTGCGCGATTTACAAAAATTACATCCGAGTGTACCTTTTTCCTTTTTTTACTGCTAGCAATCTATTAGCAAAAATAAAAAAAAAATTCATGCACAAAATATTAATTGTGGCTCTATTTATAATGAAAACTGAAAGCAACCCCAATATTTATCAATATGGGAATAAAATATGTTATATGTGCAAATGAATTATAATGCTTTTATTAAAGGATTGAGGAAGGTCTATTTATTGCCACTGAATAATCTCTAGTATACTTTTTAAGTGAAAAGAAGCAAAATACAAAATAGTGTTTGCAGCATGATTTACAGAAAAAAAAAATTTTTTTTAAAGGGGGGGTATGTGTGAATGTGTATGTATATGTACTTGGTATATGTATGTATGTGAATTTGCTAAAAGAAATAATGGTAGCGTAAGCAAAAATCTAATAAGTGAATAGTGGGAGGGGGGAAATAGGGATGGAAGTGAAACTTCTATGAACTTAACTTACTTTACAGTTTTGGTTTTAGAATAATGTAAATGTTTTGCATAATAAGCGTAAATCAAAAAGGAAAGGAAAGCATTGCCTAAAATCTATACCAAATGTCTGGAAATTATTTTCTTTGGCAATACTGTACTTCTTCCTAGAATTCCATTCCCAATCATTTGACATGCTGATGCACCATGGTCTTTTTTCCCCATACGTTGGTGGTCAGTGTCCTTATTTTTGGAAAATTTCACGTATGTATAGCATTTCTTCTTTTTGGTTTTCTCAATTCCCATCTCCACCAATGCTTCATATCCTGATGTTAGATTCCTGGAATTATCATTTTTAAAAAGTCATTCTAATCTTTTAAAAAAATTATTTTGCTCTTGCCAAAATTTTGAGGAGGTTCATTGCACATTATATCTGTATGCATTAGTCCTTGCTATTCAAATAATTTTTAGAAATCTCATTCTCTTATCTTCCTTTTCAATGTTACTTACTTTTTAATGTGCCTGGCTTAGCCAGATATTCAATTCTCAATGGATTTGCTTATACCTGAAACAGCTTTTCAATGACAAGTTCATCATTTACATGAAAACTGAAGCGATACTTGTAATTTTATTTTACAATAATTTACGTTGTGAAATTGCCCCTAAAAGATGTTGATGTGATAAATAGACATGGATATAAGTGTTCATTAGAGAGGGATATTTGAAAGGAAAGTAATTTTTTAAGTAAATATTTTCATAGAGACACATTTTTTCCTTCTCTATCTGATATTCCAACTTCTAGGATTCCTATGATAAATTCTCAGATAGAAAGGATTTTCTGTAATCTCTATATTATGGATAAGAAAATATAGCCAATATGTCTTTTTTCAGAATTCTATCATTCAGTCATCCATCCCTTCATTCTCCCACTATGAACCAGATATATAGAAGGGAAGTAAGTAAGCCAGGTGCTATGACTCTTTAATTTAATACTCATTCCACGACATCACACTACATTCTTGTTAGTATTCATTATTTCTGTTTCATATGGTTAACAAAAATTTATCTGAGCCTTGATTCTAGGAAGGGGAACAAGGACAGAATTAATTTCACAGAAATGATAATTTTTAGTTATGAAGCAGACAACATAGCATATAGGATTTTAAAGTTTGATATGGTTATGTAGAAAGATATGAAGCTGTATATCACTGGTATTAATATTCAACCATTATTGGAATAATAGAATCCTCTTCCTTTACAGCACTCAGACTTTAATTTTACTGATGCATGAAAATATTTTACTAATAATATCTAAATCCCCAAATCTTTATATTTAGAAAATTTGTTTTCTTTTGATACATTTGAAATCATTTAACTGTGTCCTTTTCTTTCTAGATAATGATTTTCTGTATAATGGCTATCTTCCCCTCAAAAGCATTCTCATTAAAGAGCAGATTTAGAAAATTGCAGTACTTGGAATTCTATCACCACCTCATTCACTGGAATTCTGTTACACAGTTGCTGAACAGAATTTGGCTGATAGCTTAAACACCAGATCAAGCAAATAGAAAATAAAAGCAACAGAACAGTTTGATTTCGTCTACATGTGCTTACCAATGTCATGCCACTAGTGAGACCGCTTTGTAAAAGCAGCACAAGGAGCTATGAACTAAAAATTCAAAACTGATCAAACACTAGAGGAACCCTCACTGAAAATTCTCCCCTGGAGGAAAAGGAGTGGGTAGGGTTGAATAAAGATATGTATGCAGAGCCAGGGCATGGAAAGCTAAGGGAAGAAACATTCTCCAGTCCTACAGATTAGCAGTTCACAAAAGCCTTGGGCATCTGAAGGGAGAAACTCTGGTGGGGAAGTCTGTAGGACTGCAGTTCAGGAAGTCTGCAAGCAGAGTCTGTATACTGAAATAATGTGTGAAATTTTCTTTTACCTGGACTCATTGGAGAGAATCTCACTGTCAAGAGAGGATGTTCCCTTCCACTATAATCAAGAACGATATTAGGGGAAAAATTAAGATGCTTATATGCAAATTTTCTATAATAAAATCAGTAAAATAATAAACCCATGAAAGTAAACAACCTCATTTAATTTTTCTAAAAGGCCTCTGGAAGGAATTCTCCATGGATAATCTTAGATGTGGCTTTTGGTAATGTTTTAAGATAAATTATTGTTCCTAGCTGAGTGCCATGCTGAATCAAAAGGGGAAAGTGAGCAGAGTAGGTAAAGAGAGAAAGAAACAATGGGATAAAAGTAAACCCCTGGTAAAAGGAAGTGGCCCTTCCCTTTGCTGAGAAGGTATAAGCAGCCCAAAACAACTGAGCCTGAAGGGCAACTGCACAATTGATACTGCGTTACCTACATCTTGGTTTCTCTAATTTTCTTGAATGTCTGGTATTTAGCAAAAGAGGATGGAATTTCATAAATCCTCCTAATACTTGGCCTTCATTGCCTGATCAATTGTTAAAGGAAGATGGTCTTCAGCAAAAATGAAGAGGTCATTGGACAGAAAAGAAAGAAAGGGCCAAGTTATACCTGTATTAGTAAAAATAGCTGTAATAACAAGACTCAGCACTTACTGATCACTAAATACTTGTCAGGTATTTACACATATTAAATAAGAAATATATGTATAACCTCCATTCTATAGACGATGGTGTTGAAGATGAGTGAGGGTATATCACATCTTTTTTTGCAAGAGTGAAGTACAGAGAGTATTTGAGCATAACCAGTCTGACTCAAATTTTAAGAGCTTAACCATATGTGGTAGTTAGATTCAGTTGTCAACTTGGCCAGGTGAAGGCACCTAGTTCTGTTGCTGTGGACATAAGCCAATGGTATGTGAACCTCATCTGTTGCTGATTACATCTGCACTCAGTTAGGAGGTGTGCCTGCTGCAATGAATTATGTTTGAGTTAATTGGCTGGTGCTTAAATGAGAGAGCTCAACATAGCACAGCCCAAGCAGCTCAGCATACCTCATCTCAGCACTCACAGCTCAGCCCAGGCCTTTGGAGGTGCAGAAAGAAATCATCATGGGAAAAGCTGTTGGAACCCAGAGGCCTGGAGAGAAGGCCAGCAGAGACCATCCTGTGCCTTCCCACGTAAGAAAGAACCTCTGTTGAAAGTTACCTGTCTTTCCTCTGAAGAACTAAACAAAATAAATCCCCTTTCATTAAAAGTCAATCCATCTCTGGTGCGTTGTATTCCAGCAGCTAGCAAACTAGAACAGATTTGGTACCAGAAGTGAGGTTCGAACCCACGCGGACGCATGTCCATTGGATTTTAAGAGCTTAACCATTCTATCATATCATCTCTCACCAATCCCTGTACTGTCTCTTGTAGAGAGATTTGGATTAATATGATTTAATCCTTATGGATCTTCTCAGCCTACAGGGTTTACAAGCCAATACAAAAATGTCTTAAAAACACAACCTACACAGCAATTTCATTATAGAAATATTCTCAGTGGAAAGGCCTACATAGGTGTATAAAAAAAGACAAGTATGAGAATGTTTTTAATGGCCCTAATTATAATTGTTGAGATGCTAGAAATAATCCAAATTATCCACAATAACTCAGTTGTATATTTTCACAATGGACTATTATGCATTAATGAGTATGAGCTATAGCTACATATAAAAGTATGGATGAACCTCACAATCAAAATGCTGAGCAGAAAAAAAGCCAAACAGAAAAGACTGCGTCCTGTATGACTCCATCTTACATAGAGCTAAAAAAAATGCAAAATAATCTGTAATGATAGAAATTAGTACAGCAGTTATGCTTATGCTAAATAGTGATTGGAAAGAAGTATCCAGAGCTGTGGGGGTTCTGGTGATATTCTGTTTTTGGTCTTGATGCTGGTTACAAAGCATATTTAATTGTAGAAAATTCATCAACTGTGTTCTCTTCCATACATATAGTTTATTTCAGCAATGTTAAAAATGTTAAAAAAAAAAAGCCAGAGTGCATTGACTAATAAAAACTGTGTATTATAAATTGCTATAACATAAACAGATATTTTATTTGAAATTGGTCACCTCTCAAAATTAATCAATAATGACCTTTACTTTTAATCACATTCCCAAATTCATGTTTAAAATATATGTGTATCAGCACCCATTCTTCCATCTGCTTTAAAGAAAAAAAATCCCTTCCTGAAGCTCTGCTTCAATAGCAAAAACCTGCAAAAACCCTAAATGTTCATTATTGTGGGAATGGTCAATAAAATGCATCCATAAAAAGCAGCCATTAAGAATGTGATACATATGCATACAATGATATGATTTTTAGTGAAAATTGAATAACATTATGTATATACAATTCATTTCTTCATTTTTTATAAGAACATAATATATTGTATTTGCATGCATTTATGTGTGTATGTGTGCAATGAAAGCATACAAAATAAATCCGTTTAATATTGTTTTAGTTTCTTGACTACTAAAACAAATACCATATAATAGTTTGGCTCTAACAATGGGAATTTATTGGCTCATAGTTTTGAGGCTAGAAGTCTTAATTAATTAATTAATCTAGTGGCTCACTGCTATTCTCATTTTATTTAAATACTGTGGCCTTCATCATTAATGTTCTTTCCTTCCTCCGAAGTCCCTCCCCCAGCTTTTGAATTAACAAAATCAAGGTGTCAGCAAGGCAAGGCTTTCTCCTCAAAGAATGTGGTATTCTGGGACTGGCTGCTGGTGATCCTTGGTCCCTGGCTTTTCCATCACAGGGCAGTGCACATGCAGCATCTTCTCCTTTCTCTTCCAGGTTCCATTGACTTCCAGTTTCTGGCCTTTCCCTGTGAACTCTTCTATGTGTCCAATTTCCTTTGCTGATGAAGATTTCAGCCATTTGGCATTAAGGTTCTCCTCCCTTCAGTTTGGGCACACCTTGATTAATAACATCTTCAGAGTCCTTCTTAGAAATAGGGTCACATCACAGGGCCAGGAGTTGGGATTTGAACATGCCTTTTGTGGGGGACATGATTTAGTCCCCCCAAATTATAAACCAAATTCTTTATAGTATGTGTGGGGGGAGATGGGTTTGTGGGATTTGGCCTGGATTTGAAGATTGATTTAAGAGTATTGAAGGTCTGAAAATGGGAAATTACTCTTTCCCCTTTAAAGCTTTTAAAGTATGTTGGCTATTTTGCTTTTTGTGGGTTTTTAAAAACTTTTTTAAAAAGAGGGAAATGTATTAGACTGTCTAATGATCTCCTAATTTTTCAAGGGATTTTCTTTCTTACTATTTTCTACCCTGCCTCCCCTATATTTTTAACTTCTCTCCTCCTAATTTCTTTCCCACAGTTTAAAAACATATTCAGGATTTCTTCCCAATGGAAAGAAAGAAAAAAAAGACCCATGAATTTTGAATCATTTTCTAACAATCTCTTATATCTTTTTCATATAGTCAGTTTAATGAAATACTATACTCTTTTCCCTCGCTTTCTCTCTCTATGCTTTTAATCCACAAAAATCAGGCTCCTACCTCTGAATATCCATTAAAACATCATTGATGAAGTTTGTCAATGACTTCTTAATTAAGCTAGTGGATCCCTGCTATTCTCACTTTTTAAATCAGTGGCCTTCACTATCAATGCCTTCTCCTTACTCTGAATCCCCTCCCTCAGCTTTTAAATTAACAGTCCACCCCAAACTCCCCACAATTCTTTTCCAAGTCAATTTTGTGGACTCACTTCTTTAAGCTCTTTCTTAAATGTTGGTGGATCTATGAATTCTCTTCTTCACCTGTTTCACCCTTATTTTGCCCAGTCTTACAGGGGCAACTGTGGATATGACTTTAATCACTTTGGGTTGTTGATGCTGAAAACAATAAGTCCAGGCCACAAAACAGGGTCTCTGTGGAAGAACTACCTCCAGGATGTTGTCCTCTACATATCCTCTAGATAGGTCAGAAAGAATTTCTCAATCTAGCTTACTTTTCTTTTAGTCCCTAGCTTGGGGACTATCACAAGCTCACCATGTTTTGTACCTGGAAGCCTGAGCATCTGTCTTGAGCTTATCTTTTTATTCATTCTACCTCCACATTTCATTCATTTCCAAATCTTACAGATTCTAACTTCTTAACATGTTTTGTGATTGACTCCTCCCTCTCTGTCACCACTATCAGTGCATTGGTTTAAGTTTACATTTCTCTCTAAGATTATTTGTTCTGGCTTCTTAACTCACTTCTATTCCCTCATTTCCTTACCTCCTTCTGCTCACTGATGCTGATATTCCTGATAATGCAGCTTTGATCTCTTGACTCTTATGATTGAATATTTACAGTGGTCCCCATTGTCTGAAGAAATCTCACCAATAATTCTTGCTTTATATTTTGCCAAGATTTTCTTCTTCATATGCTCATAACTGGCAACAAGCCTAGCTAATTACAATTACTTTAATATACTGTGCTTTTTCAGACTCCTGTGCATTTGTCCTTTGGTCCTAGAATGCCCACTCTTTACACCAACCTATTTCCCTGGTGTCTCTTGCATATGTTTCCAAAGGATCTATTGAGCAAAATTATATCATTGCTTTGTGTATGCCTATTATCCTAACACGAACTCCAGAATTCTAAATTCCCAGACAAGCAAATATCAGCATCTAAACACACCAGTTTGCATTTTACACAATCTGCTTCCAAGGCAACTAAATGCTTAAGATGGCAAATCTCATCTCTGCTATGTGGTTGGCTATCTTTGCTCATTTATATGCTAATCAAATGGAAAGCAATATGATGTAATGATGATGGTTATTCCACAAGACTGTGAGCTTAATACCTTTTTAACACATAATTTAATATTGTAATTCAGGGACCAGCAGTAAAACTTGATGCCTTCTGTTGTTTTGCAAATCTGTTGATTATTTCCTTAAGGAAACAGTGTCAAACATCTAATTCTCAGTTGAAGGGGCAGTAAGGTCTTAAAATCTGCTCTGGCTCATTGGGCTTCTTAGTTATGCACACAAATGTTGGAGAAAGTTAAATGACTGTATAAAACCAAGAAAAAAAAAAGAATGATGGGATATAATTTGGAATTCTGCCTACTCACCAAAGAGCATAGTATTCATAAATGAAAGGCTTACTCTTTAATTAGAAGGCTCACTGGAAGAATCATTATTTTGACTTTAAAGAATGTTTAATATAAATCCATAACCAAAGCATTTAACTAGTAATTCTTTACAGCACTAATGGACCAATATTTTGATTAAATTACTTTATAAACATTAAATTGGTTTTAAAATCCTGTTATGCAGATAGTGAATTTTATTATCCACATTTTACTAAATAGAGACTAGATGTTGAAAATTTAAAGTTCCTAGAAGTAACAGATACTCATTTGGGGATGAAGATTTCCCTTCCTTCCTTCCTTCCTTCCTTCCTTCCTTCCTTCCTTCCTTCCTTCCTTCCTTCCTTCCTCCCTCCCTCCCTCCCTCCCTCCCTCCCTCCCTCCCTCCCTCCCTCCCTTCCTTCCTTCCTTCCTTCCTTCCTTCCTTCCTTCCTTTCAGTCAAGCTGTGTATCTTAGGGTAAAACTAATTTTTAAAAATGCCTTTGTACTATCTTCTTACCTTCAGGATTGCCAAATTTCAGGTGTTTGGGAAGGGCAGCCTTCTAAGTTTAAATTATACTAAACATCAACATGGCTGAAGAGATGATCTTTGGAAGTGGCTGGAACATTATCCATATAGACCAGCTATTCCATTCATGTAGCATCTTGTGCTTATACTTTACACTGCCTTATTCTGTAACAGTTAACTGCAATTTGTCTCTCCAACTTAAGCTTTAACTCCTGAAGGGCAAAGAGGATGTTTTATATATCCTGTCCCCATGCAGTTAGCCTGAAACCCTTCACATAGTAGGCACAGACTTGGTGCTTATTAGTTTACTGTCTGAGAAACAAAAATAATTAGAATAGTATGGCTTTGTTCTGAAAGAGCTAAACTTTAAGCATTTAAGAAGAGGGAAATATTTAAAATGGGAAGGGTTTTGGGTAGGAACAGAAAAGAATCAAATCTATGATCTAGTGAGCTGACCATGTAATCAGATTGTTTTGACTGAAGTAAACTTGAATAGGAAAGTTAAAGACAGACAAAGTCAGATATATATTTCAGTGCTAATTATAACCACAATGTTGGGCTACCATCACCACCATCCATTACCAAAATCTAAATGTCATTAAAAAGGGAAATGTTAGGTTGTATATATGGCAAGAAATAAAAATATAAAATAAAAAATCCATGAAACTGTACCACACAATGAACTCTAAGTTAAACCTTGGACTATAGGTCACAGTACATTTATAGAACTGTGCGTCTGACAAATGTAACAAATGTACCATATCAATGCAAGTTCTTAATGACACGGCGGTATATGGGAGTCCTGTATTTTATTCTGCATGATATTTCTTTAAACCCCAAACTATCGAATAAAGAAAGAAAAAACAAAAACAAAGTAAAAAGATGCAAGGAACTCCTGAGTGGAGGCTCCTAACTCACCTCTGAAAATGTATATGCTGATTTTAAATACTGGAAAAGAAAAATCACTAGGAGTAAATGATTGGATGTGAAGTGAAGGCAAAATTACTCAAAAAATGCATCCAGGTTTAAATCTGAAATGTTTAAACCTCTGTGTCTGTGAAGCATGGGACACCTGAGACCATCCTGCCCTGGTGTTTGGGGTTGGTGGTGGCCTGGAAGACGGCCCAGCACAGATGTCTCAGTGAACTGGGGGCCAGGGCCTCTTCCATCTTTTGAGAATCCTGATCTGTCAGTTATCTATGTAAGTACGAGTTAAAAAAATCTCAGGGACACAAAATAAGGTTGTATTTGTTGCTGATAAGTCTATGGGGCAGCTAGAATGACTGTACTTCCTATTGCAGATTAATATGAATAAATATTAATATTAATTGCATCTCTGCTTCAGACTGTAGGCATGTGAGTCTTGGGCATATGACTCTGTCCTGTGTCTTATTATGGGGTTCAGACTGAAGGGTCAATACTCATCTAAAATTTAATCCTTTTCCTAGCAATGGTTGAAAAAGAACAAGGGAAGTCCAACTGCACATGCACATTTCAAACTTCAGCTCACAGCTAATAACACTGCATTGGGAAAACACCCCTGCTCAACGGGAAACTATGTTAAGCATGCAGAAGTATAATCTACAAGGGATGAGGAATCAGTACCAATAATTCAATCTCCCATACTTAGAATATTAAAAATGACAAATTTTGCAAGATTTTTGCAACATTTTAATATATCATAATATTTACATTTACTAAGTGAACACTGTTAATACACATACAAGTATATTATTAGCTTGTACAGTATCATTTGAAAATAATGTTATAATTTTAATTGTGGAAGCCTGCTTGAATATATGATTTCGATTAAATAATCTCCATCTACCACTTCCCAATTCTGAGCTTGCTTTCCAAATGCAGTAACTTTGAAACTTCAGAATACTTAATGGCTAGCCTGGTATTGTTAAGAAGAAAATTAAGTAGGTTAATGTTATCCATATGCTTATTTTCTTTGCACGAGTGATACAGCACTGTATCCATGATGGGGTAGATGTGCATGTAGTTTACGGACTTGAATTTCTTAGAGTGTGTGCATTCATCTTCCAGTTTTGATGATGACACAACAGATATAGAAGTCACAGAGACCATGAGAAAGTAAGTAATGTAAGGACAGGAACTACTTATGAGGAAGAACAGACCTGTGAGAACGGTGCCTGCGAGGCTTCCCATGCAAATGACGTGTGCATGAAGAGCGAAATACATAAACACAGTTTTATTTTTATAAAAGCAAGTTAGACATTGACATTATAAATAGGACAATTTTCCTATTGGGCCAGCTGTTTGTGACCAAGGGCAGAGCTTATGTAGCTCAGTTGTCAGTTTTAAATTCAAGGATCATTGAAACGTTGTAATAGGATACCTAGGCAGGTGGGGGGTGTGCTAATGAAATGTATATTTTTTTATAATGAAACACAAATATTTTGAGTCTCATTAATTTGTTTATTCAAAAGTATTATTAAGCATCTAGAGTGTTTCAGGTACAGTTTATCCACTTGGATACTGAGGGGAAGAGGTCAGAAGAAATCCTTCCTCTTAGGAAGTTCTCATTCTCAAAGAGAAAAACAAGAAATTTTTTTTTTTAAGGAAAGCAATATAATAAATAGGAAACATTTCAAAGGTATGAGATCTATAATGAAAATTAAGATAGGTTAATGTGTTTGGGTATGGCTGGGTAATTATTTTTGATTGCATGACTAGAGAAAGCTTCCTGGGAAGCTAATATTTCAGCTGAATCCTACTGATAAGAAAAAGAGAGACATGTAAAAATCAGAAAGAAAGCATTTCCTCTAAAGGGCTCACCTAGTGCAAAGATCTGGTGATGGAAATCATCTTCAAGCAATAGAGAGAAGGCCAGGTTGGCTGGGGCATTTTGGGAGAAAGGAAAAGTAGAGCAATATGGAGAGAGAAAGAAAGAATACATTATTGTGTTGTGCTTAGAATACTTTGACATGTAGTACTTTATAAAACAGAATATGGAGTTTTAGTTTTATTTTAAATGCTGTTAAAATCAATATGGGAGATGAGTGAAATAAAGAAACCAAGTTTAATGCTAAGGTATTTGCTTTAGCAACTGAGTACATGGTGGAGATGTTTATTAAGATCAAGAAAACAGGGGATGACAGGCTTTGACAAGGTTCTATTTATTTATGTTGAGATGTCCATCAGAAAACCATGTGGAGAGATCACATGGTGGGTACTTTATAGTTACAGGATCCACATTTCAGGGAGAGGTCAGGGCTAGAAAGAGAATGTCATTAACGTACAGATGTTATTAAAAGTCAAGGAATTGGAAGAAATCACCTAGGCAATCTTTTTACCAAGAGGAAAAAAGTATTCAAGGATGAACCACAGTATACTTTAGTACTTGAAGCTGAAAAGAATAGTGGAAGATCCCATAAAGGAGATGCGAATATCATCAGTGAATTAGGAGGGAAACAAGGACAGTATGGAGTCACAATTGCCAGGAGATAAAATGGTTACAAGAGAAAGAATAATCAAATGCTGTCAAGACGTCAAGGGAGGAAAAAGTAGAGAAGTGACTGTGCTAGTTAGGGTCCCAGCAGACAACAGATGGCACATGGAAATTAACGTAAATTGAGAGGGTTTAATTAAAGAATTTTTTATGTGGCATGTGGTAGGATACAATAAGCAATAGTAACAGCAATTTTCTTTTAACCAACCTTAGGCCAAAACAGCCAGAGGATAAAGTAGTTCTATTAACCTGGGAGTAGTTTCACATAAAAAGGACTACTTTACGAGATCAATAGTCAAAGAACACATTAACTCACAGATCTCTGCAACAGGAAGCTTAAGAATTAAATATCCCCACCTAACTCTCATTCTATGGTCTAATTTTCTTCCGGTGTTTCCCATTGGGTAAACCCAACTGGAGACCAGAAGGCAAGAAATCAGATTATAATCCACACAGGTCAGTCTCCCGGGGCATAGGGCAGGCTGGAAGCTACTTGGCACTATGACCACTAGATTTAGAAACCCATATCCCAGCTAACTTACACCTGAGAAGTTCTAGATGATTGGGTAGGGCCAAAAACCCAATTGATGTGAGCTGAGGGAAGAATGTGAGATGAAAATGGAGAAAAGTATTGACATTCTTTATCAATAAATATGGTTATAAATAAGATCTGAGATATGTCAGAGATGATGGATTGCTAGAGTCAAATGGGTCTACTGAGGATTCTTTCTTTTTGTTGTTACTGTTGTTGTTTTAGACAGTATCTTTCAGAGAATATTTGCATGCTGAAAGGAGTTATGTAGCAGAAAAGGACAAATTATTGACAGTGAAAGAATAGTTACAGAAGAGAAGACCTTAAGAAAATCAGAAGAGAGGAACAGGAGAAAAAAATGGAGAAGAAAGAAAGGGTTTGGTGTTTGATAGGAATAAGTACAACTGATGTAGAGTTAGAGAAGGAAAGGCAGTGAATTTGTGAATAGAGGTGGTGTTTCAGTTTTCTAAAGCTGCCAAAATGCAATATATTAGAAATGGATTGGCTTTATAAAGGGGATTTATTAGGGTACAAATTTATAGTTCTAAGGCCATTAAAATGTTGAAATTAAGGCCCCAATAAGAGGATACCTTCTCAGATGAAAGGGAGCTGGCAACTGAGTTTCTTTGTCACATGGGAAGGCACATGATGACATCTGCTGTCCTTCTCTCCCAGCTTCTGATTTCTAGTGGCCATCTCAGCTTCTAGCATCTCCAGGGGCATTTTCCTTCTGCAACTCCAAACATCTGTGTCTGAGCTTTCTCCAAAATATTTCCTTCTTAGAAGATTCCACTAAGCTGATTAAGACCCACCTTGAATGGGTGGGGTCACATCTTCATGGAAACAATCTAATCAAAAGTTCCCACCCAACAATAGGTCTGCTTTGACAAGATTGGATTAGAAGGACATGGCTTTTCTGGAGTACATAACAGTTTCAAACCAGCACATATAGTGTTCTATATTGCAAGATGCCAGAATGTGATATACCAGAAATGGAATGGCCTTTACAAAGGGGAATTTATTAAGTTGCTAATTTACATTTCTAAGGCCATGAGAGTATCCAAATTCAGGCAAGGCCGCGAAAATGTTCAAATTAAGGCACCAACAAGAGATTACCTTTACTCAAAGAAGGTTTACTTTACTGATGAAGTTCAGGGTTTCTCTCTCAATTGGAAGGGCACATGGTGAAGTCTGCTAGCTTTCTCTTCTGCTTCTTGTTTCATGAAACTCCCCCAGGGGAATTTTCCTTCTTCATCTCCAAAGGTCTCTGACTGTATGAGCTCTGTAGCTTTTTTTCAAAATGACTCCCTCTTAAAGGGCTCCAGTAAGCAACCCCATCTTGCATGGGTGGAGACACACTTCCATGGAACCCATCTATACAAAAGTTACTACCCACAATTGGGTGAGTCACATCTCCACGGGAACAATGAAAAAGCTCCCACCCAGCAATACTGAAAGAGGACTAAAGGACATGGCTTTTTTTGGGTTTTACAACAGATTCAAAACAGCACATAAGGGTAGCCTGGTTCTTTGAAGAATGAGAAAATTAGGGAAACCCTACGTGTTTACATCTATTTTTCAGTCTTCACCTGAGAATGAGGGATGCACAGAAGAGGTAAGAGAAGAAAGGAGAAGACTGGGACTTCTTTTGGAGAATGGGAAAATGAACATAATAGCAAAATGCAAACAGATTAACCTGGACATTGTGGGAGACTATTTGAGGTATTTGGCCCTTTAAATTCAACTGAGACCATCAAAAATATATGTTTCTTACCAAAAACATTCAGCCTCTTGGACTCAGAGGCAAAGGATGAAGGAATTTATGTTTAGAAAAAGCTGAACTTTTGCCATGCATATTCAATAAATGGAGAATCAAAGGCTTTCTGTAGTGAGAATTAAATATTATGTATTTTAAACTTACAAGCAGGGAGCAGAGAACCTGCAGTTGGTTATTGAATGTAAGAAAGTGAGTGTAGTAGTAGAAATACTACAGAGGTTATATTAAAGTAGATGAGCTAGAAGGCTAGAAGGTACTGGTAAGAAAGGAGGAGAGTGGAAACTTACATCTATATTTGATGAAATGCATGTAGATATTCGTAGGATTGTGACCAAAGTAATGTGGGGGAGAAAAAATGGAGAAACCGGGAGACCAAGGCTCTGGAATGATCGCCCATGAGTGGAAAAGTTACCAAGAATGGTAATAATTTATAGGTTGGAAAGGCAAGCAGTAAACAAGGAGAGGCAGTGGATGGTAAGGTTGTAAGAAATGACTATCAAAAGCTCCGGGGCTTTGGAGAGAAAGCAGAGAGAAACTGTTTGAAAGAAACAGTAGGGATCAAAGAGCATCTTTATTCCAATGGCAGAGCCTATGGCTTGTAGGCTGTGAGACGTCAAAAAAGAAAACAGCCTTCATTTGAGAGGCTTCAAAATACGTATTCCTGTCATGTACTTAATGGATTTCATTTTGAGCAGGAGGGGAACATGCCAAGATATGGTTGAGGATATAAGGATTTCTGTTGTTGATGGAAAACATCAGCAAGTAGAGGGAAAATTCAAGAAAGAAAGGAGGGGGCTGAAATTTGATCAGATAAATATACGCACAGAGTGATAAGGTAGTGCTGGAGTGTCTGGGCTAGGGTTTACCAAAACACTAAGGGAAATAAATAGGCATGTGAATTATGAAAGGATTAATCCTGACAGTCTCTTGGGAAAAAATTGGATCATCAGTTAAGTTAAAATAAAGACTAAGGGGCAATTTATTGTAAACAAGCTAACATTAACATTAAGGACCTCATTTTGATGGCTTTTTGTGCTGTCTCCATAGGATGTGGAATAGACCCGGAAAAAATGCCTCCACAATTATGTCTAGGACACTCATGAGCCGTCTTATGTGGGTTCAGAAGCAAGTACATTACCTGGCATAAAATGGAGCTCAGTACATACTTGTTGAATGAATGACAGCTATATATGTTCTTCGGTTTTGGCCTCTTAGTTGAAACCTGCTGCCTCTAGGTGACTTGAGAGAGGCCCTCTGCCTCTGGTCTTCCTGTCAAAGCATGGACCCATGCCACCCTGTCAGCCAGATGCCTCCACTCTGTTGTGGCTGACAATCCCACGCCTGCACCCAGGAATGAAAAGAATGACCCCTCTACACCTCTCCTTTCCAGAAGAGCCCATAAATCAGCCAATTGTGCATGCTCTCTCTAGGACCCTGCTTGCCTTGAATAACAAATCATGTAAACATTTATCTGGGAAATCACTATCCTTACATATCATTTGCTTGCTTAGGCATAGCAAAGGTATTGAGAGACTTGTTATTTCATCATGATACACAAAGAGATCAAAAACACGCTGTCTCGATAGTCTGATGTTTTCTTCTATTTTATTGTGCATGATGGTAAACAGAAATAAGTTGTTATTCTTTATTTCTTAAGGCCATTGCATAGCAAAGATACTGTTAGTATTTGGAATACATCCATCTATTTTTCCCAAAGTTACCTATACTTTGCTATTCTTTTAGTGACACTTTCAATAGGAGTTGAGGGGGAGAAAACAGTGATAAATAAGCCCAGTGAAAGTAAATGTATTTTTTAACTAAAGACCAGATCTGGGTAGAATTGATTTGGTGGGAATTTTTAACTCATTTGTAATAAATTTTAACTTTTATGCAATTTATAGATTTAACAAATGTATATAAATGTATATAATAAGCCACACAAATAAATATAATTTCTAAATTAAATAAAACAGAATCTGATGAAAACATCCTCTTTATCAACAAAATATATTTTTTATTATATTATACTACATGTTCAGAATTTTTAAAAATTTAAAATGCTGAATAATTTATGCTATGATTGGAGAAGAAAATTTTGCTCCTAATTTTTTTCAGAAGTGTAATCATTATTTCATTCATTAAAAATACTTAATAATAAACAGGGTATATTGGAGAAGTTATGCCACATTATTTTAATCTAGAATTCAATGAAGCTATGAGCAATATGAAATACTATATATCTAGGAAAGTCATTTAACTTGCTATATGTAAGATATTTTTTCTGACATATTTTGAGTTAATACTATTGACATAATCACAAGGTTGTTGAAAGGTATGAGTAATATAAAAATTGTAAAGCACTGTAGAGTTATAAAGTGCTACATAAATGCTTGAAGATGGCTTTCTGTAAAGAAAGCGTGAATTTCTATTTACTTCATCAGCATAAAATGAAACACTCTCATATCGCTTGAGTGTTATAAGAAATCAAATCTAAATTCTTCACATAATGAAGAAATAGTTGACACAAAATAAGTGGTGACAGAAAATTTACATATTTCAGCTCTTACCTGACCTTTTCATATTATCAAAAATCTTTGCCTGCAATAAATGGCTACTTAGTCATCTAGAAAATCAAATTTAGTTGGGTGAGATACTTTGTAATAGAACTGTCCCATAAACTAAACTGTTCTCTGAAGAAACTATTCATGAAAAGGAATATAAATACCGTTGAAATATTGTTCCTGGGGGAAAATTTAAACCTTTCCAGAGAAATTGTTTTATTGATTTTTGCAAAAATTATTCAGTCAATTGACCCAGTGTGACCTTAGATGAGTCCTTTAACTGTGAACCTCAGTTTCTGTACCTATAAAAACAAGGAAGATAATAACACCTGTCTGTCTTATGACTTCGCAATTGCATTGTGATGAGATGTGTGAGTATCTGTTAACCGTATTTCTTGCAGGTTCACATGTAAAGAATAAAGATGCCAAAAAATTTAGGAAAAGCAAAATATCTGGTAGATATTTAAAAAATATTTTAATAGCTAAAACTACCCTATCTGCTCCTTCAGTCCAGGAACAAAAACTGCAGTGAAAACAATGCTTAGTAAAGGAGTATAATTTAATTACTTGTAAATTTATATACAAGAAAAATATAAGCCAGTAAAATTAGTATAGTTTTATGGTTGGTATTGTTGGTATGCTGCAAGCTGTGTAAATAGCATATACAGATTTTACCTAATTCATTTCTTTAGTGGTTTACCCTCACCCATAAATGTTAAGTGCCAGACGTGGATCTTCATTAATTTACCAAAGTAAATGCAACTTTTTGATTGTCTTTTAGCAGCCAACTTAGCACATATTCCTGGATGAATCGTGTTTAAAGTGTTACTTAAATATATTTAAGTAATATGGGCTTATATAAAACAATGAGAAAGAACAACCCTGAGACTGTGCAAGCAGAAGTAACCACTTTTAGTTTGTGTGTGCATACAATAAATTTTCATTAAATTTTTTTTATGAAAGTGAGATTATTTTATAGATAATGCTCTACGTGTTGTATTTTTTTCCATTTAACCATCTGTGTCTGTACATCCATCCATCCATCCATCCACCCATCCATCCATCCATCCATCCACATAATTATCTTTCACAATTACCCTTTGCATTCAAAACTCTACAATGGGGTGTTATAAGAAACAGCAGAGATGGAAATCTAAAAGGCCAATTCTCAAAGCCTGGGTCAAGCAATAGTCATTAGGAAAGTTTGCCAACAGATAGCAAGACTCTAACTAGAAGCTCAGGGTCAGAGGAACATTCTGGTCCATTGGAGAGAATATGGTAAGAATAAGAGCACACAGACCTAGAGGTACTGAATTTTTTTATTGATTAGTAGAAAAACGTGTAAAATAAGGTTGAAGCTCAATTACCAAAACTCCAGCTGGATTTGTATAGAGGGCAGAATGAGGAGGAAGTCACCGGGATTCTGGAACAAGGAAGAATTCTAACAAAGAAAATTTGCATTTATCATTTCCTCAAATGTGTTAAGCTCTTCTCCACTTCAACACTTTCACATATGATTTTTTTTTTTTAACATGGGCAGGCACCAGGAATTGAACCCGGGTCCTCGGGCATGGCAGGAAAGCATTCTTACCTGCTGAGCCACCGTGGCCCACCCTCACATATGATTTTACCTTTGTCTTAATATATCCCTCCTGACAATTTTAGGATGACTCTCTCACTCTCATTAATCATCCTTTAGATATTTTCCCCAGAGAAGCATTCAATGATTCCACAAGCTAAATTAAGTTCCTCTAATGCACTCTATGTCACATAGTATTTGTTGTATACAAAAATTCCCCAAACTCAGGAGCTTAAATCACAGCCATTGCTTAACTCACAATTCTATGAGCCAGTATCTGGGTTGTGTTCAGCTGAGTGGTTCTTCTGCTAGTATCAGCAGGACTCCTTAATTTCTCAGCAGTCAGCCACTGGTACTAAGATTAGCTGGTGGTTTGTCTGGGAGCTGGCTCATCCAAAATGACCTCATTCTCACATTTGGGAGTTGACTGGCTATGGTCTGGGATATGTAAGCTTTACTCTATGAACCCTTATCCTCTAATAAGCAAAGGTGGACATTCACATAGTGGTCTCAAGTTCCAAGAGCAGCAAAAGAGCAAATCTCAGTGTGCCCATATTTCTCAAGTCTTTGCTTGCACCATATTTGCTAAAGATTTATTGGCCAAAGAAAGCTTCATTATCCATTTTGATGAAAACTAGACTCCATTTCTTGATGGGAGAGTCGACAAAGTCATCTTACAAGAGCATAAATACAGGAAGAGGAAGTATTTGTGGCCATTATTATACTCTACCATACATTTTTTCATGGCATCATATTTTTTCATAGACTGATAGTTATACTTATATGTTTATTTACTTAAATTTTTATATTCATCAGTCCCTATTAGTGAACCGTAAGACCATATATATATATATAGCAAAGTGCCAACTGTCTGATAACATGCTCTCAGTAATTAGCTATAGAATTTATGCATAAATAAATCAAAATAAGGGCATAAAATTAAGGTTTGAATTTAGCAATGTTACCTAGAAATGAATGTGAATGTTGGATTACAGCTCCATAAGTTGTCTTTCTTATGATGACTTAGTTTACTTGAAAGAAAAATTAAATCAATTCTTATTTAAGCCACTTTTATTTTGGTTACAACTGAATACAAGTCCTAACTGATACAGTTAAGGAAATATTACATCTATTTATAAATAAATGGATCTATAAAACATAGACTGTCAGAAATCATTTTAGGTTTGTGACCAGGCTATAACATAATCATATAGATTGGAAGCATTCCCACAGTTATTAGCAGCAAAAAACTAGTGTCCTCTTACTAAATGATGTTCTTCAGTGTCAGACCGAAGAATTTTCTGCTACATCAGCAGTATGACTCCCATTTACCAGCCTAGTGAGATTTTCTTTCTGAAACTTCACTCTGAGCATCCTGCCTGTTTCTCACTCACATGTGTTTCACTAAGAATCTGATGTATGCATATTTTATATCAGTTTAGTTTTATTTTAAATGTTAAAATAGCAGTAAATTCTCCTCATTGCTTCTTGAGGCCATCCTACTAAAAGCATGCCTGCTTTTGTAACTAATAGAGCCCTGTAGTCTTATTTCCCTAAGGACAACTGGCACTGACATCACTGTAACCAATGTAATAGTGGAAACTAATTAAAATCTTATCTTCCAGCATCCTTTCCTGATACCCCGTCACAAGTATATTTTCCTAATCCAAAGATGAAAAATTATTAGATACAATTGTTAATATTTTTACAGGTTATCAGAAACATATAGACTTAAATTCACTTGGTATTTTAAAATAGTAAAAATATTTTTAAAACCCTAGTATTTTTCCTTTTATTTTGAGAACAATTATTGTCCATAGACCAAAATGTCCTACCTATAATTTTATAATTATTTCATTCTTATGCCTCAGTTTGTATGAAAATTGATTATTCTTATTTTTCAAGTATTAAAAATGTTTTTGAAAAAATTTGTACTTTTAGGCTCTTGAAGCAAAACAACATCATAATACAAATTGTTCTCTTTATTCAATTTAATGTGTTTATTTCTAGATAACACTATCTTTTAAGTTGAACAATTATTGAAGATAAAAAATGTAAATTTTAGTGTTTTCGTAGACTATTTGATATTTTAAATTGAGTACACATTTAATGGAATTACATAAACCATGAATAATGAAGATACAAGTTTGTAATATATATTGTCCTGACTTTTCAATTACCCAGCAAAACTTCCTGGTGCAGCATGGTATAAACAGATTGTCTACACTCCAGCTTCTGGATAATATAGTGGAATCCTTGGTCTAACACCCCACTCCCAGACTCTGCTCTGGATTTTATCAGACTTTACTTGTTTGTAATTTTCTGAACTTTAATAAAGGGAATGGATAAAAAGAAACTGTTTAAGAATGGAGGGGGTTAAACCTCAGTTTGGGACAAAGGAGAGCAGAAGG
This sequence comes from Tamandua tetradactyla, assembly GCF_023851605.1. NCBI lineage: Eukaryota > Metazoa > Chordata > Mammalia > Pilosa > Myrmecophagidae > Tamandua > Tamandua tetradactyla. Next base: position 73,871,698 of record NC_135331.1, read on the forward strand.
GATACCACAAAGAAGAAAAAAGATGGTAAAATAGGCCTAGTATTCATGGAAGAATAGTAGCATTAAATACCCCAGTTAAGAGCAATGAATTAGGACATCTCAATACTTTTGCTGACAGTAGGAAAGCCGGTTGGGAAAAGGTTGGTTATGTTGCATGCCAGAGGAGAGAAAGTGGGAGAGGGTAACAACATATCTCAAGGGCTGTAGGAATCAGACCATGAAGCTATAGGTCTTGAACTATGTCACCAGATGTAAAATTGATAAAGGATCAACTAGTTATAAAAAGCTCTTGTTATAAAACTCTGTGATATTTCAACAATATTTCTGTCTTTAGACTTAGTTCTAGCCTGGATAGCTATAGGAATTTTATTATTATTTTAATACAATACCTCCATTCCCCAGAATATATCGAATTGTTCATCTTATAAAATCAATTTAAGAAAATGCATGTGATACCTCAAATCTGTATACTCAAACTTTTTCTTAATTAAAATACTGTCCTCAATTTTTTTTGATCATTGATTTTGTTCCAATTTTGGCTTTGGGCTTCCAATGTAGAGTTCATGTCTTTTTTGATTGTGCATGCCAAACTATGTTCTGAAAAATTTTGTAAGGATACTGTAGTGGATTCTCTTAACAGGTCTATTTCTGACACTTTTTCCATTTGCAATGCTTTATGTGTCCCATATCTTCTAAATAAATTTTTTACACTTTCTTGAATATGTTCCAAAGAAGTAGGACTTTTCCATTGTTGGCTGCTTTGTTCCTGATACATAGAACAGTCATTGTTATGTGGCAGCTGTGATGTTATGTCAATATTTTATATATGTATATTAATATACATATGAATATAGATGTGTGTGCACTCACACACACACACACACAGAGGGCAGGGGAGCAAGAGAGAGAAAGAGCAGGTAGAGGTAAATGTTAGGTCAGATTGAGCATAAAGAAAGGATGGAAACGGAAATGACATCCCTTTTAAGCTTTTAGGCTTAAAAGGAATGTGGTGGTTTAGAGCTATGTAACCCAGAAAACATGTTCTTGTACTTGGCCTTTTCCTTTGGGTGTGAACTCCTGGAAATGGAAATGCGACCTTGTGATGAGATTACTTCAATTAAACTGTGACCGAGCTGAGTCAGGACTGGCCTTAATTCTATTACTGAAAGTCTTATATGGAAGGTCACGGAGAGAGAGAAGGCGAGAGGGAGCAGCCAGAAGCTGACCTGGAGAGGCTGCCATGTGCATATCATGTGACAGAGGAGCCCAGGACCAAAGAGTCCAGCCCCAGAGTGCCACTTCTTGGGAGAAAGCATCGCCTCCCCTATGCCTTTGTTGTGGACTCCTCCCAGTTTCAAAACTGAGCCAACAAATTCCCATGGTTGAGACCAACCCACTTCTCTTTGAGCTGGAAAACCACTGGAAAGGGCTTGGCAGAGGAGTGATGTGATTCATACGCATTCTTAAAAGGAAAATCCCAGCTGCTGGGTTGAGAATGTGCTGTATAAAAGATAGTAGTGGAGCTTGAATCAAGAAGGCAAGATATCTATTTTTACCAGATCAGCTCTGCTTATTACAATTTCAATGTTTAGGCCCAATTTTTATTAAATATAGCTAAGAAATTCCCATTCATTCCTTAAAAAAAGCAAGTAGGACTCAGTTAACATTCACTTAGATTAGGTACTTTTATCAAGTATACAAATTCAATATAAGAGAGAACTATAAAATAGGAATAGAAAATAGAAAATAGAAATTTAGAAGTAGTCCCCAACTTTTTAATACATTAATTTATATTGTTTGAAATATTGAAAGAAATAATCTGCTCCAAATTTTACGATTGATGAATAGTACAAAGGCATTTAAAATTGATTGGTGAATAAAGCTGCTTCAAAGAGCAAGAATAGATGTAAATACAGGACAAATTAAAAGTTTTAAAGAAACTGAAATATATTACTTCTTGTAAACTGGTGATATTTTTACTAGAAATTACCTCTCTGAAAAGAGAAAGCAGTAAATGGAAAACAAAGTAGATCATTTATGCCACATTCAGAGAAGCATCAATAGGTTCAAGTAATTTTCTGGGAATAATGAAAAATCTATCTGGAACTGCCATAGAAATTCTAATCAAGTCGTATATTCTGCACTTTTAAATCAGAGATATAACTCATATTCACATATATTACATTATACATATAATACATTATGTACACATGACAATAATGCTTCTGCTGCCATATACACACAGCAGAGAACTTCATGTGTACACTTTCATTTTTCTGTAGTGAGAAAAAACACAACAGGAAAAAAAAAGTAACTGATATTTGGCCTTTTCTTTCTGGGATTAGAAGGCAACTTTTTAAAAAATCACATGCCTTGGAATAAAAACATATTAGGTTCAGATCCCAGTTATTTACCAGCTGTCATGGTCAGGTTCATGTATCAACTTGGCCAAGTGGTGGTACCTGTTTGGTTGGGCAAGTGCTGGCCTGTCTGTTGCAATGAGGATATTTCATAGAATTAAATCATGATCAAGTCAGCTGCATCCACAGATGATTCCATTTGTAATCAACCAAGGGGAGTGTCTTCTGCAATGAGTGATGCTCAGTCAAAGCACTGGAAGCCTTTTAAGGAGGATTCAGAAGAGACAGGCTCTCTTCCTGCTTTGGCTGGCGAGCCTCTCCTGTGGAGTTCGTCCAGACCCTCCATTGGAATCGTCAGCTTCAGAGCCTGCCTTGAGGGTTTCGGACTCTGCGTCCTTGCAGTCACCTGAGACGCTTTTATAAATTTTATATTTGTGAATGTTCCCTGTTGATTCTGTTTCTTTAGAGAGCCCTAATACACCAGCTACATGGTTTTGAGCAGATTATTTTAGCTCTCTAAGCCTCAGTGCTTTAATCTCCACAATGAAAATAATAATAATATTCTTTACCTGATAATGAGATGATTTTAAAGCGCTAGCACAATACATAAGCAATAAATGTAGTAAATGTTAATCTTTCCAGTTTTTGTTTTTGTTATAAATATTAAAAGTACTACTGAACAAAATAACGATCCAAAAAGCAAACTGCTCCTCTGGTTTCTAAGATATTTCTTTAGGTTTCTGTAAAGTCTGAGCATTTTATTTTATGTTCTGTAACTTAGAAACACTTTTCATCAGTATTCTATGCCCTTGCCATAAATACCCACATATTTTAAGGAACTATGATTTGATATTATAATAAAATCAAAGGTTCACATTATTTATTTAAATATTTAAACAATGTTAGAATTTTACTATCTCTTATTTGTTTCCCAGTTTGAAATACTGTGCTTTCTCTGTATGTGATTGGCTTAGAATTATCATTGAAAATCTATAAAACCACAAACCTTACAGAAAACAGTAGCTATTCAAAATATCAATTTTTTAAATATTAAAGAAGAAAGCACATTAACCAGGGCAGAAATCTGACATAACTTTGTCCACTCCTTGACTGCTTCCTTAGGGAAAAGATAAATATCTGCTTGGATTCATGGAAGCCCTCTTCGGACTTTGTAATATCGGCAGTTTTGAAAGGCTGTTTTCAAAAAGTATGGTCCTCTCTCCTTTCTTCTAACCCATCTGTTTCTTCTCTTCTATGGCCTGTGGACACCTATGCCAGTCCATAAGCTAGTTGTTACTTTTCACAACAACATAAATACAGAAGTGAGAAGTGTGTAGAAACACGTATGGCAATTGGACATTGTCGTACCACACCTGCACACCATCAGCGGGCTCCTTTCCTTGAGCAGGAGACACACCAGTCCAACAATGTTCAGTCAAGCTGCATTTCCATCATATACTGTAGAACCACATAACAAGTGTGTGTTCGTAGTACCTTAATTTTGAAATAAACTAAAACTTATAGGAATTTATATATGTAAAACTATATGTATGACTATTATGTAAATGTACACATATTTATATATGTATATATACACACATACAGAATAATATAAAAATATAATGAACTCTCTTGGACTCTTGGCCCAGAGACCCTATTCATGTTTCTTCGATAGCTTCAGTGATGTCCTTTATAGCAAAGGGATATACTCCAGTCTCTTGTGTTGTACCCTAGTGCCTTGTCCAGAAGAGTTCCACAGTCTCTCCTGTGATATGCAGTCGTAATGATGATTGGTTGGTTTCACCCATATCTGATTGTAACGCCAAAGGCATGTGGAGGCTTTCTTCAATCTTATTTTTATCTTGGCCTGTCAGCTTTCATAAACTGTCAATTTTAGTAAACATCATCAACTGCTCAGTACTCCACACTTTTAAGACTCAACGTATCCCATGCACATCTCACCCTTCACAAACTCAGCTTGTGTTAATACTATGTGGTCCATGTCAGTGATGAGGTCTCTGATTCTAGATTCTCTTGTAGCCCTGTATCTAATCAGTACCTGCTAATTCAAGATCTTCACTGTTGCTCACATTAGAAATGTCCTACCCATGTCTATTTAGGCTGCACATGTTTAGGTTCTCACTATTTCTCAAATGAACTTCTGCAATAATTTCCTAAATGGTGTAATTTACTCGTTTAAAACTTTCAAGATACAAGATAAAGCTATTTTCCTTGCTAAAGCACTCAGACTGTTTAAGTTTAAATAATTTACCCCTGATAACAGTTTTATCCCTTTCAGGTTTTACTTGCATCCTTATTCTTTTGATATTAAAATATTAACAATAATAATAAATAGCTGTAATTCTTGATATATCCTGGGCTGATTTACTGAGCCTTTGCCCACAATGCTCATTCTGCTTGAAAATACTATATCCAGTCTTACTCCCACTGTATTCCAATTTTGCCTCCATTTAAAATAAAATCTTCTTTCATTGCTGGCTCAATAGTCATAGGTCACTTCTGTAGGGATTGTTTTCTAATCTTCTAATTTTCTCAAGTATATGGCTGTATTTTTAGCATGCTGTTATCAAACGATTTAATATCACAACAATTATGACAATTAATAATAATACTTTTTATAATACCATCTTCTCTGTCTTGTTTGTAAGTTGTTAATAGACATGAAATGATGTCCTATTCATTGGAACCAAGTATTGAGTATATCATAGGCAATTAATAAATATTTATTAAATGTATAATTATTAAAAAATTAATATGACTAAATTCATAGGCCTTGGGAATAATGGTCATACTAAAAAAATGTAGCTTTTCTTTTCTTTTTTCTAGAAATATCAAATGAAACCCACCAAGAAATCAGACTGGCTTATAGAGTACATATAACATCAGTGTTTAGAATTTGGCTGGTATTTTTTTTTTAAACTTAAAAAAAATTTTATTATGATCATTCCATTCTACATATATAATCAGTAATTCATAATATCTTCACATGGTTGCATATTCATCATCATGATCATTTCTTAGAACATTTGCATCAATTCAGAAGAAGAAATAAAAACACAACAGAAAAAATTTCACACATACCATACCCCTTACCCCTCCCTTTCATTAATCACTAGCATTTCAATCTAAAGTTATTTTAACATTATTTCCCCCTATTATTTATTTTTATTACATTTGTTTTATTCATCTGTTGATAAGGTAAGTAAAAGAGCATCAGACACAAGGTTTTCACAATCACACAGTCACATTGTGAAAGCTATATCATTATACAATCATTTTCAAGAAACATGGCTACTGGAAGACAGTTCTACATTTTCAGGCAGTTCCCTCCAGTCTCTCCATTACATCTTGACTAACAAGGTGATAGCCATTTAATGTGCAAGAATAACCTCCAGAATAACCTCTCGACTCTGTTTGAAATCCCTCAGCCTTTGACACTTTATTTTGTCTCATTTCACTCTCCCCCCTCTTGGTTGAGAAGGTTTTCTCAATCCCTTGATGCTGAGCCTCAGGTCATTCTAGAATTTCTGTCCCATGTTGCCAGGAAGGTCCATATCCCTGGGAATCATGTTCCACATAGACAGGGGAAGGGCAGTGAGTTTGCTTGTTGTGTTGGCTGGAGAGAGAAGCCACATCTGAACAACAAAAGAGGTTCTCTTGGGGTGACTCTTAGGCCTAATTTTAAGTAGGCTTGAACTATCCTTTGTGGGGTTAAGTTTCATATGAAAAAGCCCCAAGATTGGGGGCTCAGCCTATAGCTTTGGTTGTCCCCACTGCTTGTGAGAATATCAAGAATACAACTCGGGGAAGTTGAATTTTCCCCCTTTCTCACCATTCCCTGAAGGGGACTTTGCAAATACTTTTTTATTCACTGTTCAGATCAGTCTGGAATTTATCAGGGCATCACTCTGGAAAAACCAACAAAATCTCATGCTATACTCAAGGTTCCATGTACTTACGGTGTACAATTAAGCTGTTTACATAAGTTATATTAGGAAATGCACTAGTCAAAATATAAATTTTGTACCAAATAAACATTTTTTTGCTTTAGACTCACACATAAGTTAACATTTAAAAATATTAATTACCATCCATTTTCAACACCCTGCAGTGATAACATTCCTATGTTCTTCCTCATGCAAAAACATTTTAAAAATTTGTACATTTAGTCACTATCATTATACACTCTAGGCATTCCTAGATTATACCATCTCAGTCTTTATTGTCTATCTTTCTTTCTGATTTCATTTGTGCCCCCAGCCCTCCTCCCTCTATCATTTTTTTTATTGTATAGTATAACATATATACAAAGCAAAGAAATAAAAAAGCAATAGTTTTTAAAGCACTCTTCAAAAAGTGGTTATAGGATAGATCCCAGAGTTTGTCAGGGGCTACCATACAATCCTCTCATACTTTTCCTTCTAGCTGTTCCAGAATATAGGAGGCTTAGAGGGCTTAAATACTTTTTTATTATTACAATTGAATTTTGTTTCCTTCTTTTTTTGTGAACAATAACATATATATATATATAAAGCTATAAATTTCCAAGCACAGCACCACAATTATTTGTAGAACATATTCTAGACTTTGACATGGGTTACAATTTCACAATTTTAGCTTTTTACTTCTAGCTGCTCTAAAATACTGGGGACTAAAAGATAACATTTCATGATTCAGCATTTATATTCATTTGTTAAGTCTTATGTGCTATGTATAATTCCACCATCACCTTTGATCTTTCCATACCTCTCTTTGGGGTTGTTTGGGCTATGGCAATTTTAAATTTTTGATATTAGAAGGGTGTGTCACTAATATGGGTTAAGGAGATGGAACTCTCTGATGTTCTGGAGAGGTTGGGCTAGGTGGACTTGTCCGGACCAGGGACCCATCTGGAGGTTATAGGTTTCTGGCAAGTTACTCTTGTGCCTGGAATCCTTGTGAAATCTTATAAATTGCCCTAGGTGTTCTTTAGGATTGGCTAAAATTGTCGTGGTTGGGGTTGGCAAGTTATGATAGGTAGCAAGGTCTACCTGAAGCTTGGGTAAGAGCAGCCTTCAGAGTAGCCTCTCAACTTTATTTGAATTCTCTCTGCTACTGATATTTTATTAATTATACTTCTTTTCCCCATTTGGTCAGGATGGAATTGTTGATCCCATGGTGCCAGGTCTGGATTTATCCCTGGGATTCCTCTCCCACATCGCCAGGACTTGGCTGGTATTAATTAAAAAATCTTAACTTTTTTTAAGAATACTCTGACAACACTGAAATCTCTAGAGGGTAAATTCAGGGGGCTTTCCTATAACAGCTGAAGTTTGCCATTTTTGCTTTCTAAGTAGCTGTCTCTTATTTTTGCTTTTTGTTATTGGTTTGTGTGTATGTGTGTGTGTGTGTGTGTGTGTGTGTGTTTTGCTTATGTTAAATTAAACCATGCTTTTGTAGTTTTAATGAACTGTTTTTTTAGTGTTTTAAAAAAAATCCTGATAATTATTGTATGTATATACAATAAAGAAAGGCCAATGTAATTCTGAAGGGAAAAATTAACTTAATATTATAGCTACTTAGAAAGAGAGTGGACTGCCAGGATTTGCTGAGAGCACTGCCAAAGGGCATTAAGTCCAACAAGTCAAGATTTCCTTAATTCTCAGTGAATTAAAATAAGATTTCAATGTATTTTTTGTAAAACTCATAATGGTCTTTGTGGACATAAAAATACTATTTTAGCTGCAATATATAATTGATGTCAGGCACATTTCCATTAAAAATAATTACATTTTTTATAAATTTGAAATTAATTCAATATGCTGCCATTGCTTCACAATGAGAGAGTAATGCGCTCAGTCTTTTAAATAAAGCTTAAGAATTTTCATTCAGACATATTTTTTAATTCCTATTAGGGAATTAGGTTTTAAAAATGGGCAAGAGCACGCCAAACCCTTATTTGCATTGACATTAATGTTTAATTACAACCCAGATTTTGAATTTAATATATATTTAATATTTTTTAAAATTTTACATGTATTCTGTATTGTATATGTAGACATCATATAAAAATATTTATATAATATATCCATAAAATTATATATATTTATGTGGTATCTACCTATTTACCTACCTATCTATCTATCCTTTTAAGGAATGCTTTGGAGCTGCCAATTCACTGCTTCTGGAAATGTAACCTATCATAATAACGACTTTTCTTCTTTGCATATGCTCATATTTAATACCCTATTAGGTTGGAGAACTTCTCTATTTTATTAATCTCAGAATTCCCAGTAATTGCAATATAAAATATGCCTAACAAATATTTAGTGAGTTAAAGATGAATCAACAATGGTTATCTCTGTGGCACTTCAGAGGGAATAATTATTATTTCAATATTTATTTTAGTTGGAGCTGTACTATATGATTTTTTTAAAAATCATATTGCATACACTAATAACAATAATACTAATTATGAAGAGGAATAGAAAAAACAAGGAGGAGAAGAAAGGGCAGAAAAGGGCAACGGAAATAAAAGGAGAAGATTTGAGGATGGCATAGACTTGAAAGGAAAAGGAAATATAAAATAGAACAGAAGAGAGAAGCAAACTTGGAAAAGATAAGTCAATAAATGGTATTTTAATAATTAGCTACACATGTAAAAAATAAAATTAGCCTAGTTTATCACACTTCATACACAAAAAATAAATTCCAGATGGATTAAATATCTCAATAATTTAAAAAGAAACATTAAGTTCTTTTAAAAAATATGGAGAAATATTTTATGGTCTCAGGATAGGAAAAATTTTTTAAAAATAAAACACGCATATTTCATGCATAAACAAAAAAGAACTTATGCCATCAAAGTCAAGTAAAAAATAAAAACTTTTTTGTGACAAAACATCATGAGAAAAATTTGCATTACAAGTGACAGTTGAGAAAGCCCGTATGTCACATATACAATCTAATATGTAATGGGCCTAAAAATTAGATTCCTGATTAGCTCTAATATCTACACATCAGTATAATAAAGACAAGCAAGTAAAGAATATGGACAGAGAACAACAGACAAGTCACAGAAAAGAAAAATATTGGCAAATAGATATAAAAAGATTACCTACAGTTCTCAGAAAAATGCATATTATAAGAATAATGAGGTACTATTGAAAAGCCTTCAAGTTTAAAAAAAAAATAGAAGACTGATGATACCAAGTATAATATAGAGTAAGTGAAACTCTTATCCACTGTTGCTTGAAGTATTAATTGGAGAGCAATATTTTAATATGTAGTAAAGCTCAAAATGTATGCACCTTGACACACAACAATTTTTCATTGATATTCTTGTGTGTGTATATATATGTGTGTGTGTGTGTATGCACAAGTGCACGTTTTTAATAAGAAATTGAAAATGCCCTAAGTACTTATGAATAAGTCAATGGATAAGTGGAATATGAGAGACCCTTTTTCTCAGCTAAAAAAAAATGAACAAGAAATGTGCAACCTATGGAGATATCTCAAAAAACATCAGCCCTCTGAGGCTTGAAAGGGGTACAAAAGGAATTTCACTTTCATTTTTATTTTTATATTATCAATAGGGTTAATAACATCAAATTTAAATATAAAAAGACTGTAGCTGTTCTCAGTGGTAGGTATATGAGAGCTTATTGTGTAAGTCTAAGTGTTTTTTTTTTTAACAAAAAAGTAATGCTGTCTTAAAAATATATACCTGCCTATGACTCCTCTGGTAGTTATAATTGAGCTAAAATCCAAAGCAAATTTATTTTTATTCTAAAACCCATGGTCATAATATTACACAATTCAGTCTCATACTAGATTTTTTTCTATTCTGTAACCAAAAAAGCTAAAATCTCCAGTGGTAGTGTCTCTTTTTCCTACGTCTTTAATAGTGAAAGTTGACATTTTCCAAGTGCTTCAATTTAGGCATCTGTTTTAGAGATGGAAATAAACACCTGGCCATATATATTTTTTAAACGTCAATGAAGAAACGTTAACCCAAGAGTTTCTATTTATAAGAAAGAATTAAATGATTATTTCATTAATGAAAATGTCTGGGAATTTACTGATCCATTTCTCTGTGCCTTGTACCCAATCTGTTTGGACATTACTTCCTGTAATCCTCTCAATAGGTGCATATTATAAGGGCAGAGTCTGTTCATTGTTCCCCAATGTACATTCTCTAACTTCTGTCGTTTGGAAGGAGATCCTTCCACTTTTTATCTGAAGACATTATCTCCTACCTGAAGACTGCCTCAGGCTCCCTTGCTGCCAAGTTGGTCTTGGGAACAAACCCTAACCAATGAGAGGAAAGCTGGAGTGTTGGTTCCATGTTCTGTGCAACATCCTTAACATGAAAACTACTTGGCTGTTTTCTAACTTTCTTCTTCCATTGGCTGGGAAAGATGAATCTATCCTTGATCTTAGAGAGAAAAGGCATACGTTAAGGATTATAAAGCCACCTTGTCAGCAAATGAGATGCTTAATTCTGTGCTGTTATCATAAGAGAGAGAAAGCATTTCTCACTTGTTAAGTCATATTTTTTGCATCTCTTTGTGATAACAGGCTAAATTTAGCTAGTTCTCTAACTGAAAATATTTAGCTTTAACACTTATGTATAACAGAAAAGTAAATGATGCTCAGAGAAATTAAGGAGCTTGCCCAGGGTTTCACATACAAGAAGTGGCAAAGAGGATGTGTGGTTTGGTGCTTCTGACTCCAAACCTGTGCTCTTGAAACCTCACTTCCAAGCAGGGAAGTCTGACCCACACACTCATATTTTCAGATGTAGCAGTAAAGACCAGCCTCAAAGTGACTGCTAACTAAAGCTTGGGCACATGGATGTACTAATTAGGAAATATTTGGCTTTTTTTGTATTTGTTTTAAAAGGTTTCAGACATTGTGCTAGTAGCAACTATAGGGATACATTGGGGGATTTTATCTAGCTCTTATGTGAAAAGAAGATCACAAAATAGGCTTCTTAGTCATTCCACCCCATGCACTCTGACAGAAAGCATAAACCATTTTGTTACCCTAATGGGACACTGTTAAATTTCCTCATTCTCAGCCTATAGCACATGAAGTATCACCAGTGTATTAGGAAAGAGACTGATAGAATCAGTTTAATTTTCTCAGTGGCCTAATGAAGAAAGTGTCAGACAGTGGAAAAGTTGACGAGATAAAGCCACAAAACAACAATGACTGCTAAATTTCCCCACATGGAGGTACAAGTAGAATAAATTTAGGCCAAGAAGAGCTATTTGGTTACCAAGCAGTGACTTGGAACCGAGGCAGCAATTCTCTCTCAATCTAAAAAAGGAAAAGTATTTTTTTCTTGCAGCCTATTCAATTAAAATAAAACACAAGAAAACATTAAATTTCCTTTTCCTTGTTGCCAGAATTCCAGGAAGACTGAAGGGTTACTTCACACAGGCAATATTTCACTCACAGAAATGAATTTGCTTTGTTAGTGCTGTGTTCCAGGGAAATTCAAGCCCATCCAGTGCATTAAAGACCCAAATTGCTCGGCAGAGTCAAGAGGCACAATAGGAAAAAGAGCTTTCATTAGAAGCAAATATCCCTACTCCCAGAACCACTATCACAGAATAAAGACAAAAATCTTTGAGGGGAAACTGGAGAGTGAAGAAGGAAAATTGGACTCTTCTGTTTGCCAAGAAATATATTCACAAGCAAAGGTCTTTGAGCAAAATGAAAATTAAATTTAAAACAAATTGTGTAATTTGTTTTTGAAAATTAGACCTGAATAATTAAATGCATGCATGTACATACATGCTCACATAGAAAGAAATTGAAAGTTAACGGAAACCAGATTTGTCTTCTTTAATCATTATGTTGAGGAATTTTTATGGTCACCTGCAGAGACAGAACGACTCCCAACTAAATGTGACTTGATTGTTGAGCTGATGACTCCATAGTCAAACCAAAGGAGTATGAAAAGGTTTCTTACTTAAATAGCTGGGGTCTTTGGAGAGAGAGGGTAGGCTTCTCTAGCAGGTTCCAAAAGCCTGGAGAGAGCCAGGCCAGGAGACTAGTATTTGGTTTTCATTGTGATTACAGGGCAGGACCGGAATGAGCTGTCCAGGGTGCTGGCAGGAGCAGACACGGCTTGGATCTCCTGCTGGCAACAGAAGAAGGAGCACAGGCCTTCTTATCAGTTGTCCCAATGTGGGGCACAGGGGAAAAAGGGGGCGGGGTGGGGCTTACTTAGAAGGTGTCATCAGCTTAAGGTAAAGAAAAAAAAAGTCAGACTCCTCATCACGGGGATAATATTTCCCAGATTCTTACTTCAAAGAGAAAAATAAATTCTTGCTCTGGTATTTTTCCATACTAAAGTTTTGAATCACAGTGGACCATAGAACTACCTGAATATAGCTAATGTAGGAACTCTATATTAGAGAACGAATTTATCATATGTTTTATAGTATGGGATTTAGTGGAATGCTAAATATTTCTATTAAATATAGTTTTGAGGTTAAGGTTGAAAAGAACTAAGGAAACAAAGACTGAGTAATTGTTTTAACAGGTATATTGATGTATAATAGACATACAACAAACTGCAAATATTCAAAATTTTAAAGTTGATAAGACAGATGCCTATGTGGGCATGTGAAACTATCTTCACAATTAAGATATTGAACATACCCATAATTTGAAAGTTTTCTTGTTCTATTTGGAATTTTTCCTTCTTCCCTAATCTTTAGGCAGTCACTCACCTGCTTTCTGTTAATGTAAACTAATTTATGTTTTCTAGAATTTTATATAAACAGAATTATAGGGTTCATTTGTATAAGTCTTTTTTTACTTAGCTTAATTATTTTGAGATAAATCCAATACATTGTATGTGTCAGTAGTTTATTCCTTTTTATTGTTGAGGTGTGGACATACAATTTGTTTATCTGCTTACCTTTGATGGTCATTTGGGTTGATTCCAGTTTCTGCAATTACAAATAAAGCTGCTATGAACATGCATTCTTGTCTTAAACTTCACTACTTCATGGTGTATCAACTTTTTATATATTGTTGGTTTAATTTGCTAATATTTTGTTAAGAAAATATTGCACCTATGATTACAATGGATATTGGTCAATAGTTTTCTTTTCTCTTAATGTCTTCTAATTTGAGTAACAAAATAATGCTGGGCTCATAGAATGATTTAGAAAGAAGTCCCTTTTCAACTGTCTGAAAGAATTTGTGTACAATCATATTTTTTCCTCAAACACTAGGCAAAATATCCCAGTAAAATCTCCTAGGTCTGGTGTTATCTTTGCAGAAGATTTTTTTTTTTTTTTGCTTAGGCAGGCCCGGGGAATCAAACCCGTGTCTCCAGTATGGCAGGCGAGAACTCTACCAGCTGAGCTACCATGGCCTGCCCCAGAAGATTTTTAACAATACATTTTTTTCAACAGACTTAAGACCATTTGGTTTAAATATTTCTTCTTGAGTCAGCTGGTGTCTTGTGTCTTTCAAAGAATTTATCTGTTTATTCAAGTTGTGGGAAACGACAGCGTAAAATTATTAAAGATATTACCATACTTTTCTTTTTTAATATCCATAGACTCTTTAGTGATGTACCTCTCTCATTCATAATATTGCTTTTTGTATCTTTTTCTTCTTTCTTTTCTGATTAGTCTGGAAATTTTACCAGTTTTCTTGATCTTCTTTAAGAATCAGCTTTGGGCTTTACTGATTTTTTTCTATCATTTTCTTCAATTTCTCTTTCTGTTGTTTTTTTCTATTTCTCTCACTTCTTTATTATTTCTCGTTTTTTTTCCTCCTCTCTTTGGATTTTACTTGCTGTATTTTTCCTTAAGGTGGAGGTTGAGGTAATCAAGAACTCCAGCAATTGGATGCAGGACCATCCTGATTGAGTTGGGTCAAACCTTTACTGAATTAACCTCTTCCAAGGTCCTATTTACAGTGGGTTCACACCCATGGGACTGGATTAAGTTTAACAACATGATTTTTCTTGGGGTAAATAGCTCCAAATCACCACGTTTTTAGGGTTTGTGGTATATGCACTTACATATAATCTAAGAACATTCCGAGGGGACACTACTATTTTCCCCTTCTAGGCTTTGCTACTAGTACCACACATTTTACCTCTCTCTATATTATAAACCACATTAGACATTGTAATTATTTTTCCTTTAGACAATTGCCTTTTTATAATTTTTATTTTTTAGACAGTTACTTTTTAAGGAGATTTAGATAAGAAATCATTTCTTTCATATTTACCCATAAGCATACAATTTCTGGTGTTCTTCTTTCATTTGTGCAGATACAGATTTTCATTGTATATTATTTTCCTTCTGCTTCAAGAATTTCTCGTACATTTCTTATAATAGGCATTTGCTGGAAATGAATTCTTCTGCTTCCGTGTGTCTAAAATAATCTTTACTTTGCTGTTGTTTTTTAAATGCTAATTTTGCTGAGTATAAAATTCTAAATTGACATATATTTCTTTCACTAGTTCAAAGATCCTACTTCACTAACTTCTCATTTAGAGTGAAATCTGCAGTCATTCTCATCTTTGTATCACTGTGCTTAATTTGTCTTTTTTTCCCCTTCTGCTTTTAAAATGATCTCTTGTTCATAGTTTTGAGAATTTGATGACAATATATCTTAGTGTAGTTTTCTTCATTTTTCCTGTGTTTTAGGTGTTTTGATTTTCTTGGATCTAAGGATTTCTAGTTTACATTAAGTGTGGACAATTTGATGATTTTTAAAATATTCTTTATATACCATCTCCAAACTTCAGAGTCTCCAATTAATTTATAGATTACTTGAAGTTCCCTACCATTGATTAGTGCTCTTTTCATTTCCTTGTCATTCTTTTTCTCCTGTCTATGTTTCATTTTGCACAGTTCCTGTTGCTATGTCTTCAAGTTTATTAACCTTTGTCTTCAGCAATGTCTAATCTCCCATTAATCTCATTAAATGTATTTTCATTATAGATGTAAATTTTATTTCTGTGAGCTCAAATGAAATTTTTAAATATCTTTCATTTCTTATCTTTTTGAACTTATGTAATACAGTTACACATACTTGTTTTAATGTCCTTGCATGCTAATTCTAATTCTAACATCTGTTCTCATTCAGTTTCAATTACTGACATTCCCTTCTTTCTGGATTGTGTTTCTGCTTCTTTGCATGTCAGGCAATCTTTAATTGGGTGCCAGGCAGTATGAATTTTATCTTGTTGGGTGCTAGATATTTTTATACCTCTATAAATACTCCTCAGCTTTGTTTTGGCCTCAGGTTAAGTTACTTGGATGCAGTTTTACACTTTGGGATCTGGTTTTCATTATTTGTTTGGCAGGTTAGAAGTGTTCAGTCTAGGACTAATATTCCTCACCACAGAAGCAAGGAATTCCTGAGTACTCTACTCAATGCCCTGTGAAGTGTTATATTTTTCAGTCTGGCTGGTTAAAACAAGCACTGTTCTTGGCACTGTGTGTGCATTGGGAGCTATTCATTTCAAATGATACTTTCCTATCCTTGGGTAGTTTCTCATATATATACACTGATCAGTACTCCACTGAACGCTTTAGGGAGAATCTTGGTAGAATGTTTTGCTTTTCTTTCTTTGCAGCTCTCTCCTTTTGGTACTTTGTCTGGCAAAATCTAGATACCTTAATTTTCCTGGAGTTTCAGCTCTGTCTTCTCAACCCATGGAGTCCACTGGAATCTGTAAAGGCTCTCCCTACACATAAGCCATTAAGCTAGGGCTATCATGAGGCCCATCGTCTCATTTTTTCCCCCTATCTCTCAGGTATCGATATACTTCTTGCCTGATGTCCATTGTCTTGTAAAGCTTTATTTCATGTACTTGTCCAAATTTTAAGTTATTTCCTATGAGAAAGTATATTTATTTCTTCTTATTCTATTTTAGTCAGAAGTCTGTGTATGTTTCAATATTTGAATAGTGTTGTCAGAGTATTGGAAGTATATGGCCAAGGGAGAACTCATTTCAACTGTAAGTTCTTAAATTTCAAATAAATAATTGAGTTGTTTTTATTATCTTTACTGTCTAAAAGTTCACTGAGGTTCAATAAATGTGTATGAAATGAATGAAGAAGATGAATACGGAGAGTGTTGAGAAAGGAGCCCCTTTATTGGAATATCTACTACAGAGTCAGAGAGAAACAGATTTAGCTAAGGTCAGACAAGGAAGTCAAGAACTGAAATGAATTCGAAGACCTCAGTTCTAGTCCAAGGTCTGCAATGTATCCACTGGGTGAGTTCACAAAATCATTTTTCAATTCAGGAGTCGTATTTTTCACATCCGATCATCTCAGTTAATTATTCTGATACATTACTCAACTTCCAGTTGAGAAAGGAGGAAACAAATAGCTATTCTAATCACCCATCTGACACCAGCAGTGAAAAAAATCTTTGGAGAATTGGCTAAAATAAGATTCACATTTCCTTAGTAACTTTTTTATTTGGCTTTCACTACTTTTTTGTTGATCTCCTATTTTCTGTTTTCACAGTTTCCTTCTAAACTCATTTTTGTGGCATCATTCTTAAAACAGCTTCATGAATTGTGGGCTTTGGTATTAATGTACAAAATTTAACTTTGATCGGTAGCGCCGACCTTGTTACTGTCTGTATGAGAGCTAAAAGAACAAAATAGCACATGATTTGGCCTTCATTGATAGAATGCTTAATTATTATTCTAGATGACAACTTGGAATGTCTGACAAGCTCCTACAGATTTCACTTATTAAATCTTTATATTCCTGGTTTTCTCAAAACTCTCAAAAGAGAGTTTCTAAATAGTTTATCATTGTGATCCTTCTTATCTAGTTTACTTAAATTTAGCAAAGTTTTTGTTGTTGATGATGCTTGTAATCATTTGGTTTTTATTGTTGTTTGTTTAAAATAAATCTGACAATTTAATATAATACATGCTATAGGTAAAGTGACCTCAATAAAAATACCAAAGCAACATAAATAGATTTAGTCCTGAACCACTCTATATTTGTTAATAATACTAACATCAATTATGATTTAGCTGATTTTTTCAATTATTTAAACTCATAGTATAATATATTTTAGGAATAATTTCCTTTTATTAATATTTTATCATTTTTGCTCTCCAAAAACAGGTACTCCTTGATATGTGAAAGAAAGCGTGATGCTTTTATTAATTGTCATAGTATATGCTAAATTTTTTCCATAGGTTTCTACAAAACTCTAGATTAGATAAAGCTTCTTTGGATAGACAGAAACAGGTCCATAAATTGAATCTTATTTTGTGATATAACAGGAAGTCTTTCAATCCAGAAGGAATTCAAATTGGTTTCAATCTTGCTAAACACATATTGGTGAACAATCAATCTGTAGTAGTTCTGGTAAGAATACAGAAATTTCATATTGAACCCATTTGGAGGGAATTAGCATGACTTCAGTAAAAGTTATTTAGTAAAATAAACCTACAAAGTGTGAGTAGAATATGTGCAGGGGATGTGCTCAGAATCAGTGAAGCCCCTAGGGAGCCTCTATGTCACATATTTGCTCTTCCAAGCAAAAGCAGGGACAGAAGTAATAATAACAACAGCAAAATCTGATTGTAAAAGGGGTTGTGGATATCCTGTAGAAGTGCTTTTTTTGGGGGGGGGACGTAAATCAAACTGTGGTAAGTAGGGAACATTTAGAAGATAAACAGCAAAAGCAAAATTTTAAACTGATGAACGATAATATGAAGATGATAAAATATGCATTAGTTTTATGTACCAAATATAGAATTTCAGCAAACATATTGTAAGATTCAGTATCAATTTTAAGAAGTATGATTTCAAGGGAAGAGATTAAAAATGAATAAAAATAAAATATTTTTCCTTGATTGATAAGTAGAGCATTACATAATTCATCCTGAGAGCCACTTTACAATCCACATAAATGAGTTTTATGATGATAGCAAATCAAAGGTATGTGAGAAATATTGTAATCTGATCAAAATAATGTTACCACTAAAGTCTGGTTTAGCTTATGGATAACTTAAATTTATTGTACCGCAGGCTCACATAGATTAGGAACGTATGCCAGTCAATAAACATTATGAAGAGTAAAATAAAACTGAGTTGGAAGTCACTGGAGAATAATTATTTGACTGTTTGCTTAGAATAGGTATAAAATGCAGTGTAATGAATCTTATAAATGCAGAAAGAAAACATAAAGGAAAGGCACCATATTTTACCAAATTGTACCTGGGTAAGATCAACCATGAGATTTTTGGGGCAAAAAGAATATTATTATTGCTTTGAAAGATTGCAGGTTAAGACAGACCAGAGGACACTGAGTGATGTGAAGAAAATTGATGAGAAATAACTAAGGAAACCAGAAGAGTGACAACAGCGGTTGGATTGCTTTCATCGGCTATAAAATTAGAAGACACTTTGAAACAGTAATAAACACATGAATTATGCTTTGAGAGATTCAGGCTGGAAGTTATAACGCAAACAGTGTCAGAAAAAAAGACCTTGGGGTTGAAATTAATCAAAATTGATCAAAGTTCCCTGGCATGGTTTTCTTTTTCTGCTATCAAAGAATTTTCATTTATACCTTAATATTAAAGTTGATTTCAGAGTTTTAATCAAGAAAATTACATCAATCCTTAATTCTAGTGCTACCTATTATATCTTGACTGAAAAGAACTAGAAAACAGATGAACCAAAGGCCCTGCTTTATATATTAAACCTTCCAATATTGGTGATTATTTGTGAAACCTATGTCAATGGAATCATTAATTGAACAGGTTTAAGCTCAGATTTGATTTCATTGCTTCGTTAAATAGAATGAGACAGTACTCTCTTTGATCCTTACTTTCTCCAGTGCTGAATGAGTTCAATTAACACCTACTAATACTTTCTTTTTTGTTTTTCTGAATAGATTATTTATTCCAAATGAAATTTTCTGCCTACTCTTGGCACCATTTTTCTGACCCTTATCCACGCTTTTCTTCCTCTCCTGCCTTCAGGAAGCCATGCATCAAGGGCCACCGTATTATGTTAAGATCACAAAGCAATGCAATTATTTGCTTAGATGCTGGCATGGAAGAAGTCTCCACAGGAAGAGTTAGCAATGGTTTGGAGACATATAATTTGAAAGCTAGCACTCATTTATGGTAAAGACAGGTTAAAATCCTAAGTCTGAGGTGGTCACACTAATGAAACCCTGGTGCTCACATGCTTTCTTCCTACAGACTTCCTATCTAGGTTATTCTCCAGGTTGCTTCCTTCTTGATGGAAGACAGTAAAATGTCATATGACAAGTAAACCCAAGCAAGGGTGCTGAATAGAAGAATAGGATCAGAGGACCATGTCAAACTGGCTTATAAATGGCCCAGTGGTAGCTGAGTAAACCTGAACATCTGATTCACTGAACTTGAACTTTCCATGGTTTATATTTTATGCACAGTGGCCACATCCTCAGATACTGGGAGAGTCCTTAATACTGCTTCTGTATTGCATCATGTCCAAGCTCCCAAAATGACCTGGGGAGATCTCCTTCCCAGCTTAGGGAGACTCCATAGCAAATACTCATTTCCATAATAAATGATCATCTTGAGAGTAAACTCCATTTTATTCATCTTATTTCCCTAGATTCTAAAACAGTCCCTGACTCTGCAATAACTAAAAACATACTCATAGATAAAAAGAGAAGAGAGCAAGTAAAGGAGGAGAGCAAGAGAGAGGCTTATACTATATCTGCACTTCAGCAGTACATTGTCAACTCACCAATCTGAATTTTGAACCAGCACTGTAGCCCATAAATGACATTTTAAAAATATATTAACTGGAGAAGGGATTAGGTCAATTTAGTGAGCTGCAGCTTTGTGAAAACTGAATCACATATTCAGCACCCCTCCTTAAATTGAAAGCAACTAATAGCAGGATGTAAGAATAACATTGGTCTCTTTTTTGACAACAGATGCTAATTATTTTTCTTGAGTTAATGAACTGATGCTTTCAAAGGAGTAGCTATCTCAACCATTTTCCTATGGGGAAAGGGTAAAAAACAAAACAAAACTAAAACTTCCTGAGAAAGACATGTGTCACCATCTTTATAAGTAACTAACTAGCCTTTAATTTGAAGGTAGGACCAAGTCCTTCATTAAATGAACAAATAAACATTCTTTTAGGTGATAAGAATTTAACAATAAAAACATACAAAATCCCTTACTCATGAGAGTTATATTTTAGAATTGCAGATATATTAAACAAAATTTATCTTAAAATATACATAATAATTCAGATAGTTTTAAGTGCTAAGGAGAAATACAAAGTTAAAAGAAGAAGGATAGCATTCCTGAGGTGGGAATGTAGGTTCAAATTTGAGTAAGGTAGTCAAGAAAGTTTTCACTGAAAATATGATATTTATATAAAAAAGCAAAATTAGTGAAGGAATAAGCCATACAGATAGCAAGGAAAGCATTCCAGATAAAGGAGAATGTAAAATGCAAAGACAGGGGATGAAAGGGTGCTTGATGTATTTTTGGCATAGTACAGAGACCAGTGTTGCTGAAATGGAATAAACAAGGGAGAGTGACAGAAGATGAGATCAACAGATGTAAAGGGATCAGCTATATGGAGCTTTACTGATCATTGTGGACTTTGAATGACACAAAAAGCCAGTGGGGTGTTTGGGGCAGGGATGTGACATTAACTGATTTTGTTTCATGGGTACTCTGACTGTTGAATCGAAAGTTGTAGAAGACATGGCAGAAGTGGCGATATTGGCTAGGAGCCTATTGCCAAAGCCCAGGAAAGAGATAATGATGGCTTAGACTCAATGGCAACAGGGAAAGCAATGTAAAATTGGGATATATTTTAAAGGTTGAAGCAACATTATTTGCTGATGGACTGAGTTTGAAGTCAAGAAGGGCTTCATGTTCATTGCCCTACAAACACACCAGGAAGAAAGGAGCTGTCTTAAAACGAAATGGGAAAGACTGATGGAGAAGCAGACTGGAAAGGGGGAGATCAGACACTCTTTACAGGAGCAGTTTTTATATATTGGAGCAACAGAAAGAATGAAAGAAAGGAAAGGAGGAAGGGATGAAGGAAGAAAGGAAGGAAAGGAGGGAGGGAGGAAGGGAGGAAGAAAACAGAAGGAGGGAGAGAGGGAGGAAGGAAGGAAATAAGGAATAAGGGGAGGAAGAAAGGATAAAACTGGAAACAGTGGACTAGAAGTTTTGCTTTAAAATGGAGGAGATGGATGAGGCTGTAGCAGGAGGTGGGGATGTGGTAGGGTTGTGTTCTATTGTATTTTAAGATTAGGGAAGTAACTGAGTATGTGAATTCAAAGGGAATGCCTAGCAGTGTGGGAAAAATGATGATATTAGAGGAAGGGGAAAATTGCTGAAGTATGAGGCTCAGTTCAGTCTTTGGGCATATCCCCAAAGTAAAATTGTCACTAGTGATATTCATTATTCTTAATACATTAAACTATAATCTAATTCCTACAAAAATTTGAGAAATGATATTAATACTCATACATGTGTCTAATATTAAAATAAAGAGTATTAGTGTAATCATAGAAGCTGGAAATTGTTCAAACACTACTCATTATCTTATTAATTTCTAGAAAGCAACTTAAGACGAGTAACTTTCTACCCAAAATCCTTTCTATATCCTGAGTAGAAAAGCAAAAGCAAAAATAAAGTATAAGTTTGTTGAACAAACATCTTCAGACTTTGGACTTACAGCACCACTTTAATCCCAGACCATGAATCAGTCAGGTTAAGCCCTATTATGTTGCAATAACAACAAAAACACTCTGAGTCTTTTATGACAAAATTAGTTGATGTTTTGCTCTCACAATATACCATGGTGAATTGACAATAGCTGTTACTCAGAAACCCAGGTAATCAGAGGCTCCATCTCAAACATGTTTCTACCATCACCAGCAGGTAGAAGAAAAATGTACTCTGCTGCATACTGCAATTAAGTAGCATCTTCCAGGAAGCAACATACATTTCACTGACCAAAATGAGTGTACAATGCTTTAGTTTCTTACCATGATATGGTTTGGCTTAAGCAATGGGAGCTTTTTTGCTTGCACTTAGAGTCTGGGAAAATATTCCTAAAGACTGGCTGCCAGTGACCCTGGAGTCCTCTGACACATGGCAGCATCTGCTGATCTCTCCCTTTTTGATGTTTTTTTATTGTTGCTGATTTCAGCTTATTGCTTTCAAAGCTTTCTCTATCTCTTTGTATTCATTCTGTTTATAAAGGGCTTTTGTAATAGGTTTAATACACATCCTGAATGAGGTGGGCCATGCCTTAACTGAAGCATACTTGTCAAAAGGTCAAAATGTAGGTTTACATTTATAGGAATGGTTTTGATTTAAGAGCATGTTTTTCTGGGATACATGCAACTTTAAATCACCATGCTCCACCCTCTGGACCCTCAAAAGACAAATTCTTTCCAGATAGAAAATACATTCATTCCATCACAACATCCCAAAAGTGTTAAGTCATTTCAGAACAACACTAAGTACAAAGTTGTATCAAAAATTGGTCATAGGTGTAATCTGTCCTGAGGCACAATTCCCCTCAGTCTGTGTGCCTGTGAAACTTAGAGAAGAGGTTTTGCTACCAATATACAATGGAGTGGCAGGCACAGAATAAACATTCCCATTCCCATAGGGAGAAATGTGAAGATAAACAGGGATCACAGGTCCTGAACAATTCTGAAACCTTGCAGAGCATACTTCATTAGATTTCAAGGTCTGAGAGTCATACACAGAATGAGGTTTTGTCCTCTGGGTCAGATGGAGCAGTTACCCTG
The DNA here is from genome assembly GCF_023851605.1 of Tamandua tetradactyla. Classification (NCBI taxonomy): domain Eukaryota; kingdom Metazoa; phylum Chordata; class Mammalia; order Pilosa; family Myrmecophagidae; genus Tamandua; species Tamandua tetradactyla. The sequence goes on from NC_135331.1 coordinate 73,894,890, forward strand.
CCCTTGCCAAGTGCTTGTGTGGCAGCTGTGTTCTCCTTGAACACTGGGGTGAAGGTTCCATCCTCTGAGAATTTTGGGGTGATGGCCAAAGTGTCCACAATACCCAGAGAATGTGCTCTACCCTCTCTGAAGCCTAGGGCAGCAGCATTCTTTCTGAATAATGGGGTGGGAGGCATACCCACTCCAAGCTCCTGGACTTACTCACCTTTTCCACACGGATAGGTGGGTCTATGCTTGGCCCTAGAATGTTCTTTAGTCTAGACATCAGCTTCTATGGTTGTGCCTTGGAAATGATTTTTCATTTAATCTGTCCCTTTTCTATCCTCTTTGGTCCATGCTGGAAGTCATTCCATTCATACAGATCTCACAAAACACTTGTCAGTTTTGCATGTAGTACACAGGTGTCCAAATCTTCAGACAGTAGAAATTTCCATAGAGCCTTCCTGGATAAGTGCACCTTCAAACCTGCCTTGCACTGAAATGGTTGACTAGGTCCACATCCAGTGAAGCCCTGGCATGGAGCGCTATGCTCTGGGGACTTGCTTTCTGGAAGCTCAGTATTTTCTAAGCCACCAATTTCTGGTTTCTTTGTGACCAGGGGTTCAATTCTCTGCTTGTTCCTTTCCTCTTGCATTTTATTTTAAATTGCAAGGAGAAATCAGGTTGCAATTTCCACATTTAGCTTCAAAGTCTCCTCAGCTAAATTGTCCAACTTCATCACTCTCAGATCTTTCTTTCTTACATCAGAACTCAATTTTTCCAAGTTCTTTGCCACTTTAAAACAAGGATCACCTGTCTTCCAGTTTCCCATAACACATTAATCATTTCTTTCTAAGGCCATATTTGTACCAACAATCTCTTCAAAGCAAGCTAAGCCTTTTCTTTTAAGCAACTCACAATTCTTCCAGCCCCTACTCATTAACCAATTCCAAAGCCTTTGACAATTTTTTATTTTGGTATTTACAGTAGCAGCACCTTACTCCTGTTGCCAAAATCTGCTTTAGTTGTCAATGCTACTCAAAGTAGATACCATTAAATACATGCAATTTCAAACCACCACATAAAATCCTACAAAGAGCTCAAAAAAGAGGAATATTGAAATCTTTGTGAATAGTTTTAAATGTCTATCATAGTCAGGGACTATGAAGCAGGTATTCATTCTGCTACAGGACATGTTGGTTTGGGTTTTATGAGGTACTGCTATGAATAATGAAGTGCATATTTTTCTTAGATAGGAGAGTATATTTCAATTAGTAGATTACAATTTTCCATTTAAGCAGAAAGTCACATCTCTTGAGAAGTTTCTTTCAATTACCTCCATATTCCCCCAATCTGGGTTTAAGTAGTAATGAATTTATGGTGGAAATGAATTAAAATTTGGAGAAAGAGACATGGGAACTTAATTCTGTAGTTTCTAAGTTTTGTGAAATGCTTCTTTTAAGTGGATTTGTTTCTAGATATCATCTGGCATCTTTACATGGAGTATATGGAATATAGTTTAATTCATGCCCTATTGCTAATTAACAGAACACCTCAAAATTTGGCATCTTAAAAGAACACACATTTAATCTCTCATAATTTCTGTGGGTCAGGTGTCTGGTATGGTGTAACTGAGCCCTCTGAGTTAGACTGTCTCACAAGACTAAATCAAGGTGTTGGCTGAAGCTGCAGTCTCAGCTGAAGATTCGGTGTGGGACGGATCCACTTCTAAACTCACTGATATGGTTCTTGGTTTGATTAAATTCCTTGTGGACCATTGGACTGAGGGTCTCGATTCCTTCCTGGCAATTGGCCAGAGGCTGTGCTCAGTTCTTTTTCAGTGATGTCTTTTCAGATTGTTCCATCACAGCAAGTACACAAGAAGAGCCAGAAAGAGAGCGAGGCAAACAGAGAGGCAGTAATCTAGAAATCTCAGTCATTTATAATGTCATCTTGAAAGTGGCAGACCATTACTTTGGCCCTATCCTATTTGTTAGAAGGTATTTACTAGATCCAGCCTATGCTCAAGGGGAAAGGACTACACAAGGCATGAGTACCAGGTGTTAACCATTGACAGCCATTTTAGAAGGTTGCTTGCCACGACTATTGAAATCTTCCAAGATTTTGGATTCAAAAAGGATTTCTCCCAAATTTTGAATGCTCCAGGATGCCACAAATATTGGGAGGAGGAGGTGGTTCCTGGATAATTAAAACATAAAAAGCCAGAAACAGCTCCCTTCCCCAAATTCACTATACTTTAAAGAGATAGTGTGCTGTTCCCAACCAAGGCAGGACTTATGAAACCAAGGCTTAACAATCATTTTGTAAGAGGGAGGGGTAAGGGGTCTCGGATATTTGGGGTTTTCTTTTTTCTTTTAATTTCGTTGTCTGGAGTGATACAAACATTCTAAAGATGATCATGATGATAAATACACAGCCATGTGATGATATTTTGAACTATTGATTGTATACTTTGGATGGCATTTTAGTTTGTTAAGCTGCCGGAATGCACTAGACCAGAAACGGAACGACTTTCCAAAAGGAAATTTATTAAGTTGCAAGTACAGTTCTAAGGCCATGAAAATATCCAAACTAAGGCATCCAGATAAAGATACCTTAACTCCAAAGAAAAGGCCAATGAAGTGTGGGGTTTCTCTCTCAGCAGGGAAGGCCAATGGGGATGTCTGCTAGCTTTCTTTCCTCATTTCATAAGTCTTCCTCGGGGTGTTTTCCTTCTGCCTCTCCAAATGTCTCTGGCTGTGTGGGCTCTGTTGGCTCTAAGCTTTTTCCAAAATGGTTGTCTCTTGAAAGACTCCAGTTAGCAACCCCACCTTGAATGGGTGGAGACACATCTCCATGGAAACCATCAAATCAAAAGCTACCACCCACAAAATGGGTGGGTCACATCTTCATGGGAATGATTAAAAAACTCCCACCCAGCAATATTGAATGAGTATTAAAGGACATGGCTTTTCTGTGGTACATAATAGCTTCAAACCAGCACAGATGATTGCATGGTGTGTGAAGATATCTCGATAAAAATACATAAAAATTAAAAAAAAGAACCAACAGAAAAAAAAAAAAAGACTCATTATACTTCCAAATCATTAGGTATTATGCATTTTTTAATGACAAGTAAGAACTTTGTAGTTGAGAGAAAAGTGGGGGGAAGAGATAATTCCAAAGGAAGTAAAATGCTACCTGAGGCAAGACCAGGTTAATACCATTTAATAATTAGGTATGTAAGGAAAATAAATCAATGCACAATGCTAAAGTCCTATTTGGTAACTATTCTGTAATTTACTAGAATGTTCATTCATCTAGAAAATATTTATTGACTATTTGCTATGGAAAGACACTATCCTTGGCTTGGGATCACAGTGATAACAAGACTAAATTTTGGTTAATAGAGACTGCATGTATTTAGAGAAGCGAATACAGAAACCATTAGCTGTGATAAAATAATGGATGTTCTGCTATTGAAAATCTCCATGCTATTGAAACAAACAGCAGAATCACCTCATCTCCTAACCTAGTTACAGGGTTAGTATAGTTCAGAGGCCTGGATCAAAATGTATAAGGCAAGGTAGTGCTATAGAGGACATTAAAGAAATAGACATTGCCCAGCTCAGCAGTCCCTAATAAATTTATTTAGTACCTAGGTAAATCTATATTTAGTTTCATTTATCTTATTTTATACCAAAATGAATTGCTAACATCTCCCTTAATCACAAAGAGGTTTCCTGGGTCTGCAGTGACCAATGCTTAAGAATATTGCATTATTGCTTTAATCTCCACTCATACACTGGAGATTAGGCAGCACTAATACTGGTGCATGTGATTTTTTTTTAAACATACACGTATAGGAATGTTTAGACACATTCAAACTGAGTGAGTTATTCCATATATTCTAACTACAAACATTTTTGAATGTGTGCTAAAAGGTATTTTGTTCTTCTGAAGTCTAGCCACATCTAGTGATCATTTATCCTTTCTTGGAAAAACACCCAGAGAAGCATAATTAGGTGGCAATTGATCCTTTTCTATTCTCTATGAGAATACAGGTCAACAGCTCACTCCCTGGGAAGCGTATCATTTTTTTTCAAGCAATAATCCATAACTGTCTCTGCCATTTCATTAGCATTGGCATATTGCTTAACCTTGAGGTCAGCTGCTGTGAGGGGCTGCCTCAGTGTGTGAATGCTCTATTTCACAATGCAGAGCTGTGACCACAATAACTTGCTCTCAATATTACACAAAGTTTCAGTGAAAATGGCAGTATTGTTTTGCACTTTTCCTTTCAAGCTCTATGAAGGATCTTACTAGATCCTCTAATATCTTGCTAAAATCAGGAAATCATTAATGCCGATGATATGGTTTTTAACAAAAGAACCAGAATACAATAAAACAATTGACCAGCATATATCCATTTTCATGTCACCTGCAAATTGGGAGTAGTATCTGTGTAGTGTTTTTCACTAAGTAGAGATAATGAACACTGTGGTAATATTTAACTAAACAAGATGATTCAAGCAATTAATATTATTTGGAAAAAAGAGTTGCTATTAATCATGTGGTTTGGGCAAAATACAGAAATTGCATTTGTGAAAAGTGTTGAAACTTTCTCTTGTAGCAACATCTATATTGTCCAAGGCACTGAGAGTCTTGGGAGAAAGTAGAGTTAGATGTTCAGGATTTTTTTAAAAATTTATTTATTAATTAAAATTTAATAAGCGAACTAAAACATTAACATATATAATCAGTAATTCACAATATCACCACATAGTTGTATATTCATCATTTCTTAGAACATTTGCATCAATTCAGAAAAAGAAATAAAAAGACAACAGAAAGAGAAATAAAACGAAAACAGAAAAAAAAAGATTATACATACCATATCCCTTACCCTTCACTTTCATTGATCACTTGCATTTCAAACTAAATTTATTTTAACATTTGTTTTCCCTATTATTTATTTTTATTCTATATGTTCTACTCGTCTGTTGACAAGGTGGATAAAAAGAGCATCAGACACAAGGTTTTCACAATCACAGAGTCATATTGTGAAAGCTATATCATTATTCAATCATCCTCAAGAAACATGGCTACTGGAACACAGCTCTACATTTTCATGCAGATCCCTCCAGCCTCTCCATTACAGCTTGAATAACAAGGTGATATCTACTTAATGCGTAAGAATAACCTCCAGGATAATCTCTTGACTCTGTTTGGAATTTCTCAGCCATTGACACTGTCTCATTTCACTCTTCCCCCTTTTGGTTGAGAAGGTTTTCTCAATCCCTTGATGCTAAGTCTCAGCTCATTCTAGGATTTTTCTCAATCCCTTGATGTTGAGTCTCCACTCATTCCAAGATCTCTGTCCCACATTGCCAGGAAGATCCACACCCCTGGGAGTCATATCCCATGTAGAGAGGGGTAGGGTGGTGAGACTGGTCGTTGTGTTGGCTGGAGAGAGAGGCCACATCTGAGCAACAAAAGAGGCTCTTTTGGGGGTGACTCTTAGGCCTAAATTTTGAGTAGACTTGACCTATCCCTTGTGGGGCTAAGTTTCATATGAACAAACCCCAAGACTGGGGCCTCAGCCTATAGCTTTTGGTTGTCCACACTGCTTGTGAGAATATCAAGAATTCAACCTGGGGAAATTGAATTTCTCCTCGTTCTCACCATTCCCCGAAGGGGATGTTGCAAATACTTTTCCACTCACTGATCAAATCACACTGGGATTCTAGATGTTCAGGATTTTATGTAATGGGGAAGAAGTTATTGTGGAGCTCTCAGAAACAAAAAAAGGAGAGAAAAAAGAATTTATCTGTCTCTCCATCTTATTGTCACTCTCTTTTTCATATGTGGCACTCTTTGGCAGTATCAGTATTCTTTTCTATTCCCTTTCTTCTTATTTCACACTCTTCTCATTTTCCTTTTTCTGTCTTTTTTCATGTTTTTAATCTCTTCTATAATTTTTCTCTCTGCTCAACCAATTGTTAACTGGAAATGTACATTTTTTGCATTTAGTGAATAAAATTTTATGTTCTTGGTTCTCAATTCTAAAATCAAATATTGGTATTTCTTTCATTCACTGCCCCCTAAAATTAATTACATTATGCTTTTTATTGTGGGTATGGTTTTCCATTGATTTTCTCCTGAGGGTCAGCAGTCTTAGATACACATGGAAGTCTTTTCTCCTCAGGAGCAAATTTAAAACATCACATCACGCATTTGAAATAACCTTTGCACCTCAACATTAGGAAGTTATTAACCATCTCTAAGACATTTAATCTTTCTTCCTTCTTTTAGGAAAATAAGTCAATCTTTGCTCAAAGGAAAAGAAAAATAAATATGAATTAGCATGTCCTTGTTATACTTCCTAGCTGAACTATACAGGCCTTTTTCTACCTATGTCATCAGCATATGTATCGTTGGGAAGCTCTGCTTGTGTGTACAAGGAGTATAAGTCAAACTGTGTTTTGCAAACTTTCCTAGGTTATTCTTTGGAATCCATGAAAATTGTTCATAATAGCTCTTCTATCTTGACAGACAAATTTGCTTTTTTTTTCCTCAGTTCTCAAGTTTATCTGATTGGATAAACTGAAATACATTCAGAATGAATAATATTTACAAAATACACTAATGACTTATAACTATTTCTTTACATATTGTTTCCACTAACAAAACGAAGACTTTTCATTGATATGACTGATAGTATTCTGCATATACCCAGAACCAATCAAAATTGTGATTGGTTTAAAGAAAATAAGGGCAGATAAGGAAAGAAAAGGGAAGAGGCAAAGCAACCAGGAGATGGTAAGACAGGAAAGGAGGAAAGAAAGATAAAAATAATGAAGAAACATTTTATGATGAGAACCTTAATGCTGGTACCATTTGACTTGGGTGTTAACAGAACCACTTGCACACTTTAAGCAGTGTATGGAGGAGCTGTCACATAAGTATTAGGATAAAGAACAACAGTCTGTAGAGAAATGGAATTAGGTTAAGAATAAATATCATTGAGTACTTATGTGCTAGGCATTGTGTTAAGCACTAGCTGTGAGTTATTGGGCTTAAACCTTGCAACACATTTCTGAAGCAGTGGTAGATGCTACTGCTGCACTCAGAGAGATTCAAACTGTGCATAATATTCCAAACATAGAAATCGGTAGGGTGAAAATTTACTCAGGACAGTCAGAATTCACAGGCATTTTTAAAGCCTTCTATGACATCTTCTATTGTGGGCCCAAGAAAAATTCCACTAGTGTGCACTTTGTTTGTTTCCCTGGTGCCTTATATAGATCCCTTGGCTTTGGCCTCCTCTGGCCCTCTCATTCCTGCTTTCACTGTAAAGTTTTGTTCTCAACTTTTTTTTTTTTTTTTTTTTTTTTTTTTTTTTTTTTTTTAGAGAAGGAAGGAAGGATAGAAGGAAGGAAGGAAGGAAGAAAGGGAAACATTTTTAAACATTTTCTTGTTTTATTGTATTCTGTTTCTCCGTTTTTGTTACATGGGCTGGGGCCGGGAATCGAACCGAGGTCCTTCGGCATAGCAGGCAAGCACTTTGCCCGCTGAGCCACCGCGGCCCGCCCTGTTCTCAACTTTTTGATTTACCTGATCCCATTGCCATTGCTAGTAGGACACTGTCCTCCTCATTAGATCAAACATGAACTGAGACTTGATGGTATCCTTCCCAATTCCAATGTTTGGGTTTGGCAGGGGCACCAATGTCTAAACAATAGCAGCCCACAAGTCAAGTGTCATGGTCAGGTTCATGTGTCAACTTGGCCAGGTGGTGATGCATATTTGTCTGGCTGGGCAAGTGCTGGCCTATCTGTTGCTGTGAGGACATTTCATGGACCTCAGTTGATTGCATTTGTAATCAGCTAAGGGGAGTGTCTTCTGCAATGAATGATGATTAATCTAATTGCTGGAAGGCTTTGACAGTGAGTTCAGAAGACAGAGTCTCTCTCCCTACTTCAGTCAACAAGCCTCTCCTATGGAGTTCGTTGTAGACCTTCATAGGAGTTGCCAGCTCGCAGCCTGCCTGCAGACCTTGGACTCTACATTCCTATGGTTATGTGAGACATTTTCATAAATTTTATATCTACGGATATTTCCTAGCTAATATAGCTGTCTACCACTTGTCAACTTGGCAGGTATACACATCACCTTAAACCATACTTAATCTCTAAATAGAAAACAATAGCAGGCACATTTTTTCCTTGCCTAACAATACTCAACTGTCCCACATACAACTGGAGATGCATGAAATCTCCCCAGAATAGGGTGCAAGTCCTTGTGTAATATTTATTCTTAAACTTGGTATCTTCCAACTTAAATAGTATAACATGAACGAAACAGCATTGCAGTCTTCATTTCTGTAACTGATCACATGGTCGTAGTTCATATTATCATGATACATATGATGATAGTTTTGGCAGTAGCATTGCATGCAGGGAAAGCAAAACCATATTCAGAGTATGTGTCTGTTCCATTTAGAACGAATTGCTGCCCATTCCATGGAGGAAGTGGTCTGATGTATCAACCTGCCACCATGTAGCTGGCTGTTCACCACAGGAAATAGTTCCAGATCGGGGGCTGAGTGTGGGTCTCTGCTGCTGGCAGATTGGGCACTCAGCAGTGGTTGTAGGCAGGTCAGCCTTGGTGAGTGAAAGTCCATGTTGCTGAGCCCATGCATAACCTCCATCCCTACCACCATGACCACTTTGCTCACAAACCCATTAGGCAATGACAGGAGTTGCTAGGGAAAGAGGCTAACTGGTATCCATAGAATGGATCATCTTATCCACTCGATTATTAAAACCTTTCTCTGCTGAAGTCACCCTCTGGTGCACATTCACATGGGACACAAATATCGTCATGTTTTATCCCACTCAGAAAGGTCTATCCACATACCTCTTCTCCAGACCTCTTTGCCACCAATTTTCCAATTATGGTCTTTCCAAGTCCTTGTGACCATCCAGCCAAGCTATTCACAACAGCCTATGAGTCAGTATACAAATGCACATCTGGCCAGTTCTCTTTCCAAGCAAAATGAACAACCAGGTGCACTGCTCAAAATTCTACTCACTGGGAGATTTCCCTTCACCACTGTCCTTCAGGGACATCCCAGAAAGGGGGTGGAGTGCTACAGCTATCCACTTTTGAGAGTTACCTGCATATTGTGCAGAACCATCTGTAAACCAGGCCCCAATTTTCTCTTTCTCAGTCAATACACTGTAAGGAACTCCCCAAGAGGCCATGACTCTTGTCTGGGAAAGAGAAGGTAATGTGGCAGGAGTGCATACAATGAGCATTTGGGCCACTTCCTCATATAACTTACTTGTGTTTTCAGGACCTACTCTGGCCCTATCTTGTATATAGCATTTCAGTTTTATGATGGAGCACTTCTGTGCACACCCAACTTTATGGCTTGGTGGGTCAGACAACACCCAGCTCATGAGAGGCAACTCAGGTCTCAAGGTAACTTGGTGGTCCACAGTTAAGTGTTCAGTCTCTGCTAAAGCCCAGTAGCATGCCAAAAGCTGTTTCTCAAAAGAAGAGCAGTTATTTGCAGCAGATGGTAAGGGTTTGCTCCAAAATGCTAAGGGTCTGCATTGTGATCTCCTATAGGGGCTTGTCAAAGGATCCAGACAGCATCTTATTTGCCACTGACACTTCCAGAACCATTGGATCTGTTGTATCATATGGCCCAAGTGGCAGAGCAGCTTGTTTCAGCAGCCTGGACCTGTCGCAGAGCCTCCTCTTGTTCAGGTCTTCACCCAAAATTAGCTACTTTTCTGGTCACTCAATAACAGGACCAGAGTAGCACACCCAAATGAGTAATATGTTATCACCAAAATTCAAAGAGACCAACTAGGTATTGTGACTAGTTTTGGTCATAGAAAGGGTCAGAAGAAGCAATTTATTCTTCACCTTAGAAGGGATATCTTGACATGGCCCACATCACTGGACACTTAAAAATTTCGCTGAGGTGAAAGGTCCCTTTGTTTTGTTGGATTTATTTCTTATCCTCTGACATACAGATGCCTTACCAATAAGTCTAGAGTAGTTACTACTTCTTGCTTACTATGTCCAATCAACCTATTATCAATATAATGGACCAGTGTGATGTTTTGTGGAATGGAGAAATGATCAAGGTCCCTGAGGACAAAATCATAACAGAGGGCTGGAGAGTTGATATTTCCCTGAGGTAGAACAGTGAAAGTATGTTGCTGACCTTTCCAGCTGAAAGCAAACTGTTTCTGTTGGTCCTTACTAATAGCTATTGAGAACAAAGTGCTTTCCAGATCAACAGCTGCATACCAGGTACCAGGGGATGTATTGATTTGCTCAAGCAATGATACAACATCTGGAATTTGAGTTAAAACCTGGTTGAGCTTACAATAGTCCACTGTCATCCTCCAAGACCCATCTGTTTTCTGCACAAGCCATATAGGAGAGTAGAATGGAGATGTGGTGGGAATCACCACCCTTGCATCCTTCAAGTTCTTAAGAGTGGCAGAAATCTCTGCAATTCCTCCAGGAATCCAGTATTGCTTCTGAAATACTATTTTTCTAGTAAGGGCTGTTCTAATCACTTCCACTTGGCCTTTCCTACCATAACAGCCCTCACTTCATGAATTAGAGAGCCAAGTTAGGGATTCTGCCCATTGCTCAGTATGTCTATTCCAATTATGCTTTCTGGAACTGGGGAAAATAATGAAAGAATGGGCCCAGGGGCCCACTGGACTCACTGTGAGATGGACTTGAGCTAAAACTACATTTCTTACCTGACTTCCATAAGCCCCCACTCTGATTGGTGTACCAGAGTGACATTTTGGGTCCCTTGGAATTAATGACACTTCTGAACCAGTGTCTAATAATCCCTGAAATATCTGATCATTTCCTTTTCCCCAATGTACAGCTATCCTGGTAAAAGGTTGTTGGTCTTCTTGGGGAAGGCTTGGAGGAAGATTAGCACTATAAATCTGTGACAATGTACCAGGGTCCTTCTCCAAAGGGACCTGGCCTCCCCCTCATTCAAGTGACTCCAGGTCTATAAATTGTCTCAAGTCTGGAAATTGATCAAGGGGCCGTGACTCTCTGTTTTTGTGATTCAACTTAAACTTCTGTTTACCTGACCTAGAACTCTTTTGCTTATACAACTCAAACTAGAATTTAGTAGACTGTCTATCTATTGTACTTCTAGGTACCCCATGACCTACTAGCCAAAGCCACAAGTCTCTGCAAGTCAGATCATTTTGACTCCTGCTTTGAGTCTGCTGTCCAGTATAATAGCCACGTCCTCCCTGTCTTTGGTGATTAAGTGCTGCCACCTGGCTTCTGCCAACTTGGGATCCTGTCATCCCCATTGTGTTTAAGGATTTCAGTTCAGTGACAGAAGTTCCTACAGTAACATCTGACCTACAGAGAAGGGTAACTACAGAGCTCTTCAGGGATGATGGTGCTATTCTCACAAATTTATTTCTCACAGTTCTGGTACACCTCTGGACATTCCTGGGGTGTAAGAGCAGGATTTCCTTGATAAATCCACTCTAACATTTCAATCTCTCTAAGCTTCTGGATCCCCTCATCTACATTACACCAGAACAGTTCTGGCATTTCAACCTCAGTAATGTCAGGCACATTTTGATCCAAGTTTCAGCCAACCAACCAAACAAACTCTTAATGCCTTTTCTGATCCCTCGAGCTATAACATTGAATGAAGAATCTCTGCTTAGTGGGCCCATATCAATAAATTCAGCCTGATTCCCAACTTTATATTCCTCCCACCACTATCCGACACCTTTAAAATCTATTGCCACACATATGCCCCTGATTTCTGTCTATATAGATTGGAAAACTTAAATAGTTCTTTTGGAGCATAACATCCCTCCTCATGGTGATACTTTGTACCTCACCTTTTGGGACCTGTTGGGACTTTAGTTACAGGTCTGGAAGAAATGAGTGGTGGTGGGGGTGGGTCATAAAAAGAATTAGAAGCATCTTCCAAGGCATTTGCTTCAGGACATTCATTTGCAGTTTCATCTGGTGAAACAGTATTAGTCACTCTAGGGCTAATCCCTTCAGGCAGAGATTGGGTAGTCAATTCCTCAGGGCAGGCTGGAGGTGGGGTGGCTATGTCCTCAGGGCAGACTATTGCAGGGTTATCTAGAGAAGACTCAGCATGACCTAGGGTTTTGACCTCTCCACCAACATCATTATCAATCTATATGTCTCAATCCCATTTTTCAGGGTCCCACTCCTTTCCAATCACTGCCCTCACTTTAACATCAAACACCATGCAAGAGTGAAAAAATTTGTTTACGTTGTAAAGTTGCTACTTTACTAATAAGATCCTGAGTCTGATTTTCAGAGATCTCAAGTCTATGGGTACAGGAAATAAGATTTTCCTTCAGGGCACTCACAGAAACGTTTACATCTGTCATATGAAGCATAAGCTTGAAGCCTTAAGCCCAGCCTTTTCACTCATTACTGTATATAGCATATCTAGCAGCAACCAATCAACATCTCTATACCTCTTGTTTCTGCAAAACTCCATAAAGATGTCAAAAACATTATCCCTCAAAGCATGGCTTTATACAAGCGAAGCATTAGAAGAATCCAATGGTGACATTTTGAATATCTCTTTTGCCAACTCACCCCATGGATTGGCAGTATCATTGTGATTCCAGGAAACAGAGTCCTTAGTGCCTTTGAGTCTGGTCAGAGTACAAAATCAATCATAAAAACCCATTTTTAAGATTCTGTTTCTTAAAAAGCACTCCTAGTACCAAGCTGTATTAACTAGGGTTCTCTAGAGAAACAGAATCAGCAGGAAGTATCCATAGACATAAAATTTATAAAAGTGTCTCACATAACCATGGGAATGTAGAATCCAAGGTCTGTAGTCCAGCAGGTAGCTGGCAACTCTGAAGAAGGTCCACAACGAACTCCACAGGAGAGAGCTGCCAGTGAAGCAGGAGGAGAGCCTGTCTCTTCTGAATTCTCCTTCAGTGCCTTCCCGTGATTAGATTAAATATCACCCATTACAGAAGACACTCCCCTTAGCTAATTATGAATGCAATCAGCTGTGTATGCAGCTGGCATAATCACGATTTAAGCCCATGAAATGTCCTCATAACAACAAACAGGCCAGAGCTTGCCCTACCTGACAAATGGACACCACCATCTGACCAAGTTGACACATGAATCTGACCATGGCACCAAGCAACAACATCAAAGGGATTATTGTAAAATGGCTCAACATATCACACCCTACCACATAACCAGTTTAAGTCCTAGATGTTCATTGTTTTTTCACTTGACCCTCTTTCTGAGGTCTACAAAAATTATCTGCCTCAAAACATGCTCACTGCTAAATGATAAACACAACCTAGAATGTTCATTTTAAGCATATGTTAATGAAACACTGTAATATTCTTTTGCTAACACTTGAACTGGATATTAACCATATCATTCTGGGGAAAAATGACTGTGACAACTATATTCAGACTGAAACCTTATGGAACCACACAAATTCTTTGAGAGGAAAACAACACAGTCTATGAGCCATGAAAGGATAATGCAAAAATGTACAGTCATTTTTAAGGGATTATATCTAATCTCATTTACTTGAGTAAATTACTTTTGATCTATTATACAGTGTCTTAAGCTTGTGGGGTATGATGAGGTATTGGCTATAACTCACAGTGGCCACTATTATCTCTGAATGTGTTTTTCAGAAACAACTTCAATTTTCCAAGCCGTACTATAAAACCAATTTACATTTAAAAAATGACTGAACACTCTGGAAGTAGCGACATCATTTCTCAGCATGATTGGACACAAGTCAAGCAGTTTCCAAGAAGTTCAAGATGATGACCCCTTCTTTTTAAGCAGCTCCTTATGGTTAATCAGTATATCAGAGAGATTTCATTTCTATTTAAAGTTTAGTTATGTAAATAAGCATAATGGACAGAGATTAGACACTCCTGCTATTACATTAAATAAAAAATGGAAATAAATTAAAGAAAGTGTTTGTGGCTTATTTGCATTTTCTGAGGGCAACTACAGTAGTTTCTCTACATCACTTATCATGAAGCTTAATAATTAGTTCCAGTTTAATTAACGGTTGAATCAAGAGAAGTCTGGCACTGTTGAGAAGTTTAAATAGTGCTGTGCTCTCAAGTATAAAATAAATCCGCTCCTGAAAGTGGACTGAAACTTCATTTATATAGTTTCAGTAGTGCTATTTAATTTTTCCAAAAGTGATATTATGCAATTAACTATGGATATTGAAATTGTTGAATATTCATAATAATAACTCTATGGAATGATGTATTTCCTTGTTAAAGCTTTTTTTATTTATAAAACTTTTAACTGGTAAGTCTTTCAGGTTAGACATTTGGCAAGAGCTCTTTCTAAACTCAAAATATTGACAAAATTAAAACCTGGGGCACCTTGCTTTCTTGATATTTTAAAAGAATGGTACTTAGTACTATCCACTATTAATAGCATGGAATAAAATTTACAAGAAAAAGGATACAAATGTTTCCTAAATAGTAGTATGCAAAAAGAAAAAATTAGACTACATTAAAATTAAGGATTAGCAAAAGATACCATCAACCCTTGGGAAAAGAAGTCATAGAAAGAGAAATGTATATTGTATGAATATTCTACACAGCACCTTTACTTGAACATAAAAAGAATTCCTACAAGTCAACAATAAAAAAGACAAATAGAACAATAGAGAAAAGGGTGGAAAATTTGAACAGTTACTTCATAAAAGAGAATATCCAAATGGCCAAGAAACATAGGAGAAGATGCTTATTAGCTTTAAGGGAAATGCATATTAAAATCACCGTAACAGCCACCAAAAAGACAATTTTGAGCAACTGGTTCACATTTAATGTTTATTCCCATAAAAATTGGTACAACCATTTTGGAGGAATGATAGTCAGTGTTTACTAAAGCGTATCATATGACTCATAAATTGCATTTATATATGATATTTATTTTGTATATCTCTCTATATAAAGTAAATACATTTACATATACAAAAATAATGTTCAAAAATGTATAGAGGGTGGTACGATGGTGGCTCAGTGTCAGAGACTCGGGTTAGATTCCAGGTGCCTGCCCATGCTGAAAGAAAAAAGAAAAAGAAAAAAATGTGTAGAGTAGTGCTCTCCATGAGAGGCTCAAATTTCTTGTTACTCAAATATCTATCAATAGTGTAACGGATAAATACATTGCGATGTATTCAAGCAATGAAATACTATACTTCTTCTGTTACCCATAAAATATGGATTGATTTTATAAACATAAGGTTGAGAAAAAGTCACCAGACACAAAGCAGAACATCTTGTTAATGTGCTGATGATTTTCTTAATCTGGGTGTTGGTTACATGCATGTCTTTATATTTATAATGGAAAAATCCATTGAACTTATGATTTATATACATTCCTGCATACAGCTTACACTTCAATAAAATTTTAATGTAAAAATAAAAGCAAATAGAGAGTAAGAAAATTTTTCTACAGTAAAAATCAAGTGGTAATGCTTAAATATTTTTCAGGGAGAATTATTTGA
Source organism: Tamandua tetradactyla (assembly GCF_023851605.1). Classification (NCBI taxonomy): domain Eukaryota; kingdom Metazoa; phylum Chordata; class Mammalia; order Pilosa; family Myrmecophagidae; genus Tamandua; species Tamandua tetradactyla. The sequence goes on from NC_135331.1 coordinate 73,910,473, forward strand.
GGGTAGAGTTTAAGAAATATTAGCATTGTTTATAAAATGAATTAAACCGGGGAGTGCGAGGGTAGTTCAGTGGTAGAATTCTTGCCTGCCATGTGGGAGACTCTGATCAATTCCTGGCCCATGCATTTCCCAAACAAACAAACAAACAAAAATTCAACAAAAACAAACAAACAAAAATTCAACAAATGGTGTTGCATTAACGGGATACTCACATGGAAAAAGAAGGAAATGTGACCTTGTAATACAACATACAAAAAAAAGAACCAAATGTATTCTTGGTGGGCAAATAATTTTGATGTAATCTTTATGTTGTTGGGTAATAAAGAGGCAGAGTAACTTAATGGAAGGACACAGTCTGGGAGATAAGTATACCTAGGACAGAATCCTAATTCCAAAATTTTATATGACTTTAAGCAAACAGCCATTTAGATATTAATATAGAAAAGAAAAATAACATCTACCTTGAAAGACTGGTAAGAATTATGGATAATATAGGAAAAGTATAGTTTATAAAGCCTGCCACATAGTATTTGTTAAAAATAGAGACCTTAAAGAAATCATCTTACATAGATGTAAACCGAGGTCCATGTTCAATGACACGAATATATAAAACAGGTCACTGGATTAGATAGTTTAAAGAAATAATGCAATAACAAGGACAGATAATTACTGCACCACAATATCAAGAGAAAACTTTCTTTGGAGTGGTTGGAAAGTTTGAGCTACCTCAAGTGTCTGTGAAATATGAGAAAAAAATCCTGGAAATTATAATATTTTATTTTACTTAGTTCTTATTTTACCACATAAACTTCTTGCTATATTTAGACTCCACACCACAATAAAGAAACAATTAACTAAAATAAGTGCTAAAGTAACATTGAAAGAGTTTCATTGCCTCATATGATTAGAGTTCTGAACCTGTCACTAAAAATATTTTACTCACTATTAGAATGAGTTGATTTGAGGTAAGCACTGTTCCATTATAGGCATGTGTACTATTATGTCACAAATAAATTCCTGAAAATTCGTGTATAATATACATTCATGTAAAACAAAGTAAAGTTTAAAATAAGAAAGTAAATTAATATGTTAGAAGATATTACTCATAATGGTTGTTAAGATTCATCTTATTCCTGTAGACTAAATTGACTTGAACAATAATGAACTATATTAAATTTATAAAAAGAAGTAATGGTAAACAGTGTAAGTTCTTCATAGTGCAAAAATTAAAGAGAAAAACCTAATATTGTAATATTTATATCAATGTTCTGTTGTCTTAGTGTAAAAGCAGTCATGGGCAATGTTTTATTTAAATGGGTGTCTATGTTTCAGTGAAAGTTTATTTACAAATACAGAAAATAGAACAGATCTGGCCCACGGGCCATAGTTTACTGACACATGCCCTAGGGCATTGTGGTCACAGAGTTGAAGCTGGGCTGCTACCACTTTGGGGGCCCAACCAATCGCAAGAGGGGGCAAAACAAGGGGGAGTAATCTTCCTTATCCAAATGCCATTACCAGAAGAGGTGCACACCACTTCTGCTCATATCTCATTGGTGAAAATTTAGTTTTATCTAGATGGAATAAGAGCTAGGAAATATAATGGGGGGGCAGATTTGTGCCTGCTACATTTTTATTAATAGGGAAAAGAGTAGCATAAATTTTGCTGACTATTTAAGAGCCTCTGCCCCCAAAGAAAAGTCTAATTTTCTTGAATATGCCTTATTTCCAATGGCAGCTTTGCAACTTACTTAATGCAATTTTTATGCAGCTTAATCTCTTGTGTTTTTGGTATCCTCAACCATAAGATGGGGATAATAGAACCTACCTTATTGCCTTATTGATTTATGGTAAATATTACATGTTACTGTATGAAGCGCTTTGAATGCCTTATCCTCAAAATTATGTTTTTAGATCTTTAGAAGTGATGTTATTTTCCATTCATCAGATGAAGAAGCAGAGGTTCAAAGTTTGATTATATTGTTTAAGATCACATAACTAATAGGTAGAAAAGAAAAAGTTATATCAGGTCTTTCTGATTTTATACTTTTACTGCACCACACACAGTGGAAGAAGGAAGTATATGGGGAATGCCAAACGCACTTTTTAAGGACGGACTTTATTGTTGCATATTTGCATGTTGAAGGGATTGATCCAATAGGAATGCAAATATTGATGGTAGTGGATAAGGAGAGGGTAATTGCAGAGGCAATGTCCTTGAATAATCTGTGAACTTTGGTATCTAGTCCATAAACAGAGGATTTGACAGTAGATAGGAGCACAAATGTCCACAGGAAAAAAGAGAGAAGGGAGAGCACAGGTATAGAGATGAGCACAAGGTGGTGGATGTGGTGACAGTAGCATGAAGAAATTCTCTACTAATGACTTTTATTTTCTTAGTGAACTAGGAAGCAGAATCATCAGTGAGAAAGAAGGAACATTACAGGTGTTAGGAAAAGGTTTGAAACCATTTTCTCTGAGAGTGGGAACATTTTTAGATAAGGGAAATGTGGAAGGAAAACATTAAGTGCTGGGTTAGTGGTCAAGAATTTAAGAGTGTAGCTTCAAAATAGTTTCATGATTTTCTCCATCCTAAGCAGCCACCAAAAAGCAGATGCAGAATAGGAAGGTAATTGGAATTAATCTGGCTTGGGGTTTAACCAAGTGGATATGTCAGGCAAGCAAAGAGAACTGAGACTGTATGGAAGGGAAATAGTCCGGTGCTGAAATATAGAAACTAAGTTGTGTAAGGAGAGGGGGCAGGAGACAGAGAAGTGAGGAACAGTGAAGAGTAGGTAGAACCCAGGAAATTTTATTTAAGTCTTGGTGAGGTCAAAGAATTGTGATAGTCATGGCACTAGAAAGTGAACTAGAAAGGCAAGGGATGGACTTCAGGGGTGAGATCTGAAATGGAGGTAATGGAGAAGGTACAGTTTTAATATTTCTGGCACCTTTGGTATATATGAGAGAGTGGGGACTGAGGAAATATGGCAAGTCAGATCAGATGAAGAGGTGATTTTAAAAAGTACTGGAAGAAAATGCTTTACATGGATACTGAATTCATAAGAATTATGACAAAAGTGGCATTGGATAGGATAACAGTAAATAAAGTGCTAAAACCTTTAAGGAGTTAGAAGCAATCATTTGGGGATTTGTAGATGGCCATGACAAGAAGGGACTGCAAATATAGACTGGAGGGATGGCAAAGGTTACATTGTAGTTCTAATTGTGCCTCTTGGACTTTCTTCATTTTTCATTTCTCAAATAATTGCTGAATACAAAAATTTAGTATGGATAACAGTGGCTTTCATAATTGAAAACAATAAGTAAAAAGTCCTTTGGGTTCAAGATTTGCCAGTCTTTAATAAGAGTCAAATAGAAGTAATAAAATATATCTACTGAGCATTTAAAATTAAGCTATCCAGTTGACCTCTCTGTAAGAAGTGTTTTGATAATTAAAATTAAAACGCTTAGAAATTGTGTTTGTCAGAACTAAATTTTAGTGACTATGATATCGGCATACAATCACTGACGTTACATAGAAATAGGCACAAAGATTATTTGAGAGGAAGTCACATCATATGCAAACATATTGGCAACTGGAGCTCGCAATTGCAAATATCAGTTCTTCGTAAACATAACTAAGAAATCTAGCGATTTAATGGTTACATAACTCAATGGAAATCCGACTGGTACAACTATAGAAATAATGAACGAAATTTTTTTAAGGAATAAATTTGATGGTCAGCAAAATCATGTGAGCTAGCAAAAAACACTATTATTTTGGAAAAGTGAATTCTGATTTATACTGCCTTTGTTTAGTGTTTCAACACACTTGGGTTCTGTTTACATATTATTAAAACACTTGGTCATTTTAATTGACCAAATATCTAGTTTGACTACATTTTCAACTGAATTAACCAGATTTCTGAATTTACTTTGTCACAGACATACCAAAAATATAAATTGCAAAAGGATTATTATTGCTATCACTATGTACTTAAGCAGCAGAAACGCTTAAGAAATCATGTTAATATAATAAAGCCAGCAGAAGAGGCAAATGTGAGGCTCCCTAACATTTGTAATGTCCTTCAAAGACAGAAAAAAAGGAGTAGAACTTAGAGGTTAGGTGCACAGTAAAGCCTAACTGACATAGCTAAGGCAGGGTGGAAAGTATTACCCCAGCCGTAGAAATTGGTGCCTGGCCAGGGTCAGAAATAAATCCTCTAGAGTCAATGGAAGTCAGGGATCTGGTCTTGCTGCTCAGTCACGTCCCATGAAGTTGGTGTGGTATATATTATTAAATTAGACACTATTTTATCAAGCTGGGAGCCGCTTAGGACCTAGTGTTTATAGAGCCATCAGTTTTGTTTGCAGCCTGTAGGGTCCCTGCCATGCTTGAGAGTGTTAGCCTTACCTTCAAATCTTGCTTCTCTTTATAAGGGAGTAGAAGAGCAATTCAGAGAAAAGTGATTGAACTCTGTTTTGACCTTATACCAATACTTTTTAAAACAATTTTATTGACATCTAACTCACATACCAATCATTTCATCTCATTTAAAGTAAGTTTAAAGGCACTGCAGCAGAATATATGCTCAGCTATGGTGGGGTGGGCTGTACTATAGGGGTCTGTTAGGTCTCCGAGGGAAGTCTTTTGTTTCCTTGTTGATACTCTGCCTAGCTTTGAAAAAATCATTTTTGAAAGTGAAGTATTGAGGTCTTCAACCACTATTGCTAAATTGTCTTTTTCCTTTCAATTCTGTTAGTTTTTCCTTCAGTACATTACAATTGTTAGATATTCCTGATGGCTTAACTCTATAGCATTATAAAATATATCCATCTCTCATGACTTCTTTTGTTTTAACATCTTTTGTCTGATGTTATTAAAGTCACTCAAGCTCTTTTATGTGTTTTATTTCTGTGTGTAATTATATTCTTTCATTTTTTTACTTCTGACCCAAGCATACCTTGAATCTTAAGTGATTTTCCTGCAGACAATATCTAATCAGACCTTTCTTTTCCGTTTTAATTCAGTGTGACAATTTCGGCCTTTTGACTATTTAATTCATTCATATTTAATATTAATATGGATACAGTTAGATTTTTACCTCCCATTTTGCTTCCCATTTCCTGTATTTCTCCCGCACCTTTTCTCTTCCTCTGTTCCTTTTTTCCTAAGTTCTTTTTCATATGAATATTTTCCAGTGTAACATGTTAATTCCTTTAATGATTTTTTTTTAATTTGTCATTCTGGTGATATTTTAATAAAGTTTTTTTTTTCCACAGGAGTTTTAGATTTACAGAAAAAAAACAAAGTTGTGGAGATAGTAGAGAGTTCCTATATAGCCCAAACAAGTTCTTTCCAATATTAGCATTTTTACATTAATATGGCACAGTTGTCACAATTACTAAACCTATACTCATTATTATTCAGATTTTCTCAATTTTTATATCATATCCTTCCGTTGTTTTTGTTCCTAGATCCCATCTGCATTCTCACACTGCATGTAATTGTCATATTTCCTTGGTTTACTGCCAGAGTTGATAGTTTCTAAAACTTTCCTTATTTTCATGAGCTTAGCAATTTTGAGAACCACTCAGGTGTTTTGTAGAATTTTCCTCTATTGGAATCAGTCTGTGTTTTCCCTCCTGACTATGCTGAGATTACGTGGTTTGAGGAGGATACGATGGAAGTACAATGCCATTTCATCATGTTATTTGAAGCACGCGTGCATTGACATGACTGATCACTATTGATATTTGATCTAGACCACCTGGCGAGGGATCGTCAGGTTCCTACACTGTAAATTTACTCTTTTTGCCCTTGTATTAGTGAGGGTTCTCTAGGGAAACAAAACCCATAGGAGATATCTGTAAATATGAGATTTTATAAAGGTATCTCACATAACTGTGGGATTGCACATGTCCAAATTCTGTAGGGCAGGCTGTAAGCTGACAGCTCCGATGAAGGGCTTAAAGAATCCCCTGGGAAAGGCTGGCTGGCTGAAGCAGAGAGTCTTCTGACTCTCCTTGAAGGCCTTCAACTGATTAACTTAAACATCACTACTGGTAAAGGGCCATCCCCTTGGCCAACTTCAGATATCACCAGTCATGGATGCAATCAAACCACTGATGCTTTAATAAACCAGCTTTCTGCTTTGTTAACTAGCCATGAAATATCCTCTCAATAACAGTTAAGCCAGCGCTTGCTTGACCAGACAACTGGGCACCATCACCTACCCAAGTTGACACAAAAGCCCAACCATAACACCCTCTTTCCATATGGTACACTTTGGGAAAAAAATAACTATGAGCAGGCAACACTTGAGTGAGGAGATACACTGCCCCTCCTTGAGGCTGAAGACTCTACATAACTTATTTGGAATTCTGCTGCACGAGAGATCTGTATTCCCCATTTATTTATTCATTCAATCATTCTATTTTTTTCAATATAGATTCATGAAAATTTATTTTATACTCTGTGTCATTATCCAAAACTACTTTACTTATTTTGCTATGCAAATTGTTCCAGTTTTGGCCACCAGGAACTTTCTCAGTTGGCATCTGTGTCTCTTTGACATACTTCCTTCATGGCAGAGTTTTCTTTCTTCTTTTGAGCCCTTCCTTACTTTATGGCACTACAAGGTGCTTCAGGCTCATCTCCCATATTTTCTGCCCAAGTCCTAAAACAAGTCATTAATGGAAAATGGGTTCGAAAAAGAAGGCCTGAGTGCCAAGTGAGCTTGTTACTATTATTGAGTCATTGCTTCTAGGCCCTCTCAGCTGACAAAAAAGGAATTATACATGTGTATATTAACTCGAGTATATGCAGATATCTATAAGTATTTCTGTGTGTAGCCGTCTGAATCTCTACTGAGCTAAGCATGAGTTTGTACTAATGTCTCTAAATGTAATCCATTGCCCATGGATCATTCTGGCTTCCTCCCCTTACATATCTGTAAACTTTCACTCCAAGTTTAGAAATCTGACTCCTATCATCTACCATCCACTTAATTGTTGACTTTCAGTATATAAGTATAGAATGTCAGATTGTCAAATCATATGGCCATGGCCACGAGAAACAACTTTATCAACTAAAATGCCATACTTAAGTTTCTTTTGTCTTTTTTTGAAGTTTTATTTTCTCTCGTTATTTTCTTGGTGTTTTCTATAGAGGTTACAATACATACCCTAATTTATCGTAATCTACTTCAGATTTACTTAATTCCAGTGAGTGAGTCATAGAAACTTTACACTTGTGTAGCTCTAATACATCCTCTCTCGCTCTCTCTTTTATTTTTATTGTTATAAATGTCACATTTATACATCTTACAAACCCTACAATATATTCTTATAATTATTACTTATAAATTGCATGTCTTTTATACAAGTTGGAAAAATGAAAGAGAGAAAGTATATATTTATAGTTTGTGGTATTAACCTTTCTTTTTGCCATTTATGGTTGTCTCCATTTCTTCCTGTGGAACTGAGTTGCCATATATTGTTATTTTCTTATCTAGTACAGTTTTATTCCTAACCTCCTTCTTTGTGTTGTTATTGTCAAATATATTATATTCCTACATGTCATAGGCCAAGACAAAACAATTATAATCATATTATTTTCTGCAACTGCTTTTTTAAATTATTTTTTTAGAGAAATTGTGAGTTTACAGAAAAATCGTGAGTAAAATACAGAGTAAGAAAAGAGAAATAAATGAGCATGTACTTACGCTGTCCTTTATATTATCTGCATAATGAACTTTACTGGCACTCTAGTTTTTTTGTGGTTGTTGTTGTTGTGAATTTGAATTTTTGTCTGATTTATTTGCTTCCAGTAGGAACTTCTTTAGTATTTGTTGTACAGCATAACTACTGGGGATGAATTCTCTCAGTTCATGTTTTCTGGAAATGTGTTTATTTTGCCTTCATTAAAGATACAATTTTGCTAAATTTATGTTTCTTGGTTGATAGTGGTTCTTTTCTCGGCTCTTTGGACATGTCATCTCAATGCCTTCTGGCTCCATGGTTACTTAAGGAAAGCTGTTAATCTTATCGAGTCTCCTTTATACACGATGGGTCATTTTTTTTTCCTTTTTGCTTTCAAGATTCTCTCTTTGTCATTTGACTATGTGCCTTGGATGTGTGGATTTGTCCTATTTCAGGGGTTCATTGAACTTCTTGGGTGGAAAAATTCATGTGTTTATGAAATTTAGGAAGTTTTAGCCATTATTTCTTAACATACTGTGGTAGTTAGATTCAGTTGTCAACTTGGCCAGGTGAAGGCACCTAGTTCTGTTGCTGTGGACATGAGCCAATGGTAGGTGAATCTCATCTGTTGCTAATTACATCTGCAGTTGGCTAGGAGGCGTGTCTGCTGCAATGAATGATGTTTGACTTAATTGGCTTGTGCTTAAATGAGAGAACGCAATGTAGCACAGTTTAAGCAGCTTGGCAGTCCTCATCTCAGCACTAGCAGCTCACCCCAGGCCTTTGAAGATACAGAAAGAAGTCATCCCGGGGAAAGTTGTTGGAACCCAGGGGCCTGGAGAGAAGACCAGCAGAGACCATCTTGTGCCTTCCACGTAAGAAAGAACCTCAGTGGAAAGTTAGCTGCCGTTCCTCTGAAGAACCAACAAAATAAATTCCCTTTTATTAAAAGCCAATCCATCTCTGGTGTGTTGCATTCCGGCAGCTAGCAAACTAGAGCACATATACTGTCTACTATTTCTCTTTATCTTCTTTGTTATTTCCATTTTACTTATTTTGTTGCACTTAATGCAGCACAACATTTCTCTGAGGCTCTTTTCATTTTTCTACATTATTTTTAAAATCTCTTCTCAAAATCACCTAATCCTATTCAGTCTATCTTTAATCTCACTGATTATTCTACCATACAAAAAACAAATGCTGAGTCATTGTATGGAACTTTTATTTTAGTTATTATATTTTTAACTCCAAACTTTCTTTTTTTTAATTCTTTCCATCCTTTGCTTTTATTCTTCATCTGATGACTTATTTTCATCATGACTTCCTTTAATTTTTTAGATATTATTTCCCTTAGTCCTTTGTACATATTTACAGTAGCTTCTGGAAGTCTTTCTCAACTAGTTTCCATAGCTTATTTTAATTTTTTTCTTTCTCTGCATGAGTCACATATTTCTGTTTCTTTACACGTCACCTATTCCTTTATTGAAAGCTATACATTTTAGATAAATTATCACATCTCCTCTGAATACTGATCCCCTCTCCTTGCAAATTTGTTTTTGTTGTGTTTTCCTTGTTTATTGTGACCTATTTCATTGGAGTCTATTCCCCTGCAATGTGCTGCTTCTGATGCCCCTGATACAAGCCAGTCTTGTGCCTGAGCACCAGTCTCCCAGAGAGCTGAGCTCCTCTGTCCTTGTTGGAATGACAGCCACTGTCACCTTCCACTAATTGATAGCTGATTGTTCTATCAATTTTTGATGATGTTCTGGGGTGTAAATTGATCCACTGCTGATCTAATTAAAGTAAGGACCCTTTTCAGGAGAAGGGTGTTGCCAGTCTTTGAAGCTGCTCAGACCCCAGGGGCCCTCATTTTAATTCTCCTCCCTGGCTCTCTCTATTAATTACAATTTCTAGCAGATACACTGTTTCAAATGTTTCTGTATCAAGGAACTATCACCTTCCACTTCCAAAATCTCCACTGTTTTTGGCAATACCCTTAGGCATGAACTTCCCAATATTTTGTTAAAGATGTATTAAGTTCCCTGCAGAGCTTTGGAGATCTTTGTTTTTAAAGCCTACTTCTCCTTTGGGCAGAACCTCTGCTTTATTGCAAAGAAGCTGAGGACTTGGAAATCCACTTCTCCCAGATTGACACCAGGATGGCAGCTCTGATATTCTTGTTTTGTGCCTCTAGGTGGGGAATTTCCACCAATATGAAAATTGGAGCAGGAGGAGTCAGAACCTCAGTATTCTTAGCTTTTGTGCCTGGAGAGGGGTTTCCACCCTAAGAGTGGGGAGAGGGTGGGAGAAGGGAGATGAGACTTCTTTACTGTGCCTGCCCAAAATAAAGCTTCTGCAAAAGACAGGGAGGGTGAGAGAGGCTTGTGGTTTTCTTCTTTTGGGGTGCAACTGTAGTCCCAGGTTGGGTCCTAAGTGGAGAGGGTGTCCCATTATATTGGTTGCACATGCCCAGAATAGTTTCTGTTACATGAGTTGCAGGGGAGGGGAGCTGTGAGCAGGTTGCAGCTCAAATGCCAGACTCACTGTTCTTACAGATATTTAATAGATTTTCTGAATAGATGTTTTCTCATTTACTGTGTGCCCTTAAAGTAAATTCCAGAGATTCAAAAAAATAAATAATTTGTAGTATTTAATGGCTGTTGCTGGGGAGGGAGTCTGCCATGCTACTCACAGTGCCATTCCAGAAGTTGTCATCAAGATCTCACTATCTGTCTATCATCTATCTATCAACCTATCTAATCTATCTATCTATCTTTATATATATATGTAGTGAGAATGCATCCTAAAGAGAGAAAGGTTCAATGCTCAGGATAAAGGCAATTTCAAGTGTGTTTGAAACTACATTATGCCACAGTTTATATTCATTTTGCTGCTTAATTATCCTCCTGGATAACTTGATCTCTGTGGCTCTGGATTTGTAATGAAAGAATCTGAAGTTGAAACATATGAAAAAAAAATGTTGACAATAAAGTTTGGTACACTGTAAGTTCAAAGTAAAAACACTTTTAGTTAGAGCAACCTGGCTCTTCTGTTTCATAGCTGTGGATGCAGCTTTTAGCTGCTGCATTTTTGCACAACTACTATATATCAATGTCAGGGTAGTGTAAATACAGTATAAAATTACATTAATTACATTACACTATTAAAATCTCATGGTTTCCCTTGAAAGCAAACAATATCGTTACTTTTTTATAGGTATGAAAATTGAGGGTCAGGGATCTTAGTTCATTTGCCTGAAGTTGCAGTGCTTATAAAGTTAGAAATGAGATTCATACCAAAAAACTTACTGATTCCAAAGTCCACCAAGAATTTAAAACTTTCTCAGTTGGGGGTATGACTCTGACTTTAGCTTTGGGTTTTAATACAATATCAGCTGTGTACTCTTTCACTAATAATGCGTGGGACCTAGAACCTGTGCCCCCAAAAAGAACAACCTAGGAAATGCTAATATTGTCTTCCTTTTGGCTGGAGGAATAAAGAAAGGTGCATTAGAAAAGACAAGTGTGATGGAGGAGGTTACCGAACCTCAGGGGAATTCATAGGAAAGCTGAAGTCGACAAGAGGAAGAAACCTAAATCAATAGTTTGATGTGAGAAACTAAATAGGTTAAGTTTTATAAGGCAAATGATATGAACTTGATGACATTCACTTTTTGACCTAAAAAATAACTTCATTTTGTTCAAATCCATGTCTGCCAAAAATTCTGAAAAAAAAGTCTGCTTCTTTTTCCTTTTATAATTAATCAGTTGATAAAGCTACAGCAAGTGGGCTTGCTCTTCAGAAAATGATAACTGTGATGATGATAATATCAGCGCACTATTAAATTTTGACCTAAAATGAAAAGCTTTCTAGAAAACAGTATTTTCCTCCTTTAATTTTTGACGAAGATTTTTTAATTTCCTCAAACTTTTCCCATCATGATGATGCTTTGTTCTTTATCGCTATTGCTGTTGAGGTTGTCATCATTAAGTAGCATTGTTGGCGTCCTCAGAACAGCATGGCGGGACAGTGGGCTTTATTTTTACTTTTCCTGAGAGGGCATCAGAGGTACAATAGTGAAACACAGTGTGAGAGCTAGCGGGACTTCACCTGCTAAGTTTCTATCTGCATTTTTTTGCTAAAAGTTTAACTTCTTGGTTGCTCAGTTTCTTTAACAGAAGTGTGGATCATGCCAATTTTTCAAGGTTGCTAGAAAGGATAATGTTTGAAACTTTTAAAGCAGTTTTCTTTTTTTTTTTATGGTAAGAGGCTCAGAGAAGGGAAAAAGATTATTCTACAGTTTGGAACCTTCTGTCACAGGGCTAAGCTATGTCTTTAGAATCTGATTAAAATATATCATTTTTCTCTTTACCTGTCAATCGTCCTCAGATTGAACAAATAAATAGAATACTGAAGTCGGCATTTACTTAAAGATTGTATCAGATCCAGCCTCTTTTTACTGACTGTCCCAATTTCATTTGTTTTAAAGAAATGCATTTTTAGGGTGTTTGGCCTGCAAAATACTGAATAAAATTACCATGAAAAATAGTGCTGTCTACCTTAGATTGATGAAGTAATTGAATGATTACAGTGAGCTTAAAATATCTTTTGATGAGCATATATTTATGGTAATCATAAAAACAAAATTTTAAAATGCACTTTGCAAGCTGATCTACACATTTAACCCTCCAAAAAAGTAGAAATGTAATAAATTTCTGTGTTCTCCGCTGGAACAGGAGTGACACCTTGACTCACTTATTCTCTGGGCAACTTAAAAAGAATGTTCAATTGAACCCAAACCAGTTTCATTTTATAACAAACATTTTCTTTTGGAATTGAAAGTGCCTTTGATTCTTTGAAGATTCTGAAGAGTTTTCAAAAGTAGTTGTGAATCTCCTCAGGTATTGAAACAAGGTTTTTCTCTCCATAAAATGGAAATTGCTGAAGTTCATTTCAGTATTTTTCACCTAAATGCCGACATATCTGAGAAGGATTAAGGAAATCATGGTTTACCCAGATAATAAAATGCAATGAAATTATTTTAAAATCACATTTATATAGAGGCATTGAAAGATTCTTTAGAAAATATCCTCAAAGAATTAGTGGGGAATAGGAGCTTGTATATGCAATATAATCCAAATTCCATTATTGAAAATAAAGTATATCTACCTCTAATTAGACCATAAGACACAATGAGCTATTAATTGTGTTTATCATTGGGTAGTAGAAATGTGGGTGTTTTTTTTATTTCCTTTTTCTGTATTTTGTACACTAAATATTTTAATTATAAATATTAAAACTTGGTAAATTATAAAAAATGTTAATGTGAGAATCAGCAATCCTATACTCCCAATTCCTGCACAATTAGAGTAACAAGGGAGAGAGCTAGAGATGATTCTGGTGAGGAAAGAAGTGAGCTTGAGAGATAGAGCCCACCTCTTCCAGAGGAGAATAGCTGGGAACCGCATATGTTTTTAGCACTGTGATGGCCTTGAGGGTGTAGCACGAGCATGATTAGGGGCCTTGATAGTGACAAAAATGGTCAAGAAAATGAAGTTTTATGTGAAAAATGAACAGTGGCATGAATGTGAATGCTGGCTGTGACTCGCAGAGCAAGAATCTCCAGAGAGTTTTAGGGAACTAAAGAATTAAGGAAATAAAGGAATAAAGGACTTGTAGTAGTGTGTGCTATGTCTTTAGATCCCCTTTCAATGTTTTTCAAGAGTGTAAACAAGGATGTGAGTTGTTTAAATATTTTGGAGACCTCTCTACATTTTCAATACTGCAATATTGCTCTGAAACTGGGACACGTGTGGCATATTGAATTATGTACCACAGGGTGGGAAAAACAAAACAAAATGTGTTTTAATCAGAATCGTTCCTATGGGTGTGAACCCAGGTACATAGCACCTCTTAAAGATTTTATTTTCAATTAAGGTTTAATTTAAATGAATGAGGTTGGACCTGAATACTATTAATGGGAGGCTTTCTGAAAACAAAGCTACATGGAGAAGAGAAGTGGGAAGTCAATGGGACCTGGAAGAGGAAGGAGAAGACATTGACATATGCATTGCCATATGTTCTAGTTTGCTAGCTGCCAGAATGCAATGTACCAGAAATGGAATGGCTTTTAAAAAGGGGAATTTAATGAGTTGCTAATTTATAGTTCTAAGGCCAAGAAAATGTCCCAACCAAAACAATTCTATAGAAATGTCCAATCAAAGGCATCCAGGGAAAGATACCTTGGTTCAAGAAGGCCAATGAAGTTCAGGGTTTCTCTCTCAAGTGAGAAGGCACATGGTGAACACAGTCAGGGCTTCTCTCTAGCTGGAAGGGCACATGGCAAACACGGCATCATCTGCTAGCTTTCTCTCCTGGCTTCCTATTTCATGAAGCTCCCCGGGAGGCATTTTCCTTCTTCATTTCCAAAGGTCGCTGGCTGGTGGGCTCTCTGCTTCTCATGGCTATGTCGTTCTGGTCTCTCAGAATCTCCTAACTTTCTCTCTTGTTCTCTTTTATATGATTCCAGTAAACTAATCAAGACCACCCAAATGCGTGGAGACAAATTTCCCCCAATCCAGCTTAACAACCACTCTTGATTGGGTTACATCTCCAGGAAGATGATCTAATTACAGATTCAAACATACAGTAATGAATCTGGATTTTTCTGCCTTTATGAAATGAGATTTAGATTAAAACATGGCTTTTCTAGGGGATATACATCCCTTCAAACCAGCACACAATATGACAGAAAAGTCAAGGACGCAAGGATCACCAGCAGCCAACCCTGGAACACCGCAGCCTTTGGGGAGTAAAGCATCACTAACTGATGCCTTGATTTTGTACTTCTCCTAACCTAGAACACTTTAGCCAATTTCAATTAAGCCAATCTATATGTAGTGTTTGTCTTAGCAGCCAGGAAACCAACACAACATGGTTATCCAAGTTCTGTAGATATCGTGGTGTTAGGGATGTAGATATATACATACATATCTCTTTATTACATAGTTAGACAATGTGTGGTTAATAAAGACAGTTTGTCATACAGGGAGCTTTTTTCTAAATAAGCAGACAACCAATAATTTCATTTTAATAAACTATAGACACCCTTGAAAGCCACAGCCATTTCCTAATTCCATACAAGACATTCCAAGTACACTTTTGGTCCTTATGAGTCCTCTCCACTCTCTGATAAGAGAATAAGTAGAAGACATCTCATATAGAGGGATTTATAAGAGTACATTTCCAGCTCAAAGAAGGAGCAGCAAATTTTGATAGGAAAATACAAATCATATATTTTCCACCATATAATACAAGATAAAGAAAAAGACATCCATAATGATCTTGTAAAGAAAGTTCATGTTCAAGGGGCACTTTACCATGTAAAAGTCACAATTATATGTTTTAGATAATTTAATGATATATAAAATGTGATTGTCAGGGTTTTCATAAACTATTTGGGAATACATACAATCTAAACAAACACACACTTCAAAAAAGATAAGCATATAGGACAAAATGTTCTTTGTTGCTGAATAGGTGTGGGATTCTAATGATCACCCAAGTTTGTGAAACGCTGATACACATGATGAAGAACTAAGGAAGTATATATATATATATACTGTGCTGGTTTGAAAGGATGTATGCCCCCTAGAAAAACCATGTTTTAATCAAAATCCCATTTCATAAAAGTAAAGTAATCCCTGATCCCTGTTCAATACTATATGTTTGCAACTGTGATTGGATCGTCTCCCTGGATGATATGATTTAGTCAAGAGTGGTTGTTAAACTGGATTAGGTGATGACATATCTCCACCCATTTGGGTGGGTCTTGATTGGTTTACTGGAGTCCAAAGATGGAACATTTTGGAGAAAGAGATTCAGAGAGAGCAGAGAATGCTGCAGCACCATGGAGCAGAGAGTCCACCAGCCAGTGACATTTGGAGATGAAGAAGGAAAACGCCTCCCGGGGAGCTTCATGAACCCGGAAGCCAGGAGAGAAAGCTAGCAGATGATGCCGTGTTCGCCATGTGCCCTTCGAGCTGAGAAAGAAACCCTGACTGTGTTCGCCATGAGCCTTCTCACTTGTGAGAGAGACCCTGAACTTCATCGGCCTTTTTGAACCAAGGTATCTTTCCTTAGATGGATGCCTTAGATTGACATTCCTATAGGCTTGTTTTAATCGGGACAATTTCTCGGCCTTAGAACTGTAAACCAGCAACTTATTAAATTCCCTTTTTTAAAAGCCATTTTGATTCTGGTATATTGCATTCTGGCAGCTAGCAAACTAGCAAACTATATCTATATATACACGACATTTATTTATAGGTACTTGCAGTTTGTTGACTTTTTCGAAAAAATCAAGTTACTATACATTACAAATCAGGTTCTTAAAAATGTCACTTTCCCAAACATGAAACAATTTAAAAACCTTTAAAGGTGTATTGAAAGAAACAGGAATTTTTAAAAACTCATCTGTCAAAAAGAGACATCATTAGGTAAAAATAATAAAAACCCCATGCTGCATAGGTAATAGATAGTTCTAGTTATCTGGTAAGAAGACATTTAAAACAGAGGAGGGCTGTGCTCAAACATACGTATTAGAAAGAGTAATTGCAGCGATTTGAAGGATTGCTTGAAATGAAATTTGGGTAATTCTGTCTGCCCGACCTGTATTTTATGTGCATTTTTTTAAAGCACTTTAGCATTCTTTACCATGAATTAAGCATAGTTGTTAGAATAAAAACTTTATGATTTTAATATTCCTTTACCAAATTGGGTGAGTCTTTTACTCTTTCTAGGCCTTTCCAACTACATCTATAAAATAAAATGGCTAATCTCAGTAACCACTAAAATACCTTTAGGCTTCAAATTCTCTGAAATAACAAAAGTAAATGGTTATGTGACCTACTGAAGGTTTATTTTCATAAAACACTGCCTCCTGGTTTACAATAAAAAAATAATTGCCATTTCTACTTAAACATATACAAAAAATATATTTAGAAATCTGCATTTTTCAGATATATAATAATATAAAAATTGTATTTAACAAATAGATGTGGAAGCAAAGGTAACAATTTTAGATACGACCCTTCAGTATAAGGATGTGCAACACCTTAGCTGCCATAAAAGTTAATGAATATGTCTGGTTACTTTGAGGTTCAACCCCCAAAGGAAATTCTCAATTTTGCCAAAAAGCAAAAGTTATGCATGATAATGAGCATCTCTTAGGGAGGTAAAACAATGATAGTGGTATAAGATGCATGGCTTAATTATGTGTGGACTAATGATAAGCTTTGTATCCTGTATACTTTCCTAATTGGACAACAGTGCAATCCTGTGTACTACAAATAGTCTAGGGCACTCGTTAAGGCAGAGGGTAAAACAAAAGGACTTATCTTAGTTATAACCCAAATGCTGTGAAGCTAGAAATGAGAAATGGCATGTCTAATATGAATAGCTTTACATGTTTTTTTTTCACAAAGGTTTCTCTTATCTGGAAAATGTACTGGACATGAGGTGAGTTTAATTAGTTTAATATATCATTCTTAATTGCAAACAAAAGGAAGTAAAACTAAGGGAAAGAAGGAAACAAATGTCCTTCTTAGTTTAATCATAAAGACACAGCAGAAATCCCTGACTTTTTTCCAGAACACTAGGAATCTATCTACATATGATTTTGTTGGTAAAGGGGTTACCCAAGTTTTCTTTCAAATATGCTTTCCTATTCATCTTATTTGTTGTCATCAAATCTTTTGAGAGCAGCATCTTTCCCAGCCCCTTCAAAAAAGTGATTAAGAGGGACAATTTGTTCATTTATTTTATGATCAAGTGTGAAGAATGGGTACTGGAGAACTGGAATTGTAATTTTTCACTATTTATACATACTAGGAAATTATCAGGCTTTTCTGGAAATATCCAAAGAAAGGAACAGAAAGGGAAAAGAAAATAAAAGTAAGAGGAGGGAAAGAGAAGAAATAGGAAGGGTGGGGGAGAGATGGAAAAGGAAGGGAAAGAAAGGGAAGGAAAGGTAAGCAATGAAGGCTCACTCATGGGAACCAATAACTGTTGGATATAGGCACATAACATAAAAGGGAAAAATGGTTAATATTTCAAGGATTTGAGACAATTATACAGAGCAAGAGAAATCTTAGAGGAATAGCAACAGGTAATGCTCAACTGTGACCCACCAAAAGATTCTGTCTAGTGAATATATACCTGTTAACATCCACTGCCTGCCTCCTAAGAGAATTTAGCCCTTCCTTATTGATATATTTTTTCCAATTATTCAATATAGATAAGTCTGAATCAAGTACCATGCAAGTTTGCTACCCATTTTTGGTAAATCCAACTCCATACACGCAAATTATATACCAAACCTTAATTCTGAGCCGCATGGTACAGCTGAGTGTCCCTAGATCCATGCTTGCCCTGACTTTGGCTTCCATTTGCTAATTCTCATTACTTTTAAGTTTATTACCTGAATTTTATCAAGACATTGCAGTAAATTCTCTAAACATGGAAAAAACATTGCTTCACAAAGTCTTACTGCTCATGAATACAAACTAGACCAATTTCTTGGTGTTATCCTTCAAATACCTGAAAATTATTTAGGACTCAAAAATTACTTGATACTGTCAAACTCATATATAGAGAATGGCATCATCTCACTTTATACATGGATTTCATAATGGCTATCAATTCCTTCTTCTAGAAATAGTTTTACAACAAAAGCCACAATGCCTTACCCTATAATCTATCGTTGGTAAATTACATGAAATTTAAACACTGTCACATTGCTTCAGAATTCTTTATACATTCCTAACACAAATTATGGTATCTAGGCTGAACACCACATTAGTTACATTCTTGCTGTGAAATAATTTCCTTCTCTTACTTAAATACACTACTGACTTTCTCTCTCTCTTGCCCTCCTCCATAATTAGTCTCTTCTAGATATATTCCATTCTGGGATCAGACCCTCAGAAGAGCTTTATCAAAGCAATTGATTTGCTTTGATCATAGGACTGGGAACATACTTCCACCCAGGATGGGTTGCTAGAAAATCATAAATTTGTGAGCGTCTTCTAACCAAGTATATGGATCCTTTTGTCTGTTTTGTTTCTGAACTAACCTTTCCTGAGACCCTATCATTTCCCCATGTTATTATTTTATAACTTTATGAACTCCTAAATCTCTACTGCAAAAAGGGCTAATGAATCACCTAGGACTACATTTAGCTGCAGATAACAAAAGTCTGACCATATTTCCTTAACCAATTTAGGGTGTATTTTTTCATATAAAAGAAGTCCAGAGGTAGAGAATATAGGGCTAGAATTGAGGCTCTATGGCTTCATCAGGGTCCCAGGCTCTGTCTACCTCTGTGTGTGGCTTCTGTCCTCATACATGCAAGATGGCTGTGACACCTCTAGGAGTCAAGGAGAAGGGGAATGACAAAAAGCACATAGTGGCTGAATCTGTCTATTTTGAAAAAGCTAGTTTCATCCATAATGCATGTGTTTTCATCTTATATGTTCGCATTGACCTGCACTTGGGACATGAAATGCAAGACAGTCTGAGAATGTGAGTATTTTTTTTTCTGAATAATTTGTAACTCTGAAAAAAAATTGAATATTTGGTTGTAGAAGATGGAGAGATAGATAGTGGATAGGCAAGCAACAGTGTCTGTTGTTATGCCATACAAACAAATATGCATTTATACACAGACACACACACACATACCCATGCTTAATTGTTGAATTTCTTTTTTATCTTCTTTTTTCTCCTCATGAATAGCCTCATATCAGCATCCAAAAAAGTACAGCTTCCTTCAAGTAAAACCTAAAACCTTTTCTAAATTTTTGCATAGACATGATTTGCACTTTTTAGAGAATAAACAAAACAGAACAAAATATGCTTCATTTCAATCAAACCAGCTCTTATTGCATGTAAAACACTGCTAGTGATGATTGGGAATGATGAGATTAATCAGAAACCATTCACATTTGTTAAGGGCTCATAATCTACAGATGAGATCAGATGAGAAGTATTTGTTTCATTTATGATCCTTATAGAATTCCGACTTCTAAAACAGTGATTTCTTTATCAGTTTTATTAACTATTTTAAGGGATATAAAATAAGAAAAACTTTCAAATGCATATAGGCAGTTATAAGTCCTCAGATAAATTAAAATACTTTCTCTAAACATGATAAAAATATTTTTTTTCTTGGAAAATCATGAGGGCTTGATGCACAGATAATTATACATTTTTTCCACTTACTCTCACATCTTTTCGCATATACCTTCTCTCTTCTCTAAGTAAATGAAGTTGTGTAAACATGCAATTCCTACATACAAATCAGAGAGCATCATTTGGAGAAAGTTTGTGGAAAGCCCAAAGGCACTGACTGGGATGGTAACTTAATTAGCCTTTCTAGAAACTGTGGCATATATTACAGTGTGCTAATCTGAGACCATCTCTAAAATAGATCTGTTTTTCCTTTATTGGATTATATCAAGATTTATCTTGATAGTTTTCTATTTTAATTATTTTTATAAGTGTCTCAAAGTCATTTTTTAATGAGGCAAGACAGAAAGAGAAACAGCAAGAACGAGAATGGAAGGAAGAAAGAGATGGAGAAGGAAGGAGAGGAGGTTCTGTAAAGGCGAACTTCTCCACAGCCACGTGCAAGGAATTCATGATGAGTTATTTATATCTCTTAAGTAGGGGGACTCTCACTTCTGATACCAAGTAATAATTAAATTTTTGACCCAACATTGTTGTACTTTTAAGAATGACTTCTGAATTTCCTGATTGGAGATTTCCTGATTGGCCGGGGTTCAGATAAAGTCCTCAAAACCCTCAAGCATAGTTCCCACATGTCCTAAAACCTACTTAGCCCTGATTGCCACCTGATTATAAAGTCACTAGAAACACATATATGCCCAGCCACAGAGAGGAAAAAATAGAAATAAAAAATAATCGACATAATCATTGTAGATTCATATGCAGCTGGTAAAACCACCAATAAACCTTTCAGAATTTTACATCCTAATTCTTGCCTATTGGGTAAGTTCTCTACATCTACCTCACTTCCTATTTTAGGGTATTGTCTCTGATGACTTGGATATATGTACTCCAGAAAAGCGTGCTCTTAATCTTAATCCACGTGTTTGGGTGTGAGCACATTATAAACAAGACTTTTAGATGAGGTTGCTTCAATCAAGGTTTGGCCCAAATGTGCCTTAATCCAATATGGCTGAGGTAATTATAAGCAAAGGAAATTGAATATAAAGATGAAGCTGTGATGAGCAGCCAGAAGCTGGAAGTCAGTGGAACCTGGAGGAGAAACGAGAAGACATTGCCATGTGCTTTGCCATGTGGCAAAAAGCCAAACTCCAAGGAATGCTAACATCCTCCTTTGGAATGCCAGAGTCTTCAGGGAGAAAGCATTGCCTTCCTGACATTTCAATTTTAGACTGTTTCCAGCCATGAAACCCTGAGCCAATAAATTCCCACTGTGGAAGTCCACCTATCGCATGGCATTTGTTTAGTCAGAAACTAAAACTGAATCTTTGATTTCAAACTGTGTATTAATTCCTGTTATGAGTTGAATAGTGCCCCCCAAAAAGATATGCTAAATTCCTGATCCCAAGTACTTCAGAATGTGACCTATTTGAAACAGGATTGTTACAGATGGAATTAGGCAAGTGAAAATGAGGTCATACTGGAGCAGACTGGGCCCTCACTCCAACACCAGCTTCCTTATGAGAAGTGGGAATTAGAAGACAGACGGAGGTAGGAGGGAAAACAACATGGACGACAAAGGCAGAGAACGCCATGGATTGCTGACAAAGGAAAAGAAGCCAGGAGAGGCATGGAAAAGGTTTTTCCCCACCAACTTTAAAGGAAGTTTAGTCTTGCTAAAAACCTTATTTGGAGCCTCTGGCATCCACAATTGTGAGACATGAAACCCCAGTGTGTGGTCTTTTTCACAGTAGACCTAGAAAACTAAGACAGCACCTTAAACCTTATCATTAATGATGAGATTAGTACAAATGAAAACTACATTAAGAACATTTAACTTATTTCATTAGAAGATGAACTATCAAGATATACATTAAAAAATAACTGAGACAGGGTGTCATTATCAGCATGGCAGCACAAGCTGTTCCATGGAAAAGTCTCCTTTCAGAGTCAACTAAGAAAAGGGCAAATTCCAGTTGCTTAGAACTCTGGAGGACAATAGAGATGGGAAAAGGAGTCTAAAAATATTGCTGAATCAAAGAAAAATACTCTCCAGAATCAAGTAGGAGAACTTTTCCTGGACCCACAAGTTTGGACACCTCTGCCTCACTTAGTCCCATGTAGCTTGGGAGGTGGCAGAGAGGCAGCATGGCTCAGCCATGGATGCAACCTATAGAGCAATCCACAGAAGTGAGTTAAAACCCCAGGCATAGCCAGGCACATGGACACAAGTCTGCATCGACTCAGGGCAGAACATAAGCAGCTGGGAAGTGCTGCTGCTGCAACAAAAAAGAGACCACTGCAGAACCACTTGAAAGAAATGTGCACACTCAATCCAGTTTCTGTGGCAGGACCACTTAAATGCAAGATGGATTTTTCTGGATTGACTCACCTGTCTGGAATACCACAACTGTGTCCATGGGCAGGATACCTTAATGGGGAAGAAACTCAAGGCAGAAAAATATCACAGAAAATAAAAAAGGGAGGTAGTACTGGACAGCTGTAAGACAGCATGGTTCCCTAACTAAAAAGTGTAAGGAAAGGAGGCACTTAGTGAGAGAGAAAATTTAAATAAATCATAGGCGCTGGGGGGAAAATTCTGCACCAAAACAAGCAGATAAGATCAAAATTCCCAGAAAAGGAACAGTAGGGTGGAAGATTTTTTTTCTAGAAGTAAAGCAACTACACAAAAAGTGCAATCTTTAAAAGTGGACCATGTAACCAGGGCAAGAACCAGATGAAGCCGAGCTGAGAAAATCTGAATAGTTACGCTCAGACTACTCTAAAGTTCCAGAATAAGTTGGATCAAGTACCAAAAGAGGAGCCTTAAGATGAAGCCAATCAGCAATAAAACCCTAGATAAAAGAGAGGAAACTGACATTCAGAGGTGACTAACCAAATTATCAGATGTCCAGAGATCAGCAAAAAATCTGAACCTGTACTAAGAAACAGAAAGCTATGGCAGTCAAGATATGACAAATTAAAACTTCAGAGAAAAGGTAGAATTTGGAGAATTTAATCAAAGAAGTTCAAACAAATCTACTAAATCCATTTAAAGAGACAAAGGGAAAGATGGATATAGAGGTAAAGGATAGTAAGACAATGTGTGAGTATAAAGAAGAATGTGAAAGTTCGAAAAGAAACACAAGAAAAAGTATGGGAATGAACGCCACCAAATGGAAAATCAAAATACACCAGAGATATACAATAGCAGATTCGACCAGGCAGAAGAATTCATGAACTAAAAGAAAGGACTAAAATCAAAACAAAGTCAGAAGAACCGGTAGACAAAATAATAGAAAAAAATGAGCAATGAGGGATTTGAGTAACAGCATGAAGTAGGCAAACATCTGCATCACAGGAATCACAGAAAGAGAAGAGAAGGGAAACAGAGCAGAAAGCTGATAAATTCAACAAAGTGGTGGGGCACATGCTGAACACAGAAAAATCAGTAGTATTTCTATACTCCAGTAATGGAGCAACCTGAGGAAGAAATAAAGAAAAGTATTCCTTTTACAACAGAAACTAAATGAATCAAATATCTAGGAATAAATTTAACCAAGGATGTACAGAACTTGTATACTGCAAACTACAAAATATTGCTGAAAGAAATTAAAGAAGATCTAAATAAATGGAAGGACTTTCTGTGTTCATGGACTGGAAGACTAAATATTGGTAAGATGTCAAGTCTACCTAAAATTATTTACAGATTCAATGTAATTCCAATCAAATTCCAACAGCCAGGCAGTGCGACAGTGGCTCAGTGGCAGAATTCTCGGCTGCCATGCAGGAGACCTGGGTTCTATTCCCAGTGCCTGCCCAGGCAATAATAATAATAATAATAAATTCCAACAGCCTACTTTGCAGAAGTGGAAGAATATATTATCAAAAATTTTTGGAAGGATGAGAAGCTCCAAATAGCCAAAATCATCTTGAAAAAGACGAACAAGTTTGGAAGACTCAGGCTTTCTGACCTCAAAGCCTTTAAAAGCCACAGTGGTCAAAATAGAGTGGTACTGGCTCAAGGATAGGTATTTAGATAATTGGGATAGAATTGAATATTCAGAAATAGACCCTCACATCTATGGCCAATTGATTTTTGACAAGGCTGTTAAGTCCACTTAACTGGGAAAGAACAATATCTTCAACAAAGTGCATGGAAATCTGGTTATACAGATGCAAAAGAGAGAAAATGGACCACTATCTCATACCACTTAAAAAATTAACTAAAATGAAGCAAAGACTTAACTATTAGAATTGGGAATATAACACTCCCAAAAGAAAATATAGGGAAGCATCTTCAGGTCTTGTGTCAGACAATGTTTTCTTAGATTCTCTATACCCAAAGCACAAGCAACAACCACAAAAAGATAAAACAGACCCCTTCAAAATGAAAACTTTTGTGCATTAAAATACTTTATCACAGAAAGTGAAAAAACAACCTACTCAATGAGAGAAAATATTTGAAAACTACATATCAAGTATGGGCTTAGTATTCATAATATATAAAGAAATCCTACAGCTCAATAATAAAAAGAACCAAAAAAAAAAAAAATGGGTGAAATAATTAAATAGGCATGTCTCCAAAGAGGATATACAAATGGAAAGAAAAGCACATGAAAAGATGATCAAAATCATAGCTATTAGGAAAATTAAAATCAAAACCACAATGAAATAGTATTTATACCCACTAGAATGGCTACTATTAAAAAAAAAAAGAAAAATTACAAGTATAGAGAAATAGGAGCACTCATTCATTGCCGGTGGGAATGTAAAATAGTGCAGCCATTTGGAAAACAGTGTGCCAGTCCCTCAGATTATGTAGTAAGTACAGCATTACCACATGATCCAACAACCCCTGTATACACAAAAGAATTGAAAACAGGGAGTGAAACAGATGTTTGTACCGTTGTTCACAGTGGAGTATTCCGTTTCCAAAATGGAAGCAACCCAAGTGTCCATCAACTGACAGATGGACAAATAAAAGGTGATATATACATACAATAGAATATTACTTAACATTAAAAAAGAATAAAGTTCTGGTTCTTACAACAACATGGATGAATCTTGAAGACATTATGTTGAAAGAAATAAGCCATGGAGTAAAGAACAAATATTGTATGATCTCATTGATATGCTAGAATAAGAAAACTCATGGAGTTAGAATCTAGAATGTAGGTTATCAGGGGCTCAGTTGTAGGTACAGGAAGCTCAATTTGCACAAAATTTCTATTTTGGTTGATTGTAAAGCTTTGGAAATGGATAGAGGTGATGGTAGCACAACACTGTGCATGCAATTAACAGTGCTGAAATATATATGTGAATATGGTTAAAAGGGGAAATTTTAGGTCATATGTATGTTACAAGAATAAAAATTAAAAGATAAAATATAGTCCATTGCAAATGATGGCCTATATTTAATAATATGATCATAAAATTGTTCTTACATGAAATTGTAACAAACGTACTGCACTACTTAAAAGTGTTAGTAACAATGTAAACTATTGACCATAGTTAATAGTACAATTAGAACATTAATTTATCAATTATAGAAACAGTACCACACTAAAAAAAATGAACAGCTTCATGAAAATCTTTTTTGGTTTCTCATTAGAACAATCTTTAAGCTCAGGGAATTCCTTGACTTTGTGAGGTTATCAGAAGCAAGTGTTGTATTTTTTATGTGATGGAACAAAATAGATTTTATTCAATAGCCAGTCTGCCACTTATCAAGATGCTATGAATCATATAAAAAAAATATTTACCTTATTGCTGGTTATGTGATAGTAAATTTCTCCTTCTCAGAACTTGTGGGAATGAATTTTTAAAATTGTTTTCTTTTGACCCATTCTATAAGTTTGTGGTTGTTGTTTTAGAATAAAATGATTTCACTGGTACAAAAATAACTAAGAAAACAATTGCAAAATTAATCAATTATAATACTCAAATGATGGATATGAGTGACAATTATTTATGAGTGCAAATATATACATTATTGAAAATTATATTCTTTTGACTCCAAATTTCTTTCTGAAAATACAGTACAAAATAGTTAATAGGAACACAAATTTAACATTTTCATTTCCTTGTCTTTAGCTGGCTACACTCAATTTTATTTCTTTTAAAATACGATGATGATGGAATGAAAGCAAGATCCTCTGTTACTTGGTTGTTTTAATTCACTATTTTGACACCCATCATCACTTTGTTTCTAACTTCATGAGTGACTAGACTCTTATAGCTGTAGTATTAGCAATAACATTCAATTAACATTCATACTGTGGTCTAAAATTATACTCCACTAACACCTATCTCATCTTCTGCTCTCTTGTTAAATGATTGCAAATGTAACAGCTAACCTCTTTTTCTTTACACTTGATAATATCCCTAAATTGAAATAAAATCTCTATCTATAAAAAATGTGTGGAATATATTTTAGAGAATCATAGTATGAAAGGCAAATTAATATGTGAGCTAACAAGCATTTACTGATCATAAACATTGGTATGGAATTGTATGAAGTATATCAATGGAAGACGTAAAAACCATAAAATAAAATTCCCTGTCCTCCATAAACCCACGAACTATTAAGATAGACATGACAAACACATACTGAAATATTTAGGAATGGAAAAGTAAGAAAACATGATTTGTATAATTATTGCATATGTGTTTTCTTGTTGAAATTTTGCAATTTTACATGTTACCTTTAGATCTATCCAACTTGAATTAATGTTTGTCAAAAGTGGAAGTATGTGTTTGTTTTTTGTTTTTTCATTTGGGTGTACAACCATTTTAGTACTCTTTAAAAAAAAAACTTCTTTGAATTCAAAAGTCCTTCCTTGCCTCTTGCAGTATCTGGTGTTTCTTGGCTTGTGGTATCATCCATGCCATCCCTGCCTTCATATTCTTCTCTCTGTGTTTTCATATGGCAAACCCTTGGCATGTGCTGTGATCAGATTCATGTGTCAGCTTGGCCAGATGGCAATGCCCGGTTGCCTGGTTGGAAAAGGGCTGGCCTATCTGTTGCTATGAGGACATTTCATGGACTTAAATCATGATCATGTTGGCTGCATCCACAGCTGATTGCATTTGTGATCAGCTAAGGGGAGTGTCTTCTGCAATGAATGATGCTTAATCTAATCACTGGAGGGGTGTTAAGGAGGATTCAGAAAGGAGAGCCACTCTTCCTGCTTCAGCCAGCCATCCTCTCCTGTGGAGTTCATCCAGACCCTTCATCGGAGTTGCCAGCTTCATAGCCTGCCCTACAGACCTTGGGCCCTTACATTCCCATAGTTATGTGAGATACTTTTTATAAATTTTATATCTACAGATATCTTCTGCTGATTCTTTTTTCTAGAGAACCCTAGCTAATATAGCATGTCTGTTTGTAATCTCCATCTTCATCTTTCTAGTAAGGCTACTGTGATTGCATCTTGGGCTCACTCTGATAAACTTCTTCTCTCAAGATTCTTAACTTAGTCACATCATTTTCCATATAAGTTAATAGTAACAGATTCTGGGTGAACATGTATTTTGGGAGGCCTCCATCTAATATACTTCACTAATTTTTTTGTGTGGATTTTGCTTACTTTGTTTATATTAGTGAAGAATGATGGTTTTTTAATTGGGGTTACTTATAATAACTTTGCCCAGATTTGGGATTGGGTTATTGCTAGCTTCATAATTTGTGTTGAGAGGCATCAGTTCCTCTTGCATTTGCTGGTAGAGATTTGGTAAAATTGGTATTATTTCTTCTTGAAGTGTTTTATCATTGAAGTGAAATTGGACTAGATTGTTGAGTTTTGGGATATATTGTGTTTTGTAGTATTTCCCCATGATATTTTTTAACATTTAATGAATCACAGTGATGAAAGAAAGGGGACTCTTTCATTCCCGGGATCGTTAAATTGTATTTTCTCTATCTTTTTCTTGGTCAGTCTGGTAAGGAGTTTATTAGTTTTATAAATATTTTCAAAAAACCAGTTTTTGGTTGGATTGATTTTCTCTGGTATTTTTCTGCTTTGAATTTCATTTGTTTCTACTCCTCTCACTCAATTTCTTCTGCTTGTTTTGCTTTCCTTATTCTTCTTTTGCATGCTTCTTTCTTTCTTAATGTTAAAGCATAGATCTTTGATTTCCTTTCTTTTTTCTTTTCTAATATAGGGATTTTCATTTTCCTGTATGCAGTATTTCAAATATTGAAATACTTAAAATTTTGATACTTTTAAAAAAATTTCTCTTGAGATTTTCTTTTTGGTCTATGATTTGTTTAGAAGCATATTGCATGATACCTAGGTGAGGAAATTTCCAAACTAAATGTGAAAAATATGGCCTGGCTTCTCCTTGCAGCTTATAGTGAAATGTGAGAGGAAAGGGATAAGCCAAGAACTAAATTCTTGAATACAAGGAACCAGAAACTGATAGTTTGGAAAATTCTAAGCTTTTGGAAAATAAATTCTCAGAACATAGTGTCCCATGTGAGGATTTGATCAAAAATGGAATAAGTCAGCTATTTCAGGACATTCCTGGGTTGAAAATGGAATTATCCTGAAAGGATCTGTGGAAAGTCCTATTGTCTGACATCTGGGACCCTTGTGTGCTGCATGCTAAACTGACAAGATTGTTGTGGAATCTGTGTAAACAGAACTACTCCAGTCTGGACTAAAAGGGACAGATTGAAGTAAAAATGACCTCAAAGGCAGAAACATGGAAACTGAGGTCTGGAGCAAAGAAACCTTGGACCAGGAGAACAGACCAACCCATGCACATGGAACGGGTGAGTGTGTCCTGGAGTTTGCAGAGGGAGGTCCTTCTGTCCCATTGTTCAGGAAAAGAGTTATCATACTAGGGCTCTCAGATTCCTGGGGAATGGGTTGCCCCATTGTTCGGGAAGAATGCTGCCACCTCAGGCCATAGAGAGGGTGGAGAACATTCCATGGGGATTGGGGAGAGCCTGGCCACCACCCCACTGTACAAAGGGAGCTGAGAGAGTGGCTAGAGATGGCATAGAGTCAATATGTTCCCCTGATGCTTGAAGAGGTTTCAGCCAAGAATGTGGTGATCTCCCCAATGCTTGGAGATGTTGGGGCCCTTACCCCAGTGTTTGGAGAAGGTAGGGCTGGTGAGTAAGGCCTTGGAGAGGGTAGGACTGTCAGTCTCTCAAGCCCTGGGGATAAAACATCTTTATATAGATCACTCTTAGACTAGAAATGTAATGGAGTTTGCCCTGCAGTTTTTGGAACTGTTTTGGAACTTTAACCCTTGCTTTCCTTCCAATTTCTCCCTATGGAAATGGTAACATTTGTCCAATGACTATCCCCTCTTTGTATATTGGAAGAAGATAGCTCGTTTTAAGTTTCACAGATCCACAGCAGAAGAGAACTTTGCCTTAGGACAAACTATGCCTATAAGTGATGTTGATAAGACTATACTTATTATCATTGCTTAAATGATTTAACCTTTTGTGATATTGTGTTGGAGTGAACGCATTTTGCATATGGAAAGACATGTCCTTTGGGGGTGAAGAGGGTGGAGTATGCTGCTTTGCAGCTGTTATGACCTTATAAAAGGTCATATTCTCTTCATTCACCCCTGTGGGGCAAGACGTGTTGTTAGGTGACACCAGCTGATTGGGTTGTTTCCGTGGAGATGTGAAACAGCCCACTCCAGATGGGTCTTGATCCCCTTGCTGGAGTCCTCTATGAAAAGATAAAAAAGATAAGTGAAAGTTGAGAGCAGAGAGAAGCTGAGAGAGAAACATGCAGAAACATTTGGAGACAGCCGTTGAAATCAACAAGAGAGAAGGACCAGCAGACGTCACCATGTGCCTTTCCATGTGACAGAGGAACCCTGCCTGTCAACAGCCTTTCCTTAGAGAAAGTATCTACCGCTAGATACCCTAATTCAGACATTTTCATGGTCTTAGAACTGTACATTTGTAACCTAATAAATCCCCATGGAAAAAGCCAACCCATTTCTGATATATTGCATTCTGGCAGCTTTAGCAAACTGAAATACTCTGAAATAGCATTTGTTCTGAAGTCTCCTTTTCTGATTTTAATATAGTTTAACTAGCTTATTTTTTATTAGTTGTGTCTTTTATAACTTCATATTATTTTGTGAATAATAGTTTTAAATTATCATATTCAATATTAATTTTCTTCTGTTACATTTTATTTTTTCCCTCAGAGTCTATAAATATCATGTATATAGGATTCTCTTTGCCTATTTCCTATAGTTATGTCTTCTTCAATCCATTTTCTCCTGTTTATTATTGTTTTGGCATTAAAAATTTTGAATGTCTTCGCTTTTTTAATTTAAACTTTTTTTGATGTGTAAGTTACTTTTAAAATGCATCCATTTTAAATGCTGTGTTAAGTGTTGATAAATATATATCTTCATGCAATCAAAGCCATAAACAAGAGATAAAATATTTCTATCACCTAAAATGTTCCCTCATGTCAGTTAACAGTCAATAACTTAACTTCTACCCCTGTCCCCAGATAACCAATGACCTGCTTTCTGCCACTGTAAATTAGATTTGCTTGCTGTGGAATTTTGCATAAATGAAATCATCTCTCCTATTTTCTTTTGTTTCTGGCCCTTTTTGCTAAGCATAATAGATCCAGATTTATCTATATTGTTGCATACATCTGTAATTCATCTTTACATTAATTTAATGGGCTCAGTTGTGGCCCCCCAAAACAGATATTCAGGTCCTAGACTCTGGGCTCATGACTATAATCCTATTTGGAATTGAGGTCAATGCAAATGGAATTAGTTAAGTTAAAATGAGGTAATACTGGAGTTAGGGTGGGCCCCTGGTCCAATAAGACTATTGCCCCTAAAAGAATAGGAAATTTGGTCACAGACACAGACAGACACTAGGGAAAATAAGCATGTGATGTCTGAGGCAGAGATTAAAGGGCTGCAAGTCAAGGGCTAAAGGATTCTTGGCCATTTCCAGAAGCCAAGAAAAAGACATGGGTTATATTCTTCCCTACAGACTCCAGAGAGTGTGGTCTTTCTCACACCTTGAATTAGGGTCCTAGCCTCCAGAATTATAAACCAGTAAATTTCTGTTGTTGGAAGCTACCCAGTTTGTAGTACTAGGTTACAGCAGTCCTAGGAAACTAACATAGCCTAGTAGTATTTAATGACATTAGTATTCTACAATTTCTTTATATATTCAGTTTTTGATGAACATTTGGATTGTTTCTAGTTTTGGGCTTTTGATAATATACAGGCTATGATTTGTATTTGCATTATATAGGCTTTCATTTCTCTTGGTTAAATGATTAGAAGAGAATGATGACACAACGCAAGTGTATAATTCATAAGAAATTGCCAATATGATTTCTGAACAATTTGTACCATCTTACATTCCCTTCAACAATATATGGAAGTCCCATTTGCTCCATACCTATCGCCAAGACATGATTTTATGTTTTTAATATGAGCTATTCTGATGGTTGTGTTGAAATAACCCATTGTTTTAATTTGCATTTTCCTGGTATTTAGCATATATTCATATGCTTGTTTAACATTTGTAAATCCTCTTTCCTGAAAGATCTGTTCTATTTTGGGTGTCATTTGTCTTCTAATTATTGAATTGTATACATTCTTTGTATTTTTTTGATACCATTTTTTTCAGCAATACTTAGTGCAAATATTTTCCTCAGTCTGTGGCTTCTTCAAATTTTTAAAGAAGTCTTTTAAAGAGCACGTGTTATTTATTTTGATGATACCTAATTAATCTAAATTTCTTTTAGTATTCATGTTTCTTGGTCTTATATAAGAATAAGCCTATGTTTACATCAGGCTAAAAATATTTTTTCTATGTTTTCTTTAGATATTTTATAATTTTGACTTATGTCTAAATTTATGATCAATTTTGGGTTATTTTTATGTTGTGAAGAAATGGCTTAGGTTTATTTTTATCTGAATGGCTATCTAGTTAAAGTATCTATTGAAAAATAACTTTTTCCTCAATTAAATCACCTTATTATGCCACATATCAATTGACACCACTACAGCCCAACTCAGTTCCACTCCTAAGTGGGACTATAGTGTAGAGATAGTTCATTTTCAGTTTGCATTCAATTACCAAACCAATTTGTCCATGAGCTAAATTTGACTTTTTTTTCCTCATCTGTCAGCTGGCATACAAAATCACAAGTGTGAACTGATGGAGAGATTCAGAATGATTTGGTGGACATTACAAGAGTTCTTATGGGCCAATGGACGATTGTGGGTTTCTGCTATTACAAAGCATATCCAGTGAATTATACATGTAAGGCTACCCGGAAAATGACCATCAGGCGGGTTCATAGACCCAGTGTACTCATTGAGAGCTAGATCAGAGTCAGGACTCCATTTATTTTCTGATCCCCACTTACCCTATTCTAATAGAGGTTCATGATTGTGCTTCAAATTCCAGTTATTAATGTCAACTTGGATACTGTGTACATCAGTTCTTGATTCTATTGTATGGTTACCTGAATAAATGATCATAGGTCCCTTTGCAGAAGGTCTAAGGGAATTATTACTGTTCGCCTTTGTTGTGGTATATATGGCCCTTTTATGTGACTGCCTTTTCTTCAGGAAGTCATTTCTTAGAGAACCACCTCTAGTAGGGAAACTAGGAAAGGTATTGTAGATTTCTACTGAGGTGACTTTCCTTGGCTTCCTGATTATCCAAATTTGTTGGCTTCCAATTTATCTTGCCCTTAAGAATACAAAGTCTATTAATAATCTCCATAAGTTTCTATAGATCTGCAACTCCACCATCCAATTCTTATCACCCATTACAGTATTTGTGACCACCTTACTTCTGTGCTTACGTACTATAACCTGGCTTTTATTAGTTCTAGATTCTATTACCCCCATTACTATCAGAGAGCCAGTGTTTAACAGCATCTGTTAGTCATTCTGACCTACAGAGGTCAATATCCCCTGAGCATATCAACAATGCAGTTTCCCTGCTCACTGGTGCATTCTTTATCATTTTGTTAAATGAACTGTCCTTTGGGTCCTCCCAGAGACTAAAGTCAGCTAAAGAGTTTTCCAGCCTTCACAGTATATCCACTCAAGCCTGCCCATTTCTCTGAACCTTTTGATATCTTCATTTACTATCTCTAACATCAATATTCACATCTTTACTTCATTTAATTTGGGACATTCCTTTTTCCAGCTTCCAAAGACCATCTTACTAGCATGCTATCACCATCTTCTAAGGTCCTTTGAAACTAAGGTATTAAATCCTATATCATGGGAGAGTGCTCTCATTTTGTTAATTTCTTCCTTATTCAACTTTATGCTTCATCTTTCTTGATCCAGAACCTTCAGATTCAGTCCCACCCATACTCTCCTGACTGTTGACAATCTTAGGTGTTAGTACCTTTAGTGACATTACCATATATTCCATTTTCTTCCTTGCAGACCTAGCATTCCCATACCAAGGTTATATCATAATTTGATCCAAGTTGTTTGTTTTGTGCTTATGAGAGAGGTGCAATCTTACAAAGCAGAGGCTACTGCATTATCTTCAAGCAATGGAGGGTACTGTCATTTAACAGAGAGTATTAGGCCAATTCTATAGGTTCAGAAAGTTCAGAGATGGCTGGGATTTTCAAGATTCTTGAGTTCATCTTTCCAGATATCTCCATCCAAAGAACTCAGGTCCTATCAGGGGCCTAGCCTTGGCTACCATAGCATATCTCATCCAGCTGAGAATTCAAATATCTTTGGATTCCACCAATTTTCTTTTAAATATGGGCCTTCTCCTCAGATTTTTCTGCCTTCGTGTTGCAATAAATGAAAAACTGTTTACATATTGCTAATAAGACCCTCTGTTTTCAAACACTTCAAATTGGTGAGTAGCTACAGTTAGCCTTTCTCCAATTCACTGATAACACCAAATGATTGCCAGTGATTCCACAGTCTTTATTATTCTACTTTCCCAAACTTTTCAAAAATGTGATACATTGCCTCCACCAGTACATTCCTTTCCACTAGTGTTCCATCCTGGTACACCACTGATGAAAGCTTAAACAAAAATACCACTATAGCATGTCAAAGACTAGTAGTACTCAACCTTCTGTAGCAATGTATCCCTCATTCCCCGTCAACCTGCTGATGACCCAGATCTTGTTTCCTGTTTCCGTGTTTTCTTCCTAAGACGATTTCTGCTATCAACTCACTTTGATTTGGTTCCTGAGAAAACAGTCTCTGTGACAGAGGTATGCATGCAGAAGGTTTGTTAAAATCTGTTTGGAAGTGAAGAGTTCAAGACTTTGCAGAAGGAGAAACTAAATTGAGATGGAGATGCAACAAGAGACTTAACCAATCTCAGGAGGAGCTAAAGAATTAGATTGTGCTTCAGAATTCTCTGGCTTTGCAACAAGATATGAAGTCTTGGCATTTCTTTCTTCATTGACCACTTATTTTGGCTGCCACTACCCCCCACCCCATCGCCCACCAGGGACAACTCCCTTTAGCCAAATGAAATTCCCAAAGAGGGACTCGGGTGCAAGCCATTCTCAGCCAACACTCTTACTAGCTAGGAAAACTAATGCCCTGATCCTAAAGGACATCTGAGCAGTAAACCACAGTATCCATCATAAAGATTTTTATCCCACCCTGGTGGAGAGCCTTCAAAGGAGATTGATTTTATAGTAGCCAAATCTATTTGTTCTAGTTTGCTAGCTTCTGGAATGCAATATACCAGAAACAGAATGACTTTTAAAAAGAAGAATTTAATGAGTTGCTAGTTTACAGTTCTAAGGCCGAGAAAATGTCTCAATTAAAGAAAATCTGAGAAATGTCCAATCTAAGGCATCCAGGGAAAGATACCTTGGTTCAAGAAGGCTGATGAAGTTCAGGGTTTCTCTCTCAAGTGAGAAGGCACATGGCAAACACAGTGAGAGTTTGTCTCTCAACTAGAAAGGCACATGGTGAACATGGTCAAGGTTGCTCTCTCATCTGGAGGGGCACATGGCGAACACAGCATCATCTGCTAGCTTCTTCTCCTGGCTTCCTGCTTCATGAAGCTCCCTGGGAGACATTTTCCTTCTTCATCTCCAAAGGTCACTGGCTGGTGGACTCTGCTTCTCGTGGTTATGTTGTTCTGCTCTGCTATCTCTGAATCTCTTTCATTCTCCAAAATGTTTCCTCTTTTATAGGACTCCAGAAACTTATCAAGACCCACCGAAACGGGTGGAAACATGTCATCACTTAATCCAGCTTAACAACCACTCTTGACTAAATCACATCATCCAGGGAAATGATCTGATTACAGTTTCAAACATACAGTATTGAATAGGGATTATTCTGTCTTCACGAAATGGGATTTTGATTAAAACATGACTTTTCTAGGGGACATACAGCCTTTCAAACCAGTACATTATTCTAAACTCTCTTGCTTACCTTAGTTCCAAATCCCATATTAGACTATTATGTTGTATCCTCTGGACAGAGTCCACTAGCTGTTTATCTCCAGGACCCACTGTTCTCCTCAAAGAATTCCCATCTTATCTGGTCCAAATACTGCATTACCTGGAATAAAGACTATACTCTCCAACTCGCAGGGTGGTAGATGCAGTCATGTGATCATATTCATGAAAATTAGATGTAAGCAAAAGTGTTATTAGGAAGTTTTCAGGAAATTCTCTTCTTTTCTTCCATCTTCCTGGATATTATGACTGGAATTTTTATCATAGATCATGCACATGATGGCTGTACTCTAGGGATAGAGAATAAAAGCTAAAAGAAATTTGGGTCTCAAAAACTTTGTGGTTGTTGTATCAGTTACATCCATATATTTATGAGAGAAAGAAATAAGCAATGATGCTACTTAAGCCAATATATTTTGAGTCTTTGTTATACTTATTTAATTCTATTCTTATCCATCCTTGTTACTAACAGAAGTATTCAGGAATTATTTAAGTAGAGGGAATATATCTCTAAGAAATATAGCATACTATGGAATGCCTAGGCAGAGTTGGGAGAATGGATCCTAGGAGACAATTGATTATAGAAATAAGAAGTAGAACATTTCAAAAGGGGAGCATATATTTATATTCTAGAGGTTTGAAAAAGGCTATGTTCCTATTTCAGAAAGAAGATGGAATGACCATGTAAAAGAAAGGTTTGGAACTCAGGATTGCCTATAAATATTTTCTGCTTAAATAGCTTATCCTTTCTTTTTCCCTCTGGTAACCATCAATATTTTCTTATTTTACTGTGTAATTCCTTTTTGATAGCCCAGGTAATCCTGCTTTTGTTTTTGCTGGGGGCTAAAGATTAGAGGAAGCTATCTCCCTACTGATGCCATTTTGCTGAGTAACAAATGGCAATTAGAAATGGTAATTGTGAAGTTTAAGATAGCAGTCAGAAACTAAATAAGCTGAAGTCGAATAATTTTAGAGTAACATGGAGAGCAGCTGCAATATGGAGGACTTAGTGACTCAATCAGGCTGTACATCTCAATAATCTAGGGGGAATTTTAAAACTACTGATGCTTGGGGCCCAGGCAAACTAACCAAGTCAGAATCTCTAAGGGGTAGAGACAAGGCATAGATTTTTTGAAGATATTTCCAAGCTGATTTAATATGCAAAAAAGGTTGAGAACAATTACCTTAAAGAAAGGTGACTGTCAAAGGGGCATCAGGTGGGCAGGTGCTTGAACATCATATCCTAAGCAAAGCAATCACATCTTTTGAAACTATACACTTTGAAAAACTATTTGAAATGGCTTTGAAAAGGCTGTTTTGCTAGCATATTTAATATAAACATTTTCATCATTTTTCATACCCCTATATTTTTCCATCTAAAGGATAAAAAATCAAAATAGAATACATTAAAATAACCTAGAACAAGTAAAGAATTAAAGCTGTGATTCACTTGGAATTCTTTGTGCACTTCATTTCAGACCCTAACCTGAACCAACAGAGTCTGCTTCAGGACATTTTGTGAGAGAGCATCTCATTTCAAACACAAAAGGCCCATTCATTCAATTTGAAATGTGTTATGTTTTTATTCTCAATGTCATTTTTGCTTTGGCTTGTCTCATTTTCAGTGTCTGGGGTTGAGGACAAAGTCTCTCATTGTTTTCTTCCATCAGCTCACATTAAGACAATTACAGCACAGCTGGGCAAATATGCTGGCATGCAAGTGTCTTTCCGTTTCAAAGCTCCCATTGTGAGGAAGCAGCTCAGAGAGTCAAGAGAAAAATTAATTACAATTGAAGAGA
Source organism: Tamandua tetradactyla (assembly GCF_023851605.1). Lineage (NCBI taxonomy): Eukaryota > Metazoa > Chordata > Mammalia > Pilosa > Myrmecophagidae > Tamandua > Tamandua tetradactyla. The sequence goes on from NC_135331.1 coordinate 73,947,683, forward strand.
GCAATCTACATTATGTCCAAACACTATTTTCAAACCTTGAGAAAAATAAGATATTGATAGTTAATTATTTATAATTGTTGGTTTATTTTGAACTTTTTCTTACAATTGTACTCTGGTCCTTGTAGGTCCATCATTCTAGCCTTCATCCCTTCAGTTCTAGGCTTAAACTTGGTCTTAGGAGAATTAAATGTCAACAAAATCACTGCAGAGATATTCTGAGTGTGTGTGTGTGTGCGTGTATTTAGTCACACTGATTTGTCCTGGGCCTTCTGTGTGGTACTACAGATGATAGTTTTAGGTGAGGAGTCTGGGGATGTCTTTGCCAATACATTGAAGAGATATCAGTCACAGAATCAAGAAAGAACCTTGCAGCAGAGAGTGATTTAAGTTCCTGGAATTTGCAATGTGGAGTGCAGAACTGACCCTTTCAGCTGGGTAGTGAAATGAAATCCATACTAAAGCACAGGGTCACATAGGTATTGACAACGCATGCTAATTCCAAGCTGACTTCCAAATTCCTGGCAAGGATTTCTGAGTGATGGTATCCAAGACACTGACTGGCTAGGAGAGGTTATGACTCCATTACCAGCTGCAGAGTGCAAGCTGGAGTTCCAATAGATAAGTGGAAGGAACTATAAAGGCAAGCAAAAGGGTAAGAGTACTGCAACTGATTCACTAAGCATTGTTCTTTCGATAGAGTTCTTTTTGACATACTTCAAAATTGGGTTGTTTCTCACAATAAAAATCCCGAAGAATGAAAATTCCCAAAACTAAAGTGAAAGCTAGAATAGGGAATTTGGGGAGTTTTTGAAACAAGACCTGATTTGGAGAGGAAGATCTGGGAATGTTAGGCACATCTAATATGCTACTTCAATTCTGATTTCAACTTGTATGCCAGTGTTTTGCAGAGCCAGTTGTGCAAAAATATAGCTGGCTTTTCAACATCTTACTCTACAACTATGTATAATATTTGGAGGTCATCTGGATAACAATTTGATTTAAGATCATGTCCTGCTAGCTTACCTTAAAATAGTGCTAACAAGTAATTACAGATTAGAATAACAAATATTAAAAATGTGGAAAAACATATACTCCCAATGAGAATACGGTAACAAGGAAAAGTAAAAAGACATACGAAAATTTAAAATATAATTTTACATCAATCAATTTGAAAAAAATTAACAGGGATGGCCTTTGAAAGTAAAAACATATAAATTAATTAATTAAGAATATAATCGGGCAATAATTTCTCAGTCTTTTTTACTGGTACTTATTTTATCATTGATTTTCAAATATCAAATGTTCTCAGGACTCCACCCTTGGACCTTTTCTCTTTTTTCTACATTCATTCCTCAAGTGAGCTCTTCAAGTCACTATATTATCCATAAGTTGGTGTCCAAATTCATATCTTCAGTTCCAGACCCTTCCCCTGAAATCCAAATTATATTTCCACTGCTTATTCAACATCTCTACTTGGATGTCTAATAACCTTTTAAACGTAACATCCAAAACTGAGTTTTAAATATTTTTCCTTGAATCTGCTTATTCTATGATCTTCCCCATCTCATTTAATAACAACTCCATCTGTCTATTTTCTCAAACCAAAGATAGAGTCATTGTTGACTCTCCTCCATCTATCGACTCATTCATCAGCAATCCTATCAGCCCTACCTCCAAATTATGCCTGAAATTCAACCATATCTTCTAACTCTATTCTTATTGCTGGCCTAAACTACCTTTCTTTTTTAAAAAATAAAATAAAACAGTTTTTCAGTAGTTTCTCTGCCTCCACCCTTTTCTACCTACAATAGGATATTACAGAGCAGCCAGTATTATCCTGTTAAACCAAGTGAAATCATTTCACTCCTCTGTTTCAAAGTCTCCAAAGCTAACACATTTTCTCAGAATAAAATCCAAGATCATCGCCATGACCTATAAAGTTTTAAATGAACTGGCCCCCGTTACTTTTTGACCTCATCTCCTTCTACTACATTCAAGTTCCCCTGCTTAGAAGGATCCTCCCAAGATGTTCTCCTGCTTCATTCACTGTTTCTCCCTCAGGAGGGTTTTATTTAAATGTCATCTTGTCAGACAGGTTGTTCCTTGTACTTCTACCTAAAAGTACAACCCCATGACCCCTCATCTCACTATTCCTTCCTTTATTTATTTCTCTTTAGCATCAATCATTACATAATGCAGCAAATATTTGACAGTTGATCTTATTTATTGTCTGTCTCTTCCACAAGAGTATCGGCACCCTGAAAAAGGACTTTTGCATATCTTATTCTCATCCACATCTCATCCATCTGGGGGCCTAGACAGTGCTAGGTCATCAATAAATATATTTTGAAATCACCTTGTAATTCCATGTCTCAGCCAAACTCACTAGGTACACACAGTATTAGAGACAAATTCTGTCAAGTAAACTTACCCATAAGGAACATTGAATTCAGCACAGTTAATGGATTGTTAGCATAATCTTCATACCAAAATCTGCTCAAAGCTGAAAGTAAAAGGACAAACCAAACTACTTTATGAATATCAATGCAATAATCCTGTGATAGGCAGAAAAATGCCCGTTCACGAAAGATGCCCACTTCCTAGTCCCCAGAATCTCTGAATATGCTACCTCGAATGGCAAAAGGTACTTTGCAGATATGGTTAATTTTAAGGATCTTGAGACGGGGAGAATATTCTCAACTATCTGGTTGAGTCCATTCTAATCACGAGTCTTGAAAAGCAGAGAACCTTTCCTGACTGTGGCAGAGAAGTGTAATGTTGCTGGCTTCAAAGATAGAGGAAGAGGGAGATGGACCAAGGAGTGTGAGAAGCCTTTAAAAGGTAGAAAGACAGAGAAATGGATCCTTTCCTAGAGCCTCCAGAAAAGAACACAGTCTCACTGACACCTTGATTTTAGTCCGTTGAAATCTATGTTGTACTTCTGACCTACAGAATAGTAAGATACTAAATTCATATTTCTAAACCATTAAATTGTAGTCATTCCTGACAGCATCAGTAGAGCCAATTTTTAAATGCAAAATAAGGAAATTAAACTCAACTTTGTAAGATATGTATCCATTAATATATTTCAAAGCATCACAATAAGATGCTTATCAATTAACATACTTAAAGGTATCCTTGGTAATCCAAATATGGAATCAGGATTGAAAACCACTAAAAAAAAAGAAAAACAGAAGGAAAGAATGTCAATGTATTTGAAGCTTAGTGAGTGCTCTCTTAATGGAAGAGAATATCATAACAAGAAATCAGAAAAATGGGAAAAGGACAAATCATATTGAAACCATGGTAAGGAAATGGCTCTTCTCAGCATGGAGGGAAAGGTTCCATCAACAGGGGGCTGGTTAAATAAACCATTGTATAAACAAACAATGGAAAACTACATAACTATAAAAAAGTTATGACATGCTGTATGAAATGATATAAAGAGAACTTGTGATATATTGATATGAGAATAAACAAGGCAGTATAAGAGTCTAAATAAGGGTGTAAATAATATGTTATTTTCTGTGTAAGAATACAGGGGAAATATTGTATTTACTTGTGTCTCTGTAAAGAAACACAGCAAAGATTTTCAAGAAAAGAAAGTGATTTCCTGTAGTGGGAGGAGAAATGTGATGAATGGGGCAAGAGAGAATCCAGATTGCTCAATGTTTAGTTTGTTATATGGTCTTAAATTTGACATTTAGAAATTTTTATGCTGTAAAAACAAATATAAATGTTAAATTTGGGTACCCGCCCATGTTAAAAACAATGCTAATTTCTTTAAATAAAGAGATGTTTGAAAAGAAAGTAGAAAATCTATAAATTAAAAAAATTACAAGTGATATAAATTATAAAAATTTTAATAAAAAGAGAAAGACAGCATGCTCCTAAATGTCATATATGATTCATTTTAGCTTTATCATTTGCTTATTTAATGTGAGTCTTACATACTGGATTTAGTTAACAGAGTGATACTTTTTCTTGCCCTAGTTTATCAAATAAACACATTATATATTTGAAAATTACTCTGATAAATAATTTGAGATGGTGATAGTAGAGGTGTTTAATCACTGAAAATCTCTATATTTACTTCATGGTAACACAACACTTAATTCATATCCAATTCTTATCTTTTTCACAAGTTCGTTATACCAATTAAAATTAGGGAATGTGTGTTCACTGGTAGGTAGCTAAGTTATTTATAGACAATTGATCATAAACCCATGTTTTGAGAGAAAATCAAGAGGAGATATATTATTTGGATGTGTTAATTTTCTGGAAAGTGCTATTTAATGTTTTGTCAAACCTATAGGAAATGGATTCAAAATTGCAAGCTATGCAGTTACCATCACCATGCAGCCTTTTTTTTTCAGTTTCAAAAGTAAAAAGAGACTTGGCTTTGATTCCTGGACCATGTACCCTCCCTCCCCCACAAAAAAGTGAAAAGAAATGACTTATTGGTAAAATAAAGTCATTTTATAGTTTGTTTGTGAATCTTTATTCAATATCTGTGTTATTATTTGAGTGTGCAGTGAATTTTCTGAACAGCTGTTTCCTCAAAGAATAAAATATCATTTTATAAATCTTCTTTATATAACCTTGTCTTTGCATATTTTTGAAAAATAACTGCATGTAACTTCCAATTCTGTGAGATTTGCAAGGATAATTGTTCACTGGTTTCATTTCTTTGCTTTTTCCTGTCCTGCTTTGAACACTTCCCTTTAGGCACTACAATCAGCACTTGAAAATGGATATATTCAATAGTTGTATAAAAGTTGAATTTAATGAAGACTTTGATAGTATCTACAAAAATCAGTTGGTGTCAAATAGGCCAGTCATACCAGTAGTACAAAAAAACCAAAAAGTATGTTAATATTCACATTTGATATTTGTAATTTATTAAATCATTCTCTGATTTATCCACTATCGTTCTTCCATCTCTGTAATATCATCATAGTATACTTTGCTTTTGTTCATTAGTTAAAGCTTATATGTTTCTGAATATGCTTAACCTTTTATATGTCATAAGGCTCTGCAGTAAAAACAAGGGAGAAGACATTTTCCCCCATTATACCCTTATATCTTTCAAAAAGAAATTAATGTTGCTTAAAAATGTATACAATTGATCCATGAGGAAAGTTGAAAGCTTTCTATAAAAGTTAAGCTTTTTATCATGGACATTTATAAACACAGAAGCCTATGAACTGCCAAATATCCTTAACTATTTTGATGAATTGTGAACATTTGGTCATTTTTGTTTTATCAATTTACCCACAGACTTGGTCTACTCTTAGGTTTTGTGAAGCAAATTACAGACAAACTGGTTCAATTCAGTGAACCAGTAAATAAATCATTGATCAAGGAGCCTCAAAAATTTTGTTGGCCCATGGATCACTAGTCCATATATAGATGCATATATTCATATATATGTGTGTAATTTAGCAACACAATTTGAGCCAGAGTATGTTCCTAGTGTTTTTATGTGTACAGATCTTGAGTTATATGTATGTTCCTAGTGCTTTTATATTAACAGATCTTCTCTAGGTATCCTAAAGTTTCATGATGACTTGAAAAATAATATAAATTTAATCCAATTTTTTCTTGTTTTCCATGAATATAAATAAATATCTTCTGTTATAAACCTGTGGAAGAAAAGTTTTTTAGAATATTTATGCACTTGAAGCTTGCTTGGGCACGAAAAGCACTTGAGGGCCTTTGGAACAAAAGCAACATTAAAATACAAAGATGCAAGAAAGAATTTGAGCATAGTAAAATGATCTTAACTGTTGAGCTTTCACAGGCTAACCACGTTTGAAAAGGCAAGAACTTTGTTGGGATGATTTTAAAAGAGCTCAACCAAATTTCCCTAGTGAATGACATGATAGGGAAAGGGACTTTGACTTTAGGCATTGTGCATATCCTTTAGAAAGTGACTCAAAGCTACATCAGCTACTCACAGTTTTCCATCAGCTCATAGTATAATAGGCTTTAGTTTGTTAATACAGGCTTATACCAAGCCACAACTCCTGTTCAATGGAATACAGGCAAAAGTCACATAAAACTTGCAACTAATTCTATTGCTAATCGAAGAACAGGATTGTATGGCATATCCCAAAATAATCATTTCTATCCCCTCAACTGTAGCAATCTGAAGACATGCAATTATTGCAAAAAGTCCATAGCTTTGTAAAGTGATTAAAGTTAGCCTGTAGATTGAACAATATCTCACAATATACTATTGTTTGCCAATGTATCTGCTATTGTAATAAAGCTACAAAAATTGATTTTAATATTGCTGAATTCATTGTGCAGATTTCATTGGATATATCTCAATCAAGAAATACTTAAGTGTTACTATTAGCAAGATAGAGAAGACTGATAAGACAAACAAGAAAACAAATGAAAGGTAGACTTGAAAGTAGCTAATAGAGCAGGGAATTATCAGCTACATAAGATTTAAAATTTTAGAGCATATGTCCATGGCTAATTTTTCTCCTATTAAAACATAATGATGCATGTAAATATACAGTAAATACTCAACATGAAGGCCAAATTTCCAAGTCAAAGTTTGAAGCCTTAAAATCTATGAATATATTGCCTTCTTGGTGAAAGGAAGCTTAACCAAACCTCATACAACCATTCTTACTGCTTTTCGAATTCCAATAGAGTTTTATTTTTCACTTGATGAAAAAAAATATGTTATTTGAATTAAGAAAAAAGGTTTTACAAATATCTTTCCCTATTTCCCTCATTCTTCCTCTATTTTGTTTTTATTTAAAATGTATGGAAGATTTTTCATTTCTTTATCAGAGCAACAGCAAATTCAATATTCTACTTTTTAATTTTCCAAAACTTCTCTCATCTTAATTAAAACCATCTTTTTTTTACTTAACATTTCTTTACTTTTAAATGAAAAAAAAGTGATAGGCCAGTTTGGGGGTCTATTTTCTCACAAAACGTCAGGATTTTATCACTATATATGTTACTGTACACGGAACAGGTGAAATAAAATAAAGCCGTCCTGAGCTGCAGATGTCAGACAATTTGCAAGGATTACTCACCTCCTACTCATTCTCACAAACCAGCCCCATACTGCTTGAGATTCAGATGGTCTACAGATCAATACAAACATCATATATCATGGATGTTCAGCATGTATCTTGGTGATCCAAATGTTTTAATGAGAAGTTAGCAGGGACAATTAGAACAGAAATTCATTTCAACCATCAGCAACAACTATCTTCACAGGCAGAGAAGAAAAGGAAGATTCTATATAATAAGCCAACTTTCTAGCCATCCTGTCTCTTTTATATTTTCTTGCATGCTCTCTAGTATCATAGCTTATATGATTTAGTTAAATTGTCTTTCTTTAATACTAAAACATTAGCTTTTCAGAGTTAGATCTCTAATACACATACAAAAGTAAAAAAAAAACCTCAAATAGATTCAATTGCTGGTGAAAATCCCCAGGTTATTATGCATGGAGGAGTGTGAGAAACAAATCTAGATTAAAGTTCTTTTGTTTCCCTTAATATAGAAATATATTTCCTTCTGTCTCCTGACCCATTTCTAAGTATAGAATTTTAAAAATTATCTGTCTCAATATTATCCTAATCAGCCCACTGAAAACTAATTCTAGTAGACCTCCCAGAGTGCATCTGATTGTCAAGGTGAAGTAAGTATCAGATTCCTTATCTTTAATTAATAATTAAATTATCGCCTTCTGAAGAGGAAGGTTGGGGGAATTGTTACAAACTAGTATATTAATCAGAAATTCAGTAAGCAAGGAAAGCATCTGAATTTTGCAAACAAAGCAAAGCAAAGCAAAGCAAAGCGAAGGCGCGCAACTGTCCTCTTTCGTTAAGCAAACCAGCAAAAAAAAAAGATCAGATTAAAATCAAGCCATCTAGGACAACTGGACATAAACAAGTGAAGAGAATTACAACAATGAAGATGTATGTTCAACCCAGAGCACTAATATTCAGTTATTTTCCCAGTATAGAAGCTTAGAGAAATGGACTTTTGAAAATTTGCACGTTTGGAGCTCACTGCAGCTATTTTAAGAAGCTCTTGTGTTCCCTTCCAGTCATTTTTAAAATTGTTGGGCCAGGACAGCATTATTTCTAAAGCAGAGCTCACATCTCTAAATGTAGTTGTCCCATTAACTGAAAGTTTTCATGCAAAAAGCAAACAAAACAAAACCCAGATGAGCAAAAAAGAGTTCAGAGGCAGCTTATGAGTCATTTTCTTCATTTCATCAAATATTTCTCCAGGTCCTGAAGAGAAAAGGACACCCTGTGTTAATTGCGAGCAGAACTTCAACCTTCACCCTCTTCTCTCTGTCCCTGCTTGGGTCTTTCTTCTCAGCACGGCCGTGTCTTTGCTCCTTTCTTTCCACTCCTTGCCTCTCCAGTTACCTGATTGCAACCCCACTTGATATAAGAAAAATCGAGAAAACGGTAAAAATCCTTCAGGCCTAATCCTGCACAGAAGACACAATTTAACAAGAATAGAGATGAAAGGAAAGCATAAAAAGCAGAAAAAAAGCAAGGCACAACAGAGGAGCAGGTCGGGACTCTGACACAGAATGGAAATTCATGTGAACTTAAAAAAAATAATAAAGACCTCATACTTTAAAAATACATTTTGCTTTGATAAAATTCTGCAAAAAAAGTTCACCTATTTCTTTTATCACATAGCTCTCCAGTGAATCTGATATATTTCTCCAAAAGAGGGATGAAAAATGCACACTTTATTCCATATTAAGTATTAAATTGAGAAATGTAATTCTTCATACACTTCAAAGTGTAATATAACTAAAAATCATTCTTACCAAATGTTACTGGGTAGTGAGGAGCACATTTGTTGTTTAATTGTGTTCTAATATTTGCAAGCAATAGCAGACAATAAAAGAGCATGAAGCAATTTTAAACCAAAATTTTCTCACTTTCACAAGGGCTAAATGTTTGATTTCTGGCATTAAGATGAGTTACTCTAATTAAATAATTTTGAATAATTCTGCTGTGCAAAAGGCATTCCTGACATGGCCTTTCATTGTATCATCTTTTACCTTTCTACCTCTTTCCAATACAATCCTCTACTCTCTTTTAATCAGAGTGATTTATCTGCCTTAATTTGAATAGGATGATTTGATCCTTTCCACTGTTAAGTTACACTTTCATCATCCATCATTCCTTGAGTTACTGTGCCAGCATGCTTTCATTATGTATACACTCTCTTCTTACCAATTGGTTAGGAACCAGCTTAACAGAAATGAGCAGTACAGTATCTCTGCCCAAGGAAGGAATGGTATAATGGAAGTGAATTATGAACAAAAATTGACAATACAAAATAAATGCTAATAAAGTACTTTGAGGTTGCAAAAGGAGAGAAACAACTCTTTCTGGGTTGCAGATTCTAGAAGTAAGAAAAAACTCAGAAAGGAGGAGATATTTGGATAAGTCATAAAGATGAGGAAGACGTAGACGGAGCCTTTAATGAAGATGAGGCATGTGCTAGGTAGGAGTAGAAGACACAGCATAAAACCTCACAGACTTCATCATTTTGTTGAGTTTTCCTTCATGTCACTCCAGAAAACCACATCAAACTTGGAAGCTTGTGGTGTGGCTCAGATATCCACATACTTCAAAATCTATTGTTCAGCTATAATTTTCAAAGAGTGAAAATCATGACTCTCAGGCAACTATGAAATATGCCCATGTTAAAAATTTTATTTAACTCATTAATTAAGGAGGGTTTTAGAAAGATGACAGTAGAGCTGATGCAAGGAGCACCTGAGAAGCTAGGCTAGTTATTGAAAAATAGGATCACTGGATAAGCATTAAAACTGGTTTGTGTTGAACAGGGTCATGAAACACAATTTCTAAGACTATGTGATCCACAGGAAAAAATGATCTATATCTTTACCAGACAAAAATCTATAAGTTAACCTATAACTTCACTACATCTGAGCGTTTAACCGATGGTAAATGGTAAATCAAAGAAAGTGCATTTCTCTAAATAATGTTCGCTAGCCTTTGTCCTTGTACATCAATGAAAGTCTTTTTTTACTTATTTCCCAATTTTCGATAATTTTTCTAATACTGTACATGCAATACTGGTTTATAGACAGTGTTGGAAACTAGGACTTACTTGCTATGCTTCCAAGAGCCAACACATTCCAAATATCTAACTTTGTTACGTGAATATGTAATGTTAAGTTAGGAGTGGCATCCAGGAGAGAGCTGATGCTGGCATAGGATTTATGGAGACATTCAAATAAAGGACTTCAGAACTGTGGCAGTGAAGAGAAAATGAATTTGTAGGTGATCCATAAATAGCCACTTCAGCTCTGCCCATTCGTTTTATATAAGATGACATATTTTTATAGAATTTATAAATCTTATGATACAAATTTTTAGTTGATTCTAATAACGAATTACTTAGAAAAGCAGATCTCCAGGATCTCCTTCTTTGGAGTTATTAAATTATTGAGACAAAGTTCCTTTGATTATTACTTATTTGATTAGATAATATCATGAATTATATATGTAGTTACCACAGCATATCTGTAGATTGTGGGTATATATGATGAGTTTTACAAATTTCTTTCAGGACTTTAAAAATTGCAAAAAGGTCATGTACTTAGTAGATTGAAACATGGGCATTTTAAATTGGACATGGTAAATTATGAAACAATTTCCTCACAGTCCCCAAGGTGACCCTGAATCCTTTCCAAATGTAAGATCAGCAATTTGTTGGCGGCAACATCTTTCTGAAATATTAAATAAGAAGAAATGCCACTTGACAAACCACACATCTCCAAGTCAGAACTTCTTTTTATGGCAAAAGTCAAGGTGAAGGGCAATATAAATTCGAATATGAACTAATAATTAGAATCTTGAAAATAACTTGGTAGGCATCCAGGATGAACTTTGTAATATGTTTAGTTAGAAAACTGGGCAATTTCAAGCTGTATCTTTTTAACTAACGTAAAGTGCAGATATTTGAAAATGATAGGAATAGTTTATACCACAAAATGTAATGATATATTAAAAATAGGAAATAATTTTAATGTAATTATAGATTACATGAACACAAGATTTTAACTGGACATGCATTGATTACATAACATAGTGCTATATGTTAAATTAGACCATCAAAATGCATTGCTTCACACTTTCACACTAGTTTAATCATTGAAATCTTCCAAGAACAGCATTTGAGCAAACTTGAAAGTTTGGATTATCTTCACTTCAGCCTATTTACAATGAAAGTGATATCAGAGAATGCTCAATGAAACCAGTTAGTCTTCTTGGTAGGTGAAGACGAGTTCTCCAATCCCCTTCCTATTCACCCCCATAATGTGGCATGGGTAGATATTTAATTCACTTCCTCTGATGATCTGAGTGATTCTGGTGAATGAAAGAAGGAGCTTGCTCCTACTTCTCACAAGGTATTCTTTTAAGCTTACCAAACTTTCCTTTCAAACTTGAGAGAAGACCATGATATAGTTTGCCTGAGAAGACTGTGGAGTCATCTCTATTCCAGATCTTCAATAAGTTTTGTGCAGAAGGGCCTTCCTGTCACCCTGCAAGAGGGAGCATGGAGGTTAACTGAGGTACGGAAACCTTTGCTTCGGCTTACTGCTCACTCAGGCAGGTCTGAGTGCTGAACCTGGGAAGATGAGAAGGCGGGGGAGGAGTGCTGGCAGGGGATAAGGGGGTATGCATGCACTAGTGAAGTGAAATCGGATGTTGGCCAAGAACACCACAGCATCAGTTTCGGCAAAATCATCAAAAAACTGTTATTTGTACCAAATGTTTAAATATTTTTAAATATATTTGTTTTTTGTAGCAAATGGAAGAAAAGATAGTGGACAAGGCTCTTGCACTGCTGGTACTCAGAACCAGGAGTTGACAAGATGTTTACAGCTGCAGTGAGAATAGGAAAGCAGCAAACACACAAACAATAATCTGCTTCACAACTTCCCTTTTTCCTAAACAGACCATCACTGAGGAAAGCAGAGAGTCTGGGAAGAAGTGGAACTGCAACAAGACAAAGGAAAATGTTCATTGTAGAAAAAGTTCTGAGATTGAGATTATAAACTGGACAATGACTGTGATTTTATTAAAGGAGTTAGACCAAGAAATGCTGGACTGGATTTACTTGAATAAGCCAGAATAACTCAGAGTTAGGCTAATGATTGATGTACAGCAAAGAAGAGTATTCACGGTTATGATACCAAAACAAATATGATTGCATATAGTTTGCTAATATTAGGTACATTTGATTTACAATTTTTAAGGCTAGTAAGGTTAATTACTTCACTTTTCTAGGGTTGTCACAGGCCATATTGCAGATAAACACAAAAGAGAAAACAAAAGCACAGAGGGTTTATAGTGAATTCGGTACTCCTAGTCATTCCTAGACACATTCGCATTGTAAATAATTGACTAAGTTGATTATCATAGAATTAATAGTTGGTATATAAAAGTGTAAAGCCTCTTATATTGCACAGTTGTGGGCTCTATCTTAAAATGAAGCTGGGAGAAAATACAATAATATAAATTATTTTTTGCATGTATTGCTACGGGAAGTTATTGGCAGTTCATTCTGTCGTCATGGTTTATTACTGATGATAGAAAGTATTCATGTCTAACTCCTCTTCTCCATCCTCTTTCCATATTATCATTCTATAGGAACTTTTCATTCAAACCTGCAATGATTCTTATATTCGCCCCTACCCATTTTCAGTAACACTGTATCAAAGTCAAGCTTGTTTCTCTTGCTTGACCGTAGTGGAACCCTACTGATGGCCTTATCTCCAGGCTTCCATAAATAACTAAAACATTTCTATTATTTGTCCCCAGAATAATTTTAGGAAGAACTGCCATTATTTTTCCCCATTACTAAAACAAAAACAACACAAGATTTAATGAGTTTCCATAACCAATTCAATAGCATTCAAGTTCCTAATTTCACAATTCAGACATTTCATTATTTGTCCTCCATGTTACTTTTCATTTTTGGGTGCTAAAATTTCTTCTCTGTTCCTCTGGAATCCATCTAAACTAAAATATAGGAAAAAGTCTCTTACCTAAACTCATCTGATTTAATGGATTAGGTAACATGCCCCTTTATCTCTGTAAATCCTAGTGAGAATGCCTACACCAGTTGAATTGAATACTTACCACAGGTTCATTGTGTTTTTTCCCAAACCTATTTGTGCCATGTTTATTTATTATGGTAAATAAGAAATTAAGAGATGTATTTTATATTCTCTGCTGCTGAGGAAAGCAAGGATGGGAGGAAGCCTTCACATAAGTTTTAACCCAAATTCATAAATATGTGGGCTCCAGAAAAACCTCCCAATGTTCATTTTATTTACTATGGTCCCTGATTGGATGTGTTGTAATATATCTTACAAAAGCAAAGCATACCCTCCCTGGAGAAACCCAACAATGTCTTAGGTCATAAAATATTTCCCCCAATAATTTTCTACGAGACAGAGTAGTTAATAGTCAAAGATTTTAGCACCAAGAAGTCTAATCACCATAATCATAAACATTGCCCCTCCCTCCCCAAAAATAGATAGCAGAAACTGCAAAGAGGTATTATATAAAATATGTGCTTAATACTATTAGGGAAATAATAGCATTAAATCCAGAAATACATAAGAAAAAATAATACAACAGGTACAAATGGGGTTTAACTTGGGAAAGCAAAACTTCCACAACATTTGAAAATCGATCAGTTTACTTCATCATATTAACAGACTTGTAAATATGGGCAGAATATGTGAAACTATGAAATTTTACTAAGCACATTTGAGAACTAACAGTTTCAAATGGGAAATATGCTAATTTAACTTAAAAACTCATTGGGGCAAAACTGCGGAATATAGCTAAGAAGAGATTTAGTGAACACAAATTTCACATATATATATTTGGGGGCAGTGCATGGTCTGGGAATTGAACCCGGGTCTCCCACATAAAAGGCAGGCAAGCATTCTACCACTGAACCACCCATGCACCCTCAAATTTTATATTTATAGTTGCGAAAGTTGTAGGAAAGAGAAGAATAAGGTCAGAACACACATTATTTAGACCCTAGCAAGATAACTTTAAATAAGTATTCACAATGGTAATAGGAACTGTCAATAAGAAGCACAAAATCCAATTAAAAAATGATAGTGGGTTGTTTTAGTTTGCTAAATGCTGTCAGAATGAAACATACCCGAAATGGATCACTTTTTTAAAAGGGAATGTATTAAGTTACAAATTTATAGTTCTGAGGCCATATATATGTTCAAACTAGTGCAACCAGAAAAAGACACTTTGACTTAAGAAAGCCGTTGTCTGTCACATGGGAAGACTCATGGCTGGTGTCTGCTGGTCCTTCTTCCTGGTTCCATTGCTTAGAGCTTCTGATGCCAGTGGCTTTCTCTCTAAGTGTCTGTGAGCCTTCATTTAGCTCCTTTGAGATACAACTTTGGGTTGTGGGTGCTTAACATCTCATGGGAAGTCACATGGTGGCATCTGCTGGGCTCTGCCTCTCCAAATGTGCGTCTAGAAGTTCGCTCTCTCCATTGGCACTGCAAATATTTCCTAACGTCTGCATCTCTGTCAGCTCTGATATTTCTCCAAAATGTTTCCTCTTTTAAAGGACTCCTTTAATTGGTAGAGTCACATCTCCATCTAATCAAAAGACCACACCCACAATTGAGTGGGTCAATCTCTATGGAAACAAATCTAAAAAAAGTTTCCACCCTAAACAGTAGGCCTGGCCCCATAAGATTGGATCAGGATTGAACAAAAATGGCTTTCTTGGGGTACATGAAAGTTTCAAACTAGCACACAGGGACCTTAGTCCATCTATAATGGACTGTTTGGCTGGGGCACGTAACAAACAAAGTTACAGAAAGGGAAAAGAAAGAAGAGCTATCTGCACTTTGTTTTGGCTCAGCTTATTTACTGAATTCACAGAGCCCAATGTCTCTTGTATTGAAGCAAACATGCTAAGGTTTTCTAAATTTTATTCTGGTTCCTTTGGTAATTATGTCTCACGGTTTTGCTCATCATTTAATATTTGGGATGATAGGTCCCTTCTCTTAAGTGAAGGCGTTTTGTACTTTACCTCATGTTGGTTTTGTTAGTAGTGGTTGTCATTTTTTGCTCACTGTCTTTCTGGTCACGCTTTTGATATGAGCAGCTAAGATTATATGGCCTTTTTAAATTATTCAGTACTTATATTTAAGATTATTTTTCTAAAATATTGTGTTTTATCTTACTCCCACACTAGAAAACTGCTTGTGGGGTCCTTCAACAAAAGGATAACTTTCAAACTTTTACATCTGATATTGATAACATAAATGAATCTCTACTTCATATACAAATTTCTCTCCCTCAGCTATCAAACAGGAACCTTTGCTCTAAAAAGTAACACAAAAGGACAGCACAGTAACCATGCTGAAACAGTGCGTCTTGGAGAACAACTCAAGGAGATGGGCAGTCACATGACCTCTCATTGCCTATTGCATTCTGGGGCTATACAGTGATTCAGCAGAGAGGGGGGTCAGATCCTCACACCATAAACTTATAATTTACATGATGAGGGGAAGCACCATGAGGTAATTGGCAGCTGGAGGGAAATCCTCGTATGACAATTCAACACTTTGGCCTCCAAAACTTTTCTGCCAACACATCATCCGAAGCTGTGGTAACAACTCTTTTTTTCTGGAGTGATTAAAATCTGTAATTTAAGCTTTGTGGCCATAGCTACATGACATAGCTTCAGATTGCTTTCTAGTGTTGAACTGATTCCTCAATATTTAATCAAATTGATTGCCTCGCATACTTATTTGTATAATTTCCATGGGGTATTTTCAATTGACAACAGGTTCTTCACTCTCTCTGGAAGGTGAGATTGTAAGGTATCAATACCGGGCAAATTAACTCTTATCCTCACTGCTCATATAAGTTTGCAAAAACTGGATTTATGTGCAGAATGTCTTATCGATTATTCCTGATTCATCTAAATCCTATACAATATAGTCTATCTACCATATTAATCCCTCTGAAACCTTCCATCCTACCCAACTTGATGCCTAAAGTAGTAGTCTCTAATGATAGAAATCATAAGAGTGAGGAAAAGATAATTACAAATTACTTGCTGGAATTTTCATGCATCTTGTGTATGAATTAGCATGTTAAAAATCTAGTCAAGAAAGGAGGCTATAGGAAGTTATCTTTTTTCAAGTGCCTGACAGAAAAAGATTGCAGACTTTCACATTACCATCCTAAGGTAATTTTGTTTGGACCATCTCTCTCTGTATTTAGCTTCTACCACTGTGAGTTGAGCAGTTTTAATATGGTTTTATTTTTGTTTTTGTTTTTGAATAAGCTAAATTATATTATTTGAGGACAGGGGATCTTTACGTCTCCCCAAGAAACCAGCAAATTGCTTGATTCTCAATATATTCTTATTGAAAAACTCAATGAACTTCATAAAACTACATGTGACATGAGAAGATGAGATGCTATAGATTCTTTATGAACAACCCATAATTCTTGTGAATGTTGTTCACCATCAATGAGTATCACAACATGCAGGGTGATTTTCAATCATGTTAACAGCTCTAAGACGTGCTGCTACGATGGAGGAATAAATGAAAATTTCGGTTTTTACTAATCCAAAGCTTACTAAAATGATGTTTATTAATATATATATATCAGATAATTAACTGTTTGACACCAGATAATTTATAAAATCTCTCTGAGTCTCAACTTCATTTCGAGTAATTGTAAAGCTCAAATTCAAGTACTCTGTGAGCTACGAAATTATTATATGGATGTTTCTTGTACTGATATTACTTAAATATGAAGCATATAGTGTTTCCTTATCACTATTCCAGTAACTCTAGGTGATATATATATCACCTACCATTAATATTAGATTTACAAATAATGGAGATAGTACTAAATAAGAGGAAGGGAAAGGAAAGCAATGGAGATGAAATATTGATTACGTGTCGTATAAACACGGTCTTTGCATATTTACTATTTTTAAATGGTTGGTAAAAATGGCATGTATGAAGAGTATATTTATTGTGGCTGAATTAAAAAAAATCAAATAATCCTGTGTATCCCTTATACTGTATACATATCAACTTGGATTTCAATTTGTGAAATAAAAATTCAGTTTTTAAAATACATCCTAACAAATGTAATTTGAGTATATATCTAGAAACAATCACAAAAGTAGCAATTTGAGTTTCACATACGAATCAAATTAAAATGCATTCTTACACAAAATATGTTGATATTTACAAAATCTTGTGAGGTGGAAGGGGCTGAAATTAATATCATCACTGTTTTACAGTATTTAAGAGGCTCAACAAAAATCATACATGCAGTAATGGTGAGGGCCAAAAAATTAAGATTATCTTAATCTAAATTGAATTCTTTTCATAATTTCAGACTGCTCAATCAAGTGAGACAAATGTCATGCTTTTCTCTTTTTACTCTAGAATATGTTGAAAACCTCAGTCATAAGACTTATTAATTCTCATTAATTAATTTTTAATTTGGAAAAAGTTTAAATATTAGTAAAACTGTTAATAAAACCACAAAACTGATTAAATAGAGTGGCATAACTGAATCATCTTAATTTTCATAAAATTTAAAAATTTATATCTTAAGTAAAGCAATTCAGTGATAGCTAAATTGATAATCTTTGTTATAATTTGTCCTGAATGATGGTGTGAAAGAACTGGATCTGTTTTAATCATTTTTCTGTTCAAAAATAATTCTGCACATTAATTCAACATTCTTGAATCTTAAAATTCTTGACATCTTTGGTTAAAATTCTAACATTCCAGAGCCAGATAAACTGACAGTTATCTTCTGTATCTTCTGTTCCTTGTGGGGTAAAAATGAAAACAAAACAAGACAAAGTGGAAAAAAAAAACACACAGAATTAAGAAGCCATGATTTTAGTGTTACTTCATTATGTGTTTTGATGTTAAAGAGTTCCTGGCACAGACTAAATTATCACTTCTGGGTCACTAGTTCAAATGAGAATCAAGCTCTCAGTGCCAAATGGTACAGTACCTGGAGATTTTGGTTCTTCCTGATCCAGTTCATCTACTCTGCAAAACATCACAAATTTAGGAGAATTATACAAGACTAGGAAGAAAAAAGAAACAAGAATTTTCTTGTTTTAAGAAATTTAAACGTAGACACTTGACAACATTGGAAATCAGTTAAAGATTTTTAAAACACCCTCAAACCACAGTGAAGGAAAATTTAGGAAAATAAGAATATTTATCCAAGACTCACCCCCTCAGTCCAGAAAAGTAGCTGTAGGCTGAGATGGAAGAGAGGTTTATTCAGCCCTACACTGCATGGAAAGCATGGGGGCAGTATCATTCTAAACATCTAAGGCCAGGACTTTCAGATACCTTGAGTTTTTAATAGTAAATCCAGATCACAATGAAGTTACCATCAGAAATTTAATCTAAAAGCAAGAGCTCTTCCTGAGGCATCTGCTATGTACCAAACACTGTGTTAAATCCATTTGATAGTCACAATTAAGAGATTAGGTACCCCTTCATGGCTACGGTACACTAAGCTAACACTACTCTTTTCCATATGAGCATCCTGAAATTTAAAGAGTCTTAAAACTTCCCCAAGATGATACATCCAGCAAGTTATGGAGCTTAGTGTCCCACTCAGGTCTGAAGAGCTTCCCAAGTGCATGTTTAGTCTTAGGGCTCAAAAGAAGATAGAAGTTTGTGCTGTCATTGCAAAATTAAAGCCAAAACTCATTCTTGTCTCAGAAAAGTGTCAAGTGCTTTTACTGAGTTCTCCACTTCAGCAGAAATTCTGGAGAGAATACAGTTCTGAAAATTGAGAGAATGAAGAGTAGCTATAGTCTGGGTGATTCTTGCCATACCTCACCTCATGTGCTAAAAATTATAAACCTTGAGTTAGGATTGGCCCAGACATTCAAGTAGCATATTGATTATGCCATTCTTTTTGTTCACTTTAAATGAAAAGCTTCTTAAACCTTGGAGAGTTCAGTGCCCTTGGTTCAAATATATTAGCCCTTAGATTTTATGATCGTAAGTATTCTATCTAGCAGCTCAGTGTCCTGCTTGGATTACATCCTCCTCTTTAGGTTCTACTTCCCCTTTCTGCTCTGAATTTCTATTATCCTATTATATTGCTAAGCCATTCTAAGTGTTACCTACCCCATAATCATGGAGTATTTTGATAGCATTTGGTAGTATTTCCAGTGTATTGCAGAACATTAAATCATATTGCAAATTAGAAGTGAGCTTTTCATTTCTTTGGTTTGATTCTCAATATATGACCTTTTTGAAAACATAATTACATTCAGTTCTCTACCAGATTTTCAGTTGGCTCATTTTCTCCTGCATCTTAAGGTTATTATTCTATGTATTTTTTCAACTCTTCTTTAGGCATGATAAAATTATGAAATGGAATTGCCAGCTCCTAATGCTATCAGTAAAATCTATTAGATAATTTCTTGCAGCCTGAATTGCCCTTCTCTCATTAAAGCAGTCTACTGTCCCAAAGATTCTTTCTAGCTTGGATAATGTTGTTAAAAATACTAGTAATTATACATGGGTTACACATTTTAAAACTGATTGTGCCTATATGTGCCAAACATCGAAACTCTCTACCTAAGGAAATAATCAGTTCAGTTCAGATTCAATTTAACAAACATGTATTAGATGCCAGATAGATGTCAAAATGCTCTTCTAGTTTCTGGGGATCTAAAAAATATTGTACGCAGCACCCATGCTCAGGGAACTTACAATAAATCGGGAAAAACACACAAAAATTAACCCCAAACAACATGATGTGCTTTATAAAGAGGAGTTAATGAATTTGAATTTGAGGGGAGCCTAGGTGGTAGGTGCTTTTATATTTTATTTGCCTTCCAAGGATAAGTGGTTACTATGAAGGTAAAAAATACACATTTTTTCCTGGTGACATTCCCCCTCCCCCCTTTCTAAAACATTCTTTTAAAAAAACTTGTAACATAAATCCTTTCTCTTCTCCTTTGAGATACATGTAAATCTTTTTAAAGGCTAAATAAGCCTTTGCCTGCTTTACAGCTCAGGAGTATCTCTCTTAAGGACTTGGGAGCCATCTCTCTGAAATGTAAACATTGAAATTAGCGACCTTATCTCCCCATTTCCCTGGGAGTTTAGCCTCAGGGTCAGCTCCAAGTTGTAATTATCTACCTGTCTTACAGATATAAAATATTTTATTATTCCTTTAGATAAAGGCAATTAACCAACATAAAGACCAGCCAATTATCAGGCAAATTTAAGGTAAACTATATTTGACAAATGATACCTTTAAGTCCTCCTCCTTGAGGATTAGTTATGGTTTTATCTTGAGAACCTGTTTGAAATGGGTTATATCTGCTTGACTATTGATAAGGTGAGATTTCTTTCTCTCTTTACAGTCTCTTTAGCAGATTGCCTGGGATACCTGACATCCTGGTTAAATGCTTATTCAAATACAAAATGTACTTTCTTTCTCTTTTACCTTTGTGGAAAGGTTCTCTAGGTTGTAAAAAGATGTTATTTTTAATTTTATTTCCTTAACATTACTCACTACAATAAAAAAAAAAAGTGAGGAAGGTCATTCTAGGTAGAGGGAATGTTATGAGTAATGGAATGGAAGCATGATAATGCAAGGAAGTTTCCACAGATGCTTGGGTCAGTTGACTGGCATGAGAAGAAACTGGAAAGATGCTGAGATCAACCATGTAGGACTTGGGATTTCACATTTAAGTAATTGGAAAATTATTCTAAAATTGACTGTAGTGGTTTTATTTGCTGCATAACAAGTTACCACAAATTTAGCAAGCTAAAACAATGTTCATGTATTATCTCACAGTTTTTATGGTTTGATAGTCTGGGCATGGCTTTGTTGTATCTTTTGCTTTGAGTCTGAAATGAAAGCATTGGTCCGGGCTGTGTTCTCATCTGGAGGCTGAATTAAGCAAGCATCTGCTTCCCTGTAAAGGATATTTATGTCAGCATTTAATTCATTGTGGCTGTAGGATATAAGGCAGCTTGCTTCATCAAGGCCCTCAAGAAGAGAGACTAGATTCAGCATGTTAGTAAGATGGCATGTATTATAACATAATATGATCACAGAAGTGACATCCATCACCTTTGCCATTTCTATTTGTTAGAGGCAAGTCACAGGCTGCACCAACACTCAAGGGGAAGGGATTATGCAAGATTGAAAGCACTAGGAGATGGGATTATGAGGGCCAGCTTAACGTTTGCCTGCCACAGGGACAGAATATTTTTACGAGGTGACATGTAATATCAACGTGTAAGAAAGAAACCAGTATTGCAGTGTGAAGAGGGCTTTACAGGTAGAGAGAAATGGAGACACATACATTCATCTCCTTGCTATTTCCTAAACTGCTTAATAGAGATTAGTGTGTGTTATTTTTTTCTTCCAACGAAGAAAAAGAGAGTAAAGCCTCCTGGGATTTACTGAAAACATTTTCCCTCAAGAAAAGGAGGAACAAAGGACAATATTTTGGGGTCACTAAAAACAGCTTTATAGAGCAGGGAGAAAGAAGGTAAGGGGCCCATTGTCCTGATCAATGGGGCAAAATTAGATTATTTTATGTTTCAAGGGTTTAAATTCCCCAGAAGGAAACAGAGACAGATGGTGGTAACAAGTCTTTGAGGAAACAGGTACTGAAAATTTTTAATTACCCCTACTCAGTCCACAGCTTTGGGAGGCTAAACCACCCACTGATTCAGCAAAAAGATGCTATGAGAGTGCATTAGTCCCTGCTAGGGGTAAAGAGGGCAATGGGATAGTCAAAGGAAATGGATTTCACCCCTGCTATCTAAGCACGACCATCTGGGCCAGTTTCTAAGTTATCTGCTTCTCTTCCATCCTTATTTTGTGGTTTGCAAAATACATCCTCTCCTAGAAACAGAATATGACTCACCCCAGCAACAGCTCCTGTAAAGTAGAGGTTTCCACCCAGGTTGCATAGTAGAATTGCCTTGGAAATATATATATATGAATAGCCAGGCTTCACTGGCAGCTGTTAGTTAAATTGGCCAGACATAAGTCCAGGCTTTGAAATTTTTTGAGCTCTTTAGATAATTCAAGTGTACACCTAGGCCTAGGGGAGAGAAAAATTTTTGCCATCAATGGATGGAGTTTTGGTTTACTAAAGCTGCTGAAGTGCAATAAACCAGAAATGGATTATTATATTTCTTGGATTTGTTTTTATAAAGGAGATATATTAAGCTACAAGTTACAAATCCAAGGCCATGAAAATGTACAAATTAGGGCATCAACAAGAGGATACCTTCTCAGAGGAAAGGCAGCTGGTATCTGGAGCACCTCTGTCAGCTGGGAAGGCGCATGGCTGGCATCTGTTGGTCCTTACTCGGTTTGTTGCTTCAGCTTTCCTATTCCAGTGGCTTTCTATCTCTAAACACCTGTGGGTTCTTTATTAGCTTCTATGGGGCACACTCTGGATTTCATTTATTAGCATCTCCTAAGGTTGTTTCCTTCTGTATCCCCAAATGTCTGTTACTTGGTTTCATCTCTGTGCTCTCTGAGTCAGCTCTGAGCTCTCTTTACGTTTTCAGCCTTTTATTCTCATCATAGAGGACTCCTGTAAAAAGGATTAAGACCCACCTTGAATTGGGTGCATCACATCTCCATGGGAACAATTTTATCAAAGGTTTCACCCAACAATGAGGGAGTCACATATCCATTGAAACAACCTAATCAAGAGATCTCACACACTATAGGTCTACACCCACAAGATTAGATTAGAGGGACATGGCTTTTCTGGGGGTACATAACAATTTCAAACCAGCACATCACACCCTTTGAACCCCCCAAAGATATGTTCTTTCCATGTACAAAATACATTCATTTCATCACAGTATCACCAAAGCTTTAAATTATTTCAATAACAGTACAAATACAATACCAAGTCAAAAATTGTGCAAAATCTCATTAAAATCAGCTACAGGCATGTTCTGTTCTAGGGCAAAATTCTCTGGCTGTGGACCTGTGAAACTTAGAACAAGTTATCCGCTGCTAATATACATAATAGGTACAGTTATAAGATAAATATTATCATTGCCATAGGAAGAAATGATAAAGAAAACAGGGGTCACAGACCCAAACAACTCCAAAAACCCTCAGGGCATACTCTAGATTTCAAAGTCTGAGTCTTTTGTAGAATGATGTTTCATCCTCTGGGCTTGAAAGAGCAGCAGTCCCACCCTTTCCAAGTGCTTACATAGAAGCCTGGTCTCTCCAAACACTGGGATAAGGTTACAACATTGAAAAGCATT
The DNA here is from genome assembly GCF_023851605.1 of Tamandua tetradactyla. Lineage (NCBI taxonomy): Eukaryota > Metazoa > Chordata > Mammalia > Pilosa > Myrmecophagidae > Tamandua > Tamandua tetradactyla. Next base: position 73,971,087 of record NC_135331.1, read on the forward strand.
GGGAACCACTTTATTCTTGGCCCCACCTACTTAAAGCATCTGGGTAGCATCTGGACTCTCTACCATTTCTGGGGCACATGCTCCACCACTTCAAAACAGTGAAGGGGGTTGGCCAGGCTCTCCCCAATCCCCCAGGGGAATGTACTCCACTCTCTCTGAGGTCTGAAGCAGAAACACTTTTCCACTAGTCTTCTGCCTCTAGATGCAAATTCACTGTCTCCACATGCATGGGTGGATTCGCTTTCCTGGCTGAAGATTTCTTGGATCCAGACTCTAGCTTCTGTGGTTCTGTCTCTGAAGTAATTTTTCCTTCAATTTGTCCCTTTTCTGTCCCTTTTAGTTCAAGCTGGCAGTGGTTCTGTGTATACAGGTCTCATAAGAAACTCGTCGGTTTTCTGTGCAGTATATAGAGATCAAAACCATCAGACAATAAGACTTGCCACAGATCCTTTCTGGGTAACTCCCTCTCCCATCCTGGCTTGTGCTTAAATGGCTGAACGGTTCCAAGCTTGGTTAAATCCTCATGTGAGGCACTATGCTCTGGGGTCAAATTTTCCAAAAGCTCAGAGTTTTTCAAACCATCAGTTTCTGGTTTCTCTGTACACAAGAATTCAATTTCAACTTATACCTTTCTTATCACATTTTACTATAAGCTGCAAGGAGAAACCAGGCTGAATTTTCCACATTTTTTAATGGAAATCTTTTTGGCTAAGTATCTCAGATCATTGTTTTCAAATACTAGCCTCCATTTAACACCAGGGCTCAATTTTGCCAAATTATCTGCTACTTTAAAACATAGAGAGACTTCTGGGAAGATGGCTGAATAGGACAGCTCAAGATTAGCCCTGCTCCATGGAAAAGTTAGAGAAGGGACAGGAGAGTAACTGAGGTGGTGATTCAGGAATGTGGCTGACATGGGGGAGCCTTCTGCACCACATGGGGCAGCCTGAGTTGCAGAGGCTGAGGAACTGAGAGGCAGAAAGCTGGAGCTTGGCACAGAGGCATGGAGATGTGGAGCCATAGGAATGCATGAATGAGACCTGGGACTAGAAAATAAGCCAGGCCACGTTCCTTGGGAATGTTACCCTCACCAACACATTCACATGACCAGGGACTCACCCCACACCCCAAACACCTAAACCCCATCACCCACTCCCATTCTCCATGCTCCAGGCACCCCCCACCCCACCATCCCACAGTGCACATACCTGCCTCCCACCCCCAACCCAAGTGCAGCCCAACCCACCTCTACTGCACCCCTCCTGAGCACTACATCTTCCTTCCTGTTCCCTGCAGGCTATCACCAGTACATAAAGGCTGCAGACACTAACTTCCATATGTAGGCTACCCCTGCCCCCCTCCCCATAGTGTCACACAGCCTCACTCTTACCTCCCTGAGCTCTGAGTAAACGTTTACAGCACTCCCAGGCCCAAGCATGCACATGGGCACCAAATCACTACATTCAACTCTGGGACCCATACTTTACCGCAGTCCAAGAACCACGCATGTGCATGGCCTTAAGCCTCACTTCCTGACTCTGAGAAAATGCTGACCTGTGCAGCTGGGCTGCAGCTGCCACAAATCCATGAAGATGTGATACCAACTTTCTGACACAGTTCTATGCATGTGCGCAAAAGTTCCCATGCCTTAGAGCAGTGCACACCATGGTTTTGCCCCCCAGACCAGTGAACCCACACAGCTACATCCTCCCTGAGCACTAGGGTTAGGATGTTGCTTCCTATGAAATGGAGCTCAAAGGATATTAAGGAATGATGAGAAAGAAAGAAAGAAAGGAAGGAAGGGAAGGGAAGGGAAGGGAAGGGAAGGGAAGAGAGAGAGAGAGAGAGAGAGAGAGAGAGAGAGAGAGAGAGAGAGAGAGAGAGAGAGAGAGAGAGAGAGAGAAAGAAAGAAAGAAAGAAAGAGAGAGACAGACAGGTTCGGGGGGTCTGAAGCTTAAATTTAACAAACAATAGACAACTTTATTCTTATCCAGATCCTGTTTAAATACTGCAGGGTGACAAAAGGCATGCATGCATTTCTTGAAAGAGCAGAGAGCTTATTTTCAGTGCTCTCTTCCTTTATACTTAACATAACCATTTGGAGTAAACATTGTCTTCCTCCCAGACTGCTCTGCATAACACTCTCCACAGTTTACTGCTGCCATCCTGAGGCCAGCTGCTCCTAACAAATCCTTCAGGTCTTGTTTTAACCCTTGACTCCTACACACAACCATTCTGCAAACACAAGACCTTAGCCTATTGAAAGACATCAACTCCCAAAGTAAGCCAATCAAGATATTTACATGCAACAAAGACAGCAGAAGATCTTTAAGCATATCACAATGCAGACATATATAGCTCTGCCTAATGACCAAATTAAAACACCAGAGGAGACACAGATGTTGGAGCAACTAATCAAAGATGTTCATAAAACTCTACTTAATAAACTAAGTCATATAACAAATGACATAAAGGAGACAAAAAGACAGTAGAAGACATAAAGAGGAATTTGAAAGAATAAGTAGAAAAAAATAACAGATATCACAGAGATTAAAGACTCTGTAGACCAAATAAAAAAACATACTAGAGGCACACAACAGCAGATTTGCAGAGAGAAAAGAAAGAATAAGTGATATAGAGGACAGGATAATTGACTTTGAAGATTTAAAACAAAAAAATGGCAAAAAAGATGGAAAAATTGAATTAGAACCCAGAAAAATGACAGACAAAACAAAGCACACAAATATAAGAATCATTGCTGTCCCAGAAGGAGAAGAGAGGAGTAAAGGGCTAGGAAGAGTGGTTGAGGATATAATGAGGGAAAACTTCCCAACCCTCATAAAGGACATAAATTTACAAGTCAAAGAATCCCAATGAACACCAAAGAGAATGAATCCAAATAGGCCTGCCCCAAGGCACATATTCATCAATCTGCCAAATGTTGAAGAAAAGCAGAAAATCTTGAAAGCAGCAAGAGAAAAACAATCTACTACAAACAGGGGAGCCAAAATAAATCTGAGTTCAGACTACTCAACTGGCACCCTGGAGGCAAGAAGGCAGTGGTATGATATGTTCAAGATCCTGAAAGAGAAAGACTTCCAGCAAAGAAATCTGTACTCACCCAAATTGTCCTTCAAAATTGAGATAGAGATGAAAGTTTTCACAGACAAAGAAGTCCTGAAAGAATTTGCCAACAAGAGACCAGCCCTAGAAGAAATACTAAAAGGAGATCTGCTGGCTGAAAAAACAAACAAAAAAAAATTAGAGAGGGAGGTCTGGAGGAGGGCACAGAAGTGAAGACTATCATTAAGAGTAATTTAAACAATACAAAGAGAAACAGGGAATATATATATATATATATATATATATATATATATATATATATATATATGATAAATAAAATAAAAAAGATAAGATGGTGGAATCAAGAAGCACCTTTTCAGTAAAAACTTTCAATGTTAAAGGACTAAACTTACCAATTAAAAGATAGAGATTGACAGAATGGATTAAGAAACATAATCCAGCTATATGCTGCTTATAAAAGATCATCTTAGACAAAAGAATACAAATAGATTGAAAGTGAAAGGATGGAAAAAGGTTTTCCATGCAGCTGGTAACCAAAAGAAAGTAGGAGCAGCTATACAATCATACAAAATAGATTTTAAATGTAAAGACATTATAAGAGACAAAGAAGGACACTACATATTAATTAAAGTTTCAATTCACCAAGAAGATAAAACAATCATAAATGTTTATGCTCCCAATCAAGGAGTTCCAAAGTACATGAGACAGACATTGGCAAAACTGAAGGGAGTGATAGATGTTTCAACAATAATAGTCGGAGACTTCAAAAACATCACTCTCCTCTATAGATAGAATAACCAAACAGAAGATCAACAAGGAAATAGGAAAGTTAAAAAACTTGATAAATGAATTAGACCTAACAAATGATATCTTGATCATTGTACCCTAAAGCACAAGGATATGCATTCTTCTGTAGTGCTCATGGAACATTCTCCAGGATAGAGCATATGCTGAGGCACAAAACAGGTCTCTATAAATTTAAAAACATTGAAATTATTCCAAGCACTTTCTCTGATCACAATGGGATGAAGCTGGATCTCAATAACCACCAAAGAAATTTTCACAAATATATGATGATTAAGTAACACACTCTTAAACAACCACTGGGCCAAAGAAGAAATTGCTAGAGAAATCAATAGCTATCTAGAAAATGAAAATGAGAATACAACTTATCAGAACTTATGGGACGCTGCAGAGGCTGTGCTGAGAGGGAAATTTATGGTCTTAAATGCCTATACTATAAAACAAGAGAGCAAAAATCAAGGACTTAACAGCACACCTGGAGGAACATGAGAAAGAACAGCAAACTAACCCCAAAGCAAATAGAAGAGAAATAACAAAGATTAAAACAGAGAAAAATGAATGGGAGAACAAAAGAACAATGGAAAGAATCAATAAAACCAAAAGCTGGTTCTTTGAGAAAATCAATAAAATTGATGGGCCACTAGCAAGACTGACAAAGAAAAAAAGAGAGAGGATGCAAATAAACAAAATCATAAATGAGAAAGGGTGTCTTACCACAGACCTTGAAGAAATAAAAGAAATCATGAGAGGATACTATGAACAACTATATGCCAACAAAATAGACAACTTAGATGAAATGGACAAATTCCTGGATACACACAAACAAGTTACACTGACTCAGGAAGAAATAGAAGATCTCAAAAAACCAGTAACAAGTAAAGAGATTCAATCGGTCATCAAAAATCTTCCTACAAAGAAAAGCTGAGGGCCAGATGGCTTCACAGAGGAATTTTATCAAACATTCCAGAAAGAACTAACACCAATTTTGCTTAAACTTTTCCAAAAAATGAGGAAAAAGGAATTCTATGTAACTTGTTTTATGAAGCTAAGTACATTTTAATACTAAAACCAGGTAACGATGTTATAAGAAAGGAAACCTACAGTCCAGTCTCCCTAATGAACATAGGTGCAAAATTTTCAACAAAATATTAGCAAATCAAATCCAACAACACATTAAAAGAATTATACACCATGAACAAGTAGAGTTTATGTTAAGAATGCAAGGAGGGTTCAACACAAAAAAATCAGTTAATGTAATACAGCATATTAACAAATCAAAAGGGGAAAATCACGTCATCTCAATTGATGCTGAAAAAGCATTCAACAAAATTCAGCATCCTTTTCTGATAAAAGCACTTCAAAAGATAGGAAACAAAGTTAACTACCTCAATATGATAAAGCATCATACTCAATGGAGAGACTAAAAGCCTTCTCCCTAAGATCAGGTACAAGACAATGATGCCCACTGTCACCACTATTAGTCAACATGTGCTAGAAGCTCTAGCTAGAGCAATCAGGCATGAAAAAGAAATAAAAGGCATCCAAATTGGAAAGGAAGAAGTAAAACTCTGATTATTTGCAGATGATATGATATTATGCTTGGAAGATCCTGAGAAATCTATAGCAAAGTTATTTTGAGCTAATAAACAACTTCAGCAAGGTGGTGGAAAATAAAATTAATGTGCAAAATTCGGTAACATTTCTGTAAACAAGCAGTGATCTAGCTGAGGAATCAGTTAAGGAAAAAAATCTGTTCAAAATAGCAACTAAAAGAATCAAGTACTTAGGAATGAACTTAGCTAGGGATGTAAAGGACTTATACACAGAAAACTACATAACATTGCTAAAAGAAATCAAAGGAGATCTAAATAGGTGGAAAGACATTCCTTGCTCATGGATAGGAAGGCTACATGTAGTTAAGATGTCAGTTCTCCCCAAATTGATCTACAGATTCAACACAGTATCAATCAAAATTCCAACAACTTACTTTGAAGATTTGGAAAAGTGAACTACCAAATTCATTTGGAGGGGAAAGAGACCCTGAATAGCTAAAAGCATCATAAAAAAGAAGAAAGAAGTGGGAGGATTAACACTCCCTGACTTTAAAACCTATTATAAAGCCACAGTCATCAAAACAGCCTAGTACTGGCACAAAGACAGAAGCATTGACCAATGGAATAGATTCAAGAGTGCAGAAATAGACTGCCATATCTATGGTCAACTGATTTTTGAGAAAACCCCTTAATCCTCTGAACTGGGACAAAATAATCTTCAATAATTGGGCATAGAAGAACTAGATATCAATAGTGAAGAGAATGAAAGAGAACTCCTATGTTACATCCTACACAAAAATTGACTCAAAGTGGATCAAACACCTAAATGCAAGAACTAGCACCATAAACCTTCTAGAAGAAAATGTAGGGAAACATCTTCAAAATCTAGTAATAGGAGGTAGCTTCTTAAATTTTGCATCGAACTATAAGCAACAAAAGAAAAAACAGATAAATGGTGTTCTAGTTTGCTAGCTGCCGGAATGTAATATACCAGAAACAGAACGGCTTTTAACAAGGGGAATTTAATGAGTTGCAAGTTTACAGTTCTAAGACTGAGAAAATGTTCCAATTAAAACAAGTCTATAGAAATGTCCAATCAAAAGCATCCAGGGAAAGATACCTTGGTTCAAGAAGGCTGATGAAGTTCAGGGTTTCTCTCTAAAGTGAGAAAACGCTTGGCTAACACAGTCAGGGCTTCTCTCTTGGGTGGAAGGGCACATTGCGAACATGGCGTCATCATCTGATAGTTTTCTCTCCTGGCTTCTGGTTTCATGAAGCTCCCTGGGAGGCATTTTCCTTCTTCATCTCCAAAGGTCACTGGCTGGTGGACTCTCTGCTTCATAGTGTTGCTCTCTCTGACTCTCTCTGAATCTCTTTCTCCAAAATGTTTCCTCTTTTATAGGACTCCAGCAAACCAATCAAGACCCACTCAAATGGGTAGAGACATGTCATCCCCTAATTCAGTTTAACAACCATTCTTGACTAAATCACATCAACCAGGGAGATGATCTCATTACAGTTTCAAATATACAGTATTGAATAGGGATTATTCTACCTTTAAGAAATAGGATTTATATCAAAACATGGCTTTTCTTAGGGGTCATACTTCCTTTCAAACCAGCACAAATGGGAACTCCTCAAAATCAAATGCTTCTGCACTTCAAAAGACTTCTTCAAAAAGGTGAAGAGACAACCAATTCAATGGGATAAAATATTTGGAAATCACATATCAGACAAAAGTTTGATTTCCTGTATATACAAAAAAATAATTCTACTCAAAAACAAAAGAACAAACAACTCAATTATAAAATATTAAGCAAACAGGAAACTATAAATGTTGGCAAGGATGTGGAGAAACTGGGACACTTATGCACTGCTGGTGGGAATGTATAATGGTGCAGCCACTATGGAACACTGTTTGGCAGTTCCTTAGGAAATTAAATATAGAGTTGCCCTATGACCCAGCAATAGCACTACTTGGTATATACCCAGAAGATCTTAAAGCAATGACTCAAACGGACATTTTCACACTCATGTTCATAGCAGCATTATTCACAATCACCAAAAGATGGAAACAAACCAAATACCCATCAACAGATGAGTGGATCATCAAAATGTGGTATATACATACAATGGAATATTATGCAGCAGTAAGACAAAATGACGTCCTGAAGCACAACGGAAGATGGGTGAACCTTGAGGACATAATGCTGAGTGAAGTTAGCCAAACACAAAAGGGTAGATACAGTACGATTTCACTTTCATGGCCAGGATAAAGGTATAATTAGAGGCTTATAATACTGAATGTAGGAAACTTAGAGATACATAGAAGCTACAGATGGGTGAACCATTAATTAATGAGGTTGAACTCCAATGTAAGAGAATAGATAGGAGTGAAGTGATTTTCTAGTGGGTCTGTAAGTAATATTACCATATGGGAGATGAACAAGATTGAAAGGGGTTGTATAGACCTACGTGTCCCACTGATTAACACTAGAAATATGAATCAGAGTTTGCAAGACTTACTTCAAAGATACGATTCTTGTATAAAGTGTTTAAGTTCAGGGTACTGGGGGAAAGCTGCTATTGCATGCTATGAGCTATGTTCAAAAGGAAACCATCAGCACTATCACAGCAACAGCAGAGGTAAATAATGGGGGGGAAGGACAAGAGTTAATAGGAGGTTTAGATTTCCTATTTGGTGAGGGTATCTTTTTGGTTTTCTTTCTCTTGGGAACAATGAAATTATCTAAAATAGAGAACATTACTGGATTGTGGACTTTGGGCCCTCTACATGATGCCTGATGAATGCAGTTGGCTGAAGGATGCACTGACGGAGAAGTAGAATGGCAAATGATGGTGTATACTTATGAACGAAGGTTGTGCTGCTACAAAAAGGAACAAAGTCATGAGACATGCAGTGATGTGAATGAACATGTGGGACATTTGGTGAGACAAAATAAGCCTGTAACAAAAGAACAAGAATGGTATGGTCACCTTTAGAAAATGCTTATAAGAAAGCAGGGACCTAGATTGTAAGCTTTTAGAGCAGATACATTAAATCCAGAGTGCTGATTATTATTTCTGGATTTTCAGAGACTGTTTTATGTATATTATATAACCTGATATTTAGAGTTGAAAATGAAGCTGAACAGGTTGGGGTTAAAGTAATTCAGAACATAAGGATAAGGAAGACAGTGTCTATTTTTTAGAACCACCATACTCTTTGAGACCAATGGAAGAAAGGTTTATTTGGTCTGGAACTGAAATTTTCTGTAACACATAATCTAAATCAACCTACCTGTATAGCTCATTTGAATAATCGAAACACAGGGAGAACAGAATAATAAAGAGGTTCTTTAATCCTGTATAAGTTATTGTAATGCCTGGATACATCCTAGAGTATATTAAGCAGATAATCAAGAAGTATTGACAAAGTTCCCTGAGGGATGGGAGAAAAATATGGAACTATTAAACCTCACCATTATGGAATCCCCTGACACTGTGTCAAACTTCAGGGATACTCAAATTAGTAGATCATGCCCTCAATCAGAAGACTTACTCTTGTGAAGCTTATGTAGGTAGCAGAGAAGCTTAGACTACCTATAGGCATGCCTAAGTGTTACTTCTGGAGGACCTCTTTTGTTGTTCAGATGTGTCCTCAGTCTCTCTAAGCCCAACTCTGCAAGTGAAATCATTGCCCTCTCCCCTACATGGGATATGACATCCAGGGGTGAAAGTCTCCCTGGTGACATGGGAGATGACTCCTAGAGATGAATCCAGACCTGGAACCTTGGTATCAACAATTCCATCCTGACCAAAGTGGGAAAAGAATTGTAATTGATAAAGTTATCAGTGGCAGAGAGAGTTTAAATAGAGTTGAGAGGCTACTCTGGAGGTTGCTCTTCAAGCTTCTGGTAGACCTTGCTACCTATCATAATTTGCCAACCCCCAACCAGGACCATTCCAGCCAATCCTAAAAACACTTAGGGTAATATATGAGATTCCACAAAAGATTCCATGCACTAAGGTAACTTTATAGAAGCCTGCAACGTCCAGATGGTTTCCTGTTCCAGATAAGTCCTGAAATCTACTCCAGCCTTTCCAAAACATCAAATAGTTCCATCTCCCTAACCCATATTAGTGACAGACTCTTCCAATATGAAAATTTAGAATTGCCATAGCCCAAACACCCCTAAAGAGAGGGATGGAAAGATCAAAGGTGATGGTGGAATTATAAAATAGAAAATAGAATTTAACAAATTAATATGAATGCTGAATCATTAAATTAATATCTCTTTTAGTCTCCAGTGTTTTAGAGCAGCTAGAGGTAAAAACCTAAAATTGTGAAATTGTAACCCACATCAAATTCTGAAATATGTTCTAAAACTAATTGTGGTGCTATGCTTTGAAATTTATAGCTTTTTTGTGTATATGTTATTTTTCACAAAAAAAAAGAATAAAAGTTGATTGTGATAATAAAAAAAATATTTAAGTCCTCTAGCCTCCTATATTCTGGAGCGGCTAGAAGGAAAAATATGAGAAGATCATATGGTAACCCATGAGAAATTCTGGGATCTATCCTATAACTGCGTGTTGAAGAGTACTTTGAAAACTATTGCCTTTTTATTTCTTTGCTCTGTATATATGTTATACTATCCAATAAAAACATGTTAAAAACAAAAATATGGATGGCCTTTCTTCCTGTTTTCATTGAACCATTCATCGTTTCTGTCCAAGGCTTCATCAGAAGTGCCTTTAGCATCTCTGTTTCTATGAACAGTCTCTCTAAAATAATCTAGGCCTTCTCTAGAAAGCATCTCACAATTCTTCCAGAGTATTCTCCTTACCCATTTAAAAAGCTGTTCTAGCATTTTTGGAATTTGCAAGTCATAGCACTGTATTTCTGGTACCAATCTGTATTAGTCAGGATTCTCTAGGGAAAGAGAATCAAAGGGAAATAGCTGTAAATATGAGATTTTACAATAGTGTTTCATGCAACTGTGGGATGCATGAGTCCAAATTCCTTAGGGCAGGCTGCAAACTGGCAATTCCGATGAAGGTCTTCAGTGCATTCTCCAGGAAAGTCTGGCTGGCTGAAGCAAAAAGAGTGATTCTCTTTTCTGACTTCTCTTTTAAATCCTTCAACTGATTAGATTAAATACCACTCATTGTGAGTGGCATTGTCATTAGCTGACTGAAGATGCAATCAGCCATAGACTCAGTCAACATGCCTATAACTTAATAAACTAGCCATCTGGTTTATTAACCAGCCAAAAAATGTCTTTGCAGTAACAATTAGGCCAGTGCTTACACTACCGATACCTGGGCTCTATCATCAGGCCATGTTAATACATGAACCTAACCATAATAGATAGTAGCAGGCAACTGGGGGTAGTTTAGGTTTGCTAGTGTTACTGTACTAGATAGGTAGGGAAGACTGCTAGGCTTTTGATTTCTGAGGATAGACTGGGATACCAATAAACTTCAAATAGGTTCTGGGAAAAGTAAAATACACTTTCTATTGCTACTTTATGTATGTGCTCATAAATATTTAAAAATTGGCTCTCTGTTTTTTGGTTTTTGTTTTTTAAAGCCCTCATTTAGTAGATATGCTGATTTCCATAGCATAATACATTCTATTCTCGTAATGTTAAGGTGTGAATTGAACATCACTTAATGTGAAACTGGGAGGAGATGTGCAGGAAGTAACATACCATCACACAGTATTTCCACCATCCTGTTCCTATCAACTTAATAACCTCAAGAACATAGATAATAGGAAAATGCAGTAAAAGAAATAAGAAAGAATGAGTTTTGAGTGTTTTCTTTGCTTTAACATTATTTAATTGGAAGCTTATGTGATTTGGTTTTGTTAATAAGGGTTGTTTTTTAACAACTGACTGACAAAATACTTGAATGATAATGAACAATGAATTATGCAATGAGCCCTTTCGCAGCTGTACCAATAGATTTCAACATTCCACTGCATAAGCCGACTGACCTATACAGTTAAATTCTGATTGTATTTAACAATCAGTTCTGCCTGGTCACCAACTAATCAGAATGGATACTGGCCATCATGCTACACTTGGCCCTAGGAAGCTATCAGCCTATAGAGGACGAATTCTAGTCATCACTCACTTTTGTATCTGTTGAGGTTCCTAGTACACTGCCTTGAACATAACAGGTGAACCTTAATAGTCTGGAATGACTAAATGGATGAATGAATAGCTTATGTATTAGAGAGAGTTACTCCATAGTAAATATGGAAAACATAGTGTCTATTATTAAAGACTTATAATTGCACAGCTTTTAACAATCTTCCCTCACTCTCAACTCCTTTTGTAGAAAGATTTCTGTATACAGTGGAGAATTTTCATAGAAACGGCATTTCATCTGTTCCATTCCCTGGGTTATCTTCTTTACCCCAGCTTGAAGTTCTGCACTGAAAGCTCTGCCTCCCCTGCTCCAGAAAACTGAAATCCCTATGGTTCCTAAACATGGCAAGCTACAATTATATCCCATCAGACTTTTATTTCTTCTTAATCCTCACTTTTCTTGATTTTCCCCTTCACCTGATATGCCCTTATTCTCCCCGTCACCTGGGACTGTTTCTTTCAAAACTCAAGAAAACATTTTCTACTCTCCTCTACACCTGCCATGGGATTCATTACATTCTCCTCCATTAATTACATTCCCCCCATACACACATATGATTGCTGCAAAATGAAGCATGGTTTCTGTTAGCCCTTTATTAGGCTTAATTGTTTATATTTTGACATTTTTTTATATACCTTCCCTATCCTTGGGAAGAATATGCGTTCATTGAAGACAACAATGTATTTCATATCATTGCAGAGTAAATTAACTCCTCTACTTATTGTGCTCCTCTTCTGTGTCCCTTCAGACTTTTTACTGATAATTACTCATATGCACATCTCTTTTCCTCGTTTGCTAGAGCTAAGGTTATTTAAAATCAGAACCAGTGTATCATCGTTGCTATCCTTATAATACAAGGTATGGTGAACTTTTGAGCTAGACTGCTCAGTTCAGAATTCAAGCTCCACTATAATTACACGTGTGATTTAAAACTAATTACTTCTTCTGCCTTACTTTCCATAACTAAAAAATGATCGTAAAAACCATACTAGTATTATAGAGTTATTAAGAGGACTAAATGAGTCTATTCATAAAAATATGCTTCGAACAATGCCTGAAACAGTAAGTACACAAAAAATAATTAGCTATTGTCTTAATTTTCCAGGCTGCTTTGACAAATACCATGCAATGGCTTGGCTTAAGCCACAAGAATTTATTGGCTCACTGGATGAAATCCAAAATAAAGATATTGACAAGGCTTGCTTTCTCCCAGGGTTTGTAGCATCTGGTACTGGCTGTTGGCAATCCTTGGTCATATCTCTGCCTACTGCTATAAGTTATGTTGCCTTCTGTCTGACGTCTGTGACTTCTTGGTTGTCTTTATAAATCTCCAGTAATCCAACTTCAGGTCCACCCTCATTCAGATGGTCCACACTTCAACTGAAAATAACGTTTCCAAGAGGTTCTATTTATGGCTTCACACCCATAGGAATGGGGATTAAAATTAAGTGCATGCTATTGTTGGGGTACATAATTTAATATTTAGGTAAGGAAAGCCACAGCTTTCTTCTTCTTAAACACTCAACATATATTTACTGAAAGACTGAAGACTAAAAAGCAATGAAACAGCAACAAGGGTTGACTTTATTAATGCCCTACATGTTACATCACCCTATCCCATTATTTCCCAGCAAAGATAAATTGCAATGTATATTTGCTATTTCAATACTATATAATAACTGAAATTAATGTTCTATTTTCTGCTACACAAAAAAAGTGTTAAGAACATTTTTTGTCCCCTTGTCATTTCTCTCTGAACTTAAATTCAGGGGTTCTTCAATCTTTTTATCCCATTAGCATCCTTAAAAAACAAAGAGTGCTTAAAAATTCAAGCCGAAGGTGTCACCTTTTCTTGTATCACACAACTTGCCTTCTGAGATGAATCTTACCCTGTCGCAAGGTGGAAGTCTTTAGTTTTGATGTAACCTGGGACCAGGAAAGACATGTCCTTTTATTTAAAGAAATAAATTGAAACATGAAAAGTAATAAGAGGCAAAGTATCAGCCTTTAACTCTTGGCCTAAGCAGAATTTTGATTCCTGAGAGCATAAGAAACAGATCATTCAATGAGCACCTATAGGAACAGGTTATGAACATAGCACCTCATTCCAAGAGAGTTAAATATATTGATTTATTTTCCCTCTGAAAATATGCTTAAGGTGGTTGAATAAAGACTACCCAAGCCTTTAGTTTATATTTACCATTACAGAAGTGCAATTAGTTGTATAAATCTCCTTTCTCCACTTTACTATAAATCAGATTATTCCATTCCTTGTTCTGTTGGTTACAATGATTTCTTAAGAAACCATTGATCTTTTCACTGCACAGAGCATTTTTAAATTGGACATCTTTTCTTTTTTTCCCCAACTGAAACCATATAAAATACTGGCACTGAGGTACTGAAGGAGATTATTTTGGGAGAGATACAATTTGCTTTAAATTCACCAGTGGAAAAACAGAAATCACTTTAAAAATTTCGTAAGCTCAAGTGATCAATTTGCAGTTTTATGATTAATCCTCCATAAAATCAAAATCACCATGATAAAAATATGAAATAAAGTAAATATATTGAAGATGAAAATGGAATATCTTTTTACAGTAAAATAATATGCTCCTTATGAATAAAAAATTCAGAAGTATTCTTCCTAATTGCAGCTGTATTGTCCCCTACACTTCCAATTGGTAAAACCAACAAAAGAAGAAACGGCTAAATGTTGAGGTAAATTGGCTAATGTGGGCGATTTTTCAGGCATTCCGCCAGAGCCAAATATTTTCTGATTTTATATGTGAAAATTCTTTATCCATATATGAGACAACCTCAAAATCCTTGAAAACTCTTATAACTTACGAAAAGCATTATTCAAAGTTATGTGATAGCCTTAGGATGCAGATTGAACAAGGGATGATAAATTCTCATATAATTAAATGAAAATACACAGGAGAAATTGTATTCATTGGAAGTCTTGATTCCTGTCACCAAAGTTATGTTGCAAATTGGAGAGATTTTCTTCCTTTACTTCTTTGCTCTTAGGCAGATAATTACTGTTAGTAGTAAATTATGATAGGAAAACAGAGGTAGTGAAAGCGACCCTAGAAAGTATTTAGTAACATTGATTTTTTTTTCGCTATTTCTCCTGAGTGTCTCCTAATTTCTATTAAATATATGCAAACTTTATTGTTTTCCCTTTCCTTTGGGGGGAGGAAAGGGGGGAGAGGTAATTCAAATACTCCTTCTTTTTCCACTCTATTTTCTGATATACTTCCTTAGTTGTTTTACTCTTGTTTCTTTTCCGAACAATTTAGGCAAACACAAAAACAAAAACAAAACAAAGCAGGCTGGCTCTGCCAGTGCTCCAATATTAAAGATTTGCCACCGAAGGGTGGCGCCAAATGAGGGGGGCTGTATGTCTGGGTGTCCTAGTCTGAGACTACTTCCTTCTAGGAGCTTGCATTGAGATTTCTGACTGTCACAGCATTTTATTTCACCTGATGCTTCCCCACTCCTTCCCTCCAGTGTGCTGGTAAGGAAGTAAGGGGCAGTTAGAATCTACATGTAACAGAGGAAGAAATTGAGGCATGTCCACACTCACACAACTAAGCGCTGAGAGATACTGGAGAGCTGCAGCAAGTATTTACTAGACTAGTCTTGGCTCCATGGCATACTGCAACATTAGTAATTAAATGCACTTCCTTTGAATGTGAAAAAACAAGAAGACTTATTAGAAAACATGCAATTTCACAAATGAGCCAGGAATAAGCTCTTGCCCAAAATGACACCTTCAGTTACCTGCTGGTCTCTTAAAAGATCGATGAAATACATGTGGGGGGTGCTGGAATTTATGGCAGAGTCATACAGGCAAAGGACTTTTATAATGGCAAAAAATAAGCTTCCAAGATAGATCTTTTAATTGCCTAAACATTAGGAGCAAGCTGTCACCATGCTGATGAAAGCTGTTATTTGGTATCTGGATACTTGGCATTCCTTATTTTCTGTGGACCTAAATTAAAGGCTTGAAAATATGAAACAAAATTTTGTATTATTTATAAAGGAAAATGAAACTTAGCTCTTCACTAAATGTCTTAGATCAAAGCCTTCTTTTCTAAAAACCAAGTCAAATTAGTAGCTATTCCTCTGTCTTTTCTTGGTTCTCTCTCTCCGGTACCCCTCCTCCTCTCCTCCTTTCACCTTTCTCTCTAGTTTCTTCCTCTTTTCTTTTCTACCAACAGATAATTTATGTAAAGTACTTAGCAAATGTTACATGACCAATACCCACTTAACATGGTAGTTTTAGTTATTATTAACAGAATTTGAAACTCAAATGCTAGGGTTTATTAAAAGCTCCATGACAAATAGAAAAATAAAACTCATATCCTTATCTTAAGGAGTAGTTCTTAAACTAGGGTGAACTGGAAGAAGACTCATATACAACTAACTATACTACAATGTGAGATGCAATGTTTTAATTTAGAAAGCTACATTTTAATTGTCACTGGAGTTTAGAAAGAGTTTGGCTGCAATTGGTGACAGTGAGGTGGAGCAAGCTTCAAAGAATTAATAATTTTTTTTCCTGGTTAGATTTGTATCATACCCTACAATTATTTGTATAATATTTGTCCCTTAAAAAGCAAGGTAGTTATTGCTGAATAACCTGGCCTGAAAGTCATCTTTAGATGACTGTGCTGCTTCCTGCCATTTGAAAATATTTCTTTCCAGACTAGAATTCTATAACCACAAAAATCTGCCTTAATTCAGTCTTCTAATCTGGCCTTGATGCTTCTGAATGGGTCATGATGGATTCCCTTTTGTTGTGCCCTCCCCCTAGGAAATAGAATCTGAAAATTGGTTATAGAAGTTAATACTAATATTTGATAAGTGTAATTGTTGGGCAAGATCTTGAAGGACATAATTGAAAATAAAAACTAAAGAATGAGATGTGGCAAAGATGAGACTCTATCGCAATCATTGCATAGCTGTCTCCTTATACCTACTTTGAGGGAGCACAGCATAAAATATTCTCTTGAAACTGGACAGGGCAGAGGCCTGTTGTATCCATTCCAGTTGAGGTCTCAAAATTTTGTTATGAGGAATCAGATACCATGATGGCTATTTTGAGGGTTTTTGAATGTCATACCTTCATTTATTACCACGCTGAAATAATTGTAAAGAATATTTAATTATATTCACTGATAGATTTGAATTTCATATTAACATTTTGTGAAAGGAAGCAATATATCACTTAGTTCATTTCATGCTTACTTGAGTTAAAATAAGTGAAAGATTAACTAACTCACATAGTTCAATATAAGCTGAAGCCACTATTCCTCAGATGTGTTAATTATTGGAAAATTTCACTTCTGGAGAACTCCTGATGGTGTATTTTTTTTTTAATTGATGCTACATATCAACAACTGATAAATGTCTAAAGCACACAGTATACACATATTTCCATCAGACGGCTTATATTCATCCTTAATTTTGCTGCTTAGCTTTTTACATTGCCTCAACCTTTTTTCCATCATCTTTGAATAGATAACGTTTCTTTATCCAATATTTGGCCAGTGAGTCTTCTAGACAAATATGGTGGCAAATAAGGCATAAAAGGTCTTTGTCCTTATGTATTGTATATATCATTATATTCAAATAAAATACAAGTGTGCAAATGTATAAACTACTGGCAGCAAGCAATGAATGCAATAAAACAGGGCAATAAATTAGCAATTGTCTCAGATAAGCCACAAATTTTATGGAATCATAGAGAAGGACCTCACTAAATAGATGACATGGAATTGAAACCTGTAATACCAGCATAAACCTGTTTCTCAGAGTCAAAAATGAGGTCAGCTCTTCAAGCCCCATCCTTCCCCCAATGGTGTGGCTGCCATTGGGCAGGAGTCATGTTATGCTTCCCTAGGAGACCAGGATAAGAAGTTTGGATTTTTCTTACAACAGGAAGTCCTCAGAATGAGTCTTTAAATATCTTTACAGTCTTAAAATATCCTTCTGACTCTTGTGTAGAGCAAATGGGCAATGAGTGAGCAAGATTAGAAGGAACAAACTTGTTCAGAAGCTATCATGGTCATACAGGCCAGAAATGATAGGTTCTGATAATAATATAGGTGGAAAGAAGTGGGGTGGATTCAGGCATACATTTTGGAAATGGGCTAAAAGTACTTATATTGGTAGGCCACGTGAGGCAGTGAGTGAAAGGAAGGAATCAGGATGACTCAGGTTTTTACCTAAACAAATTTACTGAGATTGTCAACTGTTGGGATAGAATTCTGTTAAGGATGAAGAAATGTGTCAAATGTGCTATTTTAAATATTTATTAAACATTCAAGTGGAAATTTCAAGTACAAATATATGGTATCTGGAACTCAGAGATAATATCTAGATACGTATGTAAAGCAATGAGACTATGGGTAAGGCAAACCACCAGGGAGAATACATAACTCTAGAAGAGAAGGAGAACAGACTCTGGAGAAAACAGATATTTGTTTACAATTCACTGGGGTGTGATAAGGATTTAATGAGAGTTAATGTCCACAAGCATACCTAGTACATAATATAGTTTAATAATCTTAGTTTATCTTAATATTCTCAGCAGTATTGTTGGCACATGGTGGGGAGCAAAATAAAAATATAAAAGACGTATAACAAATATGAAAGGAATCAACTTGGCAGAGCAAAATAAAAATATAAAAGATGTGTAATAAATATGAAAGGAATCAACTTCTACTGGCACTAAACTTCTGCTAATATTCTTATTCACTAATACTCATAAATTCATCAGGATAATATCACCATCTCATTTTACGTATTACTATAATGAGGTTCAGAGAGAATTCTTACTTGTTAGGAACCAAAATAGATATTTTCTTATCAAATAATAAGATTGTTTTCAATGACTATTAGCATTAAAATGTAAAAGTATTAAGTTAATATTTGATCAAAGAACAAAGTATAATTAATAATTAATCTTAATATAAAATTTCAAAGGTATTTGTTGACTGAATGTATAATCCATTTTTCATAAAAGTATGAAACTAACCAGATATTAAGCCTGTATTTGACCAATGGAAAATTGCATTATTATATAATAATATAAAATGTAAGATTATTAGGTTAAAAGGTACATTTCACTTAGTTTTATTAATTCATTTGTTCATTACTTAATCAGCTTTGTTTTTTGATAATAACTAGCTACTTGCTGGCATCATCTCTTTTGAGGTAACAGTATGAAATTTTAAAATTAAATTTTATTTCTAATTAGAACTTTGGAAAACACTGAGACCTATGTTGTTTTTCAGGTATATGTTGAACAGGTTGGGAAAAAAGCCACTTAAAAAAAAGGGGAGGGCCTCCAAGCCACAGCGGCCGGTGACCGGTGCTCCTCCCCCACAGGCGGCTGCCCGGAGGGAGAGGAGGGAGTTTCTGACAGTGGCAGGGACTGCGTTCAACCAAACACCAATAGTGGCATTAATAAGGAGCCACAACATCTTTTGCTGGTGGGACCCGCAGACAGACAAGCACCACCTACTGGCAGGATAAAAAAACAGAATCTAGAGACTTCACAGGAAACTCTTTCAACCTGCTGGATCTCACACTCAGGGAAATCTGATTAAATGTCCAGACGCCAGCAAAAAATAACAAATCACACCAGGAAAATTGAAGATATGGCCCAGTCAAAGGAACAAACCAATAGTTCAAATGAGATACAGGAGCTGAGACAACTAATTCTGAATATACGAACAGAAATGGAAAACCTCTTCAAAAACCAAATCAATAAATTGAGGAAGGATATGAAGAAGGCAAGGAATGAACAAAAAGAAGAAATGGAAAGTCTGAAAAAATAAATCACAGAACTTATGGGAATGAAAGATACAATAGAAGAGATGAAAAAAACAATGGAAACCTACAATGGTAGATTTCAAGAGACAGAGGTTAGAATTAGTGAACTGGAGGATGGAACATCTGAAATCCAAACAGAAACAGAAACTATAGGGAAAAGAATGGAAAAATTTGAGCAGGGGCTCAGGGAATTGAATGATAATATGAAGCACACAAGTATACATGCTGTGGGTGTCCCAGAAGGAGAAGAGAAGGGAAAAGGAGGAGAAAAACTAATGGAAGAAATTATCACTGAAAATTTCCCAACTCTTATGAAAGACCTAAAACTACAGATCCAAGAAGTGCAGCGTACCCCAAAGAGACTAGATCCAAATAGGCGTTCTCCAAGACACTTACTAGTTAGAATGTCAGAGGTCAAAGAGAAAGAGAGGATCTTGAAAGCAGCAAGAGAAAAACAATCCATCACATACAAGGGAAACCCAATAAGACTATGTGTAGATTTCTCAGCAGAAACCATGGAGGCTAGAAGACAGTGGGATGATATATTTAAATTACTAAAAGAGAAAAACTGCCAACCAAGAATTCTATAACCAGCAAAATTGTCTTTCAAAAATGAGGGAGAAATTAAAACATTTTCAGACAAAAAGTCACTGAGAGAATTTGTGACCAAGAGACCAGCTCTGCAAGAAATACTAAAGGGAGCACTAGAGCCAGATACGAAAAGACAGAAGAGAGAGGTATGAAGAAGAGTGTAGAAAGAAGGAGAATCAGATATGATATATATAATACAAAAAGCAAAATGGCAGAGGAAAGTATTACCCAAACAGTAATAACACTAAATGTTAATGGACTGAATTCCCCAATCAAAAGACATAGACTGGCAGAATGGATTAAAAAACAGGATTCTTCTATATGCTGTCTACAGGAAACACATCTTAGTCCCAAAGATAAACATAGGTTGAAAGTGAAAGGTTGGGAAAAGATATTTCATGCAAATAACAATTAGAAAAGAGCAGAAGTAGCTATACTAATATCCAACAAATTAGACCTCAAATGTAAAACAGTTAAAAGAGACAAAGAAGGATACTATCTACTAATAAAAGGAACAATTAAACAAGAAAACGTAACAATCATAAATATTTACGCACCAAATCAGAATGCCCCAAAATACGTGAGGAATACACTACAAATACTGAAAAGGGAAATAGACACATCTACCATAATAGTTGGAGATTTCAATTCCCCAGTCTCATCAATGGACAGAAAATCTAGACAGAGGATCAATAAAGAAACAGAGAATTTGACTATTACAATAAATGAGCTAGACTTAACAGACATTTATAGGACATTACACCCCACAACAGCAGGATACAACTTTTTCTCAAGTGCTCATGGATCATTCTCAAAGACAGACCATATGCTGGGTCACAAAGCAAGTCTTAACAAATTTAAAAAGATTGAAATCATACACAACACTTTCTCGGATCATAAAGGAATGAAGTTGGAAATCAATAATAGGCAGAGTGCCAGAAAATTCACAAATACGTGGAGGCTCAACAACACACTCTTAAACAACCAGTGGGTCAAGGAAGAAATTACAAGATAAATTAGTAAATATCTCGAGGCAAATGAAAATGAAAACACAACATATCAAAACCTATGGGACGCAGCAAAGGCAGTGCTAAGAGGGAAATTTATTGCCCTAAATGCCTATATCAAAAAAGAAGAAAGGGCAAAAATTCGGGAATTAACTGCCCACTTGGAAAAACTGGAGAAAGAACAGCAAACTAACCCCAAAGTAAGCAAAAGGAAAGAAATAAAAAAGATTAGAGCAGAAATAATTGAAATTGAGAACATGAAAACAATAGAGAAAATCAATAAGACCAGAAGTTGATTATATGAGAAAATCAACAAGATTGATGGGCCCTTAGCAAGACTGACAAAGAGAAGAAGAGAGAGGATGCAAATAAATAGGATCAGAAATGGAAGAGGAGACATAACCACTGACCTCACAGAAATAAAGGAGGTAATAACAGGATACAATGAACAACTCTATGCTAATAAATACAACAATGTAGATGAAATGGATAAGTTCCTAGAAAGGCATGAACAACCAACTTTGACTCAAGAAGAAATAAATGACCTCAACAAACCAATCATAAGTAAAGAAATTGAATCAGTCATTCAAAAGCTTCCCCAAAAGAAAAGTCCAGGACCAGACGGCTTCACATTTTGTAGAATGTGAATTCTACAAAACATTCCAGAAAGAATTAGTACCAACCCTGCTCAAACTCTTCAAAAAAATTGAAGTGGAGGGAAAGTTACCTAATTCATTCTATGAAGCCAACATCACCCTCATACCAAATCCAGGCAAAGATATTACAAAAAAAGAAAGCTACAGACCAATCTCTCTAATGAATATAGATGCAAAAATCCTCAACAAAATTCTAGCAAATCAAATCCAGCAACACATTAAAAGAGTTTTACATCATGACCAAGTAAGATTCATCCCAGGCATGCAAGGATGGTTCAACATAAGAAAATCAATTAATGTAATACACCATATCAACAAATCAAAGCATAAAAATCACATGATCATCTCAATTGAAGCAGAGAAGGCATTTGACAAGATTCAACATCCTTTCCTGTTGAAAACACTTCAAAGGATAGGAATACAAGGGAACTTCCTTAAAATGATAGAGGGAATATATGAAAAACCCACAGCTAATATCATCCTCAATGGAGAAAAATTGAAAACTTTCCCCCTAAGATCAGGGAATGAGACAAGGATGTCCACTATCACCACTGTTATTCAACATCGTGTTGGAGGTTCTAGCCAGAGCAATTAGACAAGAGAAAGAAATACAAGGCATCAAAATTGGAAAGGAAGAAGTAAAACTCTCACTGTTTGCAGATGATATGATACTATACGTCGAAAACCCTGAAAAATCCACAGCAAAACTACTAGAGCTAATAAATGAGTACAGCAAAGAAGCAGGTTACAAGATCAGCATTCAAAAATCTGTAGTGTTTCTATAAACTAGCAATGAACAAGTTGAGGGGGAAGTCAAGAAATGAATTCCATTTACAATTGCAACTAAAAGAATAAAATACTTAGGAATAAATTTAACTAAATAGACAAAAGACCTATACAAAGAAAACTACAAAAAACTGTTAAAAGAAATCACAGAAGACCTAAATAGATGGAACGGCATACCGTGTTCATGGATTGAAAGACTAAATATAGTTAAGATGTCAATGCTACCTAAATTGATTTACAGATTCAATGCAATACCAATCAAAATCCCCACAACTTATTTTTCAGAAATAGAAAAACGAACAAGCAAATTTATCTGGAAGGGTAGGGTGCCCCTAATTGCTAAAAGTATCTTGAGGAAAAAAAAATGAAGCTGGAGGTCTCACGCTGCCTGCCTTTAAGGCATATTATGAAGCCACAGTGGTCAAAACAGCATGGTATTGGCATAAAGATAGATATATCGACCAATGGAATCGAATAGAGTGCTCAGATATAGACCCTCTCATCTATGGACATTTGATCTTTGATAAGGCAGTCAAGCCAACTCACCTGGGACAGAGCAGTCTCTTCAATAAATGGTGCCTAGAGAACTGGATATCCATATGAAAAAGAATGAAAGAGGATCCGTATCTCACACCCTATACAAAAGTTAACTCAAAATGGATCAAAGATCTAAACATTAGGTCTAAGACCATAAAACAGTTAGAAGAAAATGTAGGGAGATATCTTATGAATCTTACAATTGGAGGCGGTTTTATGGACCTTAAACCTAAAGCAAGAGCACTGAAGAAAGAAAGAAAGAAATGGGAGCTGCTCAAAATTAAACACTTTTGTGCATCAAAGAACTTCATCAAGAAAGTAGAAAGACAGCCTACACAATGGGAGACAATATTTGGAAACGACATATCAAATAAAGGTCTAGTATCCAGAATTTATAAAGAGATTGTTCAACTCAACAACAAAGAGACAGCCAATCCAATTACAAAATGGGAAAAAGACTTGAACAGACACCTCTCAGAAGAGGAAATACAAATGGCCAAAAGGCACATGAAGAGATGCTCAATGTCCCTGGCCATTAGAGAAATGCAAATCAAAACCACAATGAGATATCATCTCACACCCACCAGAATGGCCATTATCAACAAAACAGAAAATGACAAGTGCTGGAGAGGATGTGGAGAAAGAGGCACACTTATCCACTGTTGGTGGGAATGTCAAATGGTGCAACCACTGTGGAAGGCAGTTTGGTGGTTCCTCAGAAAGCTGAATATAGAATTGCCATACGACCCAGCAATACCATTGCTAGGTATCTACTCAGAGGACTTAAGGGCAAAGACACAAACAGACATTTGCACACCAATGTTTATAGCAGCATTATTTACAGTTGCAAGGAGATGAAAACAGCCAAAATGTCCATCAACAGACGACTGGCTAAACAAACTGTGGTATATACATACGATGGAATATTATGCAGCTTTAAGACAGAATAAACTTATGAAGCATGTAATAACATGGATGGACCTAGAGAACATTATGCTGAGTGAGACTAGCCAAAAACTAAAGGACAAATACTGTATGGCCCCACTGATGTGAACCGACATTTAAGAATAAACTTGGAATATGTCATTGGTAACTGAGACCATCAGGAGATAGAAATAGGGTAAGATAATGGGTAATTGGAGCTGAAGGGATACGGATTGTGCAACAAGACTGGATACAAAAACTCAGAAATGGACAGCACAATACTACCTAATAGCAATGTAATTAGGTTAAAACACTGAATGAAGCTGCATCATGAGGTATAGTTTTTTTTTTCTTCTTCTTTTTTTCTTTTTTTTCTTTTTTTCTCTCTATTATCGTTATATTTCTTTTTCTGTTGTCTTTCTATTTCTTTTTCTAAATCGATGCAAATGTACTAAGAAACTATGAATATGCATCTATGTGATGATATTAAGAATTACTGATTGTATATGTAGAATGGAATGATTTCTAAAGGTTGTGTTAGTTAATTTTTTTAATTAATAAAAAAAAAAAAGTGGAGTACCAGGTAATGTGCTACATATTAGAGATACAAATATGAATAAATTAAGTTTCTTTCCCCTATCCTCTAGGGACTGACACTTAACCTGGTGACAAAATATAAGTGACAGTGATTCACATATTTTCTCTTTAGATATGTAGTGGGTAACTCTGTGTTAAGGCATGTAAGACATGGTAAAGATACTGAAGAAAAGAAACTCCTATTGGAAAAAGTAAGCACCATTTCCACATGTTGAAATGCTTCCTCTCTACCCAGAGGCATTTGGGGGGAGTGGAGGAGGATATGGGTATTATAACAAGCATGTGACCTATTGTGAATTAGAGGTCAGATAGGATGCAATTCTACTGAAATGGGTGAGGGACGGGTAGCACACCATCCACCATGGCTAATTATACATGGATTATCTTTATTTTTTTTATATTTCTATCTAAATAACAAGTTATTGTAGTACATTGAGTTTTTACACTGCAAAAAAACAAAGAAAACCATAGTATATTTCAAAATGTATATAGTATTTTTTCATATACTATAAAGTTTATCTTCTATTTAAATTTTTCTATTATTTTGCATTATGCACATCTTTGTTTTATTTTTATCTCTTCTTTCTGGGATTCTAGTATATAATGTGCATTTATGCATTTTTTTAGATATGTGAGGAGGGGAGGAATATGTTATAAATTAGAAAAGGGAGGCGTTACAACTATTCCATTCTATTTCTATCTATTTCTGATGGAATAGAAGACAAAAAGAAGAAATGAATCTCACATCTACTGTTGATGGCATTTGAGGGCTGGAGAAAAGAAATAAAGTTTGAATAGACAACCAGCAGGGAGAAAGAAACCCTCTTATTTGGCCCTTCTTATACTGGGGCTCCATTTCTCTCATCAGAGATCTCAGTGCAAATCAATAACCACAATCACCAGAACAGTGCAACACCAGCATCTCAGTCATATGAACTGCATGCTATTTTTCAAGAAACAGTATATAATTTGGTAGTTAGTAATATTACTTACAATTGCATTTGTCCATGTTGAAAAAGCAAACACCACACACATATGCATGTATTGGAGATGAAATCACATCAAAAGGTATGTCCAGCTCCAATTCCTGATCCTATGAGTGTGAAGCCGTTTGTAAATAGGGCCTTTGAAGATGTTACAGCTACGCCCAAACTGAATGAGGGTGGGTCTTAATCCAATATACCTGAAGGTCTTATAAGCAAAGGAAATCAGACAGGGAAAGGGAGAAAGTCCCCAGAAGGAGCTGGAAGTTAATGGAACCCAGAGGAGAAAGGAGAGGACATCACCAGGTATGTTGCCACGTGATAGAAAAGCCAAGGACAAAGGACCATGAGCAGCCAGCCCCGGAAAACCTCCATCTTAGGAGAGAATTCATCACTTTGCCAATGCCTTAATTTTAGACTTCTCCTAGACTTGGATCTGTGATGTAATAAATTCCCATTGTTTAAGCTAACC
Organism: Tamandua tetradactyla; assembly: GCF_023851605.1. Taxonomy (NCBI): domain Eukaryota; kingdom Metazoa; phylum Chordata; class Mammalia; order Pilosa; family Myrmecophagidae; genus Tamandua; species Tamandua tetradactyla. The sequence continues at coordinate 73,997,091 of NC_135331.1, forward strand.
CAGTACATGGTATTTGTTTTAGGATTTCTAGGAGAAATGAAGCAATGAAAATTGAGCTCTTTTTATTTACCTTAATTAATTATTAATTCTATAAAAATTAATATACACTAATAAACAGTAGACTTTGGAAAAGAGAGCATATGTAAGGAATCTTTAATTCCTTCAGTCTTTAGCATTTCTTATGATTTTTGTAACCTCTTACATGAGCTACAAAGCCCTTAGTAGATGCTCAGTTGATACTTTGGTGACAAACTTGCTTGAGTTTTCCACAGCTAGAAAAAACAGAAAATAAAGAAAAATGAGTTTTATTCTCTAAATTTCTGTAAATTCATTTCTCCTTAGAGATGAATTTGAGAGGAAAGGAGTCAGAGATGCTTTTTTCCACTCAATCCTAAAAAAAAAAAAGCATTTATTATTGTTGTACTTATTTACTTCCTTGATCACTTACCCATATCTCTCCAAACAGCCTGTTTTCTTTAAGAATTAAACTTCCTTGGCAAATTGCTTACAACAGGTGTGTGCATTCCCTTTCTTTCCATCTTAATTATTCAGCCATTTCTGGCATTGTAGACAGTTCCTTTGGGGGAAATTAACAATATTGCTTCCTACCTGCATAGGCATATTCTTCTGTCACGCAGTCATTTATTTTTTTAGTTAGAAGAAATTAAAACCGTATTTTGCAAGGAAAAACTCAATTATGGAAATACTTGGTGGATCTCCTTTCAAGAAAATATAAGGCAAATATCCAATAACACTGTTAAAGAATATTCGTGATGAGATGAATGTATATAAAACCTTGGGGAGAACAGATTTCTTATTAGAATTAAAAGTGTTTTGAAACATTGTCATTTTAACTGATATAGTGGCCAAATGATTTCAATCATATCTGGAAGCCCATATTTAATTCTTTTCAGTGAATCCTTATGAAATCTGTCTTGTACACCTGATTCATTTGGTTGCTGAAATAATACAATTTAATTATATAATAAGCTATTGCCTAGTATTGTCTGTTTTTCAACTCTATTGTTTTAGTATAGGAAGTTATTATCTGCATATTGAAGGGGAGAAATTTGCATTTTTCCCTTGGAGTTCTTTCCAGATGTTAAGAACTTTCCAAATGTAATTTGATGCCCACCCCCACCCCCCTTGGCTATGGGATGTTCTTTCTGTTTTTTTAAAGTCTCGGGTTAAATATACAAATATAAGGGAGAAATCTTTCTGCTTTTCTCTGTCAACTCCCACTTCTGGAGCCCCACAGCAGGGTTCAGTGTCATATTCAGTACATCCATCTAAGAGCCATTTAAGAAGAGGAGAGAGAAAGAGAGTTATATTGTAATCACCTGCAGAAAATGATCAGGATATTCTGAGCATAGGCTTATTTTTTTAAGGCAACTAGAATGAACTAAGTATGTATACCTGATGCTTGTGTGACAAATCTGTACCCATTATTTAATATCTTTGTCCTCAGTTTCCCCTGTATAAGATGGGGATAATAATAGTACTAATCGATATTATTTTAATAAATCAAACATGGTAATATGTGTACAAAGAATACATATTTACTGCTATTATGTCTTGGCTATTCTTCCATCTCTAGCTGATGCTCTATGAATGCAAATCAGGTTCTTCCCCGAAAATACTGCAGAATATAATGTCTTCTCAAATGAACTTTCGCTCTCTTTTTTCTACTCAGTGGCAGTTTTCTTACTGTCTTAGCTTGTAAAGATTGTGAGAACAAATCCCATCAACCGGAAAATATTGCCTCACCGTTTTGGTGACGAGAAGGATTATGTTTCCTCTGAAGTCTGCAGCGTTCTGGTCATAGTTTGCCAGGAATCCCTAACTCAATCTCTACCTCCATCACATGGCCAGTCACCCTCCCCAAGTGTTTCCTCCTTCTCTGTCCAAATGTGCTTTGCTTAGAAAGAACTCAGGCATATTGGATTATGGCCCATCCTGATTTAGTTTTGCTTCACCTTATCTAATAACATCTTCAAAGATCCAGTTTTCAAATGGGTTCTATAATGTACAACTTGAAAAATGATTGCAAGTAGAAAGCAGATTCAGCATGAAATAGTTTGTATGCTCAATGCAATTTGTTGGCTTGCTGAATCACAAGCTGCCAACACAACCAACACACAATAATCAGGTCAAGGGTATGCAACACATTTAAAGGTGGAGGAAACCAGAGTCTCTAAAGCCCATTGTCTGACATAAGGCAGGTGGGTAACTTTCTTGAGAGCCAATCCTACAAGGCATCGGCAAAGGGTCTGAAGCTATCAGTGGGAGATGCAGCAGCAGGTCTCACAGTGCAACAGAGGCATTTAGGCCAGGAGTTAGTGTGTCTGTCCACCTCCATCTGATGCTCACAGAAATGTCATCTGCACTGGACTTTTATGCTTCAGAGACCTGGTGATCAATGTCTTTACCTGGGAATGCCCTTTCAGTAGGCATGAAGCAAGTCTATATCTGTTCTAGTTTGGTAACTGCTGGAATGCAATATACCAGAAACAGAATAGCTTTTAAAAAGTGGGAATTTAATAAGTTGGTAGTTACAGTTCTGAGACTGAGAAAATGTCCCAATTTAAGTAAGTCTATAGAAATGTCCAATCTAAGGCATCCAGGGAAACATAGCTTGGTTCAAGAAGGCTGATAAATTTCAGGCTTTCTCTCTCAAGTGGAAGGGCATGTGGTGTACACAGTCAGAATTTCTCTGTCATCTGGAAAGGCACATGGTGAACACAGTCAGGGTTCCTCTCTCATCTGGAAGGGCACATGCCAAACACAGCGTCATCTACTAGCTTCTCCTGACTTCCTGTTTCATGAAGTTCCCTGGGAGACATTTTCCTTCTTCATCTCCAAAGGTCACTGGCTGGTGGACTCTGTTTCTCATGGCTGCATTGTTCTGCTCTCTCAGAATCTCTTTCATTCTCCAAAATGTTTCCTCTTTTATAGGACTCCAGAAACTTATCAAGACCCACCCAGATGGGTGAAGACATACCGTCACCTAATCCAGCTTAACCACCACTCTTGATTAAATCATATCTCCAGGGAGATGTTCTGATTACAGTTCAAACATACAGCATTGAATAGGGGTTATTCTGCCTTTATGAAATGGGATCTTGACTAAAACATGGCTTTTAGAGGGGACAAGCATCCTTTCAAACCAGCACAATATCATATCCTCACATGAATGTCTTGTGATCACTTGTTGCATGAACATGTTTTTCTCAATTTGTTTATATCCTAAATGAGGTCAATATGTCGGCAATCTTTTGGAGATTCCAATTCATTAATTATCAATCCAGTACATAACAGGTCCACAGCCAGACCTTAACTAATGACATCTTCAAAAATGCTCTTTGCAAATGGATTCATATCCACAGGGAAGGGGGTTAGGGCTTGGACTCTACTCTGTTGGGGACACAAGTCAATATATAATACTCACAAATACAAGTCTCTAGCAAATAGCCTTGACACCTGCTCTTCATTTTAATTCTATATTATCATTTCCATTAGTGACTTCCTCAGATAGATTTATTTTTGAATACCAAGGTTTTTACATTTGATTGAAATCTTTCATTTCCTATCGTTTAAATTAAATCAACTACCGTAGCAATAAATGTAATTTTAACACTTTGAATTTATAAAACTTTATTATATGCATTATTGCATTGTGTTATATTCTGTTATGTTCAACTCTATTCTGTCCTTTTATTCTATATATTATTCAGGAAACTCTTGTTGTAGGGGCAGATATTAATATCCCCTCTAAGAGCTGAAGAAATGGACAACCTTTGTAATGTCTCCCAAATAGCTAAGCCAGAATTCTATACAGACTTTTCTTATCCCAGAACTTTTCTGTTATTTCATATTGTTTTTCATCCACACAAATTTCCATACTGATGATGTTTCACTGTGCTTGCTATAACAGATTTTTAAGCTTAGTTACCTTTTGGTGCTTTCTCTTTTTATCCCTCTATATGATTCATAGGCACCACATTTTCCCATTAATGATATTTAGAAATTACATAAAGTTGATTTTCCATTGGCATACTCACCATTTTCTGAGAAATTACAGAAACTCCAGGGTACTAGAAAATTTGCTTCTGATATGCTAACGTGTTTCCTTAAGTAGACAGTTTAAGGATTTAAAAAGACAGCTTTTGACTCCATAGTTTTTTGACCTGACACTGAACGATTTCTGAGATCCGTTTTTTTAACTATTTTCTCTGTCCATACTCTTCTATTATTATCCAACTTACTTTTAACTTCTATTGAGACCATTAATCACTATTACCCTCATCACACATTATATATATATAATAAAAACATACTTTGATAGGAGCTTTCCTCCTTGTCCCCTACATATCTTTCTCTTCCTCAGATTCCTGGGTCAGTTTTTCTTTATTTTGACCTTTTCCAGTGCTATCCACTCTGGTTTCCTTCTGATTTTTTATTTTCAAATGTACAATCTTCTTCTGCAATGAAACTGCTCTTTGAAAGAAATTTTCTAACTAAATAAAAAGTAATATTCTCAGTTCTCATCTTTGTTCTCTCTATGGTACTTGACCGTGATGACAACTTCTTTCTTAAAATGTATTTAGCTTTGATTGTATTTATTTTATTTTATTTTTGTCTATTTTGTTTATTTATTTTATTTCTGTTTTCACCATTCTCAATATACCTTCCTGTCTTCAAATTGTCCTCCTTTTTCTTATTGCAAAATCTGCCTGCATCCTAAACCACTCTTTTGTACAACAAGCAAGAATTGGAACAAAGTACCTGCCATCTTCGCATAGATGGCCCAGTAGCAAGTCATTTTACTATGTCTGAAATGACCACGTTTTTCAAAATTGAACTTTCTTATTTTTACATATAGACTGATTCCATTTATAATGACAGAATTTCTGTTAGCAGCAACATTATTTTTCTGGAATCCTAAATAAGCTAGTTTTTATACTTTTTCTTCTTTATGTTCTTCAATTACCAAATCATACTATTAATCCATTGAATGCCTCCCAAAACTGCAGTCAGAGAGAATGGCACAGCTTTGGGTGAATGAATTCAACAGCTGCAGGTCCCTAAAACTGTGTGCATCTGGGAGAAGCCTTATTTGAGCAAGATCATGAAAGAAGTAGAAAGAGGCTAGAAGTTATACGAAGAAAAAGAAAAATATTTTTTTCGGGTCCAAATGCTATTTCTTTAGAATGCCATCTCCACCATCCAGGTCCTTATTACGTTATCCCTGGATTTTTAATATTCTTTTTAATTTAAATAATAATTAATGTCTAAGAAATATTGTTATAACTTTATGAAGATTTTATTGTGTTATTTTATTCATAAGTTACATAACACCTTATGAAGATGATATCATTATCACTTTCCCTATATTACAGAAGAGAAAGTTGAGACTGAGTGGTTAAATAAATCTCCCATGGCAACTTAAACTAAAATCATAAAAGTCAAAATTGTGTCTTCTGTCTGCTTTGTTATGCTGTTTCTTAGCATGTATATCTGGATTCAAAAAATCTATATTTCTTCTGAAAAAGGGGTCTCAAAGTAAAACTTTTTATCATGAGCTAACAATGACAGCACATTACTTCTCTTGTAAAACTGAAAAACAGTTTTGAAGGCCTTCAGAATACGAACTCTGTTTCACCTCTCCAACTCTATTTATTTCTCCCCTCTATATGCTCTGCTATATCCCCTCCTAGACTCATCTTCACACCATCCTCACTATGCAAGACAATCTTTCCCACTTCTGTGCATCTCTCAGTTGTTCCTCCTCCTTGAAACCGCTATGTCCTTTCCTTTCTACTTAAATCCTCTGCATCTTTCAAAGTCTGTTTCAATTTTCATCTTCTCTACCAAGTTATTTATGCAGGAATCTGTTTATCTATACTATGAGTTTTGGGGAGTGTTGGGTATGTGTGTATGTAAAACCATGTTCCAAAATGGAGATGTCAGTCATAAGTTTAGATTCTTGCCCGGATTTTATGAAAAGTATTGAAAGGACAGATGCCGAATCCTACATATAATATGTCACCTCCATGAAAACAGTATGATTTCATAAAGTTAGGATTATCTCAGAAAACTTGCACATTAGGACCATGATATCCACTGTGGTCATTTGCTTTTACAAAACCATCAATTTTTAGAATGTTTTCATGTTTAGCATCTCATCTCTAGAGCTATGTTGTTAGCTTTTTGAGGTAAATCTCATGTTCATCTTTGACTCCCTGTAATTCCAAGCTCACTGCTGAACTAAAAAATACACTTGAGGCTAAAAGCAATGAAGAAGGATTTTTCTAGGATGTAGATCATACATTCCAAACAATAAATGCCACCACATCCTATATTGATCTTCTATGCTTAGTTGTTTTAGAAAAGAAGCCAGCTAAATTGGAAATTCTGAAAATTAGTCAAAATATTTGCACTTAAAATTACATGATAAAAAAAAATTACAGGCTAAATTCCACATTACTTCCCAATACATGTGTCTCAAAATCTCACATGCCCAAGTGCTTCTTTCATCGAGGAGATTATGGTAAATCTATTTTTGATAGTTTTATAAGTTAAAAGGTAAAAGATAAATCCAAGCAGACTCTCTCTGACTATTTAATAGACCAAATCCTCACTTTACCTATGTACATCAAACCTATGACCCTCCTAGGAACGTCCAAGGAGCAGACAAGCAGAGCCATCTGTCATCTTGGAAAAGATCCCTCCCCAGAATCAGACAGGAGCACTTTGCTGTAGTCACTGATTGAGCCATTTATAGAGGATTTACACATGGCAAAGCAAAGATGGTCTGACTTAGCAGCTGAGGCTTTGTATTTAGAGGATCATGCAAAGAAAACTATGACAAACATAAAGACATTTTCTGTTTAAAATCTTTCACTTCTGAATACATCAAACTATGTGCTAGGAAAGACATAAGAGATGCCCAATGAACTTTCAAAAAAGAGCAAGACCATCATGGAAAGCTAGGGTGGCTAAAATGACTACTCTCCTTCTAGATCACCTGTATGTGAAATATTTTAATAGGATTAATTGCTAAAATGTGAGGTCCTACCAGCAGTGAGTAGACAGACAATTATATGGATCCCAATGATGATTAGAATTCTTAAATTCTGAAAATTTTCTGTCTTATTAATAAGCTAAGTTATAAAATATACTAAATGATTCTCATATCATATTAATTTGAACTCATAGGTAAAGGAAATGAAAAGAATTACCTTTCCTATTAGAAGAAAAAAAAACGGAATGCATTACTTTCAAAGCATTGTAGAGAAAGATGGGATAAAAGAAATCATAGTTCATGGACTTATTCCCAGATTTCCAAAAGTTGTAAGCAGGGGAATGATTAGAGACCTTATTTCATTACTATTAACCTTAGAAATAAATGACAAATAAAAATCCTTAACAATTTCATTTTCTCCAACATTCAGAATGGAATTCTGTTACATGGAAAGTAAAATTCTAAGACTGTAGAAAGTTAGAAGTAGGAATGACTTTATAAATCATCTTCTAAATCTCTATTTTACAGAAGGTCAGACCCACCAATATACCGAAGGTAAGTAAATAGTGAGACCCAGACCCTTCGTTTATTTACACAAAAGCACACAGCACCTGGAAGAAGGATGATGGTGACCCAGTTCTTACACACACCACTGAAGGGGTCCTGCCACTCCAGAGCCCTGCCCTTGCCATCAAAGAAATGAGGAGGCAAAAACCTTTCATTTGGAGCTAGCCTTACACTCATAGCTAGTCCTTTTTAGTTTCTGTTTTATTTTGTTTCTTTTGAACATAAAAATCTTCAAAGAACATAAACATGACACAAGGCTATGTTTTAATGTTGGCAAATTAAAACAAAGACGAGACCCATAACCATAATTGAACAAAAGTGATACAGTCCTTTCCTAAGCCATACGATCCTAAGCAATACGATCCTTTTCTAAGCCACAAGAAACCCTAAATATCCCTATCCTTATGAATATGATCACTACTTCTTTGCCAATTAACATCTTCAGCCTCAATCTACTCCACAGCTTTATAAATAATATTTATTAAGATACCCAATCATAGAATTGCTCCACTTCCTGGCAATATCCGACCTAGAGTGAAGCCCTATTTCTATAAATCAGCAAATCCATCTAAGACATGCTCAAATCCTGCAGATCTTTCCTAACAACCTCTGATTAAAATGCTTTTCCATTGATTATAACATAATTAGGACTAATATCTGTATGCAGCTATTTCACTTTTTATTAAATTTAGCAAAAATTACTTGTATACTTACACTCTATTTTCTCTCCAAATTACTTTAATGTGTTTATATGGCTTTCATATTGACTGTATAATTAGAACAATAATGATAATTCTTGGACTTCCACTTCCAGACAAGATGAAGTAATAGACTCACCCTCTTACCTGAAACAACTAAAAACAAAAAGGCAAAATATATGAAATAATCATTCTCCAAATATTGAACTTCAGTCAACAAACCACAATGATCCCTAAGATGGGAAATGAACAACATGAGCCCAATAATTGTCACAGATTATTGCCTGGAGAAAATTCCAGAGAATGAGGGGGAACCAAGCAGAGTCTCCTGGTCTTCCTGAATTGAGCTGACAGAGCTGGGAGCCCAGGAAAGTCAAGAAGCACATATCACAGGACTGAGTCCTCTAGGTGAGAGACGACACAGAAAGAGAGCTCTAGAGATCTGCAGAGGGTTCCCTCAAGAGAACCAGCTGAATACTGGTTATCACACATTGTGAGGCAAGTACAGACAGAACAACATAAGACCAGATAATGCGGGTTCACAAAAGACAAGAGTGGAAAACTTCATGCCTCATGAGACATTCATTAAAGTAGCTACTGGCAAACTTTATAAAGAGCAGGGCTTTGTGGGCCATATGGCCTTTACAACTACCTGGCTTTGTCATTATTGCACACATCCCAAAGTAGAAAGTATACAAATGAATAGGCATGATACAGTTTCAATAAAATTCCTGGATTACAGTACTAAGAATCCTGCCTCATATAAAGGCAAAATAAACCCTGGATCAAATGCTGCTCTTGTCACTGATAGAGCTTAAAATAAAGACCTGAGGGGCAGGCAACAGTGGCTCAGTGGCAGAATTCTCACTTGCCATGCCAGAGCCCCAGATTCAATTCCTGGAGCTTGCCCATGCCAATAAATAATAAATAAATTAAAAAAATAAAGACCCAAAAGGATTAAACTGTTTCCAAAGAACTAACTGAGTCCCAGAACAAAGCTCAAGAATATATTTAGGAATACAAAAATATTCAGCACATACCAAGGTAAAAATCGCAATATCTTGCACAGGATCTAAAATTGCCAGCTATGCAAAAATGCAGGAAATATGGCCTGTAATGAAGAAGAAATACTTAGTTAATTGCAACTGGCCCAGAAATGACAGTAATGACAGAATTAGCAGAAAATAACATTAAAACAGTTATCAAACAGCTCAAATAGCTGGAGGATAGATGGGACCAAAAAAGTAGAGACATGGAAGATACAATAAAGGTTCAAATCAAACTTCTAAGAAGAAACCTATAACATCTGATGTAAAAAAAAAGCCCAGAAAATGAGTAACTACAGACAAGACATTTCTGTAAAAATGATTATTTAACATGAAGAGATAGCAATAAAAAAAATCTTAAAATACACTAAGAAAGATGAGGAAGAACACACAAAAACTGAGGGACAACTTTGAATAGCAACCATGTAATTAATGTCCATGAAGGAGAGGAGGGGAGGAAGGAGAAACAATGACTAAAACTTTTACGAATTTGATAAAAATTATAAACCCAAAGAATAAAGCTCAATACAACTATAGCACAAGACACATGAAGAAAACTACACCAAGGCATATAGTAATCTAATTTCTTTAAACCAATGATAAAGATAAAGCCTAAAAAGAGGCCATGGGAAAAAATACACATTACATCAAGAGGAAAAAATATAAGGTTGGCACTGGATCTCTTGTCCAAATAATGCAAGTTAGGTGACAGCAATGTCCTTTAAGTATTGAAAGAAAACAACAACCAACAACCAACCAACCAATAAACCAAACAAGAAGGCCTCCCAAACTAGAATTCTTTACCCATCCAAAAAATTCTGATAAAAACAAAGGAAAAATAAAGGTTCTTTTATTCTTTTGGACATACAAAAGCTTAATGTATTTATCAGCAGCAGAAATGCACTATAAGAAATGATAAAAACAGTACTTTATGCAGATGGACAATGATTCCAGGTGAGCTACCAAATGAATGAAGAGTATCAGAACTTATTACTTTATGGTAAATATGAAGACATAGTCATTTTTATCACTTTTAAATATAATTGGTTGTTTAAAAAGCAATGAGTTTGGGATTTATAGCACATGTAGAAGTAAATGTATAATAGCAATAGCACAAAGGCTGGGAGGAGATAAATGGAATATACTGCTGTAAGGTTCTTATTAAACATGCAATAGTATGTCACTCAAAGACAGATTTTGACATATAAAGGATGTGTACTATAAACCTAAAGCAGCCAATGGCTCCAGAGGATGCAGAGGCATATTACTGATATCATCCTGGTGGGAAGGTAAATTGATATAACCGATCTGGAAAATGGTTTGGCAGTTTCTTTAAAAATTAACCATGCAGTAAATGCACTCCTGGACTTTTATATCAGAGAAAACCTATGATCACACAAAAGCCTGTTCATGGATGTTGATAACAGCTTTAGTCATAATAGCCCCAAACTGTAAACCCAGATGTCCATTCATAGGTGAATGGCTAAATGAGCTGGGGTACATCCAATGCGTTACTACTACTCAATGTAAAGAAACAAACTGCTGCTATATTCAGCTGCTGGGATGGTGCTCAAGGGAATTATGCTTAGGGGAAATAAGTCAAACTTAAAAGGTTACTTACCACATAATTCCGCTTGTATAATTCTTGAAATGATAAATTATAGTTATGGAGGAAAATTCATCATTATCAGCAGATGGGAAGTAGGAGATGGAGATGGCTGTGACCATAAAAGGGTAGTGCATGGATGGGATCTTTGCGATGGAACTGTATTGATTACACAAATCTACACATGATAAAATTACATAGGACTAAACACACACACACACACACACACACCACAAACGAGAGCATGTAAAACTGGCAAAATCTAAATATGGTAGGTGGATTGTATCAATGCCAATATTATGATTGTCATATTGTACTGAATGTCTGAAAGATATTACATTTGGAGGAAACTGAGTTAGATGAATACAAGATTTCTTTGTATTATTTCTTACAGCTATATGTTAATATGTAATGATTTAAAATTATCTTAAAATAAAAAGTGAAAGCAAAACTAAGAGTGGAAATGATGTAAATATATTTCAAAGCAGAGGATATTAACAAAGGTGAAGAGGGTCATTTCATGATAAGAGGGGGGCCAATTCATGGAAAGAGCATAATCTTAAATTTTAAGTGCATAAAAATAGAGCTTCCAAACACATGAAGTAGAAACTGCTAGAACTGCAAGAAGAAATAGACAAGTCCATAATTTTAGTTGGAGATTTCAACATCTTTCTCCCAATTGATAGGAAAAATCAGACAAAATCAGCAAGAATAGAAGAGGTTTGAACAACATTTTCCTAATAGACATTTATAAAACATTTCAGCAGACAACATCAGAATACACATTCTTTTAATGCCGTGGTTGGCTAACGTTTTTCTGTAAAGAACCAGAAATGAAATACTTTGTTTCGTAAGCAATATGATCTCTGTCAGAACTCATCAATTCTGCCTTTGTAGCACAGAAGCAGCCATAAACAATATGTTTTTAATTGCAAAAATTTTAAAAAGGCTGCAATTTTTCCAAATTGTACATGGAACATTTAGCAAGGTAAATTATATTCCATGCCATAAAATAAACCTCAATAAATGTGAAGGAATAGAAATAATACAAAACATTACTCTAGTCATTTTGGCAAACTAGAAATAGATAAGGAAAGGAGTAAGATAAATGTCAAATATCTGGAAATTAAATTATACATTTCTAAGTAATCCATAAATCAAAGAAGAAATCAGAAGGCAAATTTGAAAATATTTTAAACTGGGTGAAAATGAAAACACAGCATACCAAAATTGGGGAAGTGGAGGAAAACAGTCCTTAAGTGGAAATTTATAGCCTTAAGACATCATATTAAAAATGAAGAAAAGCCCTTAGCCAGTTAGTGTTCAGCAACTTTTTTTCTTAAAGAACCAGTGAGTAGTATTTTATGCCACCAACCATATGATCTCTACCCCAACTACTCAACACTCATGTTGTGCTAAAAGAATCATAGAAAATGTGTAAACAAATGAGCATGGCGAAATTCCAATAAAATTTACTTAAGAAACTATGCACCACAGATTTCAGACCCTTGATCTAGGCTTTCAGTCTTACAAAACTAGAAAAGTAATTAATCCCAAATAGGAGAATGAAGTAAATGATAAAGATAATTGCAGAGATCAATTTAATAGTAAACAGGAAAATAAAAGAGATAATCAATAAAACCAAAGTGTGCTCTTTGAGAAGATCCATACAATTAATAACTTTATACCCTGATAGCTCAGAGCTCAAGAGAGAAGATACAATTTACCAGTATCAGAAATGAGAGAGGAACCATTACTACAGACCTATGGACATTAAAATGACCAGGGAATATTATGGTAATAAATTGTATAACTTAGATGAAATGGACAAATGTCTAGAATAACACAAATTATCAAAGATAAACCCAAATCTTTCTACCAAGAAAATTCCAAATCTTGATAGTTTCACTGATGAATTCTAACAAATACCTATGGAAGATATATTCCCTATTTAATGTAAACTCTGAAAGAATTCACAGCCCCTCCAGATTTCCCAAATTATTTATGAAGACAGCACTACCCTTATAACAAAATCAGACAAGAGAAACAAGCTATAGAATAATATTGTCCATGTACATAAATGTATCATGTTCAAGAAAATATTAGGAAATAAAATCAAACAAACTATTAAAAAATAACACCTCAAAGCCAAATGGAATTTATCTCTGGAATGCAAGGTTAGTTTAACATTCAAAACACAATGTAATTCACCATATTGGCAAACTAAACTAGAGAGAAACTATATGATTATCTCAGAGATACAAAAAGTGTGGGAAAATATTTTTATCTATGGTAAAATTTGTAGAAAACTAGGACAAAAGTGATCTTCTGCAATCTGATTGAAAACTAAAATAAACTATAGATAACATCATATTTTAATCAGAAGTTAGGCAAAATGCCCACTTTGTATCCACTTTGATTTTGTAATGAAGGGACTAGTCATTGCAACAGCAAGAAAGTGAAATAAAATGCCTACACTTTGGAAATTAATAAGTAAAACTCTCTTTATTTGCAGAGTGCATGAGCACCTATTTAGAGTCCTAAACATTCTATGAAAACAAAACAAAACTATTCAATTCAATAGTATTTTTTTCATTTTCTGTTTTATTGATAATGGCCATTCTGGTGGGTGTGAGTTTTGATTTTTTTCATTGTGGTTTTGATTTACATTTCTCTAATAGCCAGGGAAGTTGAGCATCTCTTCATGTGCCTTTTGGCCATTTGTATTTCCTCTTCTGAGAAGTGTCTGTTCAAGTCTTTTGCCCTTTTTGTAATTGGGTTTAAATTTGAGGAGTTCCCATTTCTTTCTTTCTTTCTTCAATGCTCTTGCTTTGGGTGTAAGGTCTAGGAAATCGCCTCCTAGCATAAGATTTATAAGATATTTCCCTACATTTTCTTCTAACAATTTTATGGTCTTAGATCTAGTGTTTAGGTTTTTGATCCATTTTGAGTTAATTTTTGTATAGGGTGTGAGATATGGGTCCTCTTTCAATCTTTTGCATATGGATATCCAGTTCTCTAGGCACAATTTATTGAAGAGACTGTTCTGTCCCAGATGAGTTGGCTTGACTGCCTTATCAAAGATTAATTGTCCATAGATGAGAGGGTCTATATCTGAACACTCTATTCTATTCCATTGGTCAGTGTATCTATGTTTATGCCAGTACCATGCTGTTCTGACCACTGTAGCTTCATAATAGTGGAGGTCAGGTAGCATGAGACCTCCAACTTCACTTTTTTCCCTCAGGATAATTTTAACTATTCGGGGCACCCTGCCCTTCCAAATAAATTTGCTTATTGGTTTTCTATTTCTGAGAAGTAATTTTTGGAAATTTTAATTGGTATTGCATTGAATCTGTAATCAATTTAGGTAGAATTGACATCTTAACTACATTTAGTCTTCCAATCCATGAACACTGTATGCATTTCATCTATTTAGGTCTTCTGTGATTTCTTTTAACAATTTCCTGTAGTTTTCTTTGTCTAGGTCTTTTGTCCCCTTAGTCAAATTTACTCCTAAATATTTTATTCTTTTGGCTGCAATTGTAAATGGAATTCTTTTCTCGATTCCCTCCCCCGCTCAGATTGTTCATTACTAGTGTATAGAAACACTACAGATTTTTGAGTGTTGATCTTGCAACCTACCACTTTGCTGTACTCATTTATTAGCTCTAGTAGTTTTGCTGTGGATTTTTCAGGGTTTTTGTCATATAGTATCATATCATCTGCAAACAGTGGGAGTTTTACTTTTTCCTTTCCAATTCTGATGTCTTGTATTACTTTTTCTTGTCTAATCGCTCTGGCTAGAACTTCCAACACAATGTTGAACAGCAGTGGTGATAGTGGACATCCTTGTCTTATTCCTGATCTTAGGGGGAAGTTTTCAGTTTTTCCTCATTGAGGATGATGTTAGCTGTGGGTTTTTCATATATTCCCTTTATTGTGTTGAGGAAATTCCCTTCTATTCCTATACTTTGAAGTGTTTTCAACAGGAAAGGATGTTGAATTTTGTCAAATGCTTTTTCTGCATCAATTGAGATGATCATGTGTTTTTTCTGCTTTGATGTGTTGATATGGTGTATTACATTAATTGATTTTCTTATGTTGAACCATCCTTGTTGCCTGGGATAAATCCTACTTGGTCATGATGTATAATTCTCTTAATGTGTTGCTGGATTCGATTTGCTAGGATTTTTGCATATATATTCATTAGAGAGATTGGTCTGTAGTTTTCTTTTTTTGTAATATCTTTTTCTGGCTTTGGTATGAAGGTGATGTTGGCTTCATAGAATGAGTTAGGTAACTTTCCCTCCTCTTCAATTTTTTTGAATAGTTTGAGCAGGATTGGTACTAATTCTTTCTGTAATGTTTGGTAGAATCCACATGTGAAGCCATCTGGTCCTGGACTTTTCTTTTGGGGGAACCTCTTAATGACTGATTCAATTTCTTTACTTGTGATTGGTTTGTTGAGGCTGTTCATTTCTTCTCATGTCAAAGTTGGCTGTTCAGGCCTTTCTAGAAAGTTGTCTATTTCATCTATATTGTTGTATTTATTAGCATAAAGTTCTTCATAGTCATTATGAACTGTCATCAACTGAATGACAGCTGTTCCTGTCATTACTTCCTTTATTTCTGTGGGGTCAGTGGTTATGTCTCCTCTTCCATTTCTGATCTTATTTATTTGCATCCTCTCTCTTCTTCTTTTTGTCAGTCTTGCTAAGGGTCCATCAATCTTATTGATTTTCTCATAGAACCAGCTTATGGTTTTGTTGATTTTCTCAATTGCTTTCATGTTCTCAATTTCATTTATTTCTGCTCTAATCTTCATTATTTCTTTCCTTTTGCTTTCTTTGGGGTTACTTTGCTGTTCTTTCTCTACTTCTTCCAAGTGAACAGTTAATTCCTCAATTTTTGCCCTTTCTTCTTGTTTGATATAGGCATTTAGGGCAATAAATTTCCCTCTTAGCATTACCTTTGATGCATCCCATAAGTTTTGATATGCTGTGTTTTCATTTTCATTTGCCTCAAGATATTTACTGATTTCTCTTATAATTTCTTCCTTAACCCACTGGTTGTTTAAGAATGTGTTTTTGAGCCTCCACATATTTGTGAATTTTCTGGTACTCTGCCTATTATTGATTCCCAACTTCATTCTTTTATGATCTGAGAAAGTGTTTTGTATGATTTCAATCTTTTTAAATTTATTGAGACTTGATTTGTGACCCAGCATATGGTCTATCCTTGAGAATGCTCCATGAGTATCTTGAGAAAAAGGTGTATCCTGCTGTTGTGGGGTGTAATGTTCTATAAATGTATGTTAAGTCTGATAAAGTTGATAAGACTTAAAAATCTGTTAAGTCTATTGTCAATAGTATATTTAGCAAGTCTGCAGGATACGTGTTAACATGCAAGCATGTATTTTAATTTATACATTTTATCAGTTTAAAATTAGAAAATTATTTAAACAAGCATCCAAAACTATAAAATATTTAGATATTAATTTAACAAAATGTCCATAATCTGTGCATAGAAAACTGCAAAACATTGCTGAGAGCAATTAATAAAGACTCCCAGTGTTAGCTTCATGGGGCTGCAATAACCACAAACTTAGTTGCTTAAGATAGCAGAAATGTATTCTCTCAAAGTTATAATTCCTAAACTAGTGTGCCCATTTGGTTGATTTCTTCTGGAGACTCTGAAGGAAAATCTACTCCTCATTGCTTCTGGTGTTTTCTTATCTCTGTCCTGTCATCCTATGGCATTCTCTCTGTCTCTGTGTCCAGATTTCCCTATTATTATGAGGACACCAGTTGTATTGGATTTAGGGCCCACCCTAATCCAGTATGACCTCATCTTCACTTGATCCCTCTCCAATGATCTTATTTCCCAAAAAAGCTCTGGATGGTCATGATTTTTTTTGGGGGGGTGGGAAGGGCAACATTATTCCATCCACTACACCTCCCCAAATGTAAAGTTATACCATGCTCATGGATCAGAGATTTAATAGTTTTATTTATTTTTTGTATGCTGCATGTCGGGGTCACATTTCATTCCTTTTCCCTATGAGTATCCTGTTATTGCAACACCATTTTGTTCAATTTCTGTCTCTTGTTTTTGTTGTTTTTTTGACTGCTTATTTTGCTAGTTTGTTTGTTTTGGGGAAATTCATAGACCAGGAATCAAATCCAGGACTCTTGCATGGTAGGTGAGAATTCTACCATTGAACTACCCTTGTACCCTCTAATATTTTTAAGGCGTCAGTTCTCTCTGGAGTTTTAGTTCTAATCTAATATCTCATTAATATTCTACCTGATTTAAGGATCTACTATAAAATTGACATAAGCATGAAAGTGTGATATTGGTGTGAAAGTAGACATATAGATCAGTGGAAAGAATAAAGTTCAGAAAAATACCAACACACACATGGTCAATTGACTTTAAGTAAAGGGACCATGGCAACTTAATGTAGTGACTATAATCTATATAAAACATGTAGTACAGTATTTATCACAGAAGAAATAAACTTGATGTTAATTAGAATAATTAATTTAATAGCTTACGCTCTGTAGCCAGGATGTTTATATTTGAATCCTGTATCTACTGCTAACTGGTTTCATAACCTGAGTAATTGCCTTCACTCCTCCTAGTCTCAGTGTTCTTTTCTGTTAAATGAGATTAATAATAGCAGTGAATATTGCATGTAGTTTTTTGCTTTGTTTTGTTTTTAAAGATTAAATGGGTAAATACATATTAAGTGTTAGAAATTGCTTACTGGGTCATAGTAAGCACTCAAGAAATTTTAGCCATTATTATTAGTACTCAGGAAGTATTAGCCATCATTATTAGTACCAAATTGTTTGATAGGATATATTTGCAATGAATTAAGCAAAACGTATACACACAGACACTTGACTATATTTCTAAAACCATATATCACTGTTGAAATTTGTGATTTTTAACCAGAAAAATTTTTGGACATTGACACAATAACAATATTTTCAAAATGAATGCAACATATAGAATGCCTTTCAGAGTCTTTTAATCCCTTTTCTCATTCACAGGGAGATCTCAAAGTTCTAATTAAATTGTGTCTTGATTTCTTCTTGTAACTAAGCCATTTGTAATTCATCTATAACCCAGAATAATTGAAACAGTATATTTACATAAATGAAACTGCATATATGAACTTTACAAGTCACCAATTAATTAATGCTTGCTTGATCTGAAGAACTGAACATTACTTATGCCTGTTTAAGAAATCATATTTTTGGAGAGGGAGGTGAAGGAGACATATAGTGTTGTCTAGCGGTTACAGTAAAAAATGAAATTGCAAAACAATTTTTATTAAAGTAAACCATCTTATTTTCATTTAAGACATAGATAGGGCTTTTGAGTTGTGTCCCAAACAAGACTATCTCAATGGTCTAAATTTTAAAATATGCAATTATATACCTTGTAAAAATGTGCATAGGCATGTGGTCATTTTTCTTCTGAAGTTCTATTTTTTTGTATATGATTTAATTAATTCACAGTCCTTTTTAATTCATTTCCATTCTATTTAGTCATGATTGTTGTCTTGATACCCTTTGAAAATTTAATTTTCAACCATTTAAATAATTTATTTCTAATAATTTATATAATATTATGATTTATCACATTATTTTGATTAAGAAAGACAAATTCCCTCTTTGAACAAAGCCTTTCCAGGCATCTGAGATGGCCCACAGATACCATCTCATCTGTACAGCACAAAGATCTTGGAATCAATAGACTTTGAAGAAAGCTATTTTAAATGTTAGATTACAGCTTATTAAGTCATTCATTCAACAATTCATTTATTGACTGCTTACTCTGCCAAGCACTCTGCAAGAAAGTAGGGAAACAAGCAGTGAACAAAACAGTTAGAAATCCCGACCTTCATACAGCTTTTCTAATTGGTGAGATAGAAAATTTCAAAAAGGATAAAACAGTAAAATAAATACCACAGTATGTTAGATAGCGATACATGCTAAAGAGAAAATAAGTCAGGGAAATAGGACATGAAATTTTAGAGAATTGTGACGTTAAGTTCTTGAAGTTACTTTAAATAAATTATATCAGTTCATTTAAATTTAGTTTTTCTAGTTAAAACAGAGTTAAAATCGTTACTATATAGGATAAGTTTTTAGATTAAATAAGAATAAGTCCAAACACTCCAATCTGTATTTGGCTAGGAATATATGCCCAATAGGTTAGATTTGATATTATTTTACAACCATAGTAGAAACTTTATAGTTTACTGTAATTTAGATATAATTTTTTTATATTTAAGAGAGATCTTTTACCTTCCTTATAGTTTGGTCCCCAAAATGACTTAAATTTGGATATATATCCAATATTTAGTATTAGCCAAATTTCTCATTTGCAGAACTTGCACTAGAGGATTAAATAGCTGGTATAGCCAGCTGGTCCATGTTTACTTAAATTTCTTTTCCCACATTTCGTTTCTTATTTTTATTATTCATATATATGAATAAAATATGTGGTATATATATATATATGGTGCATTTTACAAAACAGAAAATATTTGGAGTATTTTTATCACGTGCCTAATATATATGGATGTATTTGGCTCTATCACTACCAATTTACTCTTGCTACCTATTTTTTAAGCCCTCCCTCTGTAATTTTTATTGCCACTTCTTATTTTCTTTTGTACTAACCTAAAATTATTGTTTTCTAATTTTGTTTTTAGTATCTTCTGATTCGGAAAAATAGTTACATTGTGTGTGTGATTATCCTTGAAATTTTAACATGCCTACTTTAAGTTTAAATGTAATGTGGTTCTGAGCAACTTAAAGACCTAACAATGTTTAAACCTCTTTTAGCTTACATGTCGTTATTTTTCTGCCATTTAATTGTTTTTTACAATCTCTACAAATTTTGATATTTTTAATAGTATTATTTTTATAGAGTTAACATTTGGTTAGATTTACCCATATGTTATACCTTCCATTGCTCACCATTTATTCTTTCATCTTTATACATTTGAGGATGTATGTTGCATAGTGTAACTCATCCTCAAAGCTTACATAAACATTTTAATTTATTACAGTTTAATCCCCAACTGAGCCAAGACTGAGATGTTCAGTATTCGCTTACTATGGATTCAATGAATTTGTGCCAGCTTACCCTTGTCTCAGTTTCAGCTTTAGATGTGGTGGTATGAATGGGTTCTGTCCCTTGTACAGACCTAAAACTTAGTCAACATCATCCTGCCCTCCATGATCTATCAGAATTCTTCTCTACACTACTGGAATATCTAGACATCCTTGCATATGCCTGCTTTGAAGTGTGCTTAACTCCTAATGTGATAACATTTTTTCTTAGTCTCATCGAAATTTTCTCTTGCAGGAGCAACCATTCACTAATTAATATTTCACCTGGAACTTTATAAGTTTTGTGGCCAGATGGTTTGATAATCTTTAATATGCATTTTTCAAAATGTAAGTCCATATTTTGTTATTATCTGTGAGGTATTTAATACTTTGACTTCTTCCCAAGCTTTGTTGAGTCTCTTCATCTGTTTCTCAAAACCCTTCCCTCAGCTCTAAATTATTCTTGCCTTTGCCTTCAAAAGGACATTATTCCAAGAGAATTAAGACATCAAATTTTCTGCTTCTAGGTCAGGAATAATAAAAAAAAAAAGATAGAAGGATTATTTACTGGGGCAGTTCTCCCACTGTCCACAAATTAGATTCTCCAAGGTAGGAAAGGAATCTTAGAAAGTTGAAGTAGAAGAAAAGATGTCAAACATCTTTTGGATATGTGATTACAAAGCACATATCACCTTACCCACTGGCTTCAAGAAGAACAGAGTGAGGATAGAAACCCCAGAAAAGTTGGAGTACAAGATTAGACGAGTCAACAACCGCCCCCCCCCCCCCTTTTCCCACTAGAGTCCTGAGAAGGAGAAAATGTAATTAGAGGCGAGATGGATGCACAGGGTGTCCCTTGCAGAAATGAGCTGAAAGAGGGCTTGGACTTTGCGCTGTTCCACTCCCAGAGTCTAGAAAAATCCCTGTGCAAAAAAGGCCTCAGATGAGCACGTGTAGAATGCCTGAACACGCATAGTGAGTAACGCGATTAGGTCCTGAGTGATCTGGTGTACGCTTTGTCTCTCTTATCCTTGTTTCCCAATTTCTCCTGAGAAAGTTATGGGTTATGTCTCACCAATCTTACAGTAAGGCATTTACTGAATTATGCCATCTGACAGAAAAGTCACACTTGTATTTTTGGCTCTAAATAAGAGAAGTGAATATAGCACCCAAAGAGGAGAGAGCAGACCCTAGAATTACTATTTTTCTATTTCATAATTTTACCTAATTTTGGCCCTACACACCTGCGTTGGTTTCTTTATTGATCAATACAGCATGCATTTTATTCAAAGAATGAAAGAAGGAGGAGATACTTCAAATATTTTTCAGAGTCATTTCACACTGGAATATTTTTTAGCTTCATGAGAAGATGTCTCAGTTAATTATGGTTGCTTTATGGCTAATCATCATTAGTCCACATAAGGCCCTCCTCTTGTTTTATTTGTTTGTTTGTTCTTTTTTTAATCCTTATTCCCAATCCACAATCTCAATCAGTACACCTATTCTAAAGTGTTTAATGTAAAGTCCTTTATTGCATGCCTCCTAGAACATATTATTTTTAAATGCATGTTTTTTATTAACTTCTATGATATATTGTTATATATGTAAATCTCTTTCTCTTTTTTCGTTTTTCAGTCAAGTCTATGCTATTAAGATCCAAGTATTTCGCTGTGGGCACATCTTTGTCACTTCCAAATACTACATAATGCACCATTTATTTTTTGCAACTACCACATCTTGCCTGTCTACATTTTGTAGATTATCACTTACATTATTAGAGCAAACCACAAATTGCAAAAAAGCTTCTATTTAAATACATGGTGTCTCTTCATGATGTGAAATGCATCACTTACGGAAGTCTCAAACAAATGTGCTCATTTAATGTTTTTTCTTTGGTTGAATTTGGTTTAAGATATTTTTCAACAGACTCTAAAATATCTAGTCTTCTATCTTAAGTAAAAAAGAGTGAGCAACTTATTTTTCATATTGTCAAGAAAAAATTCCTATATTCATGTGTCTTTGTGTGCATGGAAACAAGTCTCTTTTCGAAAGGACAAAAAGAACCAGGGAGGCTTTCTCCTGCTGTGAAGGACAAAAATTCAAGATAGTGTACTCTGACACAAAGTGCAGCGCTTTGCCAATCTCTGAAATGTCACTTCATGGGCAGCCCGCTGAGCTTGGCTTAAAGCCAAGGTGCCAAGGCTGCTAATAAAAATGAATAAAGGTTAATGAAGGCATTGGGTTATTTATTATATTGAATAAAATAGCCTGGATTTTATCTGTGTAGGTTGTTCAAGGCATAAGGCCTTTTCTTTGATTTTTAACATTTTATTATTCTTTTCTGCAGGCTTTGAATTTTAATGCTTTTACCAGGATATAGTCTTACCGTATTTATTAGCTATGCAACGAGATTACTAAAATGAATGGGGATGCCATAGATGTTGAAATATGATGGCTGACATACACGAAAAATAAAATAATAAATCCTTCAGAGAGACTACTTTGTAATTCAATAAGTGAGATTCTTGTACATTATACACCTTCTCTTGCTCATGGACAATTTATTTAAAGAAAACAAATCTAAACATTTAAGTGTGGCATTATGACATATAGGAAAACAGACCTTTTGTAAGAAACATCATGCTTTAGTTCCAGATTTTAGAAGTGGGTTTAGGCATTGCAACTTCATGAGAAAGGAAACAAACTGTAATAAAATGAATCTTTCTGCCAGCTGGCAGGATATGAAATGCCAGAAGTTGTGCACCATGGCGAGGCTCCCATTTTAAAGATTACAAGTCAGCTGAGAAGGAGCATACTTGCTGCACAGACCTCCTTGGTGACCCCAAGGATATCAATGCCTGAGGTGTGTGAGATGATCTACTGCTCTAATCTGGAATCAGAATTGCTTAAATGTGAAATCTGTGGTTTAAAAAAATCATCTTTGCTATGCCAAAGTTAATTGCTGTGTATTATCATCCCTCACACCTTAGAATTATTCACAGATAATTACTAAATATATGGCCATCTTCAGAATGATTGCTAGTCTTTCCTAAATTCCCCACCACAGTCTGTCATACATAAATACAATTACATTCTCATGGAAAATATTAACATTTTCCATTTTTTATTGCTTTTCCGAAACTGATTCTGCTTAAGCTCTGAATGTGGGGTCTCTACTAATTTCTCTGTTTGAAGTTGGTTCCCGGTTTCCTAGGTTGATTTGCAATTTAATAGACCCCCAATCTAGGGCATCCTTTCTTCTTGATCAAAACAGGAGGTCTTTAAGTACCTCCTAACACATGCTTCTTAATAGATTTACTCAATTAATCATTCAACAAATATTTGTTTTCCATCTAATATACACCAGTCACTATGCACTGACAACATGGCCTTTATAAACAAATACTTCTGAAGCTTGTGTTGCAAACTACACCAGGAAAATCCAAAGATAATGAGAAAAACTGGTTTTTATAAACTGAATTGATAGTCTATAGAACATTAACTTTTTAGGTAGGAAAAATTCATCTTTATAGTCTTTCTGGGTAGAATGGTAGTTTCCAATC
The DNA here is from genome assembly GCF_023851605.1 of Tamandua tetradactyla. NCBI lineage: Eukaryota > Metazoa > Chordata > Mammalia > Pilosa > Myrmecophagidae > Tamandua > Tamandua tetradactyla. The sequence goes on from NC_135331.1 coordinate 74,020,732, forward strand.
TCCTTGAAGCTATGAGTAACCATACGATTTTACTGGACCAATGAGAAGTGAATGGAAGGCACAAGTCATTTCCAGATGAAAGCATTGGAACTTTCACTATCCTCATGTTCTCTCTGCAGTCATTGATGTAGTGGATTCACCTTCAATCTGGGTCCAGAATGATGACTACCCAAAGCAAAATATTTATGTATCCGTGATGGATAAGTAGCCCGACTGAGAAATGAAACTTTCAGCTTGATATTTTAATACTAGCTTAGATCAGTGAGCTATAATTTGCATGCAGAAAATTCCGTTTTGTTAGGTGTACAATTTGATGTTTTGAAAAATGCATATTTACATGAAAGCAGGTCACAATTGAGATGTGGAAGATTTCTATTTCTTCCCAATTTCCCTCAACTCCTTGGTATTTAAACTTTTCTTCCACCCAAGTGCCTGGAAAACACCCATCTGCCATCTGTCCTTCTACGCTTGCCTTTTTTCAGAATGCCATAAAAAAAAATCATGCTTTATATAGCATAATATACCTCACTTCTTTCACATTGCCAAAGCTTTTGAGATTAATTCATTTCATTGCATGTAGCCATAATTTATTCCTTTTTATTGCTGAATAGTACTCCATTTCAGGATGTACCATGGTGTGTTTATCCATCCATCAGTAGAAAGGATTTTGGATTATTTCCAGTTGTTGACAAATATAAATAAAATTTCTATGAATATCTTTGTAGGTGTCTTTATATACACAGATGGTTTTATTTTTCTTGGGTAAATGCCTAAAAGTTGGAAATCTGGACCGGATCATAAGTGAATAGATGTAAGTGTTGTTTAACATTATATATTGGGATTTTGTTTGTAATGACATTCAATCAATGCATCTATTTGGGGAGAACTGACTGCTGAACAACACTGATCTTCTCATCCACAAACATGGTAAACTGCTCCATTTATTTAGGTCATCTTTAATTTTTCACATCACTGTTTGGTAATTTAAGCATACAAATCTTGCACACAGTATTTTATATTAATACATAATATTTAATGGTTAATGATATTGTTTTTTCTCAATTTTGAATTAATTGTTGTTCCTATATAGAAATAAAATTGGTACTTGTGAATTGATCTTGTATCCTGTGACCTTGTTAAATTCACTTATTAGTTCTGCCAGCTGTATTTGTAGATTCCTTTTGGTTTTCCATATAGACAGTCATATCAACTGGAAACACAAAAGGTTTTAATTCTTCCTCTCAAATCTGTATGTCTTTTCCTTTGTTTATCTCTTGGTTATGTGGTAGCTGAGATGCACAATGCATTGTTGCATAGAAGTGGTGAGAATGAACATTTTTCTGATCCTGAAGGAAAGCACTCCTTTCTTCTTAAAGGCTGATGTTAGCAGTAAGGATTTTTTTTTATGGAAGCTTGTAATCAGGAGGAGGATGTTTTCTTCTTTTCTGAGAATTTTTTAAATCATGTTGTTGTTGAATTTTGTCATATGCTTTTTTTGCACTATTGAAATGATTTTTTTGTGTTTGTTGCCCTGGTTAATTATGTTTGAATTTTTTCACGTGTTTTTCATTCTGTTCATGGGATTCAAGGTTATTTTAGTATTTTTTCTGTATACCTACAAAAGCATTATTTACTTATATCTGTATCTATCTATATAAATAGATACAGATATAGATATTCACATGTGCACATATATCCTATACACATACATATATAAGTATATCCTGTACACATACATATATATATCCTATACAAATATATCACATGCATGCATATGTACGTGTCTGTCCCTTGAAAGAATTCTTCATCTCTTATATCTGTTTGAATTGGTATTACTATATCTAGTCTTTCTTTTTTCTTGACTTCCTTTTATAGCCTCTATTTCCCTCTTGAAATTGTCCTCTCATTATATATATGCCATTCACTCATTCCATTTTCCACTGCTTCCTTCAACATATACTGTTTGTGTTTTAAAATTGTAATGAATCTATTAATGCAACTGAAATTAGAATACCCAGGATGATAGGGAAAGGAAAGAATATCCTATAAGTAAAGAGAAATGTGTTCAAATGAGAAACCTAAGGAATGTAGTATGTAATTGGAAATAAATTTCTCTGTTTTATAATAATGATAAGGATGGTAATTTTGCTCAGAGTGTCCAAGGTTATTAAAACTGTGAGGCTTCATACGAAAAGGAAGCTCATGTAAAGAGGCAAAACAATAGTTATATACCCCAGGCACTAGATGAGAAGTGTAGTCTTGATCTAAATAGCCTTACGAATAGAAAATTAGACATAAAAGTGTATTTGGGGAACAGTCTTTATTATATGTCAAAATAAATAATCAGTATATATAATAAATAGTGACGTTAACAACTACCCAGGCCTTGATATTGACTTGTTAGAATCACCTAATTTGTTCTAACTTGGGGAGAACTGTATTTAAGATTATTAAAATTCCCTTAGTGTCCTCTCAGTTGTCCAAACTAGTGAACATGTTTTATTCCCTGTTTAAATCTATCTCCTGCATCTTTTCTCCTCATAATCCTTAAATACTGCTTCTCATCATAGTTTTAACTCACTATCTTTTACACTCCTTCATTGGACTCTCGCCTCCATTCTAATCATACAGTTTAGACAACCACGCAGCTCCCAACCTGAGCTCTCCCTCCAGCTCCTGATTCATTTATGAAATAGCCTGCTAGAGATTGTCAAATGCAGATATCAAGTTCCTTAATTTCCACATGCTCAAAAATAATTTATCACCCTCCTAAAAATTCTGGTCCTTCTATGTCTGTAATACATGCAATATTCATTCAAAGTACAGACTACAAACTTCAGGATGATTCATTCATTTATTCATTGAACAAATGTTTATTGGATTTTCTTTTTATGTGCAGACGTTGTATGGATAGAGGTCATAGGGCTTATATTAGGGCATTCCTCTTTAATCCACACCTTACTTTGCAAATCTTAAAATGTCTTCCACAATACAAGTACAAAAGTGACTTAACAACTAGCCCTAACTGGGCCACGGTGGCTCAGTGGCAGAATTCTCACCTGCCATGCCATAGACCCGGGTTTTATTCCGAGTGCCTGCCCATGTAAAAAAAAATAAATAAATAGCCCTAACCACGTACAGCTGTTGAGCCTTCTAAACCCAAAATCATAAAAATTCTGGAGGATGAAGTACAAATGCCTCTGTGTGTCAGAGTAGCCCTCTGTGATCTGGGCTCTGAATATTCCCTCATTTTTTGTACAAATCTATATTTACATAAATGCCATATAAGCAAAATACTTATTTTAAATAAATTTTATGCCTATAATCCTATAACTCTCATGGATGAATGGATGGATGGATGGATGGTCAGATAGATAGATAGATAGAATAGATAGTAAGCTAGAAAGACAGATAAATAGGAAATATAAAGAAAAATTTCTGGAAAAACAAATCCCCAGAATGTTAACAATGATTTTATCTGTATTGAGTGATAACAATGCATTTTCCTTTACATTATTCTTATTATCTGAATTTGGTTATAGCTAACAATAACTTTGTTTACATTTAGGAAAGCCATAAAACTCCTTAGGTTTTTGTTTGTTCATTTGTTTTTGCATGGGCAGGCAATGGAAATCAAACCCAGGTCTCTGGCATGGCAGGCAAGAACTCCCTGCCAAGCCACCATGGCCCTTCGCTCTTAAGGTTTTTAAGTGAAGGAAAATGACTACAATTAAATGCATGCATTGAGGATTCTAGAATGTTTAATTTGCTCTTGTTTGTGTTAGAGTTTTTCAGTATGCAATTAAAAAAAACTTATTTGTGGACTTTGAAGTAAAAATGACATACGGATAGATACATGCAAATTAGTTTTTCCCTTAAAAGCTTACAAATACATAAGAAAGAGACCACACTCCACAAATTCAATAACGGAAATTAATACCAGAGTCTGGAAAGATTCTTGACTATATGAAGCAAACAGAGTAGCCATATGAAAGCTCTACCCATACTTCACAATACTCACAGATACGAAAATGAAAAAACAGGAAGCATATCTCCCTAATTTCCCACTCTCAGTGCATAATTCAGAGACCCAATTTATGTATTAACCAGAAAAATATGGACCTGGCCCTCTGCTGTGGAGGTGTCACTATATGAGGCTATAAGGACCTGTTTTGCCATCACATCACCACTCCCTCTACTCACAATTATGACCATTTTACCAGCTTTTAAATTACACACGTAATACTCATTGTTTTGCATAAAGAAGCAAAATGAGACACACACACACACACACACACACACACACACACACACCAAAAAACAGCAATCTTCTCAATCAGAAATAAATACTATCAAATATTTGTTATCTATCCTCCCACCTAATTAGAGCCATTTAAATATTAGTATTTTATAACAAGCAAAATAGTACAGCTATACTTAATAATTGGCTATTAATCCATAACTAAATGAACTTATCACTTAAGTTCACATATATGTATATAGTTGTTATTCAATTGTAATAGTTATATAACATAGACATACTTTACGTAAAAGAGATCATATAATAAAAAATTCATAAACACTTTTATACCAAACAGAATATAATGAATATACATATATGCACATAAATACTCTAAATTATCTACCATGGTTTCAAGATAGTGCAGCTTTTTAATAAATAACCCATTTTTGAAACATTCTTAAATTTAAACTATATGGATCATTGAGACAATGAATGGGTTCATGTGTGATGTGTGTTTGTCATAACTGTCTGTTTATTTCCTTAGGGTGGTTCTATGAACAGAATTATTTTGTGCAATTTTAAGAATAGCAAGAAGTTTCAGACCTATTTTAACAAATCATTCCTGAGAATGTTTGTACCAAATCGTCTTAAGAGTTATAAGATTTGGGAAGGCAAGTTTCCTCACAGTTATATCAGTGCTTGGTATCATCAGCTTTATTTTATTCTCTTTTTTATATTCAGTAATGTTAAATCACTGTCATTTCTATTTTTATCCTTGACAACTAGCAAGGTAATAAAAAAAGCATGTTTATTGACCATCTCCATTTCTTCTTCCATAAATTGTCTGTTCTTGTCTTTGACCACTTTGTTATTGGAATGCTCATGTTTCTGTCCTAAAGTTTACCACTAGAGTATTTCAAACAGGATAGATATTCCAAAACATTCTAAAAATCAGATAAAGCATAATCTATAGAATAAAAAGTTTAGCTAGAATGAACTAAATGTTATAATGTCCCATGTACTTTCAAAGTTCAATATTTATAACAACCTGCAAATTATACATACCATTTTTACATCTATTTTATAAGAGAAACTGAATCCCCAAAAGGTTAAATAATTGATCTCTCAGTAAGTGAGGAGTCTGGAATCAGAATTCAGGCTGGCGGCCCCAGAGCATCCATCTCTGCTCTGTACTGAACGAGCACACCAAAGTTCATCAGAGACAGAAAACATAAAGTACAAGTTTAAAAAATTTAAAAATTACATAAACGGTAAGGCTGCCTCCCTCAAGGTCTCTATTAGAGAAGTTTAAAACAAAATTCACATACACAAAACAAAATCATGGTGCATTATAAATACATTGATGGGCGATGATACATTCAGCAGATGTGGACAAAACAAATAGGTTAAAATATCATCAGATAGGGCAGGCCACAGTGGCTCACTCAGCAGGCAGAGTTCTCATCTGCCATGTTTGAGACCTGGGTTCGATTCCTATTGCCTGCCCATGCAAAAAAGATATATCAGAGAAGTGGAATTCAAGGTAAAATAGCATTAAGGAAGACGGACAATTTCTGTCAATAAATGTTGAAATCTACAATCGAGATCTGTGAGAATGGTATATAATCATGGAACTGCTGAGCCATTTGTGTGAAGTTGGTGTTAGCTTACTAAATCTAAGCTTCAATGTCCTCCTCTATCCTATGAGGAAATAATATTTGCCTTACGGAGTTATTGTGAGGTTTTAATACAATGCAGATGAAAGTTTTCACACATAACAAGAATTCAGTGAAACTTTATTAACGTGATTGAAATTAATGAAAGCTTATTTTACAGCTTTATTACAGATAATATGTGAAACAAAAATAATGGCATAGAAGAATCACTTCTAAAAAATGTCAGGCTCAACTAGCTATAAAACTGATACTTAAATCAGAGAAGTAAATATGTACTATTGTGTAAAAGATATTGAGAAAATAACTATTTGTTACAATATGAGACAGCAATCAAAAATAATTTGATTGCTATCTCATATTGTAAACCTAAATGTATTTTAGAAGAAAAAATACCTTAATTAAAAAAAAAAAAAAAAGCTATACAAGAGCCAGAAAACAAAATACAGAAAAACCTTTTCTGATTCATGGACAGCAAAAGTATTTTTAAACTTTGACAAGTAGAAATGACAAAGGTAACAAATGGGTAGTTATGACTATAGGAAAATGAAAATAATTTGCAAGTGAAAAAATACAAAATGCCTTATAAAAACCAAACACCACCCTGGGGAAATTATTTCTAACATCATATATGATGTTATAAAAGTTAATAGTGATAATAAATGAGCAAATCTCTGCAAAGGAAAAATTGGCAAAAGAAACACAAGTGGCTAAAATGAAAACACAAAATAATATCCAACTACAGAAGAAACCAAAGAAATGACAATAATAAAAATTAGATTTTCTTTTTTTCCAATTGGAAAGGTTTTTTTTTTTATTTGATAATGTCTAGTTTCTGTATAAGTCAGAAAACAAGACTTTTAAAATATTAATTGTCACAAGATAACCTGGTACAAAATTTCTGGAGTAAATTTTTGACTATTCCATCCACAATTTTAAAGTTTTATACAATTTAATTTGACAATATTTTTACATATGTAAAAAAACATAATAGATGAAATTCAAAAGCATTGTATCAACTGATTGCTTTGAATCTTCATGACTTAACACAATGCAGCCATATGGGTAAGTCCGCCTTATAACATGAGAAAATGTTCCAAATTATTTTTATGACAAAAAAAATGTATGTTACAAACTAGTTTATGTACAACAGAACTTAATTATGCAAGATATGTACTAACATAGATGAAAGAAGGAAATAAAAGACTACAATTTTATCTATGAAATTCTCAGATGGTTACTCCATTGAGAAGATTGAGTTTCGATTACAGCATGAGAAACATCAGTAACATTTAAATGCATGTCCAAATCCAGCTGGGTCAGAGTTGAGAGAATAATTAAGTATCCTCATCCCAATATGGATGGTGTACTGAAAACACAAAACCTCCACCTCTATTTTTGTGACTTTCATCAAGGTCAAGTTGTTTAACTTCTCCAAACTTCAGTTGCCTCATTAAAAAATGTTATTTAAATAATACTAATAGGAGTAATAATAGTACTAATAGTGAGGAAGGGCATACCAATCAAGCAGGGCTATTGTGGCCATGAAAAATTAAATAAAATAATAGAGTGTCTCGTGTATTATAGGTAAAAATCAGTTATTGTCTAAAAAGGGGAGGGATAAAGAATTTTTCCCAATATTGCATTATTTGAGTCAGCAATTTTGATTGACTAAGAGCCTCTCAAGAGAAAAGTACATTTATTTCAAAATGAAAATGTGCATTAGGTGCCTTAGTGGTACAATGTGTGATTTTTCAGTACTGAGATATGTGCTACAATTGGGTAGGGAAAAAGAAAACAGGGCTCTATAGTAAGCATTCAATTCACAGTTTGTTCTGTATTTTATAAATATTTATTTATAAATGTTTTGCTTTCATTTTGAAAGGTGATAGTCCTACATATGAAGTTTTCTAGCCCCACAAAATACACAATCAAAAAGGCTAATTCAAATGTAACTGCTGGTTAGACAACGTGATGAGTTACTGAACTCAGCATGGAATTTTATCTAGAAGGGCCTGAAAATAAGCATTGCATACAGAAGACCCTTTGCAATGTTAAATTCATTGCATTCTACATATCTAGAGAAGGAATTATTTGTTCATTTTACCATAAAGTAAGCACTGCTTTTGTTTCTCTGTTAATAGGAGAAAAGTGCAACACAGTAAATACATTTTTTAACATTTTTTATTGTGAAATGCAACATATAACAAAAAAGCAATGCATTTGAAAGTACATTTTAACAAGTAATTATAGAACAGATTGCAATGTTTAGTATGGGTTATAGTTGCACAATTTCAGGTTTTTCTTTCTGGCAGCTCCAAGATACCAGAGACTAAAAAATATCAATGTAATGATTCAGTAGCCTACTCATTTGTTAATCCTAACTTCTCTGTTATAACTCCTTCTCCACTGATCCTTCTTCCAATCTTTAGGGATATTTAGGTAATGCTCGTTCTAACATTTTTCATGTTGAAAAGGAGTGTTGACAATATGGGATGGGATGGAACCAGCTGATGTTCTTGGAGAAATTGGCACTTCTTTGGTTTCAAGACTTATCTGGACTAGGAACCATCTGAAGATTTTAGATTTCTGAAAAGTAAACTTAGTGTGCCAAACGTTTGTAGGATCTCAGATAAAGCTCTGAATGTTCTTTAGGATTAACAGGATTAATGGTTGGGGGTTGGCAAACCATTGCAATTAGCAAAATTTAGTTTACATTTGCATAAAAGTAGCCTCAGGATAGCTTCATGACTCTATTTGATCTCTTAGCCATAGGGTCACATTTCTTTTCCCCATTTTGGTCAGGAAGGTATTGTTGATCCCATGGTGTCAGGGCCAGGCTCATCACTGGGAGTCATGTCCCCTGTTGCCAGGGAGACTTACACCCCTGCATGTCATGTCCCATGTAGGCAGGAGGGTAATGATTTTACTTGCAGAACTGGATTTAGAGAAAGAGAGAAAGGTGACATCTGAGCAACAAAAGAGTTTCTCTGGAAGTAAGTCTTAGGTATAATTATAAGTAGATTTAGCTTCTCCACTACAGAAATTTTTCACAAGTGCAAGCCTCAGGATCAAGGGCTTGCATTATTAACTTGGGAATGCTTTGTGTTTGACACAGTATCAGGGGCTTCCCTGGTGGGAAAGTTTAATTGTTCCATATTTTTCCTCCAGTTCCTTAAGGACTTTGCCAAAAATTTTTAATTATCTGCCCAGCATACTCTGGGATGTATCTGGGTATTACAATAATATATACAGAATTATAAGCCTTTGTTCCCATTCTTGGCTCCAAGTACATACATTCTTGAATCCTAAAAATGAATAAAATATTAACACTTTCCACACAATTGGCCAGGAATGTAAGCTAAGAAGAAATCATCTCAATTTTATACTAAAACTTATTCTAATTGGAGCAGTAGTTTCTGAATTATTCATTCAAGAACTATTTAGTCAGCACCTATGTGCCGCATATTACAGCTACAAGAATAATGCAGAAAAAAAACTGCAGGTTATTTCTGCTCTCATAAAGCTTAAACAGTATTTGGGGGATAGGAGTGTTGGTAAGGGACATTTCAAATAAGGAAATAAGCACAGAGGACATTTCAAATATTGTAAGTATTCTAAAGACGAAGAAAGTGAAGACTGCATGCATTTCTGCATGCCTTAGGAGCAGAGGCACTGTCTTTGTTTAGGACCACCTCTTGAAGGCTGTTTTTAGAGCAAACAGCATTAGAAGATAAATTAGTTTTGCTCCTGGGCAAAGCACAGGTTTGCTCACAGTGTTTGAAGATAGAGACAGTGTCTCTCTGTAGAACAAAGGGCAGGTTAGTTTCTCAGTTAGCACAATTCAGATAATGTCACCCTCCGGGGCAAAGATGAGGAAGGTTTACTGTCCTTTATAAAGATTTGGATTCCCTAAGCTCAAAGTTACACTTGTGGAATGCAACTGACTGCATGTGCAACTGCTACCTGAACTTCTTTTCATTGCCCTCTGGGAATTGTGGTGCAGGGAATCAGAGCAAATGCTCATACATTGGTTACCATTATTCTCGTGAATAATAAAGTCCTGTAGTCTGACCCAGAAATACCTTGTCTTCTGCCAGCATCCATGAAACTGTGGTAGACTAACATTGTACACTTGCAAGAAAAGTAAAATCTTAGTGCCTTCTCTGTTCTAGACAAGACTTTGATGAGTAAGTCATGTGTGCTCAAGGGACAGAAAAGAAAGGCAAATCAAAAAATATAATGAGTAAAACAGCTTAAGAAGAGTTCAGTGAGGAAGGCAGAAGCTAGATCATGCAGTACCTTCCAAGTCATGATCTGGAGACTGGATTGTATTAGTACAATGGGATCAATTGAACAGTTTAAGCAGAAAAGTGAAAAATCAGACTTGTATATCACATATGCTTTTAAGACATAGATGAAAAAGTAATTCTGAATCAGAAGATTTGGCTTCATGTCTCAGCTCTGCCATAGAACACTTATATGATCTTGAATATATTACAATTTTTCTGTTTCCCTTTTCTCTAATATAAGAGGAAATCAACAGTAGCTACTACAATTGGTTTATTTAGCAAACAAGAAAATGTGCCTGCCATGGTTCAGACACGATATCAATCCCCATGAGTACTGATGTAGAAGAAAGAATTTCTGCCTCCAAAGGCCAAGAGACTAATAAATTTTTCCAGTGTTGGAAAATGTTTAAGACAGGTATATTAAAGCATTTACTAGTTCCAAATCATCTGTAAATGTTAAGAGTGAAGTATTTTTATTGCCTCAAAATAGATTTCAGGACTTGTGATTTCAGCTTGGAGCAGTGGAGAGCTGGAAGGAATGCTGCTTGCATCCTCACAGCAAAAAAAAAAGGCCATATTAATGACATTTCTGTGACTCATCAGAGAATGAACTTGCAAGCCAAACACTAATGCACATTCTGGACAGAAGCAGGTTCCTGCAGGGAGAAACAGGATCTGAATATTTGATTTCCTGAAGCAGACACCACAAACACCATAGGAGCTGGTAAGATGATTCTGCTGCAAATTTTTAATAAATTGTTTAAGGCAGAATGTGGGCACGTGTGGCTCTGTAAAGATCCTATGGTTCTAAAGATCTAGGACGGCTTGCAGAATTATACTTCCAAGAACTGCATATAATGCTCTCAAGGAGGATGAGGAGGATTTTGAGAAAGCTTCCCTCTAGGACGGGGGAAGTGAACACCAACCATTTGTCCAAACTCTGCCCAGACCCCATTTCCCATAGATATACCCAGAGCCTTCATCTGCAGGGAGAGTGGAAGCAAAACTATAGTTTGATGGTACTAATGGGAACCCACTGAAGTCCCAGATTCACCTGCCTAAGATGGAGATTTAATCAGGACACCAGAATATGCCTTCCCTTCTTACCCTCAACCACCATGCTACCAAGTATGGAATATGAGGGAGGGAGCAGTAAGTGACAAGTCATCTCTGAGGATAGGAATAAAAGGCTATCCAAAAGTTACATAGATAGATCCAAAGTCAAGTGGAGAGCAGGCATTGAGAAAACGTTCTTGTAAGTTAGCCTACTGCATAAAAATAATTTCTTTGAGGACTTTGAAACGTCTGGTACAATCAGGGTGACCATAGTAACATTTATTTAAACTGCAGCTCAACTCCTGACTAGATTAATGCAAATCTTCACATGAAAGACCAAGCAGGAGAAAAGCATGCTCATATATTCAAGTATATATATTTATAAATATATATATATATCAGTCTTGTCTGTCCTATAAAATATGCACAGATTTCATTTTTAAAAATGAAATATGTACAGATAAAATAATCATCAGACGCCGCGACCAGTGGCGACTCAGTTTTGGGACTGAAGGGAGGCTATGGGGAATTGAGAAAGAAACACAAGAGACAAAGGTATAGTTAAAGCTGGGACTAGGTGGAACTCTGAGCTCCGATGGAGACTCAAAGGCACCCAGAGCTTCAGCACTGTTTATTTTACAGGGCTGCAAGGTAAAGAAAGTCAAAAATATAAGTAAAGAACAGGAGAGGAGGAGGCACAAGCTGAACCATCTGCTTCCTTGTGACCAGATAAGTCAAACAGTTAAGAGGTTTCCCAGGGCCTCCTTCTATCCCAGACTCAAGCAGCTTTGCAACACTTTAGTCTTTTCAGGACATCAGGTGCCCCTTCCCACAGGGACAGCTTTGCTATATCTCTGCAGTGAGCATGTGACCTTTGTCTCATTCACGCCCGACCATCAGAAATAGACTCAGCTATGACAGATGTAGGAACCATCAGACATGCGCTTTAAAAAGTATGCATGATTAAAACGTTAAGGGATCTAATGAAAAAGGTAGACAACATGCACATTTCCTCTATTTATGTTAGACTGGAGGAATCACCTGCATTTAGAAGAAAAGATACTCGAATAGAGTGCTAAATTAATCCCCCTTTTTTAACTGGTTCTGAAAATTTTGATTGAGGGGTGAGATCTGTTCACCCAAGTCTGGCAGCAGATTTTAGGCCAACTGGGACATTTTGGGTGAAGCTAACAAAATACAATACATTTTAGGGTTGCTTTATACAGTCCTTAGTGCATAGTGACTCCTAAGAAGGACAAGGAAGCCACTCTGAGGTTCTGAAGGTGAGACTGGGAAGACATGGAAGTGTCATGGATTTGAAGGTTAATAAAGGGGTTAAATTACTAACCCTTCCCTGAATTCACATTGGATGCCTAGTATGCATAAACGGGGCATTTGCCCTTACCCTTTCAAAGGGTATATGTCTAAGTTCACCCTTCAACTAGCTTTTTTCTTTTCTTTTTTTTTTTTTTTTTGTTTTTTGCCATGCTAAATAGGAACACTTGAAAATGACCAAATCCTCTTTGGTATACATTAAGCTATAAAAGAGAGAAATTATAACTTTAAGATAGAAATTAGAGATTAATGTTCTGATTAAGGAAATGCAATCATAAAATGTACTACATATAAAAAAATACATTCATTGAGGTATAATTGTGATACAATAAATTACGTACGTTTAAAGTGTTAAATTTGGTAAGTTTTTATATATGTATGTTACTGATAAACAATTACACAAATTAAGATAGTGAAAATAGCCATCACTTTCCAGTTTCCTCATCTGTGATCCCTCCCTCCTGCCCCTCCCTTCCTTCACATACTCAGGGAAACACTGGCCAGTTTTCTGTCATAATAGGTTAGTTTGCAATTTCTACAATTTTTTTCGCCTTTTAAATTTTTAATTTATTTTTATTTTAATGCAATTTTATGGTTATATATTTTATGTTCACATACCATGTAATCATCAAAATGTATAATCAATGACTCACAGTATCATCATATAGCTGTCATTCATCATCACAGTCGAATTTTGTGAGTGTGTGTGTGTGTGAAAAATAGCATATATTTAAAAAAGCACTAAATTTCAAAGCCTACCACAACAATTACTTGTAGAACAGATTTCAGAGTTTGTTATGAGTCAAAATTCCACAATTTTAGGTTTTTACTTGTAGCTGTTCCAAGACAATGGAGACTAAAAAGAAATATCCATATAATGATTCAGCACTCATACTCATTTGTTAAACACTACATTTTCTGTATAACTCCACCATCTTCTTTGACCTTCCTTCCAAACTTTAGGGTTATTTGGGCTATGCCAACTCTAACTTTTTCATGTTGGAAGGGGCTGTTGATAGTATGGGATAGGGGAATGGAACTAACTGATATTCCACACAGGCTGGCCCCTCTGCATTTCAGGACTTACCTGGCCTAGGAACCCATCTGGAGATTGTAGGTTTCTGGAAAGTAATCAAAGTGCTTGGACTCTGTAGAATCTCAGATAAAGACCTATGTTTTCTTTAAGGTTGGCAGGAATGGTTTAGGTTGGGGTTTGGCAAACTATGATAGGTAGCACACTCTAGTTGAAGCTTGTGTAAGAATAGCCTCCAGAGTAGCCTCTTGACTTTATTTGAACTTCCTCAGTCACTGATAACTTATTCATTACACTTCTTTTCCCCCTTTTGGCCAGGATGGCATTACTAATCCCGTGGTGCCAGGGCCAGGCTCATCCGTGAGAGTCATCTCCCACACCACCAAGGAGACTTTCACCCCTGGATGTTATGTCCCATGTAGAGGGGAGGGTAATGACATCCCTTGCGGAGTTGGGCTTACAGAGAGAGAGGCCACATCTGAGTAACAAAAGAGGTCCTCTTGAAGTAACTCTTATGCATAACGATAGATAGGTTAACCTTCTCTGCTACATAAATAAGCTTCACAAGAGCAAGCCTCAAGATCAAGGGCTTGGCCTACTGACTTGTGAGTCCCTGATGTTTGACACTTATCAGGGGTTTCCCCAGCAGTAAGGTTTAATAGTTGCATATTGTTCTCCTATCCCGCTGAGGACTTTGCCAATACTTTTTGATTATCTGCTTAACATACTCTGGGATATATCTGGGCATTACATTAAGCGATACAGGATTACAGGCCCTGGTAATTTTAATTTTATTTATTTATTTATTTATTTATTTATTTATTTATTTATTTATTTATTTAAAATGGGCAGGCACCGGGAAATGAACCTGGTAATTTTTAAATAATGAAATGATATAATACAATTTTTTATTTTTGCCTGACTACTTTCACTAAGCATAATAATTTTGAGATTCATTCATGATATTCTTTATCAGAAATTCATTATTTTGTTATTTCTAGGTAATAGTCCATTATATTGATAAGCCACAATTTTTTTATTCATTCACCTTTTAATGAATATTTTGGTTGTTTTCAATTTTGGGCTATTACAAAAAATGCTGCTATGAATATTCACATATCAATCTTTTGTTTGAACACATGCTTTTACTTCTTTTAAGTAAGTATCTAAGAGGAGAATATCTGCACTCTATGTTAGTATATATGTATATTTTTAAAGAAATTATCAATCTCTTTTCTAGAATGATTGTATCATTTTTATCTTCCCATCAGTAGTGTATAAAAGTTCCACTTGCTCCATTTCCTCATCAATACTCGGAATATTGATCCTTCAATTTTAGTTATTCTAATAGGCATGTAGTGTATTTCATGTGGATTTAAATCACATTCCAATAAATAGTGATGATGCTGAGCATCTTTCTCTGTATTTATTTTCAATAGTATAGCTTCTTTTGTGTGATGTGTTTAAATATTTTCCCATTTTTAGGTATGTTTTAATATTCTCAATGTTTGAGCATTCTCTGTGTATTTTCTCATGATCTAGCAGAACAGCACATGGACTGATAACAATTAAGAGCAGATCGTACACTGTGATGGTGATATCGTGACCACTGGCTCCTCAAGGGAAGATACGCGAGGAAACGTTAACAACTAGTCACCCATAGGAAAATACAACCTGACTCATACAGCAACTGAAAGTCAAGGTCAAGACAGCGTGTGAAATCCCGACGATTATATGAGTGGAGCATTTAGAATCATTCCATAAATTGTGAGGAACATTATTTACCACAGACCACATCACTAATCCAGAGACCCAGAGACTAATTGTGAGTGGGGGTGGTGAGAATTGTTATTCTTCATTTATTTCGTTTGTTAGACTAATCAAGCAGCACCATTAAATAGGTTGGCTTAAACAATGGTAATTTATTAGCTTACGTTTTTGAGGCTAAAAGAAAGTTCAAATCAAGGTGTCAAGGCAATGCTTTCTCCCCAAACACCAGGCTGCTGGTGAGCCTTGTCTCTTCGAACATGGAAGTATTTCCTGGTCTCTCACTTCTCTTCCAGGTTCCATCAGTGTTCTAGTTTGCAAGCTGTCAGAATGCAATATACCAGAAACGGAATGGATTTTAAAAAAGGGAATTTAATGAGGAAGGGTATTAGATAATACAGAGAAGAGAAATATCAACCCAGGCTAGAGAAATGTCAGGGAATCATTTCAATAGAGAGGAAGCATCCCATGCTTGTAAAATGGAAGTAATATATTTAATATCATACTATGAAAGTAGAAGAGTAAAATTAATGGGAATACAGTACATATATAAACAGGTAGCTTTGCTGAATACATGTACCCCCATAGAGCCCTTCAAGGCCACTGACCTCCACTCACCTTGTGCTTTGAATCTTATGATTCTTTCCCTTCTGAGGCAGAGCAGGTCGTCTAGTTCATCAAAAGGAATTCTTATATTGAGGACTGTGACACTGTTTGGAGATCATCCACATACCCTCTACAGATAGAGAAGTCTTAGTGGGTTAAGGCAAGAGCAAATCTTCACAGTACGTGGAACTGCCTGTTTTTAGCTAACAGTCAAGGAGAAGTTTGGATGTCTCATAAGGATCTTTACTACTGAGTCCTACATGACAAGGAATCAAGAAATTGCTTTGCACAGTCAGTTTTAGAAATGTCTATGAAAATTTAAAGGAAAAATTACAAAAACAAACAAAGAAACAAATAAGCATTTTCCAGCACCACTGAAGTATAGAATGATAAGATAGAGCTTGAGTTCACGAAACAAGTGGTCATTTTAAATTAAGAGAGAGGAAGATGGGTGAAGCATGGAAAAGCTTGATATTTAAATCATAGGTAGTAATAATTAGGAAAGAAGAAGCAGAAAAGTGAGAGAAATTAAGAAATGGAGAAATTTTGAGTAGAGAATTTGATGTTGCTCATATCAGATGGACTCTCCCTTTCCAGTGGGAAAAGCCTAGGTGAGCTGATGCAACCCAGCCTGCACTCTTCTGCATGAGCTGCATCTTAATATTGAGACCTGATTATGGAGTTATCAGAGGAGTTATCTTGGGCACATAAAATCTTACATTTTTAATCATTTATTCACTGTAAAGTGAGAATAAAGATAACACAAGTTCTATCTTAATCTCAGGGTATGTGAGACTCAATTAGTAATTGTTAAATAATTCGCTGAAATGTGCTATACAAATTTCTATGCAATAATTAGTACTTAGATAATAAAAAAAGACTTTATATCTAGGAGTGAAAAACAAAGGAAGACATGAGAAAAGTACAAGTAATCTTCTTAGGAGTAATTAACATATTTTAATATTAGTCTATTTATAAGAACGAAAACATAACTGTTTTTTTTTCTTTGATTGATGTGCCATTAATCACACTTAAATACTTTTCCATGGAACCTACCCATATTTTTTGTTTCTCAATAATGACAAATTTGTGTAAAAGAAAAATAAAACTGAGATAAAACTTGTACATCCAGATTTTGGAATCAATTATAAAATCATAATAATTAAAACAGTGTGTTGATTTGCAGGTGCAATAAAAATAGATTAGTTTAAAAATCCAGAAACAGATACAATTATATGAAATTATTTAAAACTTGATAAAGCACGTATTTCAAATGAAGGAAAGTATATATAATGATAAAAGCTGCTGAGAATTTATTTTCTAGCTGGAAAAACTTGAGTTGGATGCCTTCCTCGCAGTAATCAACAAAATTAGTTGCAAATGTAGGAAAGTGATGCATTTCATTTCTCTTGGGTATACACCTAAGAGTGGAATTGTTTAACACTTGGAGGAAATGACAAAGTGTTTTCCAAGTGCATATCATTTTTCAGTTCCACCAGCAGTACGAGAATTCAGATTTTCCACATTCTCACAAATACTTCTTAAGGTCTGTCTGTTTTATTTTAGCTAGCCTAGTGTGTGAAGTGGTATGTTATTGGGTTTGATTTGCATTTCTTTAATGATTAATGAGGCTGAGCAACTGTTCATTGCTTATTGGCCAGTTGTATGTCCTCTTTGGAGGAAGGACTTTTCAGCACTTTTACCCAAGTTAAGCTGTAACATACTATGTGGGTGGAGGTAATCGGCTACGCAGCATATACCTAGGCAGATGTTTTAGCAACATATCATATTGATTTAGCTTCCCTGTTTGTGGAAGCTACACTAATATCATACAAAACACACTTTAAGACAAAAGAAAAGGAAAAAGAAGAACATTTTATAATGGTAAAAGCATCAGTCTATGAGGAAGATATGACAATTAAAACATATATGTACCTAAAAACAAGGCCCCAAAAGCACAAGCAAAAATTGGCAGAACTAAAGGGGAAAATAGACAACTCAATAATAATAGTTGGACACTTCAATACCCCACTTCCCATAATGGATAAAACAAATAGGAGATCAACATGGAAATAGAAGATTTGAACAAAACTATAAACAAAAACTATAAAACAACTCAATCTAAGAAGTGTCTATAGAACACTATACTCAATAACAACAGAGTATGTATCTTTCTCAAGTGTACATGTTAGGCTATGAAATAATTCTCAATAAATTTAAAAGGATTAAAATAATAAAATGTATTCTGTATGGTCAGAAAAAAAGAATAAACAACAGGAGTAAATAGATATATGACTATTATCTATTATTTGTCTGCTATAATAGATATGTGACTACTCAGGTTATCTGTTTTTAATTTGCTTCGGTAATTTGTTTCATTCAATAAATTGGGCTATTTCATCTAATATGTCAAATGTATGAACATAGAGTTGTACCTGACATATCCTAGAATAATCTTCATGAGTCATGACTGTATAATCATGACTCTCCTTGAGTGTGACTGGAATCTGTGACTTGCTACTAGCCATTAGAGTATATCAAAGACAATGGGATATTATCTCTGATGATTATGTTGTATTATATAAGACTCTATCTTAGCAGACTGAAGCAAGACATTCTCCCTTGATGGCTTTGAAGACATAAGCTATGTAGGAAACCTCACAGCAAGGAACTGCAGACAGCCCTTGGAACTAAGAGCAGCCTCAGACAACAATGAGAAAGAAAATGTGCCTCTGTGCTACAGTCTCAAGGATGTGAATTCTGCCAGCAACCACATGAGCTTGAAAGAGGACCCCAGTCTCCAGAAAGCAATGCAGCTCACCTGACACTTCAACTGTTGCTCTTCTGGTTTCTGCTGACCTTTGGTGGGCTTCTTCCTGGGGCTTTTTCTGGTTGCATCTGAGTTTTCTTTCTTTGTGAAGTCTCCAGGCATACAGATTAAGATTCACTTGACTCAGTTTGACCTCATCTAAAAAGGATCCTCAAAGATGCTATTCACCAATGACGCCACACCCTAATTAATAATATCTTCAAAGATTCTATTTACAAGAGGGTTCATACCCACAGGAACTCAGATTAAGCCTAGAACATGCCTTTTCTGTGGTACATGATTCAATCACCAAAAACAAGCAATTGTCCCAGAAAGAGAAGAGGAAAAGAATGGGACAGAGTCAATATTTAAAGACATCCTACATGAGAATATTCAAAGTGTATAAAAAGACATTAAGCCACAAATTCAGCCAGGTGTACACATCTCAAGCAGGATAAATACATTGAAAATTACACTGAGTAAACTCATGATCAAACCACTGAAAGTGAAGGCTAAGAAAACAACTTAAAAGCCAAAGAAAAACTACACGTAACCTTCAAAAAAGCAACAAAAAGATAAATAGCTTATCTTTCCATAGAAATAATGGAAGCCACAAAATTAAATGACATCCCATATTATTAAAAGAAAATAGCTGCAAACCTTGAATTCTGAATGACCAAAATTATGTTCAAAAATAAAAATGAAGTAAAGGCAATTCAGTCAAACAAAAAGAAAAAAAAAATGTTGACAGCAGACCTAAACTAAAACAACATAATACAAAACAACGCAACAGCAGCAAAAACACAGAAAAAAATTAAGATAATGGAAAATAATCCCAGATGGAAGTACAATAATCAACTAATGAAGGAAAAATACCAGAGAAGATTACTTATTGGGCTAATCTTTTAAATAAACATTAATTATCAAAAACAGCAATAATAATAACTTATGCAATTTGAAATGTAAGTAAATGAAAGAATTTGACTGTAATTATTAGAAAGGCAAGAAAGGATTCGTGGAATTAAAGTATTTTAAATTTCTAACAATTTCTGAAGAAATCCTAAATTAAATAATAGAAAATAAATCCAGAAATACATAAAGATAATCATATATCAATCAGGACCAAGTTGGATTTATTGCAGGAATTCAAGAATAAGTTCTTAATTTAAAAAAAAAATCTGTAGAGTTTAAACCTTTAATGGACTGAAAATTAGAAACCATATAATCATTTCAATAGATGCAGGTAACATTTACCACCTATTCATGAGAAAAACTCTTAGCAAACTAGTAAATGAGATTCACCTAAATCTAAATAAAAATTTCTTAATAAAATTAACACCCTAAAGAAAACATCATATTTAAAGATATCAAATGTACCTTTTCTCTTAGATTAATGAGATGACATGTCCAATAAAACCTATTGTGTGAAATATTATACTGGAGAGCCATTCTAGCCCAATAAGTCAAGAGAAAAAAAATACCAGGAGAAAACTTCGAAAAAAGTATCAAAACTGTGCTGATTTGGAGGCAACTATAAAAAATTAAAAAGAACGTATAGATAGACTATTAGAACTACAGAGTAAGTTCAAAAACTCAGCTGTACATAAGATTAATATTAAAAATTAATAAAAATAGATTAATGGACTAAAAGATGAAAAAATAGAATCAAACAAATCTGTCATTTGATATTTTAAAATATGCCCTATCCATTCAGTAAGGGAAAAGAGTGTCTTTCAAAAAATGTTTTTTTTTATTTAATAAAGATGTATATTTAGAAAGGAACTGTATTAGGTTTCTATTGGTGCCCTCACAAATTATTACAAATTTAGTGGCTTAAAATCCCACAAACGCATTATCTCACAGCTCAGTAGGTCAGAAGTCTGATATGGGCCTCTCAGGATGGAAATCAAGATTTTGGCAGGCTGCATCCCTTTCTGAAAGCTCTAGGGAAGAATCCATTTTTTGCTCATTTTGGGTTTTCATCAAGACCATTCCAGGCTTCTAGAGATCTGCTGCATTCCTTAGCTCGTGGCCTCTTCCATTCATTCTCAAAGCCAGCAATGGCAGGTGATGCTCCAGGAATGCTGCAGCTCTGCCCCATTCTTCTGCCTCCCCCTTTCATTTTTATGGACTTAAGTGATTAGATTGGGCCCACTTGCTTAATCCAGGGTAAACTCCCTATATTAAAGTCGTCTGCAACCTTAATTCCTTTTGCCTGTCAACATATTGAAAAGAAATGAAACTTGTACTCTACTTCACCATAAACAAATTCCAAGCTGATCTCATAAACCTTAAAATAATTAAACCTTTTGAAGAAAACAGAGAACAAAGATGTTTTACATATGAGGCATAAAAATCATATACAATAAAAGAAAAGATCATTAAACTGATTAAATTAAATTTAGGATTGATCAGATGGATTACATTATAATTAGGAACTTCTGGTCATCAGAAGACATTAACCAAACACAATGCTAGTAAATTATTATTTAATGACAAAGAAATGCAAACTACAAGTATCAAGTGTTTGAAAATTTGATTATTAAAATTTTAAAATACTCATGGATCACAGGAGAAATCTTATAGAAATGTGAAATACTTAGAAGTGATCATGAAAATATATTTTAAATAAATATATAAGAGAATGTATTAAATTAAGTAATAATGAAATGAAAATTTATAGCCATAAAAATGTAGGGTTTAAGATTAAAGGATTTAAGCATATACTTGAAGTTATTAAAACAACAAGATTAAATCCAAGAGATCAGAGGTAAAAAGATAAACAGAAGGAAAAGGTAATAATTATGATAAATTGTAGGGTAAAAACATATAAGAATAGAGTTTTTCAAAAGATGAATATTTGAAAAGATTGATCAAGAGCATTATCAAGAAGTAGGCAAATATAATGAATTATGAATGAAAAATGGACATGGATAAGATAGAAGAAAAGTAATAAGATATGGTGGAAAACTTTATGTCAAGAAATTTGAAAACTCGGATGAAAGGAACAAGAAAATGTTTGAAACTTACACAGGAAGACATAGACAATGTGATTTCATAATTATTTAAGAATGAATATATTGAATTTTGAGTTGAATTGAATTTATTCAATCTAAAATATACCAATTAAAACAAAATGAGTCTCATAATGCTTTGAAGGAGAGTTCTACCAAAGATTCAAAGAATGGGGATTTTCAGACTCATAAAGAGCTTTGGCAAATAGGTGAAAGAACATGTTCCAATTCCATTTCTATTGGTATAATATAGACTTGATAGTGAAACCCAACAAAGAAAGTGTAAGAAAGAAAATTTCTAAGCCAGATTCAGTCATAAATGTAATTCAAAAATTCTGGACAAAATATTGCCAAATTGACTAAAATAAATATAAAAGAAGGAAATCCATCAAAACTAAGGCAGGTTTTATATAGGAATTCAAAATCAATTTAATATGAGAAAACTGACCATAATAGACAATGGTTAACAGATTATAGGAGAGGAATCAGAAGATTAATTCAATAGATAGAAAAACAAATTGAAAAATATTCAATATACATTCATTATTTCTAAAAACAAAAATGCAAATATATGAACAAAATATCTAGCTTCCTTAACCTAGTAAAGACTATCTAGTAAAAAAAATCTATAGAAACAAATATACTTAATGTTGAACTATTGAAAATGTTCTCTTTAAAATCAGAAACAATCAAGGAAGTTCAACTTCATCATTCTGTTCAACACTGTGGTAACTATCCTAGTTAGCACAATGAAAAGAAAAAGGAAAAAAGTCAGAAAAATTTTAAAGGTTTTCATAAATGACATGATTGTCTACATAGAAACCAAAAATAGTCCACATGAAATACTAATGACAGATTGGTAAATTTTCTTGATATAAAATCAATATACAGATAGCAATTGCATTTAAGTATATCAAAAACAAAGACTTATAAATTGTCATTTTTAAAACATTCAATTTATAACATCAAGAAAAGATGCTAAGCTACCTACCTAAATGTAAACCAAATGAGCATATTGGAGAGAGCTATGGGAAAACATCACATAGCTGTATTGGAGAACTGAAATAAGTGAAAAGATAAACTATTTTCAATAGCTATGAAGATTTAATGTAATAAATATATTCTCCTTGAGCACATCCAAAGATTCAATGGGGTTTTGGGTGTACCTTCACTATATATAACATAGAACTCAAAATAATAGGGACTTTTACACAATAGAAATTAATGTGTCTTACATTTTAAAAAAAAGTCTAGAGAGAGTTGTACAGGAATGATGAAGTAGTCTATAGCGCCAGGTCCCAAGCTCCCTCTGTCTTGTTGCCCTAGCAACAATCCCATTAATTACATAGAAGAGCAAAGGGCTAAAAATAGCACAGACATTTTTTAAGTAAAAGAAATAAGTGGAGCAAATTCCCTGATTATATAAGGATTTATTATAATGTTGCAATAAAAATAAGATAATGTGGTATTGTCCATGAATAGACAGACCACTGCAATGAAACAAAAACCCAGAAAAGACCCACACATATATGGAAACTTGATATATGGTAAAATTGGACATTACACCAGTGGAGAACAAAGGTCTATTAAATAAATTTCTCATGAACAATTTTTTGTTGACATCCATATGAAATATAATAATATTACATACCTAATGATAGCAAAAAGTGAAACAGCAAACCACAAATTACAAAATGGGAGAAGATTTTTTTAACAAAAATAATTGAAACATAACCAGCATTTAGAATATATAATGAAACTCCACAATTCAGTACAAAGGCAAAAATAAATGGAAAAAGTGATGACAGATTTGAATAAACATTTTACAGAAGTGAAAAAACAAATGTCCAATAATCATAGAAACCAATGCTTCAGCTTATCTGTAAACAATAAAATGCTAATTCAACAACAAAATAAATAAGATAATACCAAATGCAAACAGAAAATATTATCTACTGTCAGTAGGAATACAGATTGATAAAATATGTTTGGGAAGAAATCTTGCATTATCTACCAAATATAAAAACTTTATGGTTTAATGTCTAGAATTTCACTTCCAGGTATGTATGATGTAGAAAGCCTTGTACCTATTTATCATGAAAAACATGGACAAAAACCTCATAATAGCTTTATTTGTGATTCAAAAATCTTGAAAAACTTCTTTTAAAAATCAACTAAGATAATGGCTATTTCGGTAAAGGGAAAATGGAACATGAGATTCTGTAGACCACACTCTGATTGAGTTTAATGGCATTGGTAATTTTCTTTCTCTTGAGTGGTATGGTGAGTACAAGAAGAATGTTTTATTTTATTTTATAAACCATACACTATCCTTGCACATTTACATATATGATATATACATAGACACACAAAGTAATTTCATTTAATTTAAATGGTGTTAAAAATGGAATGATATATGGATATGGTCTCTGCAGAAGGTTTATTTCATAGAGCTCTCATCTCTTATAAAATCATAAATAGTCTTTTTATGTAGCATTTGCTTAGGTAAATGCATCTGAATGTTAATATAAATCATTGAATGAAGCACTTATCTCACTTCAAGAGACTAAATTGAAAGCATGACCTCTTCACCGACAGACAAAAATGGACTGTGAAAGGAGGCAGTCGGTTCACCTCAATTTGGAGCTATTCCTGCATGCCGCTCTAAGGGCTTTAGCCACCAATGCTTTGTGTGAGTAGCTATGCATCATATAAGTAACTAGTTATTGACTGAGAATTTCAAATTATTTTTAATGCAGTGAAATGGAAAATTAGACCAAGTGAAAATGTAGGCAATTCCCAGTTGCTTACAATAAAAGAAAGAGATGAAAGAACTATGCCAAAATAAGAGCTCAGTTCTGCCTCCAGAGTTTAGAAACCTGAGTTATCAAAAGATGATGATTCTATCCACTTCTCCTCCAGGAAACTAACCAAGACAATAAAATTAAAAGGAAAAAGAAAATCCATCCGAGCTACATGTAAGTATAGCTGGGCAAAACAAAACAAAAACTGAGGTCAGCAAAAGCTATGGGGAAGCCCTGGCAATGCATCAGGAAAGAATGGGAAAACAAGTATTGACTAGCAGTGGAAGCACCCAGAGGAGAGGACTCCTCCCAGAATGAGAAATGCTCTAAGCAAGAGTAAGATTATGGAGGCTGATCACTGAAGACATGAACAGAAGGGAGCATGGAAACTGCTTAGGTAGTGTCCAGATTTGGAAAGTATCAGTATCATCTTCTGATTAATGCCTTGTCACCTTCACTCTTCAACTGGGTTTCTCTTCATTTCGGCCACTGGCAAGTTTGGTTATTATATACTTATGGTTCCAATTCTTCTGAAAAATTCATGTCTCTTTTTAAAAGTTTCAACTGAATTTCCAAGTTGATGTCCAATATCTCTAAATACACCCAGAGAGATGAGATATAGTACTTCTAGTGAGGACATATATATGATGAATGTGTGACTGGACACTGGAAGAAAGGTAATCCTTTCTTTTTAAAGTGGCAGAGAACTTGGCAAAATGAGTTCTGATAGCAAGTAGAGGGTAAAATTTGATAGTGTTGAGCTTGTATTTTTGGCTTGCGGAGATTTACAAGATAAATGTTGAAAGTACAGCCTGGTCTTCTTGCAGCCTATAATAAAATGCAAGATGCAATTAGAACTAAACTCCTGGGCATAAAGAAACCAGAAATTGGTGACTTGGAAAATTCTGAGCTTCGGGAAAGCAGGTCCCCAGAGAATAGTGCTCCATGTGAAGGCTTAATGGAACATAGAACCTGTCAATCATTTTGGTGCAAGTCAAGACTGGAGATGCAATCACCCAGAAATGAATTGTGGAAAGTTCTTTGGTTTGCTGGTTTGGACCCCTATGGACTACATGGAAAACCGACAAGATTTTTGCAATATCTATATCAATTCAACCACTGCCAGCCTGAGCTAAAAGGGGCAGGAAGGAGACAGATTGAAATAAAAATCACTCCAAAAGCAGGGCCATGGAAGTTGAGGTCTGGAACAACTTGTGTGGCCAAGAGAGTGGGCCCACCATGTGTGTGAAACGGGCAGCCTGCCCCAACCCTGGAGAGGGTAAGTTTCCACTCCATTGTTCAGAAGTATGCTACAGCATCACAATGTTCTCAGAGGGTGATGCCTACACCCCAGTGTTCAAAGAGAGCATGGTCACTGATCAGCACTTGGAAAGGTGGGCTGCCTCTCCACCAGGCCCAAGGTACCAAAAAATCATTCCATAGATGATTCTCAGAACTTGAAATCTAACAGCACATGCCCTGCTGGGTTTTGGAGCAGTCTGAGACCTGTAACCCCTGCTTTCGTTCTAATTTCTCCTTTCTAGAATGGGAATATTTATCCTATGCTTGTCTCTCCTTTGTATACTGAAAGCAGATACATTGTTCTCTAGGCTTCACAGGAGAACATACAATGAGGAATTGTATCCCAGGACAGACCAGACCTATTACTGATTTTGATTAGACTTTGCTCTTAGTTTTGTTACTGAAATGACTTTGGGGATATTGTGATGGAATGAATGTATTTTCAATACAGAAATAATATGTCTTTTGGAGTGTAATGTTATGAAGCTGTATGTACCCCAGAAAAAAAAATGCCTTCAATTTAATCCAATCCTGTGGGTGTGAAACCATTGTCAGTAGGACCTTTTGAAAAGGCTACTTCAGTTAAGGTATGACCCACCTCATTCAGGATGGGTCTCAATCCCCTTTCTGGCACCCTTTATAAATAGAATGAATAGAGAGAGGGAGGGAGAGGAAAAAGCCACAGAGGCAAGAAGCTGAAATCAATGAGACCCAGAAGAGAAGGGAGAGACTATCAGATGCCTCCTTGTACTCTGCCATGTGACAGAAGGACCAAGGATGAGCAGGTAGTCTTCATGAAGAAAGCATCAACTTGATTAAGCCTTGATTTGGACATTTTCCTAGCCTCAGCTGCAAGCTAATAAATTTCCATTGTTTAACCAATCCGTTTCATGGTATCTACTGTAAGTAGCCTAGGAAACTAAAACACTTACTAACCCGCTATAGCTCTGAATACAGGTCCAGTATGAGACCCAGTTAATATATATTACCTCTGTATATTAGAGTTTTTTCATTGGTACTCTATCTTTAGTAGAGTTTTTTTTAAAATGCTCCTATGAAAAGAGCTTCATTATATATATATTTCCTAATTGTAACTCAATTGCCCCAGGATTTTCACTTTTATTATTATTATTAATTCAGTCCTAGTTTAACTATTTTATGATTACTGAAATAATTTAAAATATACCATTAGGAAGATATTAAATTGGCCAACCAACTCTCAATAAAACTTCCATCTTAGTGTTGCCAGATTGTCATTTTAAAGAGAAAAAGAATAAATCCCATTGCTGCCATCAAATTTTAGCCACTTAAATATTTTCCAGGTGTGTTGCTAGTGACTATATTTCATTACTGAAACACAAAGATCTTTTCCAGTCTTATGTAGTAAGCTTGTAATTGGTTTAAATATAATCTCCCACTTTTCAGCATCTTTTCATTGTTATTTATTTATTTAACTATGAACTCATACTCTTATAGGCATGAATTTGGAAAGTATAATTATTGCAGATGACATGGTATTTGGAGCTTGCAAAATGGGTCATCTTTTTAGGAAATTGATTTCATTTATTTTACTAAATATAAAAATCATTCATTATAGAATAAGTACCAATTCGGATAAATGGAAAAAATAGTTTAAAAAATTTTACCCATGAACATCCCAACATATACAAATACCATTAATATTTTGACATTTGATATTCCATGCTTTCTCTCTATATATTTTATTAAAACATTTTTGGAACAAATTTTGTTTCTTCTTTACAGGGTGGATGTAATTCTACTTCTTTGATTATGCTTGTACATTCCACCCACATATACATGTAAATTGATCATATTTGTGGCTTTCTATCATCTTCTGAACATCCTTTATTGTGGAAAGAACCAATTTTATAAGTCAAAACTTCCCAAGGAAGAAGCCAGGAAACCTTATTTCTCAGACTCCCTTATAGCCACAACAAAGCATGTGACACCTTTCTGCCAATAAAATGCATCTGTAAGTGACTCTCCTTTGAAGAAAGTAACTTGAAGAAGTATGCTTTCCATGACATCCATTTTTCAAGTAAAGATAATAGGGCAGGTTCCGGTTCTAATGTCCCATTCTCCTGCCCAAATTATTCTGGCAGTGTGATTTAATATTATTCCTAGATAAATGATCTCTGGGATCATATTTTGGAGCTAAGATTCTGGAGACTATTGAAACCTCCTGATATTCTTTAATATACTATTCTTTTATCCTAAATTATCATTAGTGAATTCTCTGGTTTGAAATTACAAGCTTGACTGATATAATCAACATAATCTATATAATCGTTTTAATGGTAGTACAATAAGATATTACATAGACCTACCATCAATTATATAATGTATTCCTGTGCATTCATGATGTTTCAAAACTTTCATTAGGCTGACACAAGTATCATTAAACATATATTTTTGTGACAATGTCTAGGCTGAGAATATTTACTAACTCATGGGTATATTAAAAGCACACTCAACTGGCCTCAAGTAGCAAGAATGAAGGAACTTAGAGAACTCCATACCAGATTCATTACCCAATATGAAAATGCTGAGGGGCACAATACTGGGTACACAGCTAACATTTTCACACTCAGAAAATGCTGACAATTCAATCTATGCCCAAAAGAGACCCAAGTCTACTTGAGAATATGGGCTTTCTCTAAGTTTTAAAGTATGTTCTGCCTATATGAAAATAATCTCAAATCAGAACAGATAGTATATTTTGAAGTATGAACCAAATAGCCCTTCCATGATGCCTAGAGACACATGTATGTTAGAACAGCTTTGTGTGAGACCTAGCTCCAACACTCAGAAAAGGGATGGCTGTATGTAGATCTCTTAATCTCTTTAGCAGAAAATTAATAATATGAACAATAACACTTTAAATGATTCTAAATAATATATAAGCAATATCTACTTTAATCTTCAAAAAATTCTCTATTAAAATTGTCCCCATTTTATAATGCTGGAAAAATAAATAGATTAATCAATTGGTTCACCATCAAACAATGGAAATGATGAAGCCAAAATCTTAACTGCAGTATTCTAATTTTATAGCTCACATTTATTTTGTGCTTCCTATGTTCCACGCTCTATGAAAGAAACTTTAATATATTATGTCACTTATTCATGATAATCCTGCACAGATGTTCTTAAGATATGAGATGCTTTGACCTGCTTTGATGAAGCAGAATTTTTTTGTCTTTATGTTTATGAATAGATACAAACAGATGACCGCTGTATTAATTTATTCATGGCTTTGAATTAAAAAATAACTTTCCAGAGCAAATATCCATATACTAAATTAATCATATAACTAAATTCTTTTAGGCAAAATTAAATGATGTAACAATTGATTTTTTTTGAGTTAGTAGCAATTTCACAATAATGATTAGGATTATAAAACAAATTTTTCAATATAACAATTTTACCATAGTCTCTGTCATTGCTACTTGACTCCTGGAAATTGTTTCTCCCAAGTCTATTTTTTCTTGAGTTAAATTTTGCTGATCTTAATGTTTTTGAAGAAAATTGGATTTTCACTACAATTTCATTAAACTCTGCAATTTAAGTGGCTGTGTGGTTCTGAGTTTATTTGTTTTATGAAATCTAATTCCAGCCAGATTAATTTATTTTAGGTTTCTGGATTGCCAATAAGATGTATATCTTCATTTAGTTTTTCATCCATAACAGATTATACCTTGGACCCAGTCAAAATGTTCTCACAGTTAAAATGATTGATCAAAACCTCATGCTTTATAAGTGTATTTCTATTTCAGGGTTTGTTTGTTTCTTTTCCATATAGTGAAATTGAATCTTGCATAGCTTGTAACTACCTTGGCATAAATTTGAATACAGATCTGTCTGACAACTTGGTTTATGGTTGGTTTTTCTTCCCCCCTCCTGTATGCTGATGTCTCTGAACCTTAATTTTTTAATCCTGAAATTGGGACTAATTTTGCCTCACCTTCTTCAAAGCGTAACGGTCTGGATGAAATGTACGTGGAAACACTTTGTAACTTGTAAGTAATGTGTAAATATACATATAATCAATTATATCATATTATTAACATTTATTCTGTATGAATTTGTTAAACAAAGCTGCCTTAGTTTTGCATTGCAATCTAGTTCTTTGAGATGCTTCAACTTCTTTGCCACAATTCTCAGACAGATGACCTTTAAAGATATATCCCATTTCATATTTTCCCCTTTTAAAAAATATATGTCCTTGACATGTCTTATGAAAGAGTTATTTTATACATATTTCAGACCCTATCCATTCCAAACTGCAAAATATATCTATTAATGCAGGAATCTTCCCATTCTCCTGGATAATGAATATAACTTCTGTCTCATCTAAAAATATTTTAATCATAGTTTATATTTAGCCATGTCTGAGTTGTGAATACACAGGAACAATTCCATGCTAAAGCATATTTATAATTATCTTCTTTATCCTCTTTTCACAGGAAATAGTTACCACAGTTCCCTGAGCTGACAGTGGGGTATAATGTTGAACATATGGTTTCCCACCTTACTGCATGGAGGCACATTCCAGCAGTGCTTAAAGGTCAAGGATGAGAATGTCGAGAAGAGTACGGCAGTCTCACTGAGTTCAGGGGATAGAGATCAGAGTTCAGAAAAGCTGAAAGAGCTCGGAGTAGTGGGACAGGTGTTTTAGTTTGCCAGGCTGCCGAAAGGAGATACCATAAATGGGTTGGCTTTTAACAATGGAAACATATTAGCTTTATGAACTTACACTTTTGAGGCCAGGAAGATGTCCAAATCAAGGCATCATCAAGGTGATACTTTCTTTGTGAATACCAGCTGCAGCAATCCTTGGTTCTGTGGCCACATGGCAGTGTCTGCATGTCTCTCCCATCTCTTCTGGATTTCCTTGCTTTCAGCTTCTTGCTTCTGTGGCTTTCTCTGTTCATCCGAATTTCAAGTCTCTTATGAAGGAAGCCAGTGAGAGGATTAAGACCAGCCCTGAGCCACAGCTTAACTGAAGGAACCTTATCAAAAATCCTACTTACAATGGGCCCACAACCATAGGAGCGGATTTGCTTTAAGAATATGATTTTCTGAGGTACATACAGTTCCAAACCATCACAACAGGGTTCTGGAGAACTGGAAGTTATGTGGCAAAAGAGTTCCAAACATCTGCATAAGGATTCCCTTAAGTTTTTGCTGAATCTTGTTATGCATATATAAGATGAAAATCAACACACTGTACACAAAAATTAGTTTCATATGGATCATTGATCTAAACATGAAAGCTAAAACTATAAAATGTCTGAATAAACACAGCAGAATTAAAAATTTCTGCTCACCACAAAACATTAAGAAAATGATAAGTAAGTTACAACTAGAGAGAAAACAATCACACAAGAGGACTTTGGGAGATGATGGAAAGGTTCCACATTTAATTGTGGCAGAGGTTACAGTAGTATATATATTTGTCAAAATGCATCAACTGTACAAAAATATTTTCACAGATACAGAGCAAACAGGTCTCTTCTAAATTAATAATAGGAATGGAAAAAAAGACACCTATTTCAGAAAGGTCTGGCAGTTTCTTATGACCCAACAATTCTACTGCTAAAGGTATTTTTCCAATTAAATTAAATTATTTGATTAAAAATATATGCTTGCAAATGTTCATAGTAGCTTCATTCATTATGGCCCCAATCTGAAAACTATCTAATTGCCCTAAGTGTCCATCAATTGGAAAATGGCTAAAAAAGAAAAACAAACACAAAAAGTGACACTTATCCAACACTTATACAATAAGTACTACATAAAAATATACATGCAACAACATGGATGTATCTCAGAAATAACATGGTGGACAAAAAAAAAGTCAAATTCAAAAGAAAACATGCTGTTTGATTTCATTTATGAGAAATTCCAGACTAGGAAAATTAATTGATGCTAGGAAAAAATACCAGAAATTTGGCTGCCTCTGCCTCCCAAAATTTACCATCAGGTTTTCTGTTTGGGTAAATTAGATAAAAGGAAAAGCTTAATGCTTTGACTGGCTCAATATCAGAGAAAAATGAAAACAATTTTGGATAGGAAGGACAAACCTCTTCCTAGTGTAAACATTTTAGGAAAACGTCTTTAACAAAGGGATAAGGAAAAATGAAACTAATATTTTCAATAATATATGTTTAAAGCATAAATTTGATCTTTACATAGTCATTTTACTTTCTAAAAATGTCAAGTATATAATGTTAAATTATGATTAGTAGGTGAAGAGTTTCACATTACTGTCTCAACTTTCTTTTCTAGAATGATCTTTTATACAAGCACCCAGTGGTCCTATAGTCCTAGAAACTAAATTCTTTAAACCTAACAGACTTGTTTACATCTGTGGAAACCTTCATTTCTTCCACACATACATCCCTTCAAAATATTTGTGAAGGAGTATGCTGTGTTCCTTTAAGGCTAAGGTAGTCACCTCAGATGCATGTCGGAGTTTTAAAAATACATATGTTGGGCATCCAAACCAATGTTTCAGGTGCAGTTGTTTTGGTGTGTGCGGTAGGCATTGGAATTTTTTTTAAGCTCCCCATTTTACTCTACTATTCAGCCATTCTAAAACCGCTTTTAGTCATCGTGGCTAGCAGAATTCAATCACAATCAATTCTGTATTATAAGGAATATTCTTTTAGCCCATAACATGACTCTGATCTTTTCCCCACACCTAAGTCCATAAAGTATTCATCAATGAAGATGCCACCTCACTGAAAGAGGAATAATCCAAAAGGAGTTATCATAGAATCAATGCACAGATAGTAAAAGAAAAGAGAAGAATGTTACAAGGTGAATATTCAAAAATAAATTACTGCCAAAGAAAGGTTAAATTTCTGAGCTTCTGTAATATGATGAAATTTTGTAGAAAATCAGTGAAGCATTATACAGGACCTTAGGAAAGACATGGAAGTGCGATGGAATGAAAGAAAAAATAAGCTGAAAGAGCTCAGGAGCAAAGTATGGAAGAATAACAGAAATGCATCAAAGACATAAAGTCCATTATGAAGAAAATACAATAAAAATAGCACCAAAAACACAGCAATGGACATGGAAGAGAGAATTGAAAAATATCAGGTAAATAAATAAAAGATGAAAGTTAAAGAAAATTAAAGGGAATATAATAGGTATGTGTTCTAGTTTGCTAGCTGCCAGAATGCAATATACCAGAAATGAAAAGACTTTTAAAAAGGGGAATTTAATAAGTTGCTAGCTTACAGTCTAAGGCTGAGAAAATGTCCCAACTAAAACAAGTCTATAGAAATGTCCAATTTAAGGCATCCAGGGAAGATACTTTGGTTCAAAAAGGCCAATGAAGTTCAGAATTTCTTTCCCACCTGGAAAGGCACATGGTGAACACGGTCAGGGTTCCTCTCTCATCTGGAAGGGCACTGGTGGACACAGCATCATCTGCCAGCTTCTTCTCCTGGCTTCCTGTTTCATGAAGGTCCCCAGGAGGCATTTTCCTTCTTCATCTCCAAAGGTCACTGGCTGATAGACTCTGTTTCTCATGGCTATGTTGTCCTGCTCTCTCTGAATCTCTTTTTTTCTCCAAAATGTTTCCTCTTTTATAGGACTCCAGAAACTTATCAAGACCCACCCAAATGGGTGGAGACATGTCATCACCTAATCCAGTTTAACAACTCTTGATTAAATCACATCTCCAGGGAGATGATCTGATTACAGTTTCAAACATACAGTATTGAATAAGGATTATTCTGCCTTTATGAAATGGGATTTAGATTGAAACATGGCTTTTCCAGGGGACATACATCCTTCCAAACCAGCACAGTATAGGATATAGACAAAGGAGAAACAATATTATGTATAATTTGTGTCCTTGAAGAAGGAAACAAAATAAAGGAGTAGAAGAAAATACTAAACATTTATTTTCAAGAAAACTTCTTGTCCAAAATAGAAAATATAAGTATTTTATGGGAATAACATATTTCTTTATGGAAAAAAATTAATTTGAAATAACCAGCATAGAAATATATCCTAGTACAATACAAGTCTTCAATGATAAAGAAATCTTTACAAACCAGGCAAAAACATTCAGGTTCCCTATGAGAAGAATGTCAGCACAAATTCAGATTTCCCCAGAGTAGCATTCAACTCCAGAAGACTATAGAGTGTTGCAAACAATAAACTCAAGTCAATATAGTATAAACTCAGAGTTTCATACACAGCCAAACTTTTATTGATGAATTAAGGCAACAAAATATTTTTAAATATGGAAGAACTCAGATAATAAAGATCTCATGGGCCCTTCTGAAAGAAAATATGGGGGGTGAATTTCAGGCAACCAAGCAGAGAAAGGAAAAATTGAACAAAAGGAGTTAAAGTGAGCACTGAATCCATTTAACTCCCAGTTTAAGAATGTAAATAAAAATCAGACCATTATTGGCATAAACAGAATATAAATAGCATAAATACTGAGAATATAGGAATGATATAATTAATAGATATACAGTGATAGAAAAATAGCATTAATACATCCTACTAATTTTCTATCACTCTACACCTATTAATTCAGGGATGTAAATGGAATGGCGCAGACCCTCTGGAGGGTAATGTAGCAGATCCACACCTGTTACATAAATGATGGTCTGAAAATATAATTTCAATTTAATAAATAGTGATTTTGGCAATTTGAAGTTGTATATACCCTAGAAAAGGTCATATTGTTTTAATCCATTACCATGGGTATAGACCAATTGTGGGCAGGACCTTTGATTAAGTTATTTCAATTGAGATGTGACCCATCCTCTTACTGGAGTCTTTTATAAGAGAATAAAATACATATTGAAGGTAAATGTTGAAATTAAGAGAAGCAGAGAAAATTCCTGGGGCAATCAAGGGAGGACCCACAAAAAACAGAGAGGAAACCACTAAAGCCAGAAGCTGAAAACAACAAAACCCAGAAGACAAGGGTGAGCAGACTCTAGCCATATACATTCCTATGTGACAGAGGTGGCCTGTGTGCCAGCAGCCCGCCTTTAGAGTTCAGGTATCATTCTGCTGATGCTTTGAGTTGAACGTATCATGGACTAGGAACTGTAAATTATAAGTTAAACAATCCCCATTGTAAAAGCCAACCCATTTCTGGTATATTGCATTTTATCAGCTTTAGCAAACCAAAACAGGGGTATAAAAATATACAAAAGAAAATACTTAGAAATAAAAGTAAAACTTGGTGGTAATATACAGGGAGGAAAAGATACGCACCACTAGATATTGTCTAAAGAAATAGAGAATTATTTGTATAAAATAGTTATTATTGTTAATATCGGATGCCCAGCATCACCATTTTTACCCAACAGTTTACTGGCTGCTGTGGCCAGTGGCATAATAAAATAAAAGTTAATAAAGTGTGTGAGAATTGAAAATAAAACAAATGTTTATGCAGAAATCTAGAAGAATATGCAAATAAGCAATGAAAATTTCCTAAAATTGAGATTGAGGATCATTGTTCAACAAAGTGGTGATACTTTGAGATGTTGATTGCATAATTTGGATGGAGTGTATGTTAATATATCTCAACAAAAACTGCAGAGTCTTAAATAAATAAAGAAATAAATGAACAAAGGAATGCAAGTGCTGGAGAAGTGGAGAGAGTTACACCTATTCAATGCTGGTAGGGAAGTGGAATGGTGCAGCCCCTCTGGAGGATAATGCACTGGATCCATAGCAAGCTAAATATAGGGTTGCCACAGGATTAGGCAATCTGGTTGCTAGGAATGCACTTGGAGGAACTGAAAGCAGGAACATGTATAACATTTTCACACTGATGTGTATGGTGGCATTATTCATGATAGCCAATGGATGGAGGAGCTGAAGGTCCATTGACTGAGGAGTAGAAG
The DNA here is from genome assembly GCF_023851605.1 of Tamandua tetradactyla. Classification (NCBI taxonomy): domain Eukaryota; kingdom Metazoa; phylum Chordata; class Mammalia; order Pilosa; family Myrmecophagidae; genus Tamandua; species Tamandua tetradactyla. The sequence goes on from NC_135331.1 coordinate 74,056,583, forward strand.
AACAAGCTGTGATGTGCATATATATATATATATATATATATATATATATATATATATATATATATATATATATATATATACATATTCTATATTTATATAATAGAATATTGTGTGGCTACAGAAAGGAATGAGGTTGAGAGTCATGCAATGAGGTGAATGAAACTTGAGGACATTATGTTGAGCAAAATAAGCCACACTCAAAAGGGCAAATATTGCATGGTCTCATTTAGAAAATGTGTATAAGAAAACTAAGGTCGAGGAGGGGGGCCAAGATGGCGGCTTAGTAAGGTGCGTGTATATTAGTTCATCCTCCAGAGCAACTACTAAATAACCAGAAACAGTACAGAACAGCTCCCGGAGCCACGACAGAGACCGGACACACAGCGCACCCCAGTCTGGACCAGCTGCACTGGCTGCGAGACTCCGCAACAGTGAGTTTCCCAAGCCACGCGCACTTTCCCAAGCCGCGGCAGCCGGCGACCGGCACCCCTCCCCCACAGGCGGATTACCGGACCAGCTGAAGGTCTCGGAGCAACGGGCTCCATAAGCCGTGGCGGCCGGTGGCCGGCGCCCTTCCCCCACAGGCGGCTTCCTGGACCGCGAGTCTCGGAAGGCGAGTTCCCCAAGCCGCGGCGGCCGGCGACCAGCTCCCCTCCCCCATGGGCAGCTTCCCGGAGGGAAAGGAAAGTGTCTCCAACAGTGGCAGGGACTGGGTCCAACCAAACACCAATAGTGGCATTAACAAACAAATGCTGACTGCTAGAAGTGGGCCCCCAGCTCAGGCGGAATTGATCAAGGCGGAAGTAGCCCATTGGGCTAACTGAAAGGGAGGAGAGGGGACGAAGCGGAGCCTTCTGAGGCTGTTTCTGCGGAGGCTTGGTTCCATCTGAACTGGGCGCCAGGATTGCACAGGCTGCAACTGCCCTGGGCATGGAAACAGGCTGCTTTCAGGGCTGTCTACCACCTGAAACTTCCCCATGGGTGGGGTGAAACGCAACTCAGGCGAAATCCCTCTCTCAAGGAATTCAGATCCCAGGGCTTCACAATTTGAAGCCATTAAAACCAGCCTACAACCTTTCCACTGTCTCCACCAAGCCCCCAGCAGGGAGAGCCTTCCAAAGTTAAAGGAGCCACAACATATTTTGCTGGTGGGACCCGCAGACAGACAAGCGCCACATACTGGGCAGGATAAGAAAGCAATCTCCAGAATAAACTAATTAAGGTAATTAAATGTCCAGATGCCAGCAAAAAATTACAAATCACACCAGGAAAATTGAAGATATGGCCCAGTCAAAGGAACAAACCAATAGTTCAAATGAGATACAGGAGCTGAGACAACTAATTCTAAATATATGAACAGAAATGGAAAACCTCCTCAAAAACCAAATCAATAAATTGAGAGAGGACATGAAGAAGGCAAGGTATGAACAAAAAGAAGAAATGGAAAGTCTGAAAAAACAAATCACAGAACTTATGGGAATGAAAGATACAGTAGAAGAGATGAAAAAAACAATGGAAACCTACAATGGTAGATTTCAAGAGACAGAGGTTAGAATTAGTGAACTGGAGGATGGAACATCTGAAATCCAAAAAGAAACAGAAACTATAGGGAAAAGAATGGAAAAATTTGAGCAGGGGCTCAGGGAAATGAATGATAATATGAAGTGCACAAATATATGTGTTGTGAGTGTCCCAGAGGGAGAAGAGAAGGGAAAAGGAGGAGAAAAACTAATGGAAGAAATTATCACTGAAAATTTCCCAACTCTTATGAAAGACCTAAAACTACAGATCCAAGAAGTGCAGCGCACCCCAAAGAGAATAGATCCAAATAGGCATTCTCCAAGACACTTACTAGTTAGAATGTGAGAGGTCAAAGAGAAAGAGAGGATCTTGAAAGCAGCAAGAGAAAAACAATCCATCACATACAAGGGAAACCCAATAAGACTATGTGCAGATTTCTCAGCAGAAACCATGGAGGCAAGAAAACAGTGGGATGATATATTTAAATTACTAAAAGAGAAAAACTGTCAAAAAAGAATTCTCTATTCAGCAAAATTGTCCTTCAAAAATGAGGGAGAAATTAAAACATTCTCAGACAAAAAGTCACTGAGAGAATTTGTGACCAAGAGACAAGCTCTGCAACAAATACTAAAGGGAGCACTAGAGACAGATACGAAAAGACAGAAGAAAGAGGTATGGAGAAGAGTGTAGAAAGAAGGAAAGTCAGATATGATATATATAATACACAAGGCAAAATGGTAGAGGAAAGTATTACTCAAACAGTAATAACACTAAATGTTAATGGACTGAATTCCCCAATCAAAAACATAGACTGGCAGAATGGATTAAAAAACAGGATCCTTCTATATGCTGTCTACAGGAAACACATCTTAGACCCAAAGATAAACATAGATTGAAAGTGAAAGGTTGGGAAAAGATATTTCATGAAAATAACAACCAGAAAAGAGCAGGAGTAGCTATACTAATATCCAACAAATTAGACTTCAAATGTAAAAAAGTTAAAAGAGACAAAGAAGGATACTATCTACTAATAAAAAGAACAATTCAACAAGAAGACATAACAATCATAAATATTTATGCACCAAATCAGAATGCCCCAAAATATGTGAGGAATACGCTGCAAATACTGAAAAGGGAAACAGCCACATCTACAATAATAGTTGGAGACTTCAATTCCCCATTCTCATCAATGGACAGAACATCTAGAGAGAGGATCAATAAAGAAACAGAGAATTTGACTATTACAATAAATGAGCTAGACTTAACAGACATTTATAGGACATTACACACCACAACAGCAGGATACACCTTTTTCTCAAGTGCTCGTGGATCATTCTCAAAGATAGACCATATGCTGGGCCACAAAGCAAGTCTCAACAAATTTCAATCTTTAAAAAGATTGAAATCATACACACTTTCTCAGATCATAAAGGAATGAAGTTGGAAATCAATAATAGGCATAGTGCCAGAAAATTCACAAATACATGGAAGCTTAACAACACACTCTTAAACAACCAGTGGGTCAAGGGAGAAATTACAAGAGAAATTAGTAAATATCTCAAGGTGAATGAAAATGAAAACACAGCATATCAAAACCTATGGGACACAGCAAAGGCAGTGATAAGAGGGAAACTTATTGCCCTAAATGCCTATATTAAAAAAGAAGAAAGGACAAAAATTTGGGAATTAACTGTCCACTTGGAAAAACTGGAGAAAGAACAGCAAACTAACCCCAAAGCAAGCAAAAGGAAAGAAATAACAAAGATTAGAGCAGAAATAAATGAAATTGAGAACACGAAAACAATAGAGAAAATCAATAAGACCAGAAGTTGATTCTATGAGAAAATCAATAAGATTGATGGGCCCTTAGCAAGATTGACAAAAAGAAGAAGAGAGAGGACACAAATAAATAAGATCAGAAATGGAAGAAGAGACATAACCACTGACCCCACAGAAATAAAGAAGGTAATAACAGGATACTATGAACAACTGTATGCTAATAAATACAACAATGTAGATGAAATGGACAACTTCCTAGAAAGGCATGAACAACCAACTTTGACTCAAGAAGAAATAGATGACCTCAACAATCCAATCATAAGTAAAGAAATTGAATCAGTCATTCAAAAGCTTCCCAAAAAGAAAAGTCCAGGACCAGATGGCTTCACATGTGAATTCTACCAAACATTTCCAAAAGAATTAGTACAAACCCTGCTCAAGCTCTTCAAAAAATTGAAGTGGAGGGAAAGCTACCTAATTCACTCTATGAAGCCAACATCACCCTCATACCAAAACCAGGCAAAGATATTACAAAAAAAGAAAACTACAGACCAATCTCTCTAATGAATATAGATGCAAAAATCCTCAACAAAATTCTAGCAAATCAAATCCAGCAACACATTAAAAGAATTATACATCATAACCAAGTATGATTCATCCCACGTATGCAAGGATGGTTCAACATAAGAAAATCAATTAATGTAATACACCATACCAACAAATCAAAGCAGAAAAATCACATGATCATCTCAGTTGATGCAGAGAAGGCATTTGACAAGATTCAACATCCTTTCCTGTTGAAAACACTTCAAAGGATAGCAATACAAGGGAACTTCCTTAAAATGATAGAGGGAATATATGAAAAACCCACAGCTAATATCATCCTCAATGGGGAAAAATTGAAAACTTTCCCCCTAAGATCAGGAATGACACAAGGATGTCCACTAACACCACTGTTATTCAACGTTGTGTTGGAGGTTCTAGCCAGAGCAATTAGACAAGAGAAAGAAATACAAGGCATCAAAATTGGAAAGGAAGAAGTAAAACTCTCACTGTTTGCAGATGATATGATACTATACGTTGAAAACACTGATAAATCCACAACAAAACTACTAGAGCTAATAAATGAGTACAGCAAAGTAGCAGGTTACAAGATCAACATTCAAAAATCTGTAGTGCTTCTATACACTAGCAATGAACAAGCTGAGAGGGAAATCAAGAAACGAATTCCATTTACAATTGCAACTAAAAGAATAAAATACTTAGGAGTAAATTTAACTAAATAGACAAAAAACCTATACAAAGAAAACTACAAAAAAACTGTTAAAAGAAATCACAGAAGACTTAAATAGATGGAAGGGCATACCATGTTCATGGATTGGAAGACTAAATATAGTTAAGATGTCAATTCTACCTAAATTGATTTACAGATTCAATGCAATACCAATCAAAACCCCAACAGCTTATTTTTCAGAAATAGAAAAACGAATAAGAAAATTTATCTGGAAGGGCAGGGTGCCCCGAATTGCTAAAAGCATCTTGAGGGAAAAAAACGAAGCTGGAGGTCTCACACTGCCTGACTTTAAGGCATATTATGAAGCCACAGTGGTCAAAACAGCATGGTACTGGCATAAAGATAGATATATCGACCAATGGAATTGGAGTGCTCAGATATAGATCCTTTCATCTATGGACATTTGATCTTTGATAAGGCAGTCAAGCCAATTCACCTGGGACAGAACAGTCTCTTCAATAAATGGTGCCTAGAGAACTGGATATCCATATGCAAAAGAATGAAAGAGGACCCGTATCTCACACCCTATACAAAAGTTAACTCAAAATGGATCAAAGATCTAAACATTAGGTCTAAGGCCATAAAACAGTTAGAGCAAAATGTAGGGAAATATCTTATGAAGCTTATAACTGGAGGTGGTTTTATGGACCTTACACCTAAAGCAAGAGCACTGAAGAAATAAATAAATAAATGGGCGCTCCTCAAAATTAAACACTTCTGTGCATCAAAGAACTTCATCAAGAAAGTAAAAAGACAGCCTAAACAATGGGAGACAATATTTGGAAACGACATATCAGATAAAGGTCTAGTATCCAGAATTTATAGAGAGATTGTTCAACTCAACAACAAAAAGACAGCCAATCCAATTACAAAATGGGAAAAAGACTTGAACAGACACTTCTCAGAAGAGGAAATACAAATGGCCAAAAGGCACATGAAGAGATGCTCAATGTCCCTGGCCATTAGAGAAATGCAAATCAAAACCACAATGAGATATCATCTCACACCCACCAGAATGGCCATTATCAACAAAACAGAAAATGACAAGTGCTGGAGAGGATGTGGAGAAAGAGGCACACTTATCCACTGTTGGTGGGAATGTCAAATGGTGCAACCACTGTGGAAGGCAGTTTAGCAGTTCCTCAAAAAGCTGAATATAGAATTGCCATACGACCCAGCAATACCATTGCTAGGTATCTACTCAGAGGACTTAAAGGCAAAGACACAAATGGATATTTGCACACCAATGTTTATAGCAGCATTATTGACAATTGCAAAGAGATGGAAACAGCCAAAATGTCCAACAGACGAGTGGCTAAACAAACTGTGGTGTATACATACGATGGAATATTATGCAGCTTTAAGACAGAATAAACTTATGAAGCACGTAATAACATGGATGGACCTAGAGAACATTATGCTGAGTGAGACTAGCCAAAAACTAAAGGACAAATACTGTATGGTCTCACTGATATGAACTGACATTAGTGAATAAACTTGGAATATTTCATTAGTAACAGAGACCATCAGGAGATAGAAATAGGGTAAGATAAGGGGTAATTGGAGCTGAAGGGATACAGACTGTGCAACAGGACTGGATACAAAAACTCAGAAATGGACAGCACAATACTACCTAATTGTAATGTAATTATGTTAAAACATTGAATGAAGCTGCATGTGAGGTATAGGTTTTTTGTTTGTTTGTTTGTTTGTTTTTTCTCTCTATTATCATTTTATTTCTTATTCTGTTGTCTTTTTATTTCTTTTTCTAAATCGATGCAAATGTACTAAGAAATGATGAATATGCAACTATGTGATGATATTAAGTATTACTGATTGTATATGTAGAATGGAATGATTTCTAAATGTTTTGTTAGTTAATTTTTTCAATTAATAAAAAATGTACAAGGATAAAAATCTAAAAACCTTTCCATACTAAAAAAAAAAAAAAAAAAAAAAAAACTAAGGTCAAGATTGTAAGCTGTTACAGTAAATTGCCACATTTATTTCTACGTTTTAAGTGTTATTTTAAATTCTGAGGTGCTGAGCTCTTTATGCATAACTTGGTAGTTCTCTGAATCTATGTTACCTATGTGACACTTAAGACTCAGAGTTAGAGTTCTGCAGCTCCATACAACAACTGTTAAAGAAGATGAAAAAGAAATCAGACTTAATTAAAAACATGGATGAAGCTGATCCAGTTGGGATTAAGGTAAATCGGATACAGGATAAAGGATGATATTATCTGTATTTTCAAACTTGAAGTTCTGTATGAGACTAAAAGAAGAGATGTATATTTTGCCCCAAAGTTGAATTTTCTGTAGCACAGTATTTAACTTAATTTATCTGCTATTTATTTAAATCTAAACACATGGAGCCTAGAATGGGTAGGCAAGGAGATCCGATGATTCTGAATAGCTTCATGTAACATGATGATACAGTCCAGAGTGTTTTGGACAGATAATAAATTATTTGCAAAGTCTCTGGGGGACTGGAGGAAGAAATATGGAACTATTAAACTTCCCCACCTGGGAAATTCCTGATTTTTTTTCAAGCACTGGGGACTCCCAATTTAATAATCCAAGCCCTTGATCTTGAGGCTCACCCTTATGAAACTTATTTCTGTAATAGTGAAGGTAAGCCTTCTCATAAACATGCCTAAAAGTCACCCCAAGAAAACTTATTTTGTTGTCTCAGATGTGATCTCTCTTTAAACCAAACTCTGCAAATGAACTCATTACCCCAACCATACATGAGATGTGACTTTATAGGTATTTCTGGCAACATGGGACCCCCAAGGATGAGCCAGTCCCTGGCATCATGGGATTGAGTATGCCTGCTTAACCAAACTAGGGGGAAAGAAATGCAACAAAATAAGATTTCAGTGGCTAAGAGATTTCAAATAGAGTTGAGAGGTCATTCTGGAGGTTACTCTTATGCAAGCTTCAGATAGATATTATGAATTGTCATGGTATGCCAAATTCCAACCAACAGTATTCCTGAAAACCCAGGGCCCTACCTAAGACTCTGGAGAAATTTTACTTATTATGTTTATTGTTCAGAAAAATAAAACATCCAGATTGTTCCTATGCCTTAAGAACCCTGTGATGGGTAGGGCTTGGTGTCAACCTGACCAAGTGATTATGCCCAGTTGTCTGGTCAGGCAAGTATTGGCCTGCATGGATTGCTACATGGACATTTCATGACTAGCTGATAAACTGGAAAGCTGGTGTATTAAATTATCAGTCAGCTGATTGTATCTGTGGCTGAATACATCTGTATTCAACTAAGACATGTCTCCCACAACAAGATAATATAATCAGTTGAAGGTGTTTAAGGAAGAAAGGAGATTTTTTTTTAGACTGCTTATTCAGTGAGTGAGCCTCTCCTGTGGAGTTTGTCCAGACACTTCATAGGAGCTGCCAGCTTCACAGCCCGCCCAACAGATTTTAGAATCTTCCATTCCCATGAATGCATTAGACACTTTTATAAATTTCATATTTACAGATCTCTCCTGTTGCTTCTGTTTCTCTAGAGAACCCTGATTAACACAGCTTGGTACTAGGAGTGGTTCTTGAGAAACAGAATCTTAAAAATGAGTTTTTACAATTGGTCTACTCTTACTAAATTGAGAGGCACTAATGACTCTGTTTCCAATAATCAAGATGGCACTGACAGTCCATGGGGTGAGCTGGCAAAAGAGATATTCAAAATATCACCATTCAATTCTGCTAATTGTATGCTTATATGAGACAAGGCTCTGGGTGAGAACGCATTTGACATTTTACAGAGTTTTGTAAAATTAAGAGGTATAATGATGTTGGTTGGTTGTTGTTAGGTAACCTGGATACATTGATTAGAGAAAGGGATGAGCTGAAAGCTCCAAATTTGCATGTTAAGCACCATAGGAATAGTGTAAAAGTGTCCAGGTGTGCCCTAAAACAAAATCTTATTTCCTGTGGTCACAGACTTGGAATCTCTGAAAAACAGAAACAAAACCTCATTGTGTGAGTGTCAGGTTTACAATAGAAACTAAAATCTCAGCCTTGCAGAATATCTGCTATTAAAGTAAGAACTCTGATTGGAAAAGAATGGAATCCTAAATGTGGGATAGTGATATAAGACTTGATAATGATGCCAATGGGGAGACAGGATCCCTGGAATCTTCTGAGCCTTTGCTAGATAATCTATAATAGACTACCCCAATGAAAGAGCTTCCCAACCCCCAGCATGCCTTGAGGAAATGGCTTCTAGGCCTCCATTCTCCCCAGAGGCGTCTGCTGTCCAACCTCCACCTAAAGAGATTAACCCTTCGGTGCTTGCTTACCCTGTAACCACCTCCCCTGGGAAAATAGGCCTCACTCATCTGTTTGGAGAGACTAATCCTATTTCACCAGATGAACTGCAATGGAAAAGCACTGAGGTAACTGGATTGAAAAACACTTCTATTTCTTTTCATGACCCATCCTCACCACCCCTTTTTATTTCAAGACTATAACTAGACTAAAGTCCCAACAGATGAGGTTCACAGTGTGATCCATGAGGAGGTACACTATACTCCAAAAGAACTACCTGAGTTGTCCAAACTATATAGACATAAATCAGAAGAATATGTGTGTGATACGTATTAATGGTGTGGAATAATGATGGAAAGAATATAAAGTTGAATCAAGCTGAATATATATATATATGGGCACACTAAACAGAGATTCTGCATTCAATGTTGTAAACTTGAGGGGTTAGAAAGGGCATTAACCATTTGTTTGTACAGTTGGCTGGAACATATATCCAAAGGTGGCTGGCATTACCTGAGGTTGAAATGTGAGAACTTCCCTGGTATAATGTAGAGGAGGGGATCCAGGAGCTTGGAGAGACTGGAATGCTAGAGTGGATTTATCATGGAAGACCTGCTCACACACTTCAGGAATGTCTAGAGGACACATCGTTCAGCAGAACCTTGAGAAATAAATTCATGAGACTAGCTCCATCATCCCTTAAGAACTCTGTACTTACCCTTCTCTCTAGGTCAGATATTACTGTGGGAACTGCTGTTACTGAGCTTAAACCTTAAACAGAATGGGGATGATTGGATCCTGAGTTGGGAGAAGCCATGTGGTGGCAGTTAATCACTAAGATAAGGTGGGCGAGGCCACCATAATGGGCAGCAAACTCAGAGCAGCAATCAAAATAATTTGACTTGCAGAAACTTATAGCATTGGCTAGTACATATGGGGTACCTAGAAGTAAAATAGATGGGCAGTCTACTAAGTTATTGTTTGAGCTGTATAAGCAGAAAAATTCTAGGTCAAGTGAACAGAAGTCCAACTTGAATTAAAAAAAACAGAGAGCCATGGCCTCTTATTCAATTCCCAGACTTAAGACAGTTTACAGACCCTGAGCCCTTGAATGAGGAGAAGGCTGGGTATCCTTCTGAAAGGACCCTTTTACACTGCCCAAAATTTATACTGTCAACTTTCCTCCCAGCCTTCACCAAGGAGACCTATGGCCTTTAGCAGGATGATCGTGCATTGGGTAAAAAGAAATGATCAGATATTTCAGAGATTATTGGTGTGCCAGTTTGAATCTGTGTTGCATTACAGAAAAACCATGTCCTTTAATCCTCATTCAATATTGCTGACTGGGAACTTTTTGATTGTTCCCATGGAGATGTGACCCACCCAATTATGGGTGGTAACTTTTGATCAGAAAGCTTCCATGGAGTTGTGACACCACCCATTAATCCTTTAAAAGAGGAAACATTTTGGAGAGAGTCCCTTTTTTTATAGAGCCACGAGAAAGCCAGCAGATGCTGCCATGTTTGCCATATGTCCTTCCAGCTGAGAGAGAAATGTTGAACATCATCGGCCTTCTTGAACCAAGGTATCTTTCCTTGGATACCTTAGATTGGACATTTCTATAGACTTGCTTTAATTGGTACATTTTCTCAGCCTCAGAACTGTAAACTAGCAACTGATTAAATTCTCCTTTTTAAAAGCCATTCCATTTCTGGTATATTGCATTCTGGCAGCTAACAAACTGTAAAAATTGGACAGTGGCTAAAGAGATCCAAAATGTCACTCTGGTTCACCAGTCAAAGTAGAGGCTTATGGAAGTCAGGTGATCAATAGAGTTTTAGCTCGGGTCCATCTCATAGTGGGTCCAGTGGGTCCAAGACCCATTCTGTGATCATTTTCCCAGTTCTAGAATGTATGACTGAAATCAACATACTCAGCAACTGGCAGACTCCCCAAATTGATTTTCTGACTCATGGAGTGAGGGCTATTATGGTAGGAAAGACCAAGTAGAAGCCATTAGAACTGCCCCTACCTAGCAAAGTAGTGAATCAGAGGCAATACCAGATTCCTGGAGGGACTGTGGAGATTAGTGCCACTCTTAAGGACTTGAAAGACGCAGGAGTGATGTTTCCCAACACATCCCCATTCAACTCTATTTGGCCTATGCAGAAAACAGATGGGTCTTGAAGGATGACAGTGGATTATTGTAAAGTTACCAGGTGGTGACACCAATTGCAGTGCTGTTTCACCTGTAGTATCATTGCTTGAGCGAATCAGTACATCACTTGGCACCTGGTATTCAGCTATTTATCTGGTAAATACTTATTTCTGAATAGCTGTTAGAAAGGACTACCAGAAAAAGTTTGCTTTCAGCTGGTAAGGCTAGCAGTATACCTTCACTGTACAGCATCAGCGGTATATCAACTCTCCAGCCCTAGGTCACAATCTTGTCTGCAGGGAGCTTGATCAATTCTACCTCCCACAAGACATCACACTGGTACAGTATATTGATGATATCATGCTTATTGGACCAATTGGCCAAGAAGTAGCAACTACTCTAGACTTATTGGTAAGGTATTTGCATGTCAGGGGATGGGAAATAAATCCAACAAAAATATAGGGGACTTCCACCTCAGTGAAATTTCTAGGTGTCCAGTGGTGTGGGGCATATCAAGATATTCCTTCTAAGATTAAGGATAAACTGTTGCATCTGGCCCCTCCTGCAACCCAAAAACAGGCACAATGTTAGTTGGCCTCTTTGTATTTTGGAGACAACATATTCCTCATTTGGGTGTGCTACTCCAGCCCATTTTCTGAGTGACTAGAAGATCTTCTAGTTTTGAGTACGGACCAGAACAAGAGGAGACTGTGACATGTCCAGGCTACTGTGCAAGCTACTCTGCCACTTGGGCCATATAATTCAAGGGTTCTGGAAGTGTAAGTTACAAAAAGAGATGCCATCTGGAACCTCTGGCAGACCCCTATAGGAGAATCACAGCACAGACCCTTAGAATTTTGGAGCAAAGCCTTACCAACTGCTGCAGATAACTACTCTCCTTTTGAGAAACAGCTTTCAGCCTGCTCCTGGGTCTTAGTAGAGACTCAATGCTTAACCATGGTCCATACAGTTACATGAGACCTGAGTTGTCTATCATGAGCTGGGTGTTGTCTGACTCACCAAGCCATAAAGTTGGGAGTATGCAGCAGCATTTCATCATAAAATGGAAATGGTATATTAGAGTTGGGGCTCAAGCAGGTCATGAAGGCACAAGTAAGTTTCATGAGGAAGTGGCCAAAATGCCCATAGCTCCCACTTCTGCCTCATTACCTTATTTTTCCCAGACCAGAGCAATGGTCTCTTGGGGAATTCCTTTCAGTCAGTTGACTGAGGAAGAGAAAATTCTGGCCAGGTTTACAGATGGTTGTGCATGATATGCAGGGACCACCTAGAAGTGGACAACTGCAGTACTACAACCTTGTTCTGGGATGTCCTTAAAGGAGAGTGGTAGGGGGTAACCTTCCCAGTGGGCAGAACTTTGAGCAGTGCACCTGGTTGTTCATTTTGCTTGGAAGGAAATTCGGCCAGAAGTGCATTTGTGTACTGACTCATGGGCTGTTGCTACCGGTTTGGCTGGATGGTCAGGGACTTGGAAGGAGCACGATTGGAAAATTGGTGACAAAATGGTCTGGGGAAGAGGTATGTGGTTAGACCTTTCTGAACGGGCAAATAAATTCAAGATATTTGTGTCCCATGTGAATGCTCACTAGAGGGTGACTTCAGCAGAGGAAGTTTTTTGTTGCTGTTTTTTTGTATACTGTGTGGTGGGGCTCATGTTTCATTCTTTTTTCTTGTGAGTATTCTGCTATTACAGCAACATTTTTTGAATTTTTGTCTGTTTGCTTGCTTGTTTGTTTGGGGAAGTGCTTGGGCCAGGAATTGTACCCAGGTCTCACAGATGGCAGGCGAGAATTCTACCACTACACTACCCTTGCACCCCTACAGAGGAAGGTTTTAATAATCATGTGGATGAGATGACCTGTCCTGTGGCTGCAAGTCATCTTCTTTCCTCATCCACTCCTGCCACTCTCCAAACAAATAACCACTAACTTCTATTCAGTAAGATTCACATTTACAAAAGAGAAAATCTCAATTTTCTTTAAATTATTTCATAGAATAGCTAAATTAAAAATCATCCCTATTATTGTTACAAAGCAATCATAACATTGATGTTACAATCTGACAAATTTAGCAAAGAGAAAAATTCTACAGATCTCAGTCATCAACATAAATGTAAAAAAAAAAAAAAACCTGGGTAAAATCATGACAAACTGAATTCACATGACTAGAAAACAAATAATTCATCAGGACCAACTGAATCTAATACTATAAAATCTATTAAAACATAGAGATTTTTTAATCATAAAACATAAACATACATTTAGTGTAATCTAAAGAGAGAAAAATAAAACATCATGGCTATGGATGATTAAAAGTTGCCAAGTTCAACCGTCATTCTTGTTTTTTAAAAAACAACTATAATAAATGTAATAGGAATTAATGAATAATATATGTTCTTTCTCTTTCTCTACTTAATTTATGTATTTGGAAAAGTTGAAGTAGGATTAACATTAATTGAAGATATGATTGTTTATCTGGTAAACCTAAGAGAATCAAGCCCCCCTCCCAAAATAAAGAAATCAAATTCCAAACAATTCAAAAAAAGTGGCCAGGAAAAAGAAAATACATAAATAAACATATTTAACATAAATGAATAATAATCAGCTGGAAGAATAGTAGAAAACACTTCAATTACAGTAAGATCCATGAGATGACATATCCAGGAATAATCATATCAAGAAATATGCAGGATCTACCCAAAGATATTTTTTAATAGGGCTGAGACATAAGAGTAAATTTTAAAAATATGAAGACACACCATGTACTGGTGTGGGAAAATTCAACATCATCAATTCTACAAAAATTTATTTATGTATGTAATATCTGAAAATGACATTTTCTGCCTGAAAGTTAATTATGCAAATAAAAATAAGTAAAAAGAGAATAGTTAGGAAAATTCTGACCCAAAGGAGAGACAAACAGTAATTATAAGTGTTTTCTACTACATATATTAAATTTAGTGTTAAATTTAAAATATGGCACATATATGATTTTTCTCCTTCTGAAATCTAATGAATCAAACTGAAATGAAACTATATTTCTGACTTAAAATATATAGGTTTTGACTGACTTTGGTCTCTTGCTTCAATTCCTTATTTCTAGTATGTCAGCATTATGCATTCAGCCTTCATCCTGGATAGAGTATATTAATGGGTAGTAACATTTAAGTCAAAAGAATCCTTTGCTGGCAGAGCTCAGGAGCAAATCTTATTTGTCAAAAACTGACCCCATTACTTTCAAACCCTCATTCTCTTTTCTTCATTTTAACACTCCAAACTTTGCCTCCACGACTTTCATCAAAATCCTTTCCAAAGCTTCCTTTATATCCAATTCCCTCCCAATTTCCAGGTGATTCTTACTTGTTTTTAATGTTCTATGAAATTTCTTAACACACTTCTAATAATCTAATGTTGAATGTTGTGATTTAAGTTTGGGACAGCCATTTTCAGGTTTACTACTCAGCAATGGTGTTTTAAACATTTTGAGTTTTCTCAAATGAAAACAATCCCAAACTAAGGCTCTTTCCCTCCTTAAACTGGAAGCACCTTTAAATGATATTACAATGCTCACACAACACCAGCATGGCAAAAATACTTACTCAACAAGTCAACTTAAATCATGTAAAACAAATTTATTTATAACTGAAACCAATTTGAATATCTTAAAGAGATTGATCTTATAATAAATATCTATTTGAAGAAATGTTCAATTTCCCTATTTCTTGTGAGGCATGTTATTGACATTTCTGAGGGAAAATAGATAAAGACCATGTCAATTAATCAAAAATAGAGTAACCCAGAGAGGAGAGGCAGAGATAATTAAAAATGCTTTCACACTGACTCACTAACACCCTTCAATCCTATGACAGATGGATCCTTTCTAAAAGTAATGAAGAAAGTAGTTCATTTTCCATGATTGTTTCACATGCCAAGAGGCAAAATCCTCTGGCCACAGCTAGTGCTTGGATTCTATTGTTTTTTAGTAGTTCTTTTACTTGTGCACATGCACTACTACTCCCTCTTTCTAGACACAAAAGTTCTTACCTAAATATAAAAGTAAATGAAGTAAAAATATGACAATTTAAAATGTAGCAAATATTCATGCCCATAATACAAGACATTAATCAACTCCCAATTCTTGATCCAATTATGATAGTTATTTTGGTTATTATTTTAATATAGTTAACAATTCTGTGAAGAAATTTCTTTTTTATTGAAGGAATCCCTAAGCTCTGCATTAAACAACATATGGAATGAGTAAAATGAATTATCTGACTTTGCTCAATATGATGGACAATCCTTTCAGCAAAGGCTGACAATGACAGATAGGTTTCTTCTTTGCCAAACAGTGATAGAAAAGATTGACGTTTTGATAGACATCATGATAAATAAATGCTCAAGTTGATGACAAACCAGTAAGATAATGCTAAGGTACTCTTCCTTTTTTTTCTCTCTCTCTCTTTTCAAAGATTTTATGAATTTAAATGAACTGTTGGGCAAAATTTGCTTTTTAAAATGAGCTCTTATTTAAACTTGAATGAATGTTATAACCAACATTATAAATTCTAATTTTATGTACTTACAGGTTGACAGAAAGTCTAATTAATATTCAGTGGGTATGAAGGCCATATATTTTCATGATTACCTCAAGATTAAAAACACCTGACATTTTCATCACATCTTCTAATATTTAGATGCTTCTATGTATGAAATTTTAATTTCTCCTAAGTTCCTGCTCTATCCTTGGAATTATTTCATTTCTAATCCCACTGCTACCGCTGGAATTTAGTCCCAGAGGTTACATTCTTTTTCTTACCAGTTTAGCTACAGAAAATAAAAAATAAAAAAAAAGAAGAAAGAAAAACCCTTTCTCCAGCAGCGTTTGTTGAAGTATGACAGGGTGAAAATTTACAAACAGCTTTACTAAAAATGAATGAAAACAAAAGCATTTAAGGAAATTGTGATCCCATTAAAATAAATGAAGATTTATTTCCAGGTGCTTAGTTCCACAACTCTTTGCCCAATAACTTTCTTAATAGAAACTATGGAAGCAAAACTCGATAATTTCATAAATGAGATAAATAATGAGTACCTACTGAGCTTTTAGGCTTGACGTTAATTTTCTCTCCTGTTTCTAGGCAATACATGCTTAGCTACTATAATACTCAAATCCTAACTTTCAAAAACATATTTATGAGTAAAGGTAGGAAATCAAAATTTCAAATTTAAATTTAAAAATTAATATAGAACTGTACATTTTTACTCATGGAAGATCATTGAATTTATCTTTGCAGAAAACAATTCCTTTTTCATGGAAAACCACTGTGATAGATTAAATTATGCATCCTGGTTTACACATGTTCTTAATCTTATTGCTATCTGCCAATGCTGCCACTGGGGCCACAGGTCCATCACTGGAGGGATATCTGGGTCCATCCATTGAAGGTATATCAATGTCCAACACGGTGTACCTTTTGCATAACTAATATTTATCCATGCATTCACATCCTGGTGGACCTAACATTTTGAGGAAAACTTCTAAATTTTCCCTAACATCACCTAGTAACTCTGCTCGACTTTACTGGTGGCATGATCCAGTGAGTCTGAACCCCTGGTCACCACGGCCTCCTCAGGCAGGACCCCACTGGTGCTCTGGTTCGTTTACCATCAAAATTGGACAAAGGATTATGTGAGTGGAAAAGTAAGTGGATTATGTGGATGATATTCCGCTTCACCCCGTTATGTAAAAGCACCCTACACCTCCTTTTATTTTTATCATTGACGAAATATGAGATCAATTTAACATTAAAATAAAACAAGGGGGTGCGGTCAGTGGCCCCGCCCGTGCAGAGTCACGAGGCCCGGCAGCCGCGTCGGTTTCCCCGGCCGCGCGGTGAGGGGGGCCCGCGGGCCGCCTGGCCTGCGCCCTAAATCGCAGGGTGGGGCCTGCCTCTGGGCGCCCTGACCGACAGACTCAGATTGTCGATGCTGTCGTTGGGAAAGACGAGAAAGGAAGAAAGATCCCGGAGTATCTGGTCCGTTTTAATCGTTGGGACGGAGGCCCGGACAGGTGGACAGCTGAATCTCGTGTTTCCCAACACAAGTGAAAAGCCAAGATTGCAGCCTAAATTGGCAAGAAAAACTGTGGCCTGCCTGAGAAGGAAGAAAGAAGCAGCAGCGAAGGTTGCCTGGGTTTTTAAAAAGCTTCCCTGTTGAAGAAAAAGATGACAATGCTGAAAACTCAATAAGCAGTTCTGCTGACGGTGATGAAGAAGCAGGCGGGAAGATAAGAAGTGAAGAACCTGATATTGAAGGAAAGACTGAAGTGAAGAAGAACTAGAGCTGCACACAGAAAGGAAGATGGAAGAAAGAGCAATCACAATAGACATCCCTGAAGTTCTGAAGAAGCAGCTTGAGGATGACTGTTACTACATTAACAGGAGGAAACGGTTGGTGAAATTGCCGTGCCAGACCAACGTCATAACCATCTTGGAATCCTATGTGAAGCATTTTGCTATCACTGCAGCCTTTTCAAACCACCAAAGACCTCGCCATCCTCACAGCACGTCTCACGCCAGCACGAATGTGCATTTCATCCCAGCAGAGAAGAATCTCGACCTCTGCAAGGAGATGGCAGATGGGTTAAGGATAACCTTCGATTATAATCTCCCATTGGTTCTGCTCTACCCATATGAACAAGCACAGTATAAAATGGTGACTTCGTCCAAATTTTCCCTTCCGCTTAAGGAAAGTGCCACGAGCACAACCGGGAACCTGGGGGAGCTGTGTCTAAGCCCGCCTTTGTGGAAACCCTCCACTCCGCGGCCCACCGAGAACCAGCCCCCCGCAGGCCGGCCAGCCGCACCCATGAGGCGCCGCGCCGAGCCTGAAGGGCCGCGGCCTCTGAGGCGGTCCACTCGCCGCGTCCCGAGCCCGGACCGGCTGCCTGGAATAAGCCTCTCGCCTCAACTCCAGCGCGGACGCGCAGCCTCCCCAGCCAAGCTGTTCCTGCACCTGGAACAGACGACACCTATACAGAGCAGTGCATCCTCACCTACGCCTCTGGCTCCCAACAAGGAAGGGAACGCCGTGTTTGCTGCCTTTGAAGGGAGCAGAAATGAAGAAATGAATGAGGTCCTTTCCTGGAAACTCGTGCCTGACGATTACCTGCCGAGTGACCAACCGCCTCCACCCTCCTGCGTTTATGGGTCGCAACATCTGCTGCGCTTGTTTGTCAAACTTCCAGAAATCCTTGGGAAGATGTCCTTTTCCGAGAAGACTCTGAAAGCTTTACTGAAGCACCTGGATCTCTTTCTGAAGTTTTTAGCAGAATATCATGAGGACTTTTTCCCGGAGTCCGCTTATGTGGCTGCCTGTGAGACCCTCCACACCACCAAGAATCCCAGGGCAATTAATTAAAGACTTTGGCTTCTGTAAGGACAGCTTCTCCATCTAGCATTGCACACAATTGCAGGTGATGAACTAAGAAGACAGTGTGGCCATAAAAGGTGAAATAACTGAAGCTAGTTCAAATACGAGTTAGAAGTTGCAGTTATTTGTTAGCAATAAACACTTTGCTTAGTTATTTGTTCACATTATACAAACATTTTTTTAACTTCTACTTTTTGTTCTGAGGCTGAATAATTCTCAAATTTTAGTTTCACTTGGAAACTACAAATTGGTCACAAAGTATTTTAGAGGGAATTGGTATTGATGGCAAAAAGTATAGCTATACATTTGCTTCTTACAGTTCCCTTTCTGTAAAGTCTTATTTTTATTCATCTCAATAAAGCACTGCCCATCTTTTAGAGATTTGCAGCTATATGCTTACCCGTCATGGTTCCTCTTCTGCAAGACATTTTTTTTAATTATCTAAATAAAACGTTCCCTGTCTTGTTCAGGAAAAAAAATGCGAACAGTGGTACTAAACATGTACACTTGAATTAGGATATTCTAGGTTTTAATTTTGATTTCATCATTTACTATCTAGTAGTTTGTTCAAGTCCTTTAAACGCTCCTGCTTTTAGCATCTTTTCTGTAAAATATCAATAATAATAATACCATGAAAGACAAATTTTAGGTGAGTTTGCAGACTGGAGCATTTTATTCAGGGCACTAAAGTTTTGTGGCAGCAAAGGAAGCCACAATGGAAGTAGTTTTGGGGTCTGAGGGATGACAAAGGATTTTTATAGAGAGAAAGGAAATGAGCTTGAATCCAATCGCTTGGACCTGTTAAGGGTGGATTTAGCGCAGATGGGCTTTATTTTGTATTGGTCAAAAGTAATGAATGAGGGGCTTGATTGGCTATCTGGGTCAGCTGCGTTGGTAAGGATTTCGGATTTCAAAAGATAGAGGGAACTCAGAAGGCATGTCTTTTTTTGTTGTTGTAACTGTTGCTGTATTCTCTGAAGGGCCTGGGGCTTTCTCTATACAATTTTCTCAATTTTCCCCCCTTTTGGTCATTCCCTCGATTATGAGGGCTTTACCAAAGATGGTGTTAGTCTTTCATTCAACCCTAGTCTCTTGAGTTTCATCACCAATTTCACAGATTTGATGAAGCTGAAGACTTTTGTTGTCCCATTCATGCTCGTTTGGTCATCAGCTGTATCATTTGTGGAGTTCGTGACTATCAGTAGCATTTAGGAGTAGAGAGATCTGACAATAACTGGGGGATGTTATGAATGAGTAAGAGGATAACAGGTGCCCCCATTAGAATATCTCTGACCCAAGGTCCCTGTGACTCTAGAAGCCAATCAAAAAGAGACTCAGATCAGTCAGATGCAGGAGGTGAATATACTGACTTGGCTGCTTCTCTGCCATAGGCGTCTGCTGCCATGCCTCTTGACTGACAAATACATCCTCTGGACTGATTTTTTACAGATACACAGGACTGGGCCCCCACTTGTGCATACACCTCCTTGGGAAGCCAGAATGTAATTTGATGCCAATCAGTTTTGAAGAGATCTTTTGTGAAGTTCCAGTACTTCCTTAGCTACCGAGTTGTTGGCTGCCCTAATTTGGGAGACAGATTTCTCTAGCTGTAACACTACCTTTTCTAGTGTATGTGTAATCTTCTAGTGTACCTTCCAAAGCAGTAGATACCTGCCACAATGACAACGGGAATGATACCAAGAACAGAACACCCCATGAGTTCACCTGGGTTGTGGATTTTCCATGATCCTTTTAGACCTGTCTCTAGCCTGGCAATAATCTCTTCACAAATTTTTACAGTATGGCAAGAGGTCATAAGAGTCCTCCTGTTTCTACTTTTCCCTGTTGGAAGCTTATCATAAATAGCCATTTGAGGAGCAGCAGAAGCTATATAACAGGAGTTAATCCAATTTACAGATAATGCTTTGTATATCTTGTGTCCACATGCAAAATAGTGTTCTTGTGGCACTAATAAGGGCACCTATTTTAAGGAAATATGATATTGGCTAATTAGGTATAAGCTTCCAAGAGGAGAATCATAACTATCATCATCATCAT
Source organism: Tamandua tetradactyla (assembly GCF_023851605.1). Taxonomy (NCBI): domain Eukaryota; kingdom Metazoa; phylum Chordata; class Mammalia; order Pilosa; family Myrmecophagidae; genus Tamandua; species Tamandua tetradactyla. The sequence goes on from NC_135331.1 coordinate 74,077,139, forward strand.
CACTTTAGCTGTTTCCTTGTCCAACAATTTCCTTTATTTGACCTTTCAGCCCATCAGAAATTTGTGTCTTGAGTGAAATAAGTTCTCAGGTTATTAAAACCATGGAGTGCTAGAATTAAAAATGTTCAAAGTAGGAATACATAGGGCAGAAATAGGGTTAAGAGGAAATAAAAGAAATTCATGATGAAGGTACAGTATTCTTGGGGATGGAGATTGGGCATTTTAAAGGTTATGGAATGAATAAGATAATGTTTACAAGACAATGAAGAGGAAGAGACAGAACATGATAAGGAAATTCAGGTGTATCTTGATCTGTCTTGGGCAGAAGCTGTCTACATCAGATGCCATCTGCTTGTGGAATCCTTATATCAACTTTAGCTTGAGATCTAAATGAGAGTAACCTCTCAAGAGCTTAGAGCACACCTTAGTTTTGAAAGGTGGATGCAGGGGTCAAGTCCCCGGAGTTTTATTAATAAGGTAGTGGTCAGTAAGACCTGATAAAGTCCTTCCCATCTAAGTTCTAAACCAGTCTTTTATTGATATCTCTTCTAGTATATCAAGTCGCCAGGTTGAAGGTCATGTTAACTTCACTATAGCTATGGAGGAAGGGCTGGGTACCAGAACATGGGGTGGGGGAGGGGGAATATTGTCTCGGTTTGGAGGTTTGGAGTACTTTCCCATTCTTCTGTTTTGGGCCTTTTCTTTTTCTAATGAAACCTTAAGTGATGCTACTGTGGATGCAGATTGTCCTCTAGCAGCCTCCATGTACCAACCTCAGATCCCCATTCCCCCTTCTATAAAGGTGCCTCTCAAGTTCATTAATTTCCTACAGATTTCTCAAAATGGCCACTGCAAACACAAATCATCCTTTGTCAAATCCATCCAGAGACAGAAAGTCACATGTCCATAGCTCAAGAACATATAAGAAGCAGGAGTTTTAGCAGGAGAAGGAGAGGGAGATTCAGAGCAGAAGACCCTATTATGATGTGGTCAGTAAAATGTTTCTCAGGCTCCAGAATTTTCCTCTTAGCTACTCAAAACCACTTTGACCTTAGCAGAATCCCCTGGTGAGTAGAATTCTCCCAAAGTTAATTTTCAAAAAGGGCTCACTTTTACTTGCCTATCTAATAGGTAAAAGTGAAAATGGAGAGAATTAGGAATATAAAACCTGAAATCACATTAGCACTCTATATTTAAAACATATTTTAGGGTGGGCCACGGTGGCTCAGTGGCAGAGTTCTCAACTGCCATGCCGGAGACCTGGGTTCGATTCCTGGTGCCTGCCCATGAAAAAAACAAACAAACAAACAAACGTATTTTAGTTATGTAGTAATGCCATTTGAACAGTTCAGAAAGATCTCTTTGATTCTTGCGATTCACCTATTTGTTTTGCTTGTAAATTCTTGCTTGCCTCCAGGAAACTTCCTTAATGTCTTCCATTTAGTAATATTGCGAATGGATTGATATTTAGAAACATTCATTATAGAGCTCAGATGTGTTTTAGACTTACCCCAATTGCTAATAAGTGGAATTAACTTCTAAGACCCATGGTTGCACTCACTTTCATAAAAAATATTATAAATAGGTTTTTGATGCATTAAACCTTACACATACAATGAGCACTTAGTTGAGAAAGTGATAGGTAGATAGATTTGGTGATCGACCTTGCTCTGTCAATGGAATTTCTGCAAATGTGATGCAAAGAAAGGCTTTAAAGTATCTGCACCTCTTGCACATCCTCTTGTCACCACGAGAAGGCCATGCCCCAGCTGATCCCTGGTCTGAGATAAGGATGAGGGAAATGCGGAGCTAAGCCATACCTAGTCATGCTGACCATTAGCAGGCCGAGGATGTGTAAGGAACTTAAGGTACAACCAGAGAAAGAAACAACAGAATACAATTTTTATTATTTGATCTCTAGCTGCTCTGCCAAGCTTGTGAAAATAATAAGTGATTTCTGTATTAAGCCACTGAGTTTTGGGTGATTTATTACACAGCAATTTTTCCCGAAATTGGTTAATTTTTTAGAAGAGGGAAAGTTCTTTCTGTTTTCTTCAGATTTGCCACCCATAAATTATTCATTGAATATCTCATATTGGAAGCTCTCAAGATGATGTAAATCTGTGAGAAGCAAAAATAAGAGTAACTGAGAGACAAATTTCAAATTAGGACGGTGTGAAATCAGACTACACAGTGGATGATATTTATGTTTTTAGTGTCCAAAATTGTACTAAACAGAGGCAAGTCCATTGAAGTTGCAAGTACAGAAAAGATGCGGGGTAGGTATGTGGACACTTTATCAGTTTTTGCTTGTAGAGGATGCAGCCATCGTTAGGAATATAGCCTGGGTAGGTAGATAGTGGATAGATAGATGGACGGATATACAGACAGACAGGTAGGTAGAGAGAGAGATAGATAGATGATAGATAGGTAGGTAGGTAAACATATGTAATTTTCATTCTCTATGTTACACACTCAATTTATAAACTTATAGCTAACAGCCAACCCATGAAAATATGAAAGTGTCATATCCATAAAAAGGATGATTTCACTTCCATTTTCTAATGTATTCAGAATATTGAGGTTTGCTCCCGGTAAGGAAATTAGGGATTGTGCATACTCCTTAAGGGGGAATAAACAATCATTTGTGACTAACTCAGTGACACCACTTCAAATGGACAAGGTGGCTAAGTAGTTATTTCTGGGACGACAGTGGAAAACTCCTAGCTTAATGGAAAGGTTTCACGCCACTGTGAAAGCAGCAATGACACTGGGAAGACAAATTTAGCATGGAGGCTAAATAGGAGTGCCAACAAAAGCTACAGTTATTAGAGTTCAAAACTGGAAAACGGGACAACCAAAGAATCAACGGGAGTAAGAGTTGCTGAAGTAGGTTGGTGTCCACAGCCATCTGTCCATTTGCCCTGCGGCAACTTAGAGGAGGCACCGGACTCTCGGTGTCTTATACACAGAAGGTACACATTAATGGGGGAGGTGATGTGTACTAACAATAGCACTAAAGGAGGCTATAGGCAAAAATGTTATGAATTGCTGAATAATTCAGAAGACGGAACTCGAAGGGAAAAAAGAAAAGCAGCCAAATCTGTGCAAATCTGTGCAAAAAACTTATGTAATTACTATAAAATAGAAATTTGGAGACGGTGGTACTGAGAGAAATCTTTATAAAATAAAAAGCCTCGTATTCTCCTCCTTATACAACTGCAGGGTTGTGGTTATTAATACAGCAGGCACATCAGGTATTGAAGAGATTTATACCCCAGAGGAATTGTGTAAGTTGTCTCTGTTTCTCCAGTACAGTGGCAAACCCTGAAGCAGCTGAGTGCACTGCATGTTAATGGATTTTTTGGATATTCTTCAGGAAGTTATCAGAAAGAGGTTGAAAATGAGCTCCGATTACTGTAAACTGAGAGTCTCTGGTGGAAAGCACAACAATGTAGACTTTGAAAGTTAATGAATCTCTCAAGACCAAGGGAAATTTGAGAATCCAACACTAGGAAAATAATAACAATATGTTTCGTGATTTAGTTTCTTTGTATTATGCTTTTGGAGGCCAGATGTTTCAGATGGGACTTTTTAAATTGAAAATCAGAGCTACATATATTTTAAATAGAGGCGCCCTTGGAATATTTTATACGAATAGAAGCAATATTAAATAGGTAACACAGAAACATTTCAGAAAGCATAACATAACTATTATTGAATTTCAAAATTAAATGTGTCAAAACATTGCAACTATTAAGGCAAATATTAGAACCAAATTTAGAACCATAATTCACAAACACATCAAATTTTAACTCAATTTTAATTTGGTTGTACCATTTCTCTCTTCCTAATGTCTTTTCAGAGTCAAAAACCGTAGCAATACAATGTTTACATTGACATTTGTCAGTTTATTTGGTATCCAGAATCTAAAGATAATTCCTTTTGGAGAATTTCCTCTTTTGTGAAGCTCAGTAGAAAGCAAGCTCCTCATTTCCACTATGAAAGTAAAAAAAAATCTGGGTGTTTGTCCTGCTCCCTCTGAGGTAAGGGAAAGGTCTACAACCTAACGGGTGAATTTTCCACTTCTCCCTGGAATTTGAAGTCTAGTAGGGGTGATGAGAAAATACAGGGAGATTTGAGAAGTAATAACAGATATGATATCCATATGCATGGCGGCAGTTATTGATAAAGTGTGCACATCAATCACGTTATTAATACAGCGAGCACAGCAGCGGCAAGAAGCAGGGGTGGAATTGCTGTCCAGTTGCCTTCCTACCCAAACTCCTCTTATGCCATGACTATCTTTTTTGCTTTCTGCTTTCCTTGTTTCCACCTATGTTCTCAGCTGCCCCTCCATCCACACAGTGTTTCCACAAGCTTTATAAGCTACTGAAATCTTCACATACATTTATTTTCGGCATCATTTACCTGGCACTTTTCTCTGCTATTGGCAACATGAAACCTGTATACATTCCAGAGAACAGGTTGGAGGTAACAGATTCTCAAGGAAATGGGGAAATGTGGCTAAAATTAGTGAAATCCTACTAGTGTTCCAGGATTCAGTAGCAAAATATCTAATTAAAATAATGTCTTTGGAAAACAGGAACGAATGAAAGGCTCGCGTAGAAAAGTGTTCTGGAGGACAGCAAAATATAAAGGGGATTGAGAATTCAGGAACTGTAAGGGAGAGTCAGCCTCAAATAGCATAGATCTGGTTTCAGTGAGGAGATATTTGGACCAAACTTTGAAGAGAGGAAGGGAGTTCCTTGCAAATGCCTCCAGATAAGTGAGTAGGCAGAGAGAACAGCTAACGCCAGCCCTAAGGCAGGACAACACCTGGCAAGTGTGAAGGACACAAATGACTTCTGTGTGCCTAGAGAGCATTGAGTGAGAGTAGAAATAGATGATTTTCCTTTTTGTTTTTTAACCCCACTTCCCTCTGGTCCCACCTGATTGGCCTAGGGGTAGCAATATGACCCCAAATAAAAATTTCCCTGGTGTTTTTTAAAAAGAACTTGGTAGAAATGTGTGATACTTCTCTGATAGTCATGTTGTGAGATGCAAGATACAGGAGTTGAGGTAGTCATGTGTATATGGTGGGAACTTTTCTGAGAAATATAAAATAATCACTTGGGGAGACGTAAAGAAAGAGGTATGTTCTGGGAATATTGCAATCTGGTTTATTTCCCTGAACCCCAGCTACACTAATGCCTTTCCTATCATTTATTTTTTTTTTTTATTTTAAAGAAGTTGTAGTTCAATAGAAAATTCATGTAAAAAATATGGTGTTACCATATACCCCCGCCCCCCCTCCACCGCATTATTCACACTTTGCAGTAGTGTGGGATGTGCTGGTTTGGATCTTTCTGTACCCCAGAAAAGCCATGCTCTTCTCATTCTTCCCTGTGGGGGCAAACCTATGGTTGGGTGGGACCTTTGGATTAGTTTGTTTCCATGGAGATGTGATCTCACCCATTCAAGGTGGTCTTAATCCTTTCCTGGAACTCTTTATAAGAGATTGCTGAGAGAAGCTAAGAAAGAAAATGACCCAGGGAGAAATAAGAAGGACCCACTTTGAAGCTAGAACCCAGGAGAGAAGGACAGCAGGCATTACCATGTGCTTTCCCATGTGGCAGATGAGCCCTGGATGCCAGCTGCCTTTCCTTTGAGAAGGAATCCTCTTCTTCATGTCTTAACTTGTAACTTAATAAATCCCCTTTATAAAATCCAATCCATTTCCGGTGTATTGCATTCCAGCAGTTTTAGCAAACTGTAACAGGTACCTTTGCTATCATTGCTGAAAGAATATTAAAATAGTACTACTAGGGCGGGCCGCGGTGGCTCAGCGGGCAAAGTGCTTGCCTGCTATGCCGGAGGACCTCGGTTCGATTCCCGGCCCCAGCCCATGTAACAAAAACGGAGAAACAGAATACAATAAAACAAGAAAATGTTTAAAAATGTTTCCCTTTCTTCCTTCCTTCCTTCCTTCTATCCTTCCTTCCTTCTCTCTGTCTTTCCTTTAAAAAAAAAAAAAAAAAAATAGTACTACTAGCAGTAGTTCATAGTTTACATAGGTATATTTGTTCTCACATACCAACCAGTTATTAGCACCTTGCATTAGTGTGGAACATTAATTATAATTCATGAGAGAACAGTTTTATATTTGTACTATTAACTATAACCCATCATTTACAAAAGGGTTCCCTGTGTTATACAGTCCTTTATTTCATCTTTTAATTTTTATCCTAGTTACATATATATGATATAAAATTTCTCCTTTTAACCGTATTCACCTATATAATTCACTGCTATTAATTACACTCACAATACTGTGCTACCATCACCGCAATCCATTTCCAAACTTTGCAATCAACCTCAATAGAAAGTCTCTATAAATTAAGCATTAACTCACCATTCACTACCCCCAACCCAGCCCTGGGTAACCTATATTCTAGATTCCAAGTGTATGAGTTTGCTTATTCTAATTAGTTCATATCAGTGAGATTATACAATATTTGCCCTTTTGTGTTTAGCTTATTTCACTCAGCACAATGTCTTCAAGGTTCATAAATGTTATTACATGTATGAGTGCTACATTCCTTTTTTATTGGCATGGGCAAGCACAGTACATTCCTTTTATGGCATACACCACATTTTATTTAGCCATTCATTGCTTATTGGACTCTTGAGTTACTTCCATCTTTTGGTAATGACAAATAATGCCTCTATGAACATCTGTGTGCAAATAGCTGTTCAAGTCCTGCTTTTAATTATTTTGCATCTATACATAGTAGAGGATTTCTGGGTCATATGACAATTCTATACTCGACTTTCTGATGAATGGTCAAACTGTCTTCCAGAACAGCTCTACCATTTTACATTCCCAACAGCAATGAATGAGTGTTTCCAGTTCTCCACATCCTCTCCAACACTTGTAGTATTCATTTTTAAAAAAATAGTAGCCATTTTAGTGGTTGTGAAATGGAATTTCATCAAAGTTTTGATTTGCATTTCCTAAATAGCTAGTTATATTGAGCATCCTTTCATATGCTTTTTAACCATTTGTGTATCTACTTTGGGAGAATGCCTATTTAAGTCTTTTGCCCATGTTTTAATTGGATTGTCATTTTATTGTTGACTTGTAGGATTTATTTATATAGTATGGATATTAAACCCTGTATGATTTTGCTAAGCTGCTGGAATGCACTATACCAGAAGTGGAATGGCATTTAAAAAGGGAATTTATTAAGTTGCAAGTTCACAGTTCTAAGGCTATAAAAATGTCCAAACCAAGGCATCCAGGGAAAGATACCTTGGCTCAAGAAGGTCAGTGGGTCTAGAACACCTGTCAGCTGGGAAGGTATGTGGCTGTCATCTGCTTGTCCTTTGCTCCTGGTGTCTGTTACTTTCAGCTTCTGTTTCTTGTAGTTTCCTCTCTAATCATTTGTGGGTCTTCACTTAACTCCTCTGGAGCACAACTCTGGGTTCTGACTTGCCTAACATCTAATGGGAATGCACATGGTGACATCTGCTGGACTCTGCCCATGTCTAGGCATCTACTCTCACTTTTGGTGCTCCAAGCCTCTCCAAGCATCTCCAAGCATCCATGTCTCTGTCAGCTCTGAAGAAACTGTTCTCCAAGTGTCTGCATCTGTGTAGATTCAGAAGTTTCTCCAAAATGGCCCTTATTTTAAAGGACTCTAGTAAACTAATCAAGACCAAACTTGAATGGTAGAGTCACATCTCTATCTAATCAAAATGTCACACCCATAACTGGGCACACCACTCCTCCATGAAGATAATCTAATCAAAATTCACACCCAAGGGGTACAAGGATAGTTCAGTAGCAAAATTCTCACCTGCCATGTGGGAGACCTGGGTTCAATTCCTGGTGGTGCTCCCACCCCCGGCAAAAATAAATTCAACAATTGGTGCTACACTAACAGGAAGTCACCTGGAAAAAGAATGAATTGTTACTTGGGCCACACAGCATACCAAAAAAAGAGTTTCCACCCTACAGTATTGAGTCAGGATTAAAAGAAATGGCTGCCCCACAAGATTGGATCAGGATTAAAGCATGGCTTTTCTGGAGTACATATTAGTTTCAAAATGGCACAAACCCTTATCAGATACATTGTTTCCAAACATTTCCTCCACTGAGTAAGTTGTGCTTTCATGATCAAGTCCTTTGAAGCACAACATTTTAAAAAGTTAATGAGGTCTATTTTATCTATTTTTTTAATTTTGTTATTTATTCCTTTGGTTTAAAATTTAAGAACCCATAACCAAACACAAGATTCTGATGATACTTCCCTACATTTTCTTCTAGGAGTTTTAAAGTCCTGTTTCTTATATTTAGGTCTTTGAGTCAATTGAGTTAATTTTTGTATTTGGTATGTAATGGGGTCATTTGTTATTCTTTTACATGTGGATATCCAGTTTTACCAACACTGTGTTGATGAGACTCTTCTTTCCAAATTGACTGGTTATCCTGTGGGTTACATTACACCATCTATATCTATAACCTATTAATTTGAAAAAAAAAAACCTACCAACTTCACTTTAGTAGCATGCATGTTGTTTGCTCCCAAATCCCTCTGTTTTCCCCTCTTTATGTTATTTTTGTCCCACTTAACCTCTTTATATTTTAGATGTCTCTTATCAGGAACTATACCTTTTTCTTGTTTAATTGAACTCTAACTCTTACAGGAATTAAAGAGTAGAGTTGTATATTGAGGGTACAGAACAGTAGGTTTTGCATTTACTCTCAATTACTGTTACTCAAGATCTTCATCATTTCTTCACGCTATTCCAAGCCACTCTCTCTTGTCTTTTTCTTTCAATCTGCAGATCTCCCTTTAGTAAACCTTATAAGTCTTTTGTTGATGATTGCCCAGTTTTTCTTTGTGAATATTTTAAAACTTCCCTCATTTTTGAAGGATTATTTTTCTGGATAAAGAAGTTTTGCTGGTGGGTTTTCTGTATTAGTACCATAAACATATCATACCACTCTTCTTGCTTCCATGGTTACTGATGAGAAATATGCACTTCCTCTTATTGAGAATCCCTCGTATATGGCGAATTGCTTTTCTCTTGCTGCTTTCAGAATTCCCTCTTTATCTTTGGCTTTTGAAGTTGTGATTAGTATGTGTTTTGGAGTAGGTCTATTAGGATTTATTCTGTTTGGAATATTTTGTACTGCTTTGACATGTATACTTATGTATTTCATAAAAGTAGGAAATTTTCAGCCATTATTTCCTCAAATATTCTTTCTGTTCATTTTCCCTTCTCTTTTTCTTCTGGGACTGCCATAATGCATTTTTGTTTTGTGTGTATCTGCTGCATTCAAATCCCTGAGACTCTGCTCAGTTTTTTCTGTTCTTTCCTCTATCTGTTCCTCTCACAGTATGATGTTGATTGCCCTGTTTGCTGATTCTTCTGCTTGTTCAAATATGCTATTTTATGTCTCTAGTATACTGTTAATCTTCATTATTGCACCTTTCATCTCCATAATTTTTCTTATGTTACTTTTTATACTTTCAAATTCTTCTTTATGCTCACATATTGTCTTCTTAACATCCTTTAGCTCTATATCCATATTTCCTTTCATCTCCTTGAATTGATTTAGAAGATTTGTTTGAACATCTTTTATTTGTTGTTCCAAATTCTGTGTCTTCTCTGAAGTTTTAAAGCTCGCTTGGCCTGGCCATGTCTTCCACTTTCTTAGTATGACTTGTCATTTTTTGCTTATATCTGGGCAGCTGATTATTTTGATGTTAACTCTGAAACTCAGTTTCTCCCTTTTGTCTATGGTTTTATTGCTCTTTGGCTTGTGTTAAGGCTCTTCTTTGATGCTCTAACTTATTTTGGACCTTTAGTGTAGCACTTTTCCACTGTTGAGATTTTTTTAGCTCTTCTTCATCTACTTCTTGCCTTGGATATATAGGTCAATTTTCAAGAATGGACTTTTTGTGCAATTGCTTCTTTTCCAGGAGGAAGCTTCCTTTCCTCTCTTCCTTCTCCAAGAATCTTTGTTTGTTTTCCTGATCTTTGAGATTATTTTTATTTTTATTTGATTCAGCATTTGTAGGTTTCTTTCCCAATCCCTATCATCTTCCAGAATCCCAAGCAAGTGGGATTTGTCCTTTATTAGCTGATTCTGAGAGAATACTTTTCCAGGGGACACCTTCCATCACCATGTTGCTGACATCCCCTATAGCTTTTTAAATTGATAGATTATCCTGTATTTCCTCTTTAAGTTCAAGTAGGGTTCTTATCATTTTAGACCCAAAGGCTCCCTCTCATCAAAAGAAAAGCATAAAACAAAAAGAACAGCAACAAAACAGGAAGTATGGTGAGCTGCACTGTGGGAGGCCCAGAGAGTAGTTCGGAGCCTCTTCCCCTTGGCCATACCATCCCCTGCCCACGTTTCTGAGGCACCACCAAATAGTCCCTAGACTTATACTGCAAATAACTTGGAAACAGTGCCCAGTCTGGATGAAAAAAGTTCCTAAAAATCTTAATAGTGAAACCTAATTAACTCCCACTGGTCTTCTATTTCCCCTGTTTTCATTTCCTCCCTTCAGCTCATCTTCTTTTGTTGTGTTTTCCTTTCCTTTTACTCAACCACACATCTTCCTCCCCTCCTTAACACTCTCCCTCTAAATGTCAAAATCTTTCCAGTGACTGTGACTCTGTTCTAATCTCACCATCTCCCCCTTTAACCCATGACCCCATCAACTAGAAGAAATCCCTCCTCCATTTGAACTCTTTTGGCTCTTATCCACTGCTCTTTTATTTCATTCTTCAATTCTAGCCAGTGTGATTTTTATTTAAATGCTCTCTACATTAATCAATAAATATTTCAAGGAAAGCAATGCAAAAATAGGTTGAACGTAGTGACCATTATATAGAACATCTGATATCTTTTCTACACATCTTTGAGTGATAGATGGAATATTTATTGAGGATTGTCCAAAGCATCTGATATTAAGTCATTTTGGCCATAGTTTAACTGAATTTATCTTTGTGGTAAGTAGATTATGTCAGAGAGCTACATATCTACAGCGGAGGCACAGAATTTAATTTACAGTAAAGTTTGGAAAAATACCCAAGTTATTCAAATAATATAAAGCCACATCTAGAACATTCTTCCAATTGTGCAGAGAAAAGAAAGTGATCATATCTGAACAGTGGGATTCGTGTGAAAAGGAAATGAGAGAGAAAGAAGGGCAGTAGTTTCCATTTTGTGTTTGTTTATGCTTTTTCTTCTTTTCATTTTTACAATAGATACTTTCTAAAAAATAAATAGGAAACAGCTCTGGAATTTCACTTTCTTTATTGCAAAGGTGTTAATACACATTCTTTTTTTATAATGACCTATAAAATAATTGTCTTTCTACTGTAAGTACCCACAAGTTCAAGCATGAGACTTCTTTTTTTTCTCGACAAAGGGATTTCTCTTCTTTTTTTGAAGCTGAATTACATTGTGATTTATATATAGTAGCATACCTTATTTCCTCACACAGTAAATAATTATTTTGAAAGATATTCTTCAGTTCCTTTACTTCTAAAACAAAGAATTAATGAGGCAAAGATTAAATTAATATATGTAAAGTAGTTTTTAAAGTGTGTGGATCAGAGTAAGGGCTCAAAATTTAGAAACCATTATCATTCCCTCCTTTCCTGAAAATTAATGACTATGATGTTTTAAATTCTAAATATCTGGTATTGTGCTATGCTTTTTTTTTTTGCCTCATATCCTTTCTTGGATCTTAAAATGTAAAAATTCAAAATCTATTTTGTTAGATTGGGGAAACAGGGAAGGTCACCATGACTCGAGCTGTGTAAAATGTGCCACCCCTTTTAGACGCCACCTAACCTTCTTGCTTAAAATCCGCCCGCACCAGGACCCAGGGGCGAGCTCACAACTCCCTACCTGGAGTTCTGTGAGCTCTGCCTGGGAGCGCAGGAATAAACTAGCTCACTTTAATGTTTCTTGGTCTGCCTGTTCTCTCTTTCGCCTCCTAAACCTTATATATTTCAGTTACTTTTTTAATATAATAGAAATTGTGTGTGGATAAGATTTTTCTTTTCAAACATTACAAAAGGCCAGAAAAAGGATAAAGCACTCTTCATCTTTTGGGCAGCCACTGTTAACACCTTCTGTTTTTAGTTCTTTTAATGGTTATCATTAGAACAGTGTATAGTATATTTTTATTCCTGATTTTTAATTGCAAGCTTTATTTTTTGTCTCCTTTCAACATGTAACAGAAATGTCTTCTGTGACATTTTATTGAATTATATTTTGCACTAGTGGTATAAAGCTGAGGGAAAAAAGCAGTGGCGTGTATGAAGACATATAAAGGCAGTTGGGCGGGCTTACTGGGCAAAGAAGAAAAATGGAGAAAGAGGATATAGCAGCATTATGTTCGTCTTATAAAAACACTGATTTTCAAAATATTATTTTTAAATTTACTTTCTACTCCCCAGTTACTTTCACTTCTGCAGAGGGCTATTCTGGATCTGGATACCATTGGACCTCAATATTTTTATTCTAATATTTAGTCTTTTTAAAATTTACTAATTAAAAAAAATTACTTCCAAATCGTGACCTTCACTAAGTATTCGGTATCTCTTGACTTTCATTTCATGTATTCATCTGACTCATACTTTTTCTACCCTTGTTTTCTCATCTTTGTGATTTCTTCACATCCATCATTTGAACATATTACCTTACTGCTCTTTGTATATTTCATAAGTAATCTTATTTCATAAGTACTTTTTGGTTCAATGTTAGGTGGAACTAAGAAAATCAATGTGATTCATTCACCCATGTAATTATTGAACAGAATCCTGTATCTATTGCTTTTACTATATTGCTGGCTTCAAATGTTAGGGTAAGAAAGAATTTAATAAAGTCTCAAGGTACAGATAGGATCCAAAAACCCGATTCTCCAACATGGAAGAGTATTATTTGACAGAGTAATAGAGTAAATATTATTGTAGGATGCTAAACAAATAGTCCCATCCTAAGGTAATAATTCAATGTTTTGTTAGTCACGCTCCATTTAAAATCATTGAAGGAGTCTGGAAATGGGTACTTGTTATATAATTATAACTGCCATACATGCTAATTAGATTATATGTATATATATGTACAGGCATATATTTGTATTTATATGTATTTACACATAAATATATAAATGTATATATATTTACACCTAAAGATACTGTTTTAAAAATGTGGCACATTTATATAAAATTTTCCCAAGACTGCTAGAAATTACCTTAGAAAGAACAGATGACAAATACAGCATAGTAGCATTGTCACAGTGGCTTTACACACATTAGTTGCTGAGCTTTTGTTAGATTAGTACCTACAAAATGACTCAGTGTGCTTTTATAGGTTAGAGATTCTTGAATTCTACCCATAGATATTCTGATTTGGTAGGTCTGGTTGAGGCCCACGAATCATTGTTTTCCTTAAATTATTTTCTTTAAGTTCCTAAGGCAATTATGGTAGGTACTCTGGTTTTGGAACCACAGAAAAAGATGATTAGAACCGGCCCAATTCTTACCCAGTTGTGACTCAATGGATGGCTACATTCCAGACGCAGTTCTCCAACCCTCAGATCCCAAGAGGGACTCATGGAAGAGCAGAGTGGTCAGAACCTAAATATATATATATATGCATACACACAGGGCTGACAAGGACATCAGAGTGCCAGTATGTCAACTGTCAGTGAGAAGTACAAGTATCCAGTGTAAGAGAATACTTCCCATATAGGGGAAACTGATCATAGCCTGTGTTTGTGGTAAATATGTGTGGGTAAATATGAAATCCGGAAAATGAGGAATAGATAAATTGAATTTTAATGTGTAGATTTATTTTTCCAGATGCAGGTATTTCACATTTATGAGTGTTGCCAGTGCGACTAGAAATATTCAAAATCTATTTGCTCATGCTTCCCCACCCCCTCCAAGAAGGGTTTACTTGCGAATGGGCAGCATTTACTTTATAATTCTCTTTTTGTTCCTTGCATCCTTAGATTATGACTCAACATTTGAATTGACACACTTTCTTCAAATTTGTTAATGCACTCGTTCAGGACACATTTAAGCCATGAGGTCCTGGGAACTAATGTTGTTCTTTTAAAGTGAATTTGATTATCTAAGTTCTGAGCCCAGGGTTTACAATTTAATTTTTAGGGGGAAATCTGATTTGTCTCATTTCTAAGTCTTTAATAAGAACTTCAGAATAGCACCCAAGTAATAATATAAAGGTCTGTAGATACTATAGGGCCGTTTTCTATATTCTATTAAATGTATTTATATAGATATAATAATAAATACTCATTTTTATATTTTCATATAGACAACGATTCAGGAAATTGTAAGATTAATGAATTTAAGGAAAGAAAGAATAGGGACTAATTCGTTCATGTAGTCACATAAATACATAAATATGTGGCCATTGCAGGAAACATTAGCTCAAGTTTCATGAGATGAGTTAGGTGCAAAACCATCTCTCCATCTTTGGGAGAGAAATCTGTCTCAGGCACAGGTACATTTACCATGGTTCATTAAATATTAACTGGTGGCCATGCTTACAGTTTCCCCTCAGACCAAAAGGAGCTAAAGTAGGGAAGGAGTGAAAGCAGTTCTGCCTACATTGTTTCTCACTTGGTATAAGTGACTAAAAGCAGGATGAATGGGGCATTATCATTTTAATCAGATTTTATTTGTTTCTAGTGATTTGGAATTTTGTCATAGCAAAACGCTTAAATCAAGATAAATGGATCTGAGCCAATTTAGAAATTCGACACAACATGTGTTTCATTTCAACACAACATAGATTTCTACACCTTGAGCATGTCAACATACATCTCTATCCTTTATTTTTGTATCTCTAAATCCCTGTATTCATTACTTCAAGGGTAAAGGGAATAAGCTGACTTCACTCTGAGTTTGGATCAACAGAAGATGGGACTTCATCAGCATAATATGTAATCTTTTGTATTCCAATTCCTCTTTTCCCCTTACCTATTTATCCCAGGGGTAGAGACTACGGACTGCACAAGTGTCTATTCCCCTGTCTTCCCTTTAATAATAGAATATCCTGAGTGCTAGCTGAGAATATGGCAACCAAGTTACACTTTCTATCCTTCCTTGGAGGCAGGTGTGGCCACAGACTGCTGATAGAAATATATGCCGCTTCCCAGCCACCCCCTTGAAGTAACTTTCGGTGCCTCACTTCCCACTGGCCAGAAAATGATGAAAACTGAATAACCTTGGGAGCCTCGATGCATCTGTCATTCTATGACCCCTCCCTGACTATTACGTGGGAGAGAAATAAATGTCTCTCTTATCTAAGACCCAATATTGGCTAAGATACTACCACTTAAAGACTTCACATAGCTAATCCATTCCCAAATTCTTATTACTTAAGCTGCAGATGATATCACAACTGATTGCTTTATTTTAAATTACCCCCAAATATAACTGCTCAAAGTAGCAGTAATTCAAGGTCTGTGTTGGGTCTCCCCCAATTCCTTCAAATATATAAGACTCAAGGGGGTTTAATCAGCCAAAATGGAAAGTTTTGCTTCCAAATGACAAACTAAGAGAGATCTACAGGTTTTATGTTTGACGTCACTACTATTTTTGAATTAAAAAGTCACTAAGGCTAATATGTTGTTAATTGCCTCAGGTGTGTTATGGTATTACAGTCACTGAATACAAAGTTCCTATTTCTATCAATTTTTTTACAATGTCTGCAATTTACTTACATTCTGTTAATATATATAACCAATATATGATTTTTTTAGTTAGTTAAAGTTGAGCATAGACTTGGTATTAAATGATGATATCAAGGAATTATTATCAGTTTTGTTAGATGTGATATTTTAGACAACCAGCACTCTTAAATCACAGTAGGCCAGAATGCCAATAAAATAAAAGAGATTGATGCATTACCAAAAATAATGAACTCCTAGCAGTCACGAAATTATGACAACAAAATATTGTATGTCCTCAGTGTAGACTATAACATGCCAGCTCAAAAGCTAAAAGAAATAGTCAAGAAGCTGTGGCACACCCAGAAAAGAAAATAAATCATGAGAAGAATTATTCCTGTAAATATATATATATAAATCCCCTTAAAAAAAAAGAAAAAAAGCAAGGACCACTCTTTGGGTATTTGTTTTTTAAAAATTTTGATCTTAAATACTGAAAGAGGATAGATTTTTCAATGAGAAGGACTCATAGTCCCAATTTCTTCTCTCCTGATCTGTTAAAACTGATTAGTCTAGGAAGACCTCGGCCTTATTTCTAAGATCAGGTGTCTTACTCAAGAATTTGAGAGGCTTCAGAATCAAAATCAAAGAAAGCACTAAATCTGGTAAAGCTAAATCTCATGAAAGGTGTAGTTTGAACACTGGAGGATTTAGAAATATGAGCATCTAATAGGTGTCCTCTCCGATGCTACCAGAGACTGTATCAGGTCGTTGCTATATTGCCTATCTCCTGTACCGTTTTTTCAAGCTTGTGTAATCAAGCTTGCATCCATACTTCTCTAGTGAAGCTCTCCTTCTACAGATCATCAATGCCCCTCTGCGTTATCAAATGTCATTTTTCTGGTCACATTTGTTTGATTTTCTAGCAATCGTCAAACCTGACGTCCACACTCAGATTCTTGAAATACTTTTTTTGTCTCTTGGACCAATCCTATGTCACTGGCCACTCTTTCTCAGTCTCCTTACTCTTCTGTTAAAATACTTCTAAAATTGATGTGTTCCAGGTTCATATTATTTATAACAATAATGCTAAATAACATATTCAAAAATTTTGACTTTTCTCCCAAATCTTCCCTTTCTCCCCAAAACTGGTCATACTAAAAAACATCAACAGTTGTTAAGGCCAAAACCTTTATGGCAATTTGCAACTCTTTTCTTTCTTTTCAAACCCTCTTTCAATAGATTGTTTTTGTCTTATGAACTTTTTTCCAAAATATATCCATATCTACCTGCTTATCAGCATCTCTTTCTACCATGCTAATCCAAGTTACCTGAAATAATGGATATTATTAATGGGTCTGTTTCCCACCTCTATTAGGGCCTAGGGTATTTAAATTATTGTTCGATTTTACAAACATACTCCAAAACAGGGAGTTTAATATAACTAACCCTTCTATACCCCTCACCAAGGTTAAATAATCCTTAAAATATTTCTTTAAATTTTGTGTGAAGTACTTAAACATAAATCACAGATAAGCTGCACAGCTATTTCACCCATAAATGCTTCAGTATGCATACATCTAATAGATAAGCGCATTTTTAGCATACCCATCAGGCCATTATCACACCAACACAATAATTCCTAAATTTAACCCAATGCCAGTTCATATTGAAATATGTTATATATTCTGAAATGTGTTTCCATGGTTGGTTTACTTGAGTCAGGATCCAAGCAAGTTCCACATACTACATTTAGTTGTTAGTTTATGAACCTTTTATTCTGACACCAAATCCCACCTTTGCTTGTCATTATTTCATTGTACAAACTGGGATATTTCTCTTGTAGTTTTTCTGACACTCCTGTAGCCCTTATTCTTTGGAAAACTGTAAAATCAAGAGGCTGAATGAGATTCAATTACCATTTTGAAGGCAAAAACCCTTCAGCAGTGTGGTTGTGTACTTTTGCATCCTATCATGAGATTCATAATCTGAATTTATTTGCTCTGTGCTAAGATGGATCAATGGCATCAGCTGAATTCATGCCATTCCTTTCTTTCATATGTTTCCTGATGAAGTCACTCCTAATTTTTTTATTTTGCCAACATACCTTCTTGAATTTTAGGACAAATGTATAAGTTTGGCTGACTGTTATAAAATTACTCTCTATTGAATTTACACCAATAGGTACTCCCACCAGCAAAGTATAAGAATGCCTGGTCCCTCACATTTATACCAATTTATTGTCAACCACTTGGATTTTTGATAATCTGATATGTGAGGAATAATATCAGCATTAGAATTAGAATTTGTATTTTAATTATTGTGAGATTGAACATCTTTTTATATGTTTATGAGACATTTGCATTCTTCCTTCTATGAAGAATCAATTATATTTTCCCCATTTCCTATTGGATAGGGTTTTGTACTTTTTGTTCTCAAATATTTTGAAATGTTTTAATATTAAGAATATTATTCCTTGGGATGTAAGTTGCAAATAATTTTTCATAGGCTTGCATGTATATTTTGACATTTTTTCCACAATGAGATTTAGTGAAGCTTAATATTTATGGTATCAGGGATTTGAGTTAACTGTTTATCCCACTTTCAGAATATGAAGTAGTCCATGACATTTTTTACATCTAAATAACTGATCCATTTTGTATTTAACTTGGTACAATGTGAGGAATAGATGGAATTTAATCTTTTATTTTTTCATATAAAAACCAGTTGCACTATTTATTAAAAATTATTACTTTCTCCATTGATTTTGAATGCTGCAATATCAAAAAAATTTGCTAGATGTATTTGGGTCTGTTTCTGCAGTTAAAATTCTATTTCACTGATCTATGAACCTAGTCATCTGCCAGTACTACTTTGTTGTAGTGTTTGTTTGTTTGTTTG
This sequence comes from Tamandua tetradactyla, assembly GCF_023851605.1. Lineage (NCBI taxonomy): Eukaryota > Metazoa > Chordata > Mammalia > Pilosa > Myrmecophagidae > Tamandua > Tamandua tetradactyla. The sequence goes on from NC_135331.1 coordinate 74,095,780, forward strand.
CATAGGCAGGCACCGGGAATCAAACCCAGGTATTCAGCATGGCAGGCGAGAACTCCACCTGCTGAGCAGCTGTGGCCCGCCCTACTTTGCTTTAACATAAAAATCTATTGCATACTTTAACATCCAGTATGTCAAGCCCCACCCACCTATTGTGTTTCTTTTAACACAGTGGCTTTTTAAAATATATTTCAATACCTAGTTTATCAGTACACCCAATAATTTCTTTTATTATTGAGGTTAATGCAGATAATTGGTTTTCTCTCTTAAGAATTTTTAATCATGATCTAACATCATAAAAAACAAACAAACATGTTATATGTATTGGCTTTGTGTGTAATTCATGAATTCTTAAGGAGAACTGACATTTTATGATGTTATGTCCTCTAAAGAATATTGCTTATTTTTCCCATTTCTTCAAGAATACACTTGTATTTTTCAAGTCTGCTTTATTGTTTTTCTCTTATTTTCTCATAGACTTTTCCCACAATTCTTTCTAGGTACATTCTAAGTATTTTATTTTATTCTGGACACTGAAAATGGGGTCTTCCCATCCATTGTATATTCTAATTTTTTTCTTTTTATGAAAGCTGTTAGCTTATCTGTGTTACTTTGATAAAGTTTCTTTCCTTCAAGAGTATCAATTTTTTATTGATACTCTTGAAGGAAAGAAACTTTATCAAAGAGTATCAATTTTTTATTGATACTCTTGTATTTTCCACTTATCCAATTTTATCATATGCCCATAGTTTTGCCATTTGCTTTTCTAAATTTCATGTCTCTAATTGTTTGTGGTGGTCCAATTGCATTGTCTAATACCTTAAAACAAATGTTACATATCAGTGGGGATAACATTCATGCTAGTTGTGTTTCTGACTTAAACAATGAGCTTCTTGTGTTTTCTCAACAAGGCAGATTTTTGGACTAATATATAGATCACAAATTAGATATAATATAAATATGGATATAAATATAGGTACAGATATATTAGATAATCATCTAAAGTATCAATAAATTCCTATAACACTGAGCCATTTTAAAAATCAAATATGGGTACTCTGTGTTGTCAAATGCTTCCATACATGAAAATCACCACATGATATCTCCTCAATGTGATATACAATTTTCCGATATAGAATTGCACTTGAATTTCTATTCCAAATCACCTTGTCATATATATTATTTTTATGTGCACTTGGTTTTATTTCTTAACATATTAAGATTTATCAGTATTCATCAATGAGATATTAATTTCCTTTTGTTTCTGTGTGCCATCTCTATGAGTTTTTGTCATTTCTTATTACAGATTATTTGTAAGTTTTCCTTATTTTGAATTCCCCGGATAGTTTAAGTAGTATTGTGATCTTCTAACATATAATTTTTATTGTTCTTGTGTTAGCTCATCTGGGCCTGGTGCATTTTATGGAAGCACCTCTTTAATGCATTTCTGTGCATTTTTAAATATAGAAGCTATCTATTTAAAATTTTTCATCTATATTTACCTACTTGGTTGATTTTATTTTCTGAAAATGCTATTTCATCTAGGTTTTCAAGTTTGTTGACAAAATAATCTAATGGTTTTTTTTTGCAATTTCCTCTGTTCTGTTGGTTTTATCCCATTTTAATTCATCTTGTTATATATATTTATGCTTTCTCCAATATTACAAAAATACTATCTCAGAATAATATTGCATAATGTTATCATCACCAAATACATTATTTAGACTGTTTAAATTTTTACATCTGCTCTGTGTATAGCTTCTCCCATTTGGACTATATTCTCCTATAATGGAAATTAACAAATACCATAAGTGAAAAAAGTGGAGAGGAATGTTAGTTTATCGCAGAGCAATTACCTATTTTCTGGGATCATAATCCAGGAGGTCCTAGTGGCTTTGGTTGCTTTGCATCGAGTAGTGATGATTGTTTAGGTGTTGGTATTTTATCAAGCTTTCAAAATTGTTAACAGGAGAATAGTTTGATACAAACCACAGTGTCGCCACCGGAACTATGGAATCGTTAGCTGTTTCCTTCTACTCCTACTACCTTGTCATCTGTTTTCTGCACAGCAAATGAGGGAAATCTTTCAAAAACGGAAATAAGAGCATATTATCCCCCTACTTTTAGCCCTCTGACATTTTCCCTTTGACCTTGAAAGAAAATCCAAGTGCCTCACTATGTCCCAAATGTTATCTACAAGCTGGTACCCAATACCCATTCTGACGTCTCATTCCACTTCCTCCTTCTCCGGATTCATTTATGTTTCTCACATGCCCAAGCATATTTGTTCTCTAAAGCTTCTGTACACCTCATTCTGTCTTCCTGAAGCCTTTAGTGCAATAGGTTTTCAAGGTTGGCTCTCCTTCATCTTTCAGGTCTTGGCACAAAGACTCTCCTGATCATGCTTTCCTAAGTCAGTCCCAACAAGCTGTTCTGTTCCTTTTTTTTTTTTTTTTTTTGTAAAATTACAATTTGGAAATTATTATTTTTTGTTTATTGACTTTTTATTATTCATCTAATATAAGCAGGGATCTTGGCTGCTTCTTCTCTAGTGTATGTTTAGCCTTAATGGAATACCTTAGTAGGTCCTTAAGAAATATTTGCAATATAAATGAATAAGCTGTTAAGTTATCAGTATTTTTAATATGAGAGTGGCATTGTAAAATTTAGGGCCCTTCAAACACATCAAAAAATAAACATCGAATTTAAGGAAACCTATAACTTTAAGCATAACATCTAGAACATGTTTTGCTCTCCACAATTTGTGTGAATTTGGTCAAGTGATTTAATCTTTGGTAAGCACCTGTTATTTTCAGCTGTAAAATGTAGTAGTGAAAGTTCCCTTCCAATTCAAAAATATAGTGATTACTTTGTTACTTAACATAATATGCTTTTGAATTTTAAAATTAAAATATATAGTATTATATTGTTCATTTAAAAAAAATCATTGGTGTATTGGTTTCAATAGAGATTTTATTGGCTATATTAATTTTACAAGGGAAGTCCATTCTCTTTTCATCTCAATTATCTTTAACACCTTTTTATGTGTCATAAATACCAAACAATATTTGAGCAAAGACCACAATTAAAGAAAGCTTTAGCGTGCATGCCATGGAGGAGAATATGAGTAATATTGAACTTTCCTATGTAATTTTTACTCTGCGTATTGAACTTGCTACCTTTTACATGAATATGAAATATAGTAAAATTGATGGCACAATCCTCTATGTTATGGGATGAAAGAACAAAGTCTTCAAGGAAAAGTTATTAAAGAAACATATCTATAACAATAAAAAGATGAAATTTGTTCATTTACATCTATCTCTGATGTTATGAATATTAGATCATATTTTTAAACTCTGATTGTTTCATAAGACAGCCCATTTTTGATAGGCTGTGGCAGTGCTGCTATAAATATAAAAAGATTTATGAATTGATTTTCATATTTAAATTGCAAAATCCTCTGGTACATCTGAAATTTCAGTCTCACAGTTATACCAAATGTTTCCTTAGCATTCAGGATACTTACCATGTTTTAGAACACAGATTAATGTGAAATGTCTTTATCTGTAGGAAAGCACTATAAAACTATCTTCATGATTGGTCTTCTGGATATATTATAAAGGAATGGAAGAGTCTCCTTTTTCAGTCATTAAAAAAAGGTAATAAAATTCAAGCTGCTTCTTCAAATATCACTATTTAATAATAGATTCTTTCTTTTCTTAAGAGTACTATTTTAACAAATTGAAAAAAATTACATGTATACTATAAAATACTAAATCTCATTAGTGTCATATGTTTGCAAAAGAATATTTCTAATGTTTATAGTTTTCATGTGATAACTGATGCAAAGATCAAATGAAAATCATGTTTTCAGAATTTATATCAAATCATTACTTTGCCGTGATCATTAGAAACATACTGCCATATTTTATGTTCAATAGAACTTAATTTTTTTTTAAATCAAAGAATCTTTATTGTTTTTCATGATTACAAAATGATTCATTAAAAATAAAATTAGAATGAATCATATGCAAACCAGAAAATGAAAGTAGTTTCTCCAGAGAAACTACTGTTTTTATTGTTTGGCAAAAATCCTTTCATAGTGCAGACATAGCACTCTTCAGGAGAAATGGGATGAACTCATGAGCTAATGAAGAGGAATTTCCTGACAGCACCTAAGGTTCCTTTGAACTGTAGTGGAACGAAAAGCAAGGGGACAGATATTCATTCATCAGTAAGCAGCAGTGCTATTACTGTGGGGCCAAAGCACAGTACTGTCTGCTGGAAAAGAGAAACAAGTTATGCAATGAAGCTGAGGTACAATCTTTATACAGGCAGATGCAGATTTTATTTTATTCTTGTTTTTTATTTTTTGAAATTTTCTAAATGTCTAGACCATTATATGATTTCAGGATATATATACACACACATACACGTATATAAATTTTCCCTCACTGCAAATGAAGCAATAATTTATCTAACTGTCTAGTTTCTTTAAAGGTTGAACTTGCACAACTAGCTTGTTTGTCAATAAGGAGCTCAACTGGTCTTTTAGCTAAGTCCTCTAAAATCAAAATGAAATAAAAAAAATACCCCCTTCTCCCTTTCATAAAGTACACTGCAACTGCGTCCAAGCATTTGTGCTTTTGTGATTGTTGGGCGGGGAGCTGGAGCATGTTACTCATAGATTCAAATGTTTCCTGTGACACATGTCATCTATTAATCCAAATGAATTTTACCATTTATGGTTGTTAGGTTGAAGAAAGGAAATTTTGATTTACCTTAAGGAAATAAATTATGATGTTGATGACTAATAAAGAATGTGGGTGCAAGAATTTTTATTTATCATGCCTGACTTTGTTTAAAAATATGATGCACTCATGCAACCACATACATGCTTTAAATGACTATTGCTTTCCCCATGGTCTGACATCCATAGAAACCACTGGAGGCTATCTTAGGAAAACTTTGTACGTTATTTTATGGCTTTTTCTTAATTCTTTCAAAAATAAGTCAATAACTTTCTGATGTCCCAAACTTATCTTTTTATATTAAAGATATTTCAAACATCTCTCATTATTCCCCTCCACATGTGTGGAAAGGCAAGTCAGATAATATTGCATAATTTTTCACTTTATTTATTTTAAGATGTCTTATGAAATATTTCAAACACAAATAGAAATACTATCATAACAAAAAACATTTTATTTCTCCACTTGGAAAATAAACAAACCTTACAAGAGAGTTGAATCTTTTCAGTACCTTTCCTCCCTTGCCACCAGAGTCAAATACTATCCTGAATTTGGTGGTGATTCTTGAGTACTTATTTATAATTTTAATGCGTATGTATGCGTCCTTAAGTAATAAATATTATTGTTTACCCTTTAAATTTTTAAAAATATTTGAATTGTAAACAGCAAACAAACAGACAGACATTCTTGACACGCAAACATTCTTGATGTGGTTACAATCAATGACTCACAATATCATTGCATAGTTGTATATTTATCACCATGAAAATTTTTTTGAACATTTGCATCTCTCCAGCAAAAGAAACAAAAAAGAAAAAGCTCATCATGCCATACCCCTTATCCCTCCCTTTCATTGACCACTAATATTTTTTTTTTATTAACGGAAAGAAAAAAAAAAGAAATTAACACAACATTTAGAAATCATACCATTCTACATATGCACTCAGTAATTCTTAACATCATCACATAGATGCATGATCATCGTTTCTTAGTACATTTGCATCGGTTTAGAGGAACTAGCAACACAACAGAAAAAGATATAAAATGTTAATATAGAGAAAATAAATAAAAGTAGTAATAATAGTAAAAACAAACAAACAAACAAAAAAAAAAAAAAAACAAAAAAAAACCCTATAGCTCAGATGCAGCTTCATTCAGTGTTTTAACATGATTAATTTACAATTAGGTATTATTGTGCTGTCCGTTTTTGAGTTTTTGTATCTAGTCCTGTTGCACAGTCTGTATCTCTTCAGCTTCAATTACCCATAGTCTTACCCTGTTTTTAGCTCCTGCTGGACTCTGTTACCAATGACATATTTCAAGTTTATTCTCGAATGTCGGTTCACATCAGTGGGACCATACAGTATTTGTCCTTTAGTTTTTGGCTGGACTCACTCAGCATAATGTTCTCTAGGTCCATCCATGACCACTAATATTTTAATCTACTCAATTTATTTTAAGCTTTGTTCCCCCACTTATTTATTTGTTATCCATATTTTTTGCTCATCTGTCCCATACCATAGGTAAAAAGAACATCAGACACAAAGTTTTCACAATCACACAGTCACATTGTGAAAGCTCTATCATTATGCAATTATCTTCAAGAAGCATGGCTATTGGAACACAGCTCTACAGTTTCAGGCAGTTCCCTCCAGCCTCTCCACTACATCTTGAATAACAAGGTGATATCTGCTTATGCGTAAGAATAACCTCCAGGATAACCTCTCGACTCTGTTTGGAATCTCTCAGCCATTGACGTTTTGTCTCATTTCACTCTTCCCCCTTTTGGTCAAGAAGGTTTTCTCAATCCCTTGATGATGAGTTCCAGCTCATTCTAGGATTTCTGCCCCACCTTGGCAGGGAGGTTTATACCCCTTGCCCTTTAAATTTTATTTATATATACTATACTTTGTGTTCAGTTTGTTGAATTTTGTTTTGCTAAATATCATATCGGTGAGATTTATTGAGTTGCCATCTAGCACGTGCAATATTGATGTGGTAGAGTATTCCAGTATGTGTATACTCCACAACTCTTTTGTTCTTCTACTTGTATTTTTCTCATTCCCATGCCTTTTCATTCATCCAGAAGCACAATCATCAATCAATAAATTATCATGCAGATGATCTGGCTCCATCACTGGGCCCTCCTAGCATGTAGGTTTCTTTCCCTGCATCATCCTTGTATATGAGCCGTTTTAAATCTGGTGGCTCATCAAAATCACCTGGAGACCATGTTTTTAAAAATCCAACTCCACCCTAGACTTTCTGAATCAGTCTCCCAAGCTGTGGCCAGGAAAATGTATACAAAATAATAAAATAAACAGCACAAGCGATTCTAATATATAAACAGATTTGAAACCATTGATATAAAAGACAGGGGTGCATTCGTTTTAGCTTTTATTAATAAGACATACATGCAGAAAATTTCAAATGTCATAAATCCACAATTCAGTGGATAAGGATGAACTTTTTTTGTAATGTTGTCTGCCTTTTCTTTTCTTTTTGCATGGGCAGCCACCAGAAATCAAACCCTGGTCTCCTGCTGTTGTCTGCTTTCAAAGCCAAATAAAAATTATTTTGTCCACCTGCTTATTTTAGCAAAGACTTTAAAGGGAAAAACAAAAATAGCCTGTAATATTAAAAGGAAAATAAAATTAAAATGACAAGGAGATAGTAAATAATTAACAACTTGTCCAGTTTTTGTGCACATGATTTCCTCCTAGTAAATCCATTTAAAAACATCCTGGTCCTTCTAAAGACCTAGCAAGGTACAATTATTATTGGCTCTAGCTGAAAACATAGTTACAAAATGGAATTGGAAAATCAGAAGAACTATAGAAATTGGAAATTATGTGTCAATGGAGAGAGCGTTTACCAAAGATACATGAAGAATGTAGCAAGCCAGCAAGACTTCATATTTAGCAGAAACATAACAGAAGCAACGATTCTTGGATACATTAACCAAATGCCAAAACATTGTCCTATTTGTCATCAGAAAGATATCTGTAGGAATGTGATGAAAGTGTGATAAACTTGGAGAAGCCTTGAGAAAGCATAGAGTGATCAACATTCTCTTATCCAAGAAAACAAGTTCACCTAGTAAAATATAAAAGTTATAAAATCAAGGGAGATAAAAACATGGGAAAGCATTGTCCTAAGAAACCTAATGATGCAACAGTTGTTTCTTTTCCATTTCACAAGAGGACATGGTTACCTGTGGACACAGAGAACAAATCAAAATTTATTAATGATCATGTAAGTTGAACTGATCACTGAACTCTACAGAAAGTTATATTATGAATGTGTTATTGTTACTATTAATATTGATGTTAATATGAGCATCTGGATCATACAGTGCGTTTATTATCGTTTGAATCAGCTCTCATTCTGTGATCTTGGGATGTCTTCTTCCTGCATAATAACAAGATTATATATCAATAGTGTCAACTTCTCTGGAGACATGAATATAGTACACTATATATGTATTTGAATTAGATTATTTCTCAAATGGGTTTATCTATCTTAAAAATTATCTTCAATGTTCAAAATGCAACAGTCATCACCATTGTCAGAGCATACATAAAATCTGCAAATATTTTTAGTACGTGTGCCTCATACTATCTCTATAGTTATACGTACCATCTTTTGTTGTGTATGCTTATTTAAATGTTTCTCTTCTACATGTCATTTTACTTCATTATCATTCTTGTATAATATTTTGACCCACCTTGGAGTTTTAACCTTTTGAATGCTAAAAAAATTCACTTATATATATGAATACATCTAAATGTATTAGCGAAGTGTTGCAAGCTTACGAATATTGTGGCAAGTTCCTACTGAATTTTGACTGAATTATCCTGTCACCATTTCATACTTTGGTAAGAAATGTGATGTTGTCTTATATTATTACAATTAGGTAATGTTGATTAAGCTTCTAAATATGTGATGTTATAAAAGTAAATGATACAAAGTCAAAATAAATAATTACATAAAAATGCATCATTCTTATAAAAAATAAATATTTGTATGCATGAATCTCCCTTTACAATCTGAATTTAATTCTCCTGTGAAATATGTTTGTCTAAGTCCAGATCTATGAATTCTCTGGCGTCCTCAGTGACAAAATATTATCTATGACAACAAAATTTTGTCTTCAGAATGTGGTGTTTGTTATGATTTCTAAAGAGGGTGTGTGTGTGTGTGTGTGTGTGTGTGTGTGTGCTGTGTGTATGATGACTGCTAAGGGCAAGAAATGTTTTAAGCAGCTACTGGCACTTAAAAACATGACTCACAGTGTGTTACCATGGAAAAATTTTAGAACAGAAATTAGACACAGAATCGAAATGAATTGACAGAGACAAAATTTAAATGCTGTCATAGTAATCTGAAATTATCTGCTGGATCAATAAGTAAATGCTAGCTCAATTCTGCTATTGTTTTTGTGTGTGTGTGTGTGTGTGTGTGTGTGTGTGTGTGTGCATTTCTTTTCCTTTCTTTTTTTTATGGCTTTATGTCATTGCTGAAGGTATTTCAGTCCATCTCCTTTTGTTCAGAACAGAAAATATCCTTTGAACAGAAAATTTTCCTAAAAAAAATTTTTTTTTTTTAGTTTGTTCCTGCTTTAGACTTCAGTGTGATAGAGAAAGGGGCAGAATTGGATGGTATAAAACTATAACTGATTTTTCTCTAGTGCAGGTTTCTAGGCAGAAGAGTGCAAATCAACAGTATTGAAGTTAGAATAAACACAGCTCACACTGAAATGTTGTTGTATATTTCTTTTAAATTTTATACTTCATGTGAAAATTGCACATCCCAAATTTTTATTTCTGGCTCATGCTACCTGTGTGCTCGTTACAGAGCCTCGGTGTCCAGGAGGATAGGGTAGCCACATCCTGTGCTGCTGCTTCTCATTATGAGGCCTCAAGCTCTGCAGGAGCAAGGGAAGGGGCAGTGGAGAACTCACGGTGACTAAATGCCTTCCCCAGAAACAACACAGACCAAGCCTGCTCACATTGCAGGGGCCAGAATGAGTTCTATGTCTGTACCTATAAAGGAGCCGAAAAAATAATTGTCTAGATACCTGGACATAAATGAGAGTCAGATACTGGAACTATTGTTAAGTCCATCCTATCCATTGACTTTTGCCTGCTGGTGAAGTGACTATTGATAAAGTCTATCGTAGCCTTTGAACAGAAATGCTTATTTCAGTGACATTCAGTAAATATTTCACATCTGTTGTTTGTCTCTCTGTGTTAGTGATATGTGCATGTATAGGTTAGGGGTGGTCATGGGTTTAACATGGCATGTATATAAGAATGAAAGAACAAATTCAATCCAACTTTATATTGGAAACAAGTTTATTATAGATTTTTATTAGGATATGTTTTTGAATACATCTCAAGATGATTCAAGTATAACAAGGTTCACTTACCCCAACCCACCTTATCATATCAGTTTCAAATAACCATTACTATCAGAACCTGAGCAGAGCAGAAAGTGGCAATCAACTTTAGATCAGTCACAGGCTTTGGAGCATACAGAGTTTGGGTTGAAATTTTCTCTGATTAGTCATTTGTTCACAGGCCAGTTACTCAAAACTTCCTGAAACTCAACTCATAAATCCACGATAAGCATGTAAAATGAAAAACAAGAGCGTCTTTCTGAATGTTGCTCTGAGAATTAGAGTTTATCTTCAGAAAACACGTAAGTGGTGCATGGCATGGAATGTCTTAGAATGAAAGCGATACTGCTATCATTAACAGCGTCAGGCCAATATGATACAATTATGTATGTATTAATATTGTTTTAATTATTGATATTTTGGCAAATGGCTTTATAGTTCAGCTAAGGAAATAGTTTGCTCTGGGATATGTCTAGAGGAAGCCTTGATAAGTGAAGTACCCAAAGACCAGTCAACCAGAGTCTATGTCAGTCTATATATTATCACTAAACACAAGAGAAGTACTAATCAAATTACTTCTGTATTTGGGGTGTGGTTTAAAGTTTCCAAAAAAACAAAATTATTTCTGAGACAAGTTCCAGATCAATCCAAAGAAACCTTGCAGTAGAACATATTTTATTATTACTTCCCCACCCCCTTCATCAGCCAAAATAACTGCTTACTACGAAGACTGAATAACTAAGATTAAAGCAAGCATATTGGTATCTCAGATAAACTAAATACATGTGGCATTTGCCTCAAGCTTAGGTATAATGCAAAAGAAGGTGTAAATAATCAAGGTGATTTTCTCCAAGATCATAACGAGTGCTAGGAAACTAACTGGTAGCTAGATTTCAGTACAAGCAACTGTATTTTGTGGCCTTTCATTTAAAAGTGCTGAAAAAGGGTAAGCTACTAGGGAACTATTCTTGCTTCCAGTATAAATAAATCAATGTTATGAAGTATACACTAATGAACATTATTGTGGTTTTTGGGGTCAGAGAAGTTACGGGACATGGCAGGAAAACATCTCTAGTAGAAATATGTAACCGATTTGCTTTGAATACCTTCCTAAACTGCATTCCTGCTCTCAGTTTGAAGTCGTTATAGATTTATTTGCCTTTTGAATGGTGACATTTTTTCTGTAGGCCATGTTAAATGCTATTAATTTTAAGAATAAAAGTTTTAATACATTCTTGTTTATGACACATAAGTGAACCATAAACTATATTTGTATAGAATGCATATAAGCAATATGCTTCACAAGCTAGTATATGAATCATAATGCTAAGCCATTCTGCATTAGAACTAAGAATAGTCTCATGTATGTGCTACCAGGGGAAAAATATTTCTGTCTAATGCATGACTTCACTTACATTAACTGCTACGGGTGGCTTAATTTATTTCATGAACTAGTTTTCCCGTGTTAGGTAATTACACTGACTAACCAGGAAGCTGTCACCTTTTTTTATGATATCATGATCCTCCATTTTGCATACTCTCTTCAAATATGTCCTGAATTTCACTTGAAACCACTTCAGTAGCCATTCTGGGCACTTTAAGGTGCTCATCAGATTTACTAAAGAATAGAGATTTTCATATAAAGTTAGCATAAGTACTGAAAAATTAAGTATTTTTCAATGCATTTTTCTTCTAATAAGGATTCATAGAATTTTAGAACTGGAAGGAAATCTAGAGACCTAGTAATTAAAATGGCCCATTTTAAAAACAGAAAAAACATAATCTCACAAAACATTAACTCCTTGACCAAGGTCAGACAATACAGTATTAAAACTTGAATTAGAGACAGGTATTTTGATTTCTGGTTCAGAAATCTTCTTAACCAACTTCAAGATAAGTGTGAATGATATGGTTGAAGAATAAAAATAATAACAGACCTACAAAGCTATTTTCGAGGGATTTGAGCATTTATTCAAATGATTGATTTGATAACAATATTGGCTCAAAGAAGAAGGGGGCAAATGTTTCAACCGTGTCTTACGATTACTATTTCTTCACCAATAGGAAGAGAGCTTAGAAGTCCAAACTACTATATTTAAAGTAAAGAGTATCTAAGAGAGGTAGGTGAATGGGTATGAGGGAAAGGCCACTGGTCATCATTGTTAGGTCTTCTGCCATGTTAGTCAGTGGCAAGTGGTGAGTGCTTCCTAGGGAAGCATCTGCTGGCAGAAGCAGAAAACAGTTTTCAGGAGGAAATATGGAGAAAAATTGTTTTTGAAAGTCTTCTAAAGAAGGCTTTGTAAGGTGAACCACCTGAATGAGTTTGATTAGGTTACAGTGCTGTGGTGGTTGCCTTTTATTCAATGCATTGGATATTCCCAGAACAGGAGTACAGTGAAAGCTAGAAAGAGACATTGTTTCTAAAAACTCTTTGTAATTAACAGTTAGAGAAAATAATTTTCATTAAAATACACTTTCCCTAGTATCTATTGTTGCACAAAAATCAGGAAACATTTAAATTTCAATTAAAACAATGTGAAAATGAATGCCAATGGTGTAATTTTCTCATAACAAAAGCTCTACTACCTGAAGAGTTGAAATTAATTTATACTAAATCATTATTTTTTTTTATGGCAGACAGATGTTAGGGTTATGGTATTAATGAACTTTGGATGCTTTTCATTCACAGATCAAGATCTGCTTTTAATAAGTTGATAAATTAAGATCTAACCCTTTTGGCAGTAGATTGGCTTTCTAATTATCTTAGTAATAGCTCTAAATTATTATTCAATGGAGGTCTGTGTCCCACCGTTAGTGGGTCATGATATCTCTATGGATTCACACTTTCTTCCTGTTTAATTAAATGACTTGTCGTCTACAGAAAATTCAAGTTCAATCTCTAATATTTTTATAACATTGTATGGTCAGGCAGATATAGATGCATTTGAAAAATGCAGAGGAGACAGAGCAACTGTTTCTTTTTTAAGGTTCACTACCTCTACACGCCTGAAAAACTCTTCAACTTCAGTAATTTCATATTACAACACATTGTTTTTCCTTTCAATTTTACTTTCACTCTGATGTACTCAATGCTTCCACTGGATGAATTTCTATTACTTAGAATAATAAAATTATATTAAATTGCTTCAGGAAGAAGTCACCGATTTCTAAAGGATGTCCAGAGAACCATGCTCTAATGTCACCTCTGACAGAAACTAAGTTTTGATTGCTCAACATCAACTAAACTCCCTAAGCCCCAGTCTATTCATTTTTAAATGGCACTAAAAATACTTGCTCTTCTTGAGGCATCAAGGGCCTCTAAGAAATTACCCACTTTGACATGTTAATTCAAATTTTCTTGGATTGGCCTGAGGAAAAAAGTCCATGATTTTTAAGAGACACATAAATATACTAATTAGAGAGTAAATTTTACACTAAGAAAATTTGACAAATTTAAATTTCTTTGAATATGGGAATTGTTATATAAATAATGATTCTACTGCATAACAGAATAGTATGAATCCATAATCATTTTAAAGTATTTAATAAAATGGTAAATACCATTATATATTACATAGGTAACACATGCATGCCTGTGTCTACAACTATGTATTATAAGACTTTTAACAATTAACAAACAAATGCTTTGCTAAGACACTAGAAAAAAAGTTCTCATCCAAGATTTGATACTTGGAAAATTGTAGCAAACTTAAATTAAAAATTATTAATTAAAAATATCAGAATGTACAAATAAGATCAGAAATGAAAAATTTTATTACAGAATATACAGATATTAGATAATCAGAATTTTTATAATAATAGAAAACGTTTATCCAATACATTTGAATATTTTGATGAAATAAAGCCTTAGAAAAAGTAGAAAATCTGTTCTACATCTATTAATGAAATTAAATCCTTAAAAAATATTCTTCATGAAGATAAATACAGTTGTAGGTGGTATCGTCCATGATTTAGGACACACATTTAAGTTAAAAATGACACCAAATCTTAAGCAAATTCTTCTACAGAAAAGAATAAGTTAACAAATCCCTATGCATTTTACAAAGCTGGCATCAAAAATTACCAACGTCAGGGCCGCGGTGGCTCAGCGGGCAAAGTGCTTGCCTGCTATGCCGGAGGACCTCGGTTCGATTCCCGGCCCCAGCCCATGTAACAAAAAACGGAAAAACAAAATACAATAAAACAAGAAAATGTTTAAAGATGTTTCCCTTTCTTCCTTCCTTCCTTCCTTCTATCCTTCCTTCCTTCTATCTGTCTATGTTTCCCTTTCTTCCTTCCTTCCTTCCTTCTCTCTGTCTTTAAAAAAAAAAAAAAAAAAAAAAAAAAAAAAAATTACCAACGTCAAACTTTATAGGGATATTAGAAAAAAGATAAATTTCTGACCCATTTCTCTCATTGACTTATTAGTAACTGAATATTATTATATTATTAAGTTAAATCCAGTGATATTTGGAAAAATAGTAATTCATGAAATGTGTACAGTTGCTGCAATCGTGCGTCTCAGGAACACAGGTGCAATGGAAACTTTCTGCAAATGATTTGTTACTTGCACAGTCCAGAGTCCATAAACAGCAAATAATCTCTTTCTCACTTGCACGGCACAGAGAATCCAAAAGAGCAGGGAAAACACCCCATCACTTGGTCTCCTGGGGTGGCCAGAAACTGCTCTGTTGGTGTCTATAGATGGCAGCTCCATATACTCCACTTTGCATTGGAGAAAAGAAAGAAATTGATACCATTTGAGTGTGGTTTTGAGCCACCTCTGGGGAGCAAGGGCTCTGCCACCGAGAATTCCTGTCCCCATCACATCGGGGGCTGCTTGTCTCCAGGTTTAAGTTCGGCTGGGCCTTTTGTTACACTCAGCCTCTCCCCCAGGTGGTGAAACCAGACACAACTAAGAAGGAGTGCGGGGAATGGAAAGCCCAGGATGGCCAGTAGAGCATATTGTTGACTCTCCAGTAAGAGGTGGGGTCCGGGTCACAGCTGCTTAACAGGTGCCTGCATCTTCCCTAACAATTGTTCTGTGTTCTTTCCAGATGCACAGGATAGTTTAATACTTGACAGTTAATGTAATTTACCAGATTGTCTTTTAATAAAGAACATGTTTTTTAAATAATCATCTCATAGAGCCAGAAAAAAACTTTTGAAAAATTCACTACCCATTCAATTAGATAAATAAAAAATTTCCTCAATATGATAAAGACAATTTAGAAGAAATATATGACAAACATTATTCTTGAAGGTCAAATACTGAGAACTTTGCCCCTGAAGTTGGGGATGAGACAGAGATTCCACTGTCACCACTCTATTTCGCCATTGCTAATGAAGGTCCCAGGGAGAACAATAAGTCAGGAAACATAAAAGATAAGATTAAAAAGTAAAGAATAAGGTGATGCGACGGTTGACTCAGTGGCAGAATTCTCGCCTGCACGCTGGAGACCCAGGTTTAATTCCCTGAGCTTGCCCATGCAAAAAAAAAAAAAAAAGTAAGGAATAAAACTTATTTTCAGACAAAATGAATATATAGATTGAGAAACCTAAATAATTAAACAGTAACTATTAGAATTAATATTAAACATATGCAAATCACTGGAAACAAGTTCATCAACAAAAATCAATTTTACTCACATATTCTTTAAAAAGAGAGAATAAATGCAGAAATCACATCAAAACTATAAGAATAAATCTAATAAATGATGTGCAAGATCCTTACTCTCAAAACAAGAAATATTGAGAAAAATTAAAGAAAACCCAAATAAAAGGAGAGAGATATAACATGTTCTTGGATTGAAAGACTCGATGTGATAAATACATCAATTTTTCCCGAAATTGATCTATGGATTAAATGTAAGATAATCAAAATATCAGCAATTTTTTAAAGGAAATTGACAAACTAATTATAAAATGGAAATGGAAATGCAAATATAAAAGCTACTACTGAAGAAAAAGAAGCAAAGCTAAAGGACAGTCACTATTAGAAATGATGACTTATTACAAATATGAACAAGTAAGGCAATATATTACTGGGACAAAAAATAGTGGCCAGAGGAACAAAACAGCAAATTAAGAAATAGATATACAGATCTACTGTTATTTGAGTTATGAAAAGTGTGACATTGCAGTATATTTGAAAATTATATTCCTTTCAATAAATAACACTAAGTAAATTAGATAAACATATGGAATAAAAATGAATCCTATCTCCAACTTCAACCATACATAAAAAGCAATTCCAGTTCAATTGCTGATCTAAATATAATAGGTAAAGCAAAACTTCTAGAAAAAAATATATATAAAAAATTTTATATACATTGGGAAAAAGCAAGTTTCTAAAATAGGACACAAAGGCACTACTTAAAGGGCAAAAGATGTGGTAAATGGGACACCATTAAAAGTGTCCTTCATAAAAGTGTCTGTTTCTTAAAAGACATCGAGAGAGTAAAGCAACACACCACACACTGTACTTATACAACTAAACTTCTATAAATGGAATTCCTAAAATTCAATAATAGGGTGGGCCACAATGGCTCAGTGGCAGAGTTCTCGCCTGCCATGCCCGAGACCCGAGTTCAATTCCCAGTGCCTGTCCATGCAAAAAAAAAAAAAAAAATTCAATAATAAGCAACAATAGAAAAATGCACAGAAGACTACAAGAATTTCAAGTGAAAAGGTACCAAAATGGCTACTAAACATCTCAATAACTGTAAAACTCATTAGTCATCAGGGAAATGCAAATAAAAAAAACAAAATGAGGCACCACTATAAACCTGCTGGAATGACTAAAATTAAAAAGACTCAAAAGCGTTAGTGTGAGTTTTTAACTCACTTGGAATGCTCATATAATGTCGGGGTTAGAATCCACTAGTACAATCACACTGGAGACATTTCTGGTGGGATCTACTGTATTTATATACATATCCTAGATGAAGCAATTCTGCTCATAAATAAAAACTCATTGGGAGTGTGTATGTCCACCAAGATACAAATAAAAAGGTGTTCACAACAACACTATTCATAATAAGCAAAACTGGAAACCATCTAACTGTCCATCAAAATAAAAACTGATAAATAAAATGTGGCATATTTACACAATAGAATACTATATACTAATTAGAGTGAGCTAGAGCTACATGTAAGAAAATAGATGAATTTAAAGAGAAAGAAGTCAGACCCAAAAGAGTACAAACTTTATAATTCCACCTATACAAAATTTTCAAATAGGCAAAACTAAGTTGAGGTGTTAAAAATTAAGGAATGCTCTAATTTAGGAAAAGAAAGTGAAAGAAGAGACAGGAAGATGGATTTTCTCAATCTGAGTGCTGGTAATAGGTGTGTCTGTGTTGCGAAAATCTTTTGAGCTCCACACTTCCAATTCTTGCACCCGATGTGCATATACCACATGCCAACAGAAAGCTTATCCTAAAAAATGATAATCATGGCCCAACGGACCTTTCTTAGGTGGATTAAATGATGCCATGAGTCAGGAAGCACTCTATCGTCTGTCAAACCATGGCAGCAACGCAGAAAACGTGATCACTCATCTCTAAGTATGTCAAGTCGTGAGATGAGTTCGGACGTAGTAAAATACCACTGTGTACTCCATTGACCTATCTTGCAATTTTCTTTCTTGGCTGTGTTTAGAGAACAACTTAATTCCCACTGAGACTCTGTTCTTGCTTTGTGCATGCCAAGGAATCCATTTTGATATGTCATTCCCAGATTCACTTTCAGAAGAAAGTAACTCTGTTTCCTCAATATTAAGTTTCGGAGGCAAAGTGGATTAAATTTTCCAGAAGTCTTTAAGATCACTATCTACTTCCACTTCCTCCACCCTCCCAGGACAAATTAAACACTCAGACAAGTAACAATAAAGACTTTGCTGCAGATATTAAGAACTAGTAATCATCAAGAACACCCATGTATCTGCTCTTAGAATCATTCTTTAGATTGAAATTTAATAGCTTCAAATAATGTTAAAAGCTGGGCTTTGGAACCAGAATGCATGAAGCCAGATGTGCACATTTAAATTAGCTTTGTTCTTCAACTTCTGAGATTTCTCGTCAGTAAAATGAGGATACTAATCTAATTTTTAAGAGGTTCAAATAAATTAATACATATAAAGTGCTTAGAAAAGTGTTTGGAATATAGCAAGTGTTCAATGAATGGTTGCTAACAAGTCTATAACAGATAAAACCTGAAATCCAGTTTGTTGGCTTGAAATCGGTGGTCCACGCTGACAGGTTTCTATCCCTCACAGTTACAGTACCCAACCCTCTTGAGGTTTAGCTCTCTTCAATGTGCTATGTCCAAGATTTCCATGCTTATCTGTTTTAAGCCTGCAAAAGGGAAAGAACATGAAGAATTGTATGTGGGGAGCTGTGAAGTGTATAAAGCCTTAACTCACCTTTTTTTGGTTTGAACTCAGTCATGTGGACTCACCCAACCAAATGAGAAGGTGAGAAATATAGTCTAGCAGTTTGTACAGAAAGAAAAGTGCAAGTGGGCTGGAAAGAACTTGTTGTTTTCTGCCTTAGTCTCCCTTTTGTTTTCCCTTTCTTATATTCTCTTATCAACCTTTGGTAATTTTAGAACAGAGACCCCACCCAACGAGGAAAATGGAGAAAGTCAGTGTTTTCTAAATTTGATGCTTTTACAATTAGGGACATGGGCAGGCCATGGTGGCTCAGCAGGCAAAGTTCTCGCCTGCCATGCTGGAGACCTGGGTTTGATTCGTGGTGCCTACCCATGTAAAAAAAAAAAAAATTAGGGACAAATTATATCAACACTTTTTAAGAAGGATTTTAATTGTGTTTAATGTAAATACCAAGGGTAATAGGAGAATATTGAAAATGAGTTAAGAAAAGTAAACTTGGTCCTTGGAGAAACCAAACAATCATTCCAAGGTCACAGTTCTCAGGCCAGTTTATTCCTAAAGCCGTTTAATGATATCAGCCAGTGCAACAATTACAGAGTCAGATAATGAAAAGACCCATGAGATGCCACAAAGCATACAAATATAAGGCTTTAATGAAGACAAACGATGAAGTCCAACAGGAGGGAGAGAAAGCACGAAGGCAGTCCAGAGCACACAGGCCTGGCTTCTGGTGTCCTCTCTCAGTCACACAATATGTTTCATTACCACACAAACCACTGGGAGAGGTGGAAGATGTCTGGGTCTCAGCCACAGCGTTACTAAGACGTTGGGGATACACTGCTAGTCACTTTTTAGAAGCAAATAAACCAGGTTTAGACCATCAATGTCTTCATTTCAATAAGCAATTCAGAAAAGCTGGTCCAGGACACCTTCAGGGGAGTTTTGGTCTTAGACGTTGCAGATCATTAGCTAGATTTTTTCACCCATTTCTTGTCTAAAAGTCAATGTCATGTGTCCAGGCAACCTTAGCGACAACCCTAGAGCTAAGACAGATGAACTGAAAGATAAGCCTGTACCTACACAGACATGAAATAATCCTAAATATTTTTTAAAAGAAAGCCAGAACATTCATTAACTAAAAGCATCTAGTTGTTAGATGTATGAGGTTTACATAAACAAATCTGGAGCTTCAATTCCACAAGATTGTTTTGCTTTGCTTTAATTTTTTTCAATTTCCTCTATGAATTTAAAAGTTTACAATATTAGATAGCTGAGGAAAAAAGTTGCAAAATGAAGAAATGAAAGAGTCATGTTAAGTAGGAAAGGAGGCCATGTAAATATATAGAAGTTTTCTTTAACCATTAAGAGTAGAACATTTTCTTTAACCATTAAGAGTAGGCATCTTCAAAGGTCTCTTCTCATATTCTGCATATATATAGATATGTTTCAGTGATGGCCATAATCATAGCTGTTGAGAAAAATAGCTGTTCCTAGAAAAATACAGTGGCAACTCTAAGACATATGAATGGAAAAGAAGATGACCACATAATTTTCAGACACATTATCTCTAGCTAAAAAAAAAAAAAAAGAAAGGACAAATCTTAAAATTTAGGAGCCAGGATAATTGCTATGGTTTTCATTTGTGGATTTTCAAACAAAGCACTATTCAAAAAGCTTCAGCCCTTCTTAATTTGGAGTAGATAATTATTTAATAACTGTACCTAGTGTGAAACCTTAAATGACTAACAGCAGGAGACATTAACTGGAATTGGGCAGTTTCAAAGCCAATTGTTAGAGACAGAGAGTACTTACTTTATTATATTAATTTTGTAAAAGCATAATTTCAGTATTATAAAATTATATATTATTTATGACTTTATTTCTTTGGAATTTTGTTTTAACTCTATGGATTTGCTGGTACAATGTGACTTTTGGTACAGTTACATTGTGATTTTTTTCTAATAACAATTTTTCCTATCATCTGAAGATTTCAATTTGTGTCAGCACTAATTTATAGATGGAAACTGTGCTACACAATTCAAGGCTACTATCTCATTGGATCCTTCTTTCTGTAACCTGATGACTCAAAAGAGTTCTCCATGTCCTTGAGAGGCAAAACATGGATAAATACTTCTTTTTAATGAAAAATAAATAAGTGACGGATATTTTTAATCTGATAAGGAAGAGAGTCTGAACAATTGAATGTTTTTTAAGTTAATTTTAAACCACTTTAGTTTTCTATTGTTGCTGTAGCAAACTACACAGACTTGGTGACTTAGAAATAAAGCAAATTTATAATTTTATGGCTTTGTAGATCAGAATTCTAACACGAGTCTCACTGTGCTAAAATTAAGGTGTCAGGAGGCTGTGTTCCTTTCCGAAGGCTCTAGAAGATGACCTGTTTCTTGTCTTTCCCAGCTTCTAGCGACCATCTACATTCCTTGGCTCATGGACCTTTCCACCATCTTCAAAGCCAGCAGCATCAGGGCAAGTTCTCACACATTGCATCACTCTGACCTTCTCTTCTACCTCCATCTTCCTCCTTTAAGAACGCTTGGGTTATATTGGGCTTATCCAAAGAATCCAGGATAATCTTTCTTCTTTAAGGTCAAGTGATTAGCAATTGTAGTCCCCTCTGCAAACTTAATTCCCATTTTTTCCATGTAAGGTAAAATATCATAAGACCTACAGATTTGGAGATGGATGTAATAACATGGGGCCATTACTCTGCCTGTCACAGCAACTGGCATCATGCCACAGCTATGCTTTTTTTTTTACATGGTCAGGCACCAAGAATCAAACCTGAGTCTCCAGCATGGCAGGCGAGAACTCTGCCTGCTGAGCCACCATGCCCACCCACCACCGCTGTGCTTTTAATGTGTGGAAAACCAAAGGTATTTTTTAATTTTTCTTTTGTATTTCTTATTGTAATTACATTTCATTTTATTTCAACACAATGCAACCTGAAGGTACATTTGCTAGCAATGGATTATTACACATATTTATTCATAAAATATTTATTGTGCCTACTCTTAAGCAGACACTGTTTTAGGTGCTGATGATATGGCGGAGAAGAAAAGATAAAAGTTTTGCCCATAAACTTATATTCTAGTGGGAGAGACAAACAGTAACAATATAAACTAGAAAAATATGCAATATATTTAATAAACTTGTGAGAGGTATGGAAAGTGTTGTACATATAGTGGATGACCAGTGGGGCTAACTGGAGGGTCCATGACTTAGATTGTAAGCCAAGGTAACTGCTAACAGGGCCATCTAGCCTTTGGCCAGTGGTGTAGGGCTCTCTCTGGGTAAAACTACAACAACTAGCTGCAAACCCCCTGAATTGGGTACCTCATCAGAAAGCAAAAGCAGATGGAATACAAAAAGAGGTGATTCATGAAGCAGCAAAAGCCACTGCCAGCCAGGTCAATCTTACATAATACCAAATCAATAAACATATGTATCAGCAGAATCAGTGGCTTCAGAGACATGGCTCTCCTAAAATAGTACATTCTTGTGGCTCTAGACGTCCTAACCCATTTCCACAGCCTCATATTTCAGCCTCCCAGCCTAGACTCCATACTTGGTTATTTTTCCTGTCAAGAAGCAAACATTCCCCACTCAGCATTCACTCTTTGGTCTCTTTGTCTTTATTTTCTCTTTAACAATAGAAAGCCAATAGGAAGGTGACATTTTAGTTTAAGAGTTCATCCTGAGAGCAAAACAGGATTCAAAATGACTCCAAGGATATGGCCATAAGCAACCATAAGAAAATAGATTTAACTTAATGGTTTGGGAAAGATTTTGAGAAGACTAGACTTGAGCAGAATTTCAGGAGGTCAAGTCGGCTTTGAGTTTCCTAACTACTGTAGAAAAGAAGGAGACAAGATAAAATAAATGACTCAAATGAGATGTCCAAACCACATTTACTCAGGGAAGTAAAATCTCTTGGTTGGGAATGACAACTTCTTCAGCTGCTGTGGTAGTCAGGTTCATTTGTCAACTTGGCCAGGTGAAGGCACCTACTTCTGTTGCTGTGGACATGAGCCAATGGTACGTGAACCTCATCTGTTGCTCATTACATCTGCAGTTGGCTAAGAGGCGTGCCTGCTGCAATGAATGATGTTTGAGTTCATTGGCTGGTGTTTTAGATGAGAGAGCGCAACATAGCACAACCCAAGCAGCTCAGCACTCGCAGCTCAGCCCAGGCCTCTGGAGATGCAGAAAGGAATCATCCCAGGGAAAGGTGTCGGAACCCAGATGCCTGGAGAGAAGGCCAGCAGAGATCATCCTGTGCCTTCCCACGTAAGAAAGAACCTCAGTTGAAAGTTAGCTGCCTTTCCTCTGAACAACTAACAAAATAAATCCCCTTTTATTAAAAGCCAATCCATTTCTGGTGTGTTGCATTCTGGCAGCTAGCAAACTAGAGCAGCTGCTAATTTCCTTGAGGCAGTATTTCTCTTAAACAGATACCTGGTCTCTCTCCGAAACTTTTCTGACTCTTTCTCTGAGTGGAGTGACTTCTGTTTCATTATTTTGGAAAACAATAATCAGTTATGCTTAGCTTATTCTGTTTCCTTGGGAGAATGTGGGAGTAGCATTTGGAAATATTTTGCTTCATCAAAAAAAACCAAGTTCTGATTATTTTATGGAAATCTTCCAGCTTTTAAACTGGACACTTAATTAAATTTTTCTAAAATGCTGTTTAGGCCAAAAATAGAATGGCTGCATTCTGAATTAAGCGTGTTCACTATTTACTGTTGGTGTCTCTTGTCCTACATCTAAACTTAGGCATCATGGTACAAGTTATTGTTTATGCAGCAGGTGGAGTATTAAATGAAATGAATTTAGCTACCAACAAGTCTGCAGTATTTTTTTGGCTTTTATTCATTAGGAGAAAGAAAATACTTATAGCGTTTTACAAAAGTATTACTTATTTTGACTGAAAAACAGGCCAATTAAATCTCTGCAGTTGGTATTGCTGTTAATCAAATATAAATGTAGGAAAACTATATTGAATCCCTAGAGACAGGAAATAGAGTATCTATTTATATAAAATTCCCCACTAATCCATGCAAATGAATTGTAATAGCTGGAGGTAGATATTTATTTCCTCTGAAATTTGCTTTTCATATTTATGTTCATGCTATGTTTCATTATATCAAAACAATGCAAAAGTTGCAGTGACAGTATGTTTTGCAAAAATTTTGCTTTCCTCTTTTGTAAATTATTGCTTTTTCAGTGCATTACCATGTAATAAAACTGAATTAATAAAACAGACCCATCAATATAATTCCTGTATTCTAGAAGCAATTTGGCAATTCATGTTCCTAATATAAAATTAGCATTTAAATTATACCTTATAAGCTTGAAGAAAGAGTAAATGGCAAATAATTTTTAATTGTTGATAGGGCAATAAACATCCCATTATCATTCGTTATTCTGAATAACTCTTACATATTAAGACACAGATTTCTTCCTTGTAATTACACTACACAAGCATTGCTGTGTCAGTGCATCTATAAACATGCTAGTATTGATGGGTACGTGTAGTAGACAAACCTAAAGAAGGCCTCCCCAGGAATTGATTACTAAGGATTAGGTCCTCTTGATTTGTGCAGACAGTTAAATATTCAATGTAATATAGTTAATGAATTTTTAATTTATTATTTTCTGAAAATGTTTTAGGTGGTTTATGAAGACACGGGTATAAAGTAAGAATAGAAAAACAAAGCCAAATTTTAAAAGAATTAAGTATTTGGCATAATGAGGTGAATGAAGAAAAAAGAAAAATGAATGGCTCCATTTTTGTTGCTGTGTAATTTAAAAGAAAAATCCTTGTTGTTGGAAGAGGGAATTGTTTTTCCAAAAGTTCTGTTATTAACAGGCATCTGATCAGTCTTCTTAGTGGCCCAGATTGAAGCAGATGTTTTTTATCTGTTTGTCTTTCCATGTGTCTTCTTGAGAGCTAGCATCAGGGTAAGGTTTGAAAGAAAAGAGATGAAGAATCTATTTTCTCACCCTTCAGTGTATGTTATTGATTCTCAAGCCTGGATCCACCCTACACCAGTTATATAACAATTTCCGGAATGGGCTTTTGGCATCATTCGCTTTTAAAAGCTACCGGGCGATTCTGCTACAAAGCTGGTAGTGATAACCATTGATTAAGGCTGGAAAGACTCCATATGGGCTAGCAACACTCAAAAGGTAGAATACTACATTACTAACCAGAAGTTTAAAACCAAAATGCTAGCCAGCGCCAAATGATGAGCGTCTGGAGTGCTTCGGGCAAGGGACTAAGGGCAACAGGGTCTCCGGATTTTTAACATAACTAACAAGCATAATATACCATGGCCTCAAAGAAAATTATATGAATACAATTTTTACTTATTTATTTATTTTAGTGAGAAAGAGATGATGGGATGAGGTTAAAAGTGCAAGAGGTTTATGCCTGTGAAAGATAAAATGGAGAGGAAATAAGGTTTGATAGGGAAAGTTTTCAGACCCACCCGCAGAAGGAATGGGAGGAGGCGAAAGCAGGACTGGAAAGTGGGGCCTCAGACCATGACACAGAGCTAATGAAGTCTTGGTCAGTGTAAGGGGGAGAAAGAGGACTGTCAGTTAGAGAGGTCCCACACTGGGTTGAAAAAGCCTGGCCCTAGGTCCCCGGTCACACTCAGTTATTGGGTGAGCCTGAAGATCTTGGGAAAAGAGCTGCACTCTTTACAGCTGTTTGGGAAGTTCTTTCTCGAAGGGAGATTGAAGGGCTTTGCCCCCAGGACTCCCACAAGACGCGTATATACACTACCAATATTTTTAACATCTCCTCTCAATTGGCATCCTCAATTCATAAATTCGAAGTTACTATCTTCCTACAAAGTCACTAAATCCAGAGGGCAGGGCAATAACTTGCAATCATGTTGCAGCTTCCCAGTTTGATGTTTGCCTACATCCTTGACCCTTGATTAATCATGAGATTGTGTGTGGGGGTGTGTGTGCGTGGACTTTTTGTACCATCCTGCAACAAGAGAAAGTCCTGCACATAATACCATGTAGCGCTGCCTATTTTGGTGATCATAAAAACTTTCTATACTGAGTAAACCCATAGGAATTCAACCTATTTAAAAAATCCTCTTATGTGGGCAATAAAACATTAATATGTAGGATGAATACATTATTCTTTCACGGTGTTTTTTAATGTTTCTAGATTATATTACCCATTCCCCTGATTAAATAGAGTGCCACACAATTGTTTTTTTTTTTCCTTAAGGAATATGGGCTTTGACCATATTTTATTATGTACCCTGATAACAGTTATATGTGAATTCAGATATTGTACTTACTGTATGGCCTCATTTATATAATGGTATACACACAAGCAAATGGAGAAATGTTTTAAATTCTTTTCTCATTGACTGACCTGTTCAAATAGATTACAAACCTTTAAAAAGGTAATTATCCAAGATAAGCAGTGTCTTCATAAGATATATTCCTGCCCTTAAATTCACATTTTTAAAAATTCAGTGTCCTTTCACTTTTAAATGGCATCCAAAATATTATTTAACATGATCATCCACTTTATTCTGCAAGGCAGGTTCATCATCTATTTTAGTTATACAAACTTTTTTGCAAAATTCTAGCATTGAATGTTTTCACCAACACAAATAGTCCTTGACTTATCGCTCTATTTTTTTGCCTTTAACAACAAAATGCAAGTTACTATGAGCCATGTAGAAAGCAGTGAAGGTGATGCCAACAAACCAGTCTCTTTAGGACTACAGTGCACAATTTGAAAGCTTTTTAATGTTCAATATGCAAGTAAATAACTTTTAGACAGAATCATTTTTTAGTTTTTTCATTTTTTGTTTTTATGGGTGCATGGTCCAGGAATCGAACCCACATGTCCCGCACGGAAGGTGAGCATTCCACACTGAACCACCCGTGCACCCTATACACATTTTAAATACAGAAAAAAAAAGGAGAGAAAAAATTATACTTCCTGAGTTTAATAAAAAGGAGTTGTGTTTTTATGACTTAAGTCAGAGCGCAACTTTCTGCCCACATTTTTGGTAAGATGTGAAACTTGACCTTAATACAGTTTCGACAGTAGACAGCCTTAAAAGGGAGGAAGAAGAGGAGAAAGTTCCAAATGTCCTTTCACTGATTTGTACTAATATTTATTCTTTCATTCAACCAATTTAGAGTCACGCATTCATGTCAAGCACTGTCCTTTGAGATCAATACTACATTGAATGAAACAAAGCTCCTTCTCCCACATAATTTACCCTCTAGTGTTTTGAGGATTGATGGGAGTAAAAGACAATAAACAAAGAAAACAAAGCAAGAAATGAAAAAAATAAGTTAGCTCAGGTGATGGATATAATAATTATGTAAAGCAGTGGGAGAAGGTTACTGGAGGAGTTGGAATTCTATTCTTTCCTTCTGGACTTCAGTTAAAAAGGGATTGGAAATGCTGATCATGACCTTAAGTATCTTACACTGTATTCTTTTATTTATTTTTATTTTCATTCTCTGTATATTAGTTTGGAATTTCCTACCGCCTGTGTTTGAATTTATTAGCATAGATTTTGCTGCTTCAAATCCGCTGTGAAACCCACTGAGTTCTTGATCTTGGATATTCATTCCAGAAATTTGAAAAGAAGGAAATACTTTCCAACCCATCTGTAAGTCAACATTAAATTTCTATTTAAATGAGGAAATAATAGAATATGTCTATACAAAGACTTATTAACAAGCTTTCACAGAAGCTTTATTATAATAGTCAAAAAATGAGAAAAAACACAACTATCCACAAACGTTCTTACAGTGGACTACTATTCACTAATAAAAGGGCAGGAACTACTGAAACGTGCTACAACATGGATGAATCTCAAAATAGCCTTGTTCAGTGCGAGAAATCAGAAAAAAGAGCAGTATGATTCCATTTATAAAAGTTAAAGGTGAATTGATCTATTCAGACAGAAAGCAGATCAGTGGGTGCCTGAAGAAGTCCAGGGGTGGGATAGGTGGATAGGGAGAGAAGGGTTATAATGGGGCAAAAGAAAACTATTGGGATGAGAGATATATACATGATCTTGACTGTGCTAGTAGACTTCACAGGTGAATTTATACATTAAATACATGGATTAATATAATAAAATAGACATGAGGACAAGGGGTATGGCCAGAGGTAAGGAAAGGCATTTTACAAAGGTAAATTAATCCAGAAGACATAGCAATCCTAAAAATGTATTTATCTATAGCAAAGCTCAAGAATTCAAAAAGCAAAAACTGAAAGAACAGAAAGAAGAAATAAGCAAATCCAGAATTATTGTTCAGGCTTTCACTAATTTTCTTTTAATAACTGATGCAAGTAGACAGAAAGTCGGTATGAGTATAGGCAATGCGATTCACTATGTAAACGAACTTTGGCACATTGAACACTATTCATAAAATCGGCAGAATGTGCAGTCTTTACAAATGCATATAAAACCTTCCCCTAGATAAACAATACTCTAGGCCATGAAACAAGTACAATGAATGCAAAAAAGTCAAAATCATCAGTGGATATTTTCTAGCGACAGTGAAACAAATTGAGAAATCAGTAATACAAAGATATCTGGAATATACTCAAATATGTGAAATTTAAATAACAGATTTCTAAATAATCCATAGAACAAAGGAGAGATCATAAAGAGGATAAGAAAACATTTCAAACTGAGTGATATTGAAAACAACACATATCACAATTTATGGGATGTAAAACTGTATTTAGAGGGAATTTATAGCTTTAAATGCTTATATAACAAAAGAAGACAGTTTTACAATTCACTGACCTAAGATTCTACCTTAAGAGGCTAGGAAAATAAAAGCAAATCAAACCTAAAATAACAGAGGCAATGAAATAATAAAGTAAAAACAGTTAATGCAACCAAAAAGTGGTCCTTTAAAAAAATTCAAATAATTGATAAACCTCCCATATTGATTAAGAACAAATGAGAGAAAACACAGATTATGAACATCAGAAATGAAAAAGGGGATATTAGGAAAACTTTATGATAATCATTCAACAGCTTAGGTTATTCAGATGATTTAGACAGGTCACATAAAGCATGAACTATAAAAGTAAAAACTTGGTGAAACAGACTAAATAAAATTTTAAAATTCTTCTTTTAAAATGCCTTAGGTAGAGTGGGTGCAAGGGTAGTTCAGTGGTAGAATTCTCACTTACCATGTGGGAGACCCAGGTTCAATTCCTAGTCCATGCACTTCCCAAAAAAACAGACAACTAAGTAAAACAAACAATCAAAAAAACAAGCAAACAGAAATTCAACAAATGTTTCTGCAATAATGGGATACTCACATGGAAAAATAATGAAATGTGACCCCGCCATACATCATACAAAAAAATAATTAAAATGTCCTAGGTAGAAACTAGAATAGGCAACACATCAGGGCATATTTCTGTACATGTAGCTGATAAAGGACTAGTGCCCTGAATATATAAACACCTGCAATGTAAACTTCTTCAATAAGAAGACAAATGACTTAATCAAAAATGGCAATAATTTTATACAAACAGTTCACATAAGACATCCTACCAATGGAATATAGCAACATAACAAAATGAGTTGTCAAAAAAATTCTAAGTAAAAGCACAATGAGATACAGCCATGATAATGTTTAAAATTTAAGACTGACGATACCAAGTGGGAGAAAGGATGCAGAGCAGCTAGAACCCCCTTGCATTGCTAGCGTGAATGCAAAGTGGCATACCACTTCAGAAAACAGTTTGGAATTTCTTTTAAATTTAGACATACGTTTACTATAGGAACAACCAATCTTACTCTTAGATGCTTACCAAAAATAAATTAAAATGAACAACCACAGAAAGACATGTGCGCAGACATACATAACAATTTTATTCATAATAACCGAAAATGGCAACAATTCAGGTCTTCTCTTTGAGTCTTTTAGGTAGATTAGATAAGCAGTTGCAGGGTAAGATTTAGTGAGTTTTCTAGTTCCTCACTGTGTCTCAGGCATTTCCTTCCCAGGCTTTTGCATAAGAGCCTAGCTATGTATTTCTTTAAGCAGGAGATTAAGGAAAGGTTTAATCTTTTCTTCAGAGGTTTCAATCTTTGCTCTTTACCTTATCATACCTCTTTAAAATTTGGCAGATATTTTGGAGAAGAGGCCCAACATGTGTATGAAGCAAGTGCCATGCTTGAATAGGAGCTTTGTGTCCTAGGTAACAGTAGACTATAGGAAATTTCAGTCCAGTTTTTCAAGACAACTTATGCATCCTGCACACCTCCAGAATTCAGCAACTGTATGATTCTAATTTGTTTGTGCATCCTGTGTTTGTCGTATTGTTCCCTGCAAACAGCAAAAACAATCTAGTTTTCTTACCCCAGGAGTGTTACAAGTTTCACCCAAGACAGGAATCTGCAAAATGCTCCTAGGGAAGGAAATGACTGGAATTTTCATGCGTGTTATCTCTGCTTTCACAAGATAAAAGATTTATGTTTGCTCTTAAAAACATAATTTTTGCATTTTTTCTGGCTTTTGTTGTTGCTACAATGGGGTATGGGCTGCAGGAAATGACCATTGCTTACTTAGAAATAGAAGCCTCTCATGTAGTTTATGTCAATGTTCAGTTTTACAAGAAATGTTTGATTATATTTTCCCTCTAAATTAAAATACAAACTAATAAACATGCAACAAACTACTAAATTTGAAAACTGAGGAAATTCCAAAATTGAAAAAAAATCTGATATCTAATTTAAAAATTAATCAGGTTTTCTAATATTTGCTTGTCCTTTTGAAATTTATCATTGGTTTTATTTTCGTAAATATTTACTCAAACTGCCACAATATTATATGTTATTTTTCTAAAACACAGGTTGAATCACAACATTCTCTTTTGGAAAACTTTGAGTTTTTTCTGTTTTAAAGAATACGATCCCAAATCCTTGGGCAGCTTTCAATAAATGCTGTGATCTTGCTTTAATTGCTTCTCAAGTGGTCATCCCCCCACTATATCTAGCTACTCATCTTAATCACTGACACTAAAATTTATTCCATAGATATTGTACATACTCTCTTTCTCTGCAGCTTTATCCCTGCATTGTTTCTTAGTATCACACAACAACCAATGTCCCTGCCTATCAAAATCTCACTTTGTCAGTGCGCAACCTGACAGTGTGCTACACTCTGGGTGACCCTCTCTACCACAACTGGTGAAACCTATTTTAAAAAATAATTTAAAGCTTCTGGAAATGGCCCTAAGGGCAAACAGCAATCGAAGAAACATCTATACAGCAACATCTAAGAAAATTTCCTAAGAAAGGAGTTTATGGTATTTGAACCAGACCACTCATTCCAAACATACTCTCAGCTCAGCCATTTGGAAACTCCATTCCTGACAACTGCAGTAAAGAGCAAAGGGCTCCAGCTCCCCACCGGGCCCAGATGGAAGGGTTTGGTTTTTCCCCCTTCAACGTTTCTCCTCCTACCCAGGGCAGTTGCCAGATTGGGCTTCCTAGGTTCTTGCCCATGCCATGAGGAAGAATTCAAGGGCACAGTACAACCTAGAGTAAGCAGGTGAAAAGTTTATTAGAAATGTGTCTGGCAGGTGGGCCACAGTGGCTCAGTGGCAGAGTTCTTGCTTGCCATGCCAGAGGACCCAGGTTCGATTCTTGGTGCCTGCCCATGTTAAAAAAAAAAAAAAAGGGTGGCTGAGAGCCCTGGACACTGTGAGGAATCTGTTTTTATAGATTTGTGTTTGTCATTTTTATTAACTATACACTCCCCTTTTCTTCCTTGATAGGTGTCTACAGGTGGGGTCAGTTACCTCCACCCTTCTTCATAGATGACTCACTCAGGTAGGGTCATTGGGCCTCAGGTGCTGCTTGTTGCTATTCTTCCCAGACATGTCTTTCTCCTAGTGGCCTACCACTTCTGGGAATTTGCCCTTTGCTCAGCCAGTCACCGCCCTAATTCCTATCTCAGAACTACTGGTTGCTCATGTTAATTCCCAGGCTCTCTTCTTCCACCCAGACCCACTTGTGGAATGGAAAGGAGGCTTAATCTTGAGTATGCCTCACTGAGAATACTGGGGCTCTGATAACTTCTGAACCAACCCCTGAGGTGATGATTCTACTTCAGGAAAGGCAAGCTGAGAAGGCCACAGAGCCTTCCCTGAACCAAGTTTTCAGCTCCTATAGCAAGTGTCAGAGAGAACCTAGCCATTATCTCCACTCCTAGCTCAAGAACCCTGGCTCAGAGGTTTTGGGGGGCCGGGCTGTGTGTGGATAAACCATGAAGGATAGCTCCTAAACTCATCCCAAGGAAACTGACTTCACTTGCCACACATTGAAATACTTCAAAATTCAAAGTGCTCTCAAGAATACAGGAGGTTGTAGTGAGAAGCAGTTGAGAAAGAATCAAGGTGATGCTAAACTATAGGCTCACTGGTTTGCAGAAGAGATCTGGGGGATAAGAGCTGGAAAGAGCCCTCCTGGAGTCAGAATAGAAAGCAACACTCATTTCAAAAACTGCCCTTTGAAGTAGCCACAATTCGCATAGATTAGGTTTTAGAGCAGATTGTGCCCAGCGCATTGTTGACAACATACAGTGAAGGAGAACACTTGGTGGAGACTAGCAGCTGGGCGTGGTCAGGGAAAGGCAGGGAGTGAGCCCTACCAAAACCTATCGTCTTCCAGACTGACTGTGGACACAGCCAGCACTGTGTCTTCTTAAGGAACCACAAAGAACAATAAAAACTCTGGAGGACTGAGGGAGCTCAGTACCCAGGGTTGCTAAATATAGCATCTAAAATGTACAGTTTCCAATGAAAAATTATGAGAAATGCAATGGAACAGTAATGCATGACTAATACCCTGGAAGAAAACACAAACAAAAGCAGAAACAGAACAGACAGCAGACACAGCCTTCGGGAAACACCAGCTATCAGATGTATCAGGTAAAGACTTCAAAGCAAGCATTACAAACATGTTCACAGAAGTAAAGAAAACTATGGTTAAAGAAGTAAAGGGAGATATGATGACAATGTCAAATAGGGTATATCAATTAAGAGGTACAAATAGATAGAATCAAATGGAAATTATAGAGTTGAAAGTACAGTACCTGAAATGAAAATTTCAAAAATGCAACTATAGAGGCTCAACATATTTTAATTGGCAAAAGAAAGAATACACAAACTTAAGGATACATTGATAGAGATTATGCAAGCCAAAGTACACAGAGATTTAAAAAAAATGAGTAAAAGTGAAGAAAGTCTCCGAGAAATTTGGGACATCCTTGAGTAGGCCATGTGTGTAATAGTCATTCTACTAGCAGAATAGAGAGAAAGAAATGAGAAGAAAAATTATTTGAAGAAATCACGACTAAAAATTTTTCAACACAAAGGAGGTGGGTGTGGGCAAAGCTATATTGGGCTAAAGAAATAACTACAGACAGTAAATCATAATTTTGACAATGTATTGTTGGGTTTATAACATTAACAGGTGTAATATATATAACAATAATATATGAAAGGGGAACAGAATAGAGCTATATAAAAGTAACATTTCTGCATGTAAATGGAATTGAGAAGTATAAATCACAAATAGAGTCAAACAAGTAAAAATCTGTATGGTAAATCTAGAGCAACTAATAAAAAATTTTAAATATAGTAAAAACTACTAAATAAATTTAAATGATACAAAAAATATTCATTAAGGGCAAAATAAACATAAAGGAGGAATAGAGGCAAAAAAAGATTTGAGACATATAGAAAACAAAAATAAAAGTGATACCTATAAATGTAACTATATCAAAGGTAAAATTAAATAACTTAATAAAAGAAGAGATTATCAGACTAGATAAAAAAGAAACATAATCTAATTATGTGCAATCTATAGATAATCTAATTCTTTAGATTCAAAGATACAAATAAATTGAAAGTATAGGGATGGAAAAAGTAACATCATACACACAGAAACCACAAGAAAACTGGAGTGGCTACAATGTTATCATAACAAAAACAGAAAATATGGCCATAGAGTGTTATTCTATAATGATAAATGGTCAATTCATCAGGAAGATATAATAATAATAAATTTACATGCACCTAATAAAAGAGCAAGCACCACAAATCATAAAGTAAAAAAGAAACATAAAAAGGAAAGAAGAGAGAGATAATTGAACAATAATAGTTGATGATTTCAATTCCCTACTTTAATAATTGAAAGAACAGCTAGACAGCAACAAGGAAATGGAAGACTTGAGCAAGATTATAAATATACTAGGCCCAGCAAACATCTGTAGAACACTCCACCCAACAAAAAATGAATATTCATCCTCTCAAAGGTACAGAGAAATTCTTAAGGAGAGCCATAGCCCAGACCATAAGGCCTATTTTAACCTCAATAAATTTAAAATAATATACATAATGATAGCATATTACCTTGCCACAATGGAATGAAATTTGAAATTACTAACAGGAAATATTTGGGGAAAAATATGTGGAAATTAAACTACGCATGCCTAAATAACAATGGGTCATAGAAGAGACAAAAGAGGAAATCAGAAAATACTTTGAGATCAGTGAAAATGAAGACACAATGTACCAAAACCATGGGTTTAAGCAAACACGGTTCTTGGAATGAATTTCATTATTGTAAGTGCCTGTATTAAGAAAGAAGAAATATCTCAAAGCAGTAACTTAACTTACACCTCAAGATACTAGAAAAGGAAGAGCAAAGTAAACAGAATGCAAGCAAAAGGAAGTAAATATTAAAGATTAGAACGGAAATTAATGAACTAGAGAATAGAAAGCCAATGGAGAAAATTAATGAAAATGAAGCTATTTTCTTAAAATGATCCATAAAATTGAGAAACCTTTATCTAGACTGGACAAGAACAAAAAGAGAGTATACTAAAATGACTAGACTCAGAAGCTCTAGAGAGAACATTATTGCTAATCCTACAGAAATAAAAAGGATTATAAAATAATACTATGAACACTTGTATACCAACAAATCAGATAACTTAAATGAAATGGACAAATTTCTAGAAGTACACATGTTTACAAAAGTGATACAGGAAGAAATATAACAAGTGAAGAGAATGAAGTAGCAATAAAAAAGCTAACCACTCAATTAAAAACAAACAAGCATACAACAACAACAAAAAACAGACCCTGAATTCTACCAAATATTTAAAGATGATGTGCTGGTTTGAATCTCTTTTGTAACTCAGAAAAGACTCTGTTCTTTTAATCCATTCTTGTGGGGACAGACCTATTTTGAGTGGGACCATTTGATTCGATTATTTCCATGGGTGAGTGACCACCCAATTCAAGAGAGTTCTTAATCCTTTACTGACATCTTTTATGAAAGGGAGCTCAGCGACAGAGGGCAGAGAAATGAAACCAAGAGAAGGACACACACATAGAGAGAAATGCCATGGAGGCACTAAGTGAAGACATACAGAGAGAGAAAGAGGAGAATTAGAAGCTGAAAGCAGTGGAACCTGGGAATGAAGGACCAGTAGATATCTTCCCATGTGAGAGAGGTATTCCAGATCCTGGCAGACTTTCCTCATAGAAGGTATCTTCTTCTTGATGCCTTAATTTGGACATTATCATGGATACAGAGCTCTAAATTTGTACCCTAATGAAACCCCATTGAAAAAGCCAACCTATTTCTGGTATATTGCATTCCAGCAGCTTTAGCAAACCGAAGCAGATGAATAGTACAAATTCTTCACAACTCTTACAAAGAATAGAATAACTCATCCTAGGTCCAGTATTATCCTAACACCAAAAGCCAGATCAACAAAAGAAAAAAGATAGATAAATTGGACTTCATCAAAATTAAAAATATTTGTACTTCAAAAAGTACCATCATAACAGTAAAAAGACAGCCCACAGACTGAGAGAAAATATTTGCAAATCATATATCAGATAAGAAACTTGCATCCAGAAGATATAAAGAATCCTTTCAATTCAATAATAAAAAGACAAGTAAATAAATTTTAAAATGGGCAAAGGATTTGAATAGATATTTCTTCAAGGAAGAAATGAAGAAATGACCAAATAGCACATGAAAAGATTCTCAATAGCCACAGTCATCAGAGAAATACAAAACAAACCACATTGAAGTACTACATCACATACACTAGTGTGGCTAGAATAAGAAAAATCAGATAATAGTGATAACTGTTGAATCAGAACACTCACACAGTACTGGTGGCAATTCCTCAGACAAACAGTGAATTATCTTATGACCTAGAAATTCCACTCCTACATATATACTTGCAAGAAATGAAATATATCCATGCAAAAACTTGGACACAAATATTTATAGCAGTATTATCTATGAGTCAACAGGTGGAGATAAGCTGAATATCCAGCTACAGATGAATGGATAAGCAAAAGGTGGTATCCCATATCCCATACAATAGAACATAATTGAACCTAGAAAGGGAATTAAGTATGATACATGGTAAAACATAGACCAAACTTGAAAATATTATGGGAAAGTTACAGAGGTCAGACACAAAGACCATACATAATATTATTCCATCCTTATGAAATGTTACTAACATGAAAATGTATAGAGACAAAGTTGATTAATGATAGCTTAGTGCTTTTGGGATGGTGGTGGGATAGGAGAGTGATAGCTAAAGGGTATGGGGCTTCTTTTTGAGGTAATGAAATGTTTTAAAATTTACTCTGATGATAGCTGCACGTATCTGTGAACAAACAACAACCATTGAATTGTAAGTGAATTGTATGGTATGTGACTTATATCTCAAAAAAAATTGTTAACAAAATCTTTTCTTTCAGGAGCTAATGCAAATGTCCTCTTCTCTATGGAGCCTTACCCCAATCAGAAGTACCCACAGCTTCCTTTAAATTCCAATCATTGCTTACGTGTCTTCTTAGCACTTAGGTTTTTCCGACCCATTTTCTTTAACTCAGTAGTTTTCAGATCTTTCCCATGTTAGAAAATTTCTTGAAGGAAAGACGTACTTGAATCATATTTTTATTTCTGACATACCATGCATGGATTTGGTACTAAAATATTCTTGAATGAATGTGACTACTCATTTATTTTTGTTTGTTACATTAAATCGGGTCTTGGTAGAGCACTAAAGTTTTGTAACTGGAATCCATTACCTTAAAATCGATATTTCATGAAGTTAACTTTCTAGGCAATTATCTACTTTATAAATATCTAGATATATCCATTTTTAATACTAAAACATGTTTAATTTTCCTTTAAAAGCAGTCTTTTTGCTCTCATCTCTTCTAAGATCTTTTCAAACTGCATCTTTTGAAATAAAACAACATTATGCGCAAAGCCAGCTCAACACAGGGATAATTTGAATGATTTCTGCATTTCAATATACTGAGATTGGAGGATATTAAAACTAAAATCCATTAAGTTAACACAAACATTTCTCAACTTGCAAAATATTTTCACAAGGCCTTCATTTTATAAATGATGTATTGCAAATTTTATTCAAACTACTTAGATATAGAGCGTGCATTGTATAGTTTGGGCATCAATATTGTCCTCTTAGGAGAAAAAGAGCAGCAGTTTTTGCTTGCAAGAAAATTATAGGTTTTCCTATATTATAAATAACAAAGATACTATAAGGCAGGCAGAGAGTTGTGAAATGTCTAATCTTTCAGTAGCTAGACAATAAACAGAAAAATGAGCATCATTTTGGGTGTTAATGTGCACAGAAAACAAAATGTTCAATAAAAGTTATTAATTACTTCTAGCTTTTCATTTTTCCTATTTATGCAGGCAATATATTTCAACTGATTTTCTGTACTTTTAAAGATAAAATATTAAATATATTAGGAGGAAGGAACCTCAACATTTCAAGAGACTTTAGCTTAGGGTATGAGATCTTGTTGGTTTGTACAAGTTAGTGTGATGCCCTGATATATCCCAGAGTAATCTGGGCAGAGAATAAAAAAGTACTTGCAAAATCTCCTTGAGAGACTGGGGAGAAAGGAAGAAATATTAAACTTCTCCATCTGGGGAATTCTTGATATTCTCACAAGCAATGGGGACAACCAAACCAATGGACATGATCTTGGACCTTGCCTTTATGAAACTTATCCCTGCAAAGGATAGGCTAAGCCTACTTATAATTGTGCCTAAGAGTCACCCACGGTGAACCTCTTTTGTTGCTCAGATGTGGCCTCTCTCTCTAAGTCAACATGGCAGGTGAACTCACTGCCCTTCCCCAGTACGTGGGACATGACATAGTATGTAAATCTACCTGGCAACATTGGACAGAAATCCTGGGTTGAGCTGGGACTCAGTATCATGGGATTGAGAAAGACTTCTTGACCAAACTAGGGAAGAGAGAAATGAGACAAAATGAAGTTTTACTGGCTAAGAGATTTCAAACAGAGTTGAGAGATTATCCTGGAGGCTATTCTTATGCATTATATAGATACTCCTTTTTGGCTTATGGTGTATTGGAGTGGCTAGAGGGAAGTACCTGAAGCTGTTGAGCTGTGTTCCAATAGCCAAGATTCTTGTTCCTGTTGGAGCCTTTGGAGGTGACTCATGCAAACATACATTTACAGAATGAGAAGGCTGGTGTCCAGAAAAGAAAGTGATTTGCCTTCAGCTAAAACCTTATTGGATCTAAATAAGGATTAGGAGCTGATTCTAAACTGAATTAGAATCCAAATCTGTCAAAATTTTTCTCAAAAGTAACCATGTTCAAAATCACATGATATGGTTTAAATTTTCCAAATAAATCCTTTTATTCTTTTACATATCCAAAGTTACTATAGTCTATGAGGTTGCATATCTCTATTCATAAACCAAAAACTTTGTTTATTTTTTAAATTCCTATTCAATATTTCCATTTTATGGAGGCAGGTTAGTTAGACTTTAAAATTTTAGTTGCTTGAAAATAATATGAGTGATGTTGACTTCTTCCAATAAACTTCTTCATTTGTAGGAGCTCTTGATTTGAGTGGTTTTATTCTTTATATTAATTTTTGAATTTGACCTAAACCTTTTTGAGTCTGTCTTACCAGCAATATGCTCTCATTTTTAGTTGTCTGCTAGCTATGCTATCCTCCCAAATGCCTAACTACAGAGCTAGAACCTATGGTCCCAGCCCTCTCTGACCCCCATAATCACACCAAGTCTATCCTTTAAAGCATCTTCCAGAATGAGCCTGATGATTGTCCCACTTCTGATCTCTTGCCATTCTTGTTTTCATGCCCGAATGGCTACATTTTTATCTACACAAGAGAAAAGAATTCCAGTTTAAACCACTCTCATTATTTCTTCCCCCCAACAATGACTATTGGAATTCCTGACCTGTTTCCATCAGATTTTCTGCTGCTGCCATCACTAAGATTCCTCATGAGGATATATACATTCCAACTTCTCAGCAAGTCCAGCAAAGATAATTCTGGTAGAAATGCTGCAGAGAGCTGTGTACACAGCAGAATGACTGCAGTGGTTTATTTACCACTCCATCAAAACATACCTCTCTTTTGCAGTTGTGTGGTTCCAGAAATGTCTTCTCAATAGGACATTTTTTGATAGTTTCGCATCTTTTATTTCTAGACCTTTAAGAAACTGCAAAAAGAACCGATAATAGATTTTTTCTTTGAGGGGTGGGTGGACGCTAATATTTTGGAGGAGTAGCAGAAGTGAAATACGGTGGAACGAATCAGATTGGGCATGTTTAACTACCTATAATAAAGTTCATCAATATTAATGGCGGCATTAATATCAGGTCAACTCTAGTAATTATCCC
Organism: Tamandua tetradactyla; assembly: GCF_023851605.1. Lineage (NCBI taxonomy): Eukaryota > Metazoa > Chordata > Mammalia > Pilosa > Myrmecophagidae > Tamandua > Tamandua tetradactyla. Next base: position 74,135,150 of record NC_135331.1, read on the forward strand.
TCCATACTCTGAACTGGAAGACTACAATTACAGATGGCCTAGAAAGAGCACTGGAATGAGATCTGACATCACAATTTGTCTCCCAGGCACGTGATTTATCCTTAATTCCCAAAGAAAATAGCTGTTCTCATAATAACACATGTTTTTTAACCATTACCCTATGCCTATCTAAAACTCAATTATATTGTGTACAATTGCATCATTTACATGTGTGTGCATGTGTGTATAGTTATTGGAAAGACTTGCAGTCCACTTATTCCTAAAAATATTTAATATTCCACTATTGATCTAGTAGAAAATAAAAACCAAAAAAGGAAAAAGCAGAATTTGGGGTACCTGGAATATAAAATTCTTGGTTTCCCAAAAATATGGCTTAACTGATGGGTCTCAGGACATTGGCCTGGTAAAGAGACACTTTAAATGAAAAAAATATGAAATTTATCATATTTTTATGGAAACATGTATTTCTACATATTGTGTTTCTTAGTTCTTTCTATAAAAATACTTAGCAGAAATTCTCTGTTCTTCATGTCAAGCTAAAATATATATTTTAAAATAATTTGGCTTTTTTGAGCTTATTTGTCTTGGGAACTGAATAGTTACCTATTGTCTCATTGCCCAATAAGAATATCTGCACCATATCTCTAGCCCATATATATATATATATCACATTTTTAAAATTTTAGTATCATTCCTGACTCCATTTTATATTCTAAGTTTTGATAATTTGTTCTTCCTTTCGTTCTACTTTTTCCTCAACTTAAGATTGCATTTGTGTTTCCTGGAAATGGATCGGACATATTTTCTGAATAAATTAGAGGATAAACAAGCAAAGAGATGCACAGCTTTTCAAAGGACTATCTCTATGAGTGATTTTTTAGCAATTTAATTAACCTCTCTAAAATTTTTTCTTTTTAATTAAAACTGGAATACCAATTTCCCATATATTGTTTTAAGAATTAAAAATATTTAGCACATGTATAAGTGTCAAAAGCAGTGCCAGGCACCCAGCAAATGCTTAATAAATTTAACTGTATCTTAATAAAAGCTATTTTTTTAATTCAGCCAAATGCAACATTTTAAGAGATATTCTTTGACAATTTAGAGTGTAAACAAATGAGAGCAAGCACGGATGATGTTCTCATGGAAAATCAAAACTGTCAAGGCAACATGATAACAAAATCCTTTTTTTTTCTTTAAAATAGAACAAAGCTCTAGAATGCTTATTTATCTGTGCTTTAATATGTTTGTATAAGCAAAGATGACATTACAGAAAAGTGAAACTCAAACTGGAAACTCAAACTGGAAACTCCAAATGATTGGATATCATTAACTTTGAGGGGTGAGAATGGAAGGCAGAAGAAAAGAAAGGACTTTACATTTATATTCACACAGTTTTAAATAGGAAAAATGGAAAACAAGTGGGGGGGACCACTGACATCTTTTCTATACCTTTAAAATTTTTTTAATTGTTTTATTTTCTCTATTTCTTTTTGTAATCAGGTAAATAAATATTAAAATTAACCACTGAAGTGAGAGGTCTGGAAAGCATTTTATGATATGAAAAATCTGAGCACCTTTAGCCTAATGAAGAGATGACTAAAGGAGGAATTATGTCCATCCTCAAATATTTGAAGGGCTCTCAAGTGAAGGATAATTTAGGCTCATCCTATAATGCTCCAAAGAATTGGAAACTTAGATTGTATCTATAACCAGAATGCAGTGCTAAATCTTGAATGAGCTTTCACTCAGTGTTACGGCAGCAAGAAGCATTCAGATGACCTCCTTCCCGATGTTGCCTGCAAAAGGAAATTGGCACCGTAGAGCTCATTAGATTCCGAGGTAGCGTCTTTACCGTTATCTTCTTTACATGATAAAAAATGTATGTGCCATTATTGTATACCTTAGTTTGCTAAGGCTGCTGGAATGCAATTCACCAGAAATAGAATGGCTTATATAAAGGGTATTTATTTAGTGACATAATTTACTCACTTGGGAAGGCACACACAAATGTACTAATTTGGAAAGGCACACACTGACATCTGCTGGGCTTCTCTTCTGACTTTTGGAACAAATGACTTTCCTCAGTGGGGATCCTTTTTGCATCTCCAAACATCTGGGTCTGAGCCAGCTCTGAGTGCTAAACTGAGATGCCCTGGGGTGCTGCTGAGCTTTCTCTCTCTCTTCTGACTTCTCATTCGCTAAGCCTCACCCACTGCAGAAGGCACTCACCTTAGCCAGCCACAGACATAAGCAGCCTGAGATGAATTTCACAAGCTGATGGTTTAAGTCCACAGCCACAGAATAATCCGGCACCTGAACCTAGCTACTACATGGACTAACAAACATTCATTGAATAACCACTACATTCTAAGCAATATATTATATATCAGGAATAAGCAGGGTAATAAAATGGGCTCCTTCAAAGAACTTATACTCAGATTAGGAAGATGTTCATAAACAAACAATTTTAATCGACATAATAATTGTTAGGGCAAAAAAATATACCCAAGGCACTATGGAAGCTTAGCAAAAAGAATGACAAACTCAGAGTTAAAGAGTGATTTTTTTCTTAGGTTTTGATATTTGTTTTGAAATGTCATTAGGCATATTTTTAACATAAATTAGAGCATAAGTAACATTTGTAGATAATTTGACAATAACTTTGAACATAATCAGGGTATGGTTGTATTTCTAAACTATTATATAAATAAGAATAGAATGTTGTAACACCCCAAGGAATTCAAATAAGATGATTGGGAGTTTAGAAATGCTTTAGAATCAAGAAAAATTAAAGATCTTTCAGTGAGGTAAAAAGCTTGGCTACAGGGTAATTGCAAAGGATGCAATAATGCAATTCCAAATTTGAAAGTTATAAATGATGCAAGTGATTTCAACAGCAGGGGGGTTATTTGTCCTGATGTGAAGATGTTGCAAACCTCATGAATTTCAAATCTGTAAATTAAGAACAAGGTATTTATAGCTTAGTCAGAAGCAAATGAAAGTCAAGTTATACCTATAGAGATCAGTGATTGTGGTTCGCTCTTATCACTAGGGCTTGTTCAGTGCTACCCTCTCCCCCTACTCCACTCCCAAGCAGCAAAAGTGCTTTTGATCATACCCAAGAAGACAGGTGACAGAGGTGACAGGGTCTGCATATCAGGTGATATTAAAAAATTTGTTAAAAGCCCTTGTATCTGCCTTGCATTTTGTATTTGGATGTTGTCTTTTGAATTCCTTCTCCTGTTCATGTTCTTTGGGAGTTCCTTCCTCGTTTCTTCCAAGTAGTGAGTGCAGTAGGAAGCATCTGCTCTAAGGACAGCACAGATAACTAAGCCTAACTTTACTTGTTAACAGATCATAACAAAGCTCTGCACAGTCCCTGAATGTTTTCTGTAACACTGACTTTGTAATTTTTAAATATTTTTTTCCACTCACGATGTGCCAGGAGTCTAAATAACTACTTTTCTCTTTATTTTTAATAGAATAGTGGACAAAAATAACCACAGCTGCTGTAGTGACCTGGTTTCTTGCAATTACTGTACTATCAATTGTACCGATTAAACCAGCTCTAGTAGACTGTCAAAGCAAAGAAAAAAGTATTGACCTCAAAAGAAGGTCAAACCAATACTCACATAAGCGTTACTTATATTTGACACTGTATGACTCTCTTAAATTCGCATTTCCCCTCATACTTCATTTAATCAGATTCCTAATACACTGTAGCCAAACTACTTGAAATGAGAATGGTTCATCAAAGAAATTGCATTAGGAGAGCAGTATTTTACACATTTACCAAGTGAGATTCCTGAAACTGGAATTCAATGCAGATAAATGCCAGATCAATAGACTTTTAAATCACAGAAAAGGTGGGGGAGTGGTAAGCAAAACTGAAAGGTTCTTTGTTTGAATTAAATTTCTCTGTCATGTTATGCTTTTCTTTAGTTGCAATCTTCCAAAGTCACTTCTCTAAAAGCTCTTTGTGAGGAGAAATAAATGCAAATATGTGCTGTTTGATTTAGCATACTCTTATGAAGTTTGATTAAAAAGAATTTTTGCAGATGTGTTGTTTTGTACTCCTGTATTGTTTCATTAGATTGGCTTTAGTAGATATTTAAAAAAGGCTTCTATCACAAACCAAAATGTAGCTATCATGTGTATTATGCCCTCATTATTGAATCAAGCATTTTGATTAATATTGCTTTTTCTACACGTTGTAATTTATCATGTCTATATTGTTTGATTCATCATCACAACAAAACTTTTCTTCAGCACATTGCATTAGACCAATTTTATTTTTATTTTATTTCTTTGCTTGTAAATCCTAGATATGATAAAAACTGTTTCTGAATGATCAAATACTTGTAACAAGTTATCACTAGTGGGGTAATTTGTGCTTCCAGATTTCAATATAATATTGTATGCCCACATAACAGCAATGGCATAAGTCAAATAGAGGGCAGAACAAGGATATACAAAATCATCTTCAAAAGCCTTATCCCATTTGAAACATTCATTGAGGTTCCTACCATTTTGATCTAACAATTCAACCTCGCTTATTATCTGCTATGACAAATTATCTTCCCTAGCAAACTTTCTGCCTGCTTCTCGCTCACTTTGCTGTTGCTGTTCTCTCTTCCATTTAGTTATACACTGAAGATTCAACTTGTTCAGAGAAAAACTTCACTAAATCTATAGTTGCATCTTTGATATATATAAAAAAGTTGAGAATGACTACTATATTTTACATTTTTATAGATTGGTGCCTTAGAGAGAAACTATCATCTTAACCAAGGACCTCCACTGGCATGATTTATTATGTAGCCAAAACTAAGGTTTTTTTTTTTTTCTTTTTGTTTGTTAGACGTTTAATTGATTTTTGTAAAAGCTGTGAGCCAGAAGTGCCAGCACACCAAGAGACAGATATTGGTCAAAAAATTGTTTTACTGTTTCTTTTATCTCTTAAGCAAGACAACATTAAGCCAAAGAGACACAATGTCAACATTGATTTTCTATTTGTGTTGCTAGAACTTCTTTATCCTAGCATATGAAATTCATCAACTGGAAGCAACAGATGAAAAAGAAAAATGTTGTCCCACCCAGAGCCAAGCACAATGGGCATTTCTGGGTGGCTGTGTCAAAGAAGAGGTGTTTGGTTTCTCACCCGTTTATAACCTTCCAGGTATCTGAAGAATGGGTATGGTGACAGGCAACCACAACTTCCTTTTCATCATGTTGTAATTATGATATAAAACACATTTAGGAAAATAGCAATTTCTAGCTTTACTAGCATTTGCTCACGTGCACTATCTCAAAGCATTTAATGAGGAAGTATGATTTATATGCAACTTGAGAAAATCATGCAATTAATCCAGAAGGATAAACTTGAGGTTAAATAGGGTTTTAGCAACTAAAACATGGCTTATAAAATAAGTCCCCAATGCATAAATAAATTGAGTCCGTTATTTATGGATATTACCCAAAGTTTTATCTCTGCTCCTCAAACAGAAGAGGACACAGCGTCAGACTATGAAAACATAGCTTAGTTTATACAATAAAGAAATTCTCTACTTGAAATATAAGTGCTTATCTCCATTAAACATGCTGCTAAATGTTGTCCTATACAAAAAAAAAAACCTGTGTTAATGTTCAAAGAACTTAGAGTTTATTATTCGATGCTCTGGTTTCAATTCTCAGTTCACTCAATTATTAGCATGTAAGAGATAACAGATAGAATGTTATCTCTGAACCTCAGTTTCCATGTCTGTAATAACAACATGTAGCAGCATTATTTAAAGGACCAGTTAGGAATACATATAAGGGTTTAGTTATATGTGCTGTATATTTTGTTTACATTCATTCAGCACGTAGTAGTAGCCAGGACTTCTACCAGGAACCAATGGGGAAGTCTATACCTTTGAAGTCTTCAACCTGGTGAGGAGAGAAATCAATGCATAAACATCAACATAATATGGCATTAAATCATATACCCCCAAAAGATAAAGTTCAAGTCCTGACCCCCTGCCCCATGAATGTGACCTTATTTGGAAATATCGTCTCTGAAGACATGATTAGCTAAGGTCAAACTGGATTTGAGTGGACCCTAAACCAATATGACTGATCTCCTTATACAAAGGGAAAATTCGGAGACAGACATAGACACAGTAAGACACTGGGGAGAAGACTGTGTGAAGATGGAGGAAGCAGAGATTGCGGGAAGGCATCTATAAGCTAAGAAATGCCAAAGATTTCAGCAAACACTAGATGCTAGAGGAAGCAAGGAAGAATCTCACTGACAGGTTTGTTTTTTTTTTTTTTGGATGGAGCATGGCCCTCGACTTCAGACTTCTAGCCTCCTCAACTGAATAATAAATATCTGTTGTTTAAAGCTACCTAGTTTGCAGCACCTTCTTATGGTAGCCCTAGGAAACTAAGACAATAAGTGAAGACAAATCTAAATACTTTGGAGTCTCTAGGTTATGCAAGGCAAGCTCTGTCTTTAGATGTTTCATGCAGGAGACAACATCTGAAGTCTAGTTTTGAAAAAAAAAAGCTGTTCCAGGATAAGAGAAGAATTCATAGAAAAGTAAACGCCACATGTACTTGTAAGGGCAGGTAGGAATAAAAGAGCAAAAAGTGCTTCAGAAACTTGAGGAATTTGGTGTGATGGGAGCATAGAGTCTGTAGAAGAATGGCAACTTGATGAAGCTTGAAAGATTGAATAGGGACAGATTGTAAGGGGTCCTGAAACACAAAGACATCTAGATTTGATGTGAAGGATGTGATTGGGCTGTGGTTCTTGGTGAAAGAAAAGTTGTAGAAGATTGGTATTGTGGTAGCATGCAGAATAGTCTGCTGTTCTCAAGAACAGAGATGTGGGGTAATGAAGACAGGGGATAGATTAGAAAGGTCAGTTTTGGGAACGAGAGAATGTGTTTGGCTTTAGATATTTTTAATTTCAGTGATTATATTATATGAGCAGAGGAGTCAGCAATTGGACAAATAGTTTTTTACTCCATTGAAACTTTTATTTCACAGTAAACTTTTTCAGCTCTGAATGTCTTCCTATTGATAGAACACAATCAAAGTCATACATCCAACACCCTCCTTGAACTCTATGTATTTCTCCAGTACCATCTCCAATTGAAATCTAAGTTTTAATTGTCCAATGGTAATTCCACAAATCAGTGATGCTCTCTATAAATTAGTGATGCACTTTTAAAGCTCTATACCTTTTCACACACTGCTTCATAGTGTAATTACTTGGATTTATCCTGCATACACTTATTATTAGGATATTATGATATTGCCTAATCATTTAGGCAAACTCTACTTGACTAGTTTCTACCTGTATTTCTCCCTTACTGGCATATGATAAGAACACACAGAAACAACAAAATTTAGTAAAGAAACACATGAATAAGGAATTGTGAAGCACAAGGTCAGAGCAGCTTTGAACAATGAAGTTCTATCTTTTGGCAATTATTTGTTCAAAGCACTCTCAAAACTAGTGAGATAGGTTTCTGAGCAAAATTAGCATACAAAAACACAAAAAGAGGTAGGCCTCTTTTTCCAAGCATAATGTCAATAAGGCTGTCTGAATTTCAGAATTACAAAACTGCTTAAAAACTTTAAAATCTAATGTTTTGCTAAAATACCTCCTAAACTTTTCCACTATTTTTCACACATGATATAACTCACATGCTTAGACTAACAGGCCGATATTCTCTATCAAATGCAATAAAAAGAAGCCTTGATCTATGTTTTGGCAGTGTGAAATAAAAAGAATTTGAGTTCATCCTCTCTTGACATCCCTGCACTCATCTTCACTGCCATGCGCAGAGGAGAACTGTTTGAAAGTAAATAAGAGAGTGAGCCACAGAAATACTGAAGTTAATGCTATTACTGAATATTAAGAGATTACCTCATGATCAAGTGATTTTTTTGTTCTCTTCCTGACCACCTAAATGATTAAAGTGGGATAATGCCATTCTCATTATTTTAGGAACACATTTGCATCAGTAATGAAAGGGCCCCTAAAGGGCACAGCACCATCCAGGCGAGTCTGAATTAATTAAATTGTTTGCCTGATTAGATAAAAAATGCAAGTGTAAACTGCATATCAGGGAAAGTTTCTTTCTTTTCAACAAAACACAAGAATAAACTGTGTTTAACAAAAAGCCTCGCAGGATTTTACTCTAGAAAACAAAATATGTTTGCACATGTTTCTTTTCTTCAAAAAGACCTAATTTTATTGGTAAATACAAATAATAATATTTATATACTTCATTTTATAGTATTTTCTAAATTCTTCAATAATTCATAAATTCAGTCCAAATAGAATAAGACCATTTAAAAGGAAAACACATATACTCCACAATGATAAAATGCATGTTTAAATTTTAATAGATAACTCTCTCTAAATTTCTTACATTTTCTGATCATTTTTATGTAACTGCATGTTTACCAACAAAAGGAATCATTAGCTCCTTATGTAAACCATGCTTCTCAGTGTCAGACTGCAATCAAGCACTTCTTTTTCACTTTAAATATATTTTTCATGTGTGCAAATCAATCCAAATGAGCTCTTAATTCAGCAGAGCCTTTAAAATATGAATTACCTTGAAATTATATTTCTTTTCCAATGTTTTCCTAATAGAGTTTCTGTTACAAGGAAATGAGATTTTTTGTGAAGATAATTAATATTCCCAGCAATACAAATTTTGATTTAAAACATTATAAAAACACATAGTACAGGTCCTTCTAAGATAATCTCACATGATCACAGACTCAAATTTACTTTGATCTTCTGTCCAATGCTGACTAACACAAATCCATTATTATATGCTAAAGCACTACAATGTGAAGACATTTCCTAGTACCTTAAAGAAGAATTTGTGAAGTGTAGAGAGGCACACCTTGTCAGTTGCTATAAAGCCTTCTACAGTACTCAGACCCACACTCTTTTACTACTTCTCTCTGATTATCTTTATTAGTATTAGTTATAAACAATCGTATTCTACATTTCTTTTACTATTTCATCTATTTCAATCTTGTCTTCTTCAAATACATTTAAGATCAGCAAGAGCACGAATGAGTGAGTGTGTGTGTATGCGGTTTACTCCAATCCTGATCTACTGAGCTTTTCTACACACTCTCTCTCTCTCGGACACTCACTCTCCATCTCTCTTCTCTTCTTTAAAGTTCTGCTCTTGTTCTTTCTAGGATGTGCCTTAAACAGAATGTCAGATAGAAGACAGTGCATATCACCACATCAACTAAGAAAGAGCAACGCTCAGTGCATTTTAAAGGATATTGGAATTAAAATACTTTGATATTTGATCATTTCTATATTGTTCTAAGGAACAGTCATTTGGTTCAACTCATGTGGAAAAACACCAGACATATCAGTAAAGAGAAACTCTTTAATTTATTGGAGTAATGATGTACTTCAGTGGTTTAAAAAGTTTATCTTAGCAGCTCATTGTATACCAGAAAGTGGTATACTATTGAGCTGATGCACTTGTTTATCTTAAACAAAGACACAAAACTCACATATTTGGTGTTTAGTCTTTTAAAACCTATCAAAATGATTATATACTATTGAAATGACCTGTCATGAATGGAATTTTTTATAAGATTTTTTTTCCTTGTATAATAGCAGGCAATTGATTGGTAGAAATTTTTCCCCACTAAATTATTTTAATACTTTGTGGGCACATCATATAGATACAGCTTAAAGGTAGTTCTAAAGGCAAATACCCATTACTTGAATCTCATTACTGCCCAGAGAGCTTCATTCCAAATGGTAGACACTATGTTAGGAAAGGTGCAGATAACTTTAAAACATGCTGTGAAGGAACTACTCTTCTAGAAAAGAGGTGCTTGTGCAAAAACAGATAAATATGAAATAGAAAGTGTCATTTGAAGTCCATTAAAATGTTAGATGAAAGTTCGTGCAGAGGAGGGACAATTTATTTCCAAAAGGCATCCTGGAAAGTCTTATCAGAAGTGATATGTTTGTTATGCATAGTATTGTACATAAAATGGTGAATTTAAAGCAAAGAAAACCCTATCTGAAAGTACTATGAACTTGGAAAGTCTCAGTAGACTGATTGGTTGAGTAAGTTTCAGCATCAGGTACAGAAAAGGAAATGGAAAAAAGTAAAATAAGAAAGATAAAGAACCATAAAGGGAGGGAAATAATTTTTACCCTGACATTTGGTACACTATTCCATGAGAAATAAAAGGTTGGTGAAGAGTGTAATGGTATCAGTAGAACCATGCTTCAGAGACTGTAACATATCAGCAAGTTATAAGTACAGTTGGAAGGGATAACATTAGAAATGAACATAAGCTTAACAAGTTATGATAAAAATCCATACAGGCTATATTCAAGAACAGAGAAGAGAAAAGAAAAAGAAAGCATGTAAAATCATTGTATCAGGCTGACAATAATAAGAATGGAATATCTAACACTTTTATTGAGACTTTTCTATGTATCAGGCCCTGGGATAAGTACTCTACATGAATCATTTTGTTTAATATTCACTAAATTGTAATCCTGGTTAGTAATATTATCTACATGTTATAGCTGAGGAAACAGAGGTTGGAAGAGGTTAATTTATGGATCTATCCAGTAATTGATGGAGACAAGTCCAAACTTTCTGACTCTAAATCCATCTATCAACAGTCCAAATTTGATACTTAATTGTTTTGGTGCCTAACAGAAGAAATCTCAAGGTTGACTGGAATTTGCACCCAGGAGGCTGGAAGAAGAGCTATAACAAAGATAGAGATTGGGAACTTTGATAAAAATGTCTCCTTTCAGAAAATTTTGGCCTGTGCAGTTCTGGTTTTGGTCTCATTGACTTGATCTTCTATCTTAAGGAATGTATCCCAGTGATGGGTCTGTTGGGAACATTACAAGGCAAAGGGAAAAGGCCTCAGCTTGACCGATCACCTATGCACCAGCAATTCACACCTTTGATGTAACTCATTTTCATACCTTCCAAGAGGGAAGTGGTAGGATTTTTAATTTACAGATGAAGGAAAGGGCCCAAAGAGGTTATACTAATTACTCAGTTATTTGGTTAATACTTGGAAAAAACAAAGTTATAATTTAAATCATTCCCTTGTCAGAGTCCAGTTCTTTTTCAGAATGGTCAGGTTCAGAAAATTTTATAAATCCACAAATTGAAACTTCAGTCATACCTCACTTCCAAGAGACTGCAATAAGCATCCCTTTAAAAAAAAGAAGAAAAGCTTATTGGCTGTGAGTGAGTATTAATCTCCAGTTCTTTCAAAACAATTACATTAAATGGTCATACATGTCTAAATATAATTTCTTCCTAGGTACTTATTTCCAAACTCATCTTACTTCTTACAGTTATGACATTCCACATCTACAGTTCACTGAATCTGTTCTCAGATGTCCATGGTGACGTGTTACTTTCTGAGATCTCACACTCTCCAAAGAGCCCATACTCTTTGACTTTTCTGTTAGCCACACCTTCCTTCCCGAAGTTGTCTCCTTAGTTTTCATAACACGGCAGCTTCTTTTCCTTCCACCTCTTGGTATTGGTCTCTACTCACAGCTCCTTTCTGAGCAATCCTTTAATGTAATCCTTCACCTGAAGTCAGCATCCTTTGCAAATATTAACGCAATTAATCTTCAAACAACTCATGAAGGAAATACTTTTTTTTTATATTTTACAGATTTAGGAAATGAACACAGAGAGGTCAAGCCAATTTTCCTATGATGTAAATCTATTAGTTAGCACCACTTAGAATTGAATCCCTGCAACCTGATCTCAAAGTCCATTATTCTCTTATTTCTCAGACCAGGCTTCCTCTTTCCTCGTGTCTTCCAGATTTTAGACATTGACAAGCACTTTCCTTTCTTCTAAAATAGATTTTAGAGTCTTCAAAGTATTCATCTTTACATGTTCCTTTCCTACTGTGCAATACCACAGTATCTAACTCAAGGTCTTGCATATAGTAATATAAGATCATTCATTTAACTATTATTTATTGAATATCAGACAATACTGTAGACACTAAAGTCATAAACTGTTACAAATAAGGCAGGCCCCCATTCTACTTGAACAAAAGCTTAGATTCCAGTGGGTGAGGCAACAAATAATCAAATGAATAAACACTGCAATGTCAAATAATTATGAATTAATATTTGTGATATAAGCAGTTAAAATGATAGAGTAAGGAAAGGGTAGAATTTAGGTAGGTGTGACAGGTCATATTTGTGCTGTGAACTGAATTATAGGAGGATACCAGGTGATCAAAAAACTAAGATTATGCCGTGTTCGCCATGTGCCCTTTCAGATGAGAAACTCTAACTGTGTTTGCCATGTGCCCTTCCATTTGAGAGAGAAACCCTGAACTGCATTGGCCTTCTTGAACCAAGGTATATTTTCCTGGATGCCTTAGATTGGACGTTTCTATAGATTTGTTTTAATTGGGACATTTTCTCAGCCTTAGAACTGTAAACTAGTAACTTATGAAATTCCTCTTTTGAGTCAGAGGGAAAAGTGGGAAAAGAGAAAAGAAGCCTGATAGTTTGACAGGTTTTAGAAATAAGAGATCAATGTGGCTAAACTTTGGTAAATGAGTGAGAGAGAAATAAAATAAGAGGTACAACTTCCAGATAGGTAAGATCAGAATATGCATGGCCCTATAGGACATGACAAGAAGTATTTAATTTATTCTAAATTCAGCAGACAGTCACTAGAATATTTTAAACAGGAAGACAAATGACCTGATTTACATTTTTTAAGATTACTTTTTTGGATAAGGGATTGTGGTGCTCAGGGATAGAAGCCAGGAGTCTGGAAAGAGGCTGCTTGAATGGTCTTAATAAATGATTGGTAAACTTTTCCTATAGACAGACAGATGATAAACATTTTAGGCTTTTAGGGCCATCCAGTTTCTGTTGTAAAGACTACTCAACTCTGCTCTTGTAGTAGAAATTCATTCACAGACAAGACAAAAATGGACGAGCTTGAGGGGAACACTTTACTTATGAACATGGAAATTTGGAATTAATATAATTTTCACATCACAAAATATTCTCTTTCTTTGGATGTTTTTTCAATCATTTAACAATATAAAAAATATTCCTATCTTGAGAGCATTACAAAAACAGGCAGTGGGCTAGACTTGACCATTGTCCATAGTTTGCTGACCCCTGGGCTAGATGAGAGATGGTTTTGTCTTAACTAGATTCATAGAGGTAGAGGTATGATTTATTAATTATAAGAAACCTTGAGAGAAACAGGTCGGGGTGGTGAAGAGTATAAAAGCATATAAGGAATTTTAACATGTTATATAGTCAATTTATGCAATTTTTTTTAAATCCTGAAATTTATTTTGCTCTTCCTTGAAATGTTATGGAATGTTTCACAAAACAACCATTTCACTCATGAACACTGCTGATTCAATTTGTTAGGAGGTTTGTCTTTATTTTAATTCTGACTTTTTCTTCTGCGACTTCACAGAAGAAATGGGATATCTTCTACATGGAAGTGTAGATAACTTTTGAAGTCCTCCATTTTCTTCTTTCTTTCTCCCAGGTCTTCAAGCTAAATATACTCAGTCATTCAGCCTCCACTAGAAGACACAGTTTCTAGAATACTTAGTAAACTGCCAAACCACTCCAACTTCTCTTTGTTTTTAATATCCTTGTGGTAGTTTGATTCAGTTGTCAACTTGGCCAGGTGAAGGCACCTAGTTCTGTTGCTGTGGACATGAGCCAATGGTATGTGAACCTCATCTGTTGCTAATTACATCTGCAGTCAGCTAGGAGGCGTGCCTACTGCAGTGAATGATGTTTGACTTAATTGGCTGGTGCTTAAATGAGAGAGCACAAGGTAGCACAGCCCAAGCAGCTCGGCATTCTTCATCTCAGCACTTGCAGCTCAGCCCAGGCCTTTGGAGATGCAGAAAGGAATCATCCCGGGGAAAGACATTAGAACCCAGAGACCTGGAGAGAAGGCCGGCAGAGACCACCCTGTGCCTTCCCACGTAAGAAAGGACCTCAGTTGAAAGATAGCTGCCTTTCCTCTGAAGAACTAAGAAAATAAATCCCCTTTTATTAAAAGCCAATCTACTTCTGGTGTGTTGCATTCCAGCAGCTACCAAACTAGAACAATCCTCCTTAGAAGTCTAAGGATTGAGCATAAAAGAACGAGCACTTGTCTCAGATTATCAACAAACTACATAACTTCTCGCTTGCCTTTGCTGACAACAGTAATGAACCCTTCAAAAACAATACTAAATGCAAATCAGTCTATGTTCACATCTATAAAACTTAGCCTCATCTGAATGAGGGACCAGCTGTCTGCTGTATTGCAGGGTTAATAATGAGTCAGTCTCGTAAAAGTCTTTCTTCACTTTTCTAAGTCACCTCCACTGCAGCCTTCCAGGCCAGCTGGAATTACTTACAACTGAGGTCAAATTACTATAGCCACAAACTTCAAGTCAAAATACTACCAATGACATCCATTGAGCAGCTTTAAACCATAAATCCCATTTCTGCACTGAGAAGAGTCAAAGATAATTTCTCCCCTTGAATAAAGCATCACTTCCTCCAAATGAATCAAACACAAGAGGTATAAAACCTTTTATCTCCATGCATTTCCTTGCTTTTACTGCATTCGTTATGGTTGGGATTCCTGCTTTCTATTTTTTGTCGCTTTGGCTATAAAAATACACTCAAAGGATGATCACCAAATATAAGTGGGTTCCTCTTTATAAGTTTTATTCTAGAAACAATGTTTGAGAATGAAAACCCAAAGATAAAGTTGAGCTGACTTCATGAATGAATTAGGTAGAGAGAATCATATTGAGCAGTGCATCGCTACCACCCCCTGAAAGAAGCAGCACATTTAGGAAACTACACACTTCTGTTCTCTCTGGAACCATTTTTCATTAACACTCACCACTAACAGTGACTATGACCTGATTTTCCTTAAGAATAGCTTTTATTTTCACATTCCAAAGCCAATCTTCTCTAAGGACCCAATTCCATACAATTCACTTATGACAGGTGTGGTAATTATGTAGACTGTATCACAAACTCATACCTTGCCGGTATATAAATGACATCTAATAAATGAAACCCATAGCAAAGCACCAAAGAAATTCTTGCTTACATTTTATTGAAAATGCTGAGGGAGTTTAGTTCCAAGTGGAGAGCCTCTTAATTGTGAGAACTCTAAAACAGTCATGGTAATTAGGAAAACAGAAGCCACTTTAGGTATTTCAAACAAAGAGAATTTAATACATAGAATCTGTTCCATACATGTCAGAATATCTGAGAAGTCAAAGAGGAGACAGTGAGGTAACCCAGAGATTACAAATTAAAAGCAGCTACGATGTCAGAGACAGGAAGGGTACATAGAGGAAACAGCTTATTGTAACTGTTTATTTCAGGATTTAGAATTACAGCTCTGTACAGACTATCTGGCAGGAAGTCTAGAGGTAAATTGTTTTCAATTTTGTCCTTATTCTGGCTCAGGCAATGGCATGAGGATCTGGTTTTAGCTGTCCCTATTTACAAATTTTCTTTCTTGGTGTTGGCATGATTCTTAGCTGAGCTCAGGTATCTGGTCCAGAAAGTACAGCCAGGAGCTCCTACATATGTGCTCTTGTTCTTTTTTCCAATGGAAAAAAAGAGAGAGTGCTTTCTTCCCCCAATCAGTGAAAAATGAGGACTTCAGAGGATGGTTCAAGGAAGGTGAGCAAATACTATAGCAAAAGTAATGAGATTACAAGTTGCCTGGGCCAATCAAGACCCACCTCAATTCCACCCAAAATGCTTATCTGGCATTCAGTAGAGGATGAGTGAAATGGAAACTGGTATAGCACTCAACTACGCCTATTTCATGAATGAATGAGTGAATGGATTCATCATTAAATCAATATAAATATGTTAATCATGTGAAAAATAGATTATTGGGAAGCTTTGGAATTTGATAAAGCTTTCATCATGTGACAACCCACCAAGCCTTACTCTGAGGGGCTCTATGCTATCAATTACCATGCAAAAATAATTATTAAAACAACATTAGCTCCTATCTGCTCCGGGCTTACTATGTTCCTACAACTATTATATACGCCCTGCATGCATTGACATGTTTAATCTTTACAACAAGTCAATGAGGCAGTTACTTATATTATCTACATTTTACAGATGAGAAAACTGAAGCACAGAGAGGTTCATTAATAAACCCAAGATCACCCAGGTTGACGGTCAAAGAAACTGTAAATCAAATTTACATACTCCAGCCCCAAAGAAAAATATTCTTGATAACTTGATATTGTATTATGGAAATGAGAGACAAGATTCTGGTAAAAGTTTGGAGTATATCTTATTCTTGAAAGGAAATCACCTCTGGTGATATTAATCTATCCTTTTCTGTGGCCAAGCTGCCACTATTCCCAAGTTCAGTCAAATATTTGAAATAAATTGTTGTTATGATTGAAAATATTCTCCATATTTATGATATTGAGTAGCTTCTCATCTTACAGTTCTCATATTAAAATTCAAGGCCTCCACTTTAACCATAGAATAAAGCCTAAATTCACTACCCTGGCATTCAAGATACCTATAAACTGTGGCCAATCCAGGTTTTCAACATTAATCCCCATCATGCTTAGTCACACCCCTCTCTACTTCAGTAGCATCTTCCAATAAATATACCCTTTTGCATGCTGCTTCATATATGTTTCAGCAAAATTCTAATTCCCAATAAAATTCAATAATTCCTTGGGTGGAAGATAATATGCTTTTTATGTGACATTCTGAAAACCTTTATATATAACACTTTTGTAGCAGTTAATATGGGAAACTTTTATCATTATTGAATATTCATATTATTCAATGCTAAAATGAAGGCTCTTAATTAGCAAGAACATGCCTCGTTCAATTGTATATACCTCTAGGTACCAAACCAAAGTTCATAAATGGGTCTAAGTTATGCTACTAGAATGAAGGAAATAGGAAATAGTAATGCTAAAAAACTTTTTATCCAGTTGTTTCAAATTTCTGTATCTCAAGCCAAATGGGAAAGTATAGGAACTTAGGAGATTCAGTGGTTAGAATGTCCACATTCCATGCGGGAGACCTGGGTTCAATTCCTGGAACATGCACTCAAAAAAAAAAATTTATGAGAAAATCTCTCATCAGAAGTTGTTGTTTTTCATAAAACTAATCCATGCATAGGTGATTTTATAAACCCAGAACACATAATATATTAATGAAGAGTTCTATATTTTTTGTACTTTCCAAGATTCAATAACCATTATCAATATTTTTAAATATTTGCTTTAAATTTGTATCCCTGTTCATTTCATCAGACTCATAAGCATTGTTTTTAAGGAATTCTATCTTTTCATGTGTTACTTCCTTTCTGATTGATTTCCTATAGTAAATTAGGTATTCTAGCTTTCCATTTATCATTTTTGGAAATATAATTCATGACTGACTCAGAACCTTATATTTCTTTGTACTGTAAATAAGGCAGAAATTTAACTTCTGTTAAAATGACAGTTTTATCTCACCTGTAGATAATGATCTATCATAAAATTTAGTCAATCAAAATTCCTATTTAACTTCCACATGCCAGGGTTTCGCCAAAACTCTCCAGATAACATTAGATCCTTCAAGTAATTAATATCTAAAATACAAGTTCTCCATTAGATAACAAGTAAGGCAGAGAAGTAGGGTATCAAGAGGCAAATATTGATGCCTTCAATATTTTTATTGAAAATAGGAGACTAGATTCTGGATCCATGCTTTCCAGTAGAACTTTCCGTAACAGTGGAAATGCACCATATCTGCACTATGCAATGTGGAAGCTACTATCCACATATGCTTACTGAATACTTAAAATGTGGTTAATATCAATGAGTAAATATATTTTAATTTTTATTACTTGAAATGGAAATAGCCATATGTAGTTATTGGCTACCATATTGGACAGTACAGGTCTAGAGCATAAATTGTCCAGAATAGATCCAGATAGGGAATTGGCACTGGGAGGTGCCAACAGCCATGTGGGAGCTGAGACCATTGGATATTTAGTCAAACTGAACATATACTGAAATGGGACAGGAGAATGCCAAACACGTTTGCTCTATATCTTAATTATGTATTGGATTTACCTTGCTTATCTTCAGAGGTAATTTTGGTGTGGAGGAATAGACTAGAAAAGTTGCCAAGGTTGTTTATTTCCCCCCCAATATTCATTCAACATTTTGCACATAGTAGGTGTTTAATAAATGCTTATTGAATGAATACGTAAAATTAAGAAATTAAATTTTTGATGAAAACCCTGAAAGTATATACCACTAGAAAAATTATAAGCAAAAATGACAGTATTTTTGTAGCTATAAATTCAAGATTTTAATGTCATAACTTATATAAAACATATACAACATAACATATAAAACATATATACCACTAAAATATATTTGGTGGTAGTTATTGTTGACTAATTTCAACATCAGGGATAAAGCTCTTTTATGTATTCTGTCTCTGTTCTATTAAAAGTGAATATCTTAAGGGTGGGCAACAGTGGCTCAGTGGCAGAGTTTTTTCCTGCTATGCCAGAGACCTGGATTCAATTTCTGGTGCCTGTCCATGCAAGAAAAAAACAAACAAACAATATCTTAAGACAGGGTAGATGTTAACTACTCGCCACTTTAGAATTCCCACTAGTTTTATGGTAGTATAAGAATGCCTCCAATTACCATTTTGCTGATACCTTTCATGATGAAAATCTGTTGAACTAATGACGAGCCAGGTGTTCATCATTTAAAGGAATCCTGAGAAGACTAGGAAATTTTCCATCTAAGGATTCCATAAAGACTTATTTTCACTAGCATCTGGATCATTAATGAAAAAGAAGCAAAAAAAGATTAGTTAAATTAATGCTAGTATTTTGTAAAATAAACTACTTAAAAAACAATTGGATCCAGATGGCTAGAGTCTTGTTATTTTAAGATAAAAATAAGAATAACCAAAAGAGAACAAGGTATATTTAGACTCACAAATAGATGTTGAAAAAGTTTTAGCAACAACAAAGTGAATTAAAGTTTAATTTTATTGAGTACCTACTGGTTTTAGGGCACTATCCAGGTGGGACAAATATAAATAAAGTAAGGGTTACACATTCTATTTGAGGAAAATAGGTACATAGACGTGATATGTAAACAGCAATAAGAGTTTTTAATGAACTCTTGGGCAGACCTTAGAGATATTCTTGGCAAATAGGAAAGCTTATTTCAGGCTAGAGTTGAAGGAGGAGTGCCATGGCTTTAGGGTGGAGATGACAATTCAACCATCTTGAGGTTAGAAAGTCTTACCAGATTAGGAAGGAGTTAGGAAACTCGTACAGAAGAAGGAAATCTCATTGATAATCCTGGAGAGAGGATATAGGAGAATGTATAAGTATAAGAAAAACACTAAGCAAGTTGAAATAAAGCATAATGGAGGATTAAACTGGAAAGCCCTGTTGGAACAGAAAGTATGGAGGGACTTGCAAAACACACTGAGATTTATCAATTGAACAGAAAAAAAAAAAAAAAGGTCCATGAAAGGAACCTTCTATGCATGTAAACGTGAGCCAGCTGGAATGGGTGTTTGCCAATGGGAGGTGCTGCCTGAAGCTCCAGAGGTCTCTTTTTCACTTACAGACAAGGCTGCTCTTACTCCTTTCCTATAAAAAAAGGACACTGATGGGAAATGAGGTCGAAGAGTTAGAAATGTGCCACTGACACAAGCTATATCTGGGCATGCTACTCTGTGAGCTTTGGGAACCTCAGAGATGATGGGGGGAGGATGCCCATCTCAGCAACATCTTTTGCTGGCCTCTGATTTCTAGATTTCCCCACGAATCATCTTCTTTCAGTTCATATCATGTGATGATTGTTTTTCTCAAGTCTTATTGAACAACAAGCAGGGACCACACATAATGGTAAAATTTGCGCTTACCTACTTTGCATGAATACCATAATTATTCATGGTATTCATTTCAGTCTCATTTCTAATATGTTTTTATTTACAATTCAGTAAGAGAAAATAAGCCATTACCCACAGTGGAAAGCTGTCACCAATTTAGAAGATCAGAGCTAACCTCTTTGCCTTCTACTCCATATAAAAATGCTTCTCCCTTCTGAAGAACAATTGCAAACTGAGCTAATGGGAACAGCCACTGAAATTCATAACTTAAGACTGTAAAACTTGTAAGACCAAAGAAGATATTGAGGTTTGATTATTCTTTTAGGAAGAGATGGCCTGTTTTAGGAAATTGTTAAGATAAAGCCTCAGGGAAGGAGTCAAAAGGAGAGAGTACAAAGAGAATGAAAAAGAAAATGAATAGAAAATAAGGAAGTTGTATGTATGAGGCACCCGGGGTGGGGGTGGGAGGGTCTTTGTGGGATTTCCTTCAGAGGCAAGGCTAGTCACTCTGCCCCCTATGCAGTAGGAAGGAGTAAAGCAGTTAGACCAGACACATCCAATCTCTAGTTCTAGTTCTGTGCAATTGCACTACAACTTCAATTCCTTCAGTAAGAACTGCTTAAACATCCCATGTTATACACTGTATTTCTTCTGAAATATCAGATACAATGCCATGCAGAAAAGGGGTGTTGCTTTCTTCCCTCACTATCGACGATTACAGCAGCATTGCAAGCTTCTGGGAAGGAAGAAGCATATATCAAACAATGACAAAGCTGCTGGGGCAAAGGCGAAAGTAAAGCCACGTGTCCCTCATCTACAGGTTAGTTAGAGACACCCTATGTGACAAAAACACCCTTTGTGATGGTCTGAAGCTGTATGTACCCCAGAAAAGGTCTTGTTCTTAGAACTAATCAATTTTTTGCCGGTGGACCCATTGTAGGTAGGCTCTTTTGGTGACTACGATCTTGAGATATGGCCCACCTCAATCCAAATGGGTCTTAATTCTTTAACTGGAGTCTTTTATAAAAGGATAAAAGACAGAGAAAAAATACAGGAAAAAAGTCCTTAGAGAAACTGAAAGAGGACACACAGAAAACAGAGAGGAAGCCACTGAAGCCAGAAACTGGAAGCAAGGAAAGCCAGAAGAGAAGGGAGAGACCTGGAGACATCATCATGTGCCTTCCCATGAGACAGAAGATCTGAGGATCACCAGCAGGCAGTCTTCAGGGAAAAACTATCCTCTGTGATTGATGCCTTGATGTGGACATTTTCATGCCTCAGAACTGTAAACTTGTAAGTTAATAAATTCCCATTATAAAAGCCAACCCATTTCGGGGATATTGCATTTCATCAGCTTTAACAAACTAAAACACCCTTCAAAAGAATCCATCACAATGGCCATATAAGAATTTAATATATAACCAATGTTTTATTGCAAATAAATGAGGAGAAGTGAGTTATTCAGCCAGTAATCCTAGGAATACTAAGGATTGTGAAAATGAAGACAGAAAAATTAGTTTTCTAGCACACACCATACCCAAAAATAAATTCTAGATGTTTGAAGATTTAAATATACAAAGTCTATGAAAATACAAGAACAAAATATTCTGGAGATATAAAATTTGGGAATTCAACTGCCTTTCTAAGGATGACATTATAAGCAGATATAATAAAGAAATGACTGATGGATTTGACTATTTCAATTCTTAAAATGCTTATAAGAAAAAAAAATTCCAAATAAAATGAACAAGGATGTAGTTAAATGGACAGAAGAATGTAGATAGATTAAAACCTATAATGAAAACAAATCAAATTAGAAAAATAGGGCAAAAACATGAACTGGCAGTTAAGGAAAAATTATAAGTATCCCATAAACATGGGGAGAGAAACACTCATCGATAGTTGAATAAATACAAAATGAAACAACAGCAATATCAGAGTTTTTAGTCTTTCATATGGGAAAAAATATTGGCTAAGGGCAAGATTAAATGGAAATTCAAATTATATAAAACTGCATTTTATGAATGTGTGTGCTGACACAGGATTAGGAGACTACATATTTGTTTAGCCACAACCCTCTGGGTAAATTAATAGCTACTTCATTTTACAAATGAGGAAACTGAGGCTCAGAGATCTTTCCATGAAGGAAAAAAGAGTAGACCAAGATCAAAAAGCTAGTAAGTAATAGGGCTCAAATGAGAACACAAATTTATTAGATTCCGACATCCCTATCTTTTCTAGGGTGTTCTGTAGTATTCCTGGGGTACATGGTGACGCTAACTAGAGGTATTTAATTTAGGAAGTAAGATGATAAAATGAGTAATTAAGAAACTGGTTTGGCAGTATTAACTAGTAAGGATTTGTGCATAAAGTTTTAAATAAATTCATCATGAATAAAGAAACATTTGTATGCCATGCTTTCATATGTCAGTTCTCACAAATTTAATTTCTGCTAAACCTGAAGCATAATGATTGCATTAACTATGTGATGTCAATATTTATACAGTGTGCTTGCATGCTTGAATATTTCAGCAGCAACAGCATCCCACAATAACCACAATCCCTTTCTATTTCAATGTGTATCATGTAGACAAGAAACTTTTAGGGACATTTTCAGAGAACTCAGTGTGAGCCAAATACAGTAAAGATTTAAATTGCCAACCTCATGGAAGCAAAACTGACCCTTCTCACAATGTCTTTAGCAGGGATTTTAGTGACCCATCCGTGCCAAGTCTGAGATGAAACCTCAGTGAGCAGGGAACTACTAAAAGCTGTATTACATGATATCCATGTATACTGGAAGAGAGTACAGGCAAGTGCCCTGCTCCACTGAATAGTCTAAATCCTGGAAACAGCTGGCTCCACATTACAAAAAGCACAACTGGCTTTGTTTATATCTTTCTTATTTTCCTTTCAATCGCAAAAGTAATTCCAGATTCAGACAACAAAATAGTTCCTGGATAGAAAATACATCTTTTTAATGCACTCCTTTCATAGCCCTATCATAATTTAGCTATGGTTGAAATTGTATCTTGTTTAGACTCCAAATTGCATTTTATTCTTTTAACAAGATGGTATGGAATTTTAGAAGCCGAGTAACATTAAAAACAAATCAACATGTTGTTTGTGCATGGTGTGTAAGATGTTTTTTCAGTAATGCCTGCCTTTCAGATAATTAACCATCATTATTTTATATAGGCTTTCTTCCATCCTCAAAAAGGCTAACACAGCAATTCCTGCAATTCTGAAAGTTGGAAAAAACGCATATTCCAGAGTGACTCAACAAGGCAATTCTCAGGAGACAAATGCCTATAGAGTCCTTCAGCTCTATAGTTTCTTGATAATGAGCAAAAGTAGAAGAGCGAAAGATGACTATCCTCATACCTACTGTTTATATTGGAGATTTGTAAATATTATTATGTTTGCATTGTATTTATTTCATGCATCAAATCACTATGCACCTGTTTATTCTGAAGATTAAAAACAAATTAATAACTTGACTTTGTGTAATACCTTCGCATCTTCAGAGTTTTCCATTAAAATATCTTCTTATGATATCAGGCAAAGTTGAACAATGTAATACAACAGAGTTGGGTTTCCATGAAGAAAGAAAGCAACTCAGAGTGGTGGCTGTTTTTCTTACTATTTAGTAGTGGTGAATGTGTGGGAAGATTTATATTTTAATAATGTATTCAATAGCATATATGAGTGTCCTACAACAATTTAATGCCAAAGAGTATATCTACATAAATTTCTAGTGAGATAAGCCCTTATCATTCCATTTTTTATATATGCAGAAAACCATGTCAAATGTTTGGATTTTTGTTCATGTTTATCATATTGTATATTACCTATATTGTATTTATCATATTACATTATAAAAGGATCTCTTTTTCCTGCTCCTAAAATGATGGCAAATCATTTAACTTTGTTTAGTAATTTTCTTAACAGAATAAATTTTACTCAGAATTTTTTAGTCCAAAACAGGTTGACATCATTTTTTTCTAAAACATGATGCAATTGTGGGACTGTGGTTAAGGAGCCTTCTTGATTTGATATTGAAACCAGTTATGTTCTGTCTCTAAACCACATTTTCCTCACAAGTTCAACACATTCAGCCTTTACTGAGACACTATGGAAACACAAATTCAATTTCTCAACAGATTGGGGTATCTGGTTTTTATTGGGGGATGTTTCATTTCTTGATTCTAGAAAACATTAGCATAAAGCAAGAGGTTTCATTGGGAGATCCAAGTGCAAGTTATTTGGAGTTTATGACACTTATCACCAAAGTTGAGCAATGGGACTCATCTTCATTGAAAACCAATGAACAAACGATTATCGATCCCTTCAAAAGGAGAAGAAATGTATATTAGGTAGCGGATAGAATGCCATGAAATGTCAGTCCAATATCTGGTTACCAATTAGGTCAATTTTATCCCAACTCTGAATCCAGAACATACATATACATACTCAAAATTATAGTATTGAAATACCAGTAGGGATTATAAGCAAAATGCACATTTTCATTCAGACCTAGATGAAAACGCCACAGTTAACTATCAGGAAGCTTTAATGGCAGAGAAATCAAAGCTGGCTTGTGCGTTTAAACCATTTCCTTAGGTATAACAAGAGTGGGTATAATATCAGGATTTTCCCTTCTCTAACATTTCATCAGGGCTCAAAAGAGGTAAACATCATTTCTGTATGTCTTTGATGCAAAATCAATTGTTTCCTTAATGTTCCACTATTTGAAGGTAAACACCAGGAAAAAATGGATTTGAACTCGGTCTTAGAAGAATTTCCAGGGAATTTTTTTTCCACTTCAACATCTTTAACAGGGTAGCAAAATGGAAAAACATTAGCCAGTTCAATCAGGGTAATAACCAACTCAGCGTGTAAATATACTGAGGTATGATTCATGCTAAGAGTACCAGGGACATTTGTAATCCACAAGAGGAATAATTCTATTCATTAACATTACAATTCTACAGAGAAGGTCATTTAACCACATAGTAATATTCATGACTTACAGGAAAGGTAAAGAAATCAATATCACTTCAATGGAAATGTACATATTTTTTAAATCAAAGAAAAAAAAAGTAGCAATGCTTAGCAACGATTTATTACATTTAAAGGAATAAATGACCGGTTTTTATATCTTTATTTTGCTTGAATTAAGAATAATGTTATTTAAATGCACATATGATGTTTAATACTTTCTGTACTTTATTTGGGTTGTTTTTACTTAATATTCAGACCAAGGCACTTTATTACAGTAATATATGTAATGTGCACTTCAGCTATAAAATGTTACAATAGCTGACACTGCACACTACAGCCAAATCCTCTAATAGAGTTACAAATTTTCCATAAACTCATCTTATTCCTTCAGCAAAAGTGATCCCCAGAGTAGCCCTCCAGCGATAGGTTTTACATTAGAAAAATTTAATTCCCCGGACAAAGGAATGGAGAACATTTGCTATGTTATGGAATAGATTTTTTGTGTGTGTGTGCAGAATCATATTTTTCTGGGTCTTAAAAGAAATTCATCTATTATTCTTCCAAAGTCACTAAAAAATTATATATCTCCCTAAAAATTCTACTTCAATCCATTAATATCTAACACATAGTTACAGAATATTTTATACTCGTTTCTGCTAATGTATTTACCGCCGTTATTAGGATCATCATTTATTGGAAAGTAGATTGTAAAAAGGCAAAGAATGATGACAGGAACAAGGTAGGTAGAAAGAACGAAGTACTAGCATCTATAGTCAACATTTCTTTAGCAGCTTGTTTCTTTTCCTTTTTCCTTCACATCTTACATACCATCTAATTCACAACTTCACAAAAGATGTCACTTCTGCAGCTGTCAACAATTTTAGCCCAAATGAAGAATTTTGGTCTTCATGATAATTATGAGGCAATTAAACAATTGACATTCAATGATGAATTTTAAGGTTTAACAATGTAAAAAACAGCACCTGAAATGCAGGGTCAATCCAGGAATTATGTAGACATAACAACAACAAAAAAAAACACAATTCTAACCACAAGTGACCTGGGCATCTGTACAATCATTTCTTTTCTCTGGCCAGTCCCTCAATCAATGTACATTATTCTCTTGGAGTCAGCATGTAGTCAGCAGATTTGTGCATAAATACAACTGAAATGAACAGACTATCTTGTCTAAATTATAGTTATTTTAATCACAGTGATAGGAGGGTGTCGCTCAGAGGACTTTTCATTTTAATTTATTTTTTGAATCTTTGATATCAAATATGAAAAGCAAGGAAGCTTTGTCAATATTCAAATGGCAGTACACAAGATTTTTCACAAGTGGAAGCTATTCAGTGAAGGACGATAGTTATTTATTGAGAATCAAGGAGAGATGTGAGAATTGGAAACTTCCAAATAATCAAATATTGTAATTTTACTTTTAATTTCATTTCCAATGCCTTTCAAAGCAGACGTGACCTCATCAACAGCTTTCCTTACACTAAGTTTTCTAATGAAGTTGTGGCTAATACATTCCTATTAAATTCTGTGTGAGGAGCTGTTATTAAACAAGGCTTTCACCAGTATATAAAAATGTATTATAACATGAAGGTCAAACAAATGTAAGTACCAATAAATAAGGAAACAGTACCCTAAATATTACCTGGGCTTGTCATCTTCATCAAATATTATCTTGTACATAATGGTATTTTACAACAAGAACGTCAATTCATAATGGTCACTATTCCTTGCTATTGAACCAGTTGGGTCCTCAGGTGCTAGAACCTATTTATAAAATCAAGTATTTACTGAATTCCCATGCTTATGCACAGGTGCATTGGAAGCCTATGTACGGAATATACGTAATTATTATTAATGTTTTACAAAACTTATTTTCTACAAATAAATTATTGCAAAACTTTTTTTGATAACGACTGATATTTCCAATTAAAATATTAGCTAGTTTTCTTCTTTCTGCTTCACTAGAAAGCTTAGAAAAGAGAGAAATACCACTGATAACTTTTTAGTCCACTGAGTTCCGGCATCATCTTTATGGAATATAGTTTAGTTTATGTCATGGTGTACATAAGATTTTTAATCCTTAAACACCCCTGCTCTTTCTCCTAAATTCTATCACATGTATTACGCACTTTGGATGGAAAATATGTGTTACAATTGTGGGATGTAAACATACTGAAGTTGATCTTACTCTTATAGGAAAGTAACTAGGAAGAAATTCTGTATAAATTGGATATTAAACGTGTATAAGTAGAAGGAGAAATGGAGAATGAAATACAGATACTAATAAAGAAAAAACAAAACATAAGTGTAGCAATCCAACAATGTAAGTGGTTTAAGAGTAACAAAGAGATGGGGAAAAAAGAAGTAAGGAGCTTTATTAACCCAAAACACTTATGCACCAGAAAATGATTTTTCATACCATACTTAACTACTGAGGAAAGAAAAGAAAATAACTAACATTAGTAGGGCATCAAGTATGTTGTAGGCACCGAATCAGTCGCTGTCTCATTTGGTTTCCTTAACCAGTACAATGCCACAATATTATCATTATACCCATTTTACATGGAGCCAGTGGGCTCGGAAAGACTAAGGTTTGTCCAAGTTTACACAATAAGTAAAGGTTAGTAATAAGATTCCACTTTCCAGTCAGTTGGAAACTGAAGCCTCTGTCACTCTTTCCTTGAAGGAAAATCAAGATAAATGGCACCAAGGTAGCTACAGATGCACAGTGGCCAAAGAAAAGATTAAACTGTAAATGTGCTCACTCAGAAAATTCAGGGTTGGTAGCAAAATGAGTCTGAATCTTGAAGAAGATATGAAAAATATCCCATGAGAGGGAAACCTCATAATAAATTTGAGGAAATGCATGTAATATATATGAGAGTAGACACCTTAACAAAAAAATATGAGTAACATAAGCTTTGCATCATTAGCCTTAGTATTTAGGGGTCAAATGTACCTTTGTTTGTTTGTTTGTTTGCTTTTCTATATATCCATATTGAGCTTCAAAATGGATAATAGTTAAAACAAGGAAAATACACAAAGTGACCATATACAGACCAGTAATTTAGTGGATATAGTGACTAAACGTGTCTTTTGGTAAATCTGCCATTTTGAGCACGATCTCTGAAGTTACATGGATATTCAAGAGTATTATTTTCAGAATATTATGGGAGATTTCCACTTCAAGGAAGATGGTGTAACAGTACTTTTCTTTATCACCTGCTAAGCACAATTAAAAGCCTTAGACATTAGGCATAAAACAAGCTCTGAGTGGTGGCAAGAGGAAGGCAGACCAGCTAGGAACCTTGGGACCCAAGGAGCAACTCAGTGGTGAGTTTCCAAGTTTTCTTTTTGCTTCATATATACAAAAAAGAAATGCCAGGGGGCGCAGCCCCCCCCAAAAAATGCACCAGCAAAATCTGCCCTTTCTAGTCAAAAGACCAGAAAAAGAATAACCTAGAAAGATGAGACCATTAGACAATAAAGACTCTACTCCAAAAAAACTCCAGAGAAAAAACTGTGGCTTTCTCCCCAGAGAAGCAGAGGCTGAATGGAGAGCCTAGAATTCCTCTCTCACCTCCTAACATGGCACTCCAGGGACACCTCCCACTGCAGACGAGGAGACAGAGAAGGCTGAGGAGGAGCTGGGAGTGATGTGGAGACCCTGCCCTGCCCTGCAGGAATGGTGTAGAGGAGGGCTAATAGAGAGTCAGGACTCTTACTATTACCCGGTGATAACAAGGCCATCACGGACTGCAGGTGTCTCCCCAGTCATGGAGGAGTGAAGCCAGCAAGCACAAAACACATTCTATTTAAATGACCATGGAACATACAGCAAGACAGATCACATCCTGGGTCATAAAGCAAACCTCAACAAATTTAAAAGGACTGTAACCAGGGAGAGGGTATTTTGATCACAATGGAATCAAGCTAGAAATCAATATGAGAAACATAGCCAATTATAAATGAGTTCATGGCTCAAAGAGGAAATCTCAAGCTAAATTTAAAAATACATTAACTGAATGAATATGAAAGTACAATAAATCAAAATTTGTGGAGCACAGCTACAGCAGCATTAAGGGAAATTTATAGCACTAAACACCTATATTAGAAAAGAAAAAAGACTGAAGTTGATAATCAATGCTCATACCTCAAAAACCTAAAAATAAAAAAAAGAAAGAGCAAAGTAAATAAACAAGAAAAAAACAAACAGAAGAAAGGAATAATAAAGATAAGAGCAGGTATCAATGAAATTAAAATCAGAATGACAATAGAAAAAAGCAAATGAAAAAAGGTTTAGTACTTTGAAAAAAATCAATAAAATTGACAAAGCTTTATCAAGACTGAAGAAAAAAAAGAGAGAAGGTAAAAAGGATCAATAACAGATTCCATATATTGCTGAAGTCTACTTGCTAGTATTTTGTTAAGAATGCTTTCATCTCTACTTATGAGGGATAATAGAATATAATCTTCTCTTTTTATACTTTGTCTTTTTTGGGCATCAGAGTAATACCAGAATCATAAAAAGAATTGGAAAACGTCCTCCTCTCTGCTTTCTGAAAGACAGTGTGCAGAATTGATGTTACTTCTTTGAAAATTTGGTAGAATTCAGAATAGAAGGGGGCTTCCTCAATTTGAATATAGAGTATTTACAAAATGCCAACAGATATCCCAGTTAATGATGCTTTCCTCCTAATGCAGAAACAAGTCAGGGATGTCTGTTCTCAACATGTTATTCATTATTGTGCCTGAAGTTCTAGCTACTGCAATAAATCAAGAAATGGAAATAATTGCATACACATCAGAAAGGAAGAAATAAAACTATCCTTATTTGCAAATTATATTTTTTCCACATAAAAAAATCCAAGTAATCTACCAAAAAAAAATTATTAAACTAATATGAGAGTTGAGTTAGGTGGCAGAATATAAGATAAACGCACAAAATTCATTGTATTACTATAAACCCTCAGTGAACACATGGACAACAAATTTTTTTAATTTAACAAATTTACAATATATATAGATTTATAATGTAACAATAACAAAAAATGAAATAGATATAAATCTAAAAAACACATATAGGATTGATATGCTGAAAACTGCAAAGCTCTGGTGAAAAAATCAAAGACTAAATAAGTGGGTTTATTTATTCATGGATTGGAAGACTCACTATAGTTATGAGGTCAGTTCCCCTCAAATTGATATACAGGTTTAATCTATTTCCCATCAATATCACAGCAAGATTTTATAATGATAGACTGATTATTCTAAAATTTATATAGAAAAATGAACTAAAATAGCTAGAACAATTTTGAACAAAGAAGAAGAAGAAAGTAGGTGAACCAGCCCACCCAATTACAGGACATAACTTATCTATAGAACTCAAGACCATTTAGTGTTGGTGGAGAGAGAGACAAATAGACATATGAAACTGAGCAGAGAGCCAAAAGCAGATCCACAAAAATATGCCAACTGACTTCGGCAACTTCGCAAAAGAAATGCAAAGAAATGCATGGTCCCGGAGAAATTGGACAGCCATAGGCAAAACAAACAAACAAAAATAAAACCCAAGACCTAAGTATCAAACCTTCTACAAAACTTAACTGAAAATGGACTTTGGACTTCAATGCAAAACAATCTTTTTTAATTATGAATTTTTTAGAAAAAAATAGGAGAAAATCTTTGGGATCTTTGGTTAGACAAAGAATTCTGTAAGTTAAGGAAAGTGTTCTTAGACCCAACACAAAAGACAAAGTCCTTAGTTTTGAAACAAAAAAGCATAATCCATACAGAAAATGGAATTCAGCAAACTTAATTTGTCTTTTTTCTAGAAAGACCCGGCTAAGAGAATGAAAAGAAAAGCTAAAGTCTGGAACAGAATATTTTCAAACAATGTATCTGACAAAAGACTTGTACCTAGATTATATGAAGAACTCACAGAATTCAACAGTTAAAAAAATACAGTGAGAAAAGTGGTAAAATACATAAATAGACATTTCACCAAAGAGGATATACAGACGTCAAGTAAGTACATGAAAAGATGTCCAACATCATTTCACCATCAAAGAAATGCAAATTAAAACCAAAATGAGATATCACTTCTAACCTATCTGAATGACTGGAAATAAAATAAATAAAAACACCAAATGAGAGCAAGGATGCAGAGAAACCGGGTCACTCATACATTATTGTTGAGAATCTAAAATAGTACAGTCATTCTGGAAAACATTTTGGCCACACCTTGAAAAATTGAACATGCTGCCACCATACAACTTAGCATTTGCACTCCTGGGCATTTATCCCAGAGAAACATAAACTAATGTTCACACAAAAAGCCTGTACTTTAATGTTTATAGTGGCTTTGTTCCTAATAGTTCTAACTGAAAACAGCCCAGATGGCCTTCAATGGGTTAATGGCTTCATAATCAGTGATGTGTCCATGCCATGTATTATTGCTTAAGAATGAAAAGAAAAACTTACTAATAAACCAACAAGGTGATACATCTCTAGAGAATCTTGCTAAGTGTAAAAAATACATATCCCACAATGTTACATACTATTTTATTCTATTTGGAAAGCACTCTCTGAAATGACAGACATAGAAATGGAGAAGAGATTAGTGGCTGCCAAGAGTTAAGGAGGGATTTTGCATAATCAATTTTTTTTAGAAATTCGAAAAAAGGAGTTAAGGAAGAGCTGCAGTGAGAGTGAAGTTATAAAAGTGTATGATTACAAAAGGGCAACACTAGTCATTCTTTCAGTGATAGCAATATTCTGTGTTTTGACTGTATCAATGGCAGTCTCCTGCTTATGACATAGCTTTGCAAGGTCTTAACATTGGGGGAACCTGGATAAAGTGCATGTATTAGTTTGTTAAGATGCCAGAATGCAATACACAAGAACTGGAATGGTTTTTAAAAAGGGAATTTAGTAAGTTACAAGTTTATAGTTCTAAGACTATAAATATTCCTAACTAAGGCACCCAGGGAAAGATATCTTGGCTCAAGGAAGGCTAATCTGGAAAGGCATGTGGGCACCTGCTGGTCCTTGTTCCCGGTTCTGTTGCTTCCAGTTTCTGATGCCAGTGGCTTCCTTCTAAGCTGAAGTTTCTCCGAAATATTTCCCTTTTTAAAGGATGCTCATAAACTAATCAATACCCTCCTTGAATGGGCATAGTCACATCTCCATCTAAACAAAAATGTCACACCCACAATTAGGTGTGAATAAGTTTTTATCCTACAGTATTGAATCAAGATTAAAAGAAATAGCTGCCCCCACAAGATTGAATCAGGATTAAAACATGGCTTTTCTGGGGTGCATAATATTTTCAAACCTGCATAATGTACATCGGATCTCTTTGTGTTATTTTGTACAACTGCATTTGAGTCTACATTTAGGTAAAAAAAAAGCATTTAATTGAGAAATCAAATGAACTTATTGAACATTCTCTTGTTTTAATAGTTCTCAAATATGAAAGCAGAATGTCTATTCATATCATCAAATGCTGAGATGTAAATTTGACAAGTGAAATTCTTAATGAAAAGTGGACGTTACAAAGTATTTAGGGAGTCAAAATTGTTGTATAATTACCAAGAATATTGTTTTCTCTCATAGGAAACTAGATTTAGGGAATTGTATTTCACTTACTAGCTTTCAACAACATTGTTTAAAATGAATCCATTTGATAAATGTTTGCTGAACTTTTAAAAAATTTTTATTGTGAAATATAACATATATACAAAAAAGCAATAAATTTCCAAGTACATTTTCACAAGTAGTTATAGAACAGATTTCAGAGTTTGGTATGGGTTAACGTTCCACAATTTTGGGTTTTTCCTTCTAGCTGCTCTAAGACACTGGAGACTAAAAGAAATATCACTATAATGATTCAGCAGTCATACTGTTTGTTAAATCCTATCTTCTCTGTTATAACTCTCCCTTCTCCTTTGAGCCTTCTCCCAATCTTTAGGGATATTTGAGCTATGCCCGTTCTAATTTTTCTCTTGTTGAAAAGGGGTGTCAACAATATAGGATAGTGGGGTGATACTATGATGTTCTTGAAGAGGTTGGCCCCTCTCCTTATCTGCCGTAGAAATTATCTTGAGGTTATAGGTTTCTAGAAGGTAAACTTAGTGTGTGAAACTTTTGTAGAATCTCAGTTAGAACCCCAGGTGTTCTTTAGGGTTTATAGGAATGATGTTGGTTGGGGTTTGGCAAACCGTGGCAATCAGCAATGTGTAGCTGAATCCTGCGTAAGGGTAGCCTCTGGAATAGTCTCTTAATTCTATTTGAATTCTCTTAGCCACTGATAATTTAGTTACATTTCCTTTCCCACTTTTGATCAAGAAGGTGTTATCGATCTCACAGTGCCTGGGCCAGGCTCATCCCTCAGAGTCATGTCCTGCTTTGCCAAGAAGACTCACACCCCTGGATGTTATGTCCCACATAGAGGAGAGGGTAATGATTTTCCTTGCACAGTTGGACTTATACAGAGAGACACCATTGCAACTAGAGAGGTTTTCTGGAAGAAATTCTTAAGCATGATTATAGGCAGGCTTAGCTTCTCTGCTACAGAAATAAGTTTCATAAGAGCAAGTCTCAAGACCAAGGGATTGGTCTATTGATTTAAGAGTCCCTAATGTTTGAGATAGTATCAGGGGTTTCACAGGTAGGAAAGTTTAATAGTTCCTTTTTTTCTGCAGTCCCTCTGAGACTTTGACAATACTTTTTAATTATCTGCCCAACATACTCTGGGATGCATCTGGGTATTACATTAAACCATTTTGAATTACAAGCCTTCATTCCCATTCTGGATCCATGTTTCTGGGTTATTTAAATGAGCTATTTTTTTTTCAGGCAGGTTGAATTAGATTGTATGTCACAGAAAACTTAGGTTTTGGACAAAATATCTCTTCCTTTGGTCTCATACAGTAGATGAAACTCTAAAATATAAACAGTATCTTTGCTCTGTGTTCTGATTTACCTTAGTTTCAAACAGATTGGCTTCATTCCTATCTCCAGTTGAAATCCAATCTCTTTCTCAGCTTCATTAACAGTTGTTGTATGTAGTAGTGCTGACTTTCAGAGCTGCAAAACTTCAACTCTGAGTCTTAGGTGTCACACAGGTACCCAAAGTTCCAGGGAAATATCAGGTAACACACACATAGCACAGCATCTCAGAATTTAGAAATACCACTTAAAGCTCAGGAATAAACGTTAGTGCTGCAAGAGCCTACAATCTAGGCCCAAATATACTTATAAATATTTTTTAAAAGAGATCCTGCAATATTTATCCTTTTGTTTCTGTCTTATTTTGCACAACATAATGTGCCCAAGATTCATTCATAACATTGCATGCCTCATGACTTCATTCCTTTCTGCAGCCGCATAATATTCCATCATATGCATACACCAGTTTGCCTTTCTGCTTCTTAGTAAATGTATCCTTTGGCCACCTCGATCCACTAGGCATCATGTTTCATGTGCAAAATAAACAATCCATGTCTTAGTATGCTCACTTAGTTGTACAATCATCAACATTTTCAATTTGAAGCAATTTCTATTGCTCCAAAGAGAAAGATAACAGATAAACACACTCACCAAAAAGCTAATCCAAACCTCCCCTTTATTTTTGTCCTTCCCCTACAATGATTTATCCATGGTATTCCTGTGATACTGTTGCTATCTCCCTGTTAACTATAGGCCATAGCATGCAGTAATAGTTTTCCCTCTATATCCCTCCATTCTGACTCCTTGTAAACAAGATTCATACTTTTGAAATAGTTCATGCAAGAGCTTATTTATATTTATAGTGTTAATTGATGGGATACTTGGCTCTATACAACCTCTTTCAATAATGTTCACCTTCAATATGGCAATATTACTTGTAGACCCACTACTGAACTGCCTTCACTTCTATCCATTCCCTTACATTTAAGTTCAACATCATTAGGTAACCATTTACCCATCTCTAGTTTCTATATATCTCCAGGTCCCCTATATGCTACATTATGAGTGTCTGAGTTTACCTTTACTAGGGTCATAATAGCAAAATCATACAGTATCTGTCATTTTGCGTCTGACTTATTTCAATCAGCGTTACATCCTCAAGGTTCATCCATGTTGCCATATGTCTCAGGACCACATTTCATCTTACTGCTTCATAATATTCTATCATATATATGTACCACCTTTTGCTTATCCACTTGTCTGTTGACAGGCACCTAGATTGTTTCCATCTTTTGGCAGTTGTGTTACTGAGCCCTTTTTAAGTATGAAGAACTATTCTATAAATTGGTGAGCAGAAATGGCATGGCCGATGCATTGTGATTATAATAAGTGACATTTCAACTTGTATATAATAAAGAGAAACATGTTTGACTACATCACCATTACTTTTTTATTTCCTGATTTTCTGCAGAATTGTGTCATCACCAGAACTACATGCATCATTTTTCTCCAAATTTAACAGCATATGTTACCATGTAGTAAAAGTTCTATTTGCACTGAAAATACACTAGGTATAAGGGATTCTTTTTTAAAAACTGCAAAAAACAGAAGATATTTAAATTTTATTTATATACACTGTACAGACAGTTTTATGTTACTTAAATACCAGAATGGGTCTGTGTGTTACTTTTATTTAGCAAATAATATATAATTAAGAGGAGCACACTTCTGAAAGAAAACTACTAAGTATTTTTCCAAATTGTCAATATTAGAACCTTAAAATGTAATGCCCATTAAAAATTAATAAATTATATTAAATTCATTT
The DNA here is from genome assembly GCF_023851605.1 of Tamandua tetradactyla. Lineage (NCBI taxonomy): Eukaryota > Metazoa > Chordata > Mammalia > Pilosa > Myrmecophagidae > Tamandua > Tamandua tetradactyla. The sequence continues at coordinate 74,170,930 of NC_135331.1, forward strand.
ATTCTTCAGCAGTATTGGAATGAAAGGGTAAATATTTGCTTAAAGAAACCAAACATCAGATGTTGCTCCATAAACCAGAATAGCCCATAAAATGAACAAGCAAATAAGAAACACAATAGCTATTTCATGGAATCTCAGATTTATGCAACTCTTAAGTAATTTTTTCTTGCCTTCTGTTCCCAGGCCACATAATAATCTGTCCTTGAATTGCAGAATACTGTATTTTTATGGGATTTGTTTGGGTGAACTGAATTTAAAGTCCAGTAAAACACAGTTCTTTTCTCATTTAATATTTTGAAGACAAAAATACACTCTTATCTTACCTCTTCAATGCTCCCTATTATTTCATAGCTAGCTTCTATTGTTTTTAAAATTAATATTTATTTTCCTGTGGATATCTTTTCTCAGCCTGACATTATAAGCACAGAATATTTTACGATGAGAAAGCTTTCTCAGTTGCTCTTTAAGTTTCACTACTGAGTAGTTGTTTATTTTTTTCCTAAAAATAAGGCTACAGTAATTTACCATAATTAATCCCCATTGTTGGCAATACAACAGTGATATTTAGATATTTGTTCCTCTATTATTGATACTTGCCTAGAAACAATCCAATGTCAGATTTGGAGTAACAATTCAAAAGTCAGATCTCATTTAAGGAGCAGAAAAATGCCTTTAAAATATTGTTTATATATTTTTTAGAAATCTCAAAGTTTCTGCCATTCCCAGTATCCTGCCAAAGACAAATTTTCATGAGACGAGCATTTCTGAGTGTGCCAAGTTATTTGGAGCATGTGTGGGCACAGTGCATAGAAAGTTGAACAAGCAGAATAAATAAATTACAACAAATTATTATCTTCAGTTCTTGATTATTTCAGCATATGCTTCACTTTCTCCCTTTTGCACCATGAAATTCATAAAAGCAAATCAAATGAGCCAAAACAGCATAGTACTTTGAGCTTAAACATTAATTTCAAATTCACTGAATCTAATCTTTCAATAAAGCATCATTGATTGATATAATCATTGTCTCATACTGAAGGGGAAAATGAGAATCAGGGTATTTAAAAGGACTCATATCACACAATCATTCTTATATGGACCTGACTCAGGTAGTGTAGTCTATAAAAATGAAAATAATTTATTGGTTTTGTTTATTTCTTTTCTGGAGTCAATACTGATGGGAATTCATTTTTTTTTAAATACAGAATCTGCCATGCTCACATATCACATTTTCATTTACTCATTTTCAATATTATTTAGCACCAATTAGGTGCAAAATATTTAAATAATACTGATAGAAGCAAAAATGATAAGACATAAATGCGTATCTTGAGGAATGAATGCATCTTAAGAATAGCTAATAAAATAATAATAATAATTTACAACATTTATTGAGCACTCTTTGTATGTCAAGTGCATATATATTTATATTTGTAGTCCATTTAATATTCCACTATGCCACAATTTGTCCTCAGATTGACATTGGATTACACTAAATTTTTTTAAAGAAATACAAGATATTTACTTCCATCTAACTGGGTTTGCATATGGCTTCAGTGTTTGGATACGACTGGGTGGGCAGAGGTGAGAGAACAGCACAGATGGATGCTGGGTTCAGGGAGGCAGCTTATATGGCTGTTTGAGACAAAGGGCAGATGTGGGGGCTGAAGGGGAGACAGAGAGAGATGTGAGTTGCCAGGAAAGCATGACCTACATGAACTGTGAAGGGGGCCTGAGTTGCCTGGAGCAGGATGTCTTTGAGTCACAGTTCATCAATCAGCAAACACACAAGCAGAATTGTTTGTGCAAGGTTTGTGGCTATCTGGTGGAGATTCGCAGACTTGCTGGCCTCAGCTTGACTTGTTTATTACAGTTTTTCTTTCCTAACAAGGCCAGGTGCCTCTATTAGGACCACAAGGGATCCTTGGCACGTCAGCCTGGCTCAGTTACCCTGTGTTTCATCTTTGTAGTTTCCTGGGTAAAGTGGGATTTCAAGCAAATCAAGATGACTAGTAAAGCTATTTCTATTCTAATTTCACAACAGGAAACACTAAGTGTGGAAAAGATATGGAGCCACTACAACTCCCAGATGCTGTTCATAAGGATGTACATTGTGAATAACCTCTCTGGAGAATTATTTTGAAGTATCTACTAAAGCTGAACGTATGAATAAGCTATGACCCAACAATTCTAATTGTAGGTGTATAACTAACAGAAATGTATACATAAAGAGAGTTGCTCATAGCAATACAATTTAAAACAGCCCAGAACTAAAAACTTTCCCCAAACCTATCAATAGTGGAATGTAAAATAAATTTTTGCATAGTCATACAATGGATCCCTTAAAAGCAATAAAAGTGACTGATCTACAAACACATGCAGAGAAAGGTTAAAGCCTCACAAACATAATATTGAAATAAAGAAGCTGGACCTATTTTACTTACCTAAAACATAAAAAGAAGCAAATCTAATCTATGCTATTAGAAGCCAGGACAGTTACTGTGCTTGGAGCAGTCAGAAAATGAATGGCAGCAATCGGAAGAGGGCATGGAGAGTGAGGAGAGGGCAGTTCTGACATGCGGACAATGTTCTGTTTCCTGATCCGGACGCCTGATTGCATGGATGTGCTCAGTGAAAAGTCTACAGCTATACAAAGTTTGATATGTAAACGTTTATGTGTATATGCTATATCTCAAAAATGAAGTTCTAAAAATAATTTTAAAAGAAAAAGCCTCTGCCTTTATGGTACTTAAAATCATGGGTTCTAAACCAATGAAAAAGTTATGATTTTGAGTTCACAGGCAGTGATGTAAAAGGAAATGCAGTTAACAAGCTTTAATTTAGAACATAACCAATCTAATTTTACTTTCTATATCTTAATGTAATAATTGGTTTTATTTCTAAAAATCTTTTTTAATTAAACTGCCGTTAATTATGCAATTCCCATCAATAAACTTGCAAATGCTTGCCACCTGGCATTAATTTTGTTGAAGTAAGAAAATGTATAAAAAAACCAAGTAGCAATTGCTTGGGGAAAAAAAAAATCAAGTGTTACTAGTCTAATTATTAGGTAGTTCAATGGTAAATTTAAGACAATGTCCCAGCCAAAAGCACTGCACATGTTCGGGTCACAGCGATCGTCTTTTCCACTCCAGGTCTTAGATAATAAGTTTGCATCCATCTGTGCTGTTCTCCCACCTCTACCTACACAGCCGTGTCCAAGTGCTGAAGCCATATATAAAGCCAGTTAGATGGAAGTAAGTATCTTGGATTTCTTTAAAAAAATTTAGTGTAATCCAATGTCAATCTGAGGACAGACTGCGGCACGGTAGAATAGGTGCCTTCCAGACTCTACTTTCTTTGTGCCCTTTTGTTACTCCTATGCCTGCAAACACACACATACACACACACACACTCACTGACGTGCACTGCCAGGCTCTCTGTGCCCCTCAGGCCTGTGTCCATGGAGGAATCATGCAGAGCCAGTCCTCCAGGGAGAGCGCATCATACATCAAACTTCTCCTGCCCTTCCTGTGGACAAGACCCACCCATTTTTGTATTCCTTTCTCTTAGGACAAGCTGATTTTCCAAAGGGGAAGTTAAAATTAATCTGGCCTATGGTAATAGGTATAAATGGGGCACCAGCCCTTGCTTCCTCTACCAGGGTAAGATGGTCTCAAGATTATTGTGCCTTTGCCTTTAAAGAGAACACCAGTGATGGTCTCCTAGACACCAAGTGATATTTGTGGGACTGATTTTGTGTGCAGGAAGGTCCTCACGGTGCCTTCTAGTCTTTGAGTGTGAGCACCTTGTCTGTGCTCGATCTTATGCAAAACACTCTCATATAATATTTCAGTATTTATCATCTTCTTTGGGAAAATGATCAAAATAGATTTCAAAATTGGCAATGATGAAATACTATTTATAAAAAAATAAATAAGCAAATTTGAGTAGCCATCATCCAGAACTTCAACTGGACAGTGAGATGTTAGCCATCTTGGTTTAGTTCCCTGGAGCATAAAACTTTATACCCTTTTATTTCTATTGTATCTATCTTTTGAGAAGTTGATTATTTTAAAACTTATCCTGCTGATCCTCTTTTTCAAATTTCATTTGTTAAATAATGCGGCTTAGAAATGCTGTGCTTATTGGAATTTTCTCAGCTTTGGATTTAATAGCTCAATATAAAATAATTGGTCAGAGTGCTTTAATAGCTAAAATTATATAAGTTTATTCAGAAGCTTTGGAAGAGCAGAATGTAATTTTTACCTTTCCTATTAAAAATATAATCAAAACTGAAAGAATAGATGTATTTTAAGATCTTCTTGTAGAAAGGCAAACCTATGTCAATTTGAGCAAAAAAATATATATCCCCTATTCTTGTTATAACATTTTCTCAGCACTCAAATGAATGTTGTACATATGAAAACCTGTTTCTTTAAAAACATCATCTAAATTGCTTCTACGATTTCATGGGAGTTTTCAGTTGGATATAAACAAAGAGAGAAAAATGTTACAGACATTATAACTCAGCAGTTGTTTTAGTGAATGAGTGCTCTAAAGGTCTTGACATTTATTTTCTTAGAAGAGTATTCACTTTCTCATTATTTATTTATAGCACCAAAGAAGAAGGTACAACATATATAATGCAAACCATTATTGGAAAAGGCATGTGAAGTCTACTGGAGGGTAATGTATACAGGAAGTGAATCAAGGTCAATGAGGATTAAGGTCGTAGCCAAGGGTGAAATCTGCGTTGGGAGCTATATCTGGAAACTTAGAGAGGTTACAGATATCAGTCAAGACAGGTGTGGGAAAAGCCAGGTATCCTAGAACTAATGGAACAACAAATGAGATCTTCCCAAGATTACTGTTGAGTAAAAATGGCAAGTTGCAGAAAAATATATGAAGTATTAGCATTCAAGTGAAATGACAATTAAAATACACAAAGCATTACTATATATATAAGACTGTCTGTAAGTTCTTAACCTTTTCTTCTTTTTTCTTCTCTCTCTCCTTCTATCTCTGAATAAATATTTTTAAAACCTCTCAAAATGTGCATATTAAGGAAATAACAGTGTTATTGTTACTTTCACACTTCCAGGGAAAGGAGAGGATTGTGTTTGGGGTGGGAAGACTAGTACTGAATTGGTACTTCGTTTCAGAGTAATGCCATCTGTTTTTATAGGAGAATGTATACATGCAATAATTTTGCAATGATTAAAAATATAAATAAAATAAATCACTGACTTAACCAACAATCAGAGATGGGAAGCCACAAACACAACATAGGATAACAGAAAGTGGGAAGGATAGAGCAGTGGGTGGAACGGAAATAATTTCAGGCTACAGACCCCTAAATTTGCCTCCTATTATCCTATTTCCCCTACCCAATGAGTCATTCAACAAATATTAGTTTGCCTACAATGTACCAGGCACCAAACAGTTGTTGGGTGATTAATGACCCCTGAATGTTGGAGAAGTCAGGCAATTGCACTATATCATAATATGAATTTCTGCAGTCTGGTACACAATAATAAACCTTTTTTTGTGTGTGTGTGAGCAGGCAATGGGAATAAAACTGGGTCTCCTACATGGCAGGTGAAAACTCTGCTACTGAGCCACCATAGCCTGCCTTAAACCTTTATTTTTTGTTCTATGAGGTGAAGATACAGTGTAGGAAAAGAACTCTTCAAGGAATGACTTAGACATTAAATTGCAGAGGAATTTAGAGAACAAAATATTTCATCTTGGGTGTTAGAAATGTTGACCTGAACAAGAGCACATCACTATAATGTAACCTCTAGGAATGCTTTGACCTATTCCTGGGTTCCTTGAAATTGTAATTGGCAAAGATGGAAGGTGATCTCTGATCACAAAAATAGCTTTCTTCAAATAGCATCCCCAGAAGAAACCACACAACTCAGGAACATAAACAGAGCTTCCCTGAATCAATTTGGAGTGGATTGGCATTTGACTCTGCTGAGTCATACAATCCATGAACATGGTATGTGTTCTAGTTTGCTAGCTGCTGGAATGCAACACACCAGAGAGGGATTGGCTTTTAATAAAAGGGGATTTATTTTGTTAGTTCTTCAGAGGAAAGGCTGCTAACTTTCCACCGAGATTCTTTCTTATGTGGGAAGGCACAGGATGGTCTCTGCTGGCCTTCTCTTCAAGGCCCTGGGTTCCAACAACTTCCCCGGGGTGATTCCTTTCCACATCTCCAAAGGCCTGGGCTGAGCTGCAAGTGCTGAGATGAGGTATGCTGAGCTGCTTAGGCTGTGCTACATTGAGCTCTCTCATTTAAGCACCAGCCAATTAAGTCAAAGGTCATTCATTGCAACAGGCACGCCTCTTAGCCGACTGCAGATATAATCAGCAACAGATGATTGGCCAACATCGGCAGCAACAGAACTAGGCACATTCACCTGGCCAAGTTGACAACTGAATCTAACTACCACAGTATGTCTCTATATTTATTTAGATCTTCAATTTCTTTCATCAACATTATTTAATTTTCAGTGTACAAATCATTTACCTATTCTATTAAATTTACACCGTTTTTATTTTTGAGTTATTATAAATGGTACTGTATTTTTAATTTCATTTTCCATGTGTTCATTGCTAGTAATGGAAATACAGTTAATTTTTGTATGCTTATCTTGTATCCTCTGATATTGCTGAACTCATTTATAAATTCTAGGTGTATTTTTTAGATTTCTTGGAATTTTCTATGTAGACAATCATGTTATCTACTAACAAGGACAGTTGTATTTCTTCCTTTCTATTTTGCATGCCTTTATTTCTTTTTCTTCCTCATCGAAATGGTGAAAACTTCAGGTACTATGTTGAACAACAATTGTAAGAGTGCAAATTTTATCTTGTTCCAATTTTAGGGTGAAAATATTCAGTCTCTCACCATTAAGTGTTTTAGCTGTACAGTTATTCTAGATGCTCATAATCAAGTTGAAATATGCCCCCTCCATTCTTAGTGCACTGAAATTTTAACCATGAATGGTTATGAATTTTGCTAAATTATTTTTATGCATTAATTGATATAGTTATTTCATTTTGTTCTTTGGTTTGTTAATATACTGGCTTATATTGATTGGACTTTCAATATTGGAAGATCTTGTTCCTCAGCAAAAACTCCACTTGATCATGGTGTAAACTTCTTTTTTACGTTATTAAATTCTATTTGCTTATATGTTATTAAGGATTTTTGTGTCTATATTCTTGAGGAACATTGATTGGTCATACTTTCTTTTTGTACTCTTTGATTTTTCTGTCAGGATAATACAAACTTCATAAGATGAGTCAGAAAGGTTTTTCTCCTCTTGTGCTTTCTAGAAGAGATTTTGTAGAACTTGTGTAATTCTTTTCTGATGGAATGACCTAGTGAAAGCAACTGAACCTCAAGACCCTTTTTTGTAAGTTTTAAATCATGAGTCTATTTTCTTAAGTAATTATAGGCCTAGTCATACTATCTGTTTCATTTTGTGTGTGTTGTGGTCATTTGTGTTTTTAAGGAAGTGGTCCATTTATTTAACTTGTCAAATGCATGTATGAATTGTTCATATTATTCTCTTATAAACCTTTTTTTATATCTGCAGGGTCTTTTATGATATCTCATGGTTCTTTGTTTGTGTCTTGGCAGGCAAGAACTCTGCCACTGAGCCACAACTGCCCATCGTCCTGGTTCATTTTTTATACTGGTAGTTTGTGATTTGTCAAAGAGGGTTTTGTCAGTTTTATTGGTCTTCAAAATATGAAACCTTTTCTTGGCTGAGATTCTCTATTGCTATTTGTTTTCAATTTCATTGATTTCTGTTCTTATCTTTATTTTTTTTCCCTTCTGCTTTCTTTGGGGTTTATTTTCATCTCTTTTTTCTAGATTCAGGTGGTAGAATTTTAGATTATTGATTTGAGACATCTACTAAAATGACATCTCCTTTTCTAATATATGTATTTAATGCTATAAATTTTCATCTCAGTACTGCTTTAGCTGTTAGCCACAAATTTTGTGTTCTTGTATTTTAATTTTCATTTAGTTCAATATTATTTTTATTTCTCTTGAGACTTCCTCCTTGATTCATGGATTATAAAAAGGGCGTTGTTTATTTTCCAAGCGTTTGGAGATTTTCCTGTTATGTTCCAGTTAATGACTTCTGGATATGTTTCCATTTTGGCTGAAGAATATGTACTGTATGTTTTTAATTTTATTAAATTGTTCAAGTTTTGTTTTATGGCCATGATATGATTGATTCTGATGTATGTTCTGTGGATATTTAAGGAGAATGTGTAATCATGGCATTTTTTCTTTTGGTAGAGTGCTCTATAAATGCTGCATTAGTCAGCGTCCTCTTGAGAAACAGTACTAACAGGAAAGATCTGCAAAGATTATGAGATTTTTATAAAAAGTATCTCAATTAACTGTGGGGATGCAGAAATCCAAATTCTGTAGGGCAGGTTGCAAATTGGGAACTCCAGTGAAGGTCCTCAATGAGTACTCCAGGAAGAGCTGACTGCTAAAGTAGAAATGGAAATTCTTTTTTCTGACTGCTTTTAAAACCACCAGGTGATTGAATAAAACATCTCTCATTGTTGAAGGCATCTCTTCCATTGATTGTAGATATAACCAGCCATATATGCAATCAACTTACTGATGATTTTAGTCCATGAAATGTCCTCACAATAACAATCCAGCCAGGCTTACTTAACTGAAAAACTGCACACTATCAACAAGCCAAGTTGACACATAACCTAACCGTCACAAATGCCACTTAGGTCTTGTCGGTTGAGGGTTTTTTTGCATTATTCTACATTCCTACTAATTTTCTGCCTAGCTGTTCTATCAATTGTTGAGAGGTAGGTGTTGGAGTCTCCTACTAAAGTTGTGGATTTATTCCTCCTTTCAGTTCTATCCATTTTGCTTCACAAATTTTGTATCTCTGTTATTAAGTGCATACAGATTTCAGATTGCTATATATTATTGGTTGATTGACCTTCTTATCTTTAAATAATGCCCCTCTCTGTCTTTGGTAATTTTCTTTGGTCTGAAATCTCTATAGGATATCAATTTAGCCATACCTCCTTTCTCTGTACTGATTGCCTGAAAAATATTTTTCTCATCATTTTGCTTTTAACCTGTCTATACGGTTATATTTAAAGTGAATTTCTTGTAGATATCATTTAGTTATGCTTTTTTTTTTTTTTTTTTTTTTTTTTTTTTTTTTTTTTTTAAAGAGAGAGGGAGGAAAGGAAGGAAAGAAAGACAGAGAAGGAAGGAAGGATGGAAGGAAGGAAGGGAGGAAGAAAGGGAAACATTTTCTTATTTTTTATTATATTTTGTTTGTTTGTTTGTTTTTTACATGGGCTGGGGCCGGGAATCGAACCGAGGTCCTCCGGCATGGCAGGCAAGCACTCTTGCCCGCTGAGCCACCGCGGCCCGCCATTAGTTATGCTTTTTAATCCACTGTGTCAATCTCTGTCTTTTAATCAGCATTTTTATACCATTTTCATTTAATGTGATCTTTCACATTAGAGCTTAAGTCTGCCATTTTGTTTTTTATATGTTATATTTTTCTCTCTTTTTTTAAGTCTCTGTTTTCTTTCTACTCCTTACAATTGGTTACTTGAACATTTTAGAATTCCATTTTGATTTATCTTTACTTTTTCTGAGTGTATCACTTTGTATAGCAATTTTAGTGGTTGCTGTAGCCATTGCATTATATAGACATATTATCACAGTTTACTGTTGGTGACCTTTTCCAGCTAAAAAACAGAAATATTACCACCCTTTGCATTCTTTTGCTCTCCCTCATTTAAAGTATATTTAGTTTAATAGTTCTTCTAGATACATCTAGAACCACATCAGTTATAATTTTTGCAGCAATGGCCAAACAATACTTTGAACATGCAAGAGAAGAAGGATCATCTACTTAATTTATCCATAATTTTGCTTAATGTGTCCTTTATTCCTTCCTGATGCCCAAAGATCCCTTCTTTTATAGTTTCCTTACTGTTTGGATAATGTACTTTGGCCATTTATTAGGATAGCTTTGCTGGTGTAAATTCTACTAGCTTTCCATCATCTGAGAGTGTTTTGGTTTACCTTTTATTCCTGAATGATATTTTTCTCTGGATACAGGACTCAGGATTGACAGTTCTTCTCCCTCAACATTTGAATAATTTTAGGTCACTACCTTCTGGCCTCAATGGTAACTGATAAAAAAAAAATTCGCTAATTTTTTGTATTGCTTTTCCACTATAGATAATGTGTCAATGTTTTCTGGCTGCTTTCTAGATTGTGTCTTTTTTAAAAAACTTTTTAAATTGTATAACTTTACATATATACAAAGCAATGAAAGAAGAAAGCAATAGTTTTCAAGGCACTCTTCAACAAGTAGTTACAGGACAGATTCCAGAGTTTGTCATGAACTACAATACCACCATCTCAGATTTTTCCTTCTAGCTTCTCCAAAACATTGGATGCTAGGAGGAATATATATATTTCTTATCATCACTTTTTTGTGTGAAAAATAACACATATACTAAAAAGCAATAAATTTCAAAGCACTGCACAACAATTAATTGTAGAACAGATTTCAGAGTTTGGTGTGGATTATAATTCCACATTTTTAGGTTTTTACTTCTATCTGCTCTAAGATACTGGAAACTAAAAGAAATATCAATATAATGATTCAGCAATAATACTCATTTGTTAAACCCTACCTTCTCTTTTTAACTTTGATCTTTCTCCCACTCTTTAGGGGTATTTGGGCTATGCCCATTCTAACTTTTTTATGTTGGTAGGACTGTTGATGATAAGGGATAGGGAGATGGAACTAGCTGATGTTCCACAAAGGTTTCCTCTAGGTTTCAGGACTTATCTGATCCAGGGACCCATCTTGAGGTTGTAGGCTTCTGAAAAGTTACCCTAGTGCATGGAAGCTTTTAAGAATCTTATATATAGCCCTTGGTGTTCTTTAGGATTGACTGGAATGGTTTTGGTTGGGGTTTGGCAAGTTATGATAGGTAACAATGTCTAACCGAAGTTTGCTTAAGAGAGACGGCCAGAATAACCTCTCAATTCTATTTGAACTCTCTAAGCCACTGATACCTTACTTGTTACACTTTATCCCCCTTTTTGGTCAGAATGGTATTGTTGATCCCATGGTACCAGGGCCAGACTCATCCCTGAGAGTCATCTCCCATGCCGCCAGGGAGACTTTCACCCCTGGATATCACGTACCATGAAGGAGGGAGGGCAATGATTTTGCTTACAGAATTGAGCTTAGACAGAGTGAGGCCATATCTGAGCAACAAAACTGGTCTTCTGGAGGTGACTCTTAGGCATACCTATAGGTAGGCTAAGCTTTTCTGCTGCCTACATAAGCTTCACAAGAACAAGCCTCAAGATTAAGGGTTGGCCTATTAATTTGGGTGTCCCTAATGTTTGACACAGTATAAGGGGTTTCCCCAGTGGTAAAGTCTACAGTCCATCAATACTCTCAGTTGTAGATAATTTCATTATTCCCAAGAGAAAGATAACCAATAAACACACCTTCACCAAACAGAAAATCTAAACCTCCCTTTAAGTCTTGTCCCTCCCCCCATTATTTATGCGTGGTGTTGCTGTGGTACTGCTGATGTTTTCCTGTTAAACGTATCCCATAGTACGCAATAACAGTTTACCCCATACTCTAAACTTAAACATCTAGATTATTTCTTTGTCATTAGTTTCCAGAAATTAAATTATGCTTTGGCATGAATTGTTTTTTTTTTAGTTCAATTCCTTTTTATTTCTTGCCTGGTACACATACAAACCATCTGAAATATACAATCACTGGCTCACAGTATCATCACATAGTTGTGCATACAACACCATGAATAATTTTAGAACATTTCCATTACTCCAGAAAATAAATAAAAAGAAAAAAGAAAACCCAAGTTCTCCCAAAACCTTATCCTCCTCCTATTATTGACCCATAGTAGTGGTACAGTACATTTGCTACTGTTCATGAAAGAATATTAAAATATTACTGTTAATTATAGTAATAGTTTGCAATAGATACATTTTCCCTCTTAACCCCCTCCATTATTTACTCCTTCTAATAGGGTCATAAATTTGTTTCAGCTCATGAAAGAACTTTTGTGTATTTGTACAGTTAATCATGGGTATTGTCCACAACAATATTCAGTTATATATTCCGATGTTTTAATCTCCAACTTTCCTTCTGATGACATATATGACTCAAAACTCCCCCCTTCCACTACACTCACACACCATTCAGCACTGGTAATATTTCTCACAGTAATGTTCTACTGTCACCTCTGCCCTTTCCCAAATGTTGAAGTTGAACCGAATTGAACACTCTGCACACATTAAGCAACCACTCTCCATTCTTTAGCTTCATTCTATATCCTGGTAACCTGTATTCTAGATTTTATGCCCATAAATTTACATATTATAATTAGTTCATATCAATGAGATCATACAATATTTGTCCTTTCATGTCTGACATTTCACTTAACATAATGTCCTCAAGGTTCACCTATGTTTTTTACTTCATTTCTATTTTATTCCTTCCTACTGCTGAATAATATTCTATCATATGTATACACCACATTTTGTTTGTCTTTTCGTCTGTTGATGGAGACTTGAGTTATTTCCATTTTTTGGCAATTGTGATAAGGGTGCTGTGAACATCAGTGTGAAAATGTCTGTTTGCATTCCTGCTTTCAGATTGTCTATGATTTATATCCTGAGGAGTGGGATTTGACATGGACTTTTTAAGATTTATCCTATTTGAAGTATGCTCGACTTCTTGAATCTGTAGGATAGTCTTTTGATGACTTTGGGAAGTTTTCAGCCATTATTTTCTAAATTAAATTTTCAGCACTACCTTCTTTCTGCTTTTCTTCTGAGACTCTGATGACAAGAATATTCGTTTTCTTATAGTCCCATGGGTCCCTGAAGTTCTATTATCCTCCATCCCGTTTATTTTCTCTCTGCTTTCAGGTTGGGTAGTTCTTATAATCTACCTTCCAATTTATTGCTTCTTTTCTCTATGCTCTACATTAAGTTTTTCAGCCTTTTCATGAGCTTTTAATTTTGGTTATTGTCATTTTCAGTGCTAGTTTTCCTTCCAGTTCTTCTTTTTAAAATGTTTTTATTGAGAAATATACACACACATACTGTCCAAAAATATTATACATCAGTGGCTCAAAATGTCATCCCGTTGTTGTGAACTCTTCACCATAATCACTTTTATAACAATTGCATCACTTTGGAAAAATAAATAAAAGAAGAAAAAGAACTCATACATCCCATACCCCTTACCCTTTCCTCTCACTGACCCACAGTATTTCAATCTACCCAAGTTTACCCTCTATCCCCCCTTATTATTTCTTTTTTATTTTTATTATTTTTTACTCATCTGTCCATAACATGGATAAAAGGTGCATCAGACACAGGTGTTCACAATCACACAGTCATATTGTAAAAGCTATGTAGTCATACAGTCTTTTTTAAGAATCAAGGCTACTGGAACACAATTCAAAAGCTTCAGGTACTTTCCTCTAGCCACCCCAATACACCATAAACTGAAAAGGAATATCTATATAATACATAAGAATAATCTCCAGGATAAACTTTTGACTCTGTTTGAGATCTTTCCATCACTGAGACTTTTTGTCTCTTTTCTCTCTTGTCCATCTTGGTCAAGAGAGTTTTCTCATTTCCGCAATGCCAGGCCTTAGCTCATCTCCAGGAGTCAGGTTCATGTTGCCAGGGAGATTTACACCCCTGAGAGTCATGTCCCATGTAAGGGGGAGGGCAATGAGTTCACCTGCTAAGATGCCTTAGAGAAAGAGGTCACATCTGAGCAACAAAAGAGGTTCTCTGAGGGAGACTTTTAGGCATAATTATCAGTAGACTTAGCTTCTCCCTTGCAGGATTAAACTTCATAAGGGTGAATCCCAAGATTGAGGGCCCAGCCTAATAAATTATTTGCCCCCACTGTTTGCAAAGATATCAGGAATTCCCCAAATGTGCAAGTTGAATATTTCCTCCTTTCTCCCCAATCCCCAGAGGGGATTTTGCAAATACTTTTTTATTCTCTGCTTAAATTACTCTGGGATACATCATGGCATCATACTAACTACATAGAATCTTGAATAAGACATGAGATCTTGCTGGTTTGTACAGGTTAGTGTGATGCCCCAGTTCTTCTTTATATCTTCTTTTTCTTTGCAGATACTTTTTATTGATTTGCTGAGGCATTTTATTTTATTTTATTTTCAAGCTTGTTTGTAATTGTTTCTTGATACAATTTTCCCACAGTTGTCTTAAAATAATTCTCAAATTATTCTAACTCAACTTCCATATTTTTTTCATATATCTATTACCTCTTTTACATTCAGTTTAAGATCCTCATTGTTCTTAGTATTATAAGATATTTTATTGAAACCTGGACATTTTCATATTTTATTTTGAGACACTGGCTCTTATTTGAGTCTTCTGAGTATCTGGCTTTTGCTAATACTGTTTTGGGATGGGAGGTGGGGTGCTGCCTCATTACTGCAAGGTGCAAGTACAAATTTCCCCACTTGATCTCCATTGATACCTGAGTAGATATATTACTTGTTACTGCTAGAATGGATGGTAGTTCTATATCTTTATGTGGTCTCCACTGATACTGCAGTTTGGGTGGCCTTATTACTTCTGGGTGGTGGTGGAAGTCCTACCTCTTCTCTAGGCCTCCTCTGATACCACCACAGAAGGGAGGGGCATGCTTTATTACTATGAGGTAGGGGTGCAGGTCATGCTGCCTAAATGGTCCCTAGTAGCACACTAGGGATAGGTCATGGGAAGTGCTGGTTGCCAGACAGGTCCTTATTTGACATTCATGACACCAATCAGGCAGGGGAGTTGGGGCACTTCACTGCAGCTTTATGCATATGGAAATCCAGGTGACCTACTTGCCTTTGCTGTAGGTGGAGATGGAGCAGTGTTTTTTATTCTTTTGTGTTTGGCTGGAGTAGACTGTTATTGTCTAAAAGTTTTATAGATTGTTAGACTGCCCATTCCCTGATCCTTTGGTTGTAAAACGGGCTCTTTCTTATCTGCATCTTTTGGCATTTTCAGGCTGCCAACATCTTCACCTGCAAGTCTAGGATATATGAGGCAGAAAAACAAATCCAGGAAAATGACCACAGGTCAATCCTTGGGTCACAAGGTTCCTAGCCAGTCTGCCTGCATATGTCTACCTTTCAGAATCTTTTGAGATTTCTGTATACAAGATGCAGAGTTACTCATCATACTTAGTGGGACAAATAGGGAAAAGTATGTCTATCTCACCTTCCCAGAATCATACATCAATCTTTAAGCTTTCAAATTCAATTTACAATTTTTTAAAATATGTTTTACTCTAAAAATTCTAACAGTCAGTTTGAAGGAAATTTTACAGATTAGTAAATTGAATTTCCTAAATTTTTGCAAACTACACTTATAATCTTAATATGTTCAGTTTTTCCTTTACCAACTTCAAATACCTTTAGTATTCAAAGTATTACCTAATAAAGTACTATAATTAACCTTAAGTTATTTTAATTTTTCTAGTTTACAAGCATATCCAAATTTTCTTATATATTTCAATTTAAAAGTTGTAACAATAAAATCACTTAATTTTACATTTATATTGGAGTATAAGACCAATCTTTTGGATAATGATATGCCAAACTAACTTAAATATTTAAAATAGTTTAAAATGTTGTTTGATAACAATCATAACCTACTTTTCCTAAACATAAAAAAAAAGTGGTGGTAAAGGGAGCTTATTGCAGTGTATTAGCTCTAAGCATAAGTTTGAATCTTTCTGGAGTAAAAAAGATGCTCATTAAAGAAATTATTCTACTATCCCAGTTACATTGGAGTTATATATAACCATCTAAGTTTACATATTTATTTAATATTTTGATGGGGGTACAAGAGATAGAGCTGAGGTCATTAAGAGTGACTTCTAACTGCTAAAAACTGACATTTTGAGGCTGTTAGAGGTGGTTGATCTTATAGATTCAAAACACTGCAATACTTAATTTTTCTGAATTGAATCTGGTACTCCATCCAGGCTGTACCTAACTTCCTTCACTACTAAGTTTGACTTCTTCAATTTTTCTATACTTTTTGCTATTTTACATTTTAATTTCTTCTCATCTGGTGCTAAAGTCATGTTAATATCATTTAATTTGGACTTTTATAGCTTATTTTCCTGTTCTTACCTCTTTCAATCTTATCACTAAATTAGAGTTGATAAATTTCCCATATAATTTTTATCTTTTCCTTAGCCGACCCTTGACAGGGCTGCTGATGCCTGCCTTTCTTTATTCATCCTTTTTTCACTATATATAATGATACTATTGGTGCAATATGCTGACCCATGCCCCTAGCTGCTAGTTGGAAAACTCTTCCAAATTCACTGTTTGCCATATACTATGAATCTACTCCCCATATAGCTATAGCTACATATTTCTACACCATTATATTATGTTGCTATAAGTTATCCCCTATATAGTTATCTCTGCCACTTAGATCCCCAAAAGGACAATGTCTAACTCTTTAAATCAGATAACTTCATTCTGTTTTTCACAACAACCCATTTAGCAATTATAGTAAATATGGATTGACATGATTTTCTGGATTGTAGTAACTCCCCATTGTCCGACTCTATGCTGCCTTTCCTTTTGGGGGAAACTACTTTGCTCACACATAAATCATCGATTTTAGTGAAGGCTAACAACAATAATACTTTTTATTATAGAAGGTGTAGATATACTGAAAAGTCCTACAGAATATACAGAGTTATTATATACCCACCCGCACACACTATGCAGTCTTCCTTATTATTAATACTTTGCAGTAATGCAGTACATTTACTTTAATTGATGAAACAATATTATTATCCTAAGTCTACAATGATCACATCTGATTTGATACCAACCTAACATCAATAGCATACAAAAAAACTGTTCTCATAATCATCTGATTCCAACGTTTTTGCTGCATGTTACAAATTATGTCTTTATACATCCTGTGTCCAAAACCACAGATTTATCATTACTTCTTATGCATTTGCATTTTGGAACCTGTAAGAAGTGAAAGTTGAGTTCCACCCCCGTATGATTGCCTTTATTGGCGTTCTTTATTTCTTTATGACACTTTGGTCCATTGACTGGTGTCCCTTCCTATTCAGTCTGAGAAATTCCCCTTAGCATTGCTTGTAGGTCGGGTTGAGTGGTAGCAACTCCTTCAGCGTTTATTTGCTTGGGAATGTCTTGGTTGTTCCCTCATTTTCGTAAGTCAGTCTCATGGATATAAAATTCTTGGTTGGCAATTGCTTTCTTCCAGCACTTTAAATATTTCATCCCACTGCCTTCTTGTCTCCATGGCTTCTGTTAAGAAATTAGCACTCAGTCTTATTGTACAGAGCATGTTGCTGTACTTTTTCAGTTTTCAGAACTCTTTCCTTGTCATTGTATTGTGAAGTCTGACTACTGTGTGTCTGGTCATGGTTTCTTTGAGTTTATCCTACTTGGGGTTCATTAGGTCTCTTGAATGCCCGTATCTTTCATTAACATTGTGGAATTTTCTGCTGTTATTTCTTTGAATATTCCTTCTACATCCTTCTCTCTTTCTTCCTCTTCTGAGACTGCTATAATGTCTATACTGGTATGCTTGATGGTGTCCCACCAGTCTCTTAAGCACTGTATTTGTTTTTTTTTAGTTGTTTTTCCTTTTGCTCCTCAGCCTCAGTCATTTCTTTTTTTTTTTTTTTTTTTCTCTTCAAGTTCACTGGTTCTTTTTTCTTGCTCACATTTGCCTTTGAAACCCCCTAGGGAATTTTCCATTTTGGTTATTGCAGTCTTCAACACCAATATTTCTGTTTTGTTCCTTTAAAAATTTTCTATTGGGCGGTGCGATGGTGGTTCAGTGGCAGAGTTCTCACCTGCTGTGCGGGAGACCCGGGTGCATTTCCCGGTGCCTGCCCATGTTTAAAAAAAAAAAAAAAAAAAGACTCTATTTCTTCATTGAAATTCTCATACTGTTCACTCATCATTTTCCTGATATCTTTTAGTTATTTCTCTTTGTGTTCTTATATCTCCTTGAATGTATTGAAGCCTATTCCTTTGTAAAGTGGTTATCTGGTCTATCCAAAATCTGATTTTCTTGGTTGATTGCTTCAGATTTTTATCTTGTACCTTGGATGGGCAATCATTTCTCTTTCTTTTTATTTTTTATTTTTTTGGTCTGGTAATATTTTGTTTCACAAGGTACATTTTAGTATTTTAACATGTTAATTCTGGGATTTAGGCTCTGAACTGTCTATTTATAAAGATTTTATCCAGCTAGTGGTATGACAGAGAAATCCTTGAGTGTCAGGAGCTAGCAAGCACAAATAAAGCAATGAAAATACATGTTTCACAGCATTTGAAAATTGGCTCTGTGTTGGTTGGTGTTCCCCTTCAGTTGCGCCCTCCTATCACTAAGATCAGCTCATGGGGAGAGCAAGGTGCAGGGTCTTCTCCATCTTTTCTGAGCCTGCCTCTTGTCCTGGGTTTGTGTTTGATCACGGCCTTAAAAATTTTCTTTACCAGAATCTGCATGTTCTCTCTGCTTCCTATGAATAGATTTCGACCCCTTCCTGGGCACTTTATTGTACGTCTTAAAGCCACCCCAGGCATCTTTGACTTAATTGTTTCTCTTTTTAAATATTTTTATTGAGAACTCTGCATACACAAACAACCCATCCATAGCTTACAATCAGTGGCTCACAATATCATCACAATATTGTATATTCATCACCATGGTCATTTTTAGAACATTTGTATCACTCCAGAAAAAGAAATCAAAAAAGAAGAAAAAACTCATACATACATATCATACCCCTTGCTCCTCCCTCTCATTGGCTTCTAGTATTCCAATCTACCCAATTTATTTTACCCCTTACCCCTATTATTTATTTATAATTGTTTCTTATACTGCTTTAGCTATCCACAAGTTCCTTCTTCCTGCAGGGTAAATTCTGTGAGGGGAAGCCAGAGATGAGTTCCCTCCTTCAGTCTTTCAGACTGTCACCTGATAGATTGGCACTGACATACCAAGACCCTGGCATGTGCCTAGGGGTTACTCTGCTCCCATTGAACGGGGCGAGAGACCCACAAGGGGAGTACACATTGCACTGGGGATGGGGTGAAAGAGGTAACAGCAAGGGCACCAGGAGCTTCTCAGACCATTGTAAAGCTGCACTTCCTTGATTCAGCAGTCACCCAGTTATTGCAACCCTGTAATTGTTTTCTGAAGTTTTGAGAAAGATCACTCTGCCAATTTTTGTTAGCTGTTTAAAGGTTCTGTGGAGAAATGACATCCTAGAGCATTTTACATCATTATCTTGGCTGACTGGAAATCCCCAACAATGACACTTTGATCTTCTCACACTTAAGAGATGAGGACATGTTTAAACCTTAGACAAAGAATCCCCAAACCAATTCTGGGCCACAAAAATTGGAATAAGCCAAATATGGACATGTGATATATGCCTAACCAATCAGAATCCTTTCTATGAATTTTTCTAAGTATTGCTGAGGATAAGGGCCTTTTTCCATTGGTAATGAAGATGCAAACAGCTAGGCCTAGAGCTTCCAATTTATTATGCCCACTATATGGTGAAAAGTGGTCAATCATGAGAAGCATTAAAGTAACACACAGAAAGGACCAGAAATGGAAGGAAGAGAAAGACAGACCTTGTGACATCATGGCTGTGTTTCTGGTCATTTCCACTGTATTTCTGCAATTTCTCATTTTGCAAGACCAATATATCCCAAGTATACTTAAGAGGTTCATGCTGGGTTTTTATCAATGACAATAAGAACAGACCTGTCTATTACACCATGTTTGCAGCCTCTCTCATCAGAGAGGCAGGTTTGGTTTCTACTCATATTCTTTTCTCCCTAATTTCATGCCCATTTGAATCATAAATACATGGGATTTTCTTAGATTCTATATCCAGTTTTTAAAAATTCATCATCAGAAAAAAATTTGTAATATTCAAAAAACACACCCCCATGGCCTGGCATCTTATTTGCAAATTGGAAACATGTGGCCTGTTTGTAGAATTGCTATGCTAGAAGGTTGTGTGCATTTTCTTGGTTTGTTAGGTTCCCAGTATCATTTTAATGATGTAAATGAATACGATTTTATTTCCCTAAAGGTTATCATTTAGGCTATTCATTCACTTTAAACTGAAAGAGTCAGAGAAAAAGAAGTGTGATTTATCATTATAAATTTCTATAATTTGCTTGGCATCCAAATTTTTACATTAGCTTTTTCTCTTCATTTCCATTTACAGTATTCCAAAACTGCTGAGAATTATCCCCTCAAAGGAAATAATATGATATTCTTAATAGCTATGCTCAGATAAGGATACTAATCTTTGCCTTGTAGAATTATTCTCATGATACATTGAGTTGCTTGTCTTCCATTTACCCTGAAAAGCTGCTTGAGAATAAAAATTCTGTCTTCTGCTTCTTTGTTCACTTTACTGCATCAGCTGAGTATTTTCTCCTCCCAGCAGGCCCCCCAAAATGCTCATGGACCAATTGAAAGTATAATATAACTTTATTTTCTTCTGAGTGCTTCAATCTTAAAACTATTAAGTAGATACAGCAAGATAGATGTCCATATTAGGGTACCTTTTCTGGTCCAGAGCAGGGTGTCAGACCCAAGCAGAGTGAGGCTGCTGCCCTGCAGAAGGGACAGCATGGATTGGAGACTTAGAGTTCAAGCAATGCGGCAGGGGGCTCAGGGTTCAGGTAGGTGAGGAGGGTTCTTGTGTAACTGGAGAGGGAGGCATCCAAGGACAAAGAAGCAGAGCCTGAGCAGGGAAAGGTAGCAGGCTTGCTCAGAAGGAACTAGAAGCAGCAATGAGAGGTTGTCTACATACAAAAAGGTCAATCAAATAACAGAATCAGAGTTCCTTGAAGAAATGATGGATTAGAGGTATGGTACAGGGAGGGAAAGTATATGATGGGCCTAGAATATATTTGTGTACCACAAAAGTGAGGAAATGCTCCAAGAAAAATGGGAGCATGTGAAACGAACACAGTAGCCAGCTCCAAAGGGTTCACACTAACCAAACTGTGGGGCAGCCTTAGCATAAAAATAAGTAATAATAACAACAGACATAATCCTTTGAATAAGAAAAGGAAACCATGAATCTGTTTGTCATGAAAAAAATAAATGAATAAAATGAAAGTTTGAAAAGCAATGACAGATAGAGATTCAAATGACTACAGAGATTCAAATAACTATCTATATAATACTTAGTAAGTTCAAAAGGAAAAACAGTAACTTTGTAATGAGAAGCTTGGCAGGCACCACCGATCCGAGTGAAGCCCAGCAGTAAGGAGACAAATGTAAAGCATGCACCACCTGATAGCACATTCTGAGACAAGCACAGCAGCACCTCCACTCTTGCAGAGGTGAATATCCTGGACCTCAGCATGAGGAAACATCACAACAACCCCAAATTAGGGGATATTCCACAAAATCACTGACCTGCAATCCTCAAACATGTCAAGGATATGAAAATCAAGGCAATACTGAGGAACTGTTGCCGATTTGAAAAAGACTAACAATTAAATGCAATGAGTGATTCAGAATAGATTCCTTGTCTTTTGTAAATTACATTAGGGCAATTGACAAAATTGGAATAGGATGGAATGTTTTAACACTAACTTTCTGATTTTGATGATTGCGTTACGATTACGTAGGAGAATAGTTTTGTTTGCAGGACTGAATGCTACATGCTGCTAAGTACTAGTAAGTTCTACTAAGTATTAAGTCCTTGCTTTTTAGTACTAAAATGGGGTATTACAGAGCTGCAGGCTGGCAAATTAATCTCAGATGGTTCAGTAAAATGAAAATGTTCTGTCTTATACATCCAATGTTTTTGTAAGTTTATGATTGTTAAAAATTAATAAAAATACTATTTGCCATGTAATAGATAAATAGACTATATTATGAAATGCCAGTCGTACACAAACAGGCATGCACAATGAAAAACAATTACACATACACAGAATAAAAACCATAATGCAAATATTTATGTGTGTGCTATATTTCTGAACAGGTAAGTATTATGCTTCTAGAAGGAAATCAGGCATTATCTCTTTAGTTGAAAAGCAAGCCAATCACTATAAACAAAATATGGAGACAGCTTATTCGGGTGAAGTAATTGTGTGACATTGGTGTACATGATATCTTTTGTTCTGCTTGCACTTCTCCTCCTGCGGTTTGATATTACATAAATGGCACTTGGAGATTAGAGCAGAGCTATTTCAATTCTCTTTGCACACTATATTGTATGTGTGAGTTTTCTTGTCTGTCCACCACTTTGTGACCACTTTGAGAGTAGGTTCTATGTCTTCTGCAACTTGGCCTTCTCAGTATCTAGACCTTCTTCCAAACAATAATTTATGAAGGTGTTACTTAAAAGAGAAAAAACCCACAGCTTGCTTCATTGTTGTTCAGGCAGTCTGAAGAGCACAGAAATCATCACCATCACTCGAGACGAATGTGCTGTGCAAAATGAAGAAGTCCTCAGTCATATCATGATACCAAGGCAGATATGGAGACAAGGGTAATTGAGAGAATCTATATGATAAAGATCAAAACCTCAAATTTAGAATCCCATAGCTATCATTATATATATATATATATATATATATATATATATATATGATTAGACCAGTTAAAGGTTTATAGAAAAATCATACAGAAAGTGTGTGATTCTCATATATCCCTAAACACACATGCACACAAACACACACGCATACACACAGTTTTCCCTATTATTAACATTTCACATTAATGTTGTACCTTTGTTGCAATTGATGAACATTATTATAATGATATTATTAACCATAGACCATAGTTTACATTAGGGTTCACTCTTTGAGTTGTACAGTTCCATACTGGCAACATATACATATATATATAACCTAAAATTAGTCATTTTAGCTACTTGCAAGCATACAATATAGTGGTGTTAAATACATTCTCAAAGTTGTGACACTATTACTACCAGACATTCCCCAAATTCTCACATCACCCCATACAGAATGGAGCACTGACTCCCCATTCCCACCCTGCCTTTGCCCTCGGTACTCTGTTTGCTAATTGATCTCTATGAATTTCATAGACACTGATTTTTTTTTTTGTATGGTGGGGTCACATTTCATTATTTTTCCACATGAGTATCCCATTATTTCAGTACCGTTCGTTGAATTTCTGTTTGTTTGGACATTTTGCTTGTTTGGTTTTCTTGGGGAGGGAAAGTGTATGGACCAGGAATTGAACCCAGCTCTCCTGCATCACAGGTGAGAATTCTACCACTGAACTACCTTTGTACCCCAACATTGATTTTTAATCGATAACAATGTATGTTTACCTTCCCCTCCTTGTCCTCTTCTATGAGCATTATATTTCTCTCAGAGGTAGAATCTAGTCTTCTTGGAACTACATTACTCTCCAGGACTATAGCTGATAGGACAGGGAGTGGACATCTACCAGGTGAGAATGTTTCCAAAGGCTTGGCTGAGCCAATTAAATACTCTCTTCCTGGGAGGTAGAACTGGGCTGAGTATGGACATTGAACTAGTTGACAGAGGTATAGGTGCAAAGAGAACTGAAATGAATAAAAAGCATAAAAAGAGAGCAAAAAAGCATAAAAACCAGTTGGTCATTTAAAGAAGCTGTGAAACTGCTGCTAACATTTTCCAGAGCTGATTCTAGCCTTAATAAGGCCCAACCTCACTTCCTAGTACTGATTGGCTTTTATGAATACCTCTGTATCCTTCCAGTTGTTTTCTTTTGTGGCGTACTTATTTCAAATGCTTTGTTCCTTATAATCAAAGTATTATTGATGAAGGCATAGGGCTGTGCACAATATTCTACATCTGCCAAACACAAATGCTTGCCGAACTGGGGGGAAGAATTGATGACGGGGATACAAAACCAACTAAACTGAATTTACCAAGTATTAGACACAACTGAAGCAAAACCTTCACTGCAGAATCTCTATTGAGATTAACAACCTATAGCGATGGGTAATATTAATCAAGGGTTATTTTACTGGAGGGCTGGGCCAGCTACTGTTACAGTGGTTTGAGTAGTGAGTGAGAGGTATAAAAAAATGTACACAAGTTTAGATAAATTTTACATGATGTTTAGATGTGGATAAGAAGCAGATGGAATGGGATTAGATAAAGGTTTTAGATTGTCGTTTCACTGAAAACTGATATGATAAAATGTTGAATATTAAAGATATAATAGGAATAAATGATATAATTGATAGTGCATGATTCTTTCAAACACAGATATTTATTGTTTGCCTACTGTGTGTTTATTCTAAAGGCTGGACAGTGACCTAAACAATGGCACTGCTCTCATGAGATTTATTTTCCAGTGTGGCAAAGCAGACAATAAACAAAGAAACAAAAACATTGTATATATAATCAATAATCAATTCAGATCAATATTACATAAAAATTAAGCAGAATTTCAGTGGGGAGGGATGTGGTGTTTAGTTGAGGTGTGGTCAGGGAAGCTAGCTCCAGGCAGGTGGGGATATTTTAATCAAGAGGTAAATGGAGAATATGGAGTCAGACAAATATCCAGGGAAAAATTTCAGGCAGATAGCACAGAAAATAGAAATGTTCTGAAAGGGGAAGCAATTTTGAGGCACCTCAACAAGCTAGGCTTGGCTAGAGCATTCTGTGCAAACTAGAGAGTGGAAGGGAGACAGAGGGACATCAACCAGATTATGTAGAACGTTTTGGGTCCTGGTAAGAACTTTGGATTTTTCTGAGTAAAATAAAATGCTATTGCAATTGATATTTTTAACTGAGATATAACACAAAAAGTGTTGAAAGTATGTCTATAGTTTGACATAGTAAATGGAACTTTATATCCATGTAACCACCATGCTATAATATAATTTTCTATTATCCTTAAGATGCTGACTCACAGATTCAAGACCCTCACTGGAGGTCTGTCAGTTCTCCCTATAGGACTCCGCACAAAAGCCTGTTCGTCCCCCATTAAAGCACTAGACAGAAGCCTGTCAGTTGCTTGAGCAGCTAGCAAATTCAGTACATACACAACCAGTCCTCTGCTCAGCCCCTGCACTCAGAGGTCACAACATGCCCAGCTCATCTCCCAGGGTGACCACAGGGACAGCAGCTACTGAAATTGTTCAATTATCAATCTGTGAAACCTGGCTCACCCCACCTTCTTTTGCCATAACTAAGCTGCTTTCTACAACTACAGTTTTCTGTTCCGCCTCTCTGGGTGCAGCACTGTGTGTGCACTTTGGTGGCAGCCTTCAATTGTTTAGAGCTGCAAGTAATAAAGACTTCTGCTTTTCACCTTTCCGAGTATCTTTATGTTATAGCCCACCCTCCAGAGAACCTAAAAACCTCACCTAATTTAGACTTATAGAATACACACAGATCAAGTATATAATGTTTCTAACAACCTAAAAGATTCTCCTCCTCCCTCAATGCCTCTCTTCCCCTGAGAGGAAATCATTAATTTGACTACCATTAAAGAAACTAATTTCTGCTCTTCTTGAACTTTATAGGGATGAAGCCCTAGGTGCTTTTGTTTTTAATTTATTTTGAAAACATAAAATCTTTGATTTTCCATGTTTTGCACATGTATGAAGACTTCGCTGTGGGGCATTCCAACATTTATACAATTCAAGGTTGATAAGAATATAGCAAATGTAATGAAAAGGTGTAGCCACTGAAGTTTAAGACAAACCATGAGAGTATTTATCCCAGAAGCCAACTGAGAAAAGTCAAATGATGCTGGTAGTTTTGGTAAAGGGAGGACTGAAAATTGAATCGGAACTCAAACTGGCATATGTCCTTCGAAAGTGATCCTACTTAACGGCAGAGACCACCTGCCACGAGTAGGGCACATAATTTGGTATCCATAAACTCAGTGTCTTTATTTTTCATCATTATCTCTAAGGTTGGGCAAAGTTTTTCTTAAATACCCTACTCTTTGTGTTTTACCCACTTTAAGTATCTTCTCCACCCAAAGCAACTGGTACTCTCTAATGACTCAAATGGAATCACCTTATATCTTATTCACACTGAAATGTAAAAAGCTTATTATATCCATCCTTTCAAAAACATTTACACGTTAAAAGAGAATCACTGGATGAAGGTAACTTTAATACATAGGAGGTCACCACTAAAGACGGAATTTTTATCATTACTCAGGTTGATTTTATGGGCATATCACACCACCTGCCAACCAATGGTTGCAATGAACGTGAACACTGAAAAAGAACTGAGGCACAAACTGCCAGTACGCTAATATTATTATGTATTATTTGTAACTAATAAGGGGGATTCTCACTTAGAAAAGCCATCAGCCTGTTCCCAGTGTTCCCACATTAAAAAATGTATATTGTCTTGTTATGTCTAATAATTACAAGATTCCATAAATGTTTTTAAATTCCTGATTTCTTTCATTCTCTCCACTTATATTTTCAATTACAAGACTACATATACCACTGGAATTATTACTTAAGTCTCATTAGAATTATTATTTAAAATTAAGGCTTGCTGGTATGTAACTGGCCATGTATTCCTCTCGTGTAAATATGATTCTCAAATATTTATCAGGAACATTACCACTAATTTGTGTTAATGATTCAGATAGCATTTGTACATTATCCTCAAAACTTCTCTTCTGAAAAAGTGTGCTAATGCACAAGTGAAGGTCAGTACAATTCAACTCAATAAATTTCTTTCTTTCTTGACTAAATCTTCCTTTTCAACCTCTTGCCAAAGATGGATATAGTCTTCCTTAATACAAATAATCTAATTTAATCAAAATAAACTTTATTGTTTAATCAAAGAGGCAGTTTCAGACATATGACGGCGAGAACTGGCCAGGAATATTTGGATACTAAATTTACCTGTTTGGAAATAATAAAAGGAATCTCAACCCTCATCTCAGAGTGAGTAAATGATTAACATAAGACTATTGTAAAAAGCAACTGATGTGATTTTCTGGTCTGCCGTTTTACTACAGCTCCTGATCAAAATTTTAGAATAACTTGTAAGAAGCCTAATTTTTCTACACACTTTGCAGAAACCCATTAGGTCACTTATTAATTAAGAACTTTGAATGGTTGTGTTTACTTCCAGGAATGATAAAAATTCAGTAAGAAATCAAGAAAAACTGGCAATAGCTTAGCTAGAACCACCTCATAAAAATATCTCTAAAGTTATATTACGAATTTCTTGCTATTCTCCATTCAGATTCTTCTGTGTGTCTCCACTAGCCAAGAATTAAGTTGCATTAGGAATAAAAATGGTTTTCAAAATGCAGATATATCTTACTTTTCTATAAAGGTATGAGCCTTTTTCCTGAAGAAATAATATGAAGCAAATGAAAAGAAAAAGTTCTATAAAAGGCAGGGAAGTTATTATATTTACCTATCTAATAAAGCAGGATTTTTTAGTTTAGCAGATGCAGACATTATTAATTCTCTTGAAATACTAAAATAACAACTGCCAATACTAATAAATACTTGTATTTACTAAAATACTAATAAATACTTAAAATATATATTATAAAATACTAAAAACTTCACTATAAGGCTCTTCAAAAATACACTATCTTTATTCACAAATGGAAGGATGTTCAGAGTCTAAATCCTTTTTTTTGTTGTTTTTGCATAGACAGGCACTGGGAACCGAACTCTGGTCTCTGGCATGGCAGACGAGAACTCTGCCTGCTGAGCCACTGTGGCCCGCCCTAAATCTTTTTTTGAGATAACTTAATCCACCTCCCACAGAAAGGAAACAATAGGAACCTAATTTTCCCAACCTTCATTGGTATAGTAGCTTCTAGAAATTCGCTGCTACTGTCCAAATTCAGATATTCCCAATGTCTTAGTTGAATTTTTTAAAACTTAGAAAGAGCAAAACTGCAGTTTATTTTAAGTAGTTTAACAACTGCATGTGTAACTGGTGAGTAAATCAATATGAAACATTTTGTGAAGGCATTATGATTCATATAAGCTAAATTAATTTTTAAGCAATTAAAAGAGATTACATAAAAGAAAGAGGTAATAGTAGAGCTGGATTACTGGTCCTGTAAGTATGAAGTGAAAAAGTTTAAGACAATTATAGGGCAAAGGCAAGATTCATTAAAAGCTTTATGTAAGAATTGTCAATCCTTCAGCAAAAAAGGGGAAAAAACTATTTTAAAGTTTCTGCAGAAATAGAGGGTGAGATAATTGCTTGTTTTGCTCTTAGCTGTAGCAGAAAGGAGAAAGAAAATGTCTATCTCATGAATTCAGAACTACAAACTAGCCCTCAGTTAGCTTTGGGACTTCATGTTTACTACAAAGTGGTCCACAGAATTTTAAGGTAAAATTTTAATTTAAAGTGGCCACTAATCGGTAGTAGCTCCAAGCATATGATTGGAAGCAAAAACAAATTCACTTTGAAGAAACATATTTATGATGCCCACATTATAAAATTCTAAGTTCCATAAGGTTAAAATCACAATGCATACAAGGAAACAAGTCATTATGGAGAAAAATCAGCAGAAGTAGCTGAAATAGTTACTAATATAGTAAAAGAATTAATAATACCTACAGATATGCAAAGTCAGACATGCAAAAATTACAAGTATTTAATTGATCAGCTACAGATTATAAAATCAGTATTTTTGAACAAATAAGCTATTAAATATATAACAACAGAGAAAAAGAATACAGAAATTGGTCAATTATCTTTGAAAAACTAATCAAATAGAAATTTTAGAAATAAAAATGTTAGTTGGGGTGAGCCACTGTGGCTTAGCAGGCAGAGTTCTTGCCTGCCGTGTTGGAGACCCGGGTTCGATTCCCAGTGCCTGCCAATTACAAAAAAACAAAAAGTTCTAATTAATGTTGGAAATTCTCCTATTTGAAACAGCAAATTCAATAGAATAAATGAGAGTATAAAGAAATGGAATATAGTAATAAAGAAATTGCCGATAAAAATCCACACTAACATGAAGAAAAGTAAAGCAATAAAGAGATCTTAAGAGACATGGAGAAAAAGTTTATGTTTGGGCATTCATCTAACAGGGTATCCAGAAGAACAGAGATGAAGCAAATGTTAAAAATTCCATAATTGCTGAAACCTTAGTCATCATATTCTGGAATCTCAAAGAGTTTCAGCCTAATAAATAAAACAAAATTAATACTAAGCCATATAACATGGAAATCTAGAACACTTAAACAAAAAGATATTTAAACACAGTCAGATAGAAAAGACAGATAATAATAGTTAAGATTATTTGGCAAATATTTATCCTCATCTCATGCAAACAGTATAATTCCCTTCTACAGGAATGCTGGGATTCTCTGTGTAGCTTCCTTTGTCTCAGGATGAACAGAATGTATCTGCACTTAATATATTTGGGCTCAATATTATGACTTGTTTTGGCCAATGTGTATCAGTGCCTGCATGTAGAGACTTAAAATATAATGGAAAAGTTGGCCACGACTTCTCACACTTCTGTCTTTTCCTATGCAAAGGCGTGTCCTAGTTAACCCAATGATGCATGAAGACACAAATGTGTCAGACTTGCACCCAGCCTGTCTTGGACCAAGCACATCCACGTCCAGACTAAATGAGCAGATTCCCCCTTCCCCAGAACCCAACTAGAATAGATGATTTCCTCTTTTTAAGCCTCTAAATTTTGTAGTGGTTTATTATGCAATACTATCAAGGCAAAAGCCAACCGATAGAGACATTGTCTAGAAGTGGGTTGATTCTGTAACCAAAACCTAAACTATGTGGTAGTGGATTTGGGACAAGGTAGCAATTAAGAAGGAAACCATTATAAGAGGCTGGGAAAATGGTGAGAAAACTGTGGTAGAAGGCTGAAGAAGTGCAACCTGTGTTATGTAGTAGAAAACATGTTTTGAAAATGTCTGAAATATTGTCAAAGGTAGAGTATATACTTAATAGACTTGTAGAGTTGGGGAGGACAACTTCAGGCAAGATGTTAAAGACATGATTTTTTTTCCAGCTGCATTTGATAGCATACTATAAGAAAGAGATTTAGTAAGGAAAGAACTAGATGATTTGCGAGCAGAATTTAGTGGGCATTCCGAAAGCTGCTTTATTTTAGAGTTGAAAGATGAAGTTATTTCCTATGAAATTGAAGTTGTGACCGTTACATCCACATCCCAGTCCCATAGAAAGGACCGGATCTAGGACTTTGCCAATCAGAAAAAACTTCAGAATAAAGACGAAGAGTGAGGATATAACACTCTTAGCTCTTCCCAAGCCCTTAATCTTGTCATAATTCTTGGCTTGCTGGGGTGACTAAAGCCTGCATTCATGAAATTCCTGCATCCTGAGTGGCACTGTCTTCTTTTGGCTTCTCTAGTTTTCCACTTACTTTTATAAAGAGCACAGGAATACTAAAAAACATGGAAGCAAGCCCAGGAGCTGTTAAGTTACTTGCCCCAAGAGTAGAGGGACTTAGCTGCATTTGCTGAGTAGGATTTCAGAATAACCATGTAGTGGTGATTCCTATGTGCCTCCTACTTTTCCCTGTTTAATGAAAGCATATATTGTCATTATTGGCATTAGTCTCATCACTGTATGGCTAGTATATGATGAAAGTGAATGCATCTTTTGATTTCATAAATTGACCAAAATAGAAGTTATGGCTTCAAAGCTGCTATGGATCACAAAGGTCATGGACATCAAACTATTTTCCATGATTGAATAAAAGTTTGGGGTCATAGGATGAGGTTAGTTTAGTATACATGTAAAAGAGTCATGAATATTTACAACTAGAAGTGGGTGCTGTGGTAGATCAGCTATTATTTGGCAAATATGACTTCCATCATCTACTTCCTTGGGAGTATTATGCTTTCTCCTCAATTACTGTGGGTATAGACATGTCACTGGCTTGGCTTTGCCATCAGGTGAAAGTATTCTTTCCTACCTCTTTATTTTGAACCGGGTCATGACTTGATTTGGCTAACGGGAAGTTAGCATATATGTCTTATACAAAAGCTTGTAATGTGCTTATATAGTCGACTTGAACTCTTGCAATTTTATTATCACCTTAAGAAGTAGATTCCTCTATTAACCCACAAGTCTGAGAAGGTTCAGAGACAGGTAGAGCAGGATGGTACTCAAACTACAATTTGGAATAAGTCCAAACAAGCTTAGATAGTATCAATACACCCCAAGCCAAAGCATACTTTCATGTGTGAGAATAAATGGCTGTTGTTTTATGCCTCGGGCTTTTAGACTATTCAATTCTGCTATACAAGTAAAGCAGAAATGTGGAGGGAAATTATAAAAATATTTGATCATAGATATGGTATTAGTTAGAGGTCCCCAGAGAAAAATAAACTGAACCAATGAGGCATAAATGTGTGTGAATATGATGAGATTTATTATAAGAATTGGCTCATGAAACCATGGGGATTGGCAAGCCCAAATTCTGTAGAGCGGGTCACAAATTGGGAACTCCAATGAAGGTTTCAATGAATTCCTCAGGAGAAGCTGATTGACTAAAGTGGGTATAGAAATTCTTTCCAACTTGCTGAAATGATCAATTCTCCCTTTAAGACCTTCAACTAATTGGATGAGTCTTTCTTTCATTGCTCAAGGCAATCTCCTTAGTTGATCCTATACGTAGTCAGCCATAGATGCAATCAACTGATAATTCATCTATGAATTACCTTCCCAGTAACGATCAGTCCAGTTCTTTCTTGAGCAAACAACTGGACACAATAACCTAGCCAAGCTGACATCATATACCAAATAAATTCAAACTTACACAACATTACTACACAACTCTCTGTACTTCTATTTTCCCCATGGTTTTGGCTGCACTAATATCATTAGACATCAGTTTTTGTCCCTTCAGTCCAGTGAAATTGTAGTAAACTCCAACTGTCATTTTCTGCTTGCTCTAAAACTGAAAATTGCCAAATGCCCCAATAGAAAAAAGCAGTAAGAAGTATAGGGATCACTTGGGTGTATTTTTCTTCTATCCAGAATTGACCCACTGAGACCTGACTGTTTTAATTTCTCAGTGGAGTCTGCAAATAACTGTATCTCTCCCCAACCTGTTTTAATAAATGTACCCGGTTTGTATAGCCTTTCTTATCAGAAGGGTTTGTCTAAAACAAGCCACTCTATCATATTCAGATGCAGAAGTTCTACATAGTCAAATTGAGATTTATTTAAACTTCTAGAATTAGCCACTAGATACTCTGCATTTCAATTCTATCTAATGTAGTTGCTTCTTACACTGAAAATGAGGTTTCCTATAAACACCAGAAAATTTCATGGATCGGACATAATATCAATTGTATACTTGTTTTACATTGAGAAAATCATATTGAAAATCTCACTATCAATTCGCTGATACTTTTACATGAACACATAGCATTTATAAAATATTTACAGTAACACTTATGTTAAGCAAAACAGCATCTACATTATTTGATAAGTAGGCATACATAAGTACAAAATATTATTTTTTCAGTACCCAGATGATGCTATATATGGATTCTTAGGAATGTTACTATATTACCTGTTCTCACAGGGTTCTATAATCCACAGTTTGAAACTATGACACTTTATGACATGTAGCTGCCATATTTCAGGCTCTGAGCAAAGTGTTTCTAGTTATTGAAGTGCTAGAACATCTTAGTAGGATGAAGTAGATTTTAGAGGAGTGGTGATCATTTTAGACAGTGGAAGAAGTTAAACGTAGCTGGCAGCAATTTACTTTCTAACATTTGCAAGATAAATGAGTTTCAGCTAAAACAAACAAACTGGGCTTGGGGAGCAACATCTAGATTAGTGGGTTCCCTCCGCAGAACAAAGATCAGAGGACTAGGGGAGCACAATGGTATTAGTGCTGTTTAAACAATAGGAACATGGGCACTTACTCATTGAAAATGTACACATTGGGCATCATTCGTGAGAAAGACACAGCTCAAGTGCTACATGCACATTACTGAAGAAATAGTCAATGGTCCTTACCTTTGTGGATGGCATATTCTATTAGTGGTTGGAGGCAGAAAATAACCATGATGAATCAATAATCTGGTTTGTCAGAGAGTAAATGCTATGAATAAAAGGTAACAGAAGAACAGATTATGAAGGATCTGAAGTACTAGATAGAAAGCAGCTGCTATCCTGAGTGGGGTTATCAGAACAAGCTTCCTTGGGTTGATGACATTACTTACAAATGAGTAAGTGAAATAACCATGGAAAAACATGGTAAAAGGACATTCCAGAGAGAGGGATCAATTACTGCAAAGAACCCCAAGTAGTAGAACCCTGGGGTGCTCAATAAACAGCAAGAAGAAGAACACAGAGTAAGATGAGGAGAAGGTAGGAAATGAAGCCTGAGAGGGCTACCTTTCACAGATCCACGTAAGCCACTTAACCTCCTGGAATGAAATGGAGAACAACCACAATTGTGAAGAGAAGCAACAATACCTGCTTTACAAGTAAAGAGAATCATCCTGGCTTTCTGCTAAAAGTAGGTTATCATGGCATAAGGATGGATAAAGGTAGCCAGTTAAGAGGTTGTTGCAATAATCCCAAGTGAGAGGTGATTGTGGTTCAGCAGTGAAGGTGGTAAGAAGTAGACAGAACTTAGACATATTTTGAGAAGTAGAGGTAAGGTTTCCTGACTGACTATATGTGGGATGAGACAGAATAAGAGGTATCAAGAATTACTCCGAAGTTTTTGACTAAAGCAAGTGGAAGTATGGTAATGCCATTAGTTGAGATGATGAAGCTGGGGTGGAGAAAGTTTGGAGAGGAAAGTAAGAGTTCAGTTGTGGGTGTGTTAAATTGGAGGCATCTATTGGGCATCAAGAGAAGATACTGAGTTGACATTATGCTATATGAATGCAAGTTGATAAGAATAAAGGAACAAACGTAGGGACACGGTAACCACAATATTTTAAAGGGATAGATATGGAGGGAAGAGAGAGGTGGCTATATTAACTAGGTCACATGGTAAGGATTGAGTTAAAGGAAGACTGTAGAACTAGTTTCAATCTGACTAAGCCCTCTGTCCAAGGATCATATTACTGTAAGACTTGAGAGATAATATGACAAAGTGTGAATGGAAAAAGAAGTCTACAGAGACAAGTACCACTTGCTTTCTTCCCTAACTTATTTCCATCCACAAACTTAATGAACTTGGGGCTGTAACATGGTTGTTTCATTGACAAAAACACTGCATTCAGAATTGAGTATCTAGAGTATAATATATATTTTAGGAACATATTCAATTCAATTCAAGCTTTTATCAAAACTGCACTGTATTCCCAGCTAGGATTTTAAATATAAAAATTATCGTTCAAACATTCAAGAATTCAAACTCTACTGAGTAGTTGGAGGAATCACCTATAATACAATACAACCATAAATTTTCCCTTAAGAAGGTAAGCAAAAGGCTTATTACCCTTCATCTCTATCTAAAATAAGCACGTTCTTCAGAGTTGTATAATCCAAACCACGATTCCTTTATTTTTAATGAATATATCAAATGCAACTGTTTCACAGTTTGGACCAAAAGAGACTGTGTCTTCATTCCACCATACATGGCCAGACTTTTTTATAATATTCTAAATAAAATTATTTAATCTAGCATCAAAGCCATGCTTTTTATTCATCAGCTCTTCCTATCTTATAGGTGTGCAGACACTAAATGCTTTGTGCTTGTTGTTTCATTATTTTTCCAAGTATTCAAGGTTAAACTCGCACATCAATTACCAACCTAGAGAAAAGTGTTTTGATTATGCCTTTTAAATTCAAGGAACAAATTCAGAGTTACTGAAGAATCAAATCACCTTGTATTTTGCAAAAGAATTTGCATTACAAATACAGCTAAAATAATCATAAATATATTGTTACAAGTTGCAATGTAACAACATCACTATTTTTCTTCTTGTGAAAAAGGATGAGTCACACACCGAAGTAGAAATGTTAAAATAACCCTTTTCTGATCAGACTCAATGAAGGTGCAATTGGTCTCTTGTGTTCTCAGAAAAAAAGCAAGTGGCTAATTGAACTGGGAATGAGCTCACTGAATGGTCAATTTTTGGCAATCATTAAGTTACAGATGCAAAAAATTGGCTCTCACCTACTCAGGAAAACATGTCGTTCCCTGAGAAGAAAACAAGAGAGGACACTTTGATATTGGTTTGGTCTCTTATAACTTTCAAAAGAGGAGATTTCTTTCACAGAACTTTTTGTATAAAATAATGGCTTCAGAGCATATTTATTTTCTTTAATGCCTTTAATGTGTGACCACCTCTTCTGACCATGTGTACACTTTACTAGCAAAATCATCAAACAGTAAGAAAAGACAGTGATATAAGTTAGGACTTGATGAACTCATCAGCAAAGAATCCACTTGACAGAGCAATTTCATGATTTGAGTGTGTTGGAATCAAACCCAACACATTGTTTGACAGAATTCAACCTTAATCCTTCCTGCCTTAGCAATAAGAATATTTAAATATCTTTCTTGCTCTCAGGCAGTAAATATCTATCTTGGTAAAAGGCTGTGCATGTGTGCATATGTGCTTGTGTGTGTGCCTGTGTACTTGTGTGTGCATGTGTGCGCCTTTGTGACTGTGTGCTTGTG
This sequence comes from Tamandua tetradactyla, assembly GCF_023851605.1. Lineage (NCBI taxonomy): Eukaryota > Metazoa > Chordata > Mammalia > Pilosa > Myrmecophagidae > Tamandua > Tamandua tetradactyla. The sequence goes on from NC_135331.1 coordinate 74,206,730, forward strand.
TGTGCACACGTGTGCATGTGTGTTCATGTACATACATGTGTGCATGTCTGCTTGTGTGTGCATGTGTGTTCGTGTGCTTGTGTATGTGTATTTGGGATTTTGGGGGGGCCAGATACCAGAGAGACATGTTGATATCCATGGTATGATTGGACAAAAATTCTGACTTCCAGGCACATTTTAAATACTATCCTCATTTTTTAACAATATCTGAATCTAGGAAAACTATTAAAAAGATTGATTTAGTGCTATAGATTGGGAACCAGAGGTCTTGTAAACCCTTACTTAGAGCTTCCAGGACTTAAAGACCAACTAAATCTAAATAAAAGGAAAAAGATACTGGCACAAGCCACAGCAGATAATAAAAATAAAACCAAATCAACCAACCAAACAGAAACCCTGGGATCAAACAGCTTAAGCTCATAGGCAGCGAACTTACACAAACACAAATAAATCAACATCTCTCTATTAGTGTGCTTTAATCCTTCTAGTTTCTGGTGGCATTCCATTAAGAACGCATAATCTTGTCAACTCCTTCAGTGAAAAGACCTCTACCAGGGTCTCAGCCCTTTCTAGTCTGAGCCTTGTCCCTATATCTATTAACGTGCCCAGTCACCTCAATTGCTTAAGTCTCAATTTCCTCATTTGTAAAATGACAGGGCAGGACTCGATTTCAAATTTCCATCCACAGTGATTCTACATTTAAAAGAGAGGTGTGGATGTTTCTTCTATATTATCACATTGTGCTACTGTTTTCTTTCTTTCACAGCAAGTGAACCAAACTGTCAGGAAAATTGTAATATAGTTTTTATTTAAAAGTAAACTTGCCCCAAATTTTCATCAAATCCGTCATGCAAATATTGACTAAGCCAATTTTTTATCGAATGAAAAGGTTAATTCTTTCCAACTATGAATTCAATGCTTGATGCCACGTATACCCCCTGTAACTGAACACAAACAGTATTTAAACATTTCCATCAATCCAGAATGCGTACCTTCCTGAGGCAGGCTGTGCCTTTTCTTCAGACATTTGACTCAACAGTTTCTTTACGTTGAGCTGAAAACTAGCTCTCCATGACTTATAATAATTTATCCTACCTCTTATCTTTTGGAGGGCTATAATCTCTTCTCCATGACAACTCTTAAAATATTTAGAGATAACAATAATATCTTCCCTAATCTGTCTTCAGTTCTTTCAATCACTCTTAATATGAAAGTTTCATATCCCCTTTTCATTATCCTCTGAATGTGTTTATACCCCACGAAGATCCAAACACAAGGCTCGGTGAGCTTAATAATTACCAAGAAAAGCAGTTCTTTCTGTCTTTTTGGTAGACAAATTATTAATAGAAGATTAAGGGTAGCCACATCATACTATTTAGTAATATTGGGTTTACAATGAAATAAGCTAAAAATCTTCTTAAGCATATTCCTGCTAAGCCAAATTTCTTCCTTCATGTACTTGTTGGCTTAAAAATGGAAGAGAACAGATGAATAAACTGGAAGTTAAGCGATTTACATCTACATAACTCCATGTTTGTTCTCTGATTCATGCTAATGGATATCTGGGGGGATTTAAAAATGAAAGTGCTGTAAGTTCATCTTGGATGTATGGTTCTCTATTTGTTTTCTTTTATTTTAATTGAAAAGCTAGTAATTCTTCAGTGCAAACTTCCAAAAGATACCACTTTCTCTTCCAAGTCTGTGTACCTTTGTCACAAAAGAACAAGCAGAGAAGAAGCAAGTGCCCAGCTTTCACTGGGCGTCACACAAGGCCTGAAGCTTTCAGGCAAGATAATGGCACATTACACAATAACACAGTCAAAAGGTTTTGGTGCTTCAGTCACTGGGAACAAAACACAATAGCACGGTCTTTTTGAAATGCATAAAACGTGGCGGCCTTAGTATTTAATAAAACATGAACACCCTTTTCTTGTACAGAAAAAATACACTCAGACAGCTAGAGTACTGACCATGCGACCTGCCCTATTGATGTGTTAGAATGGTTACCTCCACACCATGGAAGACAGAAGATTTTACATTGTCAACGCTTTACCACAAAATAAAAATTAGCATACAAATAAATAGTCCCAACTCTAAGTGGTGGTCGTCAAGTTCTCTTATATGAATATATAAGCTTCTGTATTAAGTTCATGTTCATGAACTTAAAAAAATCAACGTGTTTTTTAAATGTTTCTTTAAAAGACTTAAATGATGTGCAACTACCACTAAGAAAAATTAAGTAACTTTTGAATTTGATGATAAGGGCCCACTTGTTTTCAGCTCACATGAAGAACATTTAAAATTGGGTACATGTGATACAAAGAAACCACAAACCACAAAAAAAAGGTATGGCTTTTTATCATTTAGGTGAAGATACTTGCTCTAGCAACATTACATTTATTTCATATGATTTACAGATGAGAACTGTGATGACACACTTTCCAAAAAAAAAAAAAAGGCAGATTCATGACAATTGCTTTTTTTTCTAATATTACTATCCAGTGTTTTAATGCACGCAAGTTACCTTAACTACAAGGATTAACCTGGGCATCTGCTGTCCAAGGACACGTCCTTTTCCCACCCCGACCTCTTCAAAACCCACCTAATTTCCTTTCATTGATCCTAGAGTTTCCTATAACCTTGCTCAATAAAAGAATTCAATCCTTGCCTTTAGAGAGTTGTGACAACCTCTTCTAGGGACTTTTTTTCCCTCCACTTTAGAACAAGAGAGGAAATTATCTCAGCGATAAGATTCTTAAACCACTTGAGGATTTGACTCAACATTTTCCTTACAGTGAGCTGAATGCTCACTCTCTATAGCTCATAGGCATTTATCTTAGATGTCAATGTAAGGAGCCGTACTACTATACCCACGTACAGGAGGTCATTTTAGAGGTGATCAGTTTGGAATATCAAAGTCAGCCTTTTGCGACTTCATCCATATCTACTAATGCACTTCTTTCGCCATCAGTGTGATAGAAGCAGCACTTTCCGAACTACCTCATGATTCCTGGTGTCCCAGACATTCTCTGTGATGAAGGAAATCGCCCCCTGCTCCAGGGAGCCTGTAGTCCTCTAGCTGCAGAAATCCTATGCTGCCTCATTTCCTCATCCTTCCAAAAGTGCTCCTAGTCCCCTGAGGTTTACATGCAAATGATTCCAGGGCATTTCCCGTAGCTCTGATGCCAGGATGGACAGTTAATCAATTGTACAGTGGGTCCTATCACCTCTGAGCTACAAAATCAAAACTCACAGCATACTCTACATGAGTTGCTGAAGCCTAGCAGAACTGCTAGACTTATTCCTACATTTCATAATTTTCATTCCAAATGAGATTTTTAGTTGGAAACAATTCCTCAACCACTTAAAGTGAAGCTGTGTTATCATTGACTCATTTCTATCAAGCAGAATACATGATGTCATGCACTGCTAGAGAGACTTTAGTTATTATAAGATGCTTGTTTCCCTGATTTAGGGCCTCTGCAAAAGTGTTTAAGGCTCAATTTGTGTACAATGCAGCCCAATAAGGTTAAATGGATCGGCAGTCAAAGCTGTTTTGTGGAAGTAAGATGCTATAAGCCATGCTAATTATTTATAGATATGCTGCAATTAATTACTTGCATATTGCATGAAGAGACTAAGCATTTGTTTGTTCATTTTTTTGGAAAGAGTACCAAGATTAACAAATATCCTGACAAGTGTGAGAAAGCCTGTGAAGCCAAAATAAATGTAAATCCCAGCTGAAATCCCTCATTAACTGTGTGACCTTGGTCAAGTCATTTTATTTCATTGTGCCAAAATTTATCAACTGCTAAATGGGGAGATTACTAGTATAAATGTCAAAGCTAAAGAGGTACAGTGCTCAAACTACTTATCACTTGTCAGTGCAATTTAACTCATTTATGAGGGAATCACTAACAAGGAATAATTGCTAGGAAGGACTGTTGAAGTAAAATTGCAAATTATATGCACTAAGTTCACTATGTTAACTTTCAACTGGGCTATAAAATCATATCACCTTTGGAGTTAATATGTCCCCTGAGTTATAGGAACTTACAATTTCTTCAGGTTAACCTGTAACCTCAAAGGGTCATAAACCATCTGCATATTTGTCAGTTGTTAACTGTTAGCCAGAAAAAGTATGGTTAGGTGGGCTTATTGGAAAATGATCTAGCATGATATTTTAAAAATCAAACAACTCTTTTGCCTGAACTCAAAGTTTGGTATAAATCATTCTTTACTAGCTTCGCAAGGAGTGTTACGTAAGTTCATATTTGTAAAGCACTTAGAAAGATACCTGGCACCGTTGTAAATTAATTTTCCCAGTGTCTGGGTAGTAGTCAAAAGATATGGACTATGAAATTTTTGTAATAGTCTACAAGGGCTTATATAATTTGCCTACAGTAATTATTTAGAAATACGATAAGGATGGTTTGGTTGTGGCCCTTAATACATGAGGGATATTTTGATTCACAGGTCACATCTCATAGTTTCTGAGAAATTTATATAGCAGTTTAGGTGTATGCTTGTTGCTTAAATTATAATTTCAAACAGTGCACCTATACAGCCATCAGTTTAATTCTTAAAAGGCTACCAAAACAGAATTTTCACACTTTTAAGAAGTTCTAACCTTTCTCTTGTTTCCTAGAAGGAAAAAATCAAGCAGCAAAAGAGAGAGGAGAGATGTTTAAACTAATCGGAATTCCTTAATATGGTAATCATTTGTATTTGGGGGCAAAAGTGTTAAGTATCTTGCTTTTTATTTCAAAAATACCTGGGAACCATTATATAGGCATATTTTTCATTTTTTTCTACCCACCATGTAGACTTAGGAAAAAAAAAGATATTTTACAAAGTCATATTCACACTCTGTAAAAATAACATTGCATTTTATTAAAGAGGCGTTTTCTGTTACCAAAATGCCAACACCTACTTTACCTCAAATGAAGTTAAAGTTGGTATATGTTTAGTATTAGGAAAGGATTATGCCACAACCACTTAATCAAAATCTTGTTTAGTGCCAGTGTCTATTCAATTTTACATGTCCCCGACTTGATGGAAACTAACTACCTCACAACACTCCATAAATATTTATGTTGCAGTTCATTATTGATATCTTCCAAACATTTTGCTATAGCTTCCAAATGGCAACAACATGACATTTCTGGGTGGAGCTGAACCATTATCTTAATTTTGTTTCCATGGGAGATGCTTTGCACACATTAAAAAAAAATGTCAGTGCTAACATTTAATAAGGGCAATCACTGCCAACACAATACAAAGCCAAAGTATTTAAATCAAGACCTGACAATGATTCAGAGAATGTTTACAAGAGTATTTTAACGTGGCAATTCAATTCCTCTTATGTTAAAATCACTCATACACATTGATACTGTGACCTTCTTATTCTCAGATGAGCTCATTTGAAATGCAAAATATCACTATAATATAGGAGAGATTTTTAAATTCCCAGTTATTGGCAAATAACATAGCAGCTCAGAGAGGTTAAGTGGCTCGTGCAAAACCACACAGCGAGCTGAGATTCAAAACAAGCGTTTTTCCTCTAGCGTTTCCAGTGTCCATAACAACCTCATAGAACATGCATATCATTCTTTATTGAGTTTCATTGCTTTACATATATGCTAAAAGCCTCGCCTGCACCCCATAGATAAATTTATCTCTGTATTATCACCTAAAACGAGACCTTTCTAAAATGCACCTACGTTTGAGTTTGGATGAGTCTTTACTGTATCTGTTTTCAGGTTCAGATTGTCAACTCACTAAACGAAGTTTAATATCTTTGAAAATCAGTGTAAGTAGTTTTCAGTATCAAGACAACAACTAATGGATAAAAGGGGGTTAATTCAAGAAGGAACATGCTGAAGGAAGTGAAAGTAACAACTTAGGAATCAGACCTATTGGTATATAAAACCTAAGCCAACTTTTACTAGTTGTGTAACTTTGAATAAATTAACCTCTAGAGGCATCAATATTAAATAATGTAATGAAAGTGTTTTGCATAAGCATAACATAGAGTAAATTTTCAATATATTAAATGATGATAAATTCATATACCCCCAAATTTCCCCTAGCATAGTTAACATTTGTAACAAAGGTATCTGACATTCATCTTCTTTTACAGAAAAGGGAATTTTGTCTTATTGTAGATTGGTATACCATCTCTTGCAAATGGACATGGTAAAAGTTGATAAAGAATTGTGAAACGTCCTCCTCACATATGTATATTTTATAGTTTACACAGCATATTTACATCAGGTGTCTCATTTGACTCTCTCAGGTGTTCTGTGGATTTAGTTTACGACATATCATCATTATCATAATAATTTTCCTACCTAAAATGAACAAACAGGTTAGAGCAGGTAAAGTAATTGGCTCAATTTCCCAAACCCAGTACAAACTGGAGCTAGGAATTCATATTCTTTCTTTCCATGAAAACAATTGCCAACATATTTCCCACCTTCCCAATTTTTGAGAATGCTGTGTGTGAAATCTGACACTAGCTACATAGCAACAAATAACCACAACAAAATATCGAGTCTTTAAAAAAAAAAAAAAAGCAGTTTACCCAATCCCATCATGCTAATTGATCTCAACAGAATTCCCTTCAAATAGAATTCTGTAAAGGGGGGGGGGGGGCGGAGGGAATTCACTATCATATCTTTCACTAGCCTATGACAAAACAGTTTAATACAATGACTGTTAATCTTTTCCTCCATTGCTTCAGTGCCATAATTTCAACATTTTTTAAGACTACCAAAAGGGAGTTGCAAATATATGATTGAAGACTTTGATTCTCAAGTCAGCATAAGTAAGATACAAAAGTACTGAAAAGAAATCAGAAATCTTCCCTTTAGCTAGTTGTTAAGATGCAAGGTATAAATATGATCATAGTAAATCGTAAATATGTTCCACTCCATTCATTCTCCCTGAATTGATATCTATTCAGTAAGACTTCCTCGCACCATTTAAACCTTTAATGGAGTGTATGGTTATATGCGACTTCGTTACGGATTCTTAATCTGCAGCAATCATCTGCTAGCATCTCCAAATCTTCACAAGCACAGTTTGTGTTTTCCACTTAGTATATAGTGTCAGATATAAAAAGGCCATAAAACCAACCACATTCTTTGTTTCTTTTAAAGAAATGTGGCAATTGAGGCTCTCTACTTCTCTCATTTGTCTGTATCTTCATGAAATTGTAGGACTGTAACTCCCTCAATTCACAGACAAGAAAATCGCGAGCCACAGAAGTGATATGACTTATCCAAGTTCGGTACAGGTGGTACATGGCAGAGTCAGAACTTAGATCCAGGTCTACTGATTTCCAGAACAATGTGCTTTTCTGCTACTAGGTTTCTTCATGTTAAAGACATGCAGACCTAGAACTTTCACAAATAATGCTAAACAGTTCTATATTAGACATTGCAAATCTTTGGTCTTGGATATAATGGAGGTGTTGTGCTTAATTATTCTTTTTTACATATGCTCTATTATAACCTCTGGAAATCTGCTAGAAATGGAGGAAGGCCTGAAGAGTGTAGTTACAACCAAAGGGCAAAGAAGGAAGGAATAAAGGAAAACAAATGTGTGTTTCTATGTTGCTTAATAATAGGTCAGTAACTTAGGAGAGCATTCATAGGTGCTCCTAGAGAATCTACTAAAGGATAGAAGGAAAACAAAACATTTTCTGACAACAAAAGTCAAAACAGCTCAAGCATAAGTTCTTTTACTGTGAGTGGGTATGTGCGCTTGTGTGTATGTGAATAGATCGACTAGAGTAGATAGATAGACAGATAGATAGATAAATAGATAGATAGATGGATAGATAGACAGATAGAATGAATAAGGCCAGAACTGGAAGGCAGAAAGCCAAAACAATCTGAGGGTATTATGTTTATAAATGAGTGTATTCAATAGAAACTTGTTTAAATTTTCTGAACTTATGCTAAATAAAATTAATATTGTACCTTTGAAATATTTTTAAACTATTGCAGGAGGTTTCTAAATAGGGAGATTTATTGATGCTTTAGATAATTATCTATAAAAACAGTTCACTTTTCTTGTTGATTATCAAAAGTTTGAGGAAAAATGAAATAATAAAGTGTGGTGGTTTAGAACTATATGTACTTCAAAAACTAACGTTCTTTAAGTTAATCCATTCCTGTGATCTAAATCAATTTTAAGTAGGAGCTTTCAATTAGGTTACTTCACTGGTCTTAATTCTCTTACAGAGTCCTTTATAAACAGGATGAATACAAGAGACAAAGTCACAAAGCAGGCAGCTGGAAGCAATGAAACCTGGAAAAGAAGGCAGAGACCAGTAGATGGCGTCACGTGCCTTGCCATGTGGCAGAGGAGTCAAGGACTCCAGGCTACTGTTCTTCAAGAAGAAAGCACAACCTTGAGGATGCCTCGATTTGGACACTTTTCCTCAACCTCAAAACCATAAGCTTGTAAGCTATTAAATTCCTATTGTTAAAGTCGATGCATTTCAGGATACCTGTTTTCAGCAGCCTAGCAAACTGAAACATAAAGACAAAAAAAAATTTCCGTATTTGGCAAAACATATATAATCTAACTCCACATGTTTTTCATGAAAAAAATATCTTGCTAGAAAATAAGAAATATTATCCAGTGAGTACTAAAGGGTCATAAACAAAAGATGCTCACATTTTCAAAATGCAGAATTTAATCACTGGAAGGAAAAGTATACAAGGGAAACACATGGATATTTGCAATGCTGGTAAAGTGCTCACAGTTTTGAAATGTCAAGTGATTTGACCTGGGATGCCATAGAAGCAATCTGTTACATTTACATAGCAGGTAATGAAAAACAAAGGTAAGCAACTATTTTCAATATTTTGGCAGATCTTTAAAACTCACAGAGCATGCAATTGTATGAGAAAAATAGTCCTGAAAAGAAAATATAATTCAAAACAAAACTTCTTTTTTAATCTCTGGAAATTGTCTAATCCTAAGAACAATGACTTATGGGAGATTCCTATGGAAAAAAGGTTTTTTTTTTTTAGATTTCCAATAAAGATTACCAAAGACAAAAGCCACATTGACATTCAACGATTCCACAAAGCCCAAACCATTTATTTCTTTTCTCATCCTGATTTGCAGTTGCTACCCATCTTTATTTTTCTAAATAAATGCTACCCTTCCTGCAAAATGTAGATCAAGGGCCCCTCTCTGATCTCACACACAGTTTTCTTCTCTGCATTTCTGAATATTTTCTTGCACTGTTAGTTATACTTTTTAAAGTGTACAGGTCTTACCTAGCCTCTTTATTAATCCTGGATAGCATTTCCCACATCTTTATAATAATCCAGTTCCTTGTAGACAGTAGGTGCTCAGTTTATAAGAAGAAGAAAATAAATGTGTTAGAGGCCAGGGATCTAAACTAAAGTCTGAATTATATGACCTTGAGAGACATTTAAACTCTTTGGGCCTAAAAACAGAATTTTAATTTTAATATTTTTATCTAGCCAATTTAGCCCATCATGTTGTTGTGAGGATAAATTAGGTAGTCTATGAACTGATTTTCAAACCATAAAACATTTTATACCTTCTGTGAGAAGCAGAAGTCCAGCGCTGTAGAAAAAGGAATTCACTCTAGAGACTAGACATGCTTTCCAATCTAGTCTTTGCCACTTACTAACCGGGTCCTCTTATTACCTCATTGCCACCTTACAGTTTTGATAGTAAAAATACATACCTAGCAAGAAAGAGGGGGGGTTAGCATTGTGCACAGTCTGGAAAGTCATCAATAAATAGCAGATTTATCAATATCATTATTATAGAGGTATATATTTCAAAAAGAGATAGGATGCAAAAAACTGAGAATACAATCTAAAATATCTCTAGAAGATTATTGATAAGGGACTTTTAGGTTATATTTTTAGCTCTTTGATATGGAAATACAAGCGAATATGACCTATCATTCCCAGAAATTGGCCAACATTTGATAAAAAAAAATCAACTCTGTGATTTCGTGGTGCTTTTAGTCTATATAAATTGCACCCAAGCCTGCAACACATCAGAGAACCCTGCAGAGTTTTATAAAATACTGAATCCTAAGCCCCCTAGCAGATATCCTGAACCAATAAATCCACCAACAATCATCAGAATTGATATGAACACAGGAAGTTCTTAAAAGATCTAAAATTTAATTTGGTCATCCTCTGTTACATAAGCCTAATCATATCTGAACAGACTATCTTTTAAGATTTAATTATTCTAAATTTAATGGTAAGGCAAGATCCCCATTATATAATGAGGATGAAATGGGAAAGTATGTAGCATTATTTTTTAATATGTAGAGGCTTAATAAGATATATTAGAATAACAAATGATTATGATCTCTATACCATTATTTTTCTTATTAATATTACTATTAGTTTATCATCTCCACTATTTTCATTGTCATTATGTTACATGCTCCTTTCAAGTCATCAATGATGAATAATTTCTTTCCATTTGCTACTTCACTTGAGTCACTTTTTCAAAAAGCATTTTTTTTGAGAAATCTTCACACACACATAGTCCACACATGGTGTATAATCGGTGGTTTACAAAATCATCACATAGTTGCATATTCATCACCATGATGATTTTTTGAACATTTGCATAATTCCAGAAAGAGAAAAGAAAAAACTCATATATCCCATACCCTTACCCTTCCTTCTCATTGGCAACTACTATTTCAATTTACCCAATTTATTTAATCCCTTATCCCCTTCTGCTATTTATTTATTTTTAGCCATGTTTTTTTTACTTATCTGTCCATACCCTGGATAAAAGGAGCATCAGACACAAGGTTTTCACAATCACCCAGTCTCACTGTAAAAGCTGTATAGTTATACAATCGTCTTCATGAATCAAGGCTACTCAACATAACTCAACAATTTCAGGTGCTTCCATCCAGCCATCTGAGTCTTTTCTTAACCTCTCTTGATACTTTGCCCAAAGCATCTCCTACTGAGTTTGGAACCCAAAGCAATTATTTGTGAAATTTCCAAAAACATTCATTTAATCTCACAGAGGGAGAAAGTACACTGTTTAATTTGAAATAACTGTGACACTGCTTGGGAAGTTGATCTGAGTACACTTTGGAGACTTTTAAGGAAAGATGTGTCAGATATGTAAAGTAAGTCAAGAGGATGGTGGTATAAGGGGAGTAGCTAACAACCTTAAATTTACTCTAAATTCTTGCAAGCAATTAAAATGTTCATGTTTTTTTTTTTTTTTTTTTTTTTTAAAGGAAAGACAGAGAGAAGGAAGGAAGAAAGGGAAACATCTTTAAACATTTTCTTGTTTTATTGTATTCTGTTTCTCCGTTTTTGTTACATGGGCTGGGGCCGGGAATCGAACCGAGGTCCTCCGGCATAGCAGGCAAGCACTTTGCCCGCTGAGCCACCGCGGCCCGCCCTGTTCATGTTTTTTTGATTCAGCTCAATAATAAATTCTGTCCAAATGTACATGCACAACCTGAAATACATGGAATATTTAAGATACTTAGTATAATATTACTTATTAAAGTAAATATTGACTTTAATAACTATTTTAATATGCAAAAGTGAAATTGTTGCATATGTTAATTAAATAGTGCTCATTTTGTATATTTATATGTAAGTTCAGCAGAGTATTTGAAGTACTACTCAGTACTTAAAAAATTGACAGCTACCATATGGATTTTATAAGTCTTAATTAAGGTATTGAAAGTCAAATTCTTTTCCACTTTCCTCTTGAATGTCCCATCTACAAAGCAAAAAGTAATTAGTTCCTGTAATCATAGTTCCACATCCTCCAAAAGATAAAGTTTATTCACATAAGTGATTGATCACTAATGTGATAGATAGAGTTTAAGTTTCATTTACTCATTTTTCTGAAGTGCCCGAATGGAGTACATCATGACTAGTGTTATTTTGCTGAATATTTTGCACTTTTAATAACATGATTCCTAGAATTTACCTTGGGATTATAGTAATTTGCAAGCTTTTTCCACGTGAAGGGACAAAAGTTACATCAAGCAACTCATTCATTTCACAATACAAACATGAAAGATTATGTAATATAGTACTCGCCACCTATCTATTTAAAACAGGCATATTGAAAAATAGCCAATAAATTATTCTAAAAAGCTTTTAATATATAGTGTGCACATATATACTAAATGAAAGTACACAAATGAAAACTGAAATTCTTTCAAACCGAAGTGACATCATATAAACTCACAATGCAAATACTCCAAATATTTCTATTTAATAAAGACTTAATAGATACTTAGAAAGATTTTCCCCACCCTGTGCTAGGAAATGGGATAAGGCCACATTTCCCTTCTGAATTGTTGCCAAATTCAGCTTCCAGAGTGTCAGAATAAGGTGACAGTCTATCCAGTAAGAGTTGTGAAGACGTAGACTCCAAAACTCCTTTCAGGTGACCAATACATTTCTCCACAATGCCAGCTGCCTGTGGGTGGTGGGTGCTATGAAGGACCTTTGTAATTCTGTGAGTCTGGGCCCACTGTCAAGTGGACTGTGCAGTAGGTGGGGTCCTTGGTCAGAGGAGATGCCATCTGGGTATCCAAAGGGGTGGTAAAGCTGCGTTTCCAAGACACCCCAAGTATGTACTGCACCCACATGGCCAACTGGAAGGGCAAGGCCTGGGCCTGAATGAGGGTCTGCCATGACCAATGCTTAGGACCTACTTTGGGATGGTGAGGAATGGCTGCTGTGGTCCACTTGCTTGAGTGGGCTGGTGCAACCCCTCTGGAAATAGCCCCTAAATGCCCTTTTTGGTTACTGTCTTATAGCTGATGTCTCTCACATTGGTAAATGGCAGATTGAGCCTCTTTTAATGAGAGAGTACCCCATGCTTCTGGGCCCACAATTTCACAGAGTCAGAATTCCCATGTGCAGGTCATTGCTGGATCCACCCAGCAAGGAAAGCGACCTTGGGAAATTCAGCTATTTCAACAATATCACTAAGGGAAAGTTCAATGTCCTCACCCTCAGGACAGGGCTCATCCTCTGCCTCTCTCCCAAGAGGATGGGGTGCAAAAAGCAGCTTAGTGCATCCTTTATCAGTAAGGTCATTCCAATGATGTTCATGGTGACCCAGGATCATGCCATGCACAACAGCATGGCTGAAAGAGATGGTGCCTCTCCACACCACTGATTGCTTTTTACCTCCGGGTTGGCTCTGATAGTCTCCCAAATAATGACTGACCTCACATGAACCACGAGATCAGTCTTGGTGACCTGAGCGCGGGTATGCCTGGTTCCAGAATGAGAACAGATCTAAGAAGCCATGAGCCATGGGAGTGTATGTCGGGCAGTAGAAGCTCCAAACTTATTATTTTTTTTATACATTAGTTCACTAATTAATTAATTCAGCAGTTATTTAATTATGCTAACATGTATAAGTTATCACTCTGAGCACTGGGGATAGAACAGTGAAATCAAACAGAAAAAACTTCCTGCCCTTTTGGAGATTACATCTTGGTAAACATGGCCCGTGCTCCAAACTGATCAAATTCATAGCATGCAAAAATTTTTTATGATGGTGTTTCTGTAAATTTTGTGTGAAATAAGTTTCAAGTTAAAATGCATGAAAATTGCAAGTAAAAGTATTTGAAATGACATCACTATATTTGAGCCTGTTTGAACAAATGTTATTTTGTGATGTTTCATGTGAAATTTATTGATCAATAAGCTCCAAACTTATTGATCTCAGTGTAGAATCACTTAGCCAACTCCCTGGCATTCATGGGGGGATTTTCAAAGTCCTATTTATTGCCACCTTTCCCTATAGAATGGAGACAGTAAGCCCAGGCTCGTAGGTCAGAGGTAACCCTCATTTTAACCTACAAAGTCATGAATCCTGTGTTGACCAAGATGCTCTTATACAAAAAGAATGCAAGCATGATGAAAAGATCAGCCAAAAAATTAACCTACTCCACATTTCCCCATGCACCCTGCTCACTATATCAAAATATCCAGTGCATTTGGGAGCACAGGCTGAGATACAACAGAAACTTTCAGCAAATGGCCATTTTATTATTTATCCAGCAAAAAGGGTCCAAACAAGCAAGAGAAGGACCCCTTCACGGCCAGGCTCCTAGGGAGGCCAACTGCTTGTTTCAAGGTTGGTGGACGGAGGCTCCACACATCCACTTCGTGTTGGAGAGGAGAGACAGATTTGTGCTGTTTGAGTGTTGAGTATGCATGCACAAAGGGAGAGGAGGCTCTGCCACTGAGAGTTCCTGTCCTGATAAGCATCTGGGTCTGTTTGTTCCCAGTGGGTCTTTTCATTAGACCTAACATCCTGCCTGGGTTGTGGAAGAGACACAGACTGAAGCATCTGCACAGAATAGAAAAGGAGGGGAGGGTAAGTGAGGGCCAGGAGAAGGCCACTGGGTGCATGTCTGTGACTCCCCCAGTGCCATTCTCCCATTCCTTCTAGCAGCTTGGTGTGTTAGCCCTGGGAATTACCAGCAGGGGCTCTGATGAGTGCGCGGTGGAGAATATAGGGTACGACAGGGTCACAGCTCTCTCCCTGAACAGGTGGGCAAAGTTAAATGATCACTCTGAGAAATGTTTCTTTAAATATTTTGCAGATTAAATCAGATTGTTTCCTAATTGTTCCTCAAAAGAGCAAGATGTAGTCTCAGAATGAAATAACTGGAATAGAATGACTTAAAGCAAGCTAAATAAAAATGCAGTCAGTTCTTTTATTTTTTTCTGGTATATTATAACCTGATGGAGAAGTTATTTATATTTTTAACCCATAGCTCTTTTCTCAGTTCCAGACCTACATAGCCATCTGCCAAGTTTACGTCTATACTTGAACATCTTATAATTGTCCCAAATTATAACATGGACAAATATAAACTTTTGAAACTCTCCTCCAAGCATCCTCCAATGACTGGCTTAGTCACATTTTAGAATATGGTCCCTAGGTTTCTTAGGGCTGCCATAACAAAGTACCACCAACAGAGCAGCTTAGAAAAACAGAAATGTATTCTCTCACATCCACAAGGCTCGAAGTCTGGTTTGCCACCAAACCCAGGCTCTTCCTGAAATTGAAGTGGGAAATTCTTCCTTCACTCTCCCAGCTGTTGCTGTTTGCAACAATCCTCGGCATTCCAGTCTTGAAGTTGCATCGCTCCAGTCTCCACCTGTCTTCACGTGGCTGCTTTCTCTCTTGCATCTGTCTGCGTCTCTTCTCTTTCATGAGGACACCAGTCATTGGATGAGGGCCCACATTAATTCAGTATTCCCACACCTTAACTTGATATAATCTGCAGAGACTCTGTTTCCAAACAAGGTCACATGCACAGGTACTGTGGGGAGAGGGCCTGAGTCAGCCTATAATGTCCTTCTGTGTCCCCCCTGAATTATCTCTGATAGCTTCATCGCCCACATGCCACTTATCCAGTTTTATTGATTCTATTTCTACAAACTATCTAAATCAAACCACTTTTCAGCATCACAAATGCTACTATCCCAGGCCGAGATGTCACCCTTTTTAAACTGAACTATTTCAGCAACTCATCACCATCTGCCTGCTGCATTCTTCCTGCCTTCTCCGCAGAGCAACTTTAGTGAAAATTAAAAACAGGAATTGCATCATACCCCTCACCTGCTCAGACTCATTCTCAATGAACTGTGAATGAAATAGATGTTCTTAAGGCATTTCCAATCTCCTGTTTCATTTGACTGCTCTCTTTCTCCCCAGACTCATATCATGCCTAGGATTGTAGATAAACTGTATGCCCCATACTGATATTAAAAAATCACCCGTTGCTTACCTGAAATTCAAATTTACCCGAGTTCTGTATTTCCTGTCGTCATGCCACTCTCTGCTTTGTTCATGATGTGCCAACCATTAGTATTTTAAAAATGTTCCTTCTGAGCCACATCCTTTCCTATTATAACACCTGCTATTTCTATGGATAGGAATGCTTCTCTGCCCAGTCTTTACCTGACAAACTACAACTCACTTTTCCAGATTTACCTTAAATGCACAATGAAAATGAGTCATGCCCTGTGCCAATCAAATGAGATTATGTGATTAGTTCTAAAACATTCGTTACCAGTTAAAATTATTTTAAACTCAGTGCAGAAATACCAATTAAACTGGTCAGTGAAGACAAAATAATGCTACTTCTCTTCTGCACACACAGGACAAGTATGTGAAGGGTAATTAAAATATAACAGGGGACAAATATATACTTGGGACTAAGAAGAAAATAAACATTAAATGCATTTGAAGAACATAAATGGAGTAGAAAAGTAAGGTGGGTAAAATTTATTTCTCCATACACAAAATGCTCACTGTAGGCCCTAATTTATTCTATATGGTTCATTCTGTAGTTTTCAATGTGAAAAACCTGTTTAGAGAAGCATCTGAGTTATACACCCTCATCTTAGCCACTGAACTTGCCCTAATATCCCCCCAAAATTGCCTGGCATTCCTAGAAAGCTTACCCTAAAATTTCTCAGTACCCAGGAGAACAGAGTACAGAGCAGAACTATCTTGAAGATGGGGTAAGGAAGCACCCCAAGTTTCCAGACCCCTCCTGGCAAGTTAAGGGTGTGGGTTTTAGTGGTAGTGGAGCAAACAACAAACTAATATTCCTAAACATTGTAAAAAATAAAATAGGACTCTGGGGAAGCTTTGTTGTCTTCATTGAAGTTATTCCTTTGTTTTCTTGTTCATTTCATATCCAGATTCAGAAATAGATTGGCCCTCTAAACTTCAGGGCTATTCTTTAGATAAGAAGTATTGAAGTTGTTAGAAAACAAATCTTGTGCTGACTTTTCTAGCACTAGTACAGAGCTTTCTGCAGCCAAGGAAATATCTGTCCAAATTTATAGCCTTTGGTTAATTCCTCAGATGGCTTTGTAGTAGAGTATCCCTGGAGCTTTTTCTTGGCTCATTTTTCTTTTATCTTATGTTTACATATTTTAAGAAAGCTGAACAATCAGTGGATTGGAATAAGTGACTTTAAAAAAATAGATATGATAAATTGCTCATGGGGAAAATGTTAGAAAGCAAAAAGCTTCAATTACTACAAGTGATGTTGCACAAACACAGTAAGTCAGAGTCTTCAATATTCAATAGCTCAAGGGACTTTTAGCCAATAAATTTAACAGGCTGCAACCAGAGTCAAGGCTTTAGCTCTGTATGTAAATGAAAGTTCAGGAAACAGACTTCTTTTCAACCCTAGGACAGAGTTAATAGAGGGGAAATGACAAAACGTGTAAGGAGGATTTGAGAGTGTGCTTTTCTCTGTTATTGTTTCTTCCCTTTATAACTTAATGGCAAAGAACTAGAGATTCTTATTTTTGAGAGATAAATGAAGCTGGAGGCATTAAAAAGAAAAGTTTTGTATTTGAAAAATGGTATTTTCAAGGTCAAGAGTTTAAACATTTCACACTGCAAAAAAGAGATCTTTAGATAAAAAGTGCAGCTAGGGCGGGCCGCGGTGGCTCAGCGGGCAAAGTGCTTGCCTGCTATGCCGGAGGACCTCGGTTCGATTCCCGGCCCCAGCCCATGTAACAAAAACGGAGAAACAGAATACAATAAAACAAGAAAATGTTTAAAAATGTTTCCCTTTCTTCCTTCCTTCCTTCCTTCTATCCTTCCTTCCTTCTCTTTGTCTTTCCTTTAAAAAAAAAAAAAAAAAAAAAAAAAAAAGTGCAGCTAAAGATATGGAAACACTTGTTATGAAGAAGTTTATAATGCAGACTAACCACTTAGATTTTAAACTACTAAAGTTTATGTCAACTTCCATCTCCCAAAATAATACTCAGAAAACCTTGTTGATCAATGAAATTAAGTTTGTAGACTTACTGAAGAAAGGGTAAGTGGTACTGTCAAAGCTAGAATCTTAGTAGAGTCTCAAAATGTAGAAATCAGAGTGGGTACCCACTGAGTCTGGGCTAGGATATTTACAGCAGCTCTTGCAAAACAAAGAATGGTTGAAACTGAGTGGAGTTTATGCCATAAGAACTTTGGATTGGAGGGTGTAGCAAGACTAGACTCTTGCAGCAAGTCTTGATAATCAAACTTTAGGTTTTAAGTTGTTTCAGTCTCTTCTAATAGCAAGTGTTTCCTGAAGCAAGAAGTTAGGTCATATTTCTTAGCTCCAGTGCTATTTTGCATAATGACTGAAAAGCTGATTTGGCCACAGAATTTTTTATTACATGGCCACAAAATTATGCTGGCAGCAATTTTTACTTCCAATCTTGTATATACCTCATTTCTGCAAAACACGTCCAGCAGAAATCAGAACTATTTTGATCTTAGATATTCCTGACTCTTGCACTACCTTCAGCTACCTTGGTGAGATGTCTTACTTACCCCTAAACAGCAGCCTAACTCATTATTCAGTGTTCTTGTATTGCTGCTTAAAACATTAAAGGGATTTTACTCTTTAGCTCTTAAGTCATTAAAAATAAAGCATGGCCCCTATTTCTTAGATCACTTTTTTATGAATCATTTGAATGATCTTATACCTAGTTTACCAAAACACAGTACCAAAAACCAAAAACTGGTTTATTGAAGCAGGGATTTCTACTATGAATTATATGAGGTCAAGAATCTGATATAGGTAAAATTTGCCTTTATCAAGTTTAGAAGATTAATTTCATTTCTCTTGTGGGAATTGAAATTTATAACTGAAAAGAATCTTGGGGAGTGCATAATTCAAATGCTTGCATTTTAAACATTAAGCAATAAACTAAACAACAGTGTGATCTTCCCAAAGTCATCCTATCTTGCAATGTCATATTTTAATAACTCCCACATACTCTCATTCTGGCTTAGTTTTCCTTTCTCTCCCTCGGACCCTGGTTCTCTGAGGGAAAAATGGCTCTGCTTCCTGGCGCCATGCCCTATCAGAGTTTCTCCTTTCCATTAATACCTGAAGGCACTATGCTTCACATATTTTCTCCCCTGGGTCCCATCCTCTGAAACCTCGTGAATGAGATCTGTATCCAGGCACCCTCCTGGGTAAGATTACTCTACACTTAATTGAGCACTCTTAAGTCTGTGCTGATGCTTTTGGCTCATCCTTGGGATTCAGATATATCCTAGCATGGTTGAGGACAAGTGGAATACCCTGCCAGGTGTTTATCTGCTTGAGAGGCTAAAGACTATTCTGGGAAACGGTGCTAAAATAACAATCAGAAACTCTGCTATTATTGCGCAGCCATCCCTCAGAGTAAACTGCTAAGTGTGGGTATTTCTATTAACCCACAGACACTGTCAATATCCCAGCCAACCACAGTCACACTTGGACCTTTTTACCAAGACAAGTCTTTTCCTTCTTTGTGACAGCACACCCTCTAACTAAACAAGGGGAAATTTACTGCGAAAATGGAGTAAGTACCAGATTAAATGTTGTCCTATGGTATCTTCTTTAAAATCCCCAATAATCCCTTTATTATATTATATTAACTCATAATCAATTTGGACATTGACTTGCTGGTATCTTACAAGTAGTGTTTAGGAACCCTGAAGAAGAAAAAACTCATTATTGCTTACTTTCTGTCTGGGAAATATCTATGTCCCAAACCTCTAGAAATGCCTCTAGAAATTCAGATTTAATCTTGTTTATTGAAAGGTTACATCTTAGGCATGAAACAGGAAGATAACAGTCAGAAAGTACTAGAACAGATTTCAACTTATCCAGAGTATAATACCTCTTTCTGGAGGCAAAATAAAGTGAGATACTTCTTGCTAGCATCAGAGAACCTCAAATGAAAACTAAAAAACATTTTACATGAAATTATTATCCATAGTGAAGACAAATTAGCCACTATAGTCAACTGATATTGGTGAAACTTTATTAAAATTTCTGAGTATATCTCTTATTGATGTCACATCTGTCATCTCTCACTGTTATTATCCTGATAAAGTTATAAAGGTGGGACATGCACAAGAGTCTCAGAGTTACTTTGAGCACTTCCAAATGGATTTCATGCAACTACTACATGCAATGAACTCTTGAGTATAACCTTCTCATTGCTTATTCTCAGGATAAACTGAAGGCTTTCCTTGCTAGAGAGTTGCAACTATGAAAGTAGTGAAAAAAATCTTGATTGTGTGTTTCCAAACAAAGTATGATCATTTTAAATTCTCCAGTAATAGGGGGCCTGTTATTAAAGAGAATGTGCAATCTTGTCACTTACTTACAAACCTTTTTTTTGTCCCTACAACCTTGACTGTTTAGGAAAAGTAGGGTTAGACAATAATACTTTATAACTCAAATAAGTGAGTACTCTTGGGCTTCCTTGGCCAAAAATACTCCCTGTGCCCTTCATGATCTTGATGGCCACATCCTCTAACAACCACTGGACTTTTCCAATTTGAACTTTTTCCAGATTATACTATGAGTTTGAGTATTTCTCTTTAACTGTGGATTGTTCTCTACTTCGTACAGACATTGGCAAAAATGTGCCAATGCAAAACATTCAAGCTTTTCTCCAACATGCATAGAAACACATTCCTCCATATTTTCTCAAGCATAGTAAACTACACCTTTGAAAATACCTTGGAAACATATATGAAAGGACCTTACTAGATACTGTTTACTACTGGCATGGTCATTAATCTTCAGTGCATAGATCTTGGGATTCAATGTTTCCCAGCTGAATATATTAGGTTTAACTCATTGACACTTGGACCATCGTTCTTTAAGAAGATTTTGAACAGTATTCTTGGGACTCCTAGGAAAATAATGATATTCACAAGGAGATAGATTCCACCCCAAACCTTCCATTCACATAGATGACTACATAAATTAGATTTCCACCAAGAACTTTGAAAAAAGATTCATATGAGCAGAACAACAGATGACCACACTTTAATCCATACAATTACATTCTCTGTACTTCTAGCTATTTTCTTTCCCCTTCATTTTTAAGGTTCTGGGTTATTAAATGACACTAATTCATTGTAGCATAAACATGCATAAAACCTTAGTCTTAATACTACTTTTTGCCTCCTTAATCACTTCTTGATATGAGTTGAAAACCTATCCACAAATTGCTTGAGATTTGGCAAAAAACGATGACAAATTAAGTTTGTACTTGCTTTTATTGGGCTGTCACTAACAAAGCATTGGTTCCAATTGCACAAAATAAATCAGTTGATTGTCTGAGCAATTGGACTTCTCCACTAAGCAGCCTTTTAAATGTCAAACACAACAACAGACCAGATGGTGAAAATACACATTCTTTTCCACATGGTATACCAAAAGGTCTGTTTGAGGTGATGGAAGAGTTTTAGTAATGGATAGTAGTGAGGGTAGCATGTTACTGTGAATGTGATTAGTTCCATTCAATTGTATGCATGGAGTGGTTGAGATGGGAAATTTTATGTTGCATATATGTTTCCACAATTTAAAACAAAAGTGAGAGACTACAGAGACAATGACAATTAAATGCAATACATGATCCTGGACTGGATCTAATAATGAAGGAGAAAGTACCCAAAAGAATGTCATTGGGATAACTAGGGGAAAAATTATATGTTGAGTGCATGTTTTATGTTAATGTTAAATTTCTTGAGCTGGATAACTGTATTCAATGAGGTTACATATGTGGATACCCTTGTTCTTAAGAAATATATATGGAAGCGCTAGGTGTTCAATGAGTATGATGCATGCAACCTACTCTCAAGTGTTTAGAAAATTAGATAGCTAGATAGTGATAGATAGATAGATAGATAGATAGATAGATAGATAGATAGGTAGGTAGGTAGATAAAGATAGGACAATTGTGGCAAAATTCTAAAAGTTGGTAAATATGGTATATGGTATCTTGGCCCCAATGGATGGTGCCATTCTGGCAATAGCAGAAGCAGAAGTATCAGTGGTGGCAGAAGCAGATGCAGTCCTTAAGAAGCAAAAGGCTACACATGGTCGTGGTGCTACCAAAATAGGAGACTGGCTTGGGCACTCATTCCTGGAGTCCATCCCTGCAGCATCTGTACAGAATATTAACTTTCTAGCCCAAATTCCAGGACAGGAGTTGCCTACACCCACAATAAACTTTGTCAATAAAGTATTACAAAATAAAAGCATACAAGGGGGCATTGCAATAGAGTATATATTAGGTATTAGAATTCTTCAAAGACTTTGGAAGACATCAAATACTTTTAATACATCTGGTTTTGAAAAATGCCACAGTGTTGCAAAGCAAATATATATGGGCTTAGAAATAGAAATTGAATTTAAGTATGGTCACATTCAATAGAAAAGAACAATATTTTCATATGAATCTTGGGAGAAGACAGTTATTAATAAGCAAAGAAAATTAAGTGTTTTTCTTTGTAATTAAAGCAACAAGGGTAGAATGTATAAACAAACATTTTGATTTATATACAGCTCAAAATGCCATGTTTGCTTTCTTATTCAACCCCCAAGAATTACCGTAAATATCAGAGAGACCATTAAGACACCATTGCTTAAATTTATGTGTTAAATAAAATTCAGACTTACACAAAACTTATTTGTATGAAGAGTTAAATATGTTTATAAGAATTGTTTTGCAAGAATCATGAGCTCTAGATATACTAAAATTTATATTTCAAAGCAATTTATCTGAAATGTGCACCAGTGTCAACATGGCATATAAAATACACTTCCCAACACAAGTAACAGTTGTATCAGCAATAAATATCAGAAAATTTAAAATTATCAAAAATTATGTGTGATCTTGCATTTGCCAAGAGCAACTGGCATCACTTTCAGTTATATAGATTGAAAATGAAGTTGATAAAGTATAAATTTTGGCAATATCAAAGAATTTCCAGGAAACAAGCCAGATTTTTTTATGATAAATCAAAATATAACATTAAGATATTTACTTGCTGTATTACAGAAAATTGAAATACAAAAATATTTAAATTTTTGCAATTTGTAAGTCATGTTATTAATGTATCACTAATACTGCTTTTACAGTTTATGTCATAAGATATTTTTTAAAGAAAAAGTTTCATATTTTAGTATATTTAACTGCATTTTCCCCCAAGCTTTGAACAGGGGACTTCACGTTTTCATTTTGCACAGGCTCCCACAAATTATTTAGTTGGCTCTGATACCAAAGTTCAAAGTAGAACAGGAGAACAAGACAACATCAATAAATCCGTCTATAGACTTATACACCTGAAGCTCTCATAAAATTGGGCAGGAAGTGGATAAAAATAGATCACTTTAGATATAATACTGGTCTTTCAAGTGGGAATGTGTGTAAAGGAAGGATGTCAGTATGACCTCTCTGTGTCTTTACTACCATTGAAATGATCTTGCAAAAAAAAAAAAAGTGATTGAATGATTGAATTACATAATTTGAATTATAACCCCATAACTCTTCAGCCTGGTACTGAATTTTGTTTCCTTGGTTTAATTTAGACACTGCTGGCTTCTGTCTTAAAATGTCTGCTAGTATTTGTCTGTACATTCTGTATGTGTCCCTCATGAGAGAATAAACCATGGTGCAGATCTGTGTGGAAGAGTTCCTCAACTTAGACTGAAGAATAATCCTGAAGGAAGCAGGGGGAGGCTGAGAACGGAGACCACCCTTTCCCACAGGGTAACTTGTAGGACAGAGAACTGGGGCCATCTATGTCAACATGACTTAACTGTGTGTTCTAGGAAATTCTTGCCGAGAGGTATAAGCCTGTAGAACAATAACAAAAGTATTTGTTTCAAGAAATTCTTGCAACCAATTTTTCTGAGAAAAAATATTTTGTCCATCTGGGGAAGCAACTCTCCTTTCAAGTAAAGATATTGCACAGCTGGCAAACAGCTTGCTAGCAAATGACAGTTTACTTATTAAGAACCATTTGAAGACTCTCATCCCACTGTACCGGCCAATCTGAAATTATTATGCCACACAATTTGTTCAATCCTCACCAGTTTTCAAACTGGAAAGACCCTAATTCACTTGAATCAAGTCCCCATAACTATATAAAGTTCTTCTCCTTTCACACCTCTGAAACACAACTAAAAGTCTGTGTTAAGGAGCTGTTTGTTCTTACTAGAATAATCTTAGCTTTGCTTGACAAATAAATTTCCTGATGGTTTTGTGAGAATTGACACACAGCACTCTCCTATCAACCTGGTTAAATTTGTCAATATAGCAAGATACATAAAAACAGAGAGAAAAGAGTGTGGTCATCAACAATAATGAACCAATGCAGCTAGAAACTTCAGTAACAAATGCAAAATAAATGAACTTCTCTACCATTCTTAAATCTATTACTGTATGAAGAAAATGCCATTTGGTCACACTGTCTCCAAATTTATTTCTCCCCAAATATTTTAATACCTGATACCCTAAATAAAGTAGGGTAGGTTTTCAAAAATGCCATCTAGGATGTCCATTCCATGGGAATCAAAATTTATTTACTGAATTTAGCATAAGAAAACCTGGGTTCAATGTTAAGTTTTCCACTACCTAGATAATTCTTAAAATGTCACTGAATAGTTCTTTGTTTAGTTTTTCACTTCTAAAATAAAGCCAAAATAACTACCAGACAGTTATGATTTGAATTGCCCATTCTTTATCAGGCAGTTTCCAAGCAATGGAAATATATTCTAGTGGCCACATAAAATCGTTAAGTCCAGTAGTATATGTAAGATAAATTTTTAAGATTAATAAAGTGATATAAAATATATAGTTTTCTTATTTTATCATTAATGATATCTTAAGTCACTAATATCTTGATTCAGTCAACATTGTAAAAAATTCAATTCTTAAATTCCCTCTAAGCTAATACTTTTTTAAAGTCAGAGTCCATTGACATAAATTTTTAGTCAATAGAATTTACCAGACTTATTTTCAGTTGGGTACCATAAAATGCTTTGATATGAAAATCATGAAAAAAGGTGATGAGTATAGTATTGACTTTTTCTAAGACTTCTTATGCTAAAAGTAAATAATAACATTTTTAATTATGCAAAATAATGACATGCAATTGTATTTAATGCTTACTTGTGAAGAACACAGATGTAACATGGCCAAGAATGAACTGTGAAATTAACAGAGCTACACTTTTTATCAAAGCCAGGATTTAATTCAACAATCAAGAATGAGCTCACTGGGAGGGGAAACAGATTGGAAGAGCTTTGTTAAATAAATACAGGGAAGAATGATCCATTGCATTCTTCATCTGAGAATAAAGAGAAAGAAATATGCCAAGGTATATCATGCTTAATAGGAAACAAGGCTAAAAATAAAAGTGGAAACCAAGAAGAACCACAGATAAGGTCTTGCTTTTCCCAGCAGCATGATGGGCCTCTGCCAAGAGCCATTAGTTTCTATGCAAACATTTCCACAATAAAGTAGCTCTGCTATTGAGATTGAGTGGAGGGAGATTTCTAAAATACATTGAGTGTACGCCATCAAGTACTTTTCAATGTCTGGAAAGCACAAACTATTTCTATACCCAGGAGCATGATGAGCTCTTAAAAATAGCGTGTAGTGAAAAACATTAAAAAAAAAAAAAAAGGTTGGAGTTGTTTGAACATTACTATTTATGTAAATTTAAAACAATTACATGTAAAAATGCATATTTTACAAATATAAAAATTTAGAGATATCTATCAAACCCTGTAGGAGGGGTGATGTTTTAAATGCAGAAAGAAAAAGAAAGGCAAAATGGCTAAAATTGAATAAATATGCAATTAAATAAGAAGGACTTTGCATAGATTGGTGATAACAGTGTGTTATGAAGTAAGCATTAGAAGTGTGTAAACTCTCTGCTCCTATGGTCTCATTCGAAAAAAAAAGTGGGCCTTAAGGAGATGTAACCAAGGACATTAGTGACTTAAATGACCAGGAGGTCAAGTTGGAGACCACTTAGTGATGTCAGTAACTTGAGGTCTGCCATTAGGAAATAGGCAACCACAGAATGTGTAGGCTTTATGGAGCAGCAAATGAAAATAAGGTCAGAAGGACACGGCATGAAAATGAAGTAAATGCAACAAAATGAGTCTGAATTTAGTGCAAAAAAAGCAATCCCAAAGGGAGTTCAGGGAGAAGTAACAACAAGAAAAATTAAAAGCATCAGGAAGGAGAAAGTGAATAGAAAAAAAAATGTGCAAAAATCAAAAGTGTTTAAAGGAGGAAGAAAGCAAGAGAAAGTTAAAACAATTGTAACAGGATTCAGTTAGGTGATGCAAACTATAATCCCCAAAGATTAAAACTGATAAAGGCTTTTAGTGACTTCGTAACACTGCCTCAAAAGATACTGTATATTTACAGAGATTACTGAGCAGTAGTGCGGTATTTTGTTTCGTTTCATTTCTTTGTTTTAATTCCAAATAGGGCTTTAGAGTGAATGGGTAAATTAGTGGTTTTCAACCTTAGCATCAGAAGCACTTGTTAAAGGACTTGTTAAAACAGATTGCCATGCCCCATCCCAGAGTTTCTTATTAGTAGATTTGGGTTGAGCTCTGAGAATTGGCATTTCTAACAAGTTCCCAGATGACAGATGATACTTATGCTCTGATTCCAGGACCATTCTTTGAAAACTGCAACTCTCAAAGGTGTTGAGAACCAGTGATCTAAGCATCTAAAATAGCTAGCTGATGGCATTGTATTTTCCCTGGGACAACTTTTCCAGAGATAAAGCCTTAGCCTGATAAATAGCCAGAAGTTCAAGTTTTTGAAAGTGGGGAATCCAGCCAGGCCTTAGTTTTAAAATATCTTAAAGAGTGGATGAAAAAAGGTAGGGTTTAGGAAAGCCTTAGTTTCAAGGATAAGAAAGATTTTGAAAGCGATACAAAGTCTGAAGCCAGGAATTAGGATACACTATCAGGAATAATAAACCTGCTGGAATATAGACCAAAGAAATCAACCTAGAGATTCTTGGTGACATGGAAGTGTTTTGGTATAGCATGGTGATTAAGAGCATATTCTGAAGGATAAGTGAACTGATTCTGGTTCCAGGCCTATCATTTATTATTATTCTGTAGACAAGTTGTTCCAGCCTTTTCCAGCTTGGTTTCCTTTTCTAAAAGCAGGCATGGCAATGTATAACTGTATTAGCTAGAATAGGGACTCTGCTGTATAAAAAAAAAAAAAAAAAAAAAAAACCAGATTCACAGCAGCTTAATGCATTAGTTGATTTCTTGCTAGCACAAACTTCAGTGTGAATGTTTCTGGTTGGGAAGTTCTTTAAGGCAGCCTCCTTCTAGCAGTGACTCAAAGCCTTAGGATAATGGCCACTTGTGATCTACCATTCTGTGGCTTGGAAGTTGTCCTGGTGTCATCCCAACAGCAGATGTGGAGGGTGCAGGTGGATGGGAGAGAACACTGTACAATAATAGTTAACTGCCTTAGTCAGAAATGATACTCGCCACTCTCATTCTAATTCCAGGGTAAGACCTAGTCAAATGGCCACATCTGGTGCCTCACTAGATGCAAAAGGGTTTGCAAAATGTACAGACACATCTCAGCACAAAGTTATGCTATGAAAGAAGAGCATGAAGATTCTTGTCAGCCAGTCTTCTCTGCTGTCCTAGTTCCCAGGATTGCCTTAAATATTAAAATTAACTGCAAAATGTAAAAAACCTAGGACATAGTGATGATTGCCATTATATTGATTTGCTGGTTCTTACAGTGACCCGTGCTATGGCCAGCCCTGGGAGCATTGGAAGAGAGCCCAGAAATTTTTAAGATTGCACATCATAATTCTTGCCTACAAACTATTCAGTTCTCTTTAAAGAGAACTTGATTATCTAAGCAAAACTCACTCTTTTTAACTTATTATTAAGAATATTTCTACATACTAGTGGCAGACAGAACAACAAAATAACCCTCATGTCCCCATCACTTAGCTTTAAAAATTTTCAGAATTGTTCATCTGTGACCTCCACTTTTATTTTAAAGCAAATCCCAATTACTATATCATTTCCCCTCTACAGGATTCAGTATTATCACTGATAATACTGATGTTATCCATAAAATAAAAATTAATTGAATTCTTTAACAATACTTGATGCCCAGACCCTAGGCATGTTTCCCTGATTACCTCAAAAATAATTTCTAGAGGTGGTTTACATGAATCAGAATCAAAGCAAGTTCTCCCACATTGCATTTGGTTTATACGACCCTTGAATTTCTTTCAGTCTATAAATTTCTTCTATCACCCACATTTTTAAAATGCCAACTAGTTTTTGAACAATTTGGAGCATTTTTCCCATAGAAATCCCCACATCTGGATTTAGGTGATTGCTTCCATGTGGTATCATCTAACATGGAACTCTATTTTGTATTTCAATTTCCCTGTATTTCATGTTTGATTTATTTGATTAGATTTAAGTCCAATACTTTTGGCAAAAATACTACTTAAGTGTCGCTGTGTCTTTCCTATTATATTATACCAGGAAATACATAATGTCTTGTTGATCCCTTTGGTGAGGTTAAGATTGCTCAATGAGTTCAGCTGCTGTCAGTCCAAACTCCTCATCAACCAGTCATCTGATGGTTTGAGCAACCACTGATAATCAATGACTATACCCATTTCATGACAGTGATTTTATAACTCCATCTGTAGTTACCAGCTGGTATTATTATATTAATGACTTTTTCTCATAAACTCTATTAATTCTGAAGTACTATTTTAATATAATCACTTTTCAGAATACTGAATTGGTGCCCTTATAACTTTCAAACTCCATGAGTGAGTTTTCTTTTTAGGATCATTATGAATTCCTGTAATTGATAGGTTTTAATCCACATTATTTTGATGCTAAAATTCTCTATAATTGACCAGCGTGGACCCTCTCCAGTAGATATGGCTCCAGTTGTATTTGATAGGTTCCTTGCTTTCTGATGTAACGAGATGTTCTCAAGGCTGATCTTGAATGTTTTCTGTCCTAGGCCTGGAATCAGTGATTTTTCCAAGGAGACCTGGTACCGTCTAAGGAAAATTAAGTTTAGAGAAACTCTAGGAGTACACATTGCTACTGGTTGCCATTAATTCTGGGCCTTTTCTGTGAACAGAACTAGAAAAACATTATGTGTATTAGAAAGAGAAAAAGAAATAATGAATATATACAAATATCGACAGTTCCTATTCATATTTAAAACTGTGGGGTTTTTACTTAAAGGTTTAAATTTTATCTTTTATCTTTGAATTTCCTTTTTATTCTGCTGATTATCTTGGTTTCTAGTGACATTAACTTGATACTTATTTGCTTTATCTGATTATATAATAAGATAGTTACCTCATTTATATAAATAATTTCAAAATAGCATGCAGTCTAAACATTTTTATTACTTTTATCTTTAGAATAAAACCCAGCAAGGATTATTTGTCAATGAATTGTGATTTAAAAAAACTCAAAACATTTTTTTCTGTTTTATTATGCCATCGGTTTAGATTAATTTATTTCTGTCTGTTTGGGATTTTTACGCACTGCTTTTATAATGTAAACATTTTGAAACATCTACATTTACATGGTTTACAAATTTTAATTCTAAGACAGGTATATTCAGAGAATTTAATTTCATCTCTTTTTCTTCATATCCTATTTTTCATTTTCTGGGTAGAATCTTTTTTATTAATTTTTGGTTTATCTTATATCTTTTTTTAAAAATAGGCCAATGCCTATAAAACTGCGACTTCTCCCTTTTTATGCGACAAAACCTGGTGGACTTGAGCTGTCATGCCCTTGAACTGGCGACCCATGAAGACTTCCCTGTTGCCTGATTCCTCAGAGGACTTGGAGTAACGCCCAAAGGCAGCCAGAGTGTCATCATATCCTGCGAGCAGAATTTTCCCCATGCAGGCACACATCATGAGCCACTTCTGAGGGATCCCTTTGTGCTTCAAACAGGCTGTGCAGCCTCGAAATGGAATGAGGCACTGGTCTGTAGCATATGCCAGGAATTTATCCTCAGGAGTTCTAGTTATGAAGCAGGCCCACAAAAATAGGGGTAAACTTTGAGAAATAGATCAGATATTTTGGCTGATCATACTGGAAGTTCTCATAGGATCACTCTTAAAAATATAATAATCATAGTTTCATTAAGTTATTGTGCATCCAGGAAAAAATAGTTTTTTAATTGAAACATTAAGTAAGGACGGAAAAAGATGCTTTTAATACCAGATGGTTGACCATGTAAGGATAGAGAGGTCTGTTTTAAAATCTTACCTCTTGCCTCTTGCCAAGCCCCATTCTCCAAATGTTATCAAATCATCGTGAATTCGATGGTAACAAAAATATAATGACATTGTACATTCAACCATTCAGTTGAGTTTCAGGAATATGTATTGAACATCTGTCCTACCCTATTTACTACTATATTAAGAACCAAGCACAGAAAGAGAAAACAGACTTGACCCACATCTTTGGATTTAAAGAATACCATGAGTAATTTTCAAAATAGTATGAACAATATTATGGTAAGAAGAATGAACAGTGTGCAGCAGAAACAAAGAGAGCACCCTGGCATTTCTGCAAAGCTTTCAGAGGCAACTGTTAAAGGATGAGTTGGTCATGCAAAGAAAGGGTAGGTGGGTTTTTCTGAAAGAAGAAAACAGCATAAGGAAAGGTCAGCAACATGAAAGGGCTTAGTGTATGCAAGTGGTGGTGGAAGGATAGTGGTAGAGTCTATAAACAATTCAGAAAATCTAAATCAAGGCTGTGGTGGGAACCATGAAAGAGTGTCCTGGGGAGTCAACACGGGACCTGCTATAAAGAAACGTTAATCAAGGGAAAGAGGCTGATGGGGTGTCATCTCTGAGGAGATGAGTAAAGTGAGAGAGACGGTCATATAAATATGGGCGTAAGAATATTTGAGGTAAGGAAACAGAAACCTTAGATTAATCAAGGAACCACAAAGAAGTGGAGTGGTTGGATAAGTGGGTGTTACTTTAGATAGTGAGATGTTATCTTAATGCAGTGTAAGCTATATTCCAGAGCAGCGATTGGCAGACCATGGAGCATGGCTCTACTTCTTGCCTGCCACTATTTTTTGTAAATAAAGTTTCATTGGATCACAGCTACTCTCACTTGTTTGCCTATCGTCTGTGACTGTGTTCTTGCTACCATATCAGACTTCACTCTGACCCGCAAAGTCTAAAATAATTTCAATTATTCCCTTTACAAAAACGGTTGGTCAACCTCTGCTCTAGAAGCAAGCACATGCTCTAATGAGGAATAAAAACTATAAGATGATCAGTGAGCATTTTATAAGAAAGAACACACTCCAGACCTGGCCAACACAAGTGCTTCAGTAATCTTTATTATCAGGCTATGGCAGAGGCCTGGCTTATTACCAAAACAAATGTAAGAAACCAGTTTTCCTTTATGACCTTGGAGTCATTTTTCACTTCTTTCTTTCTCTAATCCACACCACCAATCTGTTAAAAGATTTGTCTGCATTCCTTTATAACACCATGTTATGACTCAGAATCTAGTCATATCTAAGGACTTCCAGAACTCTACCGCTGATCAAAGCCACCATCACCTCTTGCATGGATAACTGCAGTAGCCTTCTAATCTGTCTTTCTGCTACCATTTTTGACCTTTCACATTCAATTCTCGTCACATAAGCCAATGTGATGTACTAACAATGAAAGCCAGATCACATTTTTCATGTGTTCAAACACCACCCTCCAACGATGCCTCACCATACTCAGTGAAAACAAGTTCTGATGGCACAATCGAGTCCCCTTCCTCTAGAAGGGGCGACTGCCCCTTTGTCACTCTTCTTTAATTGTTCCTCCAACATGGGAAGCGTGCTTCCACCCCAAAGACTTTGCACTTGCTACTTCTTCCAGCTGGAGGGTCCCTCCTCCTAATACCTGCATGGCCCACTCCCTAATCCCCACCAAGTGTTGCTCAAATGTCAGCTTTTCAGTGAGAATGACTGCAGATTTATAACACTACCCCACATGCCAGCATTCCTTAATCTCATTCTCTATTTAATTTTTCTCCATAGTCTTTAATGCTTTTTAATTGTCACTAAATTTACTTATTTATTTTCTCTTTTGCCCCTCTATAATGTAAGCTCAGTAAAGGCAGGGAGTATTTTTTTTTTTTTGGTTCACTACTCAATCCTCAACAAGAAGAACAGTGTATGGCCCATATGGGCACTTGGGAAATATTTAACTGATTAATTAATTTAATTAATCCCTTTTAAATTTGCATACTGGACACTAATGGTAAAATCTGTAGTATTCTACATGTATGCTAGTTTAAATGTTTTAGAGACAATCATGTCACACATCAATAAAAAATGAATGAGAAAGGTAAAATCTAGTGAACTCTAATTCTGTAGCCTTTGGGATGATGCCGAGGACTTGATCCATTTCTAATTTAATTCCACTGGGTTCAGAGAACATAGTTTGAATGTATTTAAGCCTTTTAAATTCATTGTAACTTGTTTTACAGCCAGACACATTGTCTAACCTGGAGAATTCACCACATTCTCTTAGAAAGAGTGTGCTCTCTGTGATTGATGGATACCGTGTTCTCTAATGTCACTCTTGGGTCAGGATGGTGGAGAGTACTGTTCTTATTTTCTATATCCTTTGTGACTTTTTCTAGTTAGTGCATCAAGTTTGAGAGTGGGGTATAAAAGTCTCAAAACATGGGAGTCATGTCATCCATGTGGCCATGTAAGGAATCCCCTGATAAAGTCTCTCCTCAGAATCAGCCAATAAAATTACAAATATCATGTACTTAGAACTCTGGGGGATGATAGAGACTGGAGAAGGACTCTACAAAATCTGAATCTAAAACAATCTCCAATAACATGCAGGAACTTTCTGTCCTGGACCAAATAGACCACGCCCCTTCTTCTCACTCTGTCCTACACAGCTTGGCAGTCGTAAAGAGAGGCAGCACAGCCAAGTCTTTTCAACTGCAGACCTGATGATAGAGCTACTCACAGCAGCAAGTTAGAACCCCATGCACATCCAGGCACAGGGACCCAAGTCTGCAGAGAGCCAGGTGTAACAGCAGCCGTGGAGTCATGTTATCCGCTGCATACAAAAGGGCCCCTAAGAAGAAAAAGAGAGAGAGAGGGAAATAGACCAAGGCAGAACTGTTGACAAGAGGTGTATGCCCTCGAACCAGTTACTGTGGCTGGACCCTCCAGATGCAAAACAGACTTTTTTAGATATTAAGAAGATAATGTATGAGCTTAAAGAAGAATCTGAAGGTTAAAAAGGAAAGCATAACAGAAATTAATGTTTCTTCACAATATTGGAAAATAAAAATATACTAGAGGCAAGCAATAGCATATCTGAACAGGCAGCAAAAAGATGCAGCAAACCAGAAGGCAAGGCAATAAAAATAATGCAATCAGAAGAACATATGGAGACAGAATAGAAAAAAATTGAGTGGTGTCTCAGGGATTTAAGTGACATCACAAAGTTCACAAATCTATATGGGTGCTTCCGAAGAAAAAGAGAAGGGAAAAGGGGAAGAAAGAATATTTGAGGAAATAATGACTGAATATTCCCCAACTCTTATTAAAGACATAAGGGTGCATGTCCAAGAAACTCAACACACTCCAAACAGAAACAAATCCTAATAGACCTACTCTGAGACACATACTATGTCAAATGCCAAAAATAAAGAAAGGCTTCTGAAAGCAGCAGGAGAAAAGTGATTCATCACATACAAGGGATCTTCAATGAGACTAAGCACTGATTTCTCATTTAAAAAAAACATAGAGGTGAGAAGACAGTGGTGTGCTTTTTAAGACACTGAAAGAGAAAAACTCAAAAGCTCAAAATTCTTTATTGAGCAAAACTGCCCTTCAAAAATGAGGCCAAACCATTTTTGGCTAAACCAAAACTGAGAGAATTCATCCATAGAAGACCTACCCTACAAAAATTATTAAAGAGAGTTCTGCAGATTGAAAGGAAAATACAGGAAAGGATAGCTTGGAATAGTGTGAAGAAATGAAAGTATTCAATAAGGGTAATTAAAAGTATTATATCCTCAATATACAACTTTACTTTTTAATTCCCATAAAGAATGAGAGTACAAATTGAACAAGAAAAAGGTATATTTCATGATATACCTTTCATGGTAAATTTTATACATTGGACATGTAAAATTTAAGGAAGTAAAGTGTGGCAGCATAAAGAGGGAAACAAAGGGATATAGGAGCACAGAAGATGTGTGTTATTGAAGCTAGGTTGGTATATTTTCAAGTTAGTAGACTATAGATGTGGATTGTGTAATACGAATCCTACGGTAACCACAAAGAAAATCTTTTAAAAATATACAGAAAGAGAATAGAGAAAAGGATCAACCAGATACATCACAAAAAATGAACTATAGAGGAAAGGAGGTTGCAATAAAGGAAAAAAATAAATGAAAAATAAGATGACAGATAAAAACCAAAAGACAAAACAGCTGAAGTAATAACACTGAATGTTACTTACACTACCCAATTAAAAGATATAAGTTGACAGAATGGATTAAAAAATCATGATCCACCTATATGCTGTTTGCAGGAGACTCATCTTAGAAGCAAAGACACAAATAGCTTGAAAGTGAAAGGATGGAAAAAGATAATCCATGCAAATAGTAACCAAAAAAGAACTTATGTTGCTGTGCTAATATTTGACAAACAGATTTTAAATCAAAATGCATTGAGACAAAGAAGGATACTATACATTAATAAAAATGTCAATCCACCAAAAGAAGTAAAAATCACAAATATTTATGCACCTAACCACAATGTCACAATGTCCCAAGATACATAAGGCAAACACTGGCAAAGTTGAAAGGAGAAACAGTTGTCTCTATAATAATAGTTGGATATTTCAGTGCACCACTCCCATCAATAGATAAAACATCTAGACAGAAGATCAATAAAGAACGGAGAACTTAAATAATATGATAAATGAACTAGACCTAAGAGAACACCATACCCCAAAACAGCAGGCTATAGATTCTTCTCAAGGGCCCATGCATCACTCTCCAGGATAGACCACATGCTGGGTCACAAAACAAGTCTCAATAAATTTAAAAACATTGAACTTGTACAAGCATCTTCTCTAATCATAATAGAATGAATGCTGTAACTGACAACAGGAAGAGAATTGAAAAATCCACAAATATCTATATATAAGTTAAATAAGACACTCTTAAACAGTGAGTTAAAGAAGAAATTGCAAAGGAAATCAGTAAAACTGTTGAGATGAATGAAAACGAGAGCATAGTATATCAAAACTTGAGGTATGAAGCAAAGGCAGTCCTGAGAGGTAAATTTATATCCTAAATGTTTACACTCAAAAAAAAAAAAAGAGCTAAAATGAAAGACCTAGCTGCACAACTGGATGAAATAGAAAAAGAAGAACAATGTGAGCTCAAAGTAAGCAGAAGGAAAGATATAACAAAGATTAGGACAGAAATAAATGAAACAAAGAAAAATTACAAAAAAAAAGTATTATCAGAACCAAAAGTTAATTCTTGAAAAGATCAATGAGATTGACAAACCCTTAGCCAGACTGAGACAGAAAAAAAGAGAGGAGATGTAAATAAATAAGAGATAAGAGTGGGAACGCTACTACTGATCCCAGAAGGGAATAAAAAAAAAAAGCAAAAGAGGATTCTGTGAACAACCATATGCCAAAAAATTAGACAACATAGAGGAAATGGATAAATTCCTAGAACAACAACAACAACAAAAAACCTACAGCGACTCTACGAGAAATAGAAGATCACAACAACCAACTATAAGAGATTGAATCAGTTTTCAACAACCACCAAACAAAGAAAAGCCCAGAATCTGATAGCTTCAGTGGTGAATTCTCCCCCTTATTCAAAGAAGAATTAATACCAACCCTGCTAAAACTCTTCCAAAAAGTTGAACAGGAAGAACAGTATTTATATCATTCTATGATACCTAAATCACCCTAAGACCATAATCAGATAAAGACACTACAAGAAAAGAAAATTACAGAACAGTTTCTCTTATGAATATAGAGGCAAAAAATCCTCAACAAAATACTAGCAAATCAAATCCAAAAGTATATTTAAAGAATAATACAGGGCGGGCCACAGTGGCTCATCAGGCAAGAACGCTTGCCTACCAGGCCAGAGGGACCTGGGTTCGATTCCCGGTGCCTGTCCATGTGAAAAAAGAAGTCCAAGAATACTACACCATGGCCAAGTAGGTTATCCCTAGGTGTGCAAGACGGTTCAAGATAAGAAAATAAATTATTGCAACACACAGCATTAACAAAATGAAGGAACATGTTCATCTCAATTGATGCAGAAAAGGATTTCAAGACTCCAGCATTCTTCCTTAATTAAAAAATTAAAAACATTTAGAAAAATAGAAATAGAAGGAAACTTCCTCAACATGATAAAGGGCACATAAAAAAACTTACGGCTAACACCGTATTCGATGGTGAAAGACTGAAAGCTCCTTCTATGATCTGAAACAAGACAAGGATCCCCACTGTCACCACGGTTGTTCAGCATTGTACTAGAATCTCTAGCCAGAACATTTGGGCAACAAAAAGAAATAAATGGTATCCAAATTGGAAAGGAAGAAGTAAAACTTTCCTTATTTGAAGATGACATGATCCTTGTATTAGTTTGTTAAGCAGCCAGAAGGCAATATACCGGAAATGGAATGGCTTTTAAAAAGGGAATTTAATAAGTTACAAGTTTACAGTTCTAGTGCCAAGAAAATGTCTGAACTAAGATACCAAAACAAAGGTTACATCACTCAAGAAAGGCTGATACCATCTGGAGCACCTCTGTCTGTTAGCAGTGCATGTGGCTGGCATCTGCTGGTCCCTTGCTCTTGGACTCCATTGCTTTCAGCCTCTGTTTCCTGTGAAGTCTCCTCACTTGGTGACTGTGCGCCTTCACTTCACTCCTCTGGGACACAACTCTGGGTTTTGGCTCACTTAGCATCTCATGGGAAGGCACATGGCAAGGTCTGCTGGGCCCTATATCTCCAGACATCTGGGTCTCGTGTTGGCTCTGTCAGCTCTGAAGCAACTGTTCTCCAACTGTCTGCGTCAGCCCTGAGGTTTTAAAAAAATGTTTTCCCTTTTAAAGAACTCGAGTAAATGAATCAAGGCACACCTTGAATGGGTGGAGTCACATCTCCATCTGATCAAAAGGTCACACCCACAATTGAGAGGGCCACATCTCAGTGGAGACAACCCAATTTCTGCCTTATAGTATTGAATCAGGATTAAAAGAAAGGGTTGCCCCTACAAAATTGGATCAGTACTAAAACATGGCCTTTCTGGGGTACGTAATACTTCAAACTGGCACAATCCTATATGTAGAAAAATCTACAGAAAAGCTACCAGAGTTAATAAACAAATTTATCAAAGTGACAGGGTATAAGGTCAACAAGC
This sequence comes from Tamandua tetradactyla, assembly GCF_023851605.1. Taxonomy (NCBI): domain Eukaryota; kingdom Metazoa; phylum Chordata; class Mammalia; order Pilosa; family Myrmecophagidae; genus Tamandua; species Tamandua tetradactyla. The sequence goes on from NC_135331.1 coordinate 74,244,137, forward strand.
AAAAATCAATGTTTCTATATACCAATAACGAGCAATCTGATGGGGAAATCAAGAAAAAAATTCATTTACAATAGTAATTGAAAAAATCAAATATCCAGGAATAAATTTGACCTATAATGTAAAGTCCTTGTACCTAGAAAACTATAAAAGATTGCTTAAAGAAATCAAACACTCAAATGAAAGGAAGAGCATTCTGTTGTCATATATTGGAAGACTAAACGTTGTTAAGATGCCAGTTTCTCAAAATTGTTTATAGATTCAATGCACTCCCAACACAAATTCCAGTAGCCTACTTAGCAGAAATGGAAAAGCCAATTATCAAATTTATTTGGAAGGATAAGAGGACCTGACTAGCCAAAAACATCTTGAAAAAGAAGACTGAAGTTGAAGGACCCCTGGCTTTAAAGCTTATTGCAAAGCTACGGTGGTCAAAATAATATGGTCCTATCCAAGGATAGCTATTTAGTTCAACAGAATCAAATGGAGAGTTCAGAAATAGATCCTCACATCTATAGCCAATTGACTTCCTTGTGTCTTTGCATTTAAACTTTTTTATTGTATAGTATAACATATATACAAAGCAAAGAAAGAAAAAAGCAATAGTTTTCAAAGCACTTTTCAACGTGTAGTTACAGGACAGATCCCAGAGTTTGTCACAGGTTACCACACAATTCTCTCAGCTCTTTCCTTCTAGCTGCTCCAGAATATAGAGTGCTAGAGGGCTTAAATATTTTTTAATCATCACAATTGACTTTTTTCCTTCTTTTTTTGTGAAAAATAATATATATACAAAAAAAGCAATAAATGTCAAAGTACAGCAGCACAATTAGTTGTGGAATATATTTCAGAGTTTGACATGGGTTACAATACTACAAATTTAGGTTTTTACTTCTAGCTGCTCTAAGATACTGAGAGCATATCTCTCTAAATTGAGAGATATCAATTTAATGATTCAGCATTCATATGCATTTGTTAAATCCTATCTTCACTGCACAATTCCACCATCACCTTTGATCTTTCCATCCCTCTCTTTAGGGGTGTTTGGGCTATGGCAATTCTAGATTTTTCACATTGGAAGGGTCTGTCACTAATATGGGGTAGGGGGATGGAACTATCTGATGTTCTGGAGAGGCTGGGCCCTCTAGGTTTCAGGACTTACCTGGTCAGGGACCAGGGTCCTCTCAATTGGGAAAAAAAATATTCTTTTCAAAACATGGTGCTATGAGAACATATCCATACATAAAATAATGGAGAACCCCATCTCCTAGCACAAACAAAAATCAACTCAAAGTGGGTTAAAGACCTAAATATAAGAACCAGGACTATAAAACTCCTAGAAGAAAGTAGAGGGAAATCTTCAGGATCTTGTGTTAGTGATGCTTTCTTAGACTTTATACCCAAAGCACAAACAACAAAAGAACAAATAGATGAAGTGGACCTCGTCAAAATTAACAACTTTTTCACACCAATGATCTTTATCACAAAAGTAGAAATACAACTTTCTCTATGGGTGAAAATATTTGGAAACCACACATCCAATAAGGGTTTAATATCCAGATTATATAAAGAATTCCTGACACTTAACCATAGCATTTTTAAATGGCCAAAAGACTAAAATAGATATTTCCTCAAAAAGGATAAACAAATGACTAAAAAGCACATGTAAAGGTGCTCGATGTCATTAGCTATTTGGGAAATGCAAATCAACACTGCAATGAGGTACCATGTCACAAGAATGGCCATTATTAAAAAAAAAAAAAACTGAAATTTACAAGTCTTGGAAAGGATGGAGAGAAATAGGAGCACTCATTCCTTGCTGGTGGGAATGTAAAACGGTGCAGACACTGGTGGAAGACAGTTTGACAGTTCCTTTGGAAACTAAGTATAGAACTGCCATATTTTTGACAATTCCTCTACTAGATATACTCCCCAAAGAATTGAAAGCAGGCGATAAACAGATGTTCATAGAATATTATTCACAATTGCCAGAAGATCTAAGTGAGCTAAGTATCTATCAATTGATGAATGGATACACAAAATGTGGTTTATACACATTACGGAATATTACCCATCCATAAAAAAGAATGAGGTCTTCATACATGCAATAAAATGGATGAACCATGAATATATTATGCTGAGTGAAATAAGCCAGATCCAAAAGGGCAAATATTGTTCGATCTCAGTTATGTGGAATAATTAGAATAAGCAAATTTATAGATTTAGAAATCTAGACTATAGGTTATTAGGGGACACATTGGGAGTAGATAATGGGGAGTTAATGCTCAATTTCTACAGGATTTCTATTTAGGTTAATTGTAAAGTTTTGGAAATGGACAGTCATGATAGTAATACAATATGGTGAGTACAAGTAACAGCACTGAATTATATGTGGATGTAGTTAACAGTGGAAATTTTATGTAAGGTATGTTACCAGAATAAAAAATAAAAGATAAGACATAGGACTGTATAAAACAGTGAACCCTATTATTTCCTCTCTTATTTTCCTCATTCCTCCAGCAAACACTGATTGTTTTCCCTATGCCCTGACTAGAGATTGAAATCAGTGCAGATTTGAGGTTTATTATTTGATTAGTACACCTGAGCCATTAATGATAGGAGCACAACTCTTAAAACAGCTCGAATAAAAAGCTGCTGTCACAGATCATGCAAAGGGAGACCAAAAATGTGAGCTTTCATTTATACACATTGATATTAACCACTACATCTACCCTAGACCTTATTTCAGTACAAAACTAAAATGACTCCTAAAATAGATCATGGTGGTTGTGTTTTTATTTATTTTTATTCATCTATAATTTACCCTTCACATCCTTCTAAAACTTATTTGAAATATCTTATAATAAGCTCAAAAGACAATAAAAAGTAAAAGCAAAAAGAGATCAGAAGACAGATAAAAGTGGTAGAGGTTCTGCTACCCAGAATCTTGGGTCAGAAGGTCACTTATGGAGCATTGCCTTTCTGACCTTCCTGCCAGTCAAGAGAAATAGTAAAATAACAGATCATATGGTCTCATTCTCTGATTAAAGAAAATGTAGTAATTCTACAGATCACAGGAATTTTCCTGGCACTAAACTCTTGCAGGAATGCAATTCCACAGTACCTTGTATGGGAAGAATTGCACAAACCATAAAACAAAGTCTTCCTCAGCAGTTTGCAGCAGATGAAAATACATTCTTCACATAGAACTTCCTCCATGATTGGTTAATAGAAACCAAGGAAATATATTAAATCTTAGGCTGGAAAATGCTTTAATGATGAAGTGAAAAACTGTAACTCGAATCTTACCATCTAATGGACTCTGTAGACCCTTCCTTCTCCACCTTTCTGTAGCAATGTTTCTTCTAGTAACTTCGTCGAGGTCAATCCCACTTTGCCACCTCCTCTGATCACTCCTGCCATCAGTTCTGAGGACCTGATGTCCATAGCTTCACCTGTCAACTGCTGCTGATGACTCCCACATCTCCATGACCAGCCCAGGGCTTTCTCCTTAGGTCTGGTTTATGTATCTGCTGTTCATAGATAATTAACATTCTTTGGTTTCTATTGAATCCTGCTTTTCTATTATATCCCCTGCCTTGGAAATGCACACCACTTACCCAAACTATCGCCAAAGCAAAGTGATCCACCCCTTGTCAAATATTTCTCCTTACGGGTTCCCCTAGCTATCTGCTCTTTCTCATCTTCGCAGTTACTGCCTTATTTCAGGGCCTCATCATAGTCATCTCATTGCCATGCTATGGTTATATTAATAGTGAAGAGGAGAAAAGTTATTGAGATGGCAACTTAAAGTATCTTAGTATCTATGACACTAAATCTGCTCAAGGACTTTGGAGCTTGATGCCATGTGCCTTGAGTCACCAAGCTCTAAAGAAATGATAGAAGCTACAATAAGAGTTGGGGAGCAGTTTACATGCTATAAGCAAAATAGATCCATAATTATTCTAATAATGAAAAAGATGGCTAATTTTCATTTTCCCACAGCGTGATGTTTTAATGAGACTATAATAAATAGTTTAATAACAGTTCTATTTCCTGGGATTAAATAAAGCATTTAGAGCATTGTTGCTAAATAAAGCACATTGTTGGCACACATTCCAACATTGAGTGAGGTTTCTCTTTTCCAGCTTTTCCTCATATCCCCTCCCATCCTCACACCCCTCACTTGCAGCTTCTCGTCTTGAAATTACCTCTGTGAATCTTTGCCCATCTGACCAGTCCATTATTTGTGTTTCTTCAAACATCTGTATTGCCAGCATTAGCCGCATGACTGGTACATAGTAGGTGCTTCATAAATGTTTGACAGAAGTAATGAAGTTGTGTAAGCATCCTCTATAGTCACAGAAAATGCAACTTCACTTCAGTATTGTCAAAACCATTTCCTCTGTTAATCATTTAAACTCACATAGAAATGAACTTTACCATTGCAGCCAGTTTTATCTCTTTAAACACAATGAAGAAATTGCAAGGCAAGAAAAAACAATCATCTAAGACATTTTAGCAAAATGCGACATATAATGATTCAGGGAGAAACAAAATTACCTCCAAATTTTCTTTTGAATCTCTAGGGATGGAATGAAGTGAAATGCATTTTTTCTGCTTTAAGCTTACCACCACCATTACAGCAACCAGAGAGTGTACCCTCAAGTGTTCTTATTTTGTTCCTGGCCAAAGCTGATAATATTTTTCCAGACTTGTATGTGTTCTTTTATTACACTCCTATACAATCTTTACCATGCTTCTGTAGAATATATTTTAATGAATTGTACTGAAATATTTAAAAATTGGGAGAGATCCTAAGACTTCCCTCACTTAATAAATAAGTCAGAGGGCTTAAGTGACTTGCTCCAGGTCACACAGCACTAACAGCAGAGCTAAGATTAGCTCTCCAGCACTACAGCTGCAAAATGCAGTTATCTTGAGAGGAACTTAGGAAATTATCCTAACTCTCACTGTGGTGGCTTCCTACTCTTTCAATTTCCTTAAACGTGAACTGCATTTCTTACAATTCCCTTCTCTGTATGTTTTTTGTTACAGTTTCCCAAAACAGAAATCCATGTGAGATTTGGGAGGCAGAAGCAAAACAACCACCATCATTAGATGTGTAAAAGAAGCTGTAGATTCCAGCTTGCACTCACACTGCCTCCCTCCATATCTGGCTTTCTTTTCCATCTGCGGACCTTGCTGACCAACTGTGACCCTGAATATGGAGACAGCAGCTTTTCATAGCTCTCTCTACCAGCTCTCCTTTGTGGTCCAACGGCAGCCACTGATGTTCCCAGGTTTAGAAGGCTTGCTAGTGACTTACCTAGGTCTTCTAAAGTCCCCTTTCTGATCCTTATTCCCCAATGACTCCTTCTTTTGTGGGAGCTATTATTCCTATAATTAATTCCTTATTCCACCTGCTTATAGTGGTTCTGCTCTCCTGAATGAACTTTGAATGATATATTCAATTAACACTTTGATTGGCACAGCTTGCAAATCTTTTGGGGAGAAAAAAGTTCTGCCAAATTGATATTTAGAAGATAATAATTACAACCGAAGAAGCTGGTAGAACAAAAGTGGTCATATAGCTTTACATACACTAGATCAAGCCTCAATCCTCAAAATGTAAGTTTGTAAAATAAAAGCCTGATATAATAGGGTTTTGTTTCCCAAAGAGCATTGAAAAATAAAGCACTCAAAAATTATACCTGTGATTACGTAGACACATTTGTATATAAAAGATCTAAGAACCCCTACCATAGACAAAGTCTGCTGAACCTATTTCCCAACCTTGCTTGTGCATCAAAATTGTTTTCTTATATTTTCTTATATTCAAATGGAGGAAAGGGTAGTAGATACCTATTAATATTGGGCAAACTACTGATCCATAGTTTACCACTTTAGAGAAAAGCAGTATTTTTTAAATGTTGAGATTTTAAATTAGAATTTAATGAGGACATTAGTTCTGTCCCTTGGCATGAATACTATTGAGGAATTCCACTGGATTTTATTGTAAAAGCACCAGCCATAACAAAGGCAATGAAGGAATTGCTTAGTACAAGCCCACAGGAGCATGTTTTTTTTTGACTGATTCAATGAATAATGATTCACTGACTGGCTGAATAAGTGAAAGAATGAATAAAGAGCATCTCTACCTTGCAATTAGCATAGAACAGGATTATTGCTGTTAAAAATGAGTCTGGTTCTCCTACTTCCTTCTATTATGTGATGCTAATCCACACTCAGCCAGGGTGTTTCTGAAAAATATTGGTGTGAATACTCCCTTCAATATTTCTCCCACACTGACTGTAAATACAATCTAGGCATAAATCATGAAAAGTAAATACCAGTGAGCACTTTAATCCTTTATAATAAATCAGGGAAATAGGGAGCCTATTCCTGATGATGAAGTTTTGTGTAGGTCAAACCAGTGGCTTACCAAGAAGCGCGTTGGGAAACAGCAAGCATTCTGTTAAACACTCGGTTCCACCTGCGGTTGAGATTTTGGGCACATCTCTCTATCTCTCTTGATTATTATGCAGTGTTGCTGTTCTATTCCAGAAAGCCAGATGAAATAAGAACAAGTTTTATTTTGTTTTGTTTTTTACTTCCCTGCCTACTGTTTCAAATAGCTGAGCTAGAAGCTGAATAGGATAGGAAACTTAATCACAAAGACCTTCTGCACTCAATAAATATTTTCAATAATGTAAACAAGATACATATATAAATAATTGTAATACTAAGCTGAACCTGACAAATGTCACAGGTGAAATGTAGATCAAGTTCTGCTGGAATCAGGAAGAAAGAGAAATTAATTCCCGGTGAAGGGATCAGACATCTTCTTGGAGAACGTAGCAGTGAGTCAAGCCTTGAAGAAAAAAATTCATCTGGGGATTCTGAAACATAGTGCAACCAACCTGGGAAGGCAAAATGCTGGAGGCATTTATACTACATAAAATGCAGACATCCAGCTAAATTTGAAGCATTTTTTTTTGTATATGTATGTACCATGCACTATTTTGGAAATATCTCTGCAGAAATGTATTCATTGTTTATCTGAAATTCAAATTTAACTTTTATGTACTTTTTTATTTGATAAATCTAGCAATCTGGAGAAAACCACATGGGGTATACTGAGGCAAAGAATAGTTTAGTTGGCTAGAGCCAAAGGTGGTTGAAGGGAAAAAGTAAGAATTAAGGTTCAAAAGCGTACTGGAACCCTCAGGCAAAGGATCAAATCTCCCCGTTTCCTGTGCATGCCTCTCATAGGTCTCCATTTTCACGGCCATGAGAAAAGATAAGTCAGGACCTGGGCATGTCTTATTTTCTAAGGACTTAATTTTTTTTAGGAAAATATAGAAAGTAAAGGGTTAGTGACAACATTATTTTCATCTGAAAACAGAGCAAACAAAAAGAGTGTATTATGAAGCATAATGTAAAATATGTACAACTTTAAGATCAATTAAGACTGAGAAGTTATTGAACAAATTTCAAGTTTGAGACCCTGTTTCAGTTTAAGACCCTTTGGGAGCCTAGAACTATCTATATACCTCAGAAAAACATGTTCTTAACATTAATCCATTTCCGAAGGTGTTAACCCACTGTAAATAGGACTTTTTGAAGATGTTACTTTTAGTTAAGGTGTGGCCTACTGAATTAAGATGGGTCTTGATCCTATTTGTAGAGGCATTAGAGAGAAGGCCAGTGAGAGGGAACCCCTTCCCAGAAGCTGGAAGTCAATAAAATTTGGAGAGAAAGGAGAAGAGCCCACCACGTGCATAGCCATGTGACAGAAAAGCCAAGGACCAAGGACTGCTGGGAGCCAGCCCCAGAATGTCACTGTCTTCCAAGGAAACACAGTGCCTTTGCCAGTGCTTCGATTTCTGCTTTCTTCTAGTCTCAAAACTGCAAGTCCATAAATTCCCAGTGTTTAAGCCAACCCACTTATAGTATATTCTTTAGCAGCCAGGAAACTAACATAGGTCCCACATCATCAGAAGTAAACTTTCCTATTCAGGAATACTTTGCTGAAAAAGTGTGAGAAGCATCAATTTCATCAGTGAAAAGCTACAGAATGTTTTAGAACTAGTATTCTGAAAAGATTGCAAGTATAAGGTAAAAGGGTACAAAATAACACTCTCCTGTACTCAAATAGTTTGTAATTATTTCTATAAACAAGGTGCAAACATAAAGCTTGGAATAAAACAATTATCCATTTGAAATTTAAAAAGTGTTAAAGCAGTTCATTATGAATTAACCAAATGATTTTGTTTCTTTATGGATATTCAGAAAGGCTATAGTAATCAAGATTTAGAAGGCATGTATAAAATCATTTCATTGTCATTTTGAATAAAACCATATAAAATTTTACTTAATATATTTCAAATGTGCAAGTATCTGTGAGTGGTGTGGAAAAACAAGAGCATGTTTATGCCATTTTGATAATTTTGTGGAATGCAGTCTCATCCAAGAATATTGTAAACAGTGCAGTGTGTTCTTCTGCCTTGTATTCAAGACTCTCAATTATGGGACAAATGGCTGTTAGGGAAACAGTTTTTAGAGAGAAGCAATGGCAAGTTTCTAAATCAATATCTTTGCTGAGAAGACCAGGAGTACACTAGCTTTTATATGTAAAAACTCTAGTTTGCAAGGCACTGGAAAAGTAGCACTTGAATGAATTCCTTCATTCCCACCAAACAATTGAGAAAATACGTAATATCTGGACAAACTGTTTATGGATCCATTGTGATTGGATAGCACATAATCATAAAGAGCTACATTTTTTGAAGAATTTTCATTCGATCTACTGTAAAATATTTCTGAGGCATCTAATTTTCATCTAATTACTAGGAATGATGAAAATAATTAAAAATTTAAAAAGATGAAAATATGATTAAAAAGTATCAAATAAGTAATGACCAAGTGTGTATGTAATATAGTCTTGTACACATTCTGAGAGGTGGGCTTCCTTTGTTGATTTTTAAAATATTTTCATTGAGAAATTTTCACACACATATAATCCATACATGGGATACAATCGGTGGCTCACAATATTATCCCATGCTTGCATATTCATCACCATGATCATTTTTAGAACATTTGCATCGCTGCAGAAAAAGAAATAAAAAGAAAGAAGAACTAACTCACACATTTCATACCTCACCCCTCCCTCTCATTGATCACTAGTTTTTCAATCTATCCATTTTTTTTTTACCTTTTATCTCCCATTATTATTTATTTATTTGTTATCCTTTCTTCTTTTTATTCATCTGTCCATACCTTGGATAAAAGGAGCATCAGAAAGAAGGTTTTCACAATCACATGGTCACATTGTAAAAGCCATATCATTATACAATCATCTTCAAGAATCAAGGCTACTGAAACATAGATCAACAGTTTCAGGTACTTCCCTCCAGCTACTCCAAAACATCATAAACTAAAAAAGAATATCTATATAAGGTGTAAGAATAACCTCCAGGATAACCTCTCAACTCTGTTTGAAATCTCTCAGTCACTTCACTTCACTTTGTTTCATTTCTCTCTTCACCTTTTTGATCAAAAAGACTTTCTCAAACCTATGAGGCCAGGTCCCCGCTCATCCCAGGAGTTCTGTCCCATGTTGCCAGGGAGATTTATACCCCTGGGAGTCATGACCCATATAGGGAGGAGGGTAGTGAGTTCACCTGCTAATTTGGCTTAGATAGGGAGGCCACATTTGATCCACAAAAGAGGTTCTCTAGGGGTGACTCTTGGGCACATAATTTTAAGTAAGCTGTAGCTTCTCCTTTGCAAGAATAAATTTCATAGGAGTAAATCCCAAGATGAGGGCACAGCCTATTGCATTGGTTGTCCTCACTGCTTGCAAGAATAGCAGGAATTCCCCAAATGGGGAAGTTGAATATTTCCTACTTTCTCCCCAGTCCCCCAAGGGGGCTTTGCAAATACTTTTTTATTCTCTGCCAAATTACTCTGTAATATATCAGGGGATCACACTAACCTGTACAAACCAACAAGATCTCATGCCATATTCAAGATTCCGTGTATTTATGGTATTCAACTAAACTGACAATACAAGTTGCCCATACAGATTGGGTAATGTGCTACCCTAAATATAAATTTTGCACCAAATAAACATCTTTCCCTTTGGTCTTACACAGAAGTTGTAGTATTAAAATATGGACAAAATCATTCTTTACCCTGTATTCTGATCTACCTTAGTCCTATCCAGGTCATCCTCATTCATATTTCTACTCAAAGACTGATCCTTTTTCAACTTTATAAACAGTTCCTATGTGAGGTATTGCTGACTTTCAAAGCTTCAGAGCTCTAACTCTACCTCTCAGGTACCACAAAAACACCCGAAGTTTCAGGGAACAACCAGGTTATATACAAACAGCTCAGTATCTCAGAATTTAGAAATAACAATTAAAACTCTTGAATATAATTGCATTTATTTTATCTGATCTTCTTAGGTATCAGGAGATGAAGAAAATAAGATTATAGTTGGTTATCAAACATGAATGGCTTATGAAAAAACTGGGGTCTTGGGAAGACTTTGCTTCAGGTACTCTGGGGTGGACCTGAGAGTTGATGTTTCTGACAAGCTTCCAGGTCACAGAAGTGTGACTTTCTGCTACATACTGCACCTTGAATAACAAGGACTTACTTTCAAACAGACTTAACATCTCTGGGCTACGTTGAGGGGGGTGGGTTTAGTTGTTTATGCATTCTGCTTTGCAATGTATGTGCCACTTTAGGTCAAGAATGATACCTGATTCACCGGTATACCCTTTTTCAGCTAATGTCTACCACTCAGAAAGTGCATAATAAAAGAATGTATGATTATGAGTAATCATACATCCTCTGTTTCATTATCGTTTTTCTTCAACCAAAGAATGTTATTTCTCTAACAAGGGATATGCCATCTCTCATCAAGCTTGTAGCTTGATGAAGGTCATGGGGGAGTAATAAAACTGCTGGCTAATCAACAGATTTGCTGGCACTTCAGAGGAGAGAAGAGCTTAATAAGAAAAGCATGATATGTCAAGTCAGATATTTTGGAAAAGATGAGACCTAGAAAAGAAAACAAGCTGAATCTAAAGAGTTTAAGGTTTTTGAGTCATGTCTATCACATGAGTAATACGGGACAAGCAATTTAAGTTTCTGCCCTTGACACTTTTCATCTGTAATACAAGGTTCTAAATATAAATATAAGTATAAACTGTCAAGGGTGACCACTAGTATAACAGAATTAAAAAATACAATTCTTAACCCAACTATAAGGAAAGAAAAAACAGCAGAGAGAAAGCTTGATAAACCCAACAAAAAAAACAATAAAGCATGAAATACCACCAACAAGCAATCATAGCAGTGGAAATGATAATACAGAAGCAAGGAATAAACCCAAACACAAAAATAACAGTAAACAGAAGCAGATTAAATTACCCCTTGAAAAGACCCTGAGTAATAGTAGGTTTAAAAAAATCCAGTTCTAAGCTGTCAGAGTCAGGATAAAACAAACTGACACAGAATAACCTAAACCAAAAAATTGCTAAAGTATATATATATATATATTATATATATATATATGAATTGTATATATATACACACATATATATGTATATCAGAAAAGGAGTAGCAAAGGAAAATAGACAGCCATATTCTTTAACATTAACTAATGTCAAATAATATATAATTCAAAAATGTATAGTATTAAACTTATGTTTCATACTGACATAAAACAGAGTGGAATGAGAAAATTCAAATTATGAATCCTTAAGCATCTAATAACCCAGCTTCTAAACCTGTAAACAAAATACTGACACAGAGGAAAGAAAAAAGAAACACAACTCTGCAATCAAATCAGAGATTTAAGCAAAACTCTATTGGAAATTAGCCAACTAAATCATCCAAAACAAGTAACAGTGTAGAGGAGTTGAAAATCTTAAATTAATTCACAATTTTATAGAAGCTTTTATAACCTATAAATACTTATTTATAACAAATGAGAAAAATTTTTAAAAGACCATCTAGCAGAGCACAATTTCTGATTAAATTCCCCCAATACAACTATTATTGTTGATAAAATGCAATAAAACAAAGATATAATCTAATAGAAATTATTCAGAACTCTTGTTGAAGAATAAATCAAAATATTTAAAATATAAATGCATATAAATATATGACAATGCAAGCAAAAATAAAAATGCATGAGAGTAAAAGGTTTAATTGCATTAACTACAAAACAAGACATTTTAAAATACAACTCGGTGAAAACTGAAAACTGCTAAAATAAACTCAAAATATTACAAAAAAGAAAGTCTAATGAAAATATAAGAAAAGAAGTAACAGATTTAAAAGAAAAAAAGGCTAAGTGGGAGAAAGGGAAGATAATAGTAGTAGACTGATGAATAAAGCCAAAATTGAGTCTTGAATATATCAGCAAACTCAAAAACATAGAGAAATGTTGAATGATACCAAAAAAAAGCACAAACTGCATTAAAAATTAGGAAGGGAATACATTGCTATTATAATTGGGACTGGTTTCAATATTTTTCAAAATTTTATTTCCTAGGAATATAGAAAATAATGTATTGACTCAAAAGAGTCAGAGAACCCGAATAGATCAATATCTGTAGAAAGTGAATGATAAAAGTAATCAAATGTTTACCTTGGTGCAAAAAAGACCCTTAGTCCAGACAGTTTTATGGGAAAGTTCTACTAAACCTCAAATTCTTTTTTATATAAACTTTTTTAGGGACATACAAACAACAGAAAGCTGCCAAACTCAGACTTTGCAACTAGCCTCACCTTTATGCTAAAAGCAGACAAAGGTAGAAAATGCAAAAAGAAGAAAACTATAAAAACCTGAAAGAAATATTTTCAAACTACATCTAGCACTATTTTAATCTATAACTTTCACTCCAGAAACATAAGGAGAAATTCACTAATGGGGGCATATGCAGAAATCAATTTGTTTAAAATTCAACACTTTTCAGATTAAAAAAAAAGTACTAGAAATAAACTTTTAAACTAACAAAGGATCTCTTTTACAAACACGTTGCAAACATAATTTCATACAGGAAATTAATAGAAATTAATAATTTCAATCCCATCAAGCGTAAGGCAAGATGAGGATGCATACTAGAATTACAAAATATAAGGTATAGCAGACCTATCCAATTTAAAAAAAAAAAGTAGGATGTGCTTGCTTTGGTGACACATATACTACAATTGGAACAATACAAAGAAGATTAGCATGGCTCCTGTGCAAAAATGACAGACAAATTCATGACGCATTCCATATTTAAAAAATAAATAAAAGTAGGAGAGACAAAACTGTCAGTATTTATGAATGATATGACTCTCTCTATATATAAAATATAACTGTCTACATAAATAATGAAAAAGAATTGACAAATATTATTAGAATTAACTTAGTTACCTAATAAATTGATGAATGTAAAATCAACAAAAATCAATACTTTTCCTCTACCCAGAAACAATTAAAAATAATGCAAAATTAGAAAATATATAAGGCAGAGTTCATATGTAATAGCATAGAAAGACATAAAATACCTAAGAATAAACCCGAGAACAAATATGGAAGTCCTGTAAAGAGAAAAATGATAAAACTTTAATTAAGGAATCAAATGAAATCAAAATAATGAGGGGCATTCTATTTTCCTAGATGGGGAGTTTGAATAATTTATGATGCTTTCCCCTAAATTAATCTATAAGTTCAAACCTCTCTCAATCAAAACAGTATGATTTTTTAATGAAACCTGACAAGGCAATTCAAAAGATTATTTATAAACAGAGAATTTCTCTAAATAGTCAAGAACATTTTGAAAGAGTGTATGAGGGTGTCACTCTACCAGATATGGAAACTATGAAAATATATGGTAGATAAACCCAACGGAAATTTTGTAGGAATAAACATATCATTTGAACAGAAGGAAAGTCTCTTACAGATCATGTGAATATGTCAATGTAATTTATGGCAAATTCAATATTTCAAGTCAAAGGTTGGCCTATTCAATAATGATTATACAAAAATGGGCTATCATTTACGTGTAAGAAGCTAAATAAACCCAATTTCTGTGACAGAGGATGCAAACTCTTCATTAAATTCATTTTTATTTCTTCTGGGGTATCTGATGCAACCATTCTAGGGAGTGGTATGTTCCATATCACTTCCAGACACAGTCCGGAAAAACTACATACATGCTCATCCCTCTCTTTCCCCTCACACTGTTGGTGATAAAAAAAAAAAAAAAAAAAGACCCTTAGGCTGGCTTTGCAAAGCACATACTGAAAATGGCAGAGCCACAGCTGCCAACCTCCCGAATCACTCTGTGAAGCAGAGCTGCCCACTTTCCACCCCCAGTCACCTTGGACTGTTCCTTGAAGGAGAAATAAACTTCTATTGTGCTTGAGCTCTCATGCAGGTACACCTCATTTTATTGAGCTTAGATTTATTGTGCTTTTACAAATTGAAGGTTTGCAGCCATCCTGCATCCAGCAAGTCTATCTGTGCATTTTTACCAACAGCATGTTCTATCAATGTGTCACATTTTGGTAATGCTCACAATATTTAAAATTTTTTCATAATTATTATATCTGTTATGGCGATCTGCAACCTGTGATCTTTGATGTTACTATTGAAATGTTTTGGGGGCTCCTTGAACCAAGGTGATATGACGTTGAGTTTGATCTCTGTTGTGTGTTTTCTGACTGCTCCACCATCAATCAGGCTGTCCCCCATCTCTCTCCCTCTCTTATAGCCTCCCTATTCCCTATAATACACCAATATTGAAACTAGACCAATTAAGAACCCTACAATGGCCTCTCAGTGTTCAAGTAGAAGGAAGAGTTGCACGTCTCTCACTTTAAATCAAAAGCTAGAAATGATTAAAATTAATGAGGAAGGCACATCTAAAGCTGAGATGTGCTGAAAGCTAGGTCTCTTGGGTCAAATAGTCAGCAAGTTGTGAATGCAAAGGAAAAGTTCTTGAAGGAAAGTGAAAGTACTATTCTGTGAACACACAAATAATAAGAAAGCAAAACAATCTTATTTCTAATATGGAGGAAGTTTTAGTAATCCAGCTAGAAGCAAGCCAACCACAACATTCCTTTAAGTCAAAGCCTAATCCAGAAGAAGGTCCTAGCTCTCTTCAATTTTATGGGAGCTGAGAGGGGTAAGGAAGCTGCGGAAGAAAAGTTTGATGCTAGCAGAGGTTGGTTCATGCAGTTTAAGAAAAGAAGCTGTCTCTATAACATAAAAGTTCAAGGTGCTGTTGTAGAAGCTGCAGCAAATTATCCAGAAAATTAAGTTCATCATTAAATACGGTTGCACACAGTGCAAGGGTGGTTCAGTGGTAGAATGCTCACCTTTCACGCAGGAGACCCGGGTTCAATTTCCAGACCATGCTCCCCCTCAAAAAAAAGGTGGCTGCACTAAGCAACAGATTTTGGCTCTAGACAAAACAGCCTTATATTGGAAGAAGATGCCATCTCTAGGACATCCATAGCTAGACAGGAGTAGTCAATTCCTGCCTTCTAAGCTTCAAAGGACAGGCTGACTCTCTTGTTCAGTGTAAAGCAGCTGGTAACTTTAATTTGAAGCCAGTGATCATTTATCACTCTGAAAATCCTAGGGCCCTCAAGTATTATGCAAAAGTTACTAGGCTTGTTTTCTACAAATGGAACAACAAAGGCTAGATGATAGCACATCTGTTTACAATATAGTTTACTAAATCTATGGCCCCACTGTTGAGAACTATTGTTTAGAAAAAAAGATTCCTTTCAAAAATCCCTATTCATTGACAATGCATGTGGTCACCCAAGAGCTCTGATGGAGATGTTCGATGAGATCAATGTTATTTTCATGCTGGCTGACACAACATCCATTCTGCAGCCCATAGATCAAGGAGTCATTTCAACTTCCAAGATGTCTTATTTAAGAAATACATTTCATGAAGCTATAGCTGCCACAGATAGTGATTCCTCTCATGGATCTGGGTAAAGTACATTGAAAACATTTGGAAAGGAATCACCATTCTAGATGTCATGAAGAAAATTTGTGATTCATGGGAGGTAGTCAAAATATCAATAATAATAGGTGTTTGGAGGGAATTGATTTTAGCTTTCACGGATGACTTTGAAGGGTTCGAGACTTCAGTGGAGGGAAGTAATGGGAGATGTGGTAGAAACAGCAGAACTAGAATTAGAAGAGGAGTCTGGAGATGTGACAGAATTGCTGAATTCTCATGATAAAACTAATGGATGAGGAGTTGCTTCTTATGGATGCACAAAGAAAGTGGTTTCTTGAGATAAAACCTACTTCTGGTGAAGAAGGTGTGACCATTGCTAAAATGACAAAAAAAGATTTAAAGTATTACATAAACATAGTAAGTGAAACAGCAGCAGCAGGGTGTGAGAGGATTGACTCCAATTGTGAAAGAAGTTATACTGTGGTAAAATGCTATAAAACAGCATACATGCTACAGGGAAACCTTTCATGAAATCTTTGCTTCCATCGATATAGCCAAATTCATTGTTGTCTTACATTGGGAAACCGCCACAACCACTCCAAACTTCAGCACTCACCACCCTGATCCGTCAGCAGCCATCCACATCAAGGCAAGACCCTCTACCAGCAAATGGACTATGATTCTCTGGAGGCTCAGATGATGGTCAGCATTTTGTAGCAGTAAACTATATTTCATTAAGGTATATACTGTTTTAGTCATAATGCTATTGTACACTTATTCTACAGTATAGTGTAAACAGAACTTTTTATGCACTAGAGACCAAAATATTCATGTGATTCACTTTATTGTGGTTTGCTTTATTGCAGTGGTCTGTAGCTGAACCTACAACATCTCCGAGGTGTGCCTGCATATTTTTGAATCTAATTGCTTCAGCAGTGATGTTCCCTAACTAATGTGATCTCCGCTGCACACAATAAATAAAAACTAATCTCTGTGTAGAATAGAGAGATATGCCAACACAAGCCTATAAGATAGGAAAGGAAAACGATCATTTATTTTACCTTATACAAAAAAATAATTAGCAAAGTTAAAAGGCAAATGCCAGCTTGAGTGAAAATATTTGTATTCTATTTAAAAGGTTAATATCTATCTAAAATGAGCCAATTATAAAACAATCAACTCATAAAAGAAGACAAACTACCCAATAGAAAAAATTGGCAAAGAAATACAATCAGGCTATTCACGGGAGAAGAAATGAACAGGTACTCAATATATCAAGCAAGTAGAGTACTACACATGGAAAGTGAAAATTGAGATATTTCCCTCAAGTGATTAGCAATATATGTATATATGACTGAAGAACAGGTGTTGAAGAAGATGCAAAGAACTGGCTTTGTCATACATTGCTAGTGTGTGTGAGGCTGGGTCTGACTAGAGAGAGTTTGACTATTTGTACTAGATTTAAAAATGAACCTGTACTTTAAGCCAACAATTTTGCTTCTAAGTGTTTATTATTTTAACATACAACAAACTTCTACAGTTGTGAAAAGATACCCCACCCCCAGATTATAAATCACCCAAATATTGATTAATGGAGGAAAGCTTAAGTAATTTGTGCTATATCCACATGATTGTATATTAAAATATGACATACATCAATATGCAGTGAAATATAACGATTTGTGAGGTATATATATAAACAAAACTGATCAGAAGTATATCTAGATAGATAGATGGATAGATAGATAGATAGATAGACAATTTTTTTTTTTTTTTTTTGCATGGGTAGTCACTGGAAATCGAACCCAGGTCTTCGGCACAGCAGGCGAGAACTCTGCCTGCTGAGCCACATGGCCTGCCCTATATTTTTAAACATACATCTGCTTGTGTAGGTGTATGTGGATATGTATAATATATTTAGAATATATATACACACACACACACACGTAAATGCACAGAATGGGGTTCTAAGAAACACAAGCAATTGTCTGCAGTGGCTATTTCTGGGAAAAAGGGCCAGAGAGGGACTAGTAGCCATAGGATGCTTCTCTCTTTTGTTCTGGGCACATCTGCATTGTTTACCTCTTAGTCTAAGGTAATATATTTAGATGGTAATTATAAATTGTTTTTGCTGAATTTAAGTAATTAAAACTTGACCTGACCAGCCTATCTCCCAGTGTGTTCCAGAAAATTGTGGTCTCCTGACATGCTTTATGCAAAATAAGTTCTGAGATCAAATATATTTTTTTCATTCACATTTTCAAGTTTTCCTGGAGGGAATTCATCTCCCAATCAATGTCAAAAGGAACTTTCAGCCGCCAGACAGAAGAATAGGTTGTGAAATAGCCATTGACTATTGAGGAAAACATATCAAAACATCTCAGAAGTGATCACAGGCATTTCAAAGTGAGGAAAAATTGGTGTGACTGATTCATGAAATCTGAGGGGTGTCTGAAAGGCCAGATATCAAAAGTTTCTAGCTGCCTTTGAAGAGAAGCTATTTAACTTCCAGCAATATGTAATTAAATTAGGGCAGGGAACGAAACTAAGAGTATCCTTAAATGAAAAATGCAAAACAAAATCCCAGAATTCTTCAAAGTCCCAAACTGCATTGAAATTCTACACAGGGCACACTCTCAAGCAAAAATCAAAAAAATACAACATGTCACCATGATGTTATACATTGCAACTACCAGCCATAAGCGATTCAGAAGAAACTTTAGACTCTGTGAAAAAAAACCTTAGCCTTGAACCAACAAAAAAGGTGGCACACAATGACAAATGTGCACTATTGTCAGTGAGTTAAAAAAAAAAGTATGTGCATTGAATGTGGCAGGGATTTTTTGTTTTTGTTTGTCATCTTTGCTCTGAAGGTGGTTTTAAATTGATGGCGTCTCTTAAAACATACTGGCCTCTTGAACACTTGTGTTCTCCTTGTTCATCAAAAATTCCAGGCACACTCCTGCTTCAGAGAGCTAGTGTCTGCTGTACTTGTTCTGCTTATGGCCACATGACCTGGTCCCTTTGCTCAGTAGTGCCTTCCTTGCCAACACTGTTTAAAATTGAGACTCCCCCTCGACCTTCATCCCATTACTTCCTACCCCTTTTTTTGCCTTACAATTTTTCATAGAATTTATCACCATCTGGATTACTATTTATTTTACTTATTTATGCCTTTGTTGTCTATCTCTCCCCACTGCAGATTAAGCAAAGATCTTTTTTCCCCTTTCTTTTCTGCTATATCTCCACTTCCTAGGTAACCAATAAATATTTATTGAATGAGTAAATGACTTGAGAAATCTTGAAATCAATGATAGCTATGCTAACCTCCTAGAGATTAATAAGGCTCATCAGCAAATTAAATTCTGTAAGAAGTTTTAAAAAGCTATTTTAAAAACTTTTTAAAAAGCTATTTAGCATTGGTGAATCTTTTGTTTTCCAAAGTTAGCTGACTGTGGAATATTTCTTGTCCCTACGTAACATTAAAAGACAGTAGAATTAATAATCTGTGTAAACCATTTCAGGAAAGAGAGAAACTCTAAAATTCCATTAAATTCTATAATTCAATATTTTTTGTAAATTATTGAATACTCTGAGTACTGTTTACTCTTTTTCCCTCTCCCTTCCACTGACATTTTCTTCCTTACTTATGTCTTTGCAGTACTACTACAATATAATATTACTCAAAACATAGGAGTCATGGAATCTGGCACACAAGATGGAAAACTAAAATTGAGAACATTCAGGCAGATTTGAAAGAATGAACTTGTGATAAAAATACTGATACACAGAGAACATTTTCATGCTAAGGGCATTTTGTGCTAATGTTACATTTCAGTCAAGGTCTACCAGGAATAGGGTGTGCAGGTGGCTCAGTGGTAGAATGCTCGCCTTCCATGTGGGAGACTTGAAGTTCGATCCCCAGACCATGCACTCCACCCCCACCTAGCAAAAACAGATGTAACAGGAAAATGAGAATCATTACAGGTTTTTATAACAGAGGACATTTAATGCTGGACATTGGTTATGCAGGTTACTGAAAGACTTAGAAGCCAAGCAAGGAACAGTGAGGCAACCAAGGATGAGGAAAGCAAGAAGTTGCTAACATCAAAGGGCCGGAGGAGGTGACCATCAGAGTCCAGGAGCCAGGGATGCCTGACGCAAGGTGGAAACTTGGAGGAAATTCAACCGTCACGAGTGACACTGCTCGAAGAATCAAAGGCGGACATTGTGGCTTCTTCCTCCCACAAGTACCTGTGACTAACTAAATCCATTGACATGGGAGCCTGGGAAATGCAGCCTACAGTGGTCAGTCCCCTGTGATGCAGAATACAGCAGGGCAAGGGTGAGGACAGCAGATGGAGACAGAGTCCCAAGACTGGCTTCTCTTATTTATTTCATTTATTACAACCATCATGTGAACACTTGACTTGGTCTTCAGGTCTAAGCAAAGATTAAAACTAAAAAGAAAACCATGTTAAATGCAACCCACTGAAGAAAGGTATATTGTTAATTTTAATACTCCATGTGTGTTTACTGATATACACTTACAACCAAAGAGATATAAATTATCAAGTACATTAATACCTATGGCAACAAGTATGTATAAAACTGTTGTAATAGCATTTGACAACACAACTAATACTCAATATACAAATTTAATTTTAATATTTCACACAATTTAGAAAAACCAGGATCCAATACTGTCAAATATTACTCTATATAACATATTCATACTCGTTATCATTGTGGCAACACAATTTATTAAATGATGCCTATTTCAAACTGACTAAAAACCATTTGTAATCCATTTGCCAGGGACCAAGAGCTGGAGCAAAATAAGCCAAATATAGCAGTTGAAAAAATATTAAGGGCAACACATTAAAAATAATTTTATTAAAAATTACCCTGGATATAGATGGCTGAGAAATAGCAAGCAAAGTCATCTTGTACATAGCAATAAAAAATTAAGGTAACTTTTATGTTGTAGTTGTTTTTAGAAAATTTTATTCAGTCTATGGGCCAAACCACAAAATTTAGGGCCAAAAAATAAAATGCTCCCGTTAGTAAATTATTAGCCAGAGTAAGCATATTGTTTCAATATATCCATGGACTTCAATCACATGTATTTTCAAAAGAGATTCAAGGTAGATTAAAATAAAAGTACAGTGTAACAAAACCGAACAATTAACCCAGAATTACAGATAAAATAAATAATAAAAGAATTAAAATTAAAAGTGTATCAAGAAATTATTGCTTAAAACATTTATGCAAGAGTTTCCTTGTAGCTGAAAGAGAAAGAATCTTGGATTTTGTAGTTCTCAAGGACAGGTAAAAGGAAATGCATATACCCTTGGTGGAAAGGATTGTATAGTTTCCATCAAGTTTTCAGACCCACTTATGTTGAAAAGTGACAGAATCATATTGAATTGTGCAAGAGAAAAAAGTTGGTCTGATGGCAAAGTGTTGAAGACTTGAGCAATAAATTCGAAGTGTATTGATTTAATTCCTTACTTAAAATAGTCAGTGATACTTGTCCTAGGTATTAATCATCATAATCTTACCAAATTCCCATTTCAATTAATCGCAATGTAGCTTTTGTTAAATTTTGGATTGCATGTGAAGATTTTTTTTTAATTACGTTATTGCTTCCAGGAGAGCAAAATGATTATTTTTGGATCCTTGGAAAATTGTTGTGACTACACTTTTGGTAAAAATCAGGCCGTGCATGATTAGAAACACCTTAATAATTCAAGAATCTAAAATGGATAATTTTGCATTGGAAAACAAAATTGGAAGCCCCAATCATTCTGGTACTTGGCCTAATTTTGTGTGATCGAGCCTTTATAAGGCTTAATAGGGAAATAGATCACTATTGCCATCTCCTGGCAAGTACAAAATATGACCACAATTGAAGTCTGAACAGCCGTATATTGTGGGAAAGCAAAAAGATTACCACATAAATAGGTAATAATGTATAGAATATTTATTGTAAGAGCATCGTTGGATTTTATTCCTTATTCCTATAAGACCTTTACAAAAATCCATTAGAGTTGATAAATAGTAGCATTTGTTTTATGAGTTCTTTATGTTGAACAGAAATTCTACTTGTTATGACTTTTTAAATTAAATGCATATGATGGATCTACCTGAAATTGAAACAAATAGAGTTGCCTCAAAGAGAAAACCTAGAAAAAGTTTGCGATGCATTGGGGTAAAAGAGCCAGGCTGCACCACTGCACACAGACAAGAAAATGACAGGCAGCTTTCTGCCATATAATAAAGCTGGTGGAATGGATATTAGTTTTGACAGCATTCATCCATCTTTCTGCTTTGGGGGCTTTCACAGATGATGAATAATACCCTTCCCCACCACCTCACCTTGTCATCTTGCTGCATTGCTTTTTAATTTCAGACTCTTGTTATTGTCCCTCTTTGCAATCAGCTGTTGCTAATGCTTTGAGCTCCCTTCCCTCCTTTTCTCACATATGGATGCCAAGTCTGTGTCAGAGCTTGGCTCATATGCTCACTGTCCAGGATTCCATCTGAGTCATATAAGAGCTTGGTTTCACTGAAGTCTACCAGTTGCACTCCAGGGTGCTGTCTTGTCCTATAGACTCCAAACTCTTGCTGCAGCTGAGTGACAAAGGAGAATGAGATATAGCTTTAAGCCATTATCCTCCAGATCAGAATGCCACACAACATGGTTCTGAGGCTTGATGTGCCACCTTCTCAAATTAATTGTTTCATCAAGATTGAGCATGATAACTAACTTCCCAAGATGGGTTGAAAGCACCAAGACAATTGACATTATTAAATACTCTTCTGAATTCCTTACTTGGAGGACGAAGGGAAAATATATTATTGTTGTGTTTTTTGTTTTGTCGCATTTTATCAAAATTCTACTCCTTACCAACTAGTTCAAGATCACATTTAGTTTATGCTTAAGTAAAAGAGGAAATGACATTCGAGAAATCAGAAACCTGAGCTTTGTAGCAGGAAATCACTCCCCTTAAGTAGCTTAGTGGTCTGCTACTGAAGTTTATCTGCCTGTGATAGCTCTAGCTAAGTCAATTTACCCCAAGGGGATAATAAAAAGAGGGGATAATCTTCCGTTCTTAGAGATGGAACATCTAACAAATCCAAAGTAGAGAAGGCAGATCAAAGGGAATGACTCTTGAAAAATGTTCAAGGTTTGTACTCCAGCTAATCATTGGCTCAGAGACACTTTCTCCTTTAGAATGAACCTCAGATAAATCTATTAGGAGAAAATCTTTATAGAAAAGGCTTGGAAGGGAGAAAAGGAGGTCAAAGCAAACAAATATTATAGTAAAAATAAGAAGCCAAGATCATAAAACAAGAAAATGTAAATAAACATTTGATTAAATGTAGCCAAAGTAGTAATAGCATAAATAGTCACATGTATAGCACTTACTATGTATCAAACATGACACTAGTCATTTTACATGTATTAACTCGTTCAATTCTCAAAATAATCCTATTATTTTCATTTAACAGGTAAGGAAACAGCACTGGGAGGTTTAGAAACAC
Source organism: Tamandua tetradactyla (assembly GCF_023851605.1). Taxonomy (NCBI): domain Eukaryota; kingdom Metazoa; phylum Chordata; class Mammalia; order Pilosa; family Myrmecophagidae; genus Tamandua; species Tamandua tetradactyla. The sequence continues at coordinate 74,267,686 of NC_135331.1, forward strand.
ACCCAAAGCCATGTAAATAGTAAAAAGTAGACTCAAGATTCCAACCCAGGGGGTCTGACTCTTAACCACTATATTCTATTATGTCTCCTATCTTTGTATCTACATCCTAGAAACTCCAAAACTCGCACTTTCTCTCCGTCTTTCTTTGTCACCCTCTCATATATTTAAGCTTTACAACAGATAGCATATGTACAAGTGTCTCCATTTTACAAGTAGGTGAATCAAAGCTGGCTCATTCTTCCCCTGTACTCTACCGGGTCCAGAATGTGATGGCCACTAACACAGCACTCGGATCTCTCGCTTCAGGGCATAGTTTTCTGACTGCCCCTGCTAAATTCCCTCTAAATCCACCACCACGTTTGTACCAAGGTCATGCTTCTCTCCAGCTGCTCTCAGAGCATGGGTATTAGTGCAGGTCAATTCCCGTGAGTAAAGAGCTATTCTAAATGAACAACGCTGCTTCAAAGATTCCCCATGATCCTGGTCAAACCTTTAGAACAGTCTCAGCTCTTTTCCTACCTAATCTTCCTTCCTCTCCCTTCCCCCTCCCCCTGAGTCAGACCAGGGTCATGGTCTGAAATTTTGCTCCTCCTACTTCTATTTCCTCTCCTTTATTTTTCATTTGCATTTTCCCTAATAGGTCTCCTAATATGTATTATTAAACATAATAGTATGTTTAATCCTATCTTGAAGTCTGCTTCTCAGAAGACCCAAATGAATGCACAATCTATCAAAATATAAGCTTTTGAAACTAATTTCACTAGTTTCTAAAAACACAGATATCTATGTTTGTAATGTTTTATTTTTATGTAACCATTTAGTTATTTTAGCTATATTTATGCCCTACATGTGCATTTTAATAAAACACATGTAGGGCATAAAATGATAAAATAAAACAGAAAAAATAATAAAGCAAGTGAAATAATTATACTCATTCTTGTAGTAGATCACTGGATCTAAAGCATACTTTCTAGACTTCTGCAGGGAAAAAGAACGAGGTTATAGTACACAGACTCACAGTCAGACTGTCTCAAAATAGTATGTGATCAGGAGTGTCTAGGAGAATTTTTCACATTCTTACCAATTTTTAATGATAATAAGACTTCAAAGAACACCAAAACCTTTTCTCAGAGAAGAAAAGAGTTCACTGACATCAAACATCTCGGTGTCCTACAAGCTGGTTTAAGTAATAGCTAGTAACATATTTTCACATTATATCCTGTGATTCATGATGACCCTGAAGTATTTAGCTGTTCCTGCTTGTATCTCTCAAAACTTTTTCTCTTTTTAATGATCTATTGTCTGATTTTCCAGGGGCTCACCTTGAATTTTCTTTTAGTATTACACAATCCTGTGAACCTAAAGGTAATTTTAACTCCCTCTGTCCAGATATTTAGCATGTAGGGAAAATGCTGACACTAGAAATGTGCCTTGTAAAGTACTAACATTGGGCTGATGAGTCCTTTCTGGTCATGGGGTCTAAGAGGTTCTTGCGCATTAAGCTTCAACAGTACTGATCATGGTCATTGCATAGATAAAACGTTTAAGATCAGTAGACATCTTTACCAAGCAACACAATTGTACCAGAATAGGATTCAACTTTGGCTAACTTATCATAAATGTCTGGCTTCATCATTATAGCACTGGTTCAGATGTTTAGCTAGGAGTGGGACCTCCGTAACAGTGGAACAGAATCCTCTAACGCATCTCCACTCTCATTCAGTGACCTTGGCAGCAATAAATTCTTGGTTAAGTAATCACAAGACCAAACCACATAGTACTAAAGAAAATGCAAACACAAGGGGTGGTAATTTGATGTTGTAATCCATTCCTGTGGATGTAGACCTGTTGTGGGGTGGACCTTTTGATTAGATTGTTTCAACTGAGATGTAACCAGCCCCGTTCAAGGTCAGCTGTAGCATTCTTACTGGAAGCCTCTATAAGAGCATTAAGTACATATAGAAGCTAAGAGATTAAATTACGAGAAGCTCATGGAAAGGCCCAAGGGGAGCTTAGTGGGAGCCACCGAGGTCAGCAGTAGGAAGCAACAAAACCTGGGAGAGAAGGACCTGCAGACATCAATATTGTGCTTTGCTATCTGACAAAGGAGCCCAAGCTCACCAGAAACCAATCTTCAGAGAAAGTATTATCCTGTTAATGCCTTAATTTGGACACCCTCATGGCCTTAGAATTGTAAACTTGCAAACTAATAAATCCCCATTGTTAAAAGTCAGTCCATTTCTGATATATTGCATTCCAACAGCTTTAGCAAACCAAGATACAAGAATATAAACAAAATCAAAGTTTGCTGAAAAAAAATTTCCTTTCTAATTCAGACCTGTAAACATAACTCCATTTTACGCTGTGTAAATGATGTTGCAGGTCATTTTGCTTTAGCACAGAATGGTATGGTATGTTCATGAAAAGGTAGAACAGTATAAGGTAGCCTAGTGATGTAAGGTACATTACGGTACAGAATAGTATTTTGAGATAGTTATAGACCACACCAAGATGCCCAGATTCCCTCAGAGACCTCTTTGATAATTTTCAAGAATTCAGCTCATAGAATTCAAGTCTCTCTCAGAATCAGTAAGACAAAGAACTTTATCCAAGATCAGAGTTTGATAATCAGTTTGTGCCTGGTTATGTTTAGTATGTGGAAATCATGTTCAAAACCTACAGAGCACACAAGAAGGCTGAGTCACTCAACTTGCATGCCAATGAGTTTGTATATAATTGATATAGTAATCACCTGCCCAGTTACAAGATTTCAATGGATAAATATAGTTGCACACTTCTTTGCATTCTTACTCCAACTCAAGTCAAAAGTATAAAAAATTCATTGTTCAAAAGCTAACCAAAGGCACAAAAAATAATGAAAGCTATCTGGATCATTACTAACACAATTACCAATTGGCACAAAATCTTTAATTTCACAAAAAGTTAAAAACCCCTTCTAAATATTCTGAGGACTATAAAATATTCAAAGTATTATACTTTGAGTATAAGTTTCTCTAAAGGGATTCCTATATCAATTTTATTCTTACTGTTTCCATTGCAGTGAGAGTAATTTTTTTATCCAAATTAAAACTAATCAAAAACTATTCTTAAATCTCTGGAAAAACAGCATTTTACCGAGTTATCAACACTTGCCATAAAACAAATTATTTTGCTAATATCCAATCACAATAAAGGTTTTTCAACCTTTTACTGAAATTTTAAAATTTGCCTATATAGAGAGAATATTGTTTTCATTTATTAAATTGTATTTTATTTCAGATTCTAAGTTTCAAGGTATTTTATATAGTTCTTGTTGTTGCTGAGGCTTCGCATTGGGGCATATTTCAGCTCATTATGTAACTGACGCTGAGGACAGTGCCAAGATATTACTGCCATACTTTTACATAATCTGCTTATCATCTGTTTACATACGCTCTGATAAGTTCACCTTGTTATACATCAGGTTAGGCATTAATATTAATATCTAACATTTACTAAGTGCTTACTGCATCTCAGCTCTGTGCTAGGTTCTTTGCCTGGGCTCTCATTTTTCTTCATAACAAGCCTAGGAAATAAGTGCAATGGTCCCTATAAATGTAGTATGTATAAGCTGAGAGTTACAGAGGGTTCCCACAAAATCACTCAGACAGTCCCTGGGGGAACGGGGATTCAACATCAGACCTGTCTGACTTCCAGGTCCCGGCTCTAAATCATCATGCTCTACGCCATCCCAAATTGTCGAATGCTTAAGTATCAAAGAGTTTCCATTTTCTGTTGCCCTGTTATCACCATGGAGTTAAATTGGGCTGGGAAGATTTACTCATCTGCAAGCAAGCTTGTTGCAATGTGTTACAGATCGCATCTAGATAGAATTACTGGGCAGGCAAACCTGGGCTGTTCAATGCTCAGGAATTTATATCATTCCAGGTGATTCAAAATAGATAATTGACGATTCTTTGGGGGGTCCTAGGGTTGAAGTAAGACTGAAAAGCATGTAATGATCAAGGTTATCCATTCCAATGCTTCTCCATTCCAGCCTCCTCTCCCACCACTGCACCCACTCCACCTTTTCAATAGAAGCATTCTCTCTACTCTTTTTCATAATCTGAACCTTTCCCTTTTAGCTAACAGTTCTCAAAAATAATGGACACAGATCTACAGCATTTTTAATTCCTTAAACATTCTACAAGTATCACTCCTCAGAGCCTACTGATAGGAATATATCCAGCTTTGAAACTATGTGGGAGCTATATTCTCCACTTTTCTAATCTGGCATTTCATATTCCCTTCATGAACTAATTCCTCTGTACAATTATAGTTTAACTTTTTTTAAAAACACAGGGGTTTTACAAAAGCATGAAACACTTCCACTGTCTCAGATGCTTTTCTGTTTGGATCCCTCCTCCTGATGACCTATGATTTGCTGATATTTATTATCTCAATCTCTTTATCATACTGATATTTCTTATTTTTCTACCGACCTCTCAGTACTATCATTTTAAAATTATCACTATAAAGGCTATCCTTTAAATTCTTTCTTGTTAACAAACATAAAAGTAAAAGGGACACCTGCCCTGTTGGTATTTCTTCATCTTCATAGTTCAACAACCTCTTAAGAGCAGACAAGAATATTATCAGTCACCAAGAAGAGGTTGGAGAGGGAAGAGTTTCTATGGATAAAACTGCAGGGAACATGTTCTCAAGAGTTTAGGGGCCATATTTTAAAACATTTTACGCCGCAGCTTTTCCTTACAATGTTCTCTGGGCCTGTGGCTGAGAGTTTGCTTGATGAAAACCCCAAAATTGTAAAACACAGTTCTTATTCTTCCAAAGTGTAATATGCATAATTTTTTCTAACATTATCTCCTCATCACTCTTTGTGAATTTGAATCAATCTACTTCAGATTGCATATGGTATATTGATATTATGTACTGTCATTTCTGTCTCCCATTGGGTTGGAATCTCCAGTGGAACAGGAGTTATATTGCTTTCATCTTTGCATCCCTTGCACTGTTGGTTTGCTTGGTTTAACAGCTTTATAGAGATTAATTTACATACTGTACAATTCACCCATTTAAAGAACACAATTAAATGGTTTTCTGTATTGTCTTTTCCTTCTGGCTCAAAATACGATGTTTGCATCAAAAAATTCAAAGTTGCTGCACTTTGAATTGAGGAAGGAAGTTCAGACTTGGAAGAATTTCAACACTTTCAACGGTTCCCTATTGACCAATAGTAAAATCCAAGCTCCTTACTAATACGGGCAAAGCTTCTGAGGCTCTTGATGGTTTTTAATTTTATTGTTTTACTCAACTTCCTGATTACTCCATAGCTACAGAACTGCACAAAACATTTCAGTAACTCAAGAACACATCTTAGGTACTTTACTTCCCATCTTTTGTTTATGCCTAAAATATCTGCTTCGTTTTTTTCTGCTTGATTAATACCTAATCCACTTTTCCATCCAAACTTAACTCATAAATTCCCTTTTTTCTGAGGGCTCCCACGACATTCCCCAAAAGTAGCATTTGCTTTCTCTGTTTATATAATACATTTTAATGGCCCTTTAATAACACATTTAGCTTTCATTAAACTTTGTTAAAATTGTTTGTATATTTGTGTCTCTCCTTCATGCACATACTCTCTTGTAAATACACACTTGGTTATAAGTTCCAGAAAGAAAAACATTGTATTGTACTCTGTTCTGTACTTTCTGCACTTGCAGAAAACCTGTAAAATGGTCAATAAGAGCATTATTACAGATCAATTAATCTTAAATTAGAGCTTACTCTGCCCCTTATAGCTGTGTGCCTCGAATTTCATCTTCCTCACCCATAGAAAACAGGAAAATGCTTTACTTCATATGATTGTTGCATTACATTAAGTGATTTGTATGGAAGATCTTTGTTAGAGTTGTTTACAATTTATTATGTAAAGTAACCATATTATTACACAGCTAGAGGTACATATTTAAAAAGATGTTGCATATTATAGTTCCTTTGAACTGCTAGAATGAATAAGAATAACGGAGTCTGCTTACTCTTAATGACTAAGTTATTAGCTCATAGGACACTCAAGTTTTGTGCCCACTAGATTCTTTATTTTAGAAAGAGCCACAAGAAAGAAATTTTAAAACTATATTTAAAAATCAGAATTAACTCAAGACACAATTGTATTTTTCCCCCAATGACTCTAATAAGAAAAATGTTAGGTATTACAGTAATACTTCATCAGGAGGCTTGTTTATGCTCATCAAGTTTAAAATCTGACTATACTAATTTCATTAGCATCTTATTTTCGCTTTGGTTCATCTAATGTAATTCAAACACTCTATCTGAAATGAATCTCCAGAGATAAATTTTTCCCCTTGAAGATGAACTTACTTTAAAGTTTGCACAGGGGCTCAGGCATGAACATAACAGTATGAGCACAAGTGTGAAAAACTGCAGTATAGCATAAAGCAAAGGATGAGCCTTTGCTTTTATCAATATCTCTGTTTCATATTCGGAAGGCAGAACTAGTCTTTAGTATAAGGTACCAATTTATATTCACCATCACATGGCAGATATAACACTTAAACACCAGTATGAGTCCATTTACAGATCATCTGAGGCTGAGGTGAGTAGGAGCTTTGACTTAATCTGACATTTTGAAGACTCTACATGTCAGCTATTTTATATTGGAGTTAGTTGGATGGAACAGAACTTGGAAACTTGCCCCATATCTTCAATCACCAGTCATGGGTTATGACTGAATCTAACTAGGTGGATGGCTCTTGGCTAACCAAACTATTTCTATACCTGGTTAGCAGCATAGTCAATATGCCCTGAGGCAAATAGATCTTGATTTAAACCCACTTCGTCTCATGTAATGATTTCTGGGGCAGCTGATAAATGTCAAGCCTTTAAGTTACAAGATAGGAACATTTTAGTATTGTGTTAGCTATTATAATGTACAGTCATTGAGAAAATTTGAAAATGTCTTAGTAGAATTAGCTTCACTTTCTGATGAAACTCTTAGAAGAATATGTTAGTCTATGGCTTACAGAAATATTGAATCATACACACTCAGATTCTACAGCCATTTCAGCATTGATCTCTGTTTTCTTACCCTACTGTACATGGTCCACTCACCAAATCAGTATGACCATTATGTAACCTTACTACCATCTTCTGAAACTGAGAAAGTAGGTGGTCTACAGAGCTGGCAGTCCATTCTCCAGTTACATATAATAATCTCTGTGTGTACTGTGTTGCTTTTGCTCAGAGTTGGATGACATTAAGTCTTCCCTTCACAAATTTCATTCTTTTCTATGTGGAAAAACATTGATTTTTCTTCTCTCTATGATTTTAATATAGTACATGCTAGCATGGTTTTACTTACGCAGTATATTTGTCCAAATGCTGTCTAATATGGCAACTGCCCATGGGAACACTGGGCATTAGGGCACCTCTTCTGTATGAGTAGTCAAAGAGTAGCAAGCCATAAGCAGCAGAAATCTAACCCAGACATGAATCAACGCTCCTTGCTCAATTCCACACTTCTCTGCCCAAATTGCAAAAGGAAGTTTGATATATATGATCTGGGCCTAGACTTTGTTTATTTAGGATTTTCTGCTTGGGTCAAAGCTTGTCTCTCCTGTTCCTCATTCTCTACTAGTTCTTAATCACAGAAACCAGACATTAAACATCCGATGTCCTGGAAAATGGACCATGAGGTAGATAGAGGTGCTGGGGTTTATGGCTAAGCTTCTGTGAGTGGCTAAGAATTATGCTTGATTTAGGAATTGAATGAGCTGGATATATAAATATAACTATTCAGATCACGTATGTGTAAGATTTAAAATATATAAAAATATTGATAAACTTGTATGGATGATGCATGGTTTAGTATTGACAATAGTTTCAAAAATGTATTTATCACCACTAGTATTTTTAGTAAAAGTCTTCAAATATTATTTGAAGTGATTTCATGGCGAGAACATCATTATAGCACAGTTCCCACTGTGCCCTAGAGGTAGAGGGACTGTGAACAAAGCAAGCCTTCACCTATGCACTGCCATTCAGAATTGTGGTAAGGTATACATGGAGTGATGTCTTTTGGGTTATTAAAAAATATATATTTCAAGTAGTACAGAGATGGAAAATGAAAAGATCTTCATTTAGAGAAAGTGAGTTTATGCCCATTAGTATAATCAACAATGTCAACACTTCCACTATTGTTGTTTCATTGATATTTCCATTATAAACTGGTATGGCTATTCAATTTAAATTCCTGTACAATAGTGCTGTGGAATGAATTTTACCATGCAGGTTGCTTTTGTGCATGGGAAAAAAAAATGACTTTCAATTCAACTGAAGAGAGTCACTCAATTTC